>NC_060126.1:185178733-186582733 GCF_021461395.2 Schistocerca americana
CAGAACGCATCTCTGCCTACGTAGATCAACACCTTCAACCCATTACATGCAGTCTCCCATCCTTCATCAAGGACACCAACCACTTCCTTGAACGCCTGGAATCCTTACCCAATCTGTTACCCCCAGAAACCATCCTTGTAACCATTGATGCCACTTCCTTATACACAAATATTCCGCACGTCCAGGGCCTCGCT
This sequence comes from Schistocerca americana, assembly GCF_021461395.2. NCBI lineage: Eukaryota > Metazoa > Arthropoda > Insecta > Orthoptera > Acrididae > Schistocerca > Schistocerca americana. The sequence goes on from NC_060126.1 coordinate 185,178,928, forward strand.
GCGATGGAGCATTTCCTTTCACGCCGATCACCTGCCACCCTACCTAAAACCTCTTTCCTCATCACCTTAGCCAGCTTCATCCTGACCCACAACTTCTTCACTTTTGAGGGCCAGACATACCAACAATTAAAGGGAACAGCCATGGGCACCAGGATGGCCCCCTCGTACGCCAACCTATTCATGGGTCGCTTAGAGGAAGCCTTCTTGGTTACCCAAGTCTGCCAACCCAAAGTTTGGTACAGATTTATTGATGACATCTTCATGATCTGGACTCACAGTGAAGAAGAACTCCAGAACTTCCTCTCCAACCTCAACTCCTTTGGTTCCATCAGTTTCACCTGGTCCTACTCCAAATCCCATGCCACTTTCCTTGACGTTGACCTCCACCTGTCCAATGGCCAACTTCACACGTCCGTCCACATCAAACCCACCAACAAGCAACAGTACCTCCATTATGACAGCTGCCACCCATTCCACATCAAACGGTCCCTTCCCTACAGCCTAGGTCTTCGTGGCAAACGAATCTGCTCCAGTCCGGAATCCCTGAATCATTACACCAACAACCTGAAAACAGCTTTCGCATCCCGCAACTACCCTCCCGACCTGGTACAGAAGCAAATAACCAGAGCCACTTCCTCGTCCCCTCAAACCCAGAATCCCCCACAGAAGAACCACAAAAGTGCCCCACTTGTGACAGGATACTTTCCGGGACTGGACCAGACTCTGAATGTGGCTCTCCAGCAGGGATACGACTTCCTCAAATCCTGCCCTGAAATGAGATCCATCCTTCATGAAATCCTCCCCACTCCGCCAAGAGTGTCTTTCCGCCGTCCACCTAACCTTCGTAACCTGTTAGTTCATCCCTATGAAATCCCCAAACCACCTTCCCTACCCTCTGGCTCCTATCCTTGTAACCGCCCCCGATGCAAAACCTGTCCCATGCACCCTCCCACCACCACCTACTCCAGTCCTGTAACCCGGAAGGTGTACACGATCAGAGGCAGAGCCACGTGTGAAAGCACCCACGTGATTTACCAACTGACCTGCCTACACTGTGATGCATTCTATGTGGGAATGACCAGCAACAAACTGTCCATTCGCATGAATGGACACAGGCAGACAGTGTTTGTTGGTAATGAGGATCACCCTGTGGCTAAACATGCCTTGGTGCACAGCCAGCACATCTTGGCACAGTGTTACACCGTCCGGGTTATCTGGATACTTCCCACCAACACCAACCTATCCGAACTCCGGAGATGGGAACTTGCCCTTCAGTATATCCTCTCTTCTCGTCATCCGCCAGGCCTCAATCTCCGCTAATTTCAAGTTGCCGCCACTCATACCTCACCTGTCTTTCAACAACTTCTTTGCCTCTACACTTCTGCCTCGACTGACATCTCTGCCCAAACTCTTTGTCTTTAAATATGTCTGCTTGTGTCTGTATGTGTGGATGGATATGTGCGTGTGTGCGAGTGTATACCTGTCCTTTTTTCCCCCTAAGGTAAGTCTTTCCGCTCCCGGGATTGGAATGACTCCTTACCCTCTCCCTTAAAACCCACTTCCTTTCGTCTTCCCCTCTCCTTCCCTCTTTCCTGATGAGGCAACAGTTTGTTGCGAAAGCTTGAATTTTGTGTGTGTGTTTGTGTTTGTTTGTGTGTCTATCGACCTGCCAGCGCTTTTGTTCGGTAAGTCACCTCATCTTTGTTTTTATATATAATTTTTCCCACGTGGAATGTTTCCTTCCATTATATATATATATATATATATATATATATAGACAGGATACTTTCCGGGACTGGACCAGACTCTGAATGTGGCTCTCCAGCAGGGATACGACTTCCTCAAATCCTGCCCTGAAATGAGATCCATCCTTCACGAAATCCTCCCACTCCACCAAGAGTGTCTTTCCGCCGTCCACCTAACCTTCGTAACCTGTTAGTTCATCCCTATGAAATCCCCAAACCACCTTCCCTACCCTCTGGCTCCTATCCTTGTAACCGCCCCCGGCGCAAAACCTGTCCCATGCACCCTCCCACCACCACCTACTCCAGTCCTGTAACCCGGAAGGTGTACACGATCAAAGGCAGAGCCACGTGTGAAAGCACCCACGTGATTTACCAACTGACCTGCCTAAACTGTGATGCATTCTATGTGGGAATGACCAGCAACAAACTGTCCATTCGCATGAATGGACACAGGCAGACAGTGTTTGTTGGTAATGAGGATCACCCTGTGGCTAAACATGCCTTGGTGCACAGCCAGCACATCTTGGCACAGTGTTACGCCGTCCGGGTTATCTGGATACTTCCCACCAACACCAACCTATCCGAACTACGGGGATGGGAACTTGCCCTTCAGTATATCCTCTCTTTTCGTTATCCGCCAGGCCTCAATCTCCGCTAATTTCAAGTTGCCGCCACTCATACCTCACCTGTCTTTCAACAACTTCTTTGCCTCTACACTTCCACCTCGACTGACATCTCTGCCCAAACTCTTTGTCTTTAAATATGCCTGCTTGTGTCTGTATGTGTGGATGGATATGTGTGTGTGTGTGTGTGCGCGCGAGTGTATACCTGTCCTTTTTTCCCCCTAAGGTAAGTCTTTCCGCTCCCGGGATTGGAATGACTCCTTACCCTCTCCCTTAAAACCCACATCCTTTCGTCTTTCCCTCTCCTTCCCTCTTTCCTGATGAGGCAACAGTTTGTTGCGAAAGCTTGAATTTTGTGTGTATGTTTGTGTTTGTTTGTGTGTCTATCGACCCGCCAGCGCTTTCGTTCGGTAAGTCACCTCATCTATGTTTTTATATATAATTTTTCCCACATGGAATGTTTCCCTCTATTATATATATAATAGAGGGAAACATTCTACGTAGGAAAAATATATCTAAAAACAAAGATGATGTGACTTACCAAATGAAAGTGCTGGCAGGTCGACAGACACACAAACATACGCACAAAATTCAAGCTTTCGCAACAAACTGTTGCCTCATCAGGAAAGAGGGAAGGAGAGGGAAAGACGAAAGGATGTGGGTTTTAAGGGAGAGGGTAAGGAGTCATTCCAATCCCGGGAGCGGAAAGACTTACCTTAGGGGGAAAAAAGGACGGGTATACACTCGCGCACACACACACACACACACATATCCATCCACACATATACAGACACAAGCAGACATGTTTAAAGACAAAGATTTAAAGACCAAATATGTCTGCTTGTGTCTGTAGATGTGTGGATGGATATATATATATAATATATGTGTGTGTGTGTGTGTGTGTATGTGTGTGTGTGTGTGTGTGTGTGTGTGTGTGTGTGTGTGTGTGTGTGCCCTATATATATATATATATATATATATATATATATATATAGGGTCATGGGTAAGTTAATACGAACAGCATAGTGAACACATAATTGTACCCAAGAGAGACACAAAGCCCACACCTGCCAAAGTAGTACAAGTTTATATGCAACTAGCACCTCAGATGATGAATGATGAAGTGATTGAAGAAATGTATGATGCGATGAAAGAAATTATTTAGATAGTGAAGGGAGACAAAAATTTAATGGTCATGGGGAACTGGAATTCAATAGTAGGAAAAGGAAGAGAAGAAAAAGTAGTAGGTGAATAAGGAAGGGGGAAAGGAATGAAACAGAAAGTTGCCTGGTAGAATTCTGCACAGAGCATAATTTAATCATAGCTAACACTTGGTTCAAGAATCATAAAAGGAGGTTGTATACATGGAAGGAGCCTGGAGATACTGGAAGGTCTCAGATAGATTATATAATGGTAAGACAGAGATTCAGGAGCCAGGTTTTAAATTATAAGACATTTCCAGGGGCAGATGTGGACTCTGACCACAATCTATTGGTTATGAACTGCAGATTAAAACTGAAGAAACTGCAAAAAGGTGGGAATTTGAAGAGATGGGACCTGGATAAACTGAAAGAACCAGAGGTTGTAGAGAGCTTCACGGATAGCATTAGGGAATGATTGACAAGAATGGGGAAAGAAATACAGTAGAAGAAGAATGGGTAACTCTGAGAGATGAGAGATGAAATAGTGAAGATAGCACAGGATCAAGTAAGTAAAAAGATGAGGGCTAATAGAAATACTTGGATAACAAAAGAAATATTGAATTTAATTGATGAAAGGAGAAAACATAAAAACGCAGTAAATGAAGCAGGCAAAAAGGAATATAAACATCCCAAAAATGAGATCGACAGGAAGTGCAAAATGGCTAAGCAGGGAGGACAAATGTAAGGATTTACAGGCATATATCACTAGGGGGTATGACATATGCCACCTACAGGAAAATTAAAGAGACATTTGGAGAAAAGAGAACCACCTGTGTGAATATCAAGAGCTCGATGGAAAACCAGTTCTAAGCAAAGAAGGAAAAGCAGGAAGGTGGAAGGAGTATACAGAGGGTCTATACAATGGCAATGTACTTGAGGGCAATATTATGGAATTGGTAGAGGGTGTAGGTGAAGATGAAATGGGAGATATGATACTGTGTGAAGAATTTGACAGAGCACTAAAAGACATAAGTCAAAACAAGGCCCTGGGAGTAGACAACATTCCTTTAGAACTGTTGATAGCCTTGGAAGAGCCAGCCATGACAAAACTCTACCATCCGGTGAACAAGATGTATGAGACAGGCAAAATACCCTCCGACTTCAAGAAGAATATAGTACTTATAATCTGAAAGGAAGTAGGTGTTGACAGGTGCGAAAATTACCGAACTATCAGTTTAATTAGTCACGGCTGCAAAACACTAATGTGAATTCTTTACTGACGAATGGAAAAATGGTGGAAGCAGACCTCAGGGAAGATCAGTTTGGATTCTGTAGAAATGTTGGAACACGCGAGGCTCTACTGACCCTACAAATTTTCATAGAAGTAGATTAACGAAAGCCAAACCTACATTTCTAGCATTTGTAGACTTACAGAAAGCTTTTGACAATGTTGACTGGAATACTCTCTTTCAAATTCTGAAGATGATAGGGGTGAAATACAGGGAGCGAAAGGCTATTTACAATTTGTACAGAAACCAGATGGCAGTTATAAGAGTCGAGGGACATGAAAGGGAAGCAGTGGTTGGGAAGGAAGCGAGACAGGGTTGTAGCCTATTCCCGACGTTATTAAATCTGTATACTGAGCAAGCAGTAAAGGAGATAAAAGAAAAATTTGGAGCAGGAATTAAAATCCATGGTGAAGAAATAAAATCTTTGAGGTTTGCCGATGACACTGTAATTCTGTCAGAGACAGCAAAGGACCTGGAGGGGGTGTTGAATGGAATGGATAGTGTCTTAAAAGGCAGATATAAGATGAACATCAAGAAAAGCGAAACGAGGATGGAATGTAGTCAAACTAAATCAGGTGATGCTGAGGAAATTAGATTAGGAAATGAGACACTTAAAATAGTAAATGAGTTTAGCTATTTAGGGAGCAAAATAACTGATGATGGTCGAAGTAGAGAGGATATAAAATGTAGACTGGCTATGGCAAGGAAAGCATTTCTGAAGAAGATAAATTTGTTAACATTGAGTATAAATTTAGGTGACAGGAAGTTTTTTCTGAAAGTATTTGTATGGAGTGTAGCCATGTATGTATGTGCAACATGGACGATAAATAGTTTAGACAAGAAGAGAATACAAATTTTCAAAATGAGGTGTTACAGAAGAATGCTAAAGATTAGATGGGTCGATCATGTAACTAATGAGGAGATACAGAATAAAATTGGGGAGAAGAAGAATTTGCAGCACAACTTGATTAGAAGAAGGGATCGGTTGGTAGGACATGTTCTGAGACATCAAGGGATCACCAATTTAGTATTGGAGGGAAGCGTGGAGGGTAAAAAACGAAGAGGGAGACCAAGGGATGAATACACTAAGCAGATTCAGAAGGATGTAGGTTGCAGTAGTTACTTGGAGATGAAGAAGCTTGCACAGGAAAGAGTAGCAAGGAGAGCTGCTCTCAAACAAGTCTGTGGACTGAGGACCACAACAATAACAGCCATGCCGTCCTTTCTGTAGCAGCTGGTGATCATGCTGTAATGTGTTTATGGCACATTGTAGATATCACACTAAAATCAAGTCATTTCTCTTTGAATTTGAGCTGTAAAATACCACAAAAATTATTCCATTTCTCTTCAGATGCAAGCCGGCAACAAAATAAAACAGATAAATACATGTTATTTAGTGTTCCCTCAATGTAAAGTAACAAATTTGGCCAACTCTTCATGAAAACCTTGATTTCCAGCCAAGTGAATCATTCGATGCCTCTACATGATGTATGCACAATGTACCAAATCTTAATGAGCACAATTTGTAATGTTTTTAACTGACTACATGAATGGAAACTGGTACATTAAGTACAGTTATGATGAATTACAAAGAAATTTTCATGAAATACAGTTTATATTAAAAATCATGTTCAGCAAATGTGATGATGATGATGATGATGATGATGATGATGATGATGAGGTCCCATACTCCGAGGAGCGTAGGGGACGATGTGGGACACCGCTGTACTAGGCAAGGTCCTAGTGGAGGTGGTTTGCCATTGCCTTCCTCTGACCATAATGAGAATGAATGATGATGATGATGATGATGATGATGATGATGATGACGACACAAACAAAACCCAGTCATCTCGAGGTAGCAAAAATCCCTGACCCCGGCGGGGTATCGAACCCGGGACCCCGTGCACAGGAAGCAAGAAAGCTACCGCAAGACCACGAGCTGCAGACTCAGCAAATGTTAACAAATACTAAAACTAACCTTTATAAATTTTATGCAGGAAATGCTAATTGTTATTACAAATCTGCAAAATACATAAACCTGTAATATGTTAGCAACCAAATCCAACCTGTAATTAGAAAGCTTATTACGTTTTGTGGACAAAGTATTCTTGTGGAATTGCATTTCTGTGTTTTGAAAATGTCAGCCATATTATTTGGACTTGTTTATTATTCTGAGATGATTGTAATGATTTCTAAACTCAAACTATGTAACTTTTTCTGGAAAATTTTGCAACCTTTAATTGAAAACTTCTAAATTGTTGTGTTAAACAATGTAAATATTCATGCTTCCATTACTGAAAGGTTTACATGGAACAGCACCAACAGCCACGGGGGGCTCAGTTTTGTCATAGATTTTGTGAAGTTCAGTGTTACTAAAGATTTTGTCGGGCTCAATGTGACATCAATTATAGTGTGAATAAATAGGTTGTAAAGCAAATTAACTGCTTCGGCTGCATCATTTCAATACAGTTGATTAACAAAACACAAACTGCCTGACAGTGAATCTAGGATCTACTTTCAGGAGCAGTTATCTGCAGCAAAGGGATGCATCTGATCTTCAAAAATCGGCAATTAAAATCTGAATATTTACCTTTGTAGTCCAACAAAGTGGTTACATTACATCCGCAATAACTAGGAACCAGTGTCGAGTGTTGAAATGATGGTCAGCCACACTACGATCAACTCTCAGAAGGGCACAGCTGCCCATTTTCAACTGTGCATGCCCTAATGTGATGTCATCCCTGCTGGTTCTGCGGGTGCCACATTGCTCACAGATTCAGGTCAGTATTTTAATTTGAAAGTGTGTCTCAAGTATTGTGCAAGCAACATGGAAAATTATGTAGATGATCTCCTAAAGAGGCCCTTTTCCAGTATATCTTTGGAGGAGAAAGTGGAAGTTAAGGAGTTACACAGATTTACCCCAAATTTAAATCTAACAAGATGAGAGCATGGGACAGGATCACCAGTCTGGCTCAAACTATGTGAGTAGCAGGAGGTAGATGACCCTCTCAAGTTCCTAGCATATTTTGCCTGAGTACACCATAGGAAAAGGTCAAATGCTCTCTAAAGATTTACAAATACAGTATGAAGGATTTTTTTTTTTTGCAGTACTTCATATATTGGTGCCATGGCACAATGGTTAAGCATTCTGACAGGCTATTTGTCAGCTCAGATTCAAACCCCGCTGCTACAATACGATTCTTTCATTTCTCGCAATGTTAAACTATTAATTATAAAATTTGAATATATTTAAACAGCTAAGTTTATATACATAAAATTAATATTATCAATATAGTTATGTTTACTACACTTGTAAGTCAAAAGGCTATAGATAGTGCTAAAACGGCGAGTAGAGAAGGAAATTTAGTATGAAAACATGTAGCGATTCAAGAATTTCGGTGTAAATTCTAGAACCACTCAGCCCTCTACAGTCTTGAACACACGATATTTTAGAAGTGAGTGTGGTATGATAGAATTCTACCTACTGCGCGTCATATGTTTGTGTATGTGCAGGTTTGAAATTCAGTAGCGAGAAGAATGTAGACATAGTGGTCGAACGGCAAAGACAAGTACTTGTCAGCGATCCATGCAAGTTTTAGTGAAAGTGAACAGAAGCACCATGGAGCTTCTATGTTATTCTGTGCTAATTGTGTCAGTAACCGTTGTTATAATAATGAGAACAGTTGAGAAGGTACTCTTGAAAAAAACTTTTGTCTTAGCCTTGTTCAAGGGATGACATGTATTATGGTTCATGTTGAGACTGGACATGGTGTTTAAGCCATCTTTCTCTTATATGTAAATTAGTTTGTTTCTGATGGTTGGAGACACGAGAGGCTTACTAAACAGTATATATTTATGTGAAGAATGGGATTTGTAAAATGTCTTAAGTTCAAATATACGTTGTTAGATGAAGCAAATGAAACTTTGTAGAGAGTTTGCAGCAGCAGGCTATCCAGCAAGGAAGCATATCAAGTAAGTCATCTCATAAAAGAAGTGGAAAATTGGGTATCTACTTCACACTTAAATTGTCGTCCAAAGTCGTTAGAAGCATACAAAAAGGGTAGGACCTGTGGATGTAATGTTGACAATGCACTTTTCTGCTTTCTATGTTTGTTGGGAGGAGGGGCAGCAGCCTTTTCAGTAGTTGCAGGGGCAACAGTCTGGATGATTGACTGATCTGGCCCTGTAACACTAACCAAAACGGCCTTGCTGTTTTGGTACTGGGAACGGCTGAAAGCAAGGGGAAACTACAGTCGTAATTTTTCCCAAGGGCATGCAGCTTTACTGTATGATTAAATGATGATGGCGTCCTCTTGGGTAAAATATTCCAGAGGTAAAATAGTCCCCCATTCGGATCTCCGGGCAGGGACTACTCAAGAGGACATTGTTATCAGGAGAAAGAAAACTGGTGTTCTACAGATCGGAGCATGGAATGTTAGATCCCTTAATCGGGCAGGTAGGTTAGAAAATTTAAAAAGGGAAATGGATAGGTTAAAGTTAGATATAGTGGGACTTAGTGAAGTTCGGTGGCAGGAGGAACAAGACTTCTGGTCAGGTGAATACAGGGTTATAAATGCAAAATCAAATAGGGGTAATGCAGGAATAGGTTTAATAATGAATAAAAATAATAGGAGTGCGGGTAAGCTACTACAAACAGCATAGTGAACGCATTATTGTGGCCAAGATAGACACAAAGCCCATGCCTACTACAGTAGTACAAGTTTATATGCCAACTAGCTCTGCAGATGATGAAGTAGTTAATGAAATGTATGACGAGATAAAAGAAATTATTCAGGTATTGAAGGGAGATGAAAATTTAATACTCATGGGCGACTGGAATTCGAGTGTAGGAAAAGGAAGAGAAGGAAACGTAGTAGGTGAATATGGATTGGGGCTAAGAAATGAAAGAGGAAACCGCCTGGTAGAATTTTGCACAGAGCATAACTTGATCATAGCTAACACTTGGTTCAAGAATCATGAAAGAAGGTTGTATACATGGAAGAACCCTGGAGATACTAAAAGCTTTCAGATAGATTATATAATGGTAAGACAGAGATTTAGGACCAGATTTTAAATTGTAAGACATTTCCAGGGGCAGATGTGGACTCTGACTACAATCTATTGGTTATGAACTGTAGATTAAAACTGAAGAAACTGCAAAAAGGTGGGAATTTAAGGAGATGGGACCTGGATAAACTGAATGAACCAGAGGTTGTACAGAGTTTCAGGGAGAGCATAAGGGAACAATTGACAGGAATGGGGGAAAGAAATACAGTAGAAGAAGAGTGGGTAGCTTTGAGGAATGAAATAGTGAAGGCAGCAGAGGATCAAGTAGGTAAAAAGACGAGGGCTAGTAGAAATCCTTGGGTAACAGAAGAGAGATTGAATTTAAATGATGAAAGGAGAAAATAGAAAAATGCAGCAAGTGAAGCAGGCAAAAAGGAATACAAACGTCTCAAAAATGAGATCGACAGGAAGTGCAAAATGACTAAACAGGGATGGTTAGAGGACAAATGTAAGGATGTAGAGGCTTATCTCATGAGGGGTAAGACAGATACTGCCTACAGGAAAATTAAAGAGACCTTTGGAGAAAAGAGAACCACTTGCATGAATATCAAGAGTTTTGATGGTAACCCAGTTCTAAGCAAAGAAGGGAAAGCAGAAAGGTGGAAGGAGTATACAGAGGGTCTATACAATGGCGATGTACTTGAGGACAATAATATGGAAGTGGAAGAGGAGGTAGATGAAGATGAAATGGGAGATATGATACTGCGTGAAGAGTTTGACAGAGCACTGAAAGACCGAAGTCGAAACAAGGCCCCGGGAGTACACAACATTCCATTAGAACTACTGAGGGCCTTGGGAGAGCCAGTCCTGACAAAACTCTACCATCTGGTGAGCAAGATGTAGGAAACAGGTGAAATTCCCTCAGACTTCAAGAAGAATATAGTACTTATAATCCGAAAGGAAGTAGGTGTTGACAGGTGCGAAAATTACCGAACTATCAGTTTAATTAATCACGGCTGCAAAACACTAATGTGAATTCTTTACTGACGAATGGAAAAATGGTGGAAGCAGACCTCGGGGAAGATCAGTTTGGATTCGGTAGAAATGCTGGAACACGTGAGGAAATACTGACCCTATGACTTATCTTAGAAGAAAGATTAAGGAAAGGCAAACCTATGTTTCTAGCATTTGTAGACTTAGAGAAAGCTTTTGACACTGTTGACTGGAATACTCTCTTTCAAATTCTGGAGATGACAGGGGTAAAATACAGGGAGCGAAAGGCTATTTACAATTTGTACAGAAACCAGATGGCAGTTATAAGAGTCGAGGGACATGAAAGGGAAGCAGTGGTTGGGAAGGAAGTGAGACAGGGTTGTAGCCTATTCCCGACAGTATTAAATCTGTATAATGAGCAAGCAGTAAAGGAGACAAAAGAAAAATTTGGAGCAGGAATCAAAATTCATGGTGAAGAAATAAAAACTTTGAGGTTTGCCGATGACATTGTAATTCTGTCAGAGACAGCAAAGGACCTGGAAGAGCTGTTGAATGGAACGGATAGTGTCTTGAATGGCGGATATAAGATGAACATCAAGAAAAGCAAAATGAGGATGGAATGTAGGCAAACTAAATCAGGTGATGCTGAGGAAATTAGATTAGGAAATGAGACACTTACAATAGTAAATGAGTTTAGCTATTTAGGGAGCAAAATAACTGATGATGGTCGAAGTAGAGAGGATATAAAATGTAGACTGCCAATGGTAAGGAAAGCGTTTCTGAAGAAGAGAAATTTGTTAACATCGAGTATTGATTTAAGTGTCAGGAAGTCGTTTCTGAAAGTATTTGTATGGTGTGTAGCCATGTATGGAAGTGAAACATGGACGATAAATAGTTTAGACAAGAAGAGAATAGAAGCTTTCGAAATGTGGTACTACAGAAGAATGCTGAAGATTAGATAGGTAGATCACATAACTAATGAGGAGGTATTTATTAGAATTGGGGAGAAGAGGAGTTTGTGGCACAGCTTGACAAGGAGAAGGGACCGGTTGGTAGGACATGTTCTGAGGCATCAAGGGATCACCAATTTAGTACTGAAGGGCAGCATGGAGGGTAAAAATCGTAGAGGGAGACCAAGAGATGAATACACGAAGCGGATTCAGAAGGATGTAGGCTGCAGTAGATACTGGGAGATGAAGAGGCTTGCACAGGATAGAGTAGCATGGAGAGCTGCATCAAACCAGTCTCAGGACTGAAGACCACAACAATAACAACATGTTTTTTACTTGGGAACAGTGATGTGAGGGGTACAGCAGGAGTGTCAGAGGTAGGATACATTGATAGGAAGATTTAGTGGCAATATAACACAATGCACTTGATCTAAGTGCATTGGTTAAAGCTAACAATATTAAGTCGCACCTATCATGACAACATAATGAAACACAATCTGTTTATTTTTGTAATGCTGTAGCATATTGGTAAAATATTGCACGAGCTGCCACTGCTTCCCCTTCCAGCACTTGAGCAACCTGCTAAGTTTTTGATGCATTCAATTCAAGTAAATGATATTTGGATTGCAGGCATGCTTTCTGTAAATTTTTTGAGCTTTTATTCTTTTTGGAAATGCTACTGCACATTTGGCATCAACAAATCCAGTTCTGTAGCAATTTTTGGTCTGAATGATTTGGTTTGCAGAACTGGTACTACCACAACTTCTCTAACGCTCTCCCATACAGTACGCACACATCCTCTGTAAAGCATCAGCTGCTTCTGTGTTTTGCACTTAGAATTTGAATATATTATACTGATATGTTTTCCAGATGTTCCATCTATTAACAGGGTGAATAACATCCAAGTACACTATATTACTGTAGTTAATAACAACTGACAGGTGATCTGATCAGAGATATCCATGTGCCACCATCCAAGCGACACTTGCTTCCTGGTTAGGTCCAGAAATTTTAATATGTGAACTACTGATGAGAGGAACTGTTCTTTTCATCTACGATTTTAGTAATAGTTCACATGACTTGACTTCTCCCATCTCTGCAGTCCACAGAGTGATGAACATTACAATTTGCTAGCATTATTTTAGGATCTATTACTGCATTGTTAGTGCACTCAGCTGGTCCGCCATTGTAGCTGTCCCCTGCAATGTGCATTTGGTAAGAGCATTGACAATACCACTTGCTCTATACTAAATCATCCCTACAGCCGGCAGTGGCTAACCTGTGATCCTACAAGTGAGTAGTGTACATTCCATGTTACATTAAAAATGCAGCATGTCCCTACTCATATCTTGGTATGAATTTTGTTGTACACTGAGAATATGACATGCGCTCTTCTTTTTAGCCATGTCTCTGAAATATGTAGCACCCGTGGGTACCAACTACACATGACACTTGATAACAGAGGTAGGGAAACACAGTCATCACCATTTTGATAAAAGGAACATGTAATATTACACTGTGGCATCATCACAACTCAATAATAATTTTATTTTAATGTCTTTTACACTGTGACTTCATTATACCTACCATCATTCAGGAAGTCTTCAAAAATTCTCAGGCCCTGTATAAGCTCTTGAATATGCTGCTGCTTTACAAGTGGTTTACCCTTATGGACAATTATGTATGGCCTGAAATGTGGAAGATTAATCCAGTATATAGCATGTTTAGCACTATTTTCAGCAAATAACTGACAGAAAAATAAATTAATTAAAACTTACCTACAAAGACGCCCACCATCAGAACTGATATAAATACACCGATGGTTATGCATAGGGTATATTGAAATGAATCCGCTTATTAAGCCTCGTCTTCGTAACAACCTGAATACTCTTATAAGTCGGCTGTAATCTCGTATTATCCCTAAGATGTTACCTGCGGTAGTGCAAAAAATAAATAAAAGACTGTTAAGCTAAATGGTTCTCAATTTTAAATCTGCTAAAAAGGTTTAAAAAATTAATGAACTAGTAACTGTCAACATTATACATCCACGAAACAAGCAGTGATGAAGAACACTGAAAGACTTAATGGTAAAATTTAACTTTAAATTCACATATTTACAGTAAAGAAGTGTTGGTAGGGACATGAAAATTTCATAAGAACGATAGTGTGAAATTAGCAGTTTATAATAAAATATCACAAATTCAACAAATTTTATGAGATGTCACAAAAATTGAAATTTTGCTGTGCAAAAATGTTGTAAATCAGAGGATAGCAGTTTACTAATATTTGTAACTTATAGTTACTGAGTGTTAACACTGCTTTTTGACTTTTGATCTCCTCAAGGCTGAGGTTCGTTTATAATCTTCATTTCCCAGAAGCTATGATGTGGAAATTAAAAAAAAAGCACCAATATTAGCACAGGATTTGGCATAAAACCCAGCAAGTTCTGCAAAAAAAAAAAAAGAGAGAGAGAGAGAGAGAGAGAGAGAGAGAGAGAGAGAGAGAGAGAGAGAGAGAGAAAAACCACTCAATTTGACAAAAAACACTCAATTTGGCAAAAGAAATAACACCAAATTTGGCAAAATAAGCAATATCAAATTTGGCAAACTGAACTGCATCGAGCTTTCTTGCAGTGGTTATCTACAGTTGATAAATATTTGGAAAAAAATATTTTTTGTGCCAAAAGCTATATAATTTTATTTATCCTCTACTGGATTCAGTACTGGCTACCATCTTCATAAGAGAAGATAATGTACATCAATTGGTCAAAAATATAGCTCTGTCAAATAAAGCAACAGCAAGTGTAATAATATGTGACAAACTGTCACAATAACTGTTTCACTGAATTTCCACTGTAGTATTTACACAATCGAAGTGTGATAACATGTAGGCACTTAATTTTAACATCAAATAACCAACACAAGTACAGTCAGAATCACAAATTTTGTGAAAGGTAACACCAAATTTGGCAAAAAATAACACCAAATTTGGCAAAAAACAACACCAAATTTGGCAAAAAATAACACCAAATTTGGCAAAAAATAACACCAAATTTGGCAAAAAATAACACCAAATTTGGCAAAAAATAACACCAAATTTGGCAAAAAATAACACCAAATTTACAAAAAAAATTACACTTTATTTGACAATAACAACTATGGTTTTGGCAGAAAATGGTGCCAATGGTGGCAAAAAATAAACGAAATCTGGCAAATTTGACAAAAATACAAACTAATTTGCAAAAATAATGAATCTGGCAACAAACAACACCAATTTTGGCAAAAATAATAGCAAATTGGGCCCTAGTAGTTTGGTTTTACACAAATACTGCAGATTTATAGAGAAAGAGGATGTGAAAGCAAGGGGAAGAAGGAAAATTGATGTTTTAACACATCAATGTCAGAGTCATTGAAGACAGAGCACAACAATTGGTCTGCGAACTGACGAGCGTATTCTCTCTATCCAGTTACATCACAAACAGCAACTACAAACTGCTTCACAATGTCATACAAGCCCTTACACAGTGAACCTTTTACACCAGTGATGATGCAGTGCTCAGACACGCCCAGGAATCACTTCCTTTCCACTAAATGTATTATACTATATGGAATACCGAATTTAGTAAGTAAGGTAAGTAATGCAAGAAACTAACATGAGCAGAATCTACATAAAACACCCTATGCCACCTGCCATTTAGTAACTGTGAGACCCCTCAACAAGCTCCAGTGCTATGTCCTATAAGAGAGGTGGTGTGCATCACTGTTGCAATTCTGTGAGTGTATTTTCCTAGAAGAGTTGGACAACATATTTCTTCCTGTCGCATATGTTTCACAAAATGACAATGATGATAAAATCAGAGCTCAGGCAGGTTTATCAAGGTGTTCTCAAACACCGTTCTCAAATGGGACAGGGAAGGGTGAAATGATAGTAGTAACAGATGTACCCTCCACCATGTATCATAATATGTCTTGTGAAGTATAATGTAAATATAGACACAAAAGTTGAAAAGCAGAAAAGAGAGGAAAAGAAGGTTAAAATGAGTGCAAGGACAGGTAGCAGAATGGCAGACACCCAAACAGAAACAGTACTTCCTTATACTCGTGAATAGCGTGAATACTTCAAAATTTTGTATTTCAATCTCCACTTTCCAGTTTTGAAAGTACTGTTGTAGACAGTTATACTTTTCTTACGAAAAAAAGGTACAAGCATGCCACACAGTTCCTCTTCTGTTTCATCTTACAACACTTTGTTTTCTTCCCAATAATGCAACAGTACCTAATTCAAAACCAATTTAATGCCTGTGACAAGGTGAAAAGTGGTATTCAGCAACTAAATTTCAAGGTACTGACAGATATCTCAGGTACTGTGACAGATATCTCAGATGAAGAACATTATGAAGACATACATAAGTCACTGAAAAAAATCTATGTCGAGAAAGTGTTACAAAACATCACAAATTTCTACTTTCACATCAAAAAGCTTGTAGTTCCATGAGGTATTAAAAAAACTAATAAACTCTGCTCCGTTCCACTAGTTGTTCAAATTTTACTTGCAAATAAGCTAGTTAATTTAGAAAGAATTACTCACCATTAAGAAATACCATGTAGACATCACAACTGTTAATTTCCTCTCCACCAAGCAAATTAACATCTTCCACTCCCATATTAAATGCTAGCCGAATTATAGGACCTTCTTCTACTTCTGTTGTAATATGAGCCATTAACGCCAAATTCTTAACTAATCCACAGGCCTGGAAAACATAAATGGGGTCAATGGAATTGACATGTTTAGTGGAGGCATACACACAATTAATGTACACATAAATATGTATGCTACCTGTCTATACACCAATACCACCGCATAGCACAACAATGAAACATTGACCAGCACTACTATTTGACACTGCTCTGTGCACACTTTGACAACAACTATTCACAGTATAATGTGTATGAAATCACTATTCATCTGAATCAGTGCTTTAATCTGACACTTCCTTTTTTTTGTAAAAGTTTAATGTAGGTTGCCCTTTTTGAAACTATATTACTTCATTCACAGATATGATGACTCTTTCATTCTGGCGTCTTCTAAAAGCAAAAAGACAGAATAAGTTTCCTACTAACAATGATGTACAGATCTGGGCAACAAAAGCATCAAAGTTTCCACCTACTTGGCATTTATTTATATTGTTCATAATATTGCAGGAATTGCTGCTTAATAACAATTTACCCATATGTCAACAGACTATTTACTGTGCGCTTTGCTCCTACAGACTTGAACCCATAAGCGCTCAGCATTGTTCCCTTATGGCGTAATTTTGCACACCATCAATTTACTAAACTTCAACAATTTTGCTTGGATAGTCAGTCACCTTTTCTGTCAGGCAATGTCACTCCTTTTCATTCTTAATAAATTTAAAGTTCACTTTGCTGGGTAACATATCAAAATTTGTGTGTGTTTTTATGAATTAGATACCACATGACAACATTCTCCAGAATAAATTAAAATTAAGTAAAATACTGGATTTTTGGTAAAAAGATAGGCACTACTAATGTGTTTTATGAAGTGCCAAAATTTTATAAGCCCAAAGGTTTCACACTAAGTGTTAGTATCATTAATAACATGACTTATTGATATTTTATACACTGAAGCCCCAAAGAAACTGGTATAGGCATGTGTATTCAAATACAGAGATATGTAAACAAACAGAATATGGTGCTATGATCAGCAGCACCTATATAAGACAATGAGTGTCTGGCACAGTTGTTAGATCAGTTATGGCAGCTTATCAAGATTTAAGTGAGTTTGAATGTGGTGTTATAGTCAGTGAACAAGTGATGGGAAACAGTATCTCCAAGATAGCGATGAAGTAGGGATTTTCCCATATGACCATTTCATAAGTGTACCGTGAATATCAGTAATCCAGTAAAACATCAAATCTCCAACATCACTGCGGCCGGAAAAAGATCGTGTAAGAACGGGACCAAAGACAACTGAAGAGAATCGTTCAACATGAGGAAAGTGCAACCCTTCCACAAATTGCTGCGGATTTCAATGCTTGGCCATAATGAGTGTCGGCATGCGAACCATTCAACAAAATATAATCGAAATGGACTTTCAGAGCCGAAGGCCCACTCATGTATCCTTGATGGCTGCACAACAAAAAGCTTTACACCTCACCTGGGCCCACCAACAGTGACATTGGACTGTTGATGACTGGAAACACGTTGCATCAGCGGACAAGTCTCATTTCAAACTGTATCGAGCAAATTGATGTGTACGGGTATGGAGACAACTTCATGAATCCAAGAACCCTGCGTGTCAACAGGGGTCCATTCAAGCTGATGGAGGCTCTGTAATGGTGTGAGGCATGTGCAGTTGGAGTGATGTGGGACCCCTGATACGTCTAGATACGGCTCTGACAGGTGGCAGACATGTACGTAAGCAACCTGTCTGATCACCAGCATCCCTTCATGGCCATTGTGCATTCCGAAGGACTTGGGCAATTCCAGCATGACAATGTGACATCCTACACATCCAGAACTGCTACAGAGTGGCTCCAGGAGCACTCTTCTGAGTTTAAACACCTCTGCTGGCCACCAAACTCCCCAGACATGAACATTATTGAGTATATCTGGGATGCCAGGCAACGCACTGTCCAGGAGAGATGTCCACCTGCTCGTACTCTTACAGATTTATGGACAGCCCTGCAGGATTCATGGTGTCTATTCCCTACAGTACTACTTCAGACATTAGTTGAATCCATGCTACATCGTGTTGTGGCACTTCTGGGTGTTTGCGGTGGCCCAACACTATATTAGGCAGGTGCACCAGTTTCTTTGGCTCTTCAGTGTAATTATACGCTTAAAAAGTCATTTCTGACCATTTATATTTTACAGTTTACACTTACAAATAATGTAAGAAGAGAAGTTTCACTGGATTAAATTAAACAATTGCAGTCTACAGCTGGTACTTCACTTCCATAAAGTAGAAAAAGAAATCATTCATACGAATAATAAATTTGAAGTCATTCAACACATGTATCACTGTAAGATGCAAAATATTGCTAGTCACTATACAAATGACACGTTGAGCTACAGACAGGCACAACAAAAACAAAAAGAATATTACACACTGAGCTTTTGGGGAAAGCATTCTTCAGAAACCAAAGGAAAAAATACACACATTCACACAAGCAGGCACATCTTACAGACACACATGACCACTATCTCCAGCCACTCTTGCCAGACTGAAATTGCCACATTGAATGAAAATAGCAATCCAGAATGGACAATGAAGGGGGAGGGATAGCAGAGTATGGGTGGAGGGAGAGAAGAGTGCTGTTTGCTCCGCTGAATTGGTGCTTTTGTTCAGCGCAAGAGTTGCACTCTGACCATTAGCAGCTGAAGATAGCAGTTGTGTGTATGAGGTCTGCCTGCTTGTGTGAATGCTTATGCGTTTCATTTCTTCTGTGAAGAAGGCTATGGCAAAAATTGGTGCATAACAGCCTTTTCATTGTGCCTGTCTGCAACACAACACATCATCTTTACAATGAGTAGCAATCTATCCTTTTTATAACATTTTTGATATTCCAACCTGGACATGCCATTGTTTAACATGTGAAAGAGACTTTCTAAACCACAACTATAAATAAATTTGAAAACCATGTGTAATTTTATGAAAGGAATAACAAGTAATTACAGAACTAGTAACAATCTAACGCAGCCAACAGACTTTCTAAAACTGAACAAAAATGGTACAAAATAGTATTCAAAATAACAACTAGAGGAGGATATCTTCTCATTCTGCATATAACAGTGCTGCCTATTTGGTCACTTCAGTACTTAAATCCTCAAATACCTATTTACAGTGTACTACTATCCATTTTGCCAATCCATTTCTCTTCTTTTTTTTTAGCAGCATTTTAGTAATGTTTGCATAATAAATCATTTATTACTGAAACACATTCAGACTGGCTGAATTATGCCCAAGTTACCATATTTTATGGACTATAAGATGCACTTGTTTCTCTGAAAAATTGCCTCCAAAATTCAGGTTCACTTTATACTCAAAATTCACATGAAAATGTCCTGCATTTGATTTAAAATTCTCACCAGTCTTAAAAACAGCCATATATTTAATGCTGTGGGAACTTATCTTTATCTGGCAACATTGGATCCAACTGGTGGCAGCAGTGCACCTGTGCAACGAACATGAGTTGGGGGAATTCACAAGCTTGCTACCAGTCTCCCTCCTGCACCATCATCACAAACCCAGAACATGATGCACCACTGCAATTTATGGTGCCACTGAACTTGAATTGAAAGTGATTTGGGTTATCGGTAACAGTACAGTAATTTTGTTAGTAGCTACTTCCGTAATGGGGGGGGGGAAAAAAAAAAGGTATTCATATGATGTGAGCTATAAATTGAAATAATACCATACGCAGGAACATGGAAACAGAGCAGCCGAGCAGTGTTTCGGCCCTCTACCAACAGAAAAAAACCATTCATGATTGGTGAGCTAGAAAAGGAGAACTGAAAAATATGAGGAAGACTAATTGTGCAACTAGGGGACTGAATGCAAAATGGCCAAAAATAGAGGATGATGTATAGAAATGCATTTAAGGACATTGTCAAAATGGCATTGGAATTAACGCAAAAATGATTCAAATACATGCTCATAAGTTAGCACTACAGTAGAACTTAACAGACTTTAAAGGTAGAGTGGTTTGGTGCTACAGATTCATGAAGCGTCATGGACTTAGCAAGCAAACCAAAACCAAACATCTCAAAAAAGGCCACAAGAGTATAAAGGGAAAATCTTATCTTTCCATCACTTTCTTATTCACCATCAAAAGAAAACAAGTGTGGAAGAAAGCCAGATAGCGAATATGGATGAAATTACTCTGACATTTGATGCACCAAGTAACAGAAAAGTTGCCGTGAAAAGTGCTAAAACCACAACTATAAAAAAAAGTGGACATTAAAAAATGCATGACACTGTAGTACTTTCATGTTGTGCCGATGGTACTAATCTTAATCCAATGATCATTTTCAAGTGCAAAACAATGCCAAAATGTTTTGAAATACCAGCAGGGGTGGTGTTCACATACATGACAAGGATTTGATGGATGAGGCTGGTATGAAATTATGGATTAACAGAGTGTGTGACAGATGGAAAAGACCTTTATTGAAGAAGAGTTCTCTCCTTATGCTAGATCAATTTAGTAGTTATCTGAAAAATTCTGTGAGAGAGAAATTGAGACAGGGAACTACAGAGCTTGCTGTTTTTCCATGAGGACTTATTTACAATAAAGGGAGCTTTAAAACGAACTACAATCAAACAAGTGGGTCAGTGAATAAAAAAGTAATGGTCCAGAGTGAGAGAAGACATATCGTTAAATCTTTCAAGAAATGTGGCATAAGTAAAACTCTTAATGGCAGTGAAGACTATCTTATATATGAAGAGGACAACGATAATGATTATGGTGATGATGAGGAGGAGAAGGAGGAGGAGGAGGAAGAAGAAGAAGAAATGTTATTTTTTAAGAAATTACTTAAAAATTAAGTTGTGTCTTTACAGCCTGTAGTATCCTATAGTCTGTAAAATACAGTTTGCATCTGTATAAGAAAGGAGCGAAGGAAATACCATCAAGGGTTTCTAAAGGGTTTCAGTACTGAGAAGGGCATTTACACATATAGCAAGAATGTACTTAATTCATTAGACAAGAAATTACAGACTACTGGTATATTCAGTGATCTGTCAAAGGTATTTTACCTTGTAAAATAAAATATATTTTTAGGTAAATTTAATATTATGTTCCAACAGAAAATGCCACAAATTGTTTCAAATCATTTGTCTCGGACAGGAAACAAAGGGTGTCAACAGGAGAGATTGCTGTTCTATGCAGCTAATCATCATCCAACACAGAACTAATTATATGTGGTGTCCCACAAGGTTCTGTCTTGGAGCACTTACTTTTTCTTGTGTATCTCAGTGACCTTTCATCAGGAACATTATCAGATGCCAAGTTCTTTATTAGGAGATGATACAAACATTGGAATAAATAGCAAACCAAGTATAGTTTTAGAAAGACCTGTTCATGAAATTTTTGTGAACATTAATAAATGGTTCCTAGCCAAATCTTTGTCACTAAATTTTGAAAAGACACACTATTTTCAGTTCAGATATTTTAAGAAGCTTCCTCCTTGTATAGGTCTAAAGTATGACCACAAGCAGATAGAAGAGTTGAGTGTGTTACATTCTTTGGATTATACCTAATGATAAATTCAACTGGAGGCCTAATTGTCAATTTAAAATACGGATTTTGGGAAATGTGGGTGATATAAATATTTTAAAAAATCAGAAAAGATAGCATACCTCACTTATTTTCATTCCATAATATCATCGAAATCATTTTAGAAGTAACTCATCAAGCCAAGATAAAGTTTTCTCAGTCCAAAAGCTTGTAATAGGAATTATTTGTGGTGAGAATTTCAAGAGCAACCTACAGAGGCCTGTTCAATGAACTGGGAGTACTAACTATTGCAAATTAATATATTTATTCCTTAATGAAATTTGCTGATTCCTTAATGAAATTTGCTGGAACAATATATCTCTTCTTGAAATCAACTTCTCAGTTCATGAAAACAGTACTAGAAACAAGAATAATTTTCATAAAGATTTAAAATAACTCACATTGGTCCAGAAAGGCATCCATTATTCAGGAACAAACATTTTCAGTAACTTTCCAGCAGCCATAAACTGCTTAGATACAAATAAAGTTCAGTTTAAGGGTAGCCTAAAGGATCTATTAGTGTCCAACTCCTCTTATTCCATTTATGAAATTCTAGGTAGAATGCACTAATGAATATATTGTCCATAATATCAAATAATGTGAATGTTCCATAAAATCTGATTTGCACATCAGAGTAGTACTGTGATCAATGCAGATGAATGTTAAACTAATTTTCTATTTGATGACATGTGGCTACAATAGTCTAAGAATATTCACATACGCATCCCAATGTAATGTGGATTTAGACATTTTACGCAAGAAGTAAATCTATAGGAACAAAATCGAATGTTATGAAAGGAAAGAGCTGGAATAACTGAAGAGAGACAGCTGAAGTACAATAAATCAAAGAGAAAAATGAGCATTAGAACAAAGTATGTTTTTACTATATTTATGAGGACAATTTCACTTAAAACTTGTGGAAGGAACATTAGCATTTCTCTCTTTTTGTAAACATGTATTATGTATTCTTGTTCTATGACATGTTCTACATCTTTGAACATCTCACCATGGATCTATGGAACAAAAACTATATACAACACGGTGAGAAACTGTCTGAAAAGTTTGTAACAGTGTTTCAGGATAGATAGTGCTGAGAAATAATGGTAAGAAAGAAATTCAGTAAGTTGTGCCATTTCTCAATTAATTGGCATTGAAGTTAGCCAATCAGGCCATTGCGTGTGCAAATTCAAACAGCCCACCACAGACAGTAGCACCAAAGGTGTTCTTCATTTGGCTTCCTAAAACCGAACAAGAGAGTGATACAGAAATTGGACGTAGGATGGTAGTAAGGATTGAACCTAAGCCAAAGACTGAGCAGTCCTGTGCACTGTCAACTACACTATAAGAACAACTGACACTAATTCTATCTGGCGGGCCACTTGAATTTGTGTGTGGAAACAGCGCAACGTAAGAGTTTGTTTTTAACAATTATTTCTCAGCATACACTACCCTGCAACATACAAGTTTCTTAGACAGCATTTGAAGACCCTATATAATCTAACCTAATCTTACTCTCATGTTACATGATACAAACTAATAGTTACTATCCTTTCCAAAAATACGAATTGTCTGTCATGAATGTTCGTATATCATCTGTACATCTATTCCGTAACTAATTTCCTCCTGTTTGCACTTAAAAACTTACATAGCTACTTCCTATTTTCAGTTCTCCCTTCGGATAGTTTCACTGCCTCTTGCGACAGTCTTTTCAGAAATTTTCTAGTGTTTTGTATACATTCTGTATATTCAATCTTCTTATAAATTACTGACTATTAATTCTCTTTCATTTTAATTATTACTAACACTCTCAATAAAATCAATAAGGTTTGATTCATTCTAATTATTCTTATTTCTTTTGACTATCAGCCAATCATTTCATTTCTTTTTATCACATTCTCGTACTTTATGCTACAGTTGCTTCCATATTACAATGGTACACCTGATACTTGATTTAACAAAAGTCAATAAAGGACTTTTTGTCACCTTACTGAGCTATATCTTTCTCTGTCTTCCTCAAGCTCTTTTCCGTTCAACTTTCACTTATGCATCAATTAACAAATTTTATTTTCCAATTTTTTAATGCATCTTTGTCACATTAATCTCAAGTGCTCATTTTTCTCTTCAATTTATTGTACTACAGCTGTCTCTCTTCACTTATTCCAGCTCTTTCCTTTAATAACACACTTCTAAATAATTCCATTTTTGCTACTGTAGACTTCCTTCTTGTCTGCTTTCACCAAAATCAAACCTCTGCATTATGTGTATAGTGCATCCAAAGCGACTTCTCAGTCTCTCTTGAAACACATTCCTTTGTTCAATTTAATTGTCCTAACTTTTCTTTGGGGTTCTTCATTTCCCACACTGTTAATACCTCTTTCCATGCACTTTTCTGCTACTGTGTTTGGTCCTCTTTCGTACAGGGTGTGTAAATAAAGTTCCAAGACTGATTTTTTCCTGAGTAGCGGTGCACGTGCAGACTGGTCTCACCACCTGCGCCAGGTGGTGGGGGGTGTTGGCTAAGCGAGCCAAGCATCGGCATTCACCAGTGAAATGCTGGGGTGAAAACATCACAAGTGCAGTCTGTTTTGAAACGTTGTCGAGAAATCAGAGTGTCCAAAATGCAGTGCCTCTTGGAGCGGCGAAGTTCGATCAAATTTTGTGTACAACTGAACTAGACTGGTACACAAATATTTGAATGGTTCAAGAAGCCTATACAGAATACGCCATGTCACGTGCCGTGGTTCTCATGTGGCACAAGAGGTTCAATGATGGATGTGAAGGCTTTGAGGATGAATGCTCTGGAAGACCTTCAACAAGCAGAATAGACGAAAATCTGGCCAAAGTGTGACAATTTTTAAACAGTGACTGACGTCTCAGCATCATAATGATTGCACATGAAGTGGGTTTGAATCACCAAACCGTATTTCAGCTAGTTACAGAAGATCTAGTGATGAGAAAATTGTGCGTGAAACTTGTCGCGGAAGCTTTCTCGGATGAACAGAAGGAGTGGCGACTGGATGTTTCACAGAAAATGCTTGAACATTTACAAACCGAACCTGATTTTTTGGACAAAGTGGTCATTGATGATGAGACCTGGGTCTTCAAATGTGATCCAGAGTTGAAGAGGCAAAGCTTGGAGTGGCACACCTTCGCATCACCGAAGCCGAAGAAAGCCCGATGACCAAGTCACGTGTGAAAAGCATGCTCATTGCTTTCTTGGACGGCAAAAGGAATGATCCACAAAGCGTTCGTACCTGCCAGACCCTGTCAATGGTCAGTATTATACTGGAGTGGTCCGCCGTTTGAGGGATCGAGTCAGCTTGGAGAAGAAAGACGACTGGGTACTCCACCATGACAATGTGACCATTCACACCTGCTTTGCCGTCACTGAAGTTTTGACACCGTTCAACATGGCAATGCTGCTGTAGCCACCCTATAGCCTCAACCTCACCCTGAGTGATTTCTTTTTGTTACCCCTGATGAAGAGAGACCTGAAAGGGTAGCAGTTTGACAGTGTCGCAGAGGTCCAAAAGGCTTCAACGAGGGTTTTGAACAGCGTTCCGGATAAGGAGTTCAAGGGAGCTTACCAGCAGTGGAAATCTAGTTGGAAGCGATATGTGGATTCTCAAGGCACCTATTTTGAAGAATTTTACTCCGATATATGAAAATATTGAATAAATTTTGTGTTTGAGGCCAGTCTTGAAGCTTTATTTACACATCCTGTATAAAGAGCTGTCCATTCACATGACATATAAAGTGAATGAAAATTTCTGTAGCAAATTAAATTAAGAATTTACCTCTCCTTCAGGTGTATCAGATGGACATAACATTCCCCACTGAGAAGGTTGCAGGGAGCGAGGACCTGAAACTTTCCTCGTCTTTTCAAACTGGGAGTTGACTCGTGTCATCATTCCTAATGCTGAAATGTAGGAGAGTCTTGAAAGAACCTGAGTCACTCCCTGGCGGTCCATTTTAAACCTCTTGATTGTCCAGTTACCCTATAAAAAATATAATAAACCACTATCAAAGAAAATCGTTTAACAAAATTAATATTTTTAGATTCAGTACTTTGAAGATGTGATATGTCAGAATAACACAGAGTTATTATTTTACTGTAAACTGATACTCAAGTAGCAGCAATTATCATTGACATATTTGGATGTCCAATTACATATAAAAAAAACAAAGATGAGGTGACTTACCGAACAAAAGCGCTGGCAGGTCGACCTGCCAGCGCTTTTGTTCGGTAAGTCACCTCATCTTTGTTTTTTTATATATAATTTTTCCCACGTGGAATGTTTCCTTCCATTATATTGATACAATTACATATAAAGTTACATGAATTACACTGTTCATTATAAACTGCTCAATAATTAGTTTTGTACCACATGCATATTTCAAACGTGTTGGCTTACAATCAAAAGGGGAAGTGGATGAAATAACAAGCCTTATGAAACTACAGAAAATAATTTTTTTGTGAAATAAAAACAAAACAACAATAAAAAAAAATTGAAATTGTACATCTTTGTACATCTGTAAACTCAACATCAGCTCCTCGGTAGCATTCAGCACCCTGTGCATTGTAACATGTTTCCATTCTCATTGGCACCTGCCCACAAGGTGGTTGAGACATTGTTGCTCAAGACTGCCCCACTTACAAACAGCTGCCCTCCAGATGTCATCCAATACGTGAGAAGGGTTCATGCGACAACATGCAGAGAGTTACAACTGGCCCCAAGCAATCTTTCGATTGGGTTCATGTCAGCAGACATCACAGACCACTACATTTGGTTCATTCGGGAGTAAAATACTCACCAAGTGAGTATGATGTGCCCATCACCTTTAAAGACAAAACCATTACTGGAAGTTGACTGTAGGGCTGGGCAATGATTTAGTTGAAGACCTCAAACTGCTCTTGACAATCATCCAACTCTCTGTCAAACATATAGGACCGTGAGCTTGAGACGTACATTGATATGTGGCCAATTTCACTCTCTTGTATGATTATCACCAGGAAAATCCTGAACTTACTGGTGAAGAGCTCCAAAACAGCAGCAAGCAGTACAGTTGCATACTCCTCAGGGTACATGCAAGCTACAATTTGTTGGAACTGATCATCAGCTGGTGGTGTTGTCAACAGGTGATCACTATGAAGCATATCTTGAATATTTTGTCACACACAATAGTGAATGAATATTCAAATGACATCATTGTGATGTATGCCAATTTACTTGACAACCTATGCTGACAACCCTTCTTGCCATAAAGTGACAATGTGGACATGGTCTAAGTTTGAAAAGATCCTTCAATGCATGCTCACACACTGATTAGTTTAAAAAGCAACATTGTAACATTTGTGATTGAAGACACAGCACACTTTACTATATTGCACTTAGAATGCAGTTTTACTTTTACCTTCATTACACTGGTGATTTTTCTAGTGATTTCCTGTGGCGAAAATGCAACTGAGAAAGACGTTTCTGATCAATAAAACACAACCCATACGAATCATGAGAATAGTGTGAGGATAGTGCAAAACATTTTGTGAGCTGTGATACTGGACAAATGGCAATTTTCACTCTTTCTCAAATTATCTTGTTTCAGTATTTTTCTTATCAAACTTATCATGTAACTACATCGTGATCTGAAGATTACATGAAAATAAATGTTATATTTGTTTTAAAATTAATAGTAATAATAAACAAACAGTATTTTCTGTATCAACTACAAACTACATGGATTAATTGGCACAGAAATTAGCTCCTCCTCCACACCAAAGAATACTGGAGATTCCCTAAAACTTTACAATTTCTTCACAGATAATTTGAAAATGTACGACCCAATGGGTGTTACGTACAACTAAATAAGGGAGCAACAATTGCTTAGCACAGATCTCACAGTACTATTGAGGAATCTCTTTCGGGAAATTAAACTGATAGGCACACAGAAATATTCTTAAAGGTTGGAGCCAAGAATATAACTGTGTATTAACATGGTATTCTTTGCTAATACCACAACTGAATATTTAGCACAGCACTGTGTGTCATAAATGAAATTACAATACATTTTCCTCAAATGTACTCTTCTTTTCCTTCAGTGTTTGTCCCGCGTGCCTGCGAGGTCCACTACATGCGTCCATCGTCTCCATTTCACTCTATCATAGGCTGCACCTGGGTGGATGTTCACGCATTTAAGGTCTTTATGAATCGTATCAGCCCAACGTTGCTTAGGTCGTCCTTTGGGTCTTCTGCTGACAACTTCGAGTGCGCAACCCACATTCCCAATAGTCATCACCGGCCCGTGAAACATGCCCAAACCATCAAAGACGACTCTCACACATCTTGTCTTGGATTGGTGTAACACCAAAATGTTTCCTAATGCTATCCTTGGAAAGGTGATCTAATTTGGTGAGCCCTGCTGTCCACCTTAGCATCTTCGTTTCCATTACACTTAGGCGGCATTCTGTTGTCGGCCAGCACTCACAACCATACAAGGCGACTGGTTGGATGACAGTGCGATAGATTTTTTATTTTAAATTATCTTCCTTCCTGTGGTGGCAAGTGACTCTGATTGTAAGGTACTTAAACTTACTCACACGAGTCAGGTCTTCACCATTAATCGTGATGGTTCCCATTTCATTTCTGTCAGATGTCGTACTTGGTTTTCTTCAAATTAAGGCGCAAACCCTGTTGCGCCAACCAGTCACTCCATTTTTGAGTCTGGCTCTGCAGATCAAGCTTGTTTTCTGCTGCCAGCATTATGTCATCAGCATAAAGTAGGGTCCATGGTAATGGCCGCAGCAGGTCAGCTGTCACAGTGTCCATTACGAGAATGAACAGAAGTGGTGATAGTGCAGAACCTTGGTGAACGTCAACTGTGATGGGGAAGTCCTTGGATAGTCCCAAGGTTGTATGGACATAGCTTCATGGCTGTGCATAAAGTAACTACACCCAGTTAATAAACTGCTCTGGCACATCATGCTGTCGAAGTGCTAGTGGATGATACTATAATGCCAACACCACTAGCTGTTACGTTTGTGCCCTTATACATCAGCTTGTAACCGCATCCAGTGTCCATGTATCTTGACCTGCACAGATGTCTATGTGTTGGATTTCTAGGGCTTTAGATAGCTCAATGTCCCGTTCAGTCATGATGTCGACGTTGAGTGTTTCAAGATGGGATGTGAGGGCTAGTTTGTTTAGCTGTCACCACCCATGCGACGGTAACCCTTGTATATTTCTCACGCTGAGTGTGCCATGACAACGCAAGTCACCTAGGGGGGATGCCCTAGCCTTTGCACCAGATCCAGAAGACAACATTTCCATAAATATGTGACAGAATTTTTACGGTTGGCTCATCACATAGCCTGTCACCAAGCATTTTAGAGCTACTGCCAGCAGGAGGAAAGGGCACTCCTGACATGGAGAATAGACGCCTGTTTTAGCCGCTCTTAACATGGAGTACAGACACTGCCGAAGTGGGTTTTACACCTTCTTCGCCATTGGGTCTCCAGACCTCGTCCGCTGTTGAAGCTTTCCTCAAATGTACTCCCAGTCAAAATTCAAGTTAGAATGATGACATAATTCTAATTTTTTAAAACAGAATATTAATTAACATGTAATATTTCTTTTTTCCACTTGAGATACAATTTTTACTTAATACTTAAAAGTAACTTACTTACCGTTGATATAGCATGAACTAAACCATTTGTTATTTGGTCTTGCCGCATGTGCTTCACAATATCAAACTGTGCTGCCTTTAATTTGGGGATGTTCTTGTCAGCAATTATCTTGAGCTAAAAAGGCAAACAAACAGAATTTTATCTTGGGCAAAATATATCTTGAGTACCAATTGGAGACTAACAATTGTGACATGATAATTACTGATTGTATAGTGACACATTAAAGAGGCATACATATAACAAGAGAACACTTCTAAGGTTCTTTTATCTATCTCTGTATATAAAAGGCAACATCCTTACTGACTGACTGACTGACTCATCATCGCCCAGCCCAAACCACTAAGTATAGAAACTTGAAATTTGGAGATGGTGTGGATCTTATATGGTAGGCGTCTTTTAAGAAAGGATTTTTTGAAATACCAGTCATAAGTGGGTGAAATAGGGGATGAGATTTTTATGAAAATAATTTATTATGAAGGCAATTTTAAAGCTAAATCTACAAAAATTTTAATTTGGCTTCTCAGTTAGAAATTTAAAAAAATGTTTTTCACTATTTTCAGGAATTCAACCCATATGGGAGTGAGACGGAGGACGAAAAGTTTTTATGGAAATATTTTACTGTGCAAACATTTTTGAACTTAAATCTATGAAAATTTGTATTCAGCTTCTCTGTCAGAAATAAAACATATGTATGTCTCTGTGTTTAGAAATTCAACACTAAGGAAGTGAAATGGGTGTGAAAGAACTACTAGAGGATTTTTAAGGCTACATCTATGACAATTCGTATTTGATTTCTCGGTTAGAAATTTAAAAAAAGGGGTTTCAGTGTTTCTGGAAATTCAACCCCTAAAGGAGTGTGGTGGTGATGATGATGATGATGATGATGATGATGATGATGAGGTCCCATACTCTGAGGAGCACAAGGGATGAAGTGGGGGGACCCGAAATGCAGAATAGGCAAGGTCCTAGTGGAGGTGGTTTGCCATTGCCTTCCTCTGACTGTAATGGGGATGAATGATGATAACGATAATGATAATGATGATGATGATGATGAAGACAATACAACATCGTCATCTCAAGGCAGGGAAAATCCCTGACCCCATCGGCAATTGAACCTGGGACCCAATGCACGGGAAGCGAGAACACTACCACAAGAACACAAGCTGCAGACAAAGGAGTGCAATTGGAGATTAAAATTTTTAAGAAAATATTTTTTCACATAAAAAATTTAAACCTAAATTTAAGAAAATTGGAATTTCACTTCTTAGATATAAAGAAATATCTGCTAGGGAATGAAAGTTGCTATAGAAATATCTCGACAATAACTCAAAAGGCACGATTAACAAAAACTTTGGACTTCAGCTACCAGAATCTCTGTTTGGTCAGAATACATTCAGAAAAGACCACACTTACAACATAAAAATTCAGTTTAATCAGAACAAAAAAAAAAAAATCCCTGTAGGTCATACAGTCTAGTGAGCAAAGCAGCAGGCGCTAAACTGGTATCACTATAGTGATAAAGAGAAGTTCCTGTTTAATGTTGTTACCAAAAATCCAAACATTCATATGGACGTAGGCCACATATTTTTCTAAACCATGAAGCACAAGTTCTATGTTAAAACCAACAGAGTACAAGAAAGAAATTGCAGTGCTGTGCTGTGCTGTGAATATGTGCAGTTTTGTTTTCTTTCTACAGTCAGTTTGAATTACAACAGTGTGGCATTTGAGGCATTACAGAAATTGTTAATCTCACTCATATTCCTTCTCATTATACATAATTTAAACAAAAATTGTGTACACAATGATGTGCTGTTTTGGTTTCTTCCTTGCAGTCGGTTTTCACAGAAAAGAGGAAAGTTGTATTCATGGCTTATTGGCTGAAGATTAGAATACTACTGTTGTTATTGAGGTTTTCAGTCTAAAGACTGGTGTTGTAATAACACGGTTCACGTTTTCCTTTACACTTCAATTAGCGTAGCCCGAGAACTGTGTCCTAGGCATGCCCGATGTGAACTCAATGGGCACAGCCCGTGCTGCCTGAGTTGTTGTTGTTGTTGTTGTTGTTGTTCCGCCGGCAGAGGTCGCAGCCGAATTCTCGCGTGCCCTCTGGTGGACGGGACTCTACTTGCGGCAACTACCGTCCGTGACGCGCCGTGCCGATGTGCGCCTCCCGCGATCTTTCTGGTGGCTACTGCACTCCTCCTCCTTCGGGGGGTGAAGCCACTGTGATCCACTGTGTCAGAAGGTGGAGCGTCGGGCAGGAGCGATGACCTCCACGTCCATCAGAAGGCTGGAGTCGAGGGGATCTGCCAACCCTCGAGCCAGAACCTTCCAATATGGCTGGAAGTGACCCACTCGAAGAGTCCCCCGTTGTCCCACCACCGGAGCCCGGGACAGAACGGGAGACAAGCCGTCGAACTCCGGATCCTGGTCCACCTCAGGAGGGGCCAGACCCAGTGGTGGGGATGATGGGGAAGGGACGACCACAGGTGAACCAGCCTCCTGAGAAATCGGGCCTGCGAGGGGGGCCGGCTCTCGCCGGAGCATCTCTAACGAAGGCGATGCCTGTGCTGTAGCTACTGGAGGCTGCCAAGGCTGAGAACCATCGCAGTGCGGCGGAGTCACAGCGGGGAGGGGCGGTAACGTCCCTTAAGAAACCAACACGGGTGCTGGCAATGGGGAAGCCGGTGCCCGAGGGTTCGGAGGGTGGGAGCCCAAACGTGGACGTAGCTGATTTTGGTGACGACCTACCTCCCGGTCCCCCGCCTGCAAGGTATAGAGCCGGCAGCCATTTCGGCACAGGACCACCGCCGATATCCAACGTGGATTGCGACCAAACCCCCGTGCCCAGACCGACATACCCGGTGGAAAGCCAGGTACTCCGTTTTGTGAAGACTAGCGAGGACCGGGCCAGAGAAGGTGCAGCAGAGTTCTAGGTTGGCGCCCATGGAGGAGCTCTGCGGGGCTGCGTTCTCCCATTGGTGTGGTCCAGTATGCCGTCAGGAAAAACGTCAATGCCTCCTCCGCAGGAAATTCGTGCACATACTTTTTCATCTGCTTCTTAAATGTGCGCACCATGTGCTTGGCTTTCCCACTCGATTGTGGATGAAAGGGGGGGGAGCAAACGTGCCGAATACTGAAGTGCCTACAAAAATCCTGGAAGGTCTGCGAAATAAACTGAGGTCCATTGTCCGAGACCAGGTTGATTGGCAGACCTTCCACAGAAATGATTTTTGCTAGTGTCTGGATTGCCACTTCTGAAGTGGTTGAGGAGCAGCGGACCACATATGGGAATCGGGAATAAGCATCAATGACAATGAGCCAAAAGCCATTGAGAAACGGACCCACAAAATCGATGTGAACACGTTCCCATGCCTGGGTTGCAGGCGGCCATGAAGAGAACGCTGACCTGGGAGATGCCTGTTGGCTCGCACACTGGGAACAGGCGGCCACCAAGTGCTCAATTTCTCTGTCAATACCGGGCCAGTACACATGTCTGCGAGCCAAGGTTTTAGTACGGGAAACACCCCAGTGCCCCTCATGTAATAACGTGAGGACTTCCCTTCACAAACTTGCAGGAACAACCACACAAGGAGCTGCATCATCGGTAGCCAGAAGGAGAACTCCTTCCAAGACGGAGAGGCGGTCTCGTAGAACAAAATAATTACGAAGAGGGTCTGAGGCCTGGCCTGGAGGTCGGGATGACCACCCCTGCTGAATGAGGCGAACTACTTGCCGGAGAACCGGGTCAGCTGCCGTTTCCCTGGCGACTCTAGAACTAGTGATCGGGAAGCCATCAACCGCTTGGCGGGACGCCACATCCAAATGAAAACACGTAATCTCCTCTCGATCAAACTTAGGATCCGCACCCACCGGAAGACGGGAAAGAGCGTCTGCATTGGTATGCTGTCTGGTAAGGCGAAAATGAATGTCATAATGGTACTTAGAGAGGAACGAGGCCCAGCGCTGTAGTCTGTGGGCCGCCCTATCCGGAATCTGAGAGGCGGGGCCAAGTAACGATATTAACGGCTTATGGTCAGTGATTAACTGAAACTTCGTGCCATACAAGAAAGGGTGAAACTTGGTAACAGCGTAGACAATGGCGAAAGCCTCTTTTTCCACCTGGGAGTAATGGGCCTGTACGGGACTAAGAGTTTTAGATGCAAATGCCAGTGGCTGCTCGGAACCATCCGCATTGCGATGGGCCAGGACCGCCCCCACCCCATACTGCGAAGCATCTGTAGCCACGACCAACGGCTTATGGGGGTCAAAAGTAGCCAAACAAGGCATTGACGTGAGGAGGCCCTTCAATGAGGTGAACGCTCGCTCGCATGCATGTGACCAATCAAAAGGAACACCCCTGCGCAGACGGCAGTACAGGGGGGCAGGCTATGGTGGAAGCCCTGGGAATGAACCAGTGGTAATAA
Organism: Schistocerca americana; assembly: GCF_021461395.2. Taxonomy (NCBI): domain Eukaryota; kingdom Metazoa; phylum Arthropoda; class Insecta; order Orthoptera; family Acrididae; genus Schistocerca; species Schistocerca americana. The sequence continues at coordinate 185,213,082 of NC_060126.1, forward strand.
GCAATCTTGCCTAAAAAAGGTTGTAACTCCTTCAGCGAAGCGGGCCAACGAAGGTCGACGATGCCTTGGACCAAACTTCCTAGTGGCTGGACGCCGTGCCGAGAGATGGTGTAGCCCACATACTCAATGGACGGTTGGAAGAAGTTTGACTTACGCAGGTTGCAACGCAAGCCCACAGACCTGAATTTGAGAAAGAGGGTGTGAAGGTTATGCAAGTGTTCCTTCGTGCTGCGGCCTGTGACAATTATGTCATCCAGGTAATTAATACAATGAGGGATTGTCAATGTGATGTGCTCAAGATAACACTGGAATATCGCCGGGGTACTGGATATTCCAAAGGCCAACCGCTGGTATTGGTAAAGGCCAAATGGGGTGTTGACGATCGCCAGCCGTTTGGAGTCCTCATCAAGTGGTATCTGATGATAAGCCTCCGAAAGATCGATTTTCGAAAAATACTGGCCTCCCGCCATGGCGGAGAACAATTCATCAGCACGAGGCAAAGGATAGGTGTCCACCACCAATTGGGAATTAATGGTGGCCTTGAAATCGCCACAAAGACGTAATTTTCCCGAGGGTTTCCTGACAATAACGAGGGGCGAAGCCCACTCACTAGAAGAAATGGGAAGAACGACCCCTAGGGCTGTCAGCCGGTCTAGCTCTTCTTTTACCTGAGGGCGGAGAGCCAAGGGAATCTGCCTCACGCGTAGAAAATGCAGGCGAGCCGACGCCTTCAACGTTAAGTGAGCTTCAAAGTCTGAAACATGCCCCAGGCCCTCCCCAAAGATATCCGGAAAGTCAGTGATCAAAGATTCTAATGATTGATAGGGAATGTCTTCGGAGACGAACTGTATGGTGTCAGCGATAGAAAAACCGAAAGCCTGAAGGGCATCCAAGCCAAAAAGGTTAGCGGAGCTCGCATCACTGACAACAATAAAAGTAATAGGCCGAGTGACTGATTTGTAAGTCACGTCGGTAGTGAATTGACCCAGTAGGGGAATGAACTGTTTACCATAACCGCACAGACGGTGGTAAACTGGCGCCAACGGGGGCGACCCAAGGTTGGAGTAAGTTTGTGCATTCAACAAAGAAACTGCCGCGCCCGTATCTACTTGCAGTTGTAGTCGGCGCGACCAAACCGACACCTTGATAAAGAGTTTGTGTGCAGATGCGTCGGGAGCCTGGTCCGATGAAACTTCCTGAATGTCAACGTCCATGTCCTCTGTACCTGCTTCCTCCGATTCTTTTGAGGCTGAGCGGCAAACTTTAGCAATGTGTCCTTTTTTATTACATTTGCGACAAACAGCCCAATGCTGGGGGGCACTCTGACTGATCATGATGTATATAGCACAACGCACAGGACGGTAACAGGGGCCGGCGGCCGGAACTCTGTTTACGTGCCGTGCGGGAGCAGCCGTAATGGCCGGATTGTACCGCTCGCACGTCGTCCACCCCGGATGCAGTGGTCGCGGCCGCGCCGCCCTGAACCGCCGCGACGTCGCACCACGCTTTCAGCTGTTGACCTGCGGTGTGAGAGACTTCATACGATTGAGCAATGGACAGGATTTTCTCAAGGGAAGGGTCTTCTAACTGCAGGGCCCGTTGCCGGACCTCCCTATCAGGAGCCGAACGAACAATGACGTCGCGCACCATAACGTGGGCATACGACTCTCGCGACTGCTCCGTGACAAAATGACACTTGCGACTAAGACCATGCAGGGTAGCGGCCCATGCCCGGTAAGACTGATGGAGCTGTTTCTTGCATTGATAGAACTCGACCCTAGCCGCCACAACATGCGTGCGGCAGCGATAATATGAAGACAGCAATGAAAGCAATGCGTCAAAAGACAAGGACGAGGGTTCCTGCAACGGCGCTAGCTGCCACAAAACTTGATACAGTGAGGGAGATATCCAAGACAAGAAAAGAGCACGACATACCTCGGCATCGGCAACATGAACCGCCTGGAAAAGCTGCCGATGGCGATGTTCATATGCGTCCCAATCCTCCACCGTCTCGTCATACGGGGGAAAGGGAGGAGGGAACGGCACTGGAGCAGACTGCGTGGAGAGCAACGCCGGAAGCACTTGTTTCATGGTTGCCATGAGCTCCGTCTGCTGCTCAACCAAAACCCGCACTAAATCCTCCATGCCGTGGCTAAGCTGCGAAACCGGAACGACGACGCAACACGTGAAAGAACGACCGTACTTGTCGCCAATTGTGTAATAACACTGTTCACGTTTTCCGTTACACTTCAATTAGCATAGCCCGGCAACTGTGTCCTAGGCATGCCCGATGTGAACTCTATGGGCACAGCCCGTGCTGCCTGAGTAGTTGTTGTTGTTGTTGCTGTTGTTCCGCCGGCAGAGGTCGTGGCCGAATTCTCGCGTGCCCTCTGGTGGACGGGACTCTACATCTACATCTACATCTACATCTATACTCCGCGAGCCACCTTACGGTGTGTGGCGGAGGGTACTTATTGTACCATTACCGGACCCCCCCTTCCCTGTTCCATTCACGAATTGTGCGTGGGAAGAACGACTGCTTGTAAGTCTCCGTATTTGCTCTAATTTCTCGGATCTTTTCGTTGTGATCATTACGCAAGATATATGTGGGCGGTAGTAATATGTTGCCCATCTCTTCCCGGAATGTGCTCTCTCGTAATTTCGATAATAAACCTCTCCGTATTGCGTAACGCCTTTCTTGAAGTGTCCGCCACTGGAGCTTGTTCAGCATCTCCGTAACGCTCTCGGGCTGACTAAATGTCCCCATGATGAATCGCGCTGCTTTTCGCTGGATCATGTCTATCTCTTCTATTAATCCAACCTGGTAAGGGTCCCATACTGATGAGCAATACTCAAGAATCGGACGAACAAGCATTTTGTAAGCTACTTCTTTCGTCGATGAGTCACATTTTCTTAGAATTCTTCCTATGAATCTCAACCTGGCGCCTGCTTTTCCCACTATTTGTTTTATGTGATCATTCCACTTCAGATCGCTCCGGATAGTAACTCCTAAGTATTTTACGGTCGTTACCGCTTCCAATGATTTACCACCTATGGCATAATCGTACTGGAATGGATTTCTGCCCCTATGTATGCGCATTATATTACATTTATCTACGTTTAGGGAAAGCTGCCAGCTGTCGCACCATGCATTAATCCTCTGCAGGTCCTCCTGGAGTACGTACGAGTCTTCTGATGTTGCTACTTTCTTGTAGACAACCGTGTCATCTGCAAATAGCCTCACGGAGCTACCGATGTTGTCAACTAAGTCATTTATGTATATTGTAAACAATAAAGGTCCTATCACGCTTCCCTGCGGTACTCCCGAAATTACCTCTACATCTGCAGATTTTGAACCGTTAAGAATGACATGTTGTGTTCTTTCTTCTAGGAAATCCTGAATCCAATCACAAACCTGGTCCGATATTCCGTAAGCTCGTATTTTTTTCACTAAACGTAAGTGCGGAACCGTATCAAATGCCTTCCTGAAGTCCAGGAATACGGCATCAATCTGCTCGCCAGTGTCTACGGCACTGTGAATTTCTTGGGCAAATAGGGCGAGCTGAGTTTCACATGATCTCTGTTTGCGGAATCCATGTTGGTTATGATGAAGGAGATTTGTATTATCTAAGAACGTCATAATACGAGAACACAAAACATGTTCCATTATTCTACAACAGATTGACGTAAGCGAAATAGGCCTATAATTATTCGCATCTGATTTATGACCCTTCTTGAAAATGGGAACGACCTGCGCTTTCTTCCAGTCGCTAGGTACTTTACGTTCTTCCAGCGATCTACGATAAATTGCTGATAGAAAGGGGGCAAGTTCTTTAGCATAATCACTGTAGAATCTTAAGGGTATCTCGTCTGGTCCGGATGCTTTTCCGCTACTAAGTGATAGCAGTTGTTTTTCAATTCCGATATCGTTTATTTCAATATTTTCCATTTTGGCGTCCGTGCGACGGCTGAAGTCAGGGACCGTGTTACGATTTTCCGCAGTGAAACAGTTTCGGAACACTGAATTCAGTATTTCTGCCTTTCTTCGGTCGTCCTCTGTTTCGGTGCCATCGTGGTCAACGAGTGACTGAATAGGGGATTTAGATCCGCTTACCGATTTTACATATGACCAAAACTTGCGGCAACTACCGTCCGTGACGCGCCGTGCCGATGTGCGCCTCCCGCGATCTTTCTGGTGGCTACTGCAGGTGTGATGCAGCTCTCTATGCTACTCTAGTCTATACGAGCCTCTTCATCTCCTAATAACTACTGCACCCTATATCCTTCCGAATCTTGCTTGCTATATTCATCTCTTTGTCTTCATCTATGATCCCCCTCAACTTCTTTCCAATACTAAATTGGTGATCCCTTGATGTCTCAGAATGTGCCATATCAACTGATGCCTCCTTCTAGACAGATTGTGTTACAAACTTCTTTCTACTTAATTCTATTCAGTTTCTCCTCATTAGCTGTATGTTCTACCCATCTAATCTTCAACATTCATCTGCAGCACCACATTTCAAAAGTTTCCATTCTCTTCTTGTCAAAACTGTTTATTACCCATCTTTCACTTCCATGCATGGCTACACTCCATACAAATACTTCCAGAAAAGACTTTCCAGCACTTAAAGCTATATCGCACATTAACAAATTTCTCTTCTTCAGAAATGCTTTTCTTGCCACTGCCAGCCTAAATTTCATGACTCCTCTACTTTGGCCATCATCAGTTATTTTGCTGCTCAAACAACAAAACTATCTACTACTTTAAGTGAATATTTCCTAATGTAATCTCTGAAGCATTTCCTCATTTGATTAGACTACATTCAATTATCTTTGTTTTACTTTTGTTGATGTTCATCTTATATCCTCTTTTCAAGACAATTCTGTTTGACTGCTCTTATCAGTCCCTTGTTGTCTCGGACAGAATTACAATGTCATCAGCAAATCTAAAAGTTTTTATTTCTTCTCCATGGACTTTAACTCCTACTCTAAATTTTTATTTGGTTTTCTTAACTGCTTGCTCCATATACCGATTGAATAACATCACGGATAATCCATTCACTATGCTGTTCATAGTAACTTACCCACATTTTTATTTTCTTATCCATTATTAAACCTACTCCTACATTACCTCTATTTGATTTTGTAATCATAACCCTGCATTCACCTGATCAGAAGTCCTGTTCTTCCTGCCACCAAATTTCACTAATTCCCACTATATCTAACTTTAACCTATCTACTTCCCTTTTTTAATTTTCAATCTAACTGTCCAACTAAGGGATTCCACAATCGGATCCGCAGAATACCAGTTTTGTTTCTCCAGATGATGATGTCCTCCTAAGTAGTCCCCACCCAGAGATGCGAATGGGGGACTATTCTACCTCCGAAGTATTTTACCCAAGAGGATCCCATCATCATTTAACCACGCAGTAGAGCTGCATGCCCTCAGGAAAAATTACAGCTGTAGTTTCCCCTTCCTTTCAGCAACTCGAAGTACTAGCACAGAAAGGCCATTCTGATTGGTGTTACAAGGTCAGATCAGTCAATCATCCAGATTATTGCCCTTACAACTACTGAACAGGCTGCTGCCCCTCTTCACGACCAATACATTTGTCTGGCCTCTCGACAGATACTCCTCCACTGTGGCTGCATCTGCAGTATGGTTATCTGTATCGCTTAAGCATGCACTCCTCCCCACAATAGCAAGGTCCATGGAGCATTACGGAATCTGAATTTGCAAATAACAATAATAAACAAGGCTCACTGTCACAACAGAGAGGGGGAACAGTACATGGCTGGAAGAGTACATGGCTAGAGAGGGGGAAGAGTACATGGCTAGAGAGGGGGAAGAGTACATGGCTAGAGAGGGGGAAGAGTATGTGGCTAGAGACGGGGAAGAGTACGTCGCTAGAGAGGGGCAGGGGAATGGACATAGAGAGGCAGAGCGAGGAGATGGACAGAAAGAGGGAGGAGCAGCTGGAGAGAGAGAGAGAGAGAGAGAGAGAGAGAGAGAGAGAGAGAGAGAGAGAGAGAGAGAGGGAGGAGGAAGAAGAAGAAGGAGTTTATTGTTTAGCAATTGTGAAGCATTACCAGGTTCACTAGGGTTATATTTTTACAACACACACATGAGCTCATGGGATTAAGTCATTAAAAATATAATAAACAACAGAATGTAATCAAGAAATAATTAACATATAGTACACGGACAGTATTTCAGTTTTTGCTAATACTGCCGGAACTTTGTTCCCAACATTCAGAAGGGTATTGCACACAAAACAGCACAAACATCAGATATAAAATCATGAGAGAGAATTGCTGGAATGGAAGAGGGAAACAGAACAAAAGGGGAGATTGTGGGGAAGATAGAGTTGGTGCAGAATGAGTGAAGTCAGGGTCCTGAGAGAGGGTGGAGGTGGGTGTGGGTGTACATCAAGGTGTTGGCAGAGATTGACTCCAGGAGGATTAAGGAATCAAAGAATGTACTGCAAAAACAACTGCCATCCACATAATTCAGGAAAACTGTTGTTGGGGAGGAAGGCTCCAGATAGCACATGTTTTGAAGCAATTAATGAAACCAAGGATACTGTGCTCAACACCATGTTCCACCACTGAGTGGCCAATTCCGTTCTTGGTCACAGTTTGACAGTGGCCATTCACGCACATGGACAGTTGGTTTGTGGTCGTGCCAACATAAAATGCTGTACTTAAATTGCAGCAGAGCTGATATATGACATGATCTTTTTCACAGGTGACCCTGTATCTGACAGTATAGGACAAGCAAGTCACATGACTGGAGTAGGATGTGGAGGGGATATTGGTCAGATGCTGCATCTGGGTCCTGCCCTGTCACATGAGTCCTAGCCCTATTGGTGTGGCACTCACCACCAATCCCCTGCCATATGTGGCTTACTATAAATATGCCAAAGGTAAGCCATAAAAAGCCACAAGACAGAAACATCCATACCATGAAGCTGTGGGGTCAAGCTACCAGGAATTATTACTAGATATGTTGTTCTTCGATATCTAAAACTAAACTATGCCCAAACAGGCCATGAAGGCCCAACAGTACCGACTGGCCCCCGTGTCATCCTCAGCCCACAGGAGTCAATGGATGAGGATTTGGAGTGGCACGTGGTCAGCACACCGCCCTCCTGACTATTGTCAGTTTACGAGGCCAGTTCTTCAATATCAGATCCTCACTTTTCTGGGTGATACGTTCCCTGAAAGAACCCAGTACAAATATTATTCTTCGGCTAAGAGAACACCTTCAGCCAATCTAGCATCAGGTTATTTGTCAACCAACACTTTTCTTGATGTACAAAGAGAAGTCCTGCATGTAGTTTCCCTTTCAGTATTGTTTTCCTGCAAATAACCACATGTGGGGGCAGACGCCTATCAACTACCAGAACACACAGCATGGTTGTTATTCTGGCTTTCCACTGATAAACGACCTCTATAAAGTCCATCACACTTACAATAACATTTAACAAAATATCAAAATAAACAGGCATCTGATAAGTGTTGCCTAGGAGGCCTAGCAAACAGTTGTGTTTCCTTACACTAAGACGCTTAAACACAACTAGTTTTTCATCACACAGTGTGGGAAGTCACCGGGCTAGTGCTGTTCTTTGCTGTAATATAAGCCCCACCCTCATAAGAATTCTCATGAGTCAGCCTGTATTTGCTTCGAATTTCACACTGCATAAATTTGGAAAATTCCTCTTTATCTATAGTGTCTCCATTCAAATAAGTTTAAGTAATTACGAAGTTTCCACTGCATTTGTCTAACACATACTTGACAACCAACTGCTCAAATTCACCAAACCTTCATTGCTTTGGTTCCCTGAAAGTTGGGTGTGTAATACTTCATCTAACTCCTCCTCCTCATTCCTCCTACTCCTCCTCCTCCTCCTCCTCCTCCACTTCCTCATAGTGTTACAAGCCTGCATGGGTCTTAGCCTCTTCAATAAGTTTCCTGCATTCTGCCACCTACAGTGTGTTCTCCACCATCCTCTGTCTCTGAGAGATCTTATACCTCCTTCCACATTGTCTATCCACTGATTTTGTGGCCCCTCTGTCTCCTTCGAGTTCACATCCTTTGAAAACCCTTTTAGTCACTCTGCCAGTACCCATCCTATGGGCATGTCCAAGTCAGGTTACTTTATTACTTTTTACTAATTTTACAATGTGAGCTCCTTGTGTGAGACAAACCAACTCAGTGTTTGTTTTAGATCTCCAGAAACCCTTGTCATACTGAGCTGCCCCATAGAAGTTGCACAGAATCCTGTGTTCAAATAGCCTGAGCTGCTGCCATGTTTGTACATGTTTGACATCTGTATGCTTCAACTGGTCAGATCATGACCATGTATATCTGTAATTTCAGCTGTCTGCCTAATAACCTGAAGGCCAATGATCTTTTAAACACATGGAACATCCTTAATAACTTAAGATGCACAGTTTCATTTCAGTTCACATGGAATTCATATTGTTAATATTATATTCCAAACAATTTAAGATCTGCACATGTTCAAAATTGAGGTTTGCAGCTAACAATTTATCCAATTTTCCCTTTACTTCTGGGCCACTAAATTTCTTCTTGCCACACAGATTGACTGTGGCCATTGCTTCATAATTCACCATTAATCTCCAGAAGGATTTTTCACTATGCAGCAGAGTGTGTGCCAATTTGAAACTTCCTAGCGGACTAAAACTATGTACTAGACCGGACTTGAACCTGGGACCTACTGACTGTGCTATCCAAGCATGACTCCCAGTCTGACATACAATTTTAATTTGCGACTAAGTTTCAAAAAATTTATTGTGGGAACAGTCTCCCCCCTCCTGGCTGTGGCTAAACCATGTCTCTGCAATAAGCCTTTCTTTCAGGAATGGTAGACCTGCACAGCATGCAGGAGAACTTCTATGATGTTTGGAAAGAAAGAGATGAGGTACACTGCTGGCTGTGAGGGCAGATCATGAGCCATGCTCGGATAGTTCAATTGGTAGAGCACTTTCACACAAAAGGCAAATGTGTGTCATTGTCTCCCCCCAGCCCCACCCCCACCCCCACCCCTATCCTAGCTGTAACTAAGCCATGCCTCTGCAATAACCTTTCTTCCAGGAATGGTAGTTCTGCACAGTATGCAGGAGAACTTCTATGATGTTTGGAAGGCAGGGGATCAGGTACACTGTTGGCACAAGTAAAGCTTTGAGGACAGGATGTGAGCCATGCTTGGATAGTTCAATCAGTAGAGCACTTCCACACAAAAAGCAGAAGTCTCAGGTTTGAACCCTAGTATGACTTATGATTTTAATGTGCCAGGAAATTTCTCACCATCAATCAGTTTATAGTACGGTGTTGCTGTCTTAACTATCATCACTGTCAACATATCTATTTCTAGATTCTGTTACCAGCTTTTGATTATTGCTCTGTTGTATTTATTTAATCTGCATTCCTGGATAATGTGTAGCTTGTCTTGGATTATGCTTAACAGATTTTTAAGCTTTACCTTTCAGTTTTTAAGAGATTACTGTGTTGGCGTAAGCTGTCGGCAGCACACTGATCGGTAAAGAGGTTGCAAAAAGATCAATAATAGGTGCTGAATCAAGTGTGCCTACCATCAGGAGAGACGCAAAAGACAGACTCACAAGCAACACACCAGCAATGCCATCTCAACCGCCAGTATTAAGATCGCAGTCGTGGCCCAGAGGGCCAGTCTGTCACAGACAGTCAGCTCAGTCACAGTAGGAGTCACAGCCCATCAGAGTCAGTCTCTAGCTCAGAGTCAGTCAGTACCTAGATACCAGAGTAGTGTACATAGTGGGACTTTTACTTCACCAACAGTGAGGCTAATGTGGACTATTACAGAATAACTTGTGCCACAACACACGGACTATCTTAAGATAAGTAGCTTCTTGTTCTGTTAATAAGGAACCCTGCTAATACATGTGTGCAGTTGTGTTGTAGGTAGAGGACACTGGCCACCAAACAACATCCTCTACTTTGTCTCCCCAGTACAAGACTCTACAGTATCAACGATGACACAAAAATTACAATCAATTCTGAACAACAAATATTAACATATGATTCTCATTGCAAATACAGACACTTTATACCTCAGACACGATCACCACCACCACCACCACCACCACCACCCAAAAACAACCCAAGACTGACACCATCTGAACAGGCCTTGGAAGGTCCAACGGCACCAGCCGACTGCCCTGCCATCCTCAGCTAATAGGCGTCACTAGATGCAGATATTGAAGGGCATGTGGTCAGCACAATGCTATCCCGGCAGTTGTCAGTTTTTGTGACCAGAGCTGCTGATTCTCAATCAAGTAACACCTCGACTGGTTTCACAAAAGCTGAGTGCACCCCACTTGCCAACAATGCTCAGCACTCCTGGTCGGTCACTCATCTAAGTGCTAGTTATGCCCAACAGCATTTAACATCAGTGATCTGATGGAACCGGTGTCACCACCACGGCAAGCCTGTTGGCCACCCAAGATTAAAGGTTCCAAAAAATGTCACTCTTTAATTATCACCATTAGGCAATGATTTCTGAGAAAATAAAAGCTACAGGAGAAGGGGGATTGGGAAAATGTGTTTCTGCTAAATTATTAAAATATAATTAACTTGATATAAAGTTCAAAAATAAATCAGCAGATGCTGCTGACTATCAAAGGCTGAAGATTCATCAGTTTTTAGTATAAAATAAAGAGGCAGATGCACATAGAAAACATAATGTTAAACAGAATGTCGTCATTATCAGCACAAGGCATTTGTCACTGGTACTATTATGAAATACTAAAATAAATCTAGAAATCAAATGCTAGTTACCTCCCAGTTGAATCTCTTGAATAAGTCTTCAAACATCAGTGCCAGAAGTGAACCAGCTAATTCCAGTCTTTTGTTACCATAATAGTCTGGATCATCAATCAGATTATGATCCACTTCTGCCTGCATGACTCTGCGGACCATCAATGCTGTGTATGTTGCTTTAATTTTGAAGTTGAAATTTTCGACCTGCAGTTGAGAAATTGTTGTTATTTTCAAAGTCTGTCAAGCAAGCATCTGATACACTCACTCTCAGATTTACAGAATATGCCTACACAATCTTCCTACTTGCAGAAAACTGTACCTATTATAAACATAAATGATAAAACTTTGTCAAAGTTGAGTAATGTTAGCATTTAAATGCTATTGCCCCCATTGGAAAAATATATATCCGTCCCTCAGTGCACAGCAAAGTCCATGAATGTCTTACGTATAAAGAAACCATCTTACTAAAACCAGTGAAGTTACAAAACCAATTGTTTTTTGGTAAGTGTTGTTGATAAGCTAATAGTAGAAAGAATCTTTTAGTTTTTGAATGATCAAGAATGGGTGAAACCTACAGTGCTACATAATGACAAATGCCAATAACAACAAAATAGACTCCACGTTAATATGATTATTTACAGAAATATAGAACACTAGCTGCAATAAGTTTTTCAATATACACAGTTGTAATAACATTTAAGTGGAGCAGGTCCATCCGTGCAGTCATGGAGAACACTGCAGTGTTCACGTGTGCACAGATGGACCTGCTCTATGCTAATGGTCTCTATGGTCCCTATGGTCATCAAGGAATGTAAGATCTGAAGATTATCTCTTAGAAGATCGAAACCAGACATCTAAAAATAAAAATAAACAACTTAAATTCAATTATAATTGTGTATACTGAAATAAGTTACAAAATTATACAGATCGCTACTTTTCCTGGAACTATGTTCCAAAAAACTTTGCTAGCTGCAATATATAGTGTTTTCCTAGTCAGAATATATCACAAGTTTGACAGCATGAGGACCATTCTCTCTATCAGATATATAAAAATGTGTATTCTGTTAAATGTATTATGTATACAGTGCATACTAAATAAATTAATTAATTAATGATGCAGTACAACATTATTATTTAAGTAGAACATGTCAGAATCAAATGTTACTTTACTTGATAAGAAATTAAATTTTTACTGCAGCTACACATATATTTATATTTTCTTTTTTCACAGCACTTGCTTATACACTATATTTGTAGTTTTATTGTTCAGACTATAAATGAGCAAATTTTGAGGCTATCCAACACGTGAGCACGAGACTTAGAATTGGCCTTGAGAAAAGCATGGCCCTGTGCTTTGCTGGTGGTCATATTGGAAATTGCAATCTCCTTAAACTGAATGGCAATCCAGACAATATTAAAGGTATTCCCAATACAAATACCATCTGCCCTTTTTCGTTGCCAGTCGGAAATTAACATGCTTCGCTTGGTGGAATTTGAATTTGTACTTTCGTAATATGAAAATATGCAGTGTATCGTAATATGAAAATATGCAGCGTACATGTTGCTGTGCATCAAAGATCTTCTGAAAACGAATTTTTTCCCTATTCCTTGCCAAGCTGAGAGGTTCTACACTTGTGTATGTTGGTTCACCAGTCATTTTACTGCAGAATTTGAATTTGGCAAAACTGTGTAATGGCACAACCTCTGCATCAAACAGCTGTAGAATAACATCACTGAGGTTAGTATAATGACTGGCAACTGAGGTTTTTGGGAAAGCCAGTCATGACAAAACTATTTCACCTGGTGTGCAGAATGTACAAGATGGAGTAAAAGGATGCACTAATTCCAATCCCAAAGAAGGCAGGTGCTGGCAGGTATGAGTACTATTGAAGCTTCAGTTTAATAAGTTATGATTCCAAAATGACATGAATTATTTACAGAAAAATGGAAATACTTGTAGAAGCCAATCTAGGGTTCTGATTTTGGGTTCTGGTAAAGATGGCAAAGCGCTACTGTAGGCCAATCATAGCTCATTTCACATGATCTTGCCATCCAATGACAGCAGATATTCAGAGCATAGGACATGTGATGTAGTCAGCCAATGGCAACATCACTGTTAAGTAGCGTGAACACGTAAATAGGAAAAGTTAATGGTTTAAATTAATGTACGTAGTGTAGCTACAAGACATGCTAAGCTTTCACAAATAATATTGATCTCGAAGATTAATAAGCTACAAGAAAAGCTAAGCTTTCACATATGATACTGGTCTTTTTAGTGCGTGTTACAATTTACGATACATCCCACAAATGTACCAGTAAAATTTTAAATAATGACATTAACGTCTGCTCTCCTGGGCTTGAAACAATTCCAAGTGATTGGTACTCAAAGTGTTAAGTTTGAAACGAGAGTCAAACGTTCTCGTGTAAAAGCAAATTTCCTTTGAAAATTACGCTTTTCAAAGAACTATTTGCAATATTTTCCCGTGACCTCTTTGACATGGGTTCGTTTCAGCAGCTGTGAGAGAGCACCAGAAAACAGGCGTTACTGCATGTGGGCAACTATGATGGCATAGAAAGCCCATATCTTCGTACACATATAGCATTAAGAGATCTTACATGACATCATAAAAGAAATAGGACATCAGAGGATACTGCAAGAACATATAAATTTCATAAACAATAGTAAAATGCATAGTTTGGCCTAAAAGACACATTCGTATGTCCAGATTTACAATGAAGAAGACCCCAACCTGCTATTAAGCTTTCCAGTGCGCTTTTCGGGATGCAAATTTTCTTGGAGTACCAGTACTGTGTTGTCTCATGTTTGGTTCTTTATTATGGTATAATGTCATACATGCCAGAAGATGAAAACGTGCACTTGAAAGTCAGTGAACAGTCAAAACTAGCCAATAGTGAGGAATGAAACACTTCGTTCCTTATAAATTGTCTGCATCTGCAGAAAAGATTAATAAAAGCCAAACTTACTTAGAAAACCAACAAACACAGCTTTGTTGCTGTGCAAGGTGATAAATGCTTGACTGCCAGAAATGTGGAAATTAAATAAAATCAGAAAACGGAAACTAATAACATATTTTAACCTTCTGTAACTATGTGAATGCATTTTAATTCACTTGATAGCTCCCGGCCAAAGAAATCCATTTTGTTTTCATTTGATGTGTGAAGTGTTAACAAAGAGGAAGCAGCAAAACCACTTAAAGTAAACACGGGTCACTATCCCCCTCCCCACTACAACCCAGACTGCTTTGCATTTGCACGAATCTGGCAGCTTGGAGGTGCCGGAAAATTTTTTCCGAGTACCATGACTGCTTATTGCTGCTGCTGCAGCCACACTTCAAGGAATCAGAAGCAGTAGGTACTCCTCAAATGCAACTCAACTGCGCCTGTGCATGAGCCCGCTGGCAGCTGCTCAAAATGAACTAAACATAAACAGTTATGACGTCACACTCATTGTAAGCAGTTTGCTGTTATGAAGTATTCCATAGCCTTCATCGTAACATTTTGCTTTTGGCAATCACTTGTGTGTCTACTGTGTTTTATTGTTTTAAATGGTGCAGTTTCTTTGCAACTTAAGTTTTATTTTAGTTTTATTCCCTCATTTATATTTTATTGCAGCAGTATTATTCTGCAGTAGTGGGATACAGACTAAAACAATGAAAAACTCCTGGAATTCTAAAAAAAATCCTGAGTTTTTACCAGTTTTCTTCTGGATAAAAAAATTCCACATTTTTCCCGAATTTCCCGGTTGTTCCGGAGCATATACACACTGTATTAACAAACTCCTCTCTTTCAGTAATGACTTCCTTGTTATTACGAGTCTGTATTTGATATTCTCCCTGCTTCAGCTATCACCAGTTATTCTGCTGCACAAATACTAAACTCATCAACTGCTATTATCAGACCACTTCCTCCTCTATTCCCTCAGCATTGCCTGATTTAACTCAATTACATTCCATTACCTTTGTTTTGTTTTTGTTGACATTCATTTTATAGTCTCTTTTCAATGCAATAATAATTGTGTTCAATTGTGTTCACAAGTCATTTGCCATTTCTAACAAAATTGTTAGCGTCAGACTCAAAGTTTTTATTTCTCCTACGTAACCTTTAATTCCCTTTTCAAATTTCTCCTCAGTTTCTTTCACAGCTTGCTTAATGTACAAAATGAATAACACCAGGGATAGGCTGCAACCCTGCCTCACTCCCTTCTCAACTACTGCTTCCCTTTCATGTCCTTTTCACTCTTCTAATTGCAGTGTGGTTTCTGTACAAGTTGTAAATAACTTTTTTCTCCATGTATTTTATACATGCTACCTTCAGAATTTCAAAGAGGTAGGATTTCCTTTCTTCAACCTACCTTCTACGAAAAGATGCAGGACCAAGTATTGCCTCGCATGTTATACATTTCCACAGAACCCAAGATCGGCTTCTACAAGTATTTCCATTTTTCTGTAAATAATTCATGTCAGTATTTTGGAATCATAACTTATTAAGCTGAAGCTTCAATAGTATTTCATACCTGCCAGCAGCTGCCTTCTTTGGGATTGGAATCAGTACATTCTTTTACCCCATCTTGTACATTCTGCACACCATGACTGGCTTTCCCAGAAACCTCAGCAACACTGAGGGAATGTCATGTACATTGTTTCCACGAAAGTCTTTCGTTGCTCTGTTAAACTGTTCTCGAAGTACCATATCTCCCATCTCATCTATACTTATTTTCTTTCTCACATAACACTATTAAAAACTTCCTTTCCTTATATAGATGGCTTTTATATTTCTTCCACCTTTCAGCTTTCCGTTCTTTGCTTAGTACCGACTTGCCATATGAACTCTTGATATTCATACAGCTGCTCCTTCTTTCCCCGAGGTTCTCTTTAATTTTCTATAGGTGACACCTACCTTTCCTGTAGTCATACATGTATCCACAGCATTGCATTTGTCCTCTAACCATTCCTGCTTAGTCATTCTGCATTTTCTGTCTATCTCATTTCTTGTACAAGGTCTGTTCAAAAAATTCCAGAACATTCATAATTTCACGCCAATGGTGTGTTGGAGCAAAATGCGGTTGGCATCTCTGCACATGTCTGTGTTTTAATGTGTAATTGCTGGAAGTTTCATTGCTGTTTGTCTGTTAGTTATTGACTCGAACGTTGTGTCGCACAGTTTGCGAATTTTGAGATGACAGAGTTAGTGGAGCAGTGTATCTGCATCAAATTTTGTGTGATACTCAAGAAAACCTTTACAGAGACATACGAAATTATGCAGGAAGCCTACGGTGATGAGTGCTTAAGCCATGTTTGACGTTATGAAAGGTTCACACAATTTAAAACTTGATGGCCCTCATTCGGGACACCCTCTGATGCCTACCGATGGCACTCATGTCTGAAATGTCGATGAAATTGTGTGTGCCAGTCAAAGACTCAATGCCCGAGAAATTGCAGAAGAATGTAACATTCCAGTTGCATCATTTCATGAAATCCTAAGTCAGTATCAAGAAAGGCATTGTGTTGTCGCCATGCTCGTCTCATAACTCATGAGTCAAGACCAGAAAGACCTTCACCTCTTGCAAATGACAATGAGATGTTCCTTAAGAGAATCATAACTACTGGTGAGATGTGTGTCTGTGATTATGATGTTGATACCAAGGAGGTTCATTCTTCAGAATGGGTCAGGAAAGGTTCTTCAGGACAAAAAAAAGCTCATCAGGTGAGGTCAAATGTCAAAGCCATACTGATAGTTTTCTTTGAAACTGAAAAATTAGTTCATCATGAATTTGTGCCACAGGGACAAATTTTCAATTGATGGTAATATCTACACATATTGAAATGCCTGCGAGAAAATGTGAGAAGGAAATGACCTGAAATGTGGTGAGAGAATTCAGGGCACTTGCATGCAGGTGTGTTACCTCACCATAACGCACCTACTCATTCATACCCGTAGTTGCACGACTATTGCACAATGAATGACATCACTCTGTTGCGCAATCCTCCATACTCTCTAGACTTTAGCCCTGCGGACTTTTTTTTATTTCCAAAGCTGAAAACCATGTTGAAAGGACGAAGATTTGCAACGATAGATGAACTAAAAAAAAACTTACGGACGGCACCTCAAGCAATCCAGCAAGAGGCGTACCAAGACTGCTTCCAGAAGTGGAAATGAAGTTCAGAGCAGTTTATCAATTTCGGAGGAGAGTATTTCGAAGAAGACCATGCACAATAAATAAAAGGTAAGCTCAGAAAAATTTTGTGGACAAAGTTCCTTAATTTTTTGAACAGATCTCGTATATCTGTATTCCCTTGTGAACAATGGAAAATCCAGGATGGAATAACGACAATATACAGGGTGTTACAAAAAGGTACGACCAAACTTTCAGGAAACATTTCTCACATACAAATAAAAAAAAGATGTTATGTGGACATGTGTCCGGAAACGCTTAATTTCCATGTTAGAGCTCATTTTAGTTTCGTCAGAATGTACTGTAGCTCCTCGATTCAGCTACCAGTTAGCCCAATTGAAGGAAAGTAATGTTGACTTCGGTGCTTGTGTTGACATGCGACTCAGTGCTCTACAGTACTAGCATCAAGCACATCAGTACGTAGCATCAACAGGTTAGTGTTCATCACGAACGTGGTTTTGCAGTCAGTACAATGTTTACAAATGCGGAGTTGGCAGATGCCCATTTGAGGTATGGATTAGCATGGGACAATAGCCGTGGCGCGGTACGTTTGTATCGAGACAGATTTCCAGAACGAAGGTGTCCCGACAGGAAGACATTTGAAGCAATTGATCAGCGTCTTAGGGAGCACGGAACATTCCAGCCCATGACTCGCGACTGGGGAAGACCTAGAACGACGAGGACACCTGCAATGGACGAGGCAATTCTTCGTGCAATTGACGATAACCCTATTGTTAGCGTCAGAGAAGTTGCTGCTGTACAAGGTAACGTTGACCACGTCACTGTATGGAGAGTGCTACGGGAGAACCAGTTGTTTCCGTACCATGTACAGCGTGTGCAGGCACTATCAGCAGCTGATTGGCCTCCACGGGTACACTTCTGCGAATGGTTCATCCAACAATGTGTCAATCCTCATTTCAGTACAAATGTTCTCTTTACGGATGAGGCTTCATTCCAACATGATCAAATTGTAAATTTTCACAGTCAACATGTGTGGGCTGATGAGAATCCGCACGCAATTGTGCAATCACGTCATCAACACAGATTTTCTGTGAACGTTTGGGCGGGCATTGTTGGTGATGGCTTGATTGGGTCCCATGTTCTTCCACCTACGCTCAATGGAGCACGTTATCATGATTTCATACGGGATACTCTACCTGTGCTGCTAGAACATGTGCCTTTACAAGTACGACACAACATGTGGTTCATGCACGATGGAGCTCCTGAACATTTCAGTCTAAGTGTTCGTACGCTTCTCAACAACAGATTCAGTGACCGATGGATTGGTAGAGGCAGGCCAATTCCATGGCCTCCATGCGCTCCTGACCTCAACCCTCTTGACTTTCATTTATGGGGGCATTTGAAAGCTCTTGTCTACACAACCCTGGTACCAAATGTGGAGACTCTTCGTGCTCGTATTGTGGATGGCTGTGATACAATAAGCCATTCTCCAGGGCTGCATCAGGGATTCCATGCGACGGAGGATGGATCCATGTATCCTCGCTAACGGAGGACATTTTGAACATTTCCTGTAACAAAGTGTATGAAGTCACGCTGGTACGTTCTGTTGCTGTGTGTTTCCATTCCATGATTAATGTGATTTGAAGAGAAGTAATAAAATGAGCTCTAACATGGAAAGTAAGCGTTTCCAGACACATGTCCACATAACATATTTTCTTTCTTTGTGTGTGAACACACACACACACACACACACACACACACACACACACAAAAGCATAGTCTCTAACTGCTGAGGCCAGACTGCGAGCAGTAATGCATGATGAGAGAAACAATTGGGTGGTGAGGTTAAGATGGTGGCTGGGGCAGGGAGGGGGAGGGATAGCAGGGTAGGGTTGGGGGACCATAAAGTGTTGCTTGTGTGGGCATACAGGGATACGTTAGAGAGAGGGTAGGGCAGTTAGGTGCTGTGCAGTCAGAGGTTAGACGGCAGGGGCAGTGGGGGCATGGTCATAGTGGAAAAGGAGAGAAGTAAAAAGACTGTGGGTGCATTGGTGAAACAGAAGGCTGTGTAGTGCTGGAATGGCAACAAGGAAGAGGCTAGATGGGTAAGGACAATGGCTAATGAAGGTTGAGGCCACGAGGGTTATGGGAATGTAGGATATATTGCAGGGAGATTTTCCACCTGCGCTGTTCAGAAAAGCTGGTGTTGGTGGGAAGGATCCAGGTGGCACAGACTGTGAAGCCGTTGTCGAAATGAAGTACATCGTGTTGGGTGGCATGCTCAGCAACTGGGTGGTCCAGCTATTTCTTGGCCACAATTTGTCGACGGCCATTCACACGGACAGACATCTTGTTGGTTGCCATGACCATGTAGAATGCAACACAGTGATTGCAGCTTAGCTTGTAGATCACGTGGCTGGTTTCACAGGTGGCCCTGCCTTTGATGGGATAGATGATGCTTGTGGCCGGACTGGAGCAGGTGATGGTGGGATGATGTATGGGACAGGTATTGCATCTAGGTCTATTACAAGGATAGGAGCCATGAGGCAAGGATTTGGGGAGCAGGGATTATGTAGAGGTGGACAAGGATATTGTGTTGGTTCGGTGGGAGAGGTAGGAAGGATAGTGAGTAGGACATTCCTCATTTCAGGTCACGATGAGATAGTCAGAAACCTGGAGGAGAATGTGATCCAGTTTCTCCAGTCCTGGGTGGTACTAACTGGAGGGATAAGGCACAGGAAATCTATTTTTGTACAATGCTGAGTAGGTAGTTCCAGTCTGTGAAGGTCTCTGTGAGATCCTTGGTATATTTTGAGATGGACTGCTCATAACTACAGATGCGATGGCCATGGGTGGATAGGTTGTACGGAAGAGACTTCTTGGTATGGAATGGGTGGCAGCTGTCGAAGTGGAGGTATCGCTGGCGATTGGTATGTTTGATATGGACGGAAGTACTGATGTTGCCATCGAAGTGGAGGTCAACATCGAGGAAGGTGGCTTGTTGGGTTGGGCAGGTCCAAGTGAAGAAAATGGGGAAGAAGGTGTTGAGGTTATGGAGCAATGTGGATAGAGTGTCCTCACCCTTGATCCAGATCACAAAGATGTCATCAGTCAATCTGAATCAGATGAGGGGTTTGGGATTTTGGGTGTTTAGGAAGGATTCATCTAGATGGCCCATGAATAGGCTGACAAAGGATGGTTCAATGAAAGTGCCCACAGCTGTACCTCAGATCTGTCTCAATGGTCTCACTGAGGCCTTCACAGACCATAATTACCCTCCCAACCTTGTACAAAAACAGACCGCCCACGCCTTACGTCTCCAGTCACCCACCACCTCCCAAAGTCGCACTATCCAGCTGCAAAGGAGAATTCCCCTCATGACTCAGTACCATCCAGGACTGGAGCAACTAGATCACATTCTCCGCCAAGGTTTCGACTACCTCTCATCTTGACCTGAAATGTGAAAGGCCTACTCACTAACCTTCCCACCCTTCCAACAACAGTATTCTGATGCCCACCACCCTACACAATATCCTCGTCCATCCCTACACAACACCTGCCCCCAACCTCATAGCTCCAATCCCCGTAATAGACTTAGAAGGAAAACCTGTCCCATACATCTTCCCACCATCACATACTCCAGTTTCGTCACAAGCATAACCTATCCTGTCAAAGGCGGGACTACATGTGAAACCAGTCATGTGAACTACAAGCTAAGCTGAAACCACAGTGCTGCATTCTTCATGGGTGTGACAACCAAGAAGCTGTCTGTCCACATGCTGGCCATCAACAAACTGTGGCCAAGAAACACCTGGACCACCCAGTTGTTGATCATGCCACTAATACAACGTTCTTCACTTCATAGACTGCTTCACTGCTTGTGCCATCTGGATTCTTCCCACCAGCACCAGCTTTTCTGAACAGCACAAGTGGAAATTCTCCCTGCAATATATTCTACGTTTCTCTAACCCTACTGGCCTCAACTTTCGTTAGTCATTGTCTTTACCCATCTAGCCCCTTCCCTGCTCCTGTTCCTGCACTGCATATTCCTCTATTCCACGAATGCACTCACAGGCTTTTTACTTCTCTCCTTTTCCGCTAACCCCCCTTCCCTTCTGTCTAACCTCTAGACTGCACCTAGCTTCTGTACCCTCTCTCCACCTCGTCCTTGTACCCTGCCACAAGCAGCACTTTACCATCCACCACCCCAGCCTCAGCCTTACTCCCACCAACTGGTTGCTTCTGCCATCATGCACTGCTGCTAGCAGTCTGGCCTCAGCAGCCAGAGACTGTCATCATGTGTGCATTTGTTGCATTTGTGTGTGTGTGTGTGTGTGTGTGTGTGTGTGTGTGTGTGTGTGTGTGTGTGTGTGTGTATTTCCAGTGATGAACTTGCTGCTGGTCAAAAGCTTATTTTCTGACAGGCTTTTTGTTGTGCCCATCTGCAACTCAGCATCCTGCTAAGTGGAGAATACCAATTATACTTTTCATAACATTGTATTCCCTTTTGCCTTCTTCATTTCCTGTATTTTTACATTTTCTCTTTTCATCAATTAAACAATGATAATATAGACTAGTAAACTGTGAACTGCCAAAACATAAAACAGTCATAAACAGAAGGTAACTCTTACTGGTACATGAGCAAGAACTGTTGTAGCCAGCAGGTCACGTGCTTCGTCAATAGGAGTCTTCTTAGGAGCAGGTGTGAAAAACCGTTTCTGTTTCAGTTTTCCTCCAATATATCTACAACAAAAGAAAGGCTACTGTTACATGCAAAACACTGGACCTTAGAAAGTTCTGTCTTACTTGGATGGCATAAAAACTTTCGAAGCTTTTTCACACACACCTTGGCCTTTATACCACACATAAATTGCCAATCATACACTTATCTCGTGTTCTTACAAAAAAAAGGCATAGTATCATTACAATATGATGTACTTATGTCTCTAATAAAAACTTCAAAAACATTAAAAGTGTGATACATAATTACATCATGTACACAGGAATTTTCAAGTCCCTCCCATTTCCAAGATATTTCCACACCAAACAATGGTGATCAATGGTAACAGTAAACCAATAGCTACCAGTGCTGCTCCTAAAAAAACACACAATCTATCCACTGCAGTAAAAGATTCAGCATCTTTCAGCTTCACTTTATTCTTGGTAATCATAGTCCCTGTAGTAAATGTAACATTACCAATTGCTTTATCCACCTTATTTTAACATAAATGCTTCAGTGTCCTAATTTAATTTTCAAAAAACAAAGGAAAGTCTCAAATTATCATATCAGAGGAACAGCAGCAGCAGCAGCAGCAGCAGCAGCAACACACTTAAGACATAAACCAGCACAAATGGAGACTAAGTTGAAACTGAGGTAAGTGCAAGGTTTCAGCCATGTGCTAAGAAACTATGTCTTACAAGCCTGGCAAGAATCTCCTCACAATATGGAAACAAAGAATGAACTCAACAACAGCACGAGAAATTTTCTTGTGATACCACAACACATCTAAGGCCTTATGAACCTTAGGCACACACAATTAAAACTAAAATAGGAAATGGGCCCCACATAGCACTACATTAGGCAGCTCAGTTGGACATTTCATTGGAAAAGATGATAAATTCTTCACTGAAAAGGTATTTCAATTACTTCAAACAAAACAAGCAGCTGCAATCAGAAACAGCAGCATTTCATATTATTCACCTGAACCACCATTAAAAAAACCCTACCCCCCAAAAAAACAAACACAATTATGGGGCCAAATGAATAAATTCATTTGAAGAACTTATCAGGAAACCAAATTTACATGAGGTCAATTCTACAACAGAAAAATTACAGTTAAAGTTAGTATGCAATCAAATCAGCAAGTATGGAAAAAATGCAAACAAGATGGACATTCTTATTTAACTATGATTCACAAAGACCATAACTGTTGAACATAACATTGACTCTCAAATCAGAAATTGTGCATGTCTATAAGAAAATATACCACAAAAAATAGCAACATTTCTATTAAACTAAAGTTCAGGGATTCAGTGGCATATTACAATATTATTAAAAATCAAAATAAGAACTTCTCTGCATATCACCTGCAGCCAACAGCACAAAGCAAAAAGTTTTCAAATATTATAAAGATACAAATAAAACTGATTTTTAGCAAAGGATACTCTAAAAATTGAAAAGTCTGGCTAGGCAACTACTCAAACAATTTATTTAAACATATTTACTGTTCAATAACATCAATTTGTGGAGCATTTTTAGTGAAACATCATGGGAGAAAGGAGTAGATCAAATATTTCACTCAGATAAACAGTCCAAAATCAGCCTTTCTGTCACATAAGTAGCATGTGCTGAAAGGGGATTTGAACTATGATTTTGGGGTTTTGAAGCCAGTTCTGCACTAAATTTGCAAGTGAAGTGTGTATATCTGAAATCTCTGTTGAGTTTCTCTGTGTATTTCATTCTCTTTCAATAAGAATATCAGCCAGCACATTCACAAGAGATTTTAAATAAAAAAAGTACAGCACAGTGAGCATAAATATGATTATTACCTGAGAGCCTGTGTCTGCGTAAAAACATTTGCTTTGTGGCATTCCTCAAGAGAAGGGGCTATTCGTTGCATCATTCTTTCCTCAGTTCCAATCATTTGTACAATTTCTTGGTCACTCTCTACCCCCATAGCCTTGAAAACTACAGCAATAGGAACATCCTGAAACAAATTTGAAACATACCTCTTGATCAACAAAATACTTCACTTCACAGCAAAAACACTTCACACTTATGCCCATACATTAAAAGAATCTTTGAGATTCATGAAACATTAGGCAATAAAAGGTACACAATCAGTACAGTCACAGGTGACACACTGATTTATGGTATACCAGAAAACTGGCCATGGGTGGCACTAGATGTGATGTCAGCCCCACTAGTGGCATAAAGAGTATAAATACGAAGTATGATGTCCACGCTTGGCAATAAAGAAACTGTTATGGCTCCTCACATTGTAGATCAGGCAGCCCAGTACAACTTGCGGCAACATCTCCCAAAGCTGGGTTCAGCAATGAATGGTCTATAGTGGCATCATTAGGGCTGAAATCCCTTTGATTAATGTGTCCAATACATATTCAATTTGATTTTAGCCCCGGGCGTGGGCTGACTACTCTAGAAGCATAGTATCATGTTGCATGTACTTAA
This sequence comes from Schistocerca americana, assembly GCF_021461395.2. Lineage (NCBI taxonomy): Eukaryota > Metazoa > Arthropoda > Insecta > Orthoptera > Acrididae > Schistocerca > Schistocerca americana. Next base: position 185,237,253 of record NC_060126.1, read on the forward strand.
ACACCAGGCCAGTGCTGTGTTTGGTATTATCATCTGTCAAGCATAACACAGGTCCCAATGCATCACAAAAAGGATTCACATAAGTCAAGATGTCACCACTAAAAACTACAGCCACCAATACACCTAACATGAAACTGCACAAAATAACAAAGACACCACCATATTTGGCCCCTCCACAGTGCACTGGCTGGGTTTTAATGTGGCTCACATGACCAGACTATGAGACTTACTTACCACACTAAAGACAATGTTATGAAAAGGGGTACTGCTCATCATATAGAGGAGACATTGAGTTGCAGACAGGCACAAAAAAAGACAGCTATAAATTTAAGTTTTTATCCAAAAGGCCTCTTCTAAAGTAGAAAACACACACACACGCACGCACACACACACACACACACACACACACACACACAAGCACAACTCACACACACACACACACACACACACACACACACACATTAGGCCAGCCTCGGTGGCCTGAGACAGTGGTTTGTGTGTGTGTGTGTGTGTGTGTGTGTTGTGTGTGTGTGTGTGTGTGTGTGTATCAGAGAGAGAGAGAGAGAGCACACATCCGCCCCCACTCGAAAATGTGGGTGTTTTCTACCTTACAAGAAGGCCTTTTGGTTGAAAGATTAAATGTATAACAGTCTTTTTGCTGTGACTGTCTGCAACTCAGTGTCTCCTCTATATCGTGAGTAGCAATCTATCCTCTTCATAACACTGTCATTATTCCATCCTGGATTTTACAATCTTTGATTTCATCAGGCTAAAATACAACTTATTCATGCACGACTCTAATCAATTGTTTCTTAGTCCATTTCATGACAAGCAAGATTCACACAGCCATACAGCGCCTTTTATGGGTGAGGAATACATTTAACAGGTCACCAAACACACAGAATGACATCTCAGTGCCAGCAACACAGGCTAGTCGAGGATTCTCCAACCAAGACTCATGCTTTGATGGCTGGACTTTGTTGCAGCAATTGGCTGAGTTTGTCCACACCATCATTGAATGTTTCTTCTCTCCTGACATCACCTGCACAACTATGAAAAAAAAAAACTATGCATCACGTTCAACTCAAAAGCCCCCCTTGTTATAACAGGCTGGTCTCTAATCTGTCAGTGATTTGGCTATGTGTACTGTCATCGGCATGTATTCACTCTACCATTCCAATTCATTTTAAATTGAAAATTGTGTGCCAAACACAAACAATTCACAGTCAGGGCGATTCTACGCCAAAACCTATGCCCATACAGACTTGGATAAGCAATTGTGCCATATATGTCACCTGCTTTCATGTTTCTATTGCAATTGAGTACGTACACTGTACAGTCTTGCCATGGCATGGTGTTTTCTTTTTCCTTTTCTTTCCCCCCCCCCCCCCCCCCCCCATGGTTCTTTGATAGTCACTTAACATATAGACATGAGCATAAATGTACAAAATAAAAATGAAGATTGCACATAAATCAATAGAATATATATTTTGTGGGAATTCTGAATAGCAAAATTAAATATTCCTTAAAGCCAAATTATAGATGCAGTGTGAGATACCTTAGAGCCAATCATATCACAGAACCAACTCATTCTGAACAGACTAAAAACACCAATACTTCCTCACTGGAGTATATTAAAAAAAATGGTTCCATTATTTAAACCCCAAACCTAGCTTAAAATATGAAATTTCTGCATAACCTAAAGGTAGCTGAGAGTACCATGTCAAACCATATATTTTATTGTCCTTCATCTTCATGACAGCCCAGAAATATTTACATTGCCAGTTCTTTATCTACTAATGCACATTACTTACAGTGATAATGCAGAAATAAAATAAAAATGCCACATTCACAAGATAACTTCACACTATACTCCAAAAAGCCTATCTTTCCTTTTCTAGCACGTCCATAGATTTCTAAGTGTGGCTTGGGAGTAACCAATTCAAAACGAGCAACTAATAAGATTTCCAGCTGTAGGACAACAACATAAGAATTGGACATACACTGAAATATAAATTGCAACAATATTGTGAAAAGAAAAGTAGCTACTCGCCATATAGCAGAGATGCTGAGTTGCAGATAGGCACAACAAAAAGACTGGCCACTAAGTTAGCCTTTGTCAGAATTAGACAGCACAGCAAACACACACATACTTACTCACGAAAATGCAACTCATACACACATGCCTGCAGTCTTGGGCAACTGAGGCCACACTGTGAGCAACAGCAGCCTCCTCCTTACCCCCACCCAGGTGCCACTCCCATCATGCACCGGTGCTGCTGCTCACAGTGTGGCTTCAGTTGCCTGAGACTGCAGGTGTGTGTGTGTGTGTGTGTGTGTGTGTGTGTGTGTGTGTGCGCGAGAGTGAGAGAGAGAGAGAGAGAGAGAGAGAGAGAGAGAGAGAGAGAGAGAGAGAGTTGTGTTTTTGTGAATGTGTATGTGTGTGTTGGCCGTCTAACTCTGACAAAGGTCTTACTGGCCAGTCTTTTTGTTGTGCCTATCTGCGACTCAGCATCTCCGCTATATGGTGAGTAGCAACTTTCCTTTTCACAATACTGTTACACTCCATCCTGGATTCTCCATTGTTTGAAATACACATTGAAATAATCTTCAACAAATAACATGCCTTAAGAATAAGAATTAAGTGTTACTGAGTGACAAGATCTGGGAAACCCTTGATCAACTTCCCATTCATACATAAAAAGTGGAATAAAACACCAGGCCATATACCTAAGCAAGTTTTGCATTTATTGTGTTTTAAATCTTCACTCAGCTATCAGAGGGGTCACTTAGTGGAAATAATGAGAAGTATGAGGGCGGTTTGAAATGTTCTAGGAATGGAATAGAAAAAAAGTACTTACATCACTGAAACTTTTTATATTTTTCTATGTAGTCTCCCTGTAGATTAATGCACTTGATCCAGTGATATTCCAGTGCCTTGATCCCATCTCGAAAATGAGTTTCCTCCAGGCCTGCAAAATAGTTGTCAACTCTGGCTATAAATTCTTCGTTTGAAGTGAATCTTTCCACCAAGAAAAATTTTCAGTTTTGGGAAGAGATGGAAGTCTGACGGAACCATGCCAGATGAATAAGGCGGGTGTGGCAACAATTTACACCTTAGTTCATGTAATTTTGCCATGGTAACAGCACACGTGTGTGGGCTCACACTGTCTAGATGGAGGATGACTTTCTTCTTTGGTAAACCTGGCCTTTTTTCGTGTATCTTTCATTGCAATTTGTTCATGGAGGGTAGCGTAGTATACTCCAATTATTGTTTGCCCAGTGGGGAGATAATCTTCAAACAGAACCCCTTCGCATCCCGGAACACTGATGCTATGACCTTTCCCACCGAAGGAACTGCTTTGCTTTCTTTGATGGTGGAGAATCAGCATGTTTACACTGACTGTTATTTTGTCTCTAGGGTATGGTAGTGCACCCAAGTTTCATCTGTGGTCACAAACCAGCGCAAAATCTCTTGTTCGTTTCTCCTAAAACGGGCCAAACATCGTTCCCATATGCCCGTTCTCACGCCTTTTTGATCCAGCGTCAAAGAGTTGTGGCGTCCATCTTGCAGATAATTTTTTTCATTTCTAATTAAAATGTGATATACCCTTTCAGATGACATCTGGCAAGCATGAGCAATTTCACGCACTTTCAATTGGCAATCCTCCATGACCATTTTGTGCACTTTTGCAATGATTCCTGGAGTTGTGATGCATCTTGGCCGACCACTGCGCAGATCATCATCTAAGCCCTCCTGACCAAATTTAAATTCATTTGTCCATTTGGCAACAGTTTAATATGAAAGTGCAGAGTCCCCCAGTGTATTCTGGAAATCGGCATGAACCTCCTTTGCTTTCATACATTTCTTTACAAAGTACTTAATCACTGCTCAAATCTCGATTTTTTTCCATCTTCGCAAATCATAACACAGGAACAACAACAGAGCCACGTCAGCGCCACAGCTCTCTTCCAAGAGCACTTACATGGCATGTGTTTACAGGCAACATTCCAATGAATATCACATGAACAACTAGTTGCACTAGTGCTGACCTCCCGTGGTGATTCCGAGAACGTTTCAAACCACCCTTGTAATTGCAAGTGGGCATTTTAAGACTGATTTCATCCAGATAGTTCTGACTGAGATCATTTTCAGTTGCTGATGTCTAGCAGTAGTTTGATCTCCGTAGTGACATTCCCAACAAGAATAGGACATAGTGCAACAGCAGCTGATAATTTATTTCTAAACCTGTTTTTCTTTAAAATGGTTTCCCACATCATGGTGATCTAATTGTACCAACAAAGTGTCATAATCCATTAGATTGTGCTAAGAACTGGAAAACATCACTTCAAAAAATCATAAACACAGTCTCAGTTACACTACTTAGAGAGAATGTACAGGAAGAACAATGGGAAGTAGTTTACCAAGAACAAACAATAGACAATACATTTAATTCTTTCCAATAAATATTCTTACTGCACTGAATAAAGTTACGCATTATAATGGGACACTGACCATTACATTGAAACCTGAGAGAAATATTCCAAATATCTATTGATATACATAAACATGAACACTCTCTCTCTCTCTCTCTCTCTCTCTCTCTCTCTCTCTCTGTGTGTGTGTGTGTGTGTGTGTGTGTGTGTGTGTGTGTGTGTTCTCCACTTCTCCTCCTTCACAGCTGGACTGATTTTAACCTGACATCCAGGCTGCACTGTATGACTGGTGTGTTGTGTGGATAGTATTGGAATGCTTTCCAGGGTGTGTACAAGCCAGTGGGCACAGCTGAGCAGGGTTGGGGAGGGTGGGTGGCAGGGGGGGGGGGGGGGGAGGAGAAGGATATGGATAAGCAGGAGGACAAAATGAGAAGTGGGCAGAGAAAGGGGGAAGGAGGAGGAGATGTAAAGCAGTAGGGGGCAGAGGAGATAGACAGAGAGGGAGACGAGAAGATAGACAGAGAGAGGGAGGAAGGAGGAGATGTAAAGTGGTAGGGGGAGGAGAAGATAGAGAGAAGGAAGGAGGAGATGTAAATAGGTATGGGAGGAGGAGATGGACAAAGAGAGAAGGAGGAGATGGGGGGGGGGGGGGACGAGGAGGAGGAGGAGATTAGTGTTTAACGTCCCATCAACAATTACATCATTTGAGATGGAGCACAGGCTTGGATTAGGGAAGGATGAAGAAGAAAAGTGGCCTTGCCCTTTTGAAGGAAGTATCCCGCCTTGCCTTCAGCAATTTAGGAAAATCAGGTGAAACTTAAATCAGGATGACTAGACATGGGTTCAACAAGTTATCCTCCTGAATGTGAGTCCAGTGTGCTAACCTTGCGCTACTCTGGTCGGTGATGAGATGGAAAGAGAGGGAGGGAACAAAAAATGTACGATATGCATATGCCGTTACGCAAATGATATCCAGCTCCCTGATCACACTAGCAGCATGAGAGATGATGATCTGACACTTGGACATTCATTCATTCATTCATTCATTCACACACCCCACATAGTGTTCTGTAAATCAGGGTAAGGGTGGAGGGGAGGGAAGTCAGCGCTGCCTTGTGGAGTGTGCAGGGACTAGATGACAGTCAAACAAGGCAGTCAGGTTCAGCATCATGAGGCTGTGGAAGGGGGGGGGGGGGAGGGGGGGGGAGGCAAAAAAAGAGAGAAGTAGAGAAGGGCAAAAGACTTGTGGGGTCATTGGCAGAGTTGTGTTATTGGTCATCAGTCTACTGACTGGTTTGATGCAGCCCGCCACGAATTCCTTTCCTGTGCTAACCTCTTCATCTCAGAGTAGCACTTGCAACCTACGTCCTCAATTATTTGCTTGACGTATTCCAATCTCTGTCTTCCTCTACAGTTTTTGCCCTCTACAGCTCCCTCTAGTACCATGGAAGTCATTCCCTCATGTCTTAGCAGATGTCCTATCATCCTGTCCCTTCTCCTTATCAGTGTTTTCCACATATTCCTTTCCTCTCCGATTCTGCGTAGAACCTCCTCATTCCTTACCTTATCAGTCCACCTAATTTTCAACATTCGTCTATAGCACCACATCTCAAATGCTTCGATTCTCTGCTGTTCCGGTTTTCCCACAGTCCATGTTTCACTACCATACAATGCTGTACTCCAGACGTACATCCTCAGAAATTTCTTCCTCAAATTAAGGCCGGTATTTGATATTAGTAGACTTCTCTTGGCCAGAAATGCCTTTTTTGCCATAGCGAGTCTGCTTTTGATGTCCTCCTTGCTCCGTCCGTCATTGGTTATTTTACTGCCTAGGTAGCAGAATTCCTTAACTTCATTGACTTCGTGACCATCAATCCTGATGTTAAGTTTCTCGCTGTTCTCATTTCTACTACTTCTCATTACCTTCGTCTTTCTCCGATTTACTCTCAAACCATACTGTGTACTCATTAGACTGTTCATTCCGTTCAGCAGATCATTTAATTCTTCTTCACTTTCACTCAGGATAGCAATGTCATCAGCGAATCGTATCATTAATATCCTTTCACCTTGTATTTTAATTCCACTCCTGAACCTTTCTTTTATTTCCATCATTGCTTCCTCGATGTACAGATTGAAGAGTAGGGGCAAAAGGCTACAGCCTTGTCTTACACCCTTCTTAATATGACCACTTCGTTCTTGATCGTCTACTCTTATTATTCCCTCTTGGTTGTTGTACATATTGTATATGACCCGTCTCTCCCTATAGCTTACCCCTACTTTTTTCAGAATCTCGAACAGCTTGCACCATTTTATATTGTCGAACGCTTTTTCCAGGTCGACAAATCCTATGAACGTGTCTTGATTTTTCTTTAGCCTTGCTTCCATTATTAGCCGTAACGTCAGAACTGCCTCTCTCGTCCCTTTGCTTGGCAGAGAATGGTGCACAATGAGAGTGAGGGGAACGTGAGTTGGGAAGAGGTGATAGGACAGAGAGGGTGGAAACTGCTGGGTTGAGGATGAGAGGACAATAGGTTACTGTGGGTTGAGGCCTGGATGATTTTGGGAGTGGATAATGTGTTGTGAGGAAAACTCCCATCTACAGAGTTCAGAAAAGCTGATTGTAGAGGGGAGGATCCAGACGCTGCAGGTTGTGAAGCAGCCACTGAAATCTAGGATATTGCATTCCACTGCATGTTGTGAACAAGGTGGTTCACTTTGCTCTTCACCACAGTTTGGCAGTGGCCATCCATCCTGACAGGTAGTCACACCAACATAAAAAGCTGTGCAATGACTGCAGCAGAGCTGGTATGTGACATGGCTGCTTTCACAGGTGGTCCAGCCTCTGATGTGGTAGCATATGCCTGTGGTAGGTCTGTCAGCGAGAGTGCACCGCTAGTTCCTGCTACTAATAAGACGAGTACACCGTTCGCTTGTTACATATTTTTACGAGCTTCAAACAGGAGCGATTGCAGTAAGGGATAGGAGCTGTTATTGTTGTGTACAGATGCGAGCTGAGCTGGCGACCCTTCACTCACAGCTTCAGGCTGCGCTGGCTTCTGTCACACAGCTTGAGGCTGCTGCCAAGGCGCGTCACTGTGGGGGATCGGACACGGGGATGCGAGGGACGTCGAGCACGTCCCACGTGTCCTCCGATCGGTCCACTGCTGTGACCTCCCCAGGTACTGCCTGCACTGAGGTTGACCCCTCACCTGTGGTCGAGTGGGAGATCATTCCAACATCTGGCAGGCAGCGAAAAACTTTCTGAGGGGCCGATCGTAGAGTCTCCCCGGTTTGTTTGATGAACAGGTTTCAGGTGTTATCTGTGGCTGATGACGTCTCTGAGCCAGATGCAGTCATCCACCCTGTTCCAGAGGAAACTTCTTGGCCCACAAGGTATGGCCATTCACAGAGGGTGGGTTGGCTGGTAGTTGGGAGCACCAACATTAGGCACGTAATGGGGCCACTTAGGGCTTCCAAGGAGGGGAAGGAAGCCAGTGTGCACTCCGTGTGCACTTTGGAGGGAGTCATTCCAGATGCCATGAAGAGTACAGGGTGCAGCCAACTGCAGGTGGTGGCTCATGTCGGTACCAATGACGTGTATCACTTTGGATCGGAGCAGATTCTGTCTGGCTTCGGGCGGCTTGCGGAAATGGTAAAGACTGCCAGTCTTGCTTCTGAGATTAAGGTGGAGCTCACTATCTGCAGCATTGTCGATAGAACCGACTGTGGTCCTTTGGTGCAGAGCCGAGTGGAGGGTCTGAATCAGAGGCTCGGGCAGTTCTGTGACCATGTAGGCTGCAGATTCCTTGACTTGCACCGTTGAGTGGTGGGTTTCCGGGTTCCGCTTAATAGGTCAGGAGTCCACTACACACAGGAGGTGGCTACACAGGTAGTGGGGGCTGTGTGGAAGGGACTGGGTGGTTTTTTAGGTTAGAGGGTCTCAGGAAACCACAGAAGGGCAGTCAGTCTAAAAGAGGGCAGGTAAAACACAGTAAGGTAGTTGTAGAAATGATTGGTATTGTCGTTATAAATTGAGCTGCGTTGGGAAAGAACCAGAGCTCCAGGCCCTAATAGAAAGCACTGAAGCTCAAATAGTTGCAGGTACAGAGAGCTGGCTAAAGCCGGAAATAAGTTCAGCTGAAATTTTTTAAAACCATCTAACAGTTTTCAGAAAGGATAGATTAAATACAGTTGGTGGTGGAGTATTTATTGGTGTCAGAGGTAGTTTGCCTTGTAGCGAAATTGAAGTTGATAGTTCACATGAAATAGTATGTGTAGTGGTTATACCTGACAATTGGACTAAACTATTAATTGGATCATTTTAGTGACCCCCGACTCAGAAGACATAGTTGCTGAACAGTTCAAAGGAAACTTGAGTCTCATTTCAAGTAAGTACCCCACTCATACAATTATAGTCCGTGGTGACTTCAATCTACCCTCGATATGCTGGAAAAATTATACGTTTAAAGCCGACAGCAGGCATAAAACATTATCTGAAATTGTACTGAATGCTTTCTCAGTAAATTATTGTGAAAATAATTAGTTCATGAGCCCACCCGAAGCATAAATGGTTGCGAAAGCATACTTGACCTTTTAGCAACAAATAATCCTGGACAGATAGTGATTGTTATGATGAATACAGGGATTAGCAACCATAAGGCAGTTGCTGCTAGGCTGAATACCGTAACACTTACAACAATCAAAAAGAAACGCCAAGTATATCTACTTAAAAAAACTGATAAAAATGCTCGTAACACCTTTTTAAGAGAAGTCTTCACTTCTTCCAATCTGATCAAGAAAGTGTAGAAAAGCTATAGAATGTTTTCAAAGAGATAGTATCAACAGCAATTGAGAGATATATACCACATACATTAATAAGTGATGGTACTGATCCCCCATGGTACACAAAACGGGTCAGATTGTTGTTGCAGAAGCAACAAAAAAGGCATGCCAAATTTAAAAGAATGCAAAATCCCCAATATTGGCAAAGTTTTACAGAAGTTCAATGCGAGATGCTTTTAATAATTTCCACAATGAAATTCTGTCTCGAAATCTGGCAGAAAACCCAAAGAGATTCTGGTCATACATAAAGCACACCAGTGGCAGGACACAATCAATACCTTCACTGTGTGATAACAACGGTGAAGACACTGATGACATTGCCAATAAAGCAGAATTATTAAACACGGTTTTCCGAAGCTCCTTCACCAAAGACGACAAAGTAAATATTCCTGAATTCCAATCAAGAACAACTGCCAAGATAAGAAACATAAAAGTACATATCCTTGGTGTAACAAAGCGGCTTAAATCACATAAAGGCAAGGCCTCTTGTCCAGATTGTATAACTGTCAGGTTTCTCTCAGAGTATGCTGATAAAATAGCTTCATATTTAGCAATTATATACAACCACTCGCTCACAGAAAGATCCGTACCTAAAGACTGGAAAATTGCTCAAGTCACACCAACACCCAAAAAGGGAAGTAGGAGTAATCCACTCAATACAGGCCTATATCACTAACGTCGATTTGCAGTAGGGTTTTAGAACACATACTGAATTCGAACATTATGAAGTACCTTGAAGAAAATGATTTATTGGCATATAGTCAGCACAGATTCAGAAAATATCGTTCTTGTGAAACGCAACTAGCTCATTATACTCATGAAGTAATAAGTGCTATTGACAGGGGATGTCAAATTGATTCCATATTTTTATATTTCCGGAAGGCTTTCGACACCATTCCTCACAAGCATCTTCTAACCAAACTGTGTGCCTATGGAGTATCGCCTCAGTTGTGAGACTGGATTCATGATTTCCTGTCAGAAAGGTCACAGTTCATAATAACAGACGGAAAGTCATTGAGTAAAACAGAAGTAATATCCGGTGTTCCCCAAGGAAGTGTTATAGGCCCTCTATTGTTCCTGATCTATATTAATGACATAGGAGACAATCTGAGTAGCCGTCTTAGATTGTTTGCAGATGATTCTGTCATTTACAGTCTTTTAAAGTCATCAGATGATCAAAACGGCTTGCAAAATGATTTAGATAAGATATCTGTATGGTGCGAAAAGTGGGAATTGACCCTGAATAAAGAAGAGGGTGAAGTTATTCACATGAGTACTAAAAGAAATCAGCTAAATTTTGATTACACGATAAGTCACACAAATCTGAGGGCTGTAAATTCAACTAAATACTTAGGGATTACAATTACAAATAACCTAAATTGAATCGATCAGATAGACAATATTGTGGGTAGAGCAGACCAAAGACTGTGATTCATTGGCAGAACACTTAGAAGATGCAATAGGTCTACCAAAGAGACTGCTTACACTATGCTTGTCCGCCCTATTCCGGAGTATTGCTGTGCGGTGTGGGATCTGCATTAGGTGGGACTGACGGATGACATCGAAATAGTACAAAGAAGGGCAGCTCATCTGGTATTATCGCAAAATAGGGGAGATAGTGTCACAGACATGATATGTGAATTGGATGGCAATCATTAAAACAAAGGCGTTTTTTGGTGCGACGGGATCTTCTCATGAAATTTCAATCACCAGTTTTCTCCTCCAATTGTGAAAACATTCTGTTGGCACCCACCTACATAGGGAGAAATGATCATCATGATAAAATAAGAGAAATCAGGGCTCGCACAGAAAAATTTAAGTGCTCGTTTTTCCCGCGTGCCATTTGAGAGTGGAACAGCAGACACAGAGCACGAAGGTGTTTCACTGAACCCTCAGCCAGGCACTTTATTGTGAATAGCAGACTAATCATGTAGATGTAGAAAAGGAAGTGCTGTGTGGGTGTACTGGGCAGGTCTTTCACTGGTCATTAACCAACACCTCCAACCCATTGTCCAAAATCTAGACCCCTCATATCAAAGACACCAATTATTTCCTTCACCCGCTCTCAATTATCCACACCCCTTCACCTCATGGATCCCAGTTGGTTCCCAATCTTTACTATTGATCTTGCTGTCAATGGGATGTTAGATCCTAATCTACACATGTTTATTCTGAGATTGTTAGTGTCTTCCACCATGTTACCAATGAAGTAAAATATGGGATGAAATTCAAATTGAAAACTGTCCAGAGTTTTGTATTTCATAATGCCTGTGATATGATAGCTCTATTATTGTTTACTGGATGTGAAATTTCCAAATTGAAAATTAGTCCTAACAGTTAAGCCTAACCTACAGAGAGTGTGAGTTGCATCAAACAAAAGAAGCATAAAAAATAAAGTAACATTTTTTTGTAGATATACCAGAAAAAGAGAGAACTGGAGTTTGTGATAAAGCCAACATGGTATTCATTACCAATCAAAACCTTATTGTTTCCCATAATTCTCCACCTATATTTTTCTGTCCTACTCAGCATACGCAGAAACACAGTTTAAGATTATTCGCATTCATGGTAACAAGAAGACCAAAGGAACGGAACAGGTGACTCCGGTGGTGAATGACAGCGGACATCACGAGGTGAATTAATAATCAATTCAAGTCACTGCATAACCAAGTTGCCTAAGGATATACCACAATCCAGGGAAAAGTTCAAATCACAAAATGGTAATCAGGCAAGCTCAAAATACTCTGCTAGCCAATGGCGTGTATGTAAGACTTCAGAGTGGCCGCAATTGCCAGACAATGATATATCAGTAAACAGTTGTCAGAGGGTGACGCCACTTCACGGGCTTGCCAAAGAGGCTGCTCCCCCATGCAGGCACGAGCCATGGGTGTCACCTGGAGCTCGAGTATCTCCAATGTGTTCTCTCCATCAATACTCGGGCTAGACTGAGAATCTGAGACACCTTCACTTCAGATATAACATGGCATATTAAACTCTAAAAACTGTTTCATCTGATCATGTACATGCAATTGAAAGTAAGCATCAGTGAGATATATCCTTGAAAACTATTGGCCCCAAGTCAATGCAGCCTACAATTCCTCCTGTTGAGGAAGTGAATACAAATTAACATTTGCTTAAGCATTAATGGTAAACTAAGAATCACCACAAATGTGAAGTGATCCATTAGGTTTATGAACCACACCCATGGGCATAGCTCATTGGCTAGGCGATACTGGTAACAGAACACCAACATTATGCAACCTACCTACTTCTCACACATAGTAAAAGGCAACGGACAAGCCCTAAAAAAACTTAGGTACTGCTGAACACTTTAAGGAAATGTGGGCCTGGAACACTGTTGCACAACCTAATGTGTGTTTAAACAGTTGCTTAAATTGTGAACACAATGCATCAAGTTCTGTGAATAGGATCACAGGTGAAACCAAATTAACCTGGTCCTGAATTTGAAAATCAAAAAACGCAAAAGCATCTAACCAAAAATGTTAGTTATTGTCTCCAAGAGATAATTGCAATCAACATTAGCTGCCAAGCGATGTTTTTGTACTTACAAGGAGAGATCCCCTGCAGTGCGATCGACTTTTTGTAACTATCTATATGGTAATGTAGGTAAAGATCCTATGTATCACACACTGCAGCCATTTACCCTGGTGGACCGTCATTTGCGAGTAATTGAGGACAAAAAAAAATTCGAAATTTTGTGTAACATTCAACAGCATTTAAATAGTTGCATTGTATAGACTGGCTGAGTGGTATAATGACCAGGATAACAGCTTCGTATGCAGGATGTTATGGGTTCAAAGCTCATCACCTGCAGAAAGCTTGTTTTTTCCTAAATCTTTATTGGAATGATTTTGATCATCATATTTATTCAGTTACCTGATTTTAATGTAATTTTTTGGTTGCATGCCTTTGTCGCATAATTTTAATCATAATATCAACTTCTTCATTTGCTCTCATTTTTCTTCCTGTCATTATTTCTTCACTTGAAATCATTGTTCATGTGTTTTAATTAGTTTAATGTATTAATTTTGATTTAATTTATTTTGCTTTATCACCCTGTTCCTTCTTCCGCATTACTGCATTCACTATATCTAGTTCTCATTTTGTTTGAATTTCATTTTACTTATAAACCCATCTTTCATTTAAATTTACATCTGCACTATGTTGTCCACAGTGCAACAGGTATTAAGGTTATGTTTTAAAAGTTTGTACGATGATTACCAAGAGCAAAAATATTGCACATCTGGTAATAAATTTTTGACACCACTGCACAAATATAAATAGATTATTTCGTCTTTTGTTTTTTAACTGATAGACTGCAATTTTCAAATAATTGAATGTTATAGCAGGTAAATGTAATTAAATTCACACTCACAAAAATTCCAATTGGAAAAAGAATGATGTACAGAAAAATGAAACTAATGAAAAAGTTCATACGGTGACTAAAATGATGTTACAAAAATAGAAATAAAAAAATTACGTTTAAACCAATCAATTGAATAAAAATAATGATCAAAGTAATTTCAATAAAGATTTAAAAATAAAAAAATAAAATAAACAAACTATGTGCACCGGAGATCCAAATCCACAACAACCTTCATGTGAGGCTGTTATCCTATCCATTATACTACGCAACCAAACTAGATAATATAACTTTTTTTAATGATATTGACTGCCCCACAAAATTTTGATTTTTTTTCCCTCAATTACTCACGAAGGAGGACCCACCAGGTTGAGTCACTGTAGTGCATGATACCTGGACTCTTAACCTACAGCATCATACAGACAGTTTCAAAAAGTCGATCGTACATCTGGGGACCTCTCCTTGTTAGCTTGGATGATGATCTGACTTTGCAATGGAATTGACTGGCCATTGTACACCATCACATAGTGCTGAAGAGACTGCAACTGTGGGAAGCCAAAGCACTGGTGTGTGTTCTCACCAATCAGAGACACGACTGACCTGTGTCCCACTGGAGATCCACTGTGATCCCTCGAGTGTTCAGTTACAACATGAGACACTGCATATCGCCCACTGCTGCCACAGGCATCGGCAAGATAGCGTGCAGTGCGCTGATGGCCTAAGCTGTTGATGCACACCCGCCTAGACACTCTCTAAGTGCCCCAGTTCGTGGCATGCAAAACAGATGACATCACAGAAAGGGCAGTGACATCGTTGATGCTGGACAAGATTGGACAGCATTAACTTTTCTGGGGTCTAAAACATTAAATGAGTCTCTGCTCATTTGCAGACATGCCAACAATGAACAAAGTGCTTCTGTTTATGTGTATCTATCAATGATAAGGGCAAGAAATCACTAACTACTGAATCCTGTGTCACCAGACAAATGGGTACTTGGTAAATTGATAATTACATCAACTGAAAGTCGTTATGTTGAGTGTGGAGCACAACGGCAACAGACTACTAACATCAACACCTGCAGATTTGTGAAACAGAGCTTGCACTGACGCAGTTACTTGTGTGCTTTGGCAATATTTAACACATCACTCAATGTGGGATCAGACACCTCTAAAGCTTTTGCACTAACATCTCAATCCAGAGCAAGATGGATAATAACATCACATATTACAGAGCCCACATATGAAATACCACACTGCATGAAAAGCTAAACTTGCGCCCCAAACCTTGTAAGTCAGCAGCCCATGCTGCGTAGAGATTGTTTATGTTGCTTAACACATTGGTTAAACCGTAGCCGTGCCATAACAACATTTGTGGCTCTAATAGTCAGTCAGCAAACCACAAATATCAGAAAAACTCAAACTACTAGGATCTGAGAGTGGGCATAATTTTTGCACCGCTTCGTACAGTTTACTACTACAAGACAGTAAGAGTGCACATTGATATCTAGGGTCAGTTATTTGACTTGCCCTGCAGTGAAGAACAAAACAACATAAACAATCCCCCCATCTCCCATTTGCCTCATATAAACAAACAAAGGGTGGGCAGTGAGGCGAGCCCACTGCAGCAGCCAACTGTTGTCGATTTTGCAAAAGTTGTAAAGATGTGTCTGCTGCTACTAGCATCTCTTGCTACAAGTTTCACTGTTGCTGTTGCTCCAGGTATTGCTACTCCTACTGTTGCAGTAACTGCTACTGCCACAACTTAAGAAACTCAGGATACATACCACAATGCAAAAGTTGCACAGCAAAGAAGTTCTCATTGTCAATTTTCTGTACTATTCTCCGTAGGTAGGAACACAGTTTATGATTATTTGTACTAATGATAAGAACGAGACTGGCAGAAAAAAACTGCTGGTTCTGATGGTAACTGACAGCGGAGATCATGAGGTGAATTAATATTCAGCACTAGTTCAGAGTATAGTCGAGTTGTCTAAACATATACCACAATCCAGGGAAAAGTCCAAATCCAGAACGTTAATCAGGTAAGGTCAAAATTACAGTCTAACGCATACAGTCACAAAACTACTGCTCATTTTTGTTATACACTGCAACAATAGTAGTCCGAGCGGACAGAAAGCTACACTACTGAATACGAAATCAAATGAGTGTGAATAGTATCATTTATACTGATTAGTAAAATAGTGTTGTTTTACAAAAGGGGATGCATTTAGTGCCATAAAAATGGACAGCAACTAAAAAATGGCATCACATTTGTGTTTTTTTAGTTTCTTGGGGACCCTGGAAGCTATGCACGACAGTTTATTTATAATTCTCTTGTAACTTACAGATATTTTTTCAGTACAAAAAAACGGAGAGTAAACAGCAAAAGACCTGACCTTTTGAGAAAAGAGGTCATATATATCCACACAGCAAAATGAAGTTTTGTTCACTACACTTCCAGTCATATCACTGAATGTGGAACCTAGGAAACTTGTATATGGAATGCAATATGTACATTATTTAACATATCAAATAAGCCACCACAACCACAACTGAAAGCAAAACCATACAGATGTGATGAAAAAATGTCAGAAACAATAAAAATGTTTCCCAACACAGAAGAAACCAGTTCCACAATTGTTCCTACAAACAACAAATGGTAAGAACCATTGAAAGATTTGCTTTTGAAACAAAAGGTCAAGTGAAGTGCAAGAATGTGCAAACAATTAGACTCCTCACAAAACTGTTACTTGTCACGGAAAGTGCCTATCATAGTAAAAACAGACAACAACAGAAATATATGGTTCTCTGCACAAAATGCATGTTTGTATTATCTCATTTTCAAAGGAATAAGCTGCAATTATACATATATTCAAAAGTATTTCTTCATGAATAATTTGTACCAGTGAGATTCAGCTGTTGTTAGACTCTCTCTTCATAATTTACTAATACTTGCAATGCAAAAATATAATAACTACTTAGTTAATTGTACAGAAAAATAATTAAAAACAAACACCAATCTTACAGTTAGCTTTCTTGCTGCTGATGTCATTCCAGCTGATAGACTGTAACAACATCACAACTTTATACCTTAAACTATGGTCAAAATGCTCTGCTATTCATTGGCACGTATGAAAGACTAGTGACTAACGAGAAGCTGGCTGCAACTGCCAGGCTGCAGTATATCAGTAAACACTCGTTAGAGGTTGGTGCCACCTCATGAGCTTTCCAAGATGGCTGCTGTACCCCACGAGGGTGTCGGCTGGAGTCCGGTTATCTCTGATGTGTTCACTCTATCAGTACTCAGGCTTGATGAGGAATCTGAATCACCCACAAAAACTAAATATACAGCACACTGCCACCGTTTCTGGTTCACAAACAGTTCCTTTCACCTATTTAACAACCATTTCGGCTAGTTCTGATAACTTTCGCTTTATTTCCATTTCCGTTTTTCCCACATCACTGATAATTTTTAGCCGCTTCCCACAGGTTTTAACTTCATTATTTCTGCGCCAGACAATTGTTAGCCTCATTTTCATAATCTGCCACCACAAAACCACTCCTTTTAATACATTTACACCCAGTTTTTTCGAAATTTTCCCAAATTTCTCCATCCTTTAACGTGTTTTGGCGGCAACACAACCACCTAACCTTTGTGCACATCGTTGTCTACCAACCCAAGTTCACCACAGGATCAACATAGCCCAGCTGTAACCAACACTTTTTCGCCTTTTTTCATAACAGATCTCCAGTTACTTTCTAGTTCACCTTTATCTCTCCCCACATATTTTATTTTCATTTTCATTTCAGCCTCATGTTACACTTTCCACCTTCTAATACCATGTCACCCCCACAACACCCCCACAATGACCCCATTAAGTTTCATTTACATTCCCTCCACAAACATGCCTTCACCCTAGCCAGATTACGCTCTCATATTTTATTTTCTCAGGCTTGTCTGACATTTGGCATTACCCCCAAAGGCCTCACACTTAAAGTTCCCATCTCTGGCTGCAACCCTTCTTTCCATCAGTCCCTATACCAGTTCCAAACTGAACAATCCATTGCCCTCACCCACCTAATCCTTCTCCTACACATCAACTCAGCCAATGAACACACCCGTCAACTCCTATCCTTAATAAAAGTCCTCAGTTTTTCCTCTCCCACATCCACACCGGCTGTTCAGAGCATCCTCCTACAGGCCAACCGCAAATTAGAACAGCATGCCACCCTTCACCTCAAAAAACTATCCAATCTCCTGGTTTCCCACCTCTGGAAAGGCAACTCATTCACCCTTCACAACCTTTCCAGCAAACCTCAACCTCCTCTCATTGCACACAAACCCAGTCTCTCCCATCTACTCAATCTCCCACTTCCAGCTCCACTCCCTCCAAAACCTCAAAATTCCAATCAACACAATCTGGAACCACAGCACCCTAATTCAGTAGTTAACCTTTCCTCCAAACCTCTCTCCCAATCCGAAACCTCTGTCCTATCCAAAGGCCTCACCTTCAGCCCCACTCCCAGATTCAACCAAACAGCCCTCGTCAAAGATTTACTGTCCTACACTCGTACTCTCTGCTCGAAATATCACTTTGCCACGAAGAAAAATGATCCTAATCCTACCCCTAATGATCCAACTCCCCAAGACACTATCCAAATTGAACCCTGCTTGGAACAGTTCCGTCCTCCGTCACAGTGGGACCCACCTCCTCTTCCTCAAAATCACCCTCTCCAAACCTTCCAGGAATTTCTGACTTCCAGCCTTGCCTCTCAATCCTTCTTTAAAAACCTTAATCCTACTCCCAACATCACCACTGCTGAAGCCCAGGCTATCCGTGATCTGAAGGCTGACCGATCCATTGTCATTCTTCCGGCGGACAAGGGTTCCACGACCACGGTACTTGATCGTCGGGAGTATGTGGCTGAGGGACTGCGCCAGCTTTCAGACAACACCACATACAAAGTTTGCCAAGGTAATCCCATTCCTGATGTCCAGGCGGAGCTTCAAGGAATCCTCAGAACCTTAGGCCCCCTACAAAACCTTTCACCTGACTCCATCAACCTCCTGACCCCACCGACACCCCGCACCCCTGCCTTCTTCCTAAAATTCACAAACCCAATCATCCCGGCCGCCCCATTGTAGCTGGTTACCAAGCCCCCACAGAACGTATCTCTGCCTACGTAGATCAACACCTTCAACCCATTACATGCAGTCTCCCATCCTTCATCAAAGACACCAACCACTTTCTCGAACGCCTGGAATCCTTACCCAATCTGTTACCCCCGGAAACCATCCTTGTAACCATTGATGCCACTTCCTTATACACAAACATCCCGCACATCCAGGGCCTCGCTGCGATGGAGCACTTCCTTTCACGCCAATCACCTGCCACCCTACCTAAAACCTCTTTCCTCATTACCTTAGCCAGCTTCATCCTGACCCACAACTTCTTCACTTTTGAAGGCCAGACATACCAACAATTAAAGGGAACAGCCATGAGTACTAGGATGGCCCCCTCTTACGCCAACCTATTCATGGGTCGCTTAGAGGAAGCCTTCTTGGTTACCCAGGCCTGCCAACCCAAAGTCTGATACAGATTTATTGATGACATCTTCATGATCTGGACTCACAGTGAAGAAGAACTCCAGAATTTCCTCTCCAACCTCAACTCCTTTGGTTCCATCAGATTCACCTGGTCCTACTCCAAATCCCATGCCACTTTCCTTGCCGTTGACCTCCACCTGTCCAATGGCCAGCCTCACACGTCCGTCCACATCAAACCCACCAACAAGCAACAGTACCTCCATTATGACAGCTTCCACCCACTCCACATCAAACGGTCCCTTCCCTACAGCCTAGGTCTTCGTGACAAACGAATCTGCTCCAGTCCGGAATCCCTGAACCATTACACCAACAACCTGACAACAGCTTTCGCATCCCGCTACTACCCTCCTGACCTGGTACAGAAGCAAATAACCAGAGCCACTTCCTCATCCTCTCAAACCCAGAAACTCCCACAGAAGAACCACAAAAGTGCCCCACTTGTGACAGGATACTTTCCGGGACTGGATCAGACTCTGAATGTGGCTCTCCAGCAGGGATACGACTTCCTCAAATCCTGCCCTGAAATGAGATCCATCCTTCATTAAATCCTCCCCACTCCACCAAGAGTGTCTTTCCACCGTCCACCTAACCTTCGTAACCTCTTAGTTCATCCCTATGAAATCCCCACACCTTCTTCCCTACCCTCTGGCTCCTACCCTTGTAACCGCCCCCGGTGTAAAACCTGTCCCATGCACCCTCCCACCACCACCACCACCTACTCCAGTCCTGTAACCCGGAAGGTGTACACGATCAAAGGCACAGCCACGTGTGAAAGCACCCACGTGATTTACCAACTGACCTGCCTACACTGTGATGCATTCTATGTGGGAATGACCAGCAACAAACTGTCCATTCGCATGAATGGACACAGGCAGACAGTGTTTGTTGGTAATGAGGATCACCCTGTGGCTAAACATGCCTTGGTGCACGGCCAGCACATCTTGGCACAGTGTTACACCGTCCGGGTTATCTGCGTACTTCCCACTAACACCAACCCTTCTGAACTCCGGAGATGGGAACTTGCTCTTCAATATATCCTCTCTTCCCGTTATCCACCAGGCCTCAATCTCCGCTAACTTCAAGTTGCCGCCACTCATACCTCACCTGTCATTCAACAACATCTTTGATTCTGCACTTCCGCCTCGACTGACATCTCTGCCCAAACTCTTTGCCTTTTAATATGTCTGCTTGTGTCTGTATATATGTGGATGGATATGTGTATGTGTGCGAGTGTATACCTGTCCTTTTTTCCCCCTAAGGTAAGTCTTTCAACTCCCGGGATTGGAATGACTCCTTACCCTCTCCTTTAAAATCCACATCCTTTCGTCTTTCCCTCTCCTTCCCTCTTTCCTGATGAAGCAACCGTTTGTTGCGAAAGCTTGAATTTTGTGTGTATTGTTTGTGTGTCTATCGACCTGCCAGCACTTTCGTTTGGTAAGTCACATCATCTTTGTTTTTAGATATCTGTGTGTGTGTGTGTGTGTGTGTGTGTGTGTGTGTGTGTGTGTGTGTGTCAGAGAGGGGTGGGCGGGAGAGAGGGCACACGCTCACACAATCGCATTTGCCCCCCCCCCCCCTCCAGACACACACACACACACACACACACACACACACACACACACACACACACAAATCAAAACCATTTCAATAGCAAAATTATGGGTTATTTTATAACTATGCTTTTAAGTCATCAAAAAATTATGCTTACATCTTGCAGTGTGTTATGTTTTAGGTAATATTTTCCATTTTTGACAACAACATTTGTTCGAGACTTTTTCTCATGAGTGCTGCTTGTAACTTGACACTGAACACCACCTTTGCCGTCATCCTCTACAATAATCCTGTTGCGAGCCAACTGTTCTTGCATCAGGATCACCTATAACAATAAGCACATGTATTCTTAAGTACCATATATATTACAAAGGATGATAAAAAGATAGATACATATATTATATACAGGGTGTTACAAAAAGGTACGGCCAAACTTTCAGGAAACATTCCTCACACACAAAGAAAGAAAATATGTTATGTGGATATGTGTCCGGAAATGCTTACTTTCCATGTTAGAGCTCATTTTATTACTTCTCTTCAAATCACATTAATCATGGAATGGAAACACACAGCAACAGAATGTACCAGTGTGACTTCAAACACTTCGTTACAGGAAATGTTCAAAATGTCCTCCATTAGCGAGGATACATGCATCCACCCTCTGTCGCACGGAATCCCTGATGCGCTGATGCATTCCTGGAGAATGGCGTATTGTATCACAGCCATCCACAATACGAGCACGAAGAGTCTCTACATTTAGCACAGGGGTTGCATAGAGGTCACCGAATCTGTTGTTAAGAAGCGTATGAACATTTCGACTGAAATGTGCAGGAGCTCCATCGTGCATGAACCACATGTTGTGTCGTACTTGTAAAGGCACATGTTCTAGCAGCACAGGTAGAGTATCCCGTATGAAATCACGATAACGAGCTCCATTGAGAGTAGGTGGAAGAACACGGGACCCAATCAAGACATCACCAACAATGCCTGCCCAAACGTTCACAGAAAATCTGTGTTGATGACGTGATTGCACAATTGCGTACGGATTCTCGTCAGCCCACACATGTTGATTGTGAAAATTTACAATTTGATCACTTTGGAATGAAGCCTCATCCGCAAAGAGAACATTTGCACTGAAATGAGGATTGACACATTGTTGGATGAACCATTCGCAGAAGTGTACCCGCTGAGGCTAAACAGCTGCTGATAGTGCCTGCACACGCTGTACATGGTACAGAAACAGCTGGTTCTCCCGTAGCCCTCTCCATACAGTGACGTGGTCAACGTTACCTTGTACAGCAGCAACTTCTCTGACGCTGACATTAGGGTTATCGTCAACTGCACGAAGAATTGCCTCATCCATTGCAGGTGTCCTCATCGTTCTAGGTCTTCCCCAGCCGCGAGTCATAGGCTGGAATATTCCATGCTCCCTAAGACGCTGATCAATTGCTTCGAATGTCTTCCTGTCGGGACACCTTCGTTCTGGAAATCTGTCTTGATACAAACGTACCGCACCACGGCTATTGCCCCGTGCTAATCCATACATTAAATGGGCATCTGCCAACTCCGCATTTGTAAACATTGCACTGACTGCAAAACCACGTTCGTGATGAACACTAACCTGTTGATGCTACGTACCGATGTGCTTGATGCTAGTACTGTAGAGCAATGAGTCGCATGACAACACAAGCACCGAAGTCAACATTACCTTCCTTCAATTGGGCCAACTGGCGGTGAATTGACGAAGTACAGTACATACTGATGAAACTAAAATGAGCTCTAACATGGAAATTAAGCGTTTCCGGACACAGGTCCACATAACATCTTTTCTTTATTTGTGTGTGAGGAATGTTTCCTGAAAGTTTGGCCGTACCTTTTTGTAGCACCCTGTATAATGTATAGATCACAAAAATTCTATATGCTTTAATGAAAAAGTCATTCTAAGCATGTTTATTACAAACACAGTATGCAATCATTACAGTTCTGAAATTCATAGGTTCTACACATTTTACTGCTTGAAACAAATACAACATTTAAAACATAATTTGCCACACTGACACTGATCTCTGATAGGGACACAGAACTCTGAGGTTTGTGTGTGTGTGTGTGTGTGTGTGTGTGTGTGTGTGTGTGTGTGGAGGCGACAAGGGGGAGGTGAATGGACTGTTCTTTAAAGATATCTTGAGTTGGTAAGTAAGTAACTGCACTTGACTACTACAGTGCACCTTTCTTTCTTTCCTCATAGGTACTGGCTCAGCTTTCTGATGTACATGTTCCAGCCTTGCAATGTTAAGATTACACTCTTCACAAGTGCAAGACTCAATTCTTAAATCTGTAATTCAGTATCATTGTATATAATTTATTTTATGGAGTTACTATACCCATTTATCTACTTATAATAAAACCACGCACTTTCTTACAGAGCAAATCGTTTTTGGTATGAACAACAAATGCAATTAAAAACACACTGTTAAACTGAAAATATCACAAGAGAATTGTGCATAAATGCTAATAGCCTCAATAAAAATTACTGAGTATGTATCTAAAACTTGTACATAACTGGCTACAAAAAAGAGAGGAGACATGGATTGGATCAAGTATGGAATCAACTAACCCTAATGTGTCACTCCTTTATCAATTTTGGTATCAGAAAAGACCATCCAACCACACCAAAATGGGGGACAAAGACAGATGCAAACTGCATCAACCAAACATTTTGTAAAATAAAGAATAATAATATATCATTCAGTCTAATGATAGGTGGTATCACAAGTAGTTGTCAGCTATCAGAAATGAATAGATCGTCAAAAGTATCTGCATGTGATCCAAATGATACAACTGTACAAATCATGAATCCTCCACAAGAAAGCAGCTACGCTTGTGATAAAAAGTACAAGAAAATCAAATTAAAGGTAAACAGAAGTAATTCTTTTGTCTATACCTAAGTATGTTTGTTATTATAATGTAACTGGATAAATAAAAAAAAATCTCCTCACCAAGCAGTGGCAGCAGCGCGCACGCACACACACAAAGGGCTATCTTATGCAAGTTTTCGGAGCCATTGGATCCTTCTTCTGGCAGAAGTGTTGAAGGGGAAGGAAGGGGGGAGGGGAAGGAAGGAGGGAGGGTGAGAAAGAGGGGTGAAGGACACATAAAAGATACTGAATACATAAGAGATCTACTCATCAAATGGCGGCAGGAGAAAATGTATGCAAAGGTTACAGGAATGTGTTTGATGTTCATGTGATATCCAAGCAGCAATCTGGAGGGTGTGGGGAAGGGGAAGGGGGCAGGAGAACGGGAAGGGATAGTAGTGTATGGTTGGGGAGAGAGACTATTACTGCCCGGGGGAGTGTGCAGCAGCTAGACTGACAACAGGTGCAGTATCAGGAGGTTGCGGAGCTGGAAGTGGGGAAAAAAGGAGCAAAAAAGAAGAGGGGTCCTCCCCTACAATAATACCTTTTCTGAAATGTGCAAATGGGAGTTATCCTTACAACACATTCTCTGCTCCCATAATCATCCCAGCCTCAACCTACAGTGACATACACTCCCCACACCCTCCACCCAGCAGTTTCCACCCTCTCTGTCCTATCATCTCCTCCCCACTCCCATCTCTCACCCTGTTTACTTGCAGCCCTCTGCCAACGCATCTGCCTGTCTTTCCCCACTCCTCTCCTTCTTTGCTCCTTTTTACCCCACCTCCCTGCCCCACAGCCTCCTGACACTGAGTATATTATCAGCCTAGTCCCTACACACTCCACCAGACAGCAATTATCCCTCTGCCCACCCATAAACTACTATTCCTTCCCCTTCCCCATCCCCTCCAGATTGTTGCCTGAATCCCACATGATGTTGCATTCCAGTCCAAGATGCTGGAGCTGGCGGTAATGTGTGCATGAGGTGTGCTTGCTTGTGTGTGTGTGTGTGTGTGTGTGTGTGTGTGTGTGTGTGCGCGCATGTGTGTGCGTGCGCGTGTGCGTGTGTGTGTGTGTGTGTGTGTGTGTGTGTGTGTGTGTGTATCCTTTACTGATGAAGACTGTGGATGAAAGCTATATGTGAATATCTTAATTGTGTGTGTCTGCAATTTGATGTGTCTTCTTTACAGTAAGAAGCAATCTGTCTTTTCCTGCACTGTTAAAAACAAAGGTTGTTAAGAGAATAAAATACTGTATAAGGTGGGTATGGTTGTCTGCCATTAAACTAAAAATATCTTAGCCAGGCATTCTGCAACACACTAACACCAGCAGCCTATAAGCTGAGGCTGAAGTTCCAAGAATTCACAAAATTTTCAATCACATATCAGACTCATCCTATCATCAGTTAAAACATAACACAAGTCTCCA
Organism: Schistocerca americana; assembly: GCF_021461395.2. Lineage (NCBI taxonomy): Eukaryota > Metazoa > Arthropoda > Insecta > Orthoptera > Acrididae > Schistocerca > Schistocerca americana. The sequence continues at coordinate 185,262,417 of NC_060126.1, forward strand.
CTTAAATTGAGTGCTGGCCTGCGAATAGAATCTCACACATATGCCATTAAAATGTGGATGAAGGGCAACAGGCAGATTCCATATTTCTAAATTTCCAAACAAGATTCTACATGGTACCCCATAGCAGTCTGTTAATGAAAGTATGTGCATATGGAATAGGCTCCCAAATATGTGCCTGGCTCAAAGACTCCTTAAGTAATAGAATACAGTATTTTGTCCTTGATGGCAAGTGTTCATTAGAGACGGGTAACATCAGGAGTGCCCCAGGGAAATGTTATAGGACGGTTGCTATTTTCTATATACATAAATCATCTGGCAAGCAGGGTGGCAGCTATTGTTCACTGATGATGCTGTAATGTACAGAAAGGTGTTGAAGATAAGTGTCTGTAGGTTGATACAAGGTGACCTAGATAAAATTTCTAGTTGGTGTGATGAATGGCAGCTTGCTCTTAATTTAGAAAAAACAAACCCTTAATGTAGGAAAAACAAACCCTTAATGTAGGAAAAACAAACCCGTAATGTAGGAAAAACAAACCCTTAATGTAGGAAAAACAAACCCCTAATGTAGGAAAAACAAACCCTTAATGTAGGAAAAACAAACCCTTAATGTGCAAATACAGCATCAGTAGTGTTATGCTTGACACAGTCTCCTTATTTAATTATCTGGGCATAACGTTGCGAAGCAATATGAAATGGAACAAGCATGTAAGGGTTTTGGTGGGAGGATGAATGGTCGACTTCCGTTTATTGGAGAATTTTAGGAAAGTGTTGTTCATCTGTAAAGAAGACTGCATATAGGACACCAATGTGACCTAGTCTTGAGTACTGCTCAAGTATTTGGGATCCACACTAGGTTAGATTGAAAGAAGACATTGAAGCAATTCAGAGGCGAGCTGCTAGATTTGTTACCAGTAGGTTCAATCAGAATACAAGTGTTACAGATATGCTTTCAGAGCTCAAGTGGAAATCCCTGGAGCGAAGAAGACATTCATTTCGAAGAACACTACAGAGGAAGTTTAGAGAACTGGCATTTTAAGCTGACTGCAGAACAATCCTACTGCTGCCAACACATATTTCACATAGGAACCACAAAGGTAAGATACGAGAAATTTAGGGCTCATATGAAGGCATATAGACAGCCATTTTTCCCTAGCTCTATCTGCAAATGGAACAGGAAAGGAAACAACTAATTGTAGTAAAGGGTACCCTCTGTCACGTGCCATATGGTGGCTTGCGGAGTATGTATATATGTATGTATGTAGATGTACATAGAGATGTCACAGGCACCACCAAAATAATTACGAGTTCTTCAATTAATTAAGAAAGCAATGAGTAAGAGAAAACGATGTGCTACATGCAGACATATCAGTGCCACTGTTACATGTATATGTTCATCCATACTCTATAAGTAATTGAAGTGCATGACAGAGGATACTTCCCATTGCACCAGTTGTTAAGGCTTCTTCCTGTTCCATTCTTGCATGCAGTGCAGGAACAATGGTTGTTTAAACATCTATGTGTGCTGCAATTAATATAATCCTGTCCTTGTGAGCCCTATGCTACTGATATATATAGAGGATTTATATTACTAGATTCATCACCTAAATCTGTTTTACGTTTGTTGTGCCAGAAACAGGAGTGACTGAGGACACGGGGATCGAGCCCTTTGTATACTCCAACTTGGTTCTTAAAACTTTGTGAGTACGCTTTCAAAGGATGATTTGCATCTGTCTTCCAGTGTCTGCCAGTTCAGTTCAGTTCCTTCAGCATATCTGTGACTCTCTCCCATGGGTAAATCTGTTATGTTCCACATCCCCTGTTAGTCCTGTTTAGTACAGGCCCACACACTTGAGCAGTGTTCTATGAAGGGCTCGACAAATGTTTTGTAAGCAATTTTCTTCATTACTCTCTGACTGAATGGAAGAATGGCAGAGACGGACAATTGGTTTCACTGATAGCAGCAAGTTTTCCACTCCCAGTAACTCATCAGTGCACGACCTTTTGATTCAACAGTGATCTTGAAGCTTTAGTTTTCTTGCATCCAGAATGCTGCAGCCTTATCTGGTGTTAGTAAAAGATAAAAATGGTATGGATCATTTGGATATTTTTTTGTAATGTTTGTCACACCAATTGGATTGATTGTAGAGCAGTGACTGAATCTGGACAAGAAAGTTATTACTACTATAATGTCTCATCTGCTTCTAGTACCTTAAGGATTATTTACATATCTTAATGTTCACTGTAAATGGTTCTGGATAGTAAATAGTGAGGGTATGTCCATGGAAAACTAAGGAGCAGTCAAGAGTGTTTCCCTGGTTGGATCCTTTTATGTCTACTTTACCAAATTGCAGTGCTAATCCAAATATTGTACACTGACAATTTAAAAGTACACTCGGGGTGCTTTCATTTTTAAAACATGTTAGAGCTAAAATAAGTTTACACTTCTGAAGGGATCCAAGACAGCTTTTTGCTCCAACCATAAATACCTAAAGGCATCTCTAAAGAACAACTCTTGAAGTAAACTCTAACAAATCCCAAAGGGTTTCCTCCCCTTATATGATGATTATCAAAATATTTTGCCCCTAAAAAAGTGGAAGGAGAGCAGAGAGGGGGGTGAGGTACAGCAACAATGGTAAGATGAGCTAGCAATTTTAGCGATTTTATATTTTACTGGCCTTTCAAACAGCATTTTCTACCTGCTGTAAAGAGGGAGTTCAGTGAACTCCACAGAGAGGATGGGAATTGGATACTGTCTCAAAACCAATTTATGCATGGTGGATTGCATCTTCAGGTAAGATATCCTAGCAGGTCCAACACTGTGCAACTGTAATCAATCCGTGACTGTACAAAGACTCTATAAAACTGAAACAAATAAGTTCGGTCTGATCCCTATGTCTTGTTACAGGTGCATCACCAAAATTTTGAGTGTTAATGCATCTCTCAGGTGCATCAGCCAATTCAACATATCTAAAATGAGACTCAGGAAACTAAATGAATTCTGAATTTAAAATGATGGACTTCTGTAATTTATATGTGATTAAAAACACATTACTTGCTAAAAAGAACACACACAGATATCTGCAAGTTACCGGCCCGTCCATTGTCCACATTCCACAGTCCGATTGCTGGTGTGAGTCTAACTAGTACAATTGACTCACTAGCTCATTCATTCATTATTCAATGTCTATTGAGTTTGGATGTGGATAACACAGGAACAAAATGCCCATTTCAACAGGGGCAATTCAACTGAAACTGAGAAGAGTGATTTCTTCAAAAGAATGGCACAGCACCTCCTATAGCCCAAAGCATTGAACTATGGCACCAGCAGCTCAAAGTCATTGATCACTAATGTAGTGAGAAGTCAACATGTTGCTCTCGTATGCTCATTCAAGACAGAGTCCAATCAACAGAATTCTGCACATACCCCTGATGTTACTAATCAGTCGCATAAGTAACTACTAGGCTGTATACAGGGGCAAATTATGTTAACTAAAAAACTGCAACTGTTTAGGACTAAACAGAGGCAAGGAAATGCAGGACAAGACAGCCAGACACAGAGTCGGGAGGCTGTGGGGCAGGGAGATTGGGGGTAAAGGGGGAGGAAGTGGAGTGGAGCAGAAAAGGAGAGGAACGGGGATGTGGGAAAATCAGGCAGGTCTGTTGGCACAGGATGGCACACAATGAGGGTGAGGGGATGTGAATAGGGCTGAAGTTACAGGATAAAGGAATGGGAAGTGTTGAGCATGTGGTGTGAGGACAGTACGTTACTGTAAGTTGAGGGTGAGATAATTTCAGGAGCAGGGAATGTGTTTTAAGGAGAGCTCCCATCTGCACAGTTTAGAAAAGCTGGTCATGAAGGAGAGGATGCAAGTGGCTCAGATTGTAAATCAGCCACTGAAATAAAGCATGTTATGTTCAGCTGCATGTTATGCCACAGGGTGGTCTACCATGCTCATGGCCACAGTTTGGTGGTGGCCATTCATCCTGGTGGACAGCAGGATGGTTGTCATACCAATACAAAAAGCTGTGCAACAATTGCAGCAGATGTGGTATATTATGACATGGTTGCTTTCACAGGTGGCCCAGCCTCTGATGAGGTAAGATTAGCCTGAGACAGGGTTGGAATAAGAAGTGCTGGTGAGCTGGTCAGGCAGGTCTTACACATGGTTCTTCCGCAGGGATATGGTGCCTGTGGCAAGGGGTTCAGATTAGGAGCGGCATAGGGATGAACTAGGATGCTGTGGAGGTAGGGAGGCAATGGAACACCATTTTAGGAGGGGTGGGGAGGATTTTGGGTAGGATGTCGAGGGGATAGAAGGATCTTGGGTAGGATGTCCCTCACATCAGAGCATGACGACAGACATTCAAAGCACTGATGGAGAATGTGGTTCAATTGTTCCACTCCGGTGTGGTACTGTATGATGAAGGGAGCACTCCTTTGCCGCTGGTTGTCGAGGGTGGTGGGAAGATTGGAGGTGTGTGGGAAAATGGGAAAGGAGATCTGTTTGCAGACTAGGTATGGGGGACAGTGCCTATCTGAGAACACCTTGGTGAGACCTTCAGCATATTGCGTACAGAAGTTCCTGTCACTGCAGATATGCTGGAAGTTCACACCATGATGATATCACCAATGACTCTGAACCAGACTACGTGTTTGGCATTTTGAGAGGCTAGGAAAGTTTTCTCTAGACAGCCCATAAAAGGACGGCATACGATGGTACCATGTGGGTGGCCTCGGCTGTATAGCAGATTTCTTTGTATACTTTCCCTTCAGTGAAGAAGTAGTTGTGTGTTATGATAAAGTTAGTAAAGTGTGTGAGGAGTGAGGTAGGGTGTATGGAGTCTATAGGACATTAGGAAAGGTGGTGTTCAATAGTGGCAAGACCATGGGCAAGAGGGGTGTTGATTTATGGGGAAGTGGCAACAACAGTGACAAGTAGGGATCCAGGAGGTAAAGGGATGGGGACGGTGGAGAGTCAGTTAAGGAAATGGTTGGTATCTGTGAACTGGAAGACTGGATTTCAGGCAATTAGTTGAGGGTATTGGTCAATGGGGGCCAAAATTCGTTCAGTGGGGGCACAGTAACCAGCTACAATGGGGCATCCAGGATTGTTGGTTTTTGGGGTTTTTGGGGGGCATATAAAATGTGCATGTCATAGGAGTGAGGAGGGAAATGGATTCAGTGATGAGGTTCTAGGAAGTGCCTGAGTCTTTAAGCATGGGCTGGAGGTTATGCTGTACTTGTAGAGTGGGATCACTATGGCAGGGCAGGGTTTATAAGTGGAGGAGCCAGTTAAATGGCAGAGGCCTGTCACCAGGGATCACTATGGCAGGGCAGGGTTTATAAGTGGAGGAGCCAGTTAAATGGCAGAGGCCTTCCACCAGGCAGTCATTCCAGTTCATAACTTCCATGTGGAAACCTTTGTCAGTGGCCAGTTCATAACTTCCATGTGGAAACCTTTGTCAGTGGACAGGGTGATCAGGGCAGAACTTGTTTCCATGTTGTGTATAGCTGTTCTTTATTCTGTTGAAATTGTTGTGACTGACAGTCCGAAAAATTTCTCTCTCTCAACATGTACGCTGCTGGGATGCTATTCATACTAGTCCAGATGTTGCCTGAATCAAATCACCCAGAACACAGTCCTATTGCAAGATGGCAGCTGTCCCTTTATGGTTTTGGTTCACCCCTTCACAGAAAATCCCGCATCTACGTCAGTTAATAAGCTTGTAGTTCCACTAGCCTAATTTAGAGCTTTTGATACATTAATGACATTGAAATTATGATTGCCTCATTAGCTATGTGTTAAAACTCTAGTCTAATCTGATACCTTTCACTCAATTTAATGTGCAATAATTTGCCCAAAAATTCAAAGTTAAATAGTTATAAACTTCACTGCAGTGCTTAAAATCATTTCATATACTCTGTGCCATCAAATATCACAACAATTATTAATATGGCTCCACTTCCTTTTTTATTCTTCTTTCTATTGCAATATTGAGACTTATGGTATCTATGACAGTTCTCATGTTGTGGGTGAAACTACGCATATTTATAAACAATTAATAAAAACAAATATGAACCTTAGGAACTGAACATTAAATATAGCAAGTAACAATGTCCGCCACTGCATAATGCCTTGATGGATGTGTATTTGACTTGTACCAGATTTTATATTAATTTTCAATTGACTTTCAATTAAAGTGCATCTCACAACTTAATTTATCGTGTTACAAATCGTGTGAGTATCTCAATCGGAGCATGTCACTGAGAGCTACAGTTTAAGTACGTGAACTCCTTTACACATTAAATAACACGAATGTTGTCAAAAATTTACTGTATTAAACTTAGAAAAAACTTTTCCATGCTGTATCTTTTTACATGTATTGATTGTAATTTATATCTAAATACTGGCAGAATTGAGTTGCTGCCATCTAATTTTCTTCACTGTACCCACGAGGGTTACCCAGAAAATAATACACTGCTTTTTTTTCTCAGTTGAAAACAATATTACGAATGTGAAATGTTATGTATGTATTATTTGTAGTCTCCTGAATGGGCGTGCCAAGTTTCCATCACTTACGACAAATAGTGTAGCTGCAGGACAGTTTCAAAATGGCATCTGTGTGGGGAATATTCACAAACACTTGTGCAAAGTCTATGGAGCATCTGCTGTCGACAGAAGTACAGTTAGTCACTGGGCACAGAGGGTGAGGTCATCAGATGGCAGTTTGGCGGAGCTCCATAATTTGCAGCGGTTGAGGAGATCCTCCACAGGTGTAACAGCTGACATGTTGCAGTGAACTGATGTTGCCATTCACCATTAATGGATGCCATTTGTGGAACACATTTTGGGGGCTATGAGGTGGTGATTCACACAACGAAGCACTGGCACCACTACCAGGACAAGTATTGGTACCGACAGGAAATACACGCCCTTGCTTCATGCAGGAGGAAGACCACAGAACGGGACAGACATTACGTGAAAAAATTGGGTGTGTAGATAAAACACCAATCTTTTATATGTGTAATTCTCATTATGTTCAACAAAGAATTGTTGAAGAAAAAAATGTGGTGCATTACTTTCTGGACAACCCTCATATTATGGTTTGCACTGTAGATTCACAAACACAAACAATATATATAGAAGCCACTGAGTGTGCTAGCGGCGGAACTGATGTCACATATGCTCATTCAAATTTTGATATGCAAACTGCTTTATACATTAAATAACATGGAAGTTGTCAAAGATTTACTGAATTAAACTTACAAAAAAACTTTGCACAACATGACTGCTAGCCAGAAGCTGGCACATCCACCATGGCCTAACCTGGGCCTGAGGCAATGTGCACACTGAGTCATCATCGCAGGATGTGCACAACTCAAATGCCACTTATGAGCAAAAATCAAACCTCCATGTTTAATATAGTTCATCATATCACAACCAGTTAATCCCACATTCTTCAAAGAATCAAACTTTCATTTATAAAACAGTTTCAAATGAGTTAATGTGTTAAATATTTGACAGTAAGAATGTAACCAAGAAAAACTTTAGAAAAGGTTTGAAATCATGCTTGAAATCTGTTGGAAGTCACTATTTAATTGCTATGAAACACTGAATGAACAAGTTGTTGTTGTAGTGGTCTTCAGTCCAGGGACTGGTTTGATGCAGCTCTCCATGCTACTCTATCCTGTGCAAGCTTCTTCATCTCCCAGTACCTACTGCAACCTACATCCTTCTGAATCTGTTTAGTATATTCATCTCTCGGTCTCCCTCTACGATTTTTACCCTCCACACTGGCCTCCAATGCTAAATTGGTGATCCCTTGATGCCTCAGAATATGCCCTACCAACCGATCCCTTCTTCTAGTCAAGTTGTGCCACAAATTTCTCTTCTCTCCCAATTCCATTCAATACCTCCTCATTAGGTATGTGATCTACCCATCTAATCTTCAGCATTCTACTGTAGCACCACATTTCGAAAGCTTCTATTCTCTTCTTGTCCAAACTATTTATCGTCCACATTTCACTTCCATACATTGTTACACTCCATACAAATACTTTCACAAAAGACTTCCTGACACTTAAATCTATACTCAATGTTAACAAACTTCTCTTCCTCAGAAACACTTTCCTTGCCATTGCCAGTCTACATTTTATATCCTCTCTACTTCGACCATCATCAGTTATTTTGCTCCCCAAATAGCAAAACTCATTTACTTCTTTAAGGAAACTCATTTAAGTGTCTCATTTCTTAATCTAATTCCCAAAGCATCACCCGACTTAATTCAACTACATTCCATTATCCTCATTTTGCTTTTGTTGATGTTCATCTTATATCCTCCTTTCAAGACACTGTCCATTCCGCTAAGCTGCTCTTCCAGGTCCTTTGCTGACTGACAGAATTACAATGTCATCGGCAAACCTCAAAGTTTTTATTTCTTCTGCATGGATTTTAATTCCTACTCCAAATTTTTCTTTTGTTTCCTTTACTGCTTGCTCAATATACAGATTGAATAACATTGGGGATAGGCTACAACCCTGTCTCACTCCCTTCCCAACCACTGCTTCCCTTTGAAGTCCCTCGACTCTGATAACTGGTATCTGGTTTCTGTACAAATTGTAAATAGCCTTTTGCTCCCTGTATTTTACCCCTGCCACCTTCAGAATTTGAAAGAGAGTATTCCAGTCAAAACTGTCAAAAGCTTTCTCTAGGTCTACAAATGCTAGAAACGTAGGCTTGCCCTTTCCTTAATCTATTTTCTAAGATAAGTCATAGGGTCAGTATTTCCTCACATGTTCCAACATTTCTATGGAATCCAAAATGATCTTCCCCGAGGTCGGCTTCTACCAGTTTTTCTATTCATCTGTAAAGAATTCGTGTTAGTATTTTGCAGCCATGGCTTATTAAACTGATAGTTTAGTAATTTTCACATCTGTCAACACCTGCTTTCTTTGGGATTGGAATTATTATATTCTTCTTCAAGTCTGAGGTTATTTCACCTGTCTCATACATCTTGCTCACCAGACGGCAGAGTTTTGTCAGGGCTGGCTCACCCAAGGGTATCAATAGTTCTAATGGAAATTTGTCTACTCCCAGGGCCTTGTTTCGACTTGCGTCTTTCAGTGCTCTGTCAAACTCTTCACGCAGTATCATATCTCCTATTTCATCTTCATCTACATTCTCTTCCATTTCTATAATATTGTCCTCAAGAACATCACCCTTGTATAGACCCTGTATATACTCCTTCCATCTTTCTGCTTTCCCTTCTTTGCTTAGAACTGGGTTACTATCTGAGCTCTTGATATTCATACAAGTGGGACTATTTTACTTCCGGAATATTTTATCCAAAAGGATGCCATCATCATTTAACCATACAGTAAAGCTGCATGCCCTCGGGAAAAATTATGGCTGTAGTTTCCCCTTGCTTTCAGTTGTTCGCGTACCAGCATAGCAAGGCCGTTTTGGTTAGTGTTACAGGGCCAGATCAGTCAATCATCCAGACTGTTGGCCCTGCAACTACTGAAAAGGCTGCTGCCCCTCTTCAGGAAGCACACGTTTGTCTGGCCTCTCAATAGACACCCCTCCGTTGTGGTTGCACCTACTGTACGGTTATCTGTATCGCTGAGGCACGCAAGCCTCTCCACCAACGGCAAGTCATGTTTCATGGGGGGGTAATTTGTGTTCCATTTTAAGAAAAAGAAGTTTTTCATGCACCTCAAAGTTTATGACATCATATCTCTGACACTGTGGGTCATACAACGGTATGATTTTGAAGGCACATTTAATGGTATATGCGGATATCATCTGTAAACTGCACTGCTATTGGAGTTGGTAGTAATGTTAGGTATGCCGTATGAACAGTACAAATGCAGTAAGTGAATAACTTTTTTTTCTGTCATCACTTTGTGGGGAGAATCTGCAAGAAAAAGTTTCATAAACATTTGACATTATGTTTGAAGTTTGTTGGAAGACACTAAGTGCTCTAATTCTCAAATAGTGGATTAATAAAGCCCAAGTATGAGTGTGCCTTGAAGGAAGGAAGAACGAGTTTAATGTCCTGTCAACATCAAGACCATTAGAGACAGAGCACAAGCTCAGATTGTTTTAAGGTTGGGGTAGGAAACTGCCCAAGTCCTTTTGAAGGAACCATCCCAGCATTTGTCTGAAGCAATTTAGGGAAATCACAGAAAACCTAAATCTGGATGGCTGGATGCAAGTTTGAACCATCACCCTCCTGAATGCGAGTCCAGTGTGCTAATTACTGCGCCACCTCGCTCGGTGCTGCCTCAAAGCTAACATACAGTTTGTAGCTATAAGAATTGTCATATGGTGTTAAACTTTTAACATAAGATTACACCTCTTTATGAGCAGATTATGACAGCATCTTAAATTTGTAAATTCAATAATTAATTATGTGAAATATTTAAAATCAAATATAAGGGGCATTCAAATGAAACCCAGTTAGTAGTGTAAAGTAACGGTAATGATTTTATTAACACAAAAATGTAGTTATATGCAGTACACATACTAAAAAATAGTCACCAAAACTGTCGACACATTTATCCCAATGCGACACTAGCCGGTCAGTTCCATCCTTGAAGAAGCTAGTAGGCTGCTGTTGGATCCAGGCCTCGACCTCGTTACACACTTCGTCATCGATTGCAAATCGATGTCCTCAAATAGCTTGTTTTAGAGGTCGAAACACATGAAAGTCACACGGTGAAACATCGGGACTGTATGGTGGATGCTCCATTGTATCCCACCGAAATTGCTGCAATGTCGTCTTCACCGCATTGGCCGTGTGTGGGCAGGCATTATCATGCAGGAGGATAATGCCACTGGACAACATGCCTCGGCATTTCGACTTGATGGCTCGTCTAAGGTTCTGTAAAGTGGCTTGATAATACTGGGCATTGACGGTTCTTTCCCATTCCAGGAACTCGACAAGCAGTAGGCCCTTGTGGTTAAAAAAGAACATCATGACCTTACCAGAACTGGTGCGCACAGCCTTTGATTTCTTTGGAGGTGATGCAGTTGCATGTTTCCACTGCTTGCTCTGATGCTTGCTTTCCGGTTCAACACTGTTCCACCATCTTTCATCACCTGTGACAATACGCAAGAAAGCCATATTCCTCCTCATAATTGCAGGTGACTAAGAGACAGTGCCATTCAAGTATTGCGCTGTTCGGTGATCAGCTGATGGGGAACCCATTGCGCACAGATTTTTCGAAAGTTCAAGTGTTGATGCATTATGGTGTGAGCAGTGCCCACGCTAATACCCACTAACTGATGGATCTCGTCCACGGTGATTCTACAGTTGTCCAAGACTAAAGCTTTCACTTCCACAACCATTTCCAGTGTGATGACATGCTGAGCCTGTCCAGGACAAGCATCGCCTTCCAGTGACTCGCGACCCTAAAGGAACCGTTTGCGCCATTCCACAACACTTGAACAACTCAGACTGTACTCACCATACAGAGCCTTCATCCTGCGATACAATTTCACGGCCTCCAACTCCCTCTGCCGCCAAAACTCAAATTACTCCTCACTGTTCCTGCTTACTCGCCTGCACGTTCGGTAGTGGATGACAACTTGTGTGACTACCTACGCATGCATCAGTCTCTCTACCAATAGATGGCGCCACCATAGCCGCAGTTATGTGGTGCCACCTCATGTTTAAGGCAAAGGTACATGCACTGGCCAGGTTTCATTTGAATAAACCTCATATTTGTTGGCCTTGGAAGTCGTTAGGGAGGCAACCTGCAATTTATGCCAAGTTCTGGGATAGTCACTTAGCACTTTACATCTCTTTGAAATACACTGTATCTCTCTTTTGCAGAACAGTTTTTCTTCTTATTGCAAGTCGGCATTTGATGCCATCTTAAATACCGTCATTATCAGTTATTTTGGTACTAAAATCGTAAAATTTGTGTACTACTTGCAGCATCAGCATCTCTCATCACCACGTGATTTCACTATATTATTCCATAAACCTTGCTGAATTTTATCTTATAACATCTTTCCAAGATACTGTATACCCCATTCAACTGATATTCCAACTATCTTGCTGTCTCTTATAGAATTCCAATGTCAAATGGCAAACCTTACAGTCTTCTCTCTCTCTCTCTCTCTCTCTCTCTCTCTCTCTCTCTCTCTCTCTCCTCCCTCCTTTCTCCCCCCCCCCCCCTCCCCCCTCACTGAACTTTAATTTCATTTCTAGACTTATCCTTGGTTTTCTTTCTTTACTACGTGCTCAATATAAGGATTGTACAACATGGATATACTACAACTCTTTCCCCCTCCCTTCTCAATTACTGCTTCCCTTTCATGCACTTTTACTCATAAACACTGTCTGGTATCTGTAAAAGCTGTAGATAACCTTCCACTGCCTGTATATTATCCCCAGATCCCCAGTAACTTCAGGATTCTGAAAGCTGTCTCTAAATTACTAATTCCATAAATGTGGCTTTGCTTTTCATAAACCTGGTGTCTAAAAGAATGTATAGCATCAGTGTTGCTTTGTGTGTTCCTACATTTCCCTGGAACTCAAACTGACCTTTCTTCTTCTGGTCTTCTGTCCTCCAGTTGTATTTTACAGTCATGACTTATCAAACTTATGGTTTGATAATAACAAACTTAATGGTTTGATAATATACACATCCGTCAGCACTTGCCTTTTTTGTTACTGGAATCATTAAGTTGTTCCTAAAATCTGTAGGATCCTGCATACCAGAAGGAACAGTGTTATCATGGTTGACCCTCCCAAGGATTTTATTAATTCTGAGGGAATGTCTTTATTCGGTAATGGTCTACAGATTTGCATTTCTTCTCTCCCAGTCCTAGTTTGTCACTTTGCCTGTTTCTTTTTATTTTTTTCATTAATCAAACTGAATATCTCCTGTGTTATCCACTAATTTCTGCTGGGTGTTGCTTTTTTGACTAGGTTTCCTTCTGCTGGCATTACTATGCCTTTCACGGCTGTTAATTCTTCTTCTATCCCGTTTCGCTTAGTTTCACCTAATGCACAGTCTGAAATTCTCAACACTCTCTGGTTGTTTCTACTTTTCTAGGAACCATCTCCTTAACTCACTAGGCTTTTGAATATATGTATATAATTGTACTCTGCAGTTCATAACCAATAAATTATGAGTGGGCTCCATATGTGCTACTTGCAATGTTTTGTGGGTTAAAACTTGGTTTCTAAATACTTATCTTACCATTTTGTAATCCATCAGAATCCATCCAGTGTCTCCAAGTCCCAGTTGTCTGCAATGATTAAACTGTGTTATGTGCCAGATTACACCGGGAAATTTTCTCTTTCATTGTTTTTCTAGTGCAGATTCTTCTGTCTGTCTTTGTTCTCTTCTTGCACCAACTACTGATTTCCATTACAATTTATTTCACATTACAATTAAGTTTCCCTTAATGTACTGAATAGTTTATTTGCCTCATCACAATTTTTTCAGTCTCTCTATCGTGCGGACACCTAGCAGACATATATACTTGTACTACTGTGCTGGACCATGGTTTCGTGTTTATCTTGGCTATCATAAACCATTTACTATGCTGTTCATGTAGTTCACCTGCAATCCTGTTTTCTTGTTGGTTATTATATATACTCCTGTATTAGCCATATTTGATTTTGTGTTGATAAGCCTGTACTCATCCATTTCTTCCTGGTACAAGAGTTCAGTAAACCCACTATTTATAATTTCAAACCATCTATTTCTGTTCTCAAAAATTTCACAGTTGAGGAAAGAACTAAAATTGTATGATATCAAGAATATCAACTGCTGCCACACTTGCTTCAGTACAAAAGAAAAACACAACAACGATATTCAATGTTGAGATGTCTCGTTCCCTTTGCAATATCTCTCAGCAAGTTTCTGACCAACCATACCTTTGGCATGCCCACCCTTCAGCTGAGATAAATGTTGATTTGTCACTAAAGATAACATATACAAAAGTCTTCTTCAAGCATTACAATTTTGTCTACAAAATCGACACAAACTGTAGTTTATTAGTAACAGTTTGTAAAGGCTGTAAATGATGACACACTTGCAAGCATTTTCATAAAACTCTCTACACAACCATAATTGGAGCTGCTCATCCTACAAACTAATTTACTGAGTCTCCAGAAAAGACAGTTGCAAGTCAAACATTCAGTTCACAGTCCTCTCTTTTAACCCTCAAGCAGGCACGCTATGCATAAAGTGCGCCAACCACATGTAACATTGTCTTGTACCATTCCACTGTTGTTTTACAATTGTGAGCCCGTACCTATTCCTTCTTTATTGCTTTAGCTAACACAGTGGTAAATTGGGGTTTCATTCATCCAAATGAGCAACAGTAATATACAACAGTCAGTGAACTAGACGGAAAAACATATACGATCCGTGCAAGAAAATGCCAAGGATTACGAGATAGCAGCACGATCCCAGTTGTCTACAGGATAATTAGTAATCACATAAACATTTGGCTGGGATCTGAAGCAACTGCACTCTTTAATGTTCCGAGTGGGTCACTACTGTGAGGTAACACTTGTACACAGCAACAGAGTGATACAATGGAAGTTTATTTTATTATTCTTTATTTAAACAGTGATTTAGCTCACATACTATACATTTGTTTTGTCATTGTTTAATTAAACTATAATTAAACTGTGATTTTGCTCATACATGTTTACCTTGGTCACATAAAGACAGCTATTCATTACACATGTAAAAAGTACGCCATGAACCTACTTGTGTTATGAAATCTGGCATGCCTACTTGAGGGTTAAAGACATTCTGCGATTTCACTGTCTGCAAACTGCAAAACAAAGACTGCTTTCTCTTCAGAAGTCATGTTTACTACAAAAACTTCAAGCAAAAATTTGAGGAACTAGTTTATAAGCATGCATGCAACTAAACGAGCACCTTTGTTCTTTCACTCTATGTTGAATTGTTCTCAAAACTATGCTTAAAACATACATTAAATAGAAACCTCAAAGTCTTTTTGATGCGCTCAATGTACAAAACAAATCATTTGTAAAGTTTAAAAAGATTCTTGGGCATATTCATAAGCAGAATGGTTTATACATGACCAAGGTATGGTTTTGACAGTGTAAGGCCTGAGATATTTGTTAATACAAAATGTTTAAGATAAATTAAGAATTCTACTCTTAGTGTTAAGTACAATGAATGCCTATGGAGAGGAACAGTGAGAGTGTAAATACCAGCCCTGGTTGAACTTAAAATCACACTTTCCTCTCTAAACACTTATATTTTTGACATCAGTACACTGTAAAGTTTGGAAGGTAGGAGACGAGATACTGGCAGAAGTAAAGCTGTGAGTACCGGGCGCGAGTCGTGCTTCGGTAGCTCAGATTGTAGAGCACTTGCCCGCGAAAGGTAAAGGTCCCGAGTTCGAGTCTCGGTCGGGCGCACAGTTTTAATCTGCCAGGAAGTTTCATATCAGCGCACACTCCGTTGCAGAGTGAAAATCTCATTCTGGAATCAGTACACTTGTTCACTATTTTATTCAGTGACATATCATAAGTCTGTTTTTATTAAATATCTGAAGGTAGTAAGCATGGCACCATAGGGAAGTCTGCAGCATGAATTTGAAATAAGGAAATAATGAGAGAAAATGAAGAGGATAATGACACACACACACACACACACACACTCACACAGAGTCAGTCAGTGAGAGAGAGAGACCATACCTTCCAAACGAGAACAAGACTATAAGTGCGAAAAGAAGATACACCATCTTTAGAAGCAAGCAAAGCAGAATACTGGTATTTTTACATTTGCTGACTTAAGACTTATGTATAATGTTTCCCTTGTAGATAATCACTCACTTTCTCTTGTCCTCTGACAATGAAATAGCCACCTGGGTCAAGTGGACACTCATTCATCTTGGCCAGTTCTGCCTGACTTTTCCCAGTAAGAACACAGTTAGAGCTGCGAAGCATAATTGGCATCCTGAAATGGAGTACTATTATTTTAATTATTTTGCACAACATTATTAAAAATTTAAGGAAAATATTAGTCATCATATTTAAAATTGTTTGTAAAGAAAATAGACTTAAGATACAAAGACAAAGGAATAAGTGCTATACAACTGCTCTAGCTCTAGCTGAAATACCTGCACTATCAACAACAATGATCTAATGTTACAACACAGGAAAGAAAATATATGCAGAAAGCAAATGAGGATTATCATCAGGAAAATACATAGGATAGATAGCAATGAACTGTAGACTGTGCAACAGGATTGATGATGTGAAGGAATGCACTGAAGTGGCTTAGCAGTAATTGTGGTGGAAGAGTATTAAAGACCCATAGTTTAAAATAAACACAAAGTTTTAATTTTGGCACTGATTCACATTTGACAAAAAATAGCATGTAGAAGTCATATTATTGGGTCATATTACTGTGTAAAAGTCTGTTAAAATAATTAAAAAATAATTAAATAGAGCACCTAGCTGACCACAGGGAGCCTAGGGGATATGCAATAAACTCTACTTCTCAATAATTTCCACACTGATTACTTCATAACTTGAAATAGAACTGAGGTCACTAGCAAATATTACAAACTGAGCTTATGCAATAGCGTAAAAAGTAAGCTGTTAAAATGTTGATACTGATAGCAGCACACTACACCAAAACACTCACTACATTTCCAATATATGCAAAGTTTGATTAATGCTATTTTCTTTCCCCTAAACAAGTGAAAAAGGAGGTTTTCCTCAGTTGTGTCAAAGACTTTAATAACCTTGTTTCCTGTCCATTATTCCCTCATCAATATAATTTTTTTACTCTAAAAAAGGCAACAGCATGTAGAGGAACATGAATTTATGACAAGATGTCCATCATGAATACTTTCTTTATTTGCTAGGACATTTCCTCTATTTCAGGCATACAGCATAAGGACAGAACATCTTGTTGTTTCCATTATCTCTACAAGAGTTGGACAATGCAATGGTTAATCTGTAAATCTGTATTTGGTGATTACATTTGCCACACTGCTCGCAAAACACTATGAGAATGGAAGCGCTGAATCTTTTTAACTCTGCATAATCTACACAGAACGTGCCTAGGACGCAAGCTTTAAGATGTACTATTATAGATGTGCACCCTAAATACTATCAAATACATTTCCATATTTATGACATTTTATGCGCAGTGCCACAATTGAAATTAAACTGGACTTCGAGAGGAGTTTATGTGAGCTCTGCTTCATATCTTTGATGTTTATTACTTGTAATTTTACAAAGGTTATATTTTTCTCAAATTATTAAGGGATTCATTGATGTCAGATGAATATCAGGCTTAAAATACTCCCTTTGAAGACTATTTTTTATATAAAATAATCAGTAAGTGCATCTGCAAGAATGGATCACATTAGGATGGATAGTCGCCTCACAAAGCTTCATTTATATTGTGCTGCACTGATTCCTAGGAGATACATATTGCTGCAGATCAGATCAGAAAACACACCTATCAGATGTAGCTGCAGCAAATATGGCTATTGTATGGCTATCTCCAGCGTGTTCAAGTTATGCATATTCATAGTAGAGTAGCAACTGCTGAAGCTACTGAAAACTGCCAATCTGATACTTACATCCACATCTACATCGATACTCTACAAATCACACTTAAGTGCCTGGTAGAAGGTTCACTGAACCACCTTCACAATAATTCTCTATTATTCCAACCCCAAATAGTGTGTAGAAAAAACGAGCACCTATATCTTTCTGTTACATTTTCTAAGTTTTCTCTGAATAAAACGCTGTCTTTGGTTTGCCTTCCTCACAACATTTTCTGTGTGTTATTTCCAATTTAAGTTGTCTGCAATTATAATACGTAGGTATTTTTTTTTAATTTATGACCTTTAGATTTTCTTGATTTATCATGTAACCAAAGCTCAATGGATTCCTTCTAGCACTCAGGAGGATGACCTTACACTTTTCATTATTTAGGCCCATTTGCCAATTTTTGAACCATACAAGTATCTGTTCTAAATCATTTTGCAATTTGTTTCGGTCTTCTGATGACTTTATTAGACAATAAACAACAGCATCATCTGCACACAACCCAAGACGGCTGCACAGATTGTCTCCTCAATAGCTTATATTGATAAGGAACTGCACAGGGCCTATAAACACTACCTTGAGGAACACCAGAAATAACTTCTGTTTTACTCAATGACTTTCTGTCAGTTTCCACAAACTGTGGCCTCTCTGACGGAAAATCACGAATCCAGTCATATAACTGAGACGCACGCAATTCCACTACAACCCACTTGTGTGGTACAGTGACGGAAGCCTTCTGGAAATCTGGAAATAAGAAATCAATACGAATTCCCTTCTCAATAACATGAGTAAAGAGCTAGTTGTATTTCATAAGAACGAAGTTTTCTAAATCCATGTTGACTGTGTGTCAATAGGCTGCTCTCTTCGAGGTAATACATAATCTTCAAAAAATATACATTCCAAAAGCCTGCTGCATATCAACATTAATGATATCGGCCTGTAATTATTGGATTACTCCTATCTTTCTTGAATATTGGTATGACCAAACCAGGTAAGGTGGCAAATAATTACTCTTTCAAGCTTCCTCTGCCCTTCCCACTCCCTTAAGTAACACACACAGCTTGAGAGGATGACATCACAGAGTACATTTGGGATGAGTTAAATGTAGTAACAATGGCTTTTTTTTCAGATTACAACTGGAGTCTTCACTATACTTTGCACTTCAGTTAGTGCTTCATTTACCGAATGGCACCTTCCGAGTTAGGGTGCAGGAGAACTACATGGGGCACTTTTCAGTAACCTGAGATGGAGATCCTGACAGAGGGAAGTGAGACACACTGCAAGTGGCATTCTCATCCAAGGACAGGAATCAGGAGGGAGACATTGTTTGCAAAGAGGATGGGGTACACGGGATGATCAGGGAATTGTGAAATGGTGATTGCATAAGAAACTAGGAGTTGGCCTTTATCATATTTGCAGAGGAGGAATCCCCACTTCTCAGAAGCGACTGTCAATGGGTCTAGAGCAAAAGGCACCAGTAGCCGGACACACCCCATAATGATGAACAGGGTCTCGTTGTTTCAGAGTGGAAGGAGCCACTGAGGCATAAACGTGACATCCATAACCTAAAATGGAGAAAACCAGAGTGTGTACTACAGATGGAGAAGAGTAGCACGGTCTGTACCCCAAGATGTGTAGGCCAGGAGGCAGAGAGCATTAAGATTCCACATGCAAGTAGTCTTCAGGTGGTGAATATGGTGCAACCGCATCAGCTTTTTATCAAAAAGAAGGTCCAAGAAATGGTACTGTGCTACAACATCTAGGCACTGGTTGGCTAAATAAAGTTCTAAACGAAATTAGAATTATATCGATGGGGACAGGTGAAAATGTGTGCCCCGACTGGGACTCGAACCTGCGATCTCCTGATTACATGGCAGGCGCTCTATCCATCTGAGCCACCGAGGACAAAGAGGATAGCACGACTGCAGGGACTATCTCGTGCACAACTCCCGCGAGACCCACATTCTCACCTTGTATGTCCACACACTACATTCATAGTGTTCCACCCCAACACATTCATTACTTGTGGAAGACATTCTTACCAAGTCTCGTAAGAGTTCGGGGAATGTGTGTGCATCTGCAAAGAAGAAGAAAGTCATGGCCGGTATTGCCAGAATGATATACTTTTATGGATATGGTTCTGTTCTTTCGGACATGTCCGAAAGAACAGACACCATATCCATATAAGTATATTCATATACATAAAGTTCTGGATGGGATGTATTATGGATCAACAGCAAAAATGCGTAACACGCATTTTGGAGGATGAAAACTGGAAGCCATGGGAAAGGGCCCACACGGAGGTCTGTTTGATGGTGCCTTGGAGCTTGCATTCAGCAGATGCTACCAAGTGGGAGTTGCATCAGATGCAAAACTCATCAACATACAACACAGTGGCAACCAGAGGCCCAACAGAGGTTACAAGCCCTTTGATGGTGATGAGGATGAGTGCAACACTTAACACAGAACCCTATGGGATACTGTTCTCCTGAATCCAAGGGGTGCTGAGTGAAGTACCAGTTCTAACCTGAAAGAGCAGGTGGGCTAAAAACTCAAGTAAAAAAATTGGAAGGAGCCTGCTAAAGCCCCAGTCATGGAGGGTAACTAAAACGCGACAATGCCAAGCCATGTCATATGCCTTATGCAGGTCAAAGTAGACTGCGACAAGGCATCAGCAGTCAGTAAAAGCTTGTCGCATTGCTGTTTCCTATCTGAGTAAATGGTCAGTTGTAGATCATCCTTCCCAGAAGCGACATTGATACGGAGACAAAAGGCCCCAAGATTCAAATATCCAAAGTAATCGGAAAATAAATCATCGTCTTGAGCAGTTGCTCAGGCTAATCACTTGGCAGCTGTCGAGAGACATTTGGTTTCATCCCAGGCTTAAGGATGAGAGTAGCTATGCTGTCTTGGCATTGCGAGGGGAAGGCACCCGTGAGTCAAATGCATTGAAGGCCCTGACTAGATGTTGTCTCTAGGTAACATCCAAGAGTTGGGTCATCTGACTGTGGCGCCTGAGGCCATGTCATGTGAAGAGGTAGAGCCTGCAAAAGTTCCCATTCAGTGAAGGGTTCTTATAGGCTTCAGTTTGGTGGGGGTTAAGACAGAGGGGGGTTTCTTCAACTCCTTGTTTCTGCCAGAGAAAGGTAGCAGGATAGGAAGAGGATGTTGATGCTGTCCCATAGTGTGTCGGGAGGAGTTCTGCAAGGATCGATATATCACAGTGCACAGAGCACCCTGTAAGATAAGACCCAGGACAGTTGATTGTTGCTGCCAGCCCAGAAGACTATGGCGCTTGGACTAAACCTGCGATAAAGAGGTATACATCCCCAGGGAGGAGACATACTGCTCCCAGCATTCCTTTTTACTCTGCTTAATAAGGTAGCGAGCCTTAGTATGCAAAGGTTTAAAAACAATAAAGTTGGTCTTTAGAGGGCATCATTTAAATCACTGCAACGCCCATCTACGTCCTTGGTCCACCACAGTACCAGTCGATGATGAGGGGGTCTGTGAATAGGGGGACAGCAGTGCCAGCAAAATGAAGAACGATGTCAGAGATATCTTGCACACCCACAGAGAGGGGTATAGAAGTGCATAGCAGACATGTATGAAGGCCAATTGACTCTGCAGAATGCCTCTCTCTCTGCCTGGCAGTGGTAGGGGAAGGATAGAATCACTGTAAAGTAGTCACTGTCACAAAGATCGTCATGGGTGAACAATGTAGGGAAACTATGAGAGCAGAGGAAGGCATCGTGAGATCAATAGCAGAAAAGGTGCAATGAGTGGCACTGAAGTAAATAAGGGAACCGTCACTGAGAGCATACAAATCAAAGTGTGTAATAAGTTGGTTCAGTTAGAAGACCGCTACCCTCCACAGGGGGTGGGGAGCATTAAAGTCTCTGAGGAGGAGACATGGGGGCAGGAGTTGCTGTATTAAGGTAGGCAGTCCACCATAAGGAAGTGGCCTACAGGGAGGGAGGTAGACATGGTAAATGATGATTGTTGGGATCGTTCGCACTCGTACCAATACTGCTTTCAGGTTGGTAAGAAGGGGGATCCAGTCACCAATGACATCAGTGTGAAACAAAGTGCAGTTCCTTCCAGATGCTACCTTGGGGTCAGTATGGTTCTGATAGAATGCCAAACAACCATGTAACTTTGGAGAGTAGTCATCATGGAAGTGCGTTTCTTGAAGAGCAAGACAGAATGCACAATAGGAGGAAACAAGTTGTTGTATTTCCAGTAGGTGACAGTAATATTCATTGCAAATCCACTGGATTATTGTGTGGCGGGAGTCCAGATTAGACAAAGAGGACAAACGGAGGTCATGCCATTGGGTCAGTGGTTGTCATTGATAAGGATGGAGCGACATCCATAAATAATATGTCAGACTCGTGTTGCGAAGGGAGAGATGGTAGCTCCAGGGGCACTGTGGTCCCTTGTCCTGGGACTTATGTTTCTTCTTCCTCTCTTTCAGAGGCTGATGAGGGCAGGGCACAGAGGGACAGCAGACATCTCCAAGACCCGGAACTGAAAGAGAGCAGATGACCTTGCAGCACACATCCAGTGGCTGAGTGGTAGCAGGCCTCTGGCCTGAGAGACACCAGGGGAAGGGTTACCCAGGATGTATACATGGACAATGAAAAAAATTCCAGATTTTTCCTGGAATCCCTTTTAAAAAATATATTTTTTCCCAGGTGAAAATACACTTTTTCCGTGCTAAGTGACAGTAGGTTTTCTGTAGATTTTTCCTTTGGAACTGTAAAACTTATCAATCCTTTGAATGGTTAACGATTTATACACTGGTGTAGAACTACCCAGGTTAAAAAAACAGAAACGGGAGAGAGAAGTTTTGGAAAGACTTTTGATGTGCAGCAACATATACGCTGCATATTTCCATATTACGAAAGTACAAATTCGAATTGCACTGAACACAGTACGTTAGTTTCTAGAGTGTTGAAATCGAGATTGCGAGGTCCTTTTGTAAGCCAGTCATATCTCATGTCACGTGATCTTGCCAGCCGATGACAGCAGATATTCAGAGCATAGGACACGTTTTACAATCAGCCAATAGCAAGATCACTGTTACGTAACGCAAAAACACAAAGAGGCAAAGTTAATGGTTTACATTAATATACATACTATAGCTACAAGAAAAGATAAGCTTTCACGTACATATCGGTCTCTAAGATTAATAAGCTACAAGATAAGCTAAGCTTTCACATGTAATATTGATCTTTTTTTTTAAGATACATTAGAAATTTAAAATAGTGACATAAATGTCTGGTCTTCTGGTCTCAAAATTCTTGTAACTGGCTGGTCCTCAAAGTGTTCTGTTTTAAATGCTCTGTGATTTAAGAAATTCATCCCACTTTTTCATATGTAACATAATTCATCTTGCATATAAAGAAATTTACTTTGAAAGTAACACTTTTCGAACCACCATTCACAATACTATCCCGAGACTGTTAGAAAAAGGTTTGCATTAGCAGTTGCCAGAGAGCGCCAGAAAACAGGTGTTATTGTGTGTGTGCAGCTGCAATGGTGTGGGAAGCCTGCAAGGTCGTATGTACAAAGCATTAAGTGAACTTACATTACGCCATAAAAGAAACAGGACATCAGAATCAGAGGATGCTCCAAGAGCATCAGAATTTCATAAACCATACTGAAATGCATAATTCAGCTTGAAGTGCACATTGATTTTTTCCAGATTCACGATGAAGCACATCCCACCTGACATTAAACTTTTCAGTGAGGTTTTCGGGATGTAAATTTTCTTCGAGTACCAGTACTGTAGTATCTTATATTTGGTTCTTTATTATGGCATAATGCCATACATGGCAGAAGATGAAAACGTGCACTTGAAATTCAGCAAATAGTTGGAACTAGCCAATACTGTGGAACGAAACACTTTGTTTCAAATAAACTGATTGCCTCAGCGGAAGCCAAATTTCTTTAGCAAACTGACAAAAATAACATCACTGTTCTGCAAGGCAATTAATGCTTGACAGCTAATAACCTGAAAATAAAATAAAATCAGAAAACTGAAACTAATAATATATTTTTGACATCCATAATTATGCAAATTTATTATAATTTGCTTGACAGCTCCTGGCTGCAGGAATCTGTTCCCAGCCCCAAAAATCCATTTTGTTTTCATTTGACGTGGGAGCTGTAAACGAAGAGGAAACAGCAAAATCAGTTAATGCTATTAGCATCCGGGTGCTTGCTACTACTGCCGATACAGCTAACAGCCATACTTCAAGCAGCGGGAAGCAGGAGAAGGTACTGTTCACACGTGAGTCAACTGTGCATGCGCATGAGCCCACTGGCAACTGGTCAAATGAACCTAATGTAAACAGTTGTGACGTCACACTCATAGAAAGCAATTTATTGTTACGAAGTATTACAAAGTCTTCACCCAAAGGCCTTTGACACATTTTTGTTGTTTGTAGATGTTTATGCGTGCAAGGTGTTTTGTTGTAAATGGCGCATTTCCTTTGTCACTTAAGTTTTTTTTTCCTCTCATTTATTTTTTATTGCTTCAGTATCATTCTCCAGTAGCAGGATACAGTAGCATTCTTTGCTAGAGAATCAATTCTTAACAGTCAAAATTATAAAAATTTCACTGAAAGCAAAAACAATGAAAAATTCCCTGAATTCTGTAAAATTCCCGTGTTTTTCCCAGTTTTCTCCTGGATGAAAAAATTCCCGGGTTTTATCCGGTTGGCCCAGGTCATATACACACTGTTCCAGAAAAGAAGCCCCATCACTAGCAAGTGCCGAAGAAGGAGAACACTTCTTTAGCTGGTGAAGGGAGCAGCGCCTGGAGGTGAGAGCGTGGGATCTGCGGGGGACAGAGAGGGGGCCGGGAATGGTGGAAGAAAGAGGTAGGATGGGGAAAGGATGTAACAGGCAACAGTAGAAGACATCAATACTGGGTGGAGTTGGTCATATTTTTGGTGAGCCTAGGCATAAGATAAGACTGTGCAGGGACTTATACTCTTGGGCCTTCTTTTCTTTGTTGTAAGCTGGGAAATCTGGCGAATGTGGAGAGTGGCAGTCATGACAATTTACACACAAAGATGGCAGAAAACAACCACTACACAGATGGTCCATCATATGGTGGGTGGGAAGATATATGTCCAATATGCAAGCACCGTTATCACTTCATGGGTGATGGGATGTACGACTTCACATCACCTTGTTAACACAGAACCCTGAACTCCTCTGGGGGACGAATAAAGGCACCAGTATCTGTGTGGTTGTCTTTACGACCCATCTACACAGGTCAAACAAAATTAAAGCAGCATCATTCCAGTTTAGACTGGAGTTCCTCATCAGTTTGTATGATGAGATCCCCATGACACATCACTCCCTGGGCCATATCCAGAGACTAGTGAGGGGTAATAGATACTGGAACATCATCAAAATGATCATAAGCACAAAGAACTGCAGACTGGGCTGCAGAAGAAGCTTTGATCACCATATTTCACTGTGAGACTCCACTTTACCAACTTGTCCTCGATATTCACCACAAAAAATTACAGCTTTCTGGTGGTGGATGTGTCTCTGTCCGTTCCAGTACAGACAAGACGACGAGCCTGGACCTCCTCTCAGGCTGTAGCCAGGGAAGGAAAGCCTGCAGATTCATACGAAGAAGCATTCAACGCTCTATTACCACTCAAAGAGATGGCCATTTTGAAACGGACAGATTTTTGCAGCTTGACACGCTCCGTGCGCCAGGCATCCACCTCAATACCACCCACTACAATCAGGGAGTCTCCCTGTGGGCGCCACACAACCACAAGAAGAGCCATCTAGTACAGCAGCCATGGCCAGGAGTTCCAATGCTCCAGGATGACAAGCAACCACTCCAAGGCATATATGGGGAGGCAACAGCTCAAGTATCAGTAGTGTGATCCCTGTGTTGTCAGGGGGCTCAGACAGATGGGTACGTAACTGCACCACACGAACTGGCTACACGTGCTCGTGACCGAATGGGGCAGAGGGGGCTATGGTGGGGAAGGAAGAGGGTAAAGAAGGGGGGACGGGGGGGGGGGGGGGGGGGGGGGGGGAATCCACACCTTACACACTCAAGAGGGAGTTCTTCCCCAAATGGCTCACACTAAAGACAGAAAATTTAGTAGTGGAGGTCAATCCAAAAGGGGTGTTAAAAACACCAAAAATGATGAAAGAAAACAGACAAAAGGAACAAAACCGCAAGGAATATAGGAAACCAGGTGGACAGCCAGATCAACAGAAATAAGAACATCAATAGAGAAGGAGGGGACAACGGGGAAGGAGTGAGGAAGAAATGGAGCCCGGGAAGCAAGCAATAGCTTGGGACCTTGTGTGTGCCACATACGAACTGAACTGTGAGGCCCCTGGGGAAACAATGTAATTGGTTGGAATAATGTGTCTGTACATATGTGTGTGTGTGTGTGTGTGTGTGTGTGTGTGTGTGTGTGTGTGTGTGTGTGTGTGCGGGCGCGCGCGCGCTGTGTTCAACAGCTCTAAAGATGGACATCATCCAAAAATTATGTAACATTTTCTGTCTTGTTTACCATCCAACACCTCCAACATACATTGAGTAATTAACTTTATTCTTTCCATTATTTGCATTCTAGAACTTTCAAGTGTTATCTCAACTATAATTACATCATTTAACACTGGTCTTAACTTTTTAACATCACAAAATTTCCATACCTGCCTATGAGGAGCCCATTTCGAACAACTCTTTGATTACCTCTTGTATATTCAATATCTACAGTTATTGGAGCTGAATATGTCATGTCACGTAGCCTGCACTCATGAGGTGTTGTACCCTTGGAAATATTGAAACCTTCTTCAACATCAGGTGTACCGACTGTTACATTCAGGTACCTGCATCATTACAGAAAGAAAAAGAAAGCTCATCATAAGCTACAAAGGTATTATGCCATTGTTCACATTACAAATGCAATGAAAGGAAAATATATAAACACATTTATTCAGTGTTGAGTTCACACAGAGATGATATTAAAAATCTCCAGGCAGAAGTGAGAATTCAATATGTTAAACCGTATGGAAATGGTGAAAGCTACCTAACCATCAAGCATAAAAAGTGGAATATGAACACAGGAAACATGGAATAATTAAAGACAATATATCTTAAAACAATTCACAGTAGTTTTCCTTTAATAAACAA
Source organism: Schistocerca americana (assembly GCF_021461395.2). NCBI lineage: Eukaryota > Metazoa > Arthropoda > Insecta > Orthoptera > Acrididae > Schistocerca > Schistocerca americana. The sequence goes on from NC_060126.1 coordinate 185,289,190, forward strand.
AATGGTGGTGGAAGGGGACTGTGGAAATTTTAAGTTTTATAGGAAGCAACTAGTCAGAAACTTGTGGCTATAGAGGAACACAAAGTACACAATTACTTACTACTAAAGTATAACATGAATTACCTGGAAATTAATACAAAAAATGTACTCCCTCATCCCTCATTCAAAATCTGATTATGAACTCATACATTTCAGCATATTCTCCATAAATGACAGTTTTAAATTTCAAATTTTGAGCTAAGTAGTACACAAATTTGTGGTCAACAATTAAAATTAGTTCTGAATAAAGGTGCCATCCAAGAGAATTACTTCACTTGAAACAAGCAATTGCTGAACAAAACTGCAATGTTGCAATATTTAATTACAACTGCTTACATATTCATGTACATACAGGTTCTAAAAAGAATTGTGTGATAAACAAAATAGTCTGCTTTATTAGTCAAATAGTGCAATATGGCACAATTTAATTTTACAAATCAATTTTTTTGTCCACACATGTTTAAATCTTTTCCTAGAAATACAAAAGGATGGCAGGCATCACAAGAAGTAGAATTCATGGCATATCTTTATCATTACAAAATACTGTCCCATTTTATGTATCGTTTAATGCAACCTTGCATCACATGAAGTTCTTTAACATTTCCACATAACCTTGGCTGTTAAATCCAAGATATACATCACTCTAAGTAAACATAAATATTTAATTTCTGTAATCCATGGTTTTAATTACTAAGTTGTAAACCAAAAGCAACGATTATAACAGCAAGTATTGCAAGAAAAACTATGGAATTTTTCTAACATACCGTAATATCTCTCAAATTATTGCCTTTATCTATTTAATGGGTAAACAGTAATTAATGATCCAAACATAAATACATATTCCTGGTATTTCTTTACAACCCAAGTTTTTTTTTTTTTTTTTTTTGTCCATAACATTACTGCAGTTTAATATACATATACAGCCAAAAAAACACAAACTAACCTCAGTTGCAGTATGCATTTAGTTCTTTTAGAATGGACACGACTCACTACTATCACACTGGATCTAACTCAAGGCCCCACACATCATTACTTGCTGTTTACCTATTTCTTTACCTAATGTAATGCAGAATTTAGATCTTAAATTTTCCTGGAACTGAACTTACTTGCAAAACAAGCTATAAAAAGGTAGCCATGGCAAATCAGGCTCTGGATCAATTGTTTATTTTTACTTCAAGGATTGTTTTCTTACTGGCACTGAGACTTATCCGATGTTAGTTTTGCATGGATAATTTTGTAGTAAATTAATTTTTATTTAAGTACAATAAAACATACTGACATCAAAAGCAAATAACCATTACTGATAATTACTCTCTAAAAAGATACACAGTTCATCCAGTGTGCTCCCTGCCGCCGTAGGATAAGCAGCTGCCAGCAGCAAGTCGTATACTCTTAGCTCACTTATTTGTTACATAGTTTAATTCTTAATTTCTTTGCTTGTTTTTGGGTACTTGCATTGTTTGATTCATAAATTTCGGGCGTATTATAGTATTTGAGAGGTGTAGCATCGCGTTTTAGTACCTGAATAGTGTAAAATCACGTAGTCTCCTTCTGCCACCGAGCAGTGTGTCAGCAGTGCGCAAGTAGCAGCATTACTGCATTTACTAGGCAATCTTGTATTTTAATAACCATTTAAATTTTGTGTCAAATTGTTTGCATTCTCTGTAGATTAGTTTAGAGGTTCTTTGCACAACAGTATTTAGCATGGATAGGGACTCCGACTGCTGTGTTCGGATGCGGGCTGCGTTGGCATCCCTTCGCTCCCAGCCTCAGGCAGTGTTGGCTTCGGTCACACAGCTTGAGGCTGTTGCCAATGGGCATCACTGTGGGGGTTAGGACAGGGGTTTGTCGGGGACGGCCAGCTCGTCCCACGCATCCCCCGATCGGACTACGGCTGTGGCTACCCAGGATACTGTCCACATTGAGGCTGACCCCTCACCCGTGGTGGAGTGGGAGGTCATCTCGAGGTGTGGCAGGGGGCGAAAAACATTCCGGAGGGCTGAATGGAAGGCCTCTCTGGTTTGTCTGATGAACAGGTTTCAGGCTCTGTCTCCGGCTGATACTCATCTTTGGCCAGATATGGCTGCTTCTCCTGTTCCAGAGGTTGCCCCTCAGTCTGCAAGATCCGGGCGGTCGCAGAAGGTGGGCTTACTGGTAGTTGGGAGCTCGAACGTCAGGTGCATAATGGGGCCCCTTAGGGATATGGGTGGAAGGCAGTGGAAGAAAACCAATGTGTACTCCGTGTGCATACCAGGGGGAGTCATTCCAGATGTGGAAAGGGTCCTTTACGGATCGGAGGAAATCCTCTCTGCCTTCTGGCGGCTATCTGATTTGGTGAAGACTGCCAGTCACGCTAGCGGGATGAAAGCAGAGCTCACCATCTGCAGCATCGTCAACAGGACTAACTGCGGACCTTTGGTACAAAGCCGAGTGGGGGGGGGGGGGGGTCGGAATCAGAGGCTGACACGGTTCTGTGACCATGTGGGCTGCAGATTCCTCGACTTGCGCCATAGGGTGGTGGGGTTTTGGGTTCCGCTGGATAGGTCACGAGTCAACTACACCCAGCAGTCGGCTACACGGGTAGCAGGGGCTGTGTGGCATGGACTGGGCGGTTTTTTAGGTTAGATGGCCTCAGGCAAGTACAGAAAGGGCAACAGCCTCAAAGGGTGCGGGGTAAAGTCAGGACAGGTGGGGACCAAGCAGCAATCGGTATTGTAATTGTAAACTGTTGAAGCTGCGTTGGTAAAGTGCCGGAACTTCAAGCGCTGATAAAAAGCACCGAAGCTGAAATCGTTATAGGTACAGAAAGCTGGCTGAAGCCAGAGATAAATTCTGCCGAAATGTTTACAAAGGCACAGACGGTGTTTAGAAAGGATAGATTGCATGCAACCGGTGGTGGCGTGTTTGTCGCTGTTAGCAGTAGTTCATCCTGTAGTGAAATAGAAGTGGATGGTTCCTGTGAATTATTATGGGTGGAGGTTATACTCAACAACCGAGCTAGGTTAATAATTGGCTCCTTTTACCGACCTCCCAACTCAGCAGCATTAGTGGCAGAACAACTGAGAGAAAATCTGGAATACATTTCACATACATTTCCCCAGCGTGTTATAGTCTCAGGTGGAGATTTCAATTTACCTGATATAGACTGGGACACTCAGATGTTTAGGGCGGGTGGTAGGGACAGAGCATCGAGTGACATTATACTGAGTGCACTATCCGAACATTACCTCGAGCAATTAAACAGAGAACCGACTCGTGGAGATAACATCTTGGACCTACTGATAACAAACAGACCCGAACTTTTCGACTCTGCAAGTGCAGTACAGGGAATCAGTGATCATAAGACCATTGCAGCATCCCTGAATATGGAAGTAAATAGGAATATAAAAAAAGGGAGGAAGTTTTTTCTGTTTAGCAAGAGTAACAGGAGGCAGATTTCAGACTACCTAACAGATCAAAACAAAAATTTCTGTTCCGACACTGACAATGTTCAAGGCAATCATAAAATGCGTTTTAGACAGGTATGTGCTGAGTAAAACTGTGAGGGACGGGAAAAACCCACTGTGGTTCAACAGCAAAGTTAGGAAACTACTGCGAAAGCAAAGAGAGCTTCACTGCAAATTTAAACGCAGCCAAAACCTCTGAGACAAACAGAACCCAAACGATGTCAAAGTTAGCGTAAGGAGGGCTATGCGTAAAGCATTCAGTGAATTGGAAAGTAAAATTCTATGTACCGACTTGACAGAAAATCCTAGGAAGTTCTCGTTAAATCAGTAAGTGGATCGAAACAGCATATCCAGACACTCTGGGATGATGGTGGCATTGAAACAGAGGATGACACGCGTAAAGCTGAAATACTAAACACCTTTTTCCAGAGCTGTTTCACAGAGGAAGACCGCATTGCAGTTCCTTCTCTAAATTCTCGCACGAACGAAAAAATGGCTGACATCGAAATAAGTGTCCAAGGAATAGAAAAGCAACTGAAATCACTCAACAGAGGAAAGTCCACTGGACTTGACGGGATACCAATTCGATTCTACACAGAGTACGCGAAAGAACTTGCCCCCCCTTCTAACAGCCGTGTACCGCAAGTCTCTAGAGGAACAGAAGGTTCCAAATGATTGGAAAAGAGCACAGGTAGTCCCAGTTTTCAAGAAGGGTCATTGAGCAGATGCTCAAAACTATAGGCCTATATCTCTGACATTGATCTGTTGTAGAATTTTAGAACATGTTTTTTGCTCGCGTATCATGTCATTTCTGGAAACCCAGAATCTACTCTCTAGGAATCAACATGGATTTTGGAAACAGCGATCGTGTTAGACCCAACTCACTTTATTTGTTCATGAGACCCAGAAAATATTAGATACAGGCTCCCAGATAGATCCATTTTCCTTCACTTCCGGAAGGCGTTTGATACAGTTCCGCACTGTCGCCTGATAAACAAAGTAAAAGCCTACGGAATATCAGACCAGCTGTGTGGCTGGATTGAAGAGTTTCTAGCAAACACAACATAGCATACCACAGGGGAGTGTTATGGAACCATTGCTTTTCACAATATATATAAATGACCCAGTAGATAGTGTCGGAAATTCCATGAGGCTTTTCGTGGATGATGCTGTAGTATACAGAGAAGTTGCAGCATCAGAAAATTGCAGCGAAATGCAGGAGGATCTGCAGTTGATAGGCACTTGGCGCAGGGAGTGGCAACTGACCCTTAGCATAGACAAATGTAATGTATTGCGAATATATAGAAAGAAGGATCCTTTACTGTATGATTATATGATAGTGGAACAAACACTGGTAGCTGTTACTTCTGTAAAATATCTGGGAGTATGCGTAGGAACGATTTGAAGTGGAATGATCGTATAAAATTAATTGTTGGTAAGGCTGGTGCCAGGCTGAGATTCATTAGGAGAGTCCTTAGAAAATGTAGTCCATCAACAAAGGAGGTGGCTTACAAAACACTCGCTCACCATTGTGGGATCTGTACCAGGTCAGGTTGACAGAGGAGATAGAGAAGATCCAAAGAAGAGTGGCGCGTTTCGTCACAGGGTTACTTGGTAAGCGTGATAGTGTTACGGAGATGTATAGCAAACTCAAGTGACAGACTCTTCAAGAGAGGCGCTCTGCATCGCGGTGTAGCTTGGTGTCCAGGTTTCAAGAGGGGGCCTTTCTGGATGAGGTATCGAATTATTGCTTCCCCCTACTTATAGCTCCCGAGGAGATCATGAATTTAAAATAAGAGAAATTCGAGCACGCACGGAGGCTTTCCGGCTGTCGTTCTTCCCACGAACCATGCGCGAGTGGAACAGGAAAGGGAGGTAATGACAGTGGCACGTAAAGTGCCCTCCGCCACACACCATTGGGTGGCTTGCGGAGTATAAATGTAGATGTAGATTGTGATGTTTCTTCTTTAGCGTAGACTCTGTACAGCTCAAAGAGAAATAAATTCACCAATGCTTCACAAGACCCAATTGTATTTTGAAGTGTTTATAACATCCAAAATGTGGAACTACTGCAACATGGTTTGGTGGCATCGGCATTCTCAGTGGCAAGTTGGAAGATGCTGGTGTAGAACTAAGTACACGTAACATCCTTAGTGCCCTCATCAACTCATTGTACACCTATCAAAAAAAGTTTTGCATTGGCTCAGTTCTGAAAGTTCCAGAACCTGTACAGCAAATTTGAATAGATATCAACATAAACATCATTTCCACCCTTTTTATTGCTCATGACAACCACACATTGCATGTTGTACCACCATACAGCGAGACCTTCAGAGGTGGTGGTCCAGATTGCTGTACACACACCACTACCTCTAATACCCAGTAGCACGTCCTCTTCCATTGATGCATGCCTGTATTCGTTGTGGCATACTACCCACAAGTTCATCAAGGCACTGTCGGTCCAGATTGTCCCACTCCTCAATGGCAATTCGGCATAGATCCCTCAGAGTGGTTGGTGGGTCACGTCGTCCATAAACAGCCCTTTCCAATCTGTCCCAGGCATGTTCATGTCTGGAGAACATGCTGGCCACTCTAGTCGAGCACTGTCATTATCCTGAAGGAAGTCATTCACAAGGCGTGCATGATGGGGGCGCGAATTGTCGTCCATGAAGACAAATGCCTCGCCAATATGCTGCTGATATGGTTGCACTATCGGTCAGAGGATGGCATTCACGTATCGTACAGCCATTATGGCGCCTTCCATGGTCACCAGCAGCATACACTGGCACCACTTAATGCCACCCCAAAACAGCAGGGAACCTCCACCTTGCTGTACTCGCTAGACAGTGTGTCCAAGGCGTTCAGCCTAACCGGATTGCCTCCAAACACATCTCCGATGATTGTCTGGTTGAAGGCATATGCGACACTCATTGGTGAAGAGAATGTGATGCCAATCCTGAGCAGTCCATTCGGCATGTTTCTGGGCTCATTTGTACCGCACTGCATAGTGCCATGGTTGCAAAGATGGATCTCGCCATGGATGTCAGGAGTGGAGTTGCACATCAAGCAGCCCACTGTGCACAGTTTGAGTCGTAACACGACGTCCTGCGGCTGCACAAAAAGCATAATTCAACATGGTGGCATTGCTGTCAGGGTTCCTCCAAGCAGTAATCCATAAGTAGTGGTCATCACCTCCACTAGTAGCCCTTGGGCGGCCTGAGTGAGGCATGTCATTGACAGTTCTTGTCTCTCTGTCTCTCTTCCATGTCCAAACAACATCGCTTTGGTTCATTCCGAGACACCTGGACACTTCCCTTGTTGAGAGCCCTTCATGGGACAAAGTAACAAAGCAGACGTGATCGAACTGGGGTATTGACCATCTAGGCATGGTTGAACTACAGAGAACACGAGCTGTGTATCTCCTTCCTGGTGGAATGACTGGAATTGATACATTCTCGGACCCCCTACATCTAATAGGCACTGCTCATGCATGCAGGGCAGGTTTAGTGATATCTCTGAACAATCAAAAGGACTATGTCTGTGATACAATATCCACATCTATATTCAGGAGTTCTGGGAACCAGGTTGATGCAAAACTTTTTTTTATGTTTGTGTGATACAAGTTCTGTTGCTGCGAAAAATGGCTTTGGTCTATTGGTGGAGATTATAGTGAGACTCTCACGTATCTCAATATCAAAAGATTTTTCAAGGTAGCAATACCATATTTAGGTCATCATACAATGTCTGAAGTGGCTTTTGAACAGTAAAATTAACAAATGCTTCAATTTCAAAAACACATTCCTTGCTATTGATAGCCTACATTTGATGTCCTCCCTACTCTGGTCACTATCAGTTATTTTGGTGCCCATATAATAAAGATAAACTACTAATTTTAGTGATTCATTTCCTAACCTAATTTCCTGACTGTAGTTTTTTAACGTCTCTAACCTCTTTCCAATACAATACCCCTTCATTTTAACTACTCTTCCAAGTCCTTCGCATTCCCTAATAGCATTACAAGGTCATTGGCAAACCTGAAACTTTCAGTTTCTCTCTCCTGAACTTTAATTCCCTTTCCAAATTTCTCCTTAGCTTTCTTCACAGATCCCTCAATGAACAAATTGAATAACCACATCACTTCCTTCTCAGTAGCTGCTTTCCTTTTAATATACTTCAACTTTTAAAACTACAGTCTGGTTTCTGTACAACCTGTAGATGACCCCTCGCTCCCTGAATTTGACCCGTGCTACCATCAGAATTTCAAACATTGTAGTCCAGTCAATAAGTCAAGAGCTTCCTCTACATACAAAAATGTTGTAAATACAGGTTTGCCTTTCATCAATCTGTCTTCTAAGATAAGTCGTAGGGTGAGTATTGCTTTGATGTCATTACAGAAATATTCCATTAGATTTAAATGCTTGTTGACATTAGTGCAATAAAGATAGACTAAAATTCTATATAAAATATGTAACATTTTTATTCCATTAAATAATTTTCCTAGTTTAACACTTACTGGTTTTCATTTAAACATTCATAAATCTTTGTTCATTCTACAACTTCAAAACATTTTCATATTTTATGTCTTACATGAGCATGTATGGAGAATGCGTAACAAAAAATGATGACTTACCTACACAAACAACTTTTTTCATTTTCAGTGTGTGTTAATATTATTCAAACTAAAGTTAGATGTACAAATATGCAACAGATTAAACTGAAGTCAGAGAAAGACTACTAGAAACAACTTCAGATGCTCCTCACCAAAAAAATTACATGTCGAGTTGCACAGACATACAACAAAGAGACTATTACACACTGAACTTTTGGCCAAAGCCTCTTCCAGAAAAGAAAGAAGAAAACACACACACACACACACACACACACACACACACACACACACACACACACACACACGAGGTATGCTTGCTTTCTTTTGTGTGTGTGTGTGTGTGTGTGTGTGTGTGTGTGTGTGTGTGTGTGTTCCTTTCTAAAGAAGGCAAATTTCCATTGTTCAACTTTATATGCAGTTGTTTCCCCAAGAGAGAGAAGTAGATGGGAAAATGAATAGGTATTTTAAGGAAGGAACGTTGCTCTAAATCTAATCACAAGAGTTTTGGCATATTCATTCTTGTTAAATAGAAGGAGAGGACCACAACCAACAGGAACACAATAATTTTTAACACTACTGCTAGCTGCAATTTCATTATTAATTTATTGATGTGATAATCATGTTGTACTCTATGTCAGTGCTGCTATGCACACAGTCACCTATAGCAAAACTCAATACTGTACAAATAGTGAAATGTGAAAATAGAATCGAGTACTTTTATACAATGGAGACATATTACAGAACTAATATTGTATATACTTGCAAAGCTAAAACAATCAAAAGCAATATATCACTGCATGATCTCATTAACTACGTACTTTATTAAGATATGTATTGGTTTCCATTTTTTTAGCTTTGCAACTAAGTACATGATTGATTCTGTACGGGATCTTCATTGTATATAAAAACTCAATTCTATTTTCATGTTACATTGTCTGTACAGTGATTGAGTTTTACTACAGGTGGCCGTGCGCATAGCACTATTGACAGAGTACAACACGATGATTACATCCCAATATATGTTTTATTACAATATTGTAGAATGTAGTTATTTTGGTCATATATAGTTTTTAAACAACAGAATAACTATGTATTACATATTTTAATTCTAGGTGCAATTTTGCTTTTGATGTCATGCTGTTGCTAATGTAGCTATTTTCAAATTACTTTTAGGGTTTGGTGATGAGAAAGTGTATCAACAAACCCCACTTCCAATATAAAGATAATGAAATTGTAACAACCACAAGAGGGACATAGTGTAGAAAATAAAATTGTTACTTCAGATTCTTGTAGTTTTATTAAGCAACATTCCTCACTTTTCTTCTTCATCATCATCATCATCATCATCACCATCATCATCATATGTTGTTACCTCTGATACATGAACATGATACTGTGCATCAAAGAACTGAAAATACATGGTAAATATTTTGCTTTCTGAGAAAAAGAGAATACTTTCATAAAAGATAATGCATCTTGGCTTAATAAACAGTACTGGTACTACAATTAGTAATATTGAACAGCTATTTACATGATAGTATCTTATGACCCTTACAGTCTGACTACACAAACTTTTGTGTGTGTGTGTGTGTGTGTGTGTGTGTGTGTGTGTGTGTGTGTGTTTTCTCCTGAAGTATTTTTCCTCCTAATGTACATATATATACCTGTATAGAGTAATAATTTTCATATTCATCAGTTTACATAGATTAGCATTAGTCATAATTTGTTGCTAGTACACTTTGTAGAAATAGCCTGCTGAGGCTGCTTCTGTTTATTAATGAATAACTTTACTTATTCCACATTTCTATAGTCTCTCCTTCATGGTGGGATTCAAAGAACACAATGTGTGACTGAATGAACAGAAATGTTAAATCAACAATGACATGGACATTTATAAAAAAATATTTACTCACTTTACATAAAACAAGGGGTCCGCATCACTCAATACTTTCTCATTTGCTTCAACAATCTTTTTTATCCCCACATTGATGAAGTAATTAAATGAGTCTATGTGCTCCTTCACAAGTCCTTTGACTTGTAGAAATGCTGGTACTAGTTTCCATTTTTCCTGTGGGAAGGAATACATATTATTGCAATAACAGAAAGTGGTGCGTTCGATACCAGTACATTTTACTGTAAAAAAAGTACATACTGCAATGACAGAAAGTCATGTATTGGATATAAACTGTGATTGAGAGGATATATCACTATTCACTCACAAGAAAATGTGCTGTATGTTGGATAAAAACAGAAATGACTGCATAAACTTGAGTCTACAGTATTCTTTGAAGCAGGATGACTGAGTACATAACAACAGTCAGGAGGTAAGAAGATTAGGAGAGAAGAACACAAGAGTCTGGTCCTAAAAGTCATGCAATTCTCCTATTCCTGGTCTCCTTCTTGTCTCTGTCTCATAGATTCCTGCCACTACTTCCATATGTCCCTCTTTTTCTCCTATCCTTGTTCCCTGTCTCCTATTGTCAGTTTCAGACCTTTACATTTTTCTCTGCCTTCACCTTTTTATTTCAAATTACAGCTTATTTCATTCATTTATTGATCTTCCTTATGTAGCTCCCTCACACCTTTGGTTCCTTACCTCTCCACTCCCCACTATTCTTTTATAGTTCCTTGTATCTTCTTATTTTTTTAGCTTTATTTGTGTGAAACTGTTGTGACAATCATTTGCCTCCAGCATATGTTTTCCTTTTCTTCAAGTCTTGCATCCCTTTTTATCCCAATTTAATACAGTTTTCCTCTATCTTCCCTTTATCACTCTTCCCATACTGTTATTATCCAACACTGCTTAGAATATTATTCACACCAGCCAGGCTGCAACAAGTTTTAAAAGCCCCTTTCTGTGAAGAAAATGAGTTTCACTGCCTAAGCTATGTTTATGTAAGTATCAACTTACGAGGAGGTGCGGGAAAAAATTTAGTTCAAAGCAATACTTTTGGAAATCGCAGTCATTTAGCATCATTTCTAATAACATCCAACATTGCCTTTGGCTGCTAGATCACTACATGACAATTTTATGCAGCTATGTGAAGTTAGGAAAAATTGGGTCACAGGCCCATGAGTAGTTTACCACGGCAAATAAGGTGAAATGTGTTTTTGACAAATGTAATAATTAAATGAGGCAATAAAAAAGCAAAAGGTGATGTTCGACAGGAAAGAAAACTTGCAAAATTTACAAGAAGTAAAGCTGTGAGGATGGGGCATGAGTCATGTTTGGGTAGCTCAGATGGTAGAGCACTTGCCTTCGAAAGGCAAAGGTCCCGAGTTCGAGTCTCGGTCTGGCACACAGTTTTAATCTACCAGGAAGTTTCATATCAGCACACACTCCGCTGCAGAGTGAAAATCTCATCATGGTCAAATTATGTTGTATGGTTGTAACAACATTTACTGGCACATGGGATAAATGACAAAAATCGAAGCCCTTTTTTTTTTTTTTTTTTTTTTTTTTTTTTTTTAAGCAACAGTCAGTCCACAGGTGTATTGTTTAATCCAACAATTGAATCTGGAGCAGCCCCCTCGAGACCTCTCATTTACTCACATTAAAGGCTGCCTTTCTGAGTAGTTTGCCACACAAATACACGTCACTTCCACCCGTCAGACTTTCTTTTCCTGTCAAAAGTCTACAGGTCAGACTTATCGGGAATGGATTACGACACTCCAGGGTCTCTCCTCCGACTGTAAATTCTGGTGCACCAACGTTGCCTACAAGCAGTCTTATGCCTCTTTGTTGATTCGCGATATTGTGGTGTTTCATGCACCAGATGAGGGTCTTCGGGCTGACATTTTGAAGTTACAGGACCCGTTCTTCAACACCTGTCTGCCGATCATTCGTGCGTTTGAACAGTCTCACCGACTACAACCACTGCATCTTGATCCAGCTGTTTTCATGGCTCACCAGTTGACTAGCGCCGAGAAGGAGCCTAGTCAATCCATTGGTCCACTCCTTGACAGGAAGTCTTTCACCCAGCTTCCATCCTGTCTGGACTGTTTCCGGACTTACCAACAGTCGGAGTACCCCCACTGCCGAGCAAGATGTAATGCTTGCACCCGAGCGGGCCATCTCACTATGGTGTCTCAAGCTTTGCAGAAACATCGTGTAGATGCAATGCTTCCTGCGGACGCACAGGCTCGTCAAGAATCGTCACTTCAGGACCTGAAAGCCTCGCATTCCATGGACGGCCAAGTATTCTCCATCATTTCCCAGTCGGGTGCCCGTTTTCTCCTTACCTTGGAGGTTGCGCATATTCCATTGGTCCTCCAAATTGACATGGCATCATCCGCTGCTATTGTGGATGGTGCCACATACCAATGTTTGGGTTTGCCGGCTTTATCCCCATACACTAGTGCCTTGCATAGTTTCAAATGGTTCAAATGGCTCTAAGCACTATGGGACTTAACATCTGAGGTCATCATCCCCTAGACTTAGAACTACTTAAACCTAGCTAACCTAAGGACGTCACACACATCCGTGCCCGAGGCAAGATTCGAACCTGCGACTGTAACAGCAGTGTGGTTCCAGACTGAAGTGCCTAGAATCGCTCGACCACAGAGGTCCACTGCACAGTTTCAGTAATTACTCTATATCAGTCGATGGCGTTTTTTCCACGCAAATCTCTTACAACGGTCATTCCTTCACCTTTCAGTTTTTGGTGGTCAGATCCCCCACCGCTACTAACCTTCTGGGTGTGGACATTTTTAGTTGTCTGGGTTTATCAGAGCAGGATACAGTACAGGCAGTGTCGATTCCCTCACTGGATACCCTCCTCACCCCATTGCTCAGAAAATACGAAACGTTGTTCTCATCCTCCACAACAGGGGTGAAGGGTTTCACAGGGCATTTCAGTTTCTTCCCTCTGCTGTTCCTCGTTTTTTAAGGCTCTGCCTGGTCCCCTTTGCTCTCCAAGACAGGCTCCAGGTGGAACTTCGCCACTGACAAGACAAAAGCATCCTTTCACCCATCGCGCACAGTCGCTGTGTGACATCTATCATGATAGTCGAGAAGCCGATTGGTGCTTAGCGCATCTGTGGTGATTTTAAGGTCACGGCCAATTCTCAGTCCATCATCGATGCCTATCCAGTCCCATCGATGGATGACATACTCACACATCTTATAGGATTGACCGTTTCTGCCTAAATTGATCTGCACGATGCTTATTGCAGCTGCCATTGGATGAGGAATCACAGCAGATCCTAGTCATCAATACCCCATGTGGCCTTTACTGGTACAACTGCCTCCTGTTCGGCATTGCAAGTGCCACCACCATTTTCCAACGTTATTTGGAATGCTTCACAAGCCAGGTGCCCAGGGCGGCCAATTATCTGGACGATGTCACCATCAGTGGCTTGTCCGTGGTGGACGTCATGGACAAACTGGATCAGTTGTTTGAGGTTTTTCTGAGGCTAGCTTGCATTGCCAGGAAGAAAAAGTGTGCCTTTTTTGCACGAGAGGTCAGCTATCTCGGGTTGACGATTGATGCCCGCGGCCTACACGCGTCTAAGGAGTATGTCGAGGTGATTCAAAACCTGCGTCCTCCCACCAATGTGAAGCAACTGCAATCCATCCTCAATCAAATCAACTATTATCGCCACCGAGATTTCGACGCCCCTGAGCGGGTTATTGCACAAGAATACGCGTTGAGTTTGGGACACGACATGTGAGCAGGCTTTCACACGTCTCTAGTCAGCTCTCTCCCACCCTCCTTGTTTGACTGCTAACGATACTTCCTTGCCTGTCATTGTCACCACCGTTGCCTCGGACTATGGCCTGGGTGCGGTCCTATCGCAAGAGATCAACAGTGTTGAGAGGCTGCTGCCTTTCGCACCCAAACCAAATATAGTCGAACTGTAAAGGAAGTTTTGGCACTGGTTTTCCCTCTGACAAAATTCTAAGATTTCACGTATGGTCGTCATTTCACACTGCAGACCGATCACAAACTTCTGGTTTCTTTGTTTCACCCAGGTGTTGCAGTGCCCACCCGGACGGTGCGCTGCCTCCAGTGCTGGGCGCTCTTCCCGGCAATGTTTGACTTTAATATTGTCTACCACACCTATCAACGGCATGCCAATGCCAGATTTTCTGTCCCAGCTGCCTGCCAGAGCGGACCATGTGTTTGACACCTCCCCCTTGGTTTGTTTCCATGTGGAACTGGATGTGGATGCAGCTCTGGATGTGTTTCCGTTGGATGCCAATGCGGTCCGGCGGGCCACCGCTCAGGATCGGAAACTGCAAGCTCTCCGCCGCCAATTCGCTGCGGGTTGGCCGACCAACCGTCGTAGAGTCCGCGATGCAGAGCTCCAGCATTTTTGGGATCATCAGCACAGCCTCTTTTTCCACAATGGCATCATCCTTTTGCATAGTGATTCCCATGTTCCCCAGGTGGCCATACCACAGGGGTTGCGCCGTCGTGTCCTCAACCTACTCCACACAGGCCATGGGGGCATCGTCCTCACCAAACAGTTGACCCCCCGACACCTTTATGGGTGCGGGTTGGACAAAGACATTGCCTCCCTTATGTCAGCCTGCATCACGTGCCAAACACATGAGGCAGTACCCCTGTGCCAATATTTTTCATGGCCATATGCAGCTGCTCCATGTGAACGTCTCCTTTTGGATTTCGGAGGGCCGTTTCATGGTTCCCAGTGGCTCATACTGATCGACTCCAGGTTGGGATACCCTTATGTTTCCCGCATGATGAACACCACTTCTGCTGAGACTATCAAAATTCTCCAGTGCCTCTTTGCTGTCGAGGGTCTCCCCAAAACGATTGTTATGGGTAATGGTCCACAGTTTACACTGAGCAAGTTTAAGGAATTCTGTACTGCAAAAGGAATTTCCCTTGTCTGTACTGCCCTGTTTCACCCTGTGTCAAACGGCTGGGCAGAATATTTTGTGTGGACATTCATGACCCAGCTGCGGAGATATCTCCCACTGGAGGAGCTTGTGCTACATTTTTTGGCTACATACTATGCCACCCCCCCCCCCCCTCCCGTCCCTGCCGGTAAAAGCCCAATGGAGATACTTCACAGTCGACCGTTCCGTTCTCCATTATCTGTCCTGGTTTCCGAGGCTTCTCACCCTCCTCCCCACATGCCACTGCACTCCTTTCGTATCGGGCAGGAGGCCTGGGCAAGGACCACCTCTCATCCACAGGCATGCAGCGCACCTGTGGTCATCACCTACCTCTGCAGCCAGGCGACGGCATCTCTCTGGTGGGCCGGCAGTTCCACTGCCCACTGGCACCTCAACCAGCTCTGTCCCTGTCTGGTGGACGCCGCCACCCTGAGGGAGCTGGCAGTGCCTACCACCAACCGCCCTGTGGCAGAATCTCCGCTTCAGCCTCTGCCTCAGCCACTGTCTACACCACCATCTGCCCGTGCTGCGTCGCCACCACCTGCCCCTGCCGGCCACAAACCCATGGATGTCGACCAGAACACCCCTACTTCTATGGCTGTTTGTGGTGCCGTGCATTTTTCTCCCGGGAGGAGAAATGTCCTAGCAGCCCCTTATTTAGAGGGACCGCACAACTGAGATGCAAGATGGGTCGCTGACCCCATTTCAGAAGTGTGGAGGGAAACACCAGCAGTGGTCAGAAACAGTAACAGACTTACCAAACAAACATGGAACTACTTCGCCAAACAACATGTGACAGTGTTCCACCAGTTGGAACTCATATGACTCGTGTAGCACTCCGCTGACCTGGCTTTATAAGCACACCTAGACCATCAGACTGGCACCATTTACCAACCACTAGGAACACCTCCAGCCAGTACTTACACTGGCCCTAGCATTTTATTCACTCGCCGTAGCATTGTAGTAGCATGTTATATTTTGTAGAGTAGATTTTCGTCATTATTTTCTTCCACTGTCTTATTTCTTTATCTGGTTTACCACCACAAGAGTTGTGGGGTTTTTTCTGTTTGTTCTTGTGTTTAACACTTAGTGTATGCCAAGAAGGCATTTTTTTTTTTTTTTTTTTTTTTTTTTTGCTTATAATAAAGTGTGTTCAAAGTGACTGTTAGTTCTTTCCTGCTGACCACAGGACACGACAATTACAGTGTACACAAGAGATAACTGCAAACAAATTATAAGTCCAACAGCAAAATTTTAATGAAAAACAAAGCAATTTTGTGACTATAGACTTTCTAGGGTAGAGTGCTGGTGAAACGTTCTTGGGTTCCCAGCCAGGCTGCAATATTTGAATACCATGATATTTTAATAAAACAACAAACAACCACCCAATACAAATAAAAGAACCAGACAAGTGAGAGTAGGATATATGCTTGAAGGGTTCCATTTAGACTTCATTACTGAGTAAGGTGACGCAGTGGTTAGCACACTGGACTCACATTCGGAACAACAATGGTTCAAACCAGTGTCTGGGCATCCTGATTTAGGTTTCCTGTGACTTCCTTAAATCGCTTCAGGCAAATGCCAGGATGGTTCCTTTGGAAGGGCATGGCCAATTTCCTCCCCCATCCTCCCCTAACCCAATGGGACTGATGACCTTGCTGTTTGGTCCCCTCTCCCAAATCAACCAGCCAACAAACTTCATTATGTATATAAATATTTCATCAAGAGGTTTTCATGAATCAGTTGCAAGCATCAAAATATGTGACATAAATGTCCACATCTTTTAAGGTGCACTGACTTAGATGTTTAAATTTTTTATACCACCAAGGGATCATAGACCTTAGTATTTGACATAAATTTCAACTTCATACCTCTGCCTATTTCTGAGAAATAGGGGTCTTAACAGGTGGACAGATAGATGGAGAACAAATTGATCCTATAAGGATTCGGTTTTTTGCTCTCTGAAGTTCGGAGTTCTACAAAGAAAACCATGAACACACACAGAACTGACAAAGAACTTTTACACACATGATTCCTCAACTTTTCCCAGCTAACATACGCCCTGGATGTGAACTGCGGATGGAATGACGTCAGTGGGAGGAAGGAGGGAGGAGATATTGGGCACACATCACACACAGAACATCAGGGTGGAGGAAGGAGGGGACAAGATAAAAACCCTGCACCATCTCCTACACACTCAGTTCATCAATGCACCTGATGATGGCAATGCGGCTGCTTGCTGAAATACTGCACCCAATGAACACTGATATCCAGCCTTTCATGTGTAAACAATTTTGCTAAATTTTGAACAGACACAAGGATGAATTTGCAAAGAACCTTACACATAAAAACATTTTTGAAAAATGAGGGACATGATAAAACTGCAACTGGAATGGCTGGCCTCAAGTAACATGAGGAAAAAACATGAGTGGTGGACAAAAGAGTCTAGAAGAAGTGGGCAGAAGGACAGGCAGACAACTAAGGAAGAAAAGGACTTGAAAATACATGAGACAATGAGAATATCAACAACTAAAATAATAAGAAATGGCAAGAGAAACAAGTAGAATGAAAAGTTGGTATGCAGATAATGCATTCAAAAAAAGACATAAGTCTTCTTTATGCAGACGGAGAACAGGATTAAGAACAATGAATCAAGAGAGTCCTTTGTGAATTGGCATCTTGGTGAACTGAAAATAGTACAGAAAGATTTACTTGAGTAAATGGCAAGGTACCTCAACAATCCACAGAAAACTGGAACAGCTAGCTACAGAGATAGTAATGCTGCAGTACAACATCAAAAACAAAAGAGGTCATACATCCATCAAAATGGAAGTGGTAAAAGCAATTAAAGCTTGATCAAAAACAATAAGGCTGCAGGCAATGATGGTACCTGCAGTCAGTAAGTTGAATGAAGTGGGCTGACGAGTGGACACAATATGCACAAAATAATAATGAACATTTGAGTGAACAGAAAGATACTGAAAGACTGGAAAGAAGCTATCATTATTTCAGCACTTAAGAAGAGTGACAAAAAGATACTGGATAGCTACAGAGGTATCTCACTACTGAACATCAGATTAAAGACACACACTAGACTGTTGCTGAGAGTAGCTCAAGTCAAGCATTAGAGACTATCAGGCTGGTTTCTTCGAAGGCAGGAACAGTGCTGAATAAATTTTTGGACTCAAAGTGATATTTGAACAATGTCGCAAGAAAGACAAAAACACTGAAGTGACCTTCATGAACTTAACCTAAGCTTAATTCTGCAGCCAGGAATGTCTTGTTGAATGTCCTCTGTGCTAGTGGACTGGACACAGTAAAACATGAATTAGTAAGGGACACTTGGAAAGGCACAACTGCTACAGGTCAACAACAAAGCTCCATTTTGGGAAGTTTTAAACTAAAATGAGTTCATCAAGGAGATAGGTGGTCATTGCTTCTGTTCAGCTTGCTGCTGGATGAGGTGGTCCAATAATGGAAACAGGTACACAAAACCATGGATACTGAAAGGGTACAAACTGGGCACAAAAAAAACAACGTCACAGCAGACTGCCTAGCCTTTGCTGATGATATGGTATTGCTACATGAGGATGAAGAAGATGCAAAACTGGCACTGGTAAGGTTTGTGGTAGTTTCCGTAAAAGTTGGCCTTAAGATGGTGTACAATAAGACCAAGGCCTTAAATGCAGAAATCAACTGGAAGGTTGAAGTCCAAATGGTGGAGAAAGTGAACACCTTCCATTATCTTGAGGAAATCTTAACAGTCGAGTTACAGACCACCAAGAGCATAATAGAAAGGTTCCAAATGCAGGAGACTCTGTGGTATGTTACAAAGACAACCTATGGAAAGAAAAACCTGTCCAGAAACACTAAACTGAGACATATGTCAACAATCAGAAATCTGCATTGTATGCAATGAAGACAACCATCTCAAGCAAGAGAACCTTATCCTCCTGCAAGATAAGGAATGAAAGACCTTGAGAGGCATCTGGAACATGAAGAAACAAGGTGAAATCTGCATACATAGATCAAGGCAGGAGCTGTACGAGAGTGTTTAACCAATTTGAAGCATGATACAGAAGAGAAGACTGAGATTGCTGGGCTCATCAGGAAGATGTGGAATGGAACACATTTAAAAGGAAGCAATTGAATGAAAAAAGTCAGAGGGGAAAAGAAAACAGTTGGAATAAACAGTCTGTCACTACAACTCACATTCCAAACATCTACACAGAGTCAAAAGAAATATTGTCAGTGTTCTGTTCATACACATATGGTGGTATACACCACATCATCATTATGGTGCAAGACGAAGACAACATTCGGTGTCAGCAGGATCAGCTGAAATGAAAAGAGGGGGGAGGGGGACAATTTCAAAAGAAGGAAATAATGCTACACTTAAATCTGTATTTGTAACTGTTGTAAGTTCTCAAAATATTGGCAGATCTAGATAAGTAAGTTAGTTTTTAAGAATTACATTGAACAGATGATGTCTACTTGACAGCACAAAAATTGGTGGTTGTTGACATTTGACTTGTCCATCACATTACTCAGGAGCCAATCATTTTACAAAGTGTACAGTTCTCCTTATAAAAGTACAGAACACTTGTAATTGTGAGTGTAATTTAGGGAGTTGTAGTTTTTGACAGTACAAATAATGCACCCTCTACAAACAAGGATGAAAATGTCTTCCATCATCTCATTTTTAGCAATTCAAATGTGGAAAATGCCCTTTAAGCCTTGACATGGGGTCAAGAGAAGAACAACAGTAATAAATACCTTAATATCATAGCACTCGGTATAGTGATTTTGTCTTTCAGCAGGAATTGGACCAAATCTCAGTTCTGGCATTTTGTTTTAATGTATTAATCTGATAAATATATCGTAAACAAAATGTAAGAGGATAGATAGTTTACATTTTGCAATAAGTTTTTACAGCTCTTAAAGGGGCACAGTATGTGGTTTCTTCAGCACTTAATATCCTGTGCAAGGGCCTTCCACTTCAATTACCACCTGCATCCTAAAAGAACAGAGTCTATGAGGTAAGCAAGAAATCTCTCAATTCCTGCCACCTCCTCCATGCAGGTCATCGCGCAGTCAGGCCAATTTTCTCACATAGTCTGTTTCATCTCTGCCCGTACATTTTAATGGGGTTGATGATTGGTGCAGGAGAAGGCCTGCCAAGAATAGAAATTTTATGCTATTCTGCACATCATTCCTGCACCATAGCTGTCATGTGTCTTGGAGATTGATTCTGCTGGATACAGGTCATTCTCTCAGAACAAAGTTGTTGCACTGATGGAATCATAACAAGAATATACTGAGCAGCATCAAATCAACTATCCATCCTGTGAAGCACCCCAACTCCATGGGAACAGATCCAGCACCAGTCTTCCACAGTCATACAACTATTGTAGAATGACTCATTGGCTACACAGAATGTTTTAAAAATACTTTTACAAACATTGGAGACAGGTTCCTCAAACTAAAACAAGAAAAAAATGTCGGTAAACATGGGCTATAAAATGCATATGTCAAGAGCTATGGAAACTTGTTCAATAGAAGAGATGTGTTTCATTGTAGCGAAGATGAACTATTTCCCAATATCTAGTGCAGATTGTACACATAGGGTTATTTGCAAAAGATGTTAAACTGGGCACTTGTTCAATACAAGAGATGTGTTTCATTGTTCTTATTCAATGCATTTTAGAGCCCATGTTTACCAGACACTTTCTTCTTTTTGTGGTGTAAAGAACCTGCCCTCAAAGGCTGGGGGAAAAAAAATACTACATGCTCAGCATCCATACTTATTTCAATTGGTGAAATAAGATACAGTAATCAGTTGCAACTTGTGTATATTGTAGCAGATCTAGATTTCAGCCACTGAGTATCTTCAATGCTAGAGGTAATTCAGGAGCCAATTAAAATACAACTGCATAGACATCAAAAACATAGTACAGCTGTATAAATTTCACATATAATTGGATGGTACAAACCAGAAGATAAACTTAACAGATCTCAGCTATTACTTGACAAGTCCCTTTTCAACTATACATGTCAAGAGTTGAAATCGCACTGAGGCCGCTGTTTACAGTTATCTCACAGCTGGCCACAGTGTTAGGACTATGGTGCCCACGACACATGTCTCATGTTGCAGTAATGCATAGTATGTATGTAGTTGGTTATTTATATTATCATAAAAATTCAAGGAAATATATTTTTTATTGATACAAAATAGATGCAACATATTTATAGCTAACCACCTCCAACACTATTTTAAGGTTCATATGCTCTGTGAGCTTCTATAATTGAATTTACACACATTCATTTGATTTGCCTAATAATTTACTATATTTAACATCAATTAGTACAATAATAACATGCAGCATTACATTAGGTCGGATGTGAGAATCTTCACGATAAAGGATGACAGCCAAAAACAGTTGCAGGATAAAAATTTATTAAAATTCTTGACTAAGGTTTCGGTACATATAAATATACCTTCATCAGAAGTAAAAAATCTAAAATTACATCATGCAATGGAGATTAATAAAACAATTGTGCCAAAGGCATCGTCAATAATTAAGACATCTTTTCCATTTGTACAACATGACTATGGGCACAGGGTCAAAGCGAACAGTTTAGCACCATTACTTCGCCATCATCCTTTATCGTGAAGAATTTCAACAGTTGCTGTTGCAGCCATGTTTAAAATCTTGGGATGTGAGAATACTTTATCCTATATAAGCTCCTGAACTGCTCAGCAAGTACTATGCTCACTAATCAGCTTTAGTTTTATTTTATTGCATTATTTATTAAACTGGAAATAATGCACGTTAAACAAAGATCTTGTGTATCTTATGTTTATTTTAGTGATGCATAATTAGGGAAATTCCAATAACTAAATGAGGGACTAGCTCACATAAGCACCAGTCGGTGTGCATAACATTGTTTCAGAAATTGGGGTTTTAATATATTCCTCTTTTAACTGCTATTGTTAAATTTTATAGAAACAAATGGATGTGAAATGTTTTTACATACATTTATACATGATGCACTTCTTTTACACAATACAAATAACAATTACATACATATCAATAGCCACCTAGACAAAGTAGTTCACATTACCACCACTTGATTGTATTAAGAACTCTTACTGCTTCAATATCAATCACATTTGTGGTCAGTTCTACTGTACATTAATAAAGAAATATATTTCCTTAAAAGAGCTACTTCTGTGATAATACAAATAACCAGCTACATATATACAACACATTACTGTAACATGACACATGTCTATATGGCGCCTTAGTCATGTATGACATATACTGAGGCCATCTGTGAGGTAATTGTAAACAACGGCCTCAGTGCAATCTGAACTCTTGAGCCATAACAACTCAGAGGGATTATGCCAAGTAACAGTTGAAATGCGTTAACTTTATCTGCTGGTACGTAGCATCAACTTGTAAGTGAAATTTATACAATTGAACTCTGCTGTTAACTCGAATGTGATTGTATATTAATTGATTCCTGTATTATCTCTAGCACTGCAGATTGTCACTCAGTAACCGATATCTAGATCTGCAACAATAAACATTAGTTGCAACTGATTGCTGTACCTTCTTCCATCACACACAATAGGTATTTTCTGCATAAGATGCTAAATCCGTAGAATTAATGATCATCACAGAGCTTCCACTTAACAATTGAAAATCTGCTTTGTAGTCTAGCCGCCTAAAAGCTGGTGTTGAACTATGCCACTCAATCTCGAAGATGCAGTAGTATGTTCCAACTGTTCTGCAGCTTCAGAATCTGATCTTGAACTATCATAGAATGAATGGTTCAATGACACACACAGTTCACTGCCTCAGTATGTAAGTGAATGCGCCAGAATACTGCACAACATGCAGGGATGAACACTAGTGTGATAAATTAATCCAAAATGATGTTCCCGTTAGCCTAAAGCAATCTCAAAAGAAAGATGAACAGTTTATACTCTCTCCAAATGGGTCCAAACAAGGATTAAACATTAGACCTTAGTTTCCGAAAAAAATCAACGTCAACATTCTTCATGTTTGAACACTTCACAATTTTCAGCTGAAGACATATTGTGATGACTGGTTGATTATTAATGAGGACATCATAGGTTAAAATTCTCACAATTATACTTATTTGCCACATGTATAATTGAAAGTGTTTAATGAAACTGCAATAATTACAGGATACTATAATAATGTGTGTGCTATAAAACACATTTATTTTTGTTCATAGGCCTAATCATAATACATATTGTTTTGTATTATTTTCAAGCAGTCTCTCACAATTAACCAATTGCTCACAGATGCATTTTCATGAAAATAATCCAAGTTTCTATTCTGGCAGCTATTAGGCAAAAGAAAAAACTTCTCGTCATTGTTCTCAAAGAACTGCTGGACTGTGCCATCCTAGTAAATGTACACTTTTGCCAAGCACATCTCACCCATTGTAATACAGCAACACAGTCCAATCCTTTCAGCCATTTCATATGGCAGAATCTGGTTTATTGGTAGAATAATGGGGAGGTGCAATCAGTCTACAAAGGAAATTGCTTACAAATCACTTATGCAACCGGTTCTAGAATATCGCTCAAGTGTGTGTGACCCATACCAGGTAACACTAATGGAGGATATTGAACGTAAACAGAGACTGGCAGCACAAATGGCCACAGGTTTGTTTAATCCATGGGAGAGTGTCACAGAGATGCTGAAGGAACTGAACTGGAAGACTTTTGAAGATAGACATAAACTATCCCGAGAAACTCTATTAACAAAGTTTCCAGAACTGGCTTTCAATGATTACTCTAGGAATATACTACAACCCCTTACATATCAGAGGGATAATGAGGATAAGATTCAAATAATTACTGCACGCACGGAGGCATTCTATCAATCATTCTTCCCACACTCCATATGTGAATGGAACAGGAAGAAACTCTGATAACTGATAATGGGATGTATCCTCTGCATGCACCTCACAGTGGTTTGCAGAGTATAGATGTAGATATCCTGACCAGCATCTCTGGAAAACACTCATGGATGCCTGATGTGCAGCAGACTTGGGCATTTTGAAAACCATCAGTCTCCTAAATTTATGGATCTTTGGAACTATGTACAGCTTGTGCTCTGGTTTCTGTGCATATGCATACATGTGATGGCTTTTATGTTGCCTCACTGGAGCCATGGTGAAGTATATGGTTTGGAGAACCCGGCATCTCCACCAAACAACGTCACATTGAAACCACACTCAAGCCCAAATCACAATGCAGGGCCATCATTGAAGTACAACACTTAATGCTAAAAACACATTTATCACTGATACCAATGTACAACCATTGCAGAATAAACTCCTGATGAAGAGTGCTGCCATTTATACAGTCATTCAGTACTGCAGAACACACAAACATTATAAATACAATAGATTTCAAGAAGTTTCTAGAAATAACAAATACTAAATGTCATACAATTAGTGGTAGTCTGGTTTGAACTGTGACCTATAGCATACCAGCCAGCAATGTTAACCGTTAAGCCACCCTGCCTACAGCACAGCCTGTAGCAGTACAATTATAAGGGAGGCTCAGTTTTCATACTGCTGCTGGTGCTGTGTAGACCAAATAATCAGCATTTTACAATCTTTGCACTCCTGATAGGCTATGATGGAATTAATTTAATAGTATTATGTAACTATACTGTATTACTGATAAAAATTAGAAAGATTGGTAAGGCTTAAGAATATATGGTAAGTTCCTTACGTCAAGGGACATTCACTGGACGGAATAAGACAGATAATCAGTGCTAAAGGAGACTTGAAAACTTTAGAATTTAAAACTGAATAGACGGTATTAGATAAATAAGAGATAAATAGAAATATATCATAAATGGGCTATAAAAATGACAAGAAAAATTGCAGAGAAAGGGAAGAAAATAACAATGAAGGAAATCAGCAATTTATAAAAAGGAATGGGGCCAGAATATATATATATTAAAAAAAAAAGAAAAAAAAAACCTGTTGTTAATCAAGGCCAGGTCAGTGAAAAAATGAACTGGCACTGGGAGAAAGAAATAAATGGAGTATGTAGTAAAACAGGCACCAAGTTGATGGCTATCAAGTTGCAATGCTTCCTCTGCTGTAGGGTAAAGTGTGTTGCCAATATGTATTCTCTATCTTTGTAAATTCATCCTTTACTTACTAGACAGTAATGACTCAAATCCTCCTTCAGCCAATCAGATTTAGGTTTTCTACATTTTCCCTATATCAATAAGACAAAAGCCAGGACGATTCCTCTCAAAAGGACAAAGACAATTTCCTTCCTTCCTCCAAGGTTAGGCACTGTCTCTAATAGTGACATTGCTGGTGAGACGTTAAATCTTAATATTCCATTTATCTAAGGAAAAGAATGGGCTGTTTGGTATGTGACTCTCCCAGTGATTAAATAAGGCCTGCCAGTAATGGTGCTGTTGTGGGCACTGGTATGGGGATCAAAAGGACAAGTCTTACAATGGGAACTCGTCTGGACTCTTGGTTGGATCACTTTAAGTCACAAACAGTGAAACTCTTAGAACACACAACCACAAATATTTATGAATCAGAGAGTTTTATGAATAATTAGATGGAATACTCAGTATCCCAATCTGTACACAAAATATTTCATGGAGATGCCACTTGATACAGTTATGCTGTAACTGCAGTTTTTCCCTTTGTTATGTTGCCAACAAATTTGTGGCATGTGAACATGGCAGGCTAGTGCTGGATGAGTTCTAAAATTGTCTACACAACATACATAAAAACATAACAATATTATTATTTTCTGAATATGTCACAGTCATCTAGTATTGTCGGTCAAAAACAAATGTTGCAGTCAATTTTATCATAATTACCATCACAAGTAATTCCTTGTCGATTTACAGCATAAAAACTGTCATATTTGTTGTAGAAATTCAACGACTTATTGCTGAAATAGATGAATCTTTTCCATATACTACACGTGTGTCTATTATGACAAAGAAAGAAAAGAAACAAAAATGTTACAACTTCACATGACATTAAATCTCTGCCTCTTAACACAGAAAGCTTATACATTAACCATGCAGTTAGCATGAGGATCAACAAAATTTTTTCCTGTTAAGAATCTACACAGTGTAGCAATCGCATGTATGCAAAAAAGTGTTTGTCTCTCCTTGGGGTACGTATGAATACAGACTGGGTTATTTTTGTGTATTACTTCAAGATTAATTCCTCTTCTCCACGTTCTCAACATTATCCAGGTAAATGGTGAGTTGCATTTCACTCGTGTCACTGCTGTACATGGATCACTTGCTGCAATTTTCCACACCCTCTTTTGGTGCCGACAAGTGTCAATACAGTAAAGCAACAGAACATATTACAATTTAAATGTCATTATCACAATCAAAGACATATATAACAGAATACTGGAGAACAACACTGAAAAGAGCATTACTCAAAAAAAGTGAGATTCCAAAACAGAGTTCTTACACTCTCCGAAATTATGAAGTTAGTGTAAAACATTACAGATTAACTGAAAAATCTGATACTTTATCGCCAACTCACAACCAAACTGTCATCTTTCAATGCAACCAATACCTCAGGCAATGCTACAGATCAGTAGGTTGCCACATCTGAGATTTCATATTCACATTCACCAACTTCTTCAAATCACAACCAGACCATCAACTTTCAATCTAACCTTGACTTCAATTGCTTCTGTAAAATATCTATGAGTATGCATACACAGCAATGTGAAGTGGAACAACCACATAAAATTAACTGTGGGTTAGGGTGGTGCTGAACTAAGATTGATTGAAAGAATCAACAGGAAATGTGGTCCATCTACAAAGGAAGTAGCTTACAGATCACTCGTTTCATCAATATTTGAATACTGCTCGTCAGTCTGGGATTTGTGCCACATAAGACTGATACAGAAAATAGAGACGATCCAAAGAAGAACAGCACCTTCCATTGCAGGTTCATCTGGAAAGTGTCACAGAGATGCTCACCCCATTCCAGTGACAGATGCTGCAAGAAAGGCATTCTACATCACTGTATGTTAAAGTTCAGAAAGTGTACTCAACATATGAGCACGTGTTTCAATTCTGTATACACGGATCAAACAATATAACTACTTATTTCCCCCCACATATATCTCATGAGCAGTCCATGAAGACAAGCTCAAACAGATTTGAGTTCATGTGGGGGCTTAACCAACAATTGTCATTCTCATGAACCATACACAACAAACAGGAAAAGGCGGAAGTGACAGTGGTACAAAAAGCACCCTCTGCCACACACTGTGAGGTGGCTTGTGAAGTACAGATGTATATGTGATTTAAAAAAAAAAAAAAACAATGTATAGCAAATTTCTATGTGTGCATTGACAATAATAATAAAATACAGACGAAATGGATTAATATAATGAAACAGACAGTGCAGAAGGTTAAGGCAAGGGAAGTACTGAGCTGACTTTAACCATTTGATATCCAGAAAGGGCCTTTTGCCACATGTTTGTTGATCTGGCTGAACTTTTACAATTCAACCTTTTCTGACTTCTCCTTCTAGGAAGATATTAGTAAAAAATCTGATGCACTTGAAAACCACAGCTGAACAAATGACAATGGTGAGACAGTATGGCTAACACAGAAACATACACTGAAACTGTACCAACGCATCTCTAGCACAAGAGAGAGCAATAAACGCAATTACATTTGTTAACACTAAACAGCAATGTGAGTGTTACAAAGTGCAGTTATCTTCCTTTTTGACACTGTAATTTTTGTGTTCCACTGAATCAGCGTATTACTCTATCGATGTAAGCCGACTTGATTATCAGAATAACCCATATGCGCAAGGTAACTGAAACAATGTATCCGTCAAAAAATTACAGTGTCAAACGAAAGGGAAACACCACGCTACTGCATACCGCTATGCACTCACTTCGATAGGCTTCACTGCATCTCCCAGTTTTTTGGGATCTCCTGTCCAGTCTCCGTACATGCTATGTTCTTCCATTTTTAACATCTAATATTGGTTCACATCTTCCGATAACTACGTATACACGTTAGACCATAACCTCAACAAAAATCAAAACAAGCGCTCACATGTCGTACTCTAGGTATAGCCATACTATCGATTCTAAACGTCGATAAAGGCAGACTGTCAAGTCGTCTGCTGGATGAGCCGCGTTCCCAAAGACGGTAAAACTTGCTAATGCATACCCCTCCTACCAACCGCTCAGTCAACAGGCTTGGGGGAAAATCCTACAGTACTACTGACCGTCATACCAATTGGCATGACAGTCAGAAAACTAAGTGAAGTCCAGTCCCGGTTTGGTTCGTGAAGAGCAGAGTGTTGTTACGTGTCAATTCATTTCTGCCACACGTGCCGTCCAGATAGCATGCGGTCTGCAATAACAGAGGTGTTTGTTTTTGCATTACGAAGGGTACAGGAACATGTGCAAAAGCATAGCAACTGCACATCTGTGGTCAAGAAATGAAGGTTCAGCCTCCGAAAAAAGACGAACTTTCACTGATTTGAACGATTTCCAGAAAGATGTTGTTCATCATAATTTATTTTATTGGAAATTTACGCCCTTGGCAAAAGAACGCAAATGTTTTTAAAAAAAGGTGGCTTTCAAAGGACGAAGTCATTCGGATGAAAGAATTCTGAAATGTTCGGGATTCAGGTACAGCAAATGCAACAATGGAAGACGCGTTCTGATGGAGAGATCCGATATGCTAGTAACTACTTTCCAAACGATACTCAACATTGGGAAGGAAAGTTTTTATCCATGAGACCTGGCTTAATGTAAATCATGCCAGGAGGTACACTTGGCAAGATTCGAAAGGAAATGCGGTTTGGAAGACCGGCTAGCAAAGGAAACATACGTAATGTGTTTGATGCAGGATCCTCTGAATATGGTTTTATCAATATGACAAAGCTAACATTTCCATCCACAGTTGGTTCAAGAGCATTTTTCTACCCAAGCGACTTATCATTCGGTGCCCATCTCAAAGTCCTTTTCCGTCCCACCCTTACCCATTAGATGCCAGTTTTGTGCTGTTGTAAGACCTATAAAAATAAATGTAAATCTAGTTATAGTGGAGATGGGTTGTGATGCCATAACAGCTTCACACACAATTTGAACTTAGCAACACAGTGGACCTGCAAGTTGAGGGGTGCTCTTTATTACTACCAATACATCCAGATATGAAATTTATAGTCATTGGAAAAGGATAGGTCCTTTTACCAATGACTATAAAGGATAGCCCCCACCCCCCATGAACCATGGACCTTGCCTTTGGTGGGGAGGCTTGCGTGCCTCAGCGATACAGATGGCCATATCGTGGGTGCAACCACAACGGAGGGGTATCTGTTGAGAGACCAGACAAACGTGTGGTTCCTGAAGAGGGGCAGCACCCTTTTCAGTAGTTGCAGGGGCAACAGTCTGGATAATTGACTGATCTGGCCATGTAACACTAACCAAAACGGCCTTCTACGTCTACATCCATACTCTGCAAACCACCTGACGGTGTGTGGCGGAGAGTACCTTCAGTACTTCTATCGGTTCTCCCTTCTATTCCAGTCTCGTATTGTTCGTGGAATGAAGGATTGTCAGTATGCCTCTGTGTGGGCTCTATCTCTCTGATTTTATCCTCATGGTCTCTTCACGAGATATACGTAGGAGGGAGCAATATACTGCTTGACTCCTTGGTGAAGGTATGTTCTCAAAACTTCAACAAAAGCCCGTACCAAGCTACTGAGCGTCTCTCCTCCAGAGACTTCCACTGGAGTTTACCTATCATCTCCGTAACACTTTCGAGAATACTAAATGATCCTGTAACGAAGCGCGCTGCTCTCTGTTGGATCTTCTCTATCTCTTCTATCAACCCTATCTGGTACAGCTCCACACTGCTGAGCAGTATTCAAGCAGCGGGCGAACAAGCATACTGTAACCTACTTCCTTTGTTTTTGGATTGCATTTCCTTATGATTCTTCCAATGAATCTCAGTCTGGCATCTGCTTTACCAACGATTAACTTTATATGATCATTCCATTTTAAATCACTCCTAATGTGTACTCCCAGATAATTTATGGAATTAACTGCTTCCAGTTGCTGACCTGCTATATTGTAGCTAAATGATAAGGGATCTTTCTTTCTATGTATTCGCAGCACATTACACTTGTCTACATTGAGATTCAATTGCCATTCCCTGCACCATGCATCAATTTGCTGCAGATCCTCGTGCATTTCAGTACAATTTTCCATTGTTACAACCTCTCGATATACCACAGCATCATTCGCAAAAAGCCTCAGTGAACTTCCGGTGTCCTCCACAAGGTCATTTATGTATATTGTGAATAGCAACGGTCTGACGACACTCCCCTGCGGCACATCTGAAATCACTCTTACTTCAGAAGACTTCTCTCCATTGAGAATGACATGCTGTATTCCGTTATCTAGGAACTCTTCAATGCAATCACACAATTGGTCTGATAGTCCATATGCTCTCACTTTGTTCATTAAACGACTGTGGGGAACTGTATCAAACACCTTGCGAAACTCAAGAAACACGGCATCTACCTGGGAACCCGTGTCTATGACCCTCTGAGTCTCGTGGACGAATAGCGCGAGCTGGGTTTCACATGATCATCTTTTTTGGAACCCATGCTGATTCTTACAGAGTAGATTTCTAGTCTCCAGAAAAGTCATTATACTCGTACATAATACATATTCCAAAATTCTACAACTGATCGACATTAGAGATATAGGTCTATAGTTCTGCACATTTGTTCGACGTCCCTTCTTGAAAACGGGGATGACCTGTGCCCTTTTCCAATCCTTTGGAACGCTACGCTCTTCTAGAGACCTACGGTACACCGCTGCAAGAAGGGGGGCAAGTTCCTTCGCATACTCTGTGTAAAATCAAACTGGTATCCCATCAGGTCCAGCAGCCTTTCCTCTTCTGAGAGATTTTAATTGTTTCTCTAACCCTCTGTCGTCTATTTTGATATCTACCATTTTGCCATCTGTGCGACAATCTAGAGGAGGAACTACAGTGCAGTCTTCCTCTGTGAAACAGCTTTGGAAAAAGACATTTAGTATTTCGGCTTTTAGTCTGTCATCCTCTGTTTCAGTATCATTTTGGTCGCAGAGTGTTTGGACATTTTGTTTTGATCCACCTACCGCTTTGACATAAGACCAAAATTTCTTAGGATTTTCTGCCAAGTCAGTACACAGAACTTTACTTTCGAATTCATTGAATGCCTCTCGCATAGCCCTTCTCACACTACATTTCGCTTCGTGTAATTTTTGTTTGTCTGCAAGGCTTTGGCTATGTTTATGTTTGCTGTGAAGTTCCCTTTGCTTCCGCAGCAGTTTTCTAACTCAGTTGTTGTACCAAGATGGCTCTTTTCCATCTCTTACGATCTTGCTTGGCACATATTCATCTAACGCATATTCTACAATGGTTTTGGGCTTTATCTACTGATCCTCAACACTATCTGTACTTGGGACAAAGCTTTTGTGTTGAGCCGTCAGGTACTCTGAAATTTGCTTTTTGTCACTTTTGCTAAACAGAAAAATCTACCTACCTATTTTAATATTTCTATTTATGGCTGAAGTCATCGATGCAGTAACCGCTTTATGATTGCTGATTCCCTGTTCTGTGTTAACTGTTTCAAATAGTTCGGGTCTGTTTGTCACCAGAAGGTCTCATATGTTATTGCCACGAGTCGGTTCTCTGTTTAACTGCTCAAGATAGTTTTCAGATAAAGCACTTAAAAATTTTCACTGGATCTTTGTCCCTACCACCCGTTATGAACGTTTGAGTCTCCCAGTCTATATCCGGCAAATTAAAATCTCCACCCAGAACTATAACATGGTGGGGAAATCTACTCAAAATATTTTCCAAATTATCCTTCAGGTGCTCAGCCACAACAGCTGCTGCGCCAAGGGGCCTATAGAGACATCCAATTACCATGTCTGAGCCTGCTTTAACCGTGAACTTCACCCAAATTATTTCACATTTTGGATCTCCATCAATTTCCTCTGATACTATTGCACTTCTTATCGCTATAAACACGCCTCCCCCTTCGCTGTCCAGCCTGTCTCTGCGGTATACATTCCAATCTGAGTTTGGAATTTCATTACTGTTTACATCTAGTTTCAGCCAACTTTCTGTCCCTATTACTATGTGGGCATTGTGACCGTTTATTAATGAGAGCAGTTCTGGGACCTTTCTATAGATTCTCCTGTAGTTTACTATTAGCACATTAATACTGTTGTTATTCCATGTTGCATTTTGCCTACTCCTACCTTGCCGCATCTCAGGAGGTGTCTTGTCGGGCCTAAGGAGGGAATTCTCTAACCTAAAAACCCAACATGTGCACTCCACACGTACTCCGCTACCCTTGTAGCCACTTCTTGCGTGTAGTGCATGCCTGACCTATTCAGGGAGACCCTACATTTCTCCACCTGATAGCGGAGGTCGAGAAATTTGCATCCCAGATCTCCGCAGAGTCGTCTGAGCCTCTGGTTTAAGCCTTCCACTTGGCTCCAAACCAGAGGAATGCGATCGGTTCTGGGAACGATACTACAAATAGTCAGCTCCCCGCGAGGGAGGCTTTCCGCCTTCACCAACTCCGCCAACTGCCTGTATGAACTGAGGATGACCTCTGAAACCAGACGGCAGGAGTCATTGGTGCTGACACGAGCAACAATTTGCAGTCGGGAGCACCCATTGCTCTCTATCGCCGCTGGCAGGGCCTCCTCCATATCTCAGATGAGACCCCCCTGCAAGCAGACAGAGTGAACACTGGCCTCCTTCCCCGACCTTTCCGCTATTTCTCTAAGGGGCTCCATCACATTGCTGTGCTGGTACTGCGAACGGCTGAAAGCATGGGGAAACTACAGCCGTAACTTTTCCCGGGGGCATGCAGCTTTACTGTATGGTTAAATGATGATAGCATTCTCTTGGGTAAAATGTACCGGTGGTAAAATAGTCCCCCATTCAGATCTCCGGACGGAGACTACTCAAGAGCACGTCATTATCAGAAGAAAGAAAACTGGCGTTCTATGGATTGGAGTGTGTAAGGTCAGATCCCTTAATTGGGCTGGTAGGTTAGAAAATTTAAAAAGGGAAATGGATAGGTTAAAGTTAGATATAGTGGGAATTAGTGAAGTTTGGTGGCAGGAGGAACAAGACTTTTGGTCAGGTGATTACAGGGTTATAAATACAAAATCAAATAGGGGTAATGAAGGAGTAGGTTTAATAATGAATAAAAAAAATAGGAGTGCGGGTAAGCTACTACAAACAGCATAGTAAACGCATTACTGTGGCCAAGATAGACACGAAGCCCATGCCTACTACAGTAGTGCAAGTTTATATGTCAACTAGCTCTGCAGATGATGAAGAAATTGATGAAATATATGATGAGATAAAAGAAGTTATTCAGGTAGTGAAGGGAGATGAAAATTTAATAGTCATGGGTGACTGAAATTCGAGAGTAGGAAAAGGGAGGGAAGGAAACATAGTAGGTGAATATGGGTAGGGGGTTAGAAATGAAAGAGGAAGCCGCATGGTAGAATTTTGCACAGAGCATAACTTAATCATAGCTAACGCTTGGTTCAACAATCATAAAAGAAGGTTGTATACATGGAAGAATCCTGGAGATACTAGACGGTATCAGATGCATTATATAATGGTAAGACAGAGATTCAGGAACCAGGTTTTAAATTGTAAGACATTTCCAGGGGCAGATGTGGACTCTGACCACAATCTATTGGTTATGAACTGTAGATTAAAACTGAAGAAACTGCAAAAAGGTGGGAATTTAAGGAGATGGGACCTGGATAAACAGAAAGAACAGGATGTTGCACAGAGTTTCAGGGAGAGCATAAGGGGACAATTGACAGGAATGGGGGAAAGAAGTACAGTAGAAGAAGAATGGGTAGCTCTGAGGGATGAAGTAGTGTTGGCAGCAGAGGATCGAGTAGGTAAAAAGACAAGGACTAGTAGAAATCCTTGGGTAACAGAAGAAATATTGAATTTAATTGATGAAAGGAGAAAATACAAAAATGCAGTAAATGAAGCACGCAAAAAGGAATACAAACGTTTCAAAAATGAGATCGACAGGAAGTGCAAAATGGCTAAGCAGGGATGGCTAGAGGACAAATGTAAGGATGTAGAGGCTTATCTCACTAGGAGCAAGATAGATACTGCCTAAAGGGAAATTAAAGAGACCTTTTGAGAAAAGAGAGCCACTTGTATGAATATCAAGAGCTCAGATGCAAACCCAGTTCTAAGCAAAGAAGGGAAAGCAGAAGTGTGGAAGGAGTATATAGAAGGTCTATACGAGGGCAATGTCCTTGAAGACAATATTATGGAAATGGAAGAGGATGTAGATGAAGATGAAATGGGAGATACTATATTGCGTGAAGAGTTTGACAGAGCACTGAAAGACCGAAGTCGAAACAAGGCCCCGGGAGTACACAACATTCCACTAGAACTACTGGTGAGCAAGATGTATGAGACGGGTGAAATACCCTCAGACTTCAAGAAGAATATAATAAATCCAATCCCAAAGAAAGCAGGAGTTGACAGATGTGAAAATTACAGAACTATCAGTTTAATAAGTCACAGCTCCAAATTCCAATGCAAATTCTTTACAGATGAACGGAGAAACTGGTAGAAGCCGACCTCGGGGAAGATCAGTTTGGATTCTGTAGAAATGTTGGAACACATGAGGCAATACTGACCTTACAACTTATCTTAGCAGAAAGATTAAGGAAAGGCAAACCTGAAAGTATTTGTATGGAGTATAGCCATGTATGGAAGTGAAACGTGGACGATAAATAGTTTAGACAAGAAGAGAATAGAAGCTTTCGAAAAGTGGTGCTACATAAGAATGCTGAAGATTAGAAGGAGTGGATCACATAACTAATGAGAAGATATTGAATATAATTGGAGAGAAGATAAATTTGTGGCACAACTTGACTAGAAGAAGGGATTGGTTAGTAGAACATATTCTGAGGCATCAAGGGATCACAAATTTAGTATTGGAGGGCAGCGTGGAGGGTAAAAATCATAGCGGGAGACCAAGAGATGAATGCACTAAACAGATTCAGAAGGATGTAAGTTGCAGTAGGTACCGGGAGATGAAGAAGGTTGCACAGGATAGAGTAGCATCGAGAGCTGCATCAAACCAGTCTCTGGACTGAAGACCACAACAACAACAACAACATGATTTGTCACCTCCAAAGAATAACCAATGTACTTGTTTGCAGTACTTTCGATGTGAAAACTGTCAAGAAACTTCGACCCCAAGATGCTCCTCTGCCATGGCTGTATGGCGTACCAAATGTCCGCAAAGAGGACATTCCACTGCAACCCATGGTCATCAATACAGGAGCAGGAACACACAACTTGACAAAATATCCGACTACTTTCCTGAGTCATCTATGGGGAAACGACGACTTCACATCCATAATTCTATTCATTTTGAACATCTATAATAACTTTGTCTCACTAATAGAGATCAGCTGGCGAGTTTGGATGTAGTGTCTTTATTCACTAGCATACCACCACAGGAATCCGTGTGGGTAGAATCTCGTAATCTGCTATAGTAGCAGTCTCTGCTGCAGCTTTTGTGACAATCCATAGATGCTTTGAACGTGAGTTTCAGATCTTTGCGGCATTCTTATTTTGCTGACTCTATTACACAAAACATAAAAGAATATTACCACCATTTTGATGTTGTCTGTCCCTGAGAGCTCAAAAAGTGTACATGTATGTATTTGCATCCATATATGCTATACTGTGATACATTACTGTGAAAAAAATAACTGAGCTCGGATGGTAAGCTAGTGAATGGTAAATAACATTTCCTTTATTCATATTATTTCCTGATTGGGAGATAGAAGTATTCTTGTAATTTATGGTGTACGTGTTTGTGTGTGTTTATACTTCAATGTTATAAGCCATCAGACAGTACAGGAAAATATTTCTCATACCTTACAGTTAGTAATTGATGCCAGGACATGTTGTAAATCACAGAAAATAAGTTGTAATAAAGCTGAAATGTAATAGTTCCAAGTTAAAATACAATTTTCAACTGCCTGAAATAACTTGTCATCACACAGGCTGGGTCAGATGTTCTAAGTGAAATACGTCCACTAGAAAAATAATTGTACTACAAACAGAAACTGAAAAAAACTAAAAAGTTGTATGCCAAGAGGAGAAAACTTCCATTGGTGGAGCTCCAACACAAGTTGAAAAAATCTTACTTATTCCTACGCTATCTTGCTTGCTACAAGGTTGCTCTCTTGGACTGGTTCAAAATTCAGCAATTTCTGTTTTGCAATAGCTATTTTAACTACTAACTATTGTAAAATAGGTATTGTAACTAGAAATTTTAGTATAGTTTTGATCCTGCAACTTTGTGATTTCTTTCCAGAGATTAATTTTATTATGACTTACAACTAACTTATTTATAATACAGTGTTATAAGACATAAGATGGAGGAATTAGCATGCCTTGCTCACAATATGGACAGGCAGTGTTAGACTCTTTTTTTGTGTGACTCATTATCACTTAACAATGCCAGAGAAGGAAAGTTGCTACTCACCATATAGCGGAGATGCTGGGTCGCGATAGGCACAATAAAAAGATTCACACACTCATAGCTTTCGGCCATTAAGGCCTTTGTCAGCAGTACACACACACACACACACACACACACACACACACACACACACACGCACAGACGCAACTTGCATACAAAGTGTTGCAGTATAGACAGAGGGCAGGAGAGAAGATGCGGAGGGGTAGGGGGTAAGTAGCGGAAAGGAGAGAAATAAAAATAAATTGAAAGACTGGGTGTGTCAGTGAAATGACGGCTGTGTAGTGCTGGAATGGGAACAGGGAGGGGTCTGGATGGGTGAGGACAGTGACTAACGAAGGTTGAGGCCAGGAGGGTTACGGGAACGTAGGATGTATCGCAGGGAAAGATCCCACTTGCACAATTCAGAAAAGCTGGTGTTGGTGGGAAGGATCCATAGGGTACAGGCTGTGAAGCAGTCATTGAGATGAGGGGTATCATGTTTGGCAGCGTGTTCAGCAGCATGGTGGTCCACTTTATAACATCCACATATATATATATATATATATATATATATATATATATATATATATATATATATATATATTACGAGTGGAATATGAACATGTGGATAATATTCATTCAATTATGTAATTATTTCTTAAAAAGATGATAATTATGTAAAAGAGAGACAATATTTGTCTCACATTCTTTGTTAATCTATGTCATTCTTTTCTTTTCTTTTGTACCCTTTTGTTGTCTTCTTCTGATGTACATCGCCGACGCAAGACGTGAATCGATTTGAGGTCTATTAAATGAAAAACATTTAATGTAAAATTATTGTACTTTTATGTTCATTTGCTGGTAAAAACAAATAGAGCTAAATGCGTTAAAACTATTTATGATTAATTATTGAAAATTCACTTCCTCTTTTAATTATAATTTTGCATTAATTGTTTTATCATAGCCGCAAGAAGTGCAGCCATTGTTAGTTGCGATTATATAGCAACTTGGTCTGTACTTCTAGTTGAAAATAGCATGGGTTTGTGTTAAAGTAATTTGCAAAACAATTTAATAATTTTTTTTATTGGTGGCATCAATTTAAATGATTAACTATTTATTGGGGAAAGGAAAATCTTAATTAATAAAGAAATCCTCTATCTCTTGTTGGCCGCTATCTTAACTTTTATTACAGCGGCAAATTTAAATTACTTGAAACTGCAAACAATATTCCGATGTGTAAGAAATAAATGTGCACTGATGGTACTGAACTCTATTTATAAAAGAAAAAAAATTAATTGAATCAGACTGCATTTTCTAAGAACAGTGCTGATGGTATTTATTGTTGAACAAGATTTCATTGCTGATGTATGAGGCCAAAATTAAACCACAGACGAATCACAGAGAAAAATATTTTTTGGTAGCATATGTCAGTGCTGTGTGCAGGTGGTATTCTGTGGTTCCTTTTCATGATCAATTTGCTAAGAATAATTAAATCCATCGAAGACAAAAAAATTATAAAAGCTCTGATGTACGATCTGTAATTTTGGTAATATGAGCACAGCCTACAGTCAACATTATTACACTATGTCAGGTGGAATTCTTGTGCAATTTGAACAAAATAATTATCCGGTGGTAGTTGGAGTTTGAATAATGCATTATACATGTGTATAATATTGTCAATATCATTTACAAAATCAAATCAATGCAACTGCTATATATTAAAAAAAAAAAAAGAAGTTAATTCAAACTGCAGAATACGATAGAGCATAGAGTATTGTATCATCCATATTCATTGCACTTGTCCATGTTGATGATTCACAAAAACCGCCACAACTTGTTTTTTGGCCACAGTTTGTCAGTGGCCATCCGTGCGAACAGACAGCTTGTTGGTTATCATGCCTACATATAATGCAGCACAGTTGTTGCAGCTTAGCTTGTAAATCACATGACTGGTTTCACAGGTAGCTCTCCCTTTAATGGGATAGGTGATGTTAGTGACCGGACTGGAGTAGGTGGTGGTAGGAGAATGTATGGGACAGGTCTTGCATCTAGGTCTATTACAGGGGTATGAGCCATGAGGTAAGGGATTGGGAGCAGGGGTTGCGTAAGGATGGAAAAGTATATTGTGTAGGTTCGGTGGATGGCGGAATACCACGATAGGAGGGGTGGGAAGGATAGTGGGTAAGACATTTCTCATTTCAGTGCACGACGAGAGGTAATCGAAATCCTGGTGGAGAATGTATTTCAGTTGCTCCAGTCCCGGATGGTACTGAATTACAAGGGGAATGCTCCTCTGTGGCCGGACTGTGGAGCTTTGGGAGGTGGTGGGAGACTGGAAAGATGAGGCACGGGAGATTTGTTTTTGTACAAGGATGGGAGGATAATTACGGTCAGTGAAGGCTTCAGTGAGACCTTCGGTATATTTAAAGAAGGACTGCTCGTCACTGGAGATGCGATGACCACGGGTGGCCAGGCTGTACGGAAGGGACTTCTTGGTATGGAATGGGTGGCAGCTTTCGAAATGGAGGTATTGCCGGTGGTTAGTAGGATAGATATGGACGGAGGTACTGATGTAGCCATTTCTGAGATGGAGGTCAACATCTAGGAAGGTGGCTTGTTGGGTTGAGTAATACCAGGTGAAGCAAATGGGGAAGTTGTTGAGGTTCTGGAGAAATGTGAATAAGGTGTCCTCACCTTCAATCCAGATAGCAAAGATGTCATCAATGAATCTGAACAAGGTGAGGGGTTTAGGATTCTGGGATTTTAGGAAGGATTCCTCTAGATAGTCCATGAATAGGTTAGCATAGGATGGTGCCATGCAGGTGCCCATAGCCCTGCAATAGACCTAGATGCAAGACCTGTCCCATACATCCTCCTACCACCACCTACTCCAGTCGGGTCACTAACATCACCTACCCCATCAAAGGCAGGGCTACCTGTGAAACCAGTCATGTGATTTACAAGCTAAGCTGCAGCCACTGTG
Organism: Schistocerca americana; assembly: GCF_021461395.2. Taxonomy (NCBI): domain Eukaryota; kingdom Metazoa; phylum Arthropoda; class Insecta; order Orthoptera; family Acrididae; genus Schistocerca; species Schistocerca americana. The sequence continues at coordinate 185,328,780 of NC_060126.1, forward strand.
CTGCATTCTATGTAGGCATGACAACCAACAAGCTGCCTGTCCACATGAACAGCCACCGACAAACTGTGGCCAAAAAACAAGTGGACCACCCTGTTGCTGAACACGCTGCCAAACATGATATCCCTCAACTCAATGACTGCTTCACAGCCTGTGCCATATGGATCCTTCCCACCAATACCACCTTTTCTGAATTGCGCAGGTGGGAACTTTCCCTGCAATACATCCTACGTTCCCATAATCCTCCTGGCCTCAACTTCGTTAGTCACTGTCCTCTCTCATCCAGCCCCCTCCCTGTTCCCATTCCAGCACTACACAGCCGTCATTTCACCGCCACACCCAATCTTTTAATTTCTTTTTATTTTTATTTCTCTCCTTTCCGCTATTTACCCCCTCCCCCCTCCGCACCTTCTCTCCTGCCCTCCGTCTAAACTGTAACACTTCACTATCCACCACTCCCACCATACTATTCCTCCTCCTCCCCGACGCAGCCCCCTCCTTACCCCCAACAAGTCGCCATGCCCATCATACAGTGGTGCTGCTGCTCGCAGTGTAGTTTCAGCTCTCTGAGACTGCAGACGTGTGTGCAAGTTGCGTTTGCGTGTGTGTTTGTGTTTGTGTATGAATGTGTGTGTGTGTGTGTGTGTGTGTGTGTGTGTGTGTGTGTGTGTGTGTGTGTGTGTGCGTGCGCATGTGTGTATGCGTGTTTACTACTGACAAAGGCTTTAATGGCCGAAAGCTATGAGTGTGCGAATCTTTTTATTGTGGCTATCGCAACTCAGCATCTCCGCTATATGGTGAGTAGCAACTTTCCTTTTCTGGTATTGTTACATTCCATCCTGGATTTTCCGTTGTTTCATTATCACTTAATTATCATGGTTGGCTGTCATATAAAACAGTAATAGGTTTTGTTTTTATTATTTTAATAATGAGACCAAGAACTTTAATTTCTTTATTTATTTTTTTATTTTGATGTTACGATAAAAAAGCCAAGCAATTAAACATGGATCTCTCCATGAATAGCGACGTAGACTCTACCACTCAGAGAAGTTAATCATATGATCAGTTAATCAAATTGTTCCAAAAATGGATTTAATGACTAGGATGATGTCTGTAGTTCGAAATTGCATAGACAAAATTTTGTTCACACAAGCAGATATGTCTGCAGCACAGAACAAACTTCAGAAAAACAAGATGCTATGTTGTCAGAAACTCTGGCAAAACTTTACCAAAATCTGATGCTGAGTTGACAGAAATTTTAGAGAAGTCATTTGCTCAAAAAGTGATGTCCACCAAAATCCTGGGGTTAAAGTTATGTCCAGCAGGCCTACCAGAAGTTGTACAAAAATTACGTGATGAGACTGTAGCAATAAACCAGCGCAAGTTGCGCTATCTGAAACTGTTTGTCAACTTTCTGGAAGAGTAAATAATATAGCTGCCGACCAAGAAAAAATTATGCATGATCAAGCTGAATTACAGAGACAGTCATATTTGTGGCTTGGATGTTTGAAAAGGACACATGAATAACAGAAATCAGAGCTACAAAATTCCAAGCACCAGTTTACTAAATAACTAATGAGGTTATGTCTGAATGGACCATTTAGCCAGCCATTTCAGCCATGTTACAGATAAATTAGGGAACAATTTTTTCATTATGGCATGATGCATGTTGCCATAAGTGAGCAAATGTAACAGTGAAAGTGAATTATCTGAAATAAAGGAGTTGGTGCATGCTTATCAATAGGTTGCACAGGACTGGGAAAATGTCCATGCTTCTGAACCAATGTATAATTGGCAGCAGCATGTGTAATGTGATCTTACGGTTCAATAGTGCATGAATCAGCATATACTATGCGAACTGCAACAATCTTTGCTTCTAAACTGCTTGAAGAAAATTTAACAAGACATTGACAATTCCAATGTTTTATCCTAGAAAAAAAGAGTCTTTATCCTATGGTTTCCATCAGATAATTCTGCTTTGGTTTGATGTAGAGGAATAGGTTTTATACTAGGCTATGTTCAAGGGGATGCTCCCCTCTGGGCTACAGAGCCACCTGAATATTGTTGCATGTGTGGATGGATATGTGTGTGTGTGTGTGTGTGTGTGTGTGTGTGCGCGCGAGTGTATACCCGTCCTTTTTTCCCCCTAAGGTAAGTCTTTCCGCGCCCGGGATTGGAATGACTCCTTACCCTCTCCCTTAAAACCCACATCCTTTCGTCTTTCCCTCTCCTTCCCTCTTTCCTGATGAGGCAACAGTTTGTTGCGAAAGCTTGAATTTTGTGTGTATATTTGTGTTTGTTTGTGTGTCTATCGACCTGCCAGCGCTTTCGTTCGGTAAGTCACCTCATCTTTGTTTTTGTATATAATTTTTCTCACGTGGAATGTTTCCCTCTATTATAGAGATGACAGTATGATATATACAGCCTTAGCTATACCAGCAATGAGCATAATCTGTGGTACCATAGATAACAAAATCATCAAACCAACCATAATTAGCATAATCAGACATGTGAAAGGAGTGTGGAAGTGAAAAGAATTGCCTGACCACCTCTGTGCAGGAAAACTTTGATGTCATTATGCCCCAAGAATATGATCACAGAGAGGGGTAAGGGCTGTGATAGTTCAGTTCATTTAATCCATACTAATATATATATAAAAACAAAGATGAGGTGACTTACCGAACGAAAGCGCTGGCAGGTCGATGGACACACAAACAAACACAAACATACACACAAAATTCAAGCTTTCGCAACAAACTGTTGCCTCATCAGGAAAGAGGGAAGGAGAGGGAAAGACGAAAGGAAGTGGGTTTTAAGGGAAAGGGTAAGGAGTCATTCCAATCCCGGGAGCGGAAAGACTTACCTTAGGGGGAAAAAAAGGACAGGTATACACTTGCACACACACACACACACACACACACATATCCATCCACACATACAGACACAAGCAGACATATTTAAAGACAAATATATATATATAGTGCAAATGTTTTAAGCAAAAATCTCAAAGAGTATTTGCCTAATTTACTTTAGACTTTTACACTGTCTTTAATAAACTTTCAGACAGACAAAGGCTGTATATTCTTTTAAACAGCAGTGAACAGGTTTTCTGTTAAAACAAACAGCAAGAAAGAAAATGCTGTGGTATGAAAATGTGTGGTTTAGTTTTCTTTCTTGCAGCCTGTTTCAACTATGATAGCATGGCATTTAAACAATCAGACAGTTTGCTTCTCCATATATATAACTTTTAATAAATATTGTATACATAACAATGTGTTGTTTTGTTTTCCTCCCTGAAGTCAGATTTAACTATGGTAGCAGCTCAGTTTAACAATCAGACAAATTGTTTCTCCCATACAAATTCAGAAAAGTGAAAAGTTCTCCCAGTCTTTTTTCTGACACCATTTAGTCATCATCTATCGCCAAAGACTACGATGTACATACATGTCTATGGAGCAACAGTTCACCCAGTGAGGCGACGTCTAAGGTAAATTTTCTTTAGTATATTTCAGTTATCAGATAAATCTAATTTGCCTCTGGATTAAGAAAACAGCATAGCATCCAACAAATGAAAAATTTTGTGTATTCTGAAGTTTTGTATTATATTGTGTACAAAGATAAAAAAAGAAAGAAAAAAGAAAAAAAAACTCTTAAAACACTAAAAACCAAAAACAAAAACAGTTCTTTTTCATTCATATTCTAATGTTTTGTTATAAATTTGAGTTCTATACCTTTTGAAGTGGACAATTCACAACGAGGAATCAAAATTTGTGTCCTGAAACAATACCCAGGGATATCCAGTAGCCGGCTGGTGTGGCCGTGCGGTTCTAGGCGCTTCAGTCTGGAACCGCGTGACCGCTACGGTTGCAGGTTCGAATCCTGCCTCGGGCATGGATGTGTGTGATGTCCTTAGGTTAGTTAGGTTTAAGTAGTTCTAAGTTCTAGGGGACTGATGACCACAGATGTTAAGTCCCATAGTGCCCAGAGCCATTTGAACAATTTGATATCCAGTGCCCCTACATATTTAGCAACTGCAAAGCATTATCAGTATTGCTTGTACACTGTAGTAATGGGTGATGTTAGAGCTTTACTATGATATAAATCATTGTAATTTCAGATTAAGGCTCTGCCGTTAACATGGTTTCCACTGATCTATTCAAGAGAGTATGAGAAAATGTAAATGTACCAAGTTTTCCCATCAGCACCTCCAAGATTCTGAGAGCCATAGGCACCATATCCTGTAATATAAAGTTACAGGCCTGCCTGTCTATTGAACTGGGAAATGAAAGAATGGAATTCACATTCACATTTGTTGATTGTTTAATGGTGGACTATATATTACACATGGAATCCTATAGGAAAGAGATAAACAGATGACATTTATTGCGGAAAAATCCACATTCTACATCGTGGTATTGAAGTATCTCTGGAGCTCATAAAAACTGACATTTACTACAGTACATTTTGCCAAGCCATCAAAGTAGACTTTATCATCAGGGTGAGAGTATATAAAAATAAGCACCAATGTGACTTAATTGTTGTTCCTTATATTACAAAGCACATTATGAATAAAATAACCATGTCTAAATATTTGAACAATAATCAGCAGTCTGATCTAACAAGGACTTTTTAACAATATTCAGGCGTTCTTGAATAAAGACTTGGTATTGTCTTGTCATACCACACAAGACTTACTGTCACAATTCTCACTCCATTCCCTGGGTAAAAATACCTGTGATCACCAAAGAAATTCCAAAATGCTGGATTAACATAATCAAATCATCCAGGAGCCCTTTAGACTGCCATTTCCAGTGGGGAAACTGGAAGTAAATGTTAAATTAGTTTTACATACCAAAGCTATTAACAAAATTATCTATGCAGGTAGAAGCTATCAATTTAAGGTGTTGTGCTTTGGCTTGAATATTAGTTCAGGTGTTTCTTTTCCGGCACTCGATTATGGACTATGGCCTGACTTGCTTGACAGGGTAAAGTTAAAATAGATATTAAAGTTAAAATGATCATTATAAACTGAAAGCATCTTAAGCCTAAGATTAAAAAAAAACTTTAGAGCCACCACACCATACTACAGAAGTTACACAATAAGTCAGCTATTGTTCTTATATTCATAGACTTAAAGCAACTATTATAAATTATAAAAAGTGGCATACAGAGTGGAAAAAGTAACACCAGCTGTTTAAAAAGGATCAACAATGATTTATTTTAATTACAAGAAACAATAAAATAATACAAAAATTAATATCTTGGCAAAGTGCCATAATATAATGTAGCCACATTACTGGACTGAATAAGAGAAATGAACATACCAAACATCAGTTTTATATTATTTAAAAAAATAATATGGTGTTGACTTCTCTATGCACTGTTTCTCATGCAACACACATGCATTTGAAAAGCGACAATCCTGATAGTCGGACACAGAACATTTTTGCTGTCTGCGGGGTAGTTATGATCATCCCGTTCTCAATCCTGTTCTGATAAAAATCTGCTTACTTCCATAAATACGTATATAATTTCATATGACATTAATTTGAAAACATGAAATGTTCATTGCTCTTTACATACTGATCCCAACCTTTCACAAGTCACATATGTAATTATTCAAGTCGATTTCATGGTCCCAAAACATTGGCATTCATAAAATCTCCAAGTCGCAAAGAAACTGTCTCAACTTTATCTCATGTTACAAGTATACGATCTTCATATTTCCATCAGCCTCTTTGTATCTGTCAGTACTTCATTTGAGTGTTTTGCTAAAAAGAAAAAAGACAACATTGAAAATAAACACAAAACTGTGTATACAACATGTACAACAATAATTATATCTGAGAATGAGAACCTACCTTCTGCTTGAATGACTTGACTACTTCCCAGTAAACAGTCTTTAAGCTCAGACTGCTTACCAATCTTTACTCCATCACACAATATACAGTTTGACAGGCTGGACCTGCAGAAACCACACAGAAACATGTATATGTAACTATAGTTTTTAATAATAATAATCTTGTACAAAATTTTCTTAGTTGTCTAGATGCATAATCACGTCTGAGTGATAACTCAAGCTTTTGACTAACTTCTCTCAAAGTTGGCCAACTCTTAAATACAAAATACCACTAGTCTCAATTACTATATTCATCTCCTTGCAATACTGGCAGACAAAGTCATAAAAATGACAAGCAAACTGAAATGATTAACTGCTGTTATAAAAGTGTAAAGTACTGGAAAAAAAAACAGTTGTATAATGACCTGAAAAGTAGTACACATTTTCATCTTACAAACTATGTAAACACATGTAAAACTATGTTTAGAAGGATGCCAAATGAAGTAAAAGAAATGACACAAAAATTCTTTCTGAACCATACAAGTAAATCAAAGGAAGTATAATCAGTTGTGAAATCTGAACTTGGTGTCATAGTCAGCATTCCACAAATCTCCAAAATTAAGACAGGTGACAAGTCCATTGGAAATTCTTCAGAAGTATCACAATATTTCAATGAGTTTCTTACAAATGTATCAAAATCAGCTGTTGATGTACTTTACCTAGGCAATGTCAAACACTTTAGTTTGAATCAGGATAACAGCAAAGTTCGAACCAAATTTGAGCAAATTACAGTAAATGATGTAGAAAAAAAGTAGTATCATCCCTTAAAAATAAAAAATTCAACTGGATTGTATGAAACACCTATTAGAGTAATTAAAACAGTTCCTAGTGTTATATCAGGAGCCATATATGAAATACTGTACCAGTAATTCCCCCCCCCCCCCCCCCCCCCCCCATGAACCATGGACCTTGCCGTTGGTGGGGAGGCTTGCGTGCCTCAGCGATACAGATAGCCGTACCGTAGGTACAACCACAATGGAGGGGTATCTGTTGAGAGGCCAGACAAACGTGTGGTTCCTGAAGAGGGGCAGCAGCCTTTTCAGTAGTTGCAATGGCAACAGTCTGGATGATTGACTGATCTGGCCTTGTAACAATAACCAAAACAGCCTTGCTGTGCTGGTACTGCAAACGGCTGAAAGCAAGGGGAAACTACGGCCGTAATTTTTCCCGAGGGCATGCAGCTTTACTGTATGATTAAATGATGATGGCGTCCTCTTGGGTAAAATATTCCGGAGGTAAAATAGTCCCCCATTCGGATCTCCGGGTGGGGACTACTCAAGAGGATGCCTTTATCAGGAGAAAGAAAACTGGCGTTCTACGGATCGGAGCGTGGAATGTCAGGTCCCTTAATAGGGCAGGTAGGTTAGAAAATTTGAAGAGGGAAATGGATAGGTTAAAGTTAGATATAGTGGGAATTAGTGGAGTTCGGTGGCAGGAGGAACAAGACTTCTGGTCAGGTGACTACAGGGTTATAAACACAAAGTCAAATAGGGGTAATGCAGGAGCAGGTTTAATAATGAATAGGAAAATAGGAACGGGGGTAAGCTACTACAAACAGCTTAGTGAACGCATTATTGTGGCCAAGATAGATACAGAGCCCAGACCTACTACAGTAGTACAAGTTTATATGCCAACTAGCTCTGCAGATGACGAAGAAATTGAAGAAATGTATGATGAAATAAAAGAAATTATTCAGATAGTGAAGGGAGGCGAAAATTTAATAGTCATGGGTGACTGGAATTCGAGTGTAGGAAAAGGGAGAGAAGGAAACGTAGTAGGTGAATATGGATTGGGGCTAAGAAATGAAAGAGGAAGCCGACTGGTAGAATTTTGCACAGAGCACAACTTAATCATAGCTAACACTTGGTTTAAGAATCATGATAGAAGGTTGTATACATGGAAGAACCCTGGAGATACTAAAAGGTATCAGATAGATTATATAATGGTAAGACAGAGATTTAGGAACCAGGTTTTAAATTGTAAGACATTTCCAGGGGCAGATGCGGACTCTGACCACAATCTATTGGTTACGACCTGTAGATTAAAACTAAAGAAACTGCAAAAAGGTGGGAATTTAAGGAGATGGGACCTGGATAAACAGAAAGAACAGGATGTTGCACAGAGTTTCAGGGAGAGCATAAGGGGACAATTGACAGGAATGGGGGAAAGAAGTACAGTAGAAGAAGAATGGGTAGCTCTGAGGGATGAAGTAGTGTTGGCAGCAGAGGATCGAGTAGGTAAAAAGACAAGGACTAGTAGAAATCCTTGGGTAACAGAAGAAATATTGAATTTAATTGATGAAAGGAGAAAATATAAAAATGCAGTAAATGAAGCAGGCAAAAAGGAATACAAACGTCTCAAAAATGAGATCGACAGGAAGTGCAAAATGGCTAAGCAGGGATGGCTAGAGGACAAATGTAAGGATGTAGAGGCTTATCTCACTAGGGGCAAGATAGATACTGCCTACAGGAAAATTAAAGAGACCTTTGGAGATAAGAGAACCACTTGTATGAACATCAAGAGCTCAGGTGGAAACCCAGTTCTAAGCAAAGAAGGGAAAGCAGAAAGGTGGAAGCAGTATATAGAGGGTCTATACAAGGGCAATGTACTTGAGGACAATATTATGGAAATAGAAGAGGATGTAGATGAAGATGAAATGGGAGATACTATACTGCGTGAACAGTTTGACACAGCACTGAAAGACCTGAGTCGAAACAAGGCCCCCGGAGTAGACAACATTCCATTGGAGCTACTGACGGCCTTGGGAGAGCCAGTCCTGACAAAACTCTACCATCTGGTGAGCAAGATGTATGAAACAGGCGAAATACCCTCAGACTTCAAGAAGAATATAATAATTCCAATCCCAAAGAAAGCAGGTGTTGACAGATGTGAGAAATACCGAACAATCAGTTTAATAAGCCACAGCTGCAAAATACTAACACGAATTCTTTACAGACGAATGGAAAAACTAGTAGAAGCCGACCTCGGGGAAGATCAGTTTGGATTCCGTAGAAATACTGGAACACGTGAGGCAATACTGACCTTACGACTTATCTTAGAAGAAAGATTAAGGAAAGGCAAACCTACGTTTCTAGCATTTGTAGACTTAGAGAAAGCTTTTGACAATGTTGACTGGAACACTCTCTTTCAAATTCTAAAGGCGGCAGGGGTAAAATGCAGAGAGCAAAAGGCTATTTACAATTTGTACAGAAACCAGATGGCAGTTATAAGAGTCGAGGGACATGAAAGGGAAGCAGTGGTTGGGAAGGGAGTAAGACAGGGGTGTAGCCTCTCCCCGATGTTATTCAATCTGTATATTGAGCAAGCAGTAAAGGAAACAAAAGAAAAATTCGGAGTAGGTATTAAAATCCATGGAGAAGAAATAAAAACTTTGAGGTTTGCCGATGACATTGTAATTCTGTCAGAGACAGCAAAGGACTTGGAAGAGCAGTTGAACGGAATGGATGGTGTCTTGAAGGGAGGATATAAGATGAACATCAACAAAAGCAAAACGAGGATAATGGAATGTAGTCGAATTAAGTCGGGTGATGCTGAGGGTATTAGATTAGGAAATGAGACACTTAAAGTAGTAAAGGAGTTTTGCTATTTGGGGAGCAAAATAACTGATGATGGTCGAAGTAGAGAGGATATAAAATGTAGACTAGCAATGGCAAGGAAAGCGTTTCTGAAGAAGAGAAATTTGTTAACATCGAGTATAGATTTCAGTGTCAGGAAGTCATTTCTGAAAGTATTTGTATGAAGTGAAACATGGACGGCAAATAGTTTGGACAAGAAGAGAATAGAAGCTTTCGAAATGTGGTGCTACAGAAGAATGCTGAAGATTAGATGGGTAGATCACATAACTAATGAGGAGGTACTGAATAGGATTGGGGAGAAGAGGAGTTTGTGGCACAACTTGACCAGAAGAAGGGATCGGTTGGTAGGACATGTTCTGAGGCATCATGGGATCACCAATTTAGTATTGGAGGGCAGCTTGGAGGGTAAAAATCGTAGTGGAGACCAAGAGATGAATACACTAAGCAGATTCAGAAGGATGTAGGTTGCAGTAGGTACTGGGAGATGAAGAAGCTTGCACAGGATAGAGTAGCATGGAGAGCTGCATCAAACCAGTCTCAGGACTGAAGACCACAACAACAACAAAAACAACCAGTAATTTGAAGAAGAATGCTTCCCACATGTTTAAAAGTATGCACTAGTAAAGCCATTGTTCAGTGAAGGCAGAAAGAAAGATGTATACTGACCAGTACATCTAATCCCAATATTATCAAAAGTATTCAAAAAAGTGTTGCAATCCAAAGACAAAATTTCACAGTGAAATCCAATAAGATCACATTAAATCACTTCAGCTTCCAGAAAGGGACAAGTACAATATGTGCCATCAACAGACTTGCTGAGAAGATTTGCTTATCTCTGGGCAAATCCTGAAGAGTCACACGAATTTTATGTGAGATTCTGAAGGCTTTCGATTGTATAAACAACTCTCTACTGTTCCACAAATTATACTATGGAAAATCCAGAATAGAATGTAATAATATTATGAAAATGATAGTTGCTACTCACAATATAGTGAAGATACTAAGTCACAGATAGGCACAACAATAAGACTACCACAAAATGAGCTTTAAACCAACAAGGCCTTTGTCAAAAATAGATCACACAGACACACACACACACACACACACACACACACACACACACACACACACACACACACAAATGCATCTCACAGACACATGACCGCAGTCTCTGGCAGTTGAAGCCAGACTACGAGCAGCAGCGCATGATGGGAGAGGCAACCAGGTGGGGGTAAGGAGGAGGAGGCTGGGATGGGGAGGAAGAGAGAGGTGAAAAACATTAAAGTGCTGCTAGTGGGAGCATTCAGGGACAAGGTGGAGAGATGGTAGGGCAGATAGATGCAGTCGGGAGGTTAGGTGGAGGGCAGAGGAGAGAGGGAGGGGGGGGGGGGGCATCAGAAAAGGAGAAATGTAAAAAGACTGGGTGCATTGGTGAAATAGAGGGCTGTGCAGTGCTGGAATGGGGACAGGGAAGGGGCTAGATGGGTAAGGACAGTGATTAACAAAAATTGAGAGCAGGAGGGTTAGGGGAATGTAGGATATATTGCAGGGAGAGTTCCCAACAGAGCAATTGGTGGGAAGGATCCAGATGGCATAGGCTGTGAAGCAGTCGTTGAAATGAGTGTCGTGTTGTGTGGCATGCTGAGCAACAGGGTGGTCCATTCGTTTCTTGCCCACAGTTTATCGGTGGCCATTCATGCTGTCATACAGCTTGTTTGTTGCTAGGTCCACATACAATGCAGCACAGTGGTTACAGCTTAGCTTAGAAATCACATGACTGGTTTCATGGGCAGCCCTGCCTTTGATGGGGTAGGTGATGTTTGTGACCAGACAGGAGTGGGTGGTGGTGGGAGAATGCACAGGGCAGTTCTTGTATCTGCATGTATTACAGGGATAAGAGCCATGAGCCAAGCCATTGGGAGCAGGGGTTGTGTAGGCTCGGGTGGGTGGCGGAATGCCACTGTGGGAGGGGTGGGAAGGATAGAGGGTAGGACATTTCTCATTTTCAGGGCATGACGAGAGGTAGTCAAAAATCCAGTACAGAATGTATTTCAGTTGCTCCAGTACTAGGTGGCACTGAGTCACAAGGGGAATGCTCCTCAGTGGCCGTATAGTGGAACTTTTGGAGGTGGTGAATAACTGGAAAGATAAGGTGTGGGAGATCTGTTTTTGTACAAGGCTTTACTGAGGCCTTCAAGGACCATAATTATATAGTCTGTAAAGGCCTCAGTAAGACCCTTGATATATTTAAAGAGGAACTGCTCATCACTGCGGATGCAATGGCCATGGGTGGTTAGACTGTGTGTGGAAGGGACTTCTTGGTATGGAATGGGTGGCAGCTGTCGAAGTGGAGGTATTGCTGGTGGTTGGTAGGTTTGATATGGAGAGGTACTGATTTAGCCATGTTTGAGGTGGAGGCCAACACGAGAAGGTGACTTGTTAGGTTGAGCAGGACCAGGAGAAGCAAATGGGGTGGTAGGTGTTGAGGTTCTGGAGGAATGTGGATAGGATGTCCTCACCCTTGATCTACATCATGAAGATGTCATCGGTGAATCTGAACCAGGTGAGGGGTTAGGATTCTGAGTGTTTGGGAAGGAGTCCTTCGGATGCCCCGTGAATAAGTTGGCAAAGGATGGTGCCATGCAAGTGCCCCTAGCTGTGCCTGGTTCGTTTGTTGGTAATGGCTTCAGAGGAGAAGTAATTTTGAGTGAGGATGTAGCTTGTCATAGTGACTATGAAGGATGTTGTTGGCTTGGTATCCATTGGGCATCAGGAATGGTAGTGTTCAACACCAGTAACCCCATAGGCATTAGGGCTGTTAGTGTAAACAGAGGTGGCATCAATAGTGACAAGTATGGCACTGTATGTTAAAGGAACAGGAACTATGGAGAGTTGGTGGAGTAAATGGTTGGTATCTTTCACATAGGAGGATAGGTTGTGGGTAATAAGCTAAAGGGGTTGGTCTACGAGAGCAGAGATGCTCTCAGCGCGGGCACAGTAACTGGCCACAATGGGGCATCCAGGGTTGTTGGGTTTATGGACTTCAGGAAGCATTTAAAAGGTAGAAGTGCAGCGAGTGGTAGGGGTGAGGACAGAGATGGACTCTGTGGAAAGGTTCTGGGACAGACCTAAGGATTTTAGGAGAAACTGAGGATCCTGCTGGATTTCTAGAACAGGATCACTGTGGCAGTGTTTGTGGGTGGGTCAATCTGACAGCTGGCAGAGTCCTTGTGCCATGTAATCCTTTGATTCAATACAACAGTGGTGCAGCCTTTGTCAGCAGGTAGGATTATAAGAGTGGAATCAGTTTTTAGGTGGTGAATTGTGCTTTTTTCTGTGGATGTAAAGTTAGTTTTCATGTTGAGGGATTTGGGGATGATGGTGAGGCACAGTTAGATGTAAAAAAAATTCTAGAAAGTTAACAGAGGGTGATCTGGGGGCAGTGGAGGTGGATCACGGTTGGGTGCTTCCTAAAGTCCATAAACCCAACCACCTAGCCAGTTACTGTGCCCCTATTGAGAGAACCTCTGCTCTTATAGACCAATACCTTTGGCCTATTACCCACAACCTACCCTCTTATATAAAGATACCAACCATTTCCTCCACCGAATCTCAACAGTTCCTGTTCCTTTACCACATGGTGCCCTGCTTGTCACTACTCATGCCACTTCCTTTTGCACTACCATCCCTAATGCCATGGCCTTTCCACTATTGGACAGTACCTTTCCCAACATCCAATGGATTCCAAACCAACAACCTCCTTCCTAGTCGCCATGACCAACTATCATCCTCAGCCACAATTACTTCTCCTTTGAAGGCATTACCTACAAACAAATCCACGGTAAGGATATGAACACCTGCATGGCACCATCCTATGCCAACCAATTTCATGGGCCATCTAGAGGAATCATTCCAAAACACCCAAACCCTAAACCCCTCACCTGGTTCACATTCATTGATGACATCTTCATGACTTGGATTGTGGGTGAGGACACCATATCCACATTCCTGAAGCACCTCAACACCTACCCCATTAGGCTCACCTGGTCCTACTCAATCCGACAAGCCACTTTCCTCAAAGTTGAACTCCAACTCACAGATGGCTACATCAGTACCTCTGCCCATATCAAACCTACCAACCACCAGCAGTACCTCCACTTCGACAGCTGCCACCTATTGCATACCAAGAAGTCCCATCCACTCAGCCTAGCCACCCATGGCCATTGCATCTGCAATGATGAGGGGTTCCTCTCGAAATATACCAAGGGTCTTACTGAGGCCTTTACAGACCATAATTATCCCTTGAACCTTGTACAAAAACAGTCACCCACTACTTCCCAAAGTCTCACGACACATCCACAGAGCAGCATTACACTCAGTACCATCCAGGACTGTAGTAACTGAATTACATTCTCCACAATGGTTTTGACATCACTCGCCGTGCCCTGAAATGAGAAATGTCCTAATCACTATCCTTCCTGCCCCTCCCGGCGGCATTCTGCTGCTCACTGAAGCTACACAACATCCTCATCCATGCCTACACAACCCCTGCACCCAACACCTTGCTTCATGACATTTATCCCTGTAATAGATCTAGATACAAGACCTGTCCCATACATCCTTCCACCACCACCACCACCACCACCACCACCCACTCCAGTCTAGTCACAAACATCACCTATCCCATCAAAGGCAGGGCTGCCCGTGAAACCAGTCATGTGATCTACAACAGGGTGTATACGTGGACGAAGATTTCCCGGTTAAAAATACACTTTCTCCTGGATGAAAATACACTTTTTTCATGTTAAGTAACAATACTCTTCCTCGGAACTGTAAAACTTATCAATTCTTTCAATGGTTGTGGCTTTATATACCGGCGTAGAATTTCCCTGCACATTAGAAAACTTAGGGAAAAAAACACGTTTTGAAAAGTTGTCTGATGTGCAGCACCATGTACACTGCATATTTTCGTATTACAAAAGTATAAATTCGAATTCAAAATCGAGATTGCGATGCGCTGTTTTAAGCCAGTCGCAGCTCGTGTCAAGCCATCTCACCAGCCGATGACAGAGAATATTCAGAGCATAGGACACGTGATGTAGTCAGCCAATAGCAACATCACTGTTCAGTAGTGCGAACACACAAATAGGAAAAGGTAATTGTTTAACTTAATATACATAATGTTGCCTCTGCCTGGCACTTAAGTGTGACTTGCAGAGTAACCATGTAGATGTAGATGTATAATATTGGTCTGTAAGATTAATAAGCTGCAAGGGAAGCTAAGCTTTCACACATAATGTTGATATTTTTTGCGCGTGTTACGCTTTAAGATACATCACACAGATGTGCTACTAAAATTTTTAACGACGACATAAACGTCTGATCTTCTGGGCTAGAAAATATTCTAAATGGTCATCCTCAAAGATTTGATTTTTGAATGGGAGTCAAACGCTCTATGATTTAAGTAATTCATCAGACATTCGTGCACAGCGTTCATCTTGCATAAAAGGAAATTTACTTTGAAAGTAATGCTTTTCAAACAACCATTCAGAATATTTTCCCGCGACCTGTTAGAAACAGATTTGCATCAGCAGTTGCCAGAGCGTTGCCGCACTTGCACAGCTACGATGGCGTAGGAAGCCCATATGTTCGTACGTCTAAAACATTAAAACATCTTAAATTATGTCATAAAAGAAACAAGACATTAGAGGATACTCCAAGAGCACGGGAATTTTGTGGACACATACTAAAATGCATAATTCGGTTTAAAGTGCACATTCGTATGTCCAGATTCAGATGTAAATTTTCTTGGAGTACCAGTGCTGTATTATCTCAAGTTTGGTTCTTTATATATTATGGCATAATTTGGAGTAGGAATTAAAATCCATGGAGAAGACATAAAAACTTTGAGGTTCGCCGATGACATTGTAATTCTGTCAGAGACAGCAAAGGACTTGGAAGAGCAGTTGAATGGAATGGACAGTGTCTTGAAAGGAGGGTATAAGATGAACATCAACAAAAGCAAAACGAAGATAATGGAATGTAGTCGAATTAAGTCGGGTGATGCTGAGGGAATTAGATTAAGAAATGAGACACTTAAAGTAGTAAAGGAGTTTTGCTATTTGGGGAGCAAAATAACTGATGATGGTCAAAGTAGAGAGGATATAAAATGTAGACTGGCAATGGCAAGGAAAGCATTTCTGAAGACGTGAAATTTGTTAACATCGAGTATAGATTTAAGTGTGAGGAAGTCGTTTCTGAAAGTATTTGTGTGGAGTGTAGCCATGCATGGAAGTGAAACGTGGACAAAAAATAGTTTAGACAAGAAGAGAATAGAAGGTTTCGAAATGTGGTGCTACAGAAGAATGCTGAAGATAAGTTGGGTAGATCACATAACTAATGAAGAGGTATTGAATAGAATTGGGGAGAAGAGAAATTTGTGGCACAACTTGTCTAGAAGAAGGGATCGGTTGGTAGGACATGTTCTGAGGCATCATGGGATCACCAATTTAGTATTGGAGGGCAGCATGGAGGGTAAAAATCGTAGAGGGAGACCAAGAGATGAATACACTAAGCAGATTCAGAAGGATGTAGATTGCACTAGGTACTGGGAGATGAAGAATCTCGCACAGGATAGAGTAGCATGGAGAGCTGCATCAAACCAGTCTCTGGACTGAATACAACAACAACAACAACAATGCCATACTTGCTAGAAGATGAAAACTTGAACTTGAAATATAGCGAACAGTTGAAACTAGCCAATAGTGTGGAATTAAACACTTCAAATAAATTGATTGCTTTAGCAGAAAAGATTAATAAAAGTCAAATTTCTTTAAAAAACCGACAAAAAATAACTTCATTGTTCTGCAAGGTGATTAACACTTGACTGTCAGAAAGGTAGAAACAAAATAAAATCTGAAACAAATAACATATTTTGATGATGATGATGAGGTCCCATACTCCGAGGAGCATAGGGGACGATTCAGGAGACCCTTCAATAATTAAGTGAATGTATTTTAATTCACTTGATAGCTCCCAGCCGCAGAAATCCGTTTTGTTTTCATTTGATGTGAGAGCAACAAACGAAGAGGAAACAGCAAAACCACTTAACATAAACACGGGAGACTACCACCTCCCCACTACAGCTCAGACTGCTCTGTGCATCAGCTCCGGATCTATATTATTTCTGAACTGCGGCAATATTAGATAGTGGCGCTCCCCCTCCCTCAAGCATTTGAGGTAGGACACCAAAAATTTAAAAAATCGACTTTTCAAAAATATCTTCATTTTGTAGCTCACATCTTTCTGAAGAGTCTGATACACAAAACATATATGTTCGAGGGAACGTAAGACACGTTATTTGGTCGTAAGTGTGCTGAAGTGCAGTGTCACGCCTCTTCACACAGCATTCTTCCATCACACGCCTCTGTATTTCGCTCTGTGGAATTCAAACATGTAATATTTTGTGAAGGGTGGCATCAAACTATACTTAGGCCAGTGGAAATTAAAATCTCCTGTGGTGCTTATCCTGCTCCCAGTCGGCCGGTGTGACAGCCTGCCCCTCTTTAAAAAATAAATAAATAAACAAATAAAAAATATCTTGCAATTAATAGTGAATGGGATTATTTGTAATCGGGAGAACAAGAACTGATCAGAAAATTTGCACTTTGTACTGCCTATTATCTAATAACTTGCTGTTTTGTGTGACATAAAATTAAATACAGGACACATAAAACAAGTAAAGACAAGAGACAAGCAAGACAGTATACATTTCTTCAATCTTTAAGTCCTAGCTTTTTTTTCTCTCTATCTTGCCACAGCTTTATGTGGTGTACTTTCCTTTCTGGGAAAGAATCTATTACCTCATCAAAGTTCGTGAACGTTTTGCTACATAAAAAATGAAATGTCGTTGTCTAATACTAGAAAAGCTGTTAATACAAATAGTACCTAAGACTGGTGTGGTTTTCCGATCTGATTACGTGTATTTTGTCACTGTCTGCTAGATAAAACGAAATAAGCCCACCTAATATTGCAACAATTGTTACACACACCAAATAAACAAGATTGTTTTGCCACAAATAGTCATCTTTATAACATGACAGAATATAATTCGCGAAGTACCAATATCATATGTCTACCAGGCCTTCTAAAAGCAAAAAATTTTATGTTAGGAAATAGTTTCACGTTTCATTCATAGTCTCTAGCTTCTGACGCATGAGATCGAAGAGTAGTAGTACGAAATTTTTATATAAATTTGGAATCGTCATATTCTTCCGTAATTTGTGTGAGTCCCCATTTCTCCTCCTTCCTCTGTCTAACAAACAATCTTGTCATCACTAATTCTGTAACTATTCCTGCCAGTGTCAAAACTTATTCTCTGGTTAACTTCACTAACCCTACCACAATCACCGGTTTAATATCCCGCATTTATTCTCCGGTTAGGCGTTATTACCTGTTCATACAACATGTTTTCCGCGCTACTCCCACAATAGAACTTTAGCGGCTGCTAGCTGGGGACTGTATAACTGGCCCTTAGTAGTGTAGCGGTCTGGCCAAAAATTTTCTGTCAAAATTTCATTCTCTTGGATACACGGAGAAGACAATACATATTCCTGTTAGTCATTTATTTCCACTCTGGTAGTCTGAATCTATGGATTTTGCTAGTAATTATAACAACGCTGATCATTTGCAAACCCAGTCAACTATATAAACAGCGATTGGCATTCACCCGTCCGGCTTTATTCTGCTCAGCTCGTATAGACCCGTCCGCTTTTGTCTGCAGGTAAGTTTACTTCTACATGGGCGGGGATTCCCCTGCCAGAGACATCAAGTACACTATGCACGAATTCAAAAATCAACTTATGATTCATTCAGAAATCAACTTACAATTTGTTCAAAAACCAACAGGGATGCGTTCAAAATGATATGAGTTATCGATAGACCAACATACGCTGGATGCCAGGCGCTTTGTGAATGTGGAACAAGATCTTTTTTCTCGATAATATGAATTTGGCGGCCCCACCCCCCCCCCCCCCCCCCCCGCCCCCCTCCCGAAACGCCCAGGGCAGGTACCCCTGTTTGCCCCCGCCCCCTAGTTCCGGGCCTGTTGCACATATGTGAATCTGATGGCTTAGACACACCAGTGAAATTTTTCTGGATAGCTTCTGGCTGCTTGCTGCTTTTGCTTATACAGCTAACTGCCACACTTCTGTAGACAGAAGCGGGATAAGGTACTACCACAGTCTATGTTAGACTGTCGTACTACTCATATGCAACTAAACTACACATGCGCATATGCTCACTTGCAACCACTCAAATGAATCTAATATAAACAGTTGTGACGTCACGCTCATCGGAGGCAATTTGTTGTTATGAAGCATTGCATAGTCTTCCTAACACCTTTGACACATTTTGCTGTTGGCAGATGCTTGTATGAGCACTGTGTTTTGTTGTTGTATATGGTTCATTTCCTTTGAAACTTAAGTTTCTTTTTTTTTTCCTCTCTCATTCTTGTTTTATTGCTGCAGTATTATTCTGCAGTAGTGAGATACAGTAATATTCTTTGTTAGAGTACTAGTTCTTACCAGTTAGTTACAAAAATTTAACTGAAAACTAAAACAACGAAAAATTCCCGGAATTCTAAAAAAATTCCTGAGTTTTTCCCGCTTTTCTCCCAGATGAAAAAATTCCCGGGTTTTTCCTAGATCACCCGGTTGTCCCGGGTGGTATACACCCTGTACAAGCTAAACTGCAACCACTGTGCTGCACTGTAAGTGGGGCATGGCAACAAACAAGCTGCCTTAACTCATAAATGGCCACTGACAAACTGTGGCCGAGAAACGACTTGACCATCCTGTTGCTGAGCATGCCGCCAAACACAACGTTTATTTCAATGACTGCTTCACAGCCTGCACCATCTGGAACCTTCTCACCAACACCAGATTTTCTGAATTGTGCTGGTGGGAACTCTTGCTGCCATATATCCTACATCCCCCTAACCTTCGTGCTCTCAACTTTCTTTAAACACTGTCCTTACCCATCTAGCCCCTTCCCTGTTCCCATTCCAGCATTACACAATCCTCTACTCCACCAACGCAACCAGTCTTTTTACTTCTCTATCCCCCCTCCCCTCTCTGCCTAGCATCCGTTAACCTCCCGACTGTGCCTATCTGCCCTACCCTCTCTGAACGTTGTCCCTGCACACTCCCATTAGCAGCACTTTACTGTCCCCTACCCCCACCTTTCTATCCCTCCTCCTCCCCACCTCAGCCGCCTCCTTATCCCCACCTGGTTGCCTCTCCCATCATTCACCGCTGCTCATGGTCTGGCTTCAGCTGCCAGAGACTATGGTCAGGTATGTGTGAATTGTGTTTTTTGTCTATTCTTGACAGAGGCCTTGTCAGCCGAAAGCTCATTTTGTGACAGCCTTTTTGTTGTGTCTATCTGCAACTCAGCATCTCCAATATAAGGCAAGTAGAAAGATATGGAATAAACAGTAGTGCTTTGAACTGGTTCAAATCTCTATATGTAAAAGGTAATGGCCTGACTGACTGACTGACTGACTGACTGACTGACCAACTCACTCATTCGCACATCATCACCCAAGCCCAAACTGCTAAGGATAGAAACTTGAAATTTGGAGAAGGCATGGATCTTACACTGAAATATTATTTATGAAGCAATTTTTCAAAATTCCATCCCTAAGGAGTTGAAATACAGGATGCTGGCTGCTTGCTGCTGTTGCTTGTATGGCTAACAGCCACACTTCTGTAGCCAAAAGCGGAAGAAAGTATTACTCATATGCAACTCAACTGCTCAAATGAATCTAATGTTAACAGCTGTGACGTCACGCTCATTGGAGGCAATTTGTTGTTATGAAGTATTGCATAGTCTTCCTTTAACAAATTTTTCTGTTGGCAGATGCTAGTATGAGCACTGTGTCTTGTTGTTGTATATACCGCATTTCCTTTGCAACTTAGGTTTAATTTTCTTTTTTTTTCTTCTCTCATTCATGTTTTATTGGTGCAGTGTTATTCTGCAACAGCGAGATACAATAACATCCTTTGTTAGAGTATTGATTCTTACCAGTCAAATTACAAAAATTTAACTGAAAACTAAAAATGTGAAAAATTCCCAAAATTCTAAAAAATTTCCCTGGTTTATCTCCTGGACAAAAAAAATCCCGAGTTTTTCCCAGATCTCCCTGTTGTCCCGGGTCGTATACACCCTGATTACTGAATCTAAATCTATGAAAATTTGTTTTTGTCTTCTCTGTTAGAAATTAAACACACACGTATCACTGTTTATGGAAATTCAACCCCTAATGGAGTGAAACAGGGATAGACTGATCCACTGAATCAATTATCATCCAGCCCAAACCACTTAAGTATAGAAACTTGAAATTCAGAGAGGGTGGGAATCTTACACTGTAGGCATCATTTAAGAATGGATTGTCCAAAATTCCACTTCTAACGGGATGAAATAGGGGATGCAAGGCTTTTTAAAAGTATTTCACTATTCAGGGAATTCTGAAGTTAGAATTACGAAAACTGGTATTTGGGTTCTCAGTCAGAAAATAAAAAAATATGTGTTTCAGCATTTTTGGAAATTCAGCCACAAAGGGGTAAAATAGTGGGTGAAAACTTTTTTTGAAAATAAAAAATTGCAAAAGAACTACTAAAGGATTTTTAAGGCTACACTTATAACAACTGGTACTTGACTTCTCAGTTATAAGTGCAAATATATGTGTTTCAGTGTTTCTGGAAGTTCAACCTCTAAGGGAGTGCAACAGACTATGAAAATGTCTAATAAAATATTTTGTTACATTAAAAAATATAAAGTTAAATTTATGAAAAGTGGTATTTCACTTCTCGATTAGAAATGAAGAAATATTTGTTATGGAATGATAGTTGCTATGAAAATATCCCCACAAGAATGCAAACAGCATGATTAAGAAAAACCTAGGACTCCAGCTACCAGAATCACTTTTTAGTCAGGAGTACATTCAGAAAAGATCATGCTTATATGGCCTTAATTAGCATGAAAAGTTTAGAAGGAGTTGCAATTTGTGAACAATATAAAAATTCAATTAAATACGAACAAAAAAATAAAAAGAAAAGCCCTGCAGGCCATATAGGCTAAGTGAGCAAAGCAACGGGTGCTAAGCTAATCATATATAACAGATAGAAAGCAAGTAGTAGTTGTAACATCAGGTACAGGAAACTATTTCTCAGAATGATAATTATTTCACAAAAAGTACCACAAGATTCCATTTTAGGCCTAATTCTGTTTTTATCTTATATAAATGATTTACCTCTAAATATAACACCCTATTCAATTTTATTTACAGATGACACACATGTAGTCACTGAAAGTGAGACACATAACAAATTTCCCAAAGCGTCATTGACATTATAAATAGTTTAAAACATTGGTTTGATGCAAACTGATCACAATAAAACATGACAGAGAACCAACTAACACAGATGAAAACCAAACAATCAAAATTATGTAACTTCCAAATTACCCATAAAAATCAGGAACTTAGGGAAGCAGATTCTGTCAAATTCCTGGGGATATTTCTAGAAAAAAAATGTCTCCTGGTCTTCTTGTATAAGCTACCTGGCAAACAAGCCAGTCTCACATTCACAATGACAATATTGCCCAATGCAAGTGACACGAACACTAGGAAAGTTGTTTACCAAAGCTATTTTGAATCTATTTTATGAGATGGAATTTTAAGATCTGGAGGAATGCAAGTACTGTAAATAGGCTATTACTGGTTGAAAAAACTATTTTTAGAAATATGTGTAATATTATGTCTACAGATACATGCCAACCTCTATTCATGGAGATAAGAATTTTAACTATTCCATGTATTTACATTTATTAATTGTTTGTCTTTATACATACCCATCCAGAATTATTTATAGGAATCCAATTTCAACGTACGTAGCACACAATAGGACATGGCTATGAAAATTTATAACAAATTAAAAGTCAAAAACTTTCACAATATACTACTAGGTTTACTGAAGATAAAATCTTATGCCATCCTAGAGCAAAAATGTTGTTATTCAGAATATGGATCCCCAACAGGGCATTTTTGATTATCCACAGCTGTATGAAATACTTCAAAATTTATTTCCTGACTGCAAAGTCCTATAAATCAGCTGTATTAGTGTAGATCTACTAACCAATAGTGACACATGAAAATTTGTGCTGGATGGGGACTCAAACCCAGATTTCCTGCTTATTGCGAGGAGTCGCCCTAACCACTGCAGCTATCCGTGCACGCTCATGAAGTGGTTAAGGCAACCACTCACAATAAGTGGGAAATCTGGGTTTGAGACCTAGTCTGGCACAGATTTCCAGATTGACTATTGGACAGTAGATCTATCTAAGCCAATGTCAAGGAATTCATGGCCAGTAAATAAATTTTTAAGAATAATTATTCAGTGTTGCAATTTTTAAATGATGATAAAGATTTCTATGTAAAGTACTGTAGTAAACTTGTATTGATGTTTGTAAATTAAGATGAATTTTAGGTTTCTTTTAACACATTGTCTGTATCTCAGTTACATTATTGATATTGATGAGTCTCTTGAACATTAAATCAATAATTTATGTATGAACTTAATGAGATAATAAGATTCTGATTCTGGAGTAAAGGTAAACACCTCACCATATAGTTAAGTCTTTGAGTGGATGATAGGCACATATAAAAGACCAAAAACATTGCTAAGCTTTTGAGTAATTTTCAGAACTAATTGTTAATGTAGAAAACACACACAGAGAGAGAGAGAGAGAGAGAGAGAGAACCAGGAATGCAAGTGAAGACCTGGTGTAGCAGAGGATGCCTGAGAGGCAGGAGGGAAAGGTACAGCAAGTGCATGGGATGCAAATGTATGATCAGTAAGTTTGATGTGGCACAGGCAGAGGGAATATCATGAGGTACACAGCAAAATGACTGGGCGGTCTGGGAAGTGTAGATGTAATAGATGAAAAAGGAGACTGCAGAGAGTAAAGTGAGAGTGTAGAGTCAGTGAAGTGAGGCATGCCCACAGAGGTGGAGTTTTTGTGAAACATGGGATAGCAGATATTGAAATCAAGATGACTGTGTGCAAGGATGCATTGTAAAAACAATTTACATCTTCACAATTTGTAGAAGTTGTGGCCTGGGGAGGGGTAGGTTCCTGAGTCCATGGTTTTGGTTGTGGGGTAGCCAATGAAGTCAAGCATATTGTGTGCAACAGTGTGTTCTACCACTGGGTAGTCAATTCTGATATTAACCACAGTTTTCATGTGGCTGTTCATTTGGATGGACATTTGGACAATGGTCATGCTCACATAAAAGATGTGCAAAATTTCTAACAGAGAGAGTATACAACATAACTGCTTTCATAGGTGACCCTTCTTTTGATAGAGTACGACAGGCATGTGATGGGAATGGAATAAGATGAGTTAGATGAGTGCATGAGGCAGGTTGCGGACCTGTGTCTTCCACAAGGGTGCAACCCATGTGGCATGAGTTTGCATATATATGTGGACCACGACATTATGTGGGTTGGGTGGATGACAGAACAACTTTAATCATTTGAGTCCCCCTAAGAATGTGTTATTCAGAGCACCTATCTACATAGTTTAATTAGTACTATTAAACTATAATGGCTGGAATACACTGTTAAACAACAATATCCCTGTCCCTGTGTCTGGTCCTTGTGGCACATGAACATGGCTTTCTCAAAATTATTCATGCAGAGCTGCTTCTGAAGATCAGTACAGTTCATAAGTGGTGCACTACCTCAAGGAAATTGCAGAATGCATTTAAATATACCAAAGATATTGTAAAAATTTGGTGTATGAAGGTACTATGCCTGTATGGTAAGAAAATATGTGAAAGAGTAAGCAACCACTAAATAGGTGACATATTTAAGTCATCTGTGGTTGTTTGCCATAACTGGTTTTGAACAAAATATTTACCATTAGATGACTGTAGTGTGTTACTGAGATGAATTACTGATCATCTGTTACACATTTCTGACTGTCATGTTGGCCATTAAATGTACTAGATTTTTCCTAGATTTATTTATTTAATTTTTTCATATCCATCTGGCACAAAATATGATACAAAGTCAGTCGTTATTCCGATATCTGCTTTTAGCAGCTCAATTATGAAATATTTAAGCCTAAAATACAGAGTGGGGCACCATTTGCACTTGGAACCTTGACAGCATGCTTTTACAATGTCATGATGATTTTCAAGGTGAACATCGTTAATGAAAATCATGTACCAAAGTGTGGGCAGGGCTCAATGTAAAGCAGACCCACCATACAGTCTCATGTTAGGATCTAACAATATTGGAAATTCCTGAATGGAGCAATACATAAAATAAGGAAAAAGCAACAACTCATCTACAGCAGATCAGCATGTGAAGCACAATAACACACTAACAGAAAACAGCATTTGAATTAGCTTTCTCCAGCAACTGCACACGCCATCACACACACACACACACACACACACACACACACACACACACTACCTCAAAGACACCCAAATGTGCACTCCTGTGGCCACTAGTGCTCAAAAGCTAGTGTGAATGCTGTTTTCTGTTATTATGCTCTTCACATCAACTCACAGTAGGTACCGTATTTACTCGAATCTAAGCCGCACTTTTTTTCTGGTTTTTGTAATCCAAAAAACCGCCTGCGGCTTACAATCGAGTGCAAAGTAAGTGGAAGTTCTGAAAAAATGTTGGTAGGTGCCGCCACAACTAACTTCTGCCGTCGAATATATGTAGCACTACACGGGCATGCTTTGCAGGCACAAAGATAAATACTGGCGCAAAAACCTCTGCGTCAAGAAATAAATTTAAAAACAAGGTAGAAGATGAATTTTTTTCTCCGCACCGAGTTTCGACCACTGCATTTTCGTACATTATCCAACAAAGTAAATACAAATTCTGTATTGTTCATCTTCGAATGCAGCAACATTTCAATGTACTACGAAAATCCGACTGCGAGACTGTTTGGGATGTTTCCTGCAGTAGTAGGAAAAGGTAGAAAAGGAAAAGAAGTAGGTGAATATGGACTGGGGTAAGGAATGAAAGCGGAAGCCGCCTGGTAGAATTTTGCACAGAGCATAGCTTAATCATAGCTAACACTTGGTTTAAGAATCGTGAATGAAGGTTGGGTTGGGTTGGGTTGTTTGGAGGAAGAGACCAAACAGCGAGATTACCGGTGTCATTGGATTAGGGAAGGACGGGGAAGGAAGTCGGCCGTGCCCTTTCAAAGGAACCATCCAAACATTTGCCTGGAGTGATAGAGGGAAATCACGGAAAACCTAAATCAGGATGGCCGGACACGGGTTTGAACCGTAGTCCTCCCGAATGTGAGTCCAGTGTGCTAACCACTGCGCCACCTCGCTCAGTAAAGAAGGTTGTATATGTGGAAGAGACCTGGAGACACTGGAAGGTTTCAGATAGATTATATAATGATAAGACAGAGATTTAGGAACCAGGTTTTAAATTGTAAGACGTTTCCAGTGGCAGATGTGGACTCTGACCACAATTTATTGGTTATGAACTGCAGATTAAAAGCTGAAAAAGCTTCTAAAATGTAGGAATTCAAGGAGATGAGACCTGGAAAAACTGAAAGAACCAGAAGTTGTAGAGAATTTGAGAGAAAGCATTAGGGAAGGATTGACAAGTACATTGGGAAGAAATATATTAGAAGAAGAATGGGTAGCTTTGAGAGATGAAATAGTGGAGGCAGCAGAGGATCAAGTAGTTAAAAAGATGACGGCTCAAAGAAATCCTTGGGTAACAGAAGATATGTTGAATTTAATGGATGAAAGGAGAAAATATAAAAATGCAGTAAATGAAGCAGGCAAAAAGGAATACAAACATCTCAAAAATGAGACTGACAGGAAGTACAAAATGTTTGAGCATGAATGGCTAGATGACAAATGTAAGGATGTAGAGGCATATATCACTACGGGTAAGATGAATACTGCCTACAGGAAACTTAAAGAGACTTTTGGAGAAAAGAAAACCACCTGTATGAATATCAAGAGCTCAGATGGAAAACCATTCCTAAGCAAAGAAGGAAAAGCAGGAAGGTGGAATGAGTATATAGAGGATCTATAAAAGGGCGATTTAATTGAAAGCAATATTATGGAAATGGAATAGGATGTAGATGAAGATGAAATGGGAGATATGATAATGCATGAAGAATTTGACAAAGCACCAACAGACCTAAGCAAAAAAAAAAGGCCCCGGGAGTAAACAACATTCCATTAGGACTATTGATAACCTTGGGAGAGCCATCCATGACAAAACTCTACCATCTGGTGAGCAAAATATACGAGACAGGGGAAGTACCCTCAGACTTCAAGAAGAATATAATAATTCCAATCCCAAAGAAAACAGGTGTCACCAGCTATGAAAATTACTGAACTATCAGTTTAATAAGACATGGCTGCAAAATACTAACACAAACTCTTTACAAACAAATTCAAAAACTACTAGAAGCTAACCTGGGGGAAGATCAGTCTTAGAAGATAGATTAAGGTATGGCAAACCTACATTTCTAGCATTTGTAGACCTGGAGAACGCTTTTGACAATGTTGACTGGAATACTCTCTTTCAAATTCTGAGAATGACAGGGGTAAAATACTGGGAGCGAAAGGCTATTTACAATTTGCACAGAAGCCAGATAGCAGTTATAGGAGTTGAGGGGCATGAAAGGGAAGCAGTTGCTGAGAAGGGAGTGAGACAGGGTTGTAGCCTATCCCCAATGTTATTCAATCTGTATATTGAGCAAGCAGTAAAGGAAACAAAATAAAAATTTGGAGTAGGAATTAAAATCCAGAGAGAAGAAATAAAAACTTTGAGGTTTGCCAACGACACTGTAATTCTGTCAGAGATAGCAAAGGATCTGGAGAGCAGTTGAACGGAATGTACAGTGTCTTGAAAGGAGGACATAAGATGAACATCAACAAAAGTAAAACAAGGATAATGGACTGTAGTCGAATTAAATCAGATGATGCTGAGAGAATTAGATTAGGAAATACACACTTAAAGTAGTACATGAATTTTGCTATTATGGGAGCAAAATAACTGATGATGGTTGAAGTAGAGAGCATATAAAATGTAGACTGGCTACGGCAAGGGAAGCGTTTCTGGAGAAAAGAAATTTGTTAACATCGAGTATAGATTTTAGTGTCAGGAAGTCTGTCTCTATATCTTTATTCTTCATGTCTATATATTTTTATTTCTCAACAATATAGTCACCCTGGTGGCAAATACATTTCTCCTGATGAGAGACCGGTTTGTTGACACCTTCATTGCAGAATTTTTGACTTTGTTGTCAGAGGGCTCAGTCTCACCTCTGGTTGCAACACTTCATCACTATCAAAGTGAAGTCATCAAAGGTGTTCTCTAAGTTTTGCAAATAGGTGAAAACTGGATGGCGCCACATTGGGTTGTATGAAGGATGATTAGTGGCAGTGAAACTGAGGCGCTGGATTGTTGCAGATGTTGCAGTGCTCATGTGTGGTTTGGTATTGTTGTGCTGAAAGGGGTGAGTGCTCCATGTGTGAATGAACTCTTTGAAATCAAAACTCAATTACAGCATGCTATTTCTCTCGCACAACATATTTATGTTCAACAATGCCATGTTACATGCTACAATTTGGAGCCCTCTAGCAGCAGAAGGTTGCAACTTGGGTCAGTGATACGGGAAAGTTGACTGAGTAATATACATGACATGTCATACATTAGTCAATGTTGAGAACAGAATAAAATATTCAGTGGCATTACTTTTAAGCAAGCCTCATAGAACAACAACCAAGAAAACTTACCCTTCTTCAATTGCGACATTGTTCATTATAATACAGTTTAACAGCTTTGTTTTTGTTTGAACAATACAATTTGAACCAATAATGCAATTTGTTAGTGTTGTTTTCTCCGCTATCTCCGTCGCATCTCCAACTATACACTCTGACCCAATATGATTTGATTTGATGGTGCTGGTAGGACTTAACAGCTTTAAGTTTCCATTCAATGAATTCCAAACAGTATTTAGCTGAAAATATGGAAAATTACAATTAATGTTACATTATAGGTCAATCATCTTAAAACTGAAGAATGTTTTAGGTGGAATGAACAGGACTGAAAGGATTGTGGCATTCCATTTCAACACAAAAAAAGAAATCTTGAAAAAAATGAATACAAAATTATACCTTATGATTCAGGAAGCTATATCCTGCTAACGTATTGGCTCGCATGCCAAAGGTTTCTTTGGACATTACAACACCATAACACCTAATGGTGTCTGCGTGATATGGTGGCTGCATGTCTCCACAATGATCTGTGAAAGTTGACATGCTGCGAATTTCATTCACTAACTGATCCTCTGCTGAGAACTGGTGGATATCTGGGAAGAGAAGAGATCTAGGAATGTAGAATATATTTTATATGTAGAAAACTTTGATAAATATGATTTATTTTCTCTTTTTCTTATCAAACTTGAATTAAAAAGAATAAATTATAATTAACCTGAACACAGAGGGCAACAATGATGACTTAACCAATGAATTCACATTTCTGAGTTTCACAGTCCAGTACACAGAACACATGACCACTTGCAGCAGGATATACATCACAACCATTGTGGAATAAAAAAAAGAGTGATACGAAAATTTATGAAAATATGGTTACTGTATTGATCTGGTTTAATTTTAATGGTGCTACATTTATAATCAATATGGTTTATACTATTATAATTTACAGTATAATCAATTTTACCAAAAGAGTCCAGTACAGCCACAGCTCTATTATTTGTATTACACGCAACGGTATACGGCAAATTCCACAAGTAAAAAGTGTTGTGCACATTGTGTTACTGGTTGTCAGTTTCAAGAGTAAGAATTGTGAAAATTTCCCACATTATGCCTTGCATATAATTTACCATCCTTAATTCCATGTAATTTCTAGTCTTCTATGTTGACTAGTATTTTCCCTTTCTCATTCTGTCCTGTGATTTACGAAGATCTGAAGCTGACAATTCTGTGGTTCCTTTTGAATTCTCTCTGACTGCACCCCACATTTAGGTGTGAATACGGCTTTCATTACTTGTCTTTATTACAAGCTTTCATTACTTAACATCTAAGAACTTTTTTATATTGTGGCTTTAAGGGATTTTTTACAGTCATAAAATTCAGAAACTTAATGTGAATGCTGAAAAGGCAAATTGTTCATTAATATTTCCCATGTACAAAAAATGACAAAATTTACGTCCAATAAAATATATACAGAGAAATTATTATGCAGCATCATTTGTCATTCATTTCTCTCTGGAGAAATACTTCCAAGTAAGGTAACTACAGGACTGGAAAAATGTGCTCTGGTTTAGGAATGTTCAGAAAATATACTCTTTGTTTAAAGGGTCTGCAATCTTGATTCAAATCAGAACAAAAGGAGACTGTCTTGCAGAGTACCTCTAACTGGAGGGTTGAAATTGGTCTCACTGGAGGGTTGAAATTGGTCTCTGCAAAACATTTACATGAAAAGCTTCTCTACACTAAGGACATAAGTTCCTCCACATGAATACCGAAGTCGTTTATGTTCCACTGTAGTAATGGGACAATCTATTGAGGTTTTTCATTTCCTCTCCTTTTCATTCTGCTCTGGTTGGAGCTCTAGTCTTGCCAACAGAGAAAAAGTGGGATAGGGTGGTTCCTTCATCAGAACAGATTTGTAGACATAATCAGAGGTTACAAGACTGTAATGTATCTGAAACTGTCTATTTGATTTCAATCACTTACATTTTAGACTTCTCTACAGATTTAATTTTCTTTTGCTCTGAGTGCAGCAATAGGGTGCTCTCTACTGCCTTGTGTGTGTGTTTGTGTGTGTGTGTGTGTGTGTGTTTTTACCATGTTCAGACAATAAGTGTGAGTTGACTGTAGAAACAAAATGAGATGTCTTTCAGAGTTTGGCATTGTTTATCATAATATTCTATGCTTCTGTGACAACTTCTTGGAATTTATTTTGTATCCCTTTAGTACTCCGGTTTTTAAATCTCTGCAAACCACAGCAACATTATTACAATTCAATGTGTTGCATAATTTTGCAGTAATTTTGATATTTGTACATGTTCTTTACCTCTGAGAAATTTAGCTACCTGACTTGTAGTATAAGTTTTGCTGCAATACTGACAGGCCTACATGTCATGCCAGTTCTTATATGTAAAAGGGAATACTTTCAAGCACATTGATTTCCTGCCATAGTAGGAAACATTACACTACCTTTTTTAACATCCATTCCAATTAGTGAAACATTTGGATCGGGAGCAGTCTGCGATAATGGCTTTACTAGTTGCTTTTTCACAATATAAGGTATAACTTCACCCTTCAGTGTGCTGAATGACCTGAAATAAAGAGCTGTATTTGAAGTAATTCTCAATTCCCAAAAGAGCACAAACAATATAAGTTTTAAAAAATACAACAGATATAAGTAAAGAAATGACAAACCAAAATAAGGAATAATTCTATAGATCACATTACGTGGGTCATATTCTGTTCCACAGAGGGAAGAGTCTGGAATGTCAGAATAAATCAAAGATATACATTTTATTTACTTGCAAGTAGTAGAATCGGTTAATTTTATAAGATATTATAATATTACAGTTCCAATTCTAATTACATTAAAATGTGATAATTTTATCAGTCTTGCAAAGCTATCCTTCAATGTAGTAGTATGAGCTGCTCTGCAGAAAGTTTTTAAGTCCAGTATACCACTCATTATTTAATATCCTCTTGCAAGATGCTGAATGCATGTGCACCCAATGTTCAATATCTTTTTGTAGTAATATTATACTCTTTATTCTTTGTAAACATTGTTTTTCACATTATCTGTAGCTGTATTCATGTGTATCGCGAATGTAATGGAACAATCCGCATAGCTCTTGTTAATTTTTCTCTGTTTTGTAAAACCCAAAAAGCACGTAGATATAAACTTACTTCTTCACAGAAAACAATGTTTTGTTTCTTTTCTTAAGTATCAAGAGATTCCTACAATCACTCTCAAAAGAATTAAATATGATCCTCTCCCATAAATATACCCTGTTTGGCCACCATAATCTCTACTTCAATGGCTGATTACTACTTTTTTTAATTTCATGTTTGAAAGGCAGAATGTGTGGTAACCGGTAATACTGAAGAACATTCCTGTCAATTCAAGGCAATAAATCAACTCAATGTGAAACTGATGCAACTTATGGGATGTGGATATAACTGTAGCCCATGATATCATATTTAAGAGAGAATGACAAAACCATGTGCATACACTACTTAAGATGTAAGAGGTGCATTCTCCACAGTGAATATCACCGTGCTAAAAAACAGGAGGATGAAAGATTAAAATTTATTGTCCCACCAACAATGATGTCATTAGAAACTGCACAAGCTCGTACTTTTGAAGAAACCATCCCAGCATTTACCTTAAATATTTTCCGGCAATCACATATTCAGTGTCTTATCATTGCATTAACTCAATTGGTACTGTGATAAAAAGAACAGGATAGTAGATATTGCAAAACAGAGGCTCCTTTGGAAATTTTTAACATAGTAACCTATTTCAACAGCAGGATTTCCGGAAAGTTTTGTTACATGACTGTTCATGTTTTCTCTTAAGGAAGTTCCAGTACAACAAGAAGGGCAGTTTCTCATCACACCAGCCATGACTGCAAAAATCTAGGTTTACCTTTGTAATCTATAAAGAAATGGAATAAATCAGGAGTAGAAGCAACACTCACCCCCCCCCCCCCCCCTTTCTCCCAACCCTTCATAAGAAAAGCAAGGCAGAAGAAGGCTGCAACCTCAGTAGAAGCCATACTTTTCAAGGCAGTGCAAGAGACAGAAAATTTAGAGTTTAATGCCCTACTGGCATCAAGGGCAAGGTACAACCTTAAAGCAGATAACTGGGGAAGAAATCAGCTCTAGCAATGTTGATGAAACCATTCTGTGATTTGCATGAAGTGATTTAGACAAAATTTGAATCAAGATATGCTGGGGAGAGATTAGAACCCCACTCCTGTTCAATAAGCATGCTGTGTACTAATCACTTAGTGCAGGCTGTTCCAAACGAGCTCCAGGGAGCCGGAGCGCTCCGGAGTGCTCACTGCAGCAGCTCGGAGCCCGCGTGGAGGGGGAAAGCGAACTCACTGCCCCCTGGCCGCATGCAGCCGTAATAATCCGTGCTCAATGACAGCTATGACTAGCCGCGGGAGCCCTGTACCTCTGTTGGAGGATACCTTTCTATTCATTGAGAGGCATGGTCGACCGCAGTGTTTTGTATGTCATAAAGTATTTAATTCTGCGAAGAGGTACAATATACAGAATTAAATACAGTCAGGTAGAAGGCGTTACACGCAGAGAACTGGTAGCCAGGCTTAAGAACGACATACCAGTAGACGTATGTTTAAAAACGGATTCGTAATACGGAGGGTATCAAAACATGCAACATAGTTCGTGTTCTGTAATGCACCAAGAGGCACTGTGTGCTGAAACAGCAGAGCTAGGTGGCGTAATGAAAGATGTCGTGAAGTGTGTGAATTTTGTGCGTCGTCAAAGGATTCCTGAAAGATGTGGAAGCGGAGTATGGGGATATATCTTACCACAGTACAGTTTGTTGGCTGAGTCGTGGAAAAGTTCTTGATGTTTTCTTTGCCATTAGTGAGGAAATACCCCTTTTCTAGAAATGAAAGGGGAAGAAATGCGTTGTCTGAAAGATATAAAATGGATATCAGACCTGGCGTTCCTAGCTGACATAACTATGCATCTGAATAATTTAAATCTGTCATTGCAGGGCAAAGGGCTGCTAATCGTTGACATGCACGACCAGATCAAAGTGTTCATGGAAAAGTTACGTTTATTTGAGAGGCAGATGAGTAATGGACATCTAACGTTCTTCAATCATCTTGCTTCTTTAAAACTACATGAAGGTACTACTTTCGGCGATTACCAAGCAAACTTAAAGCAGCTCATCAGGTCGTTTGAAACACGATTCCGAGACCTCACTAGTTTGGAAATGGAACTTTGATGTGAGCAGCTTTTTTGAGCAATGAAAACAGTTATAAAGTAAGGAACGATCGCTTCTTCAGGATGCAACAATGAAGGCCATCCTCCGCATTAACGGTGCGAACACTTTGACGCCTGATATTTCCGATCTTGCAATGAAAAGAAAATTTCAAACTACAGAGGCCCAATAAATTTAGTATGCAATTTCTTGTAAAACATTTGTTTCTTATTTATTTCCTGAAGATCGTATTTCCTGGTGTAGTACGTCACCACGTCTTAGCAGCTAAGAGTGTGAGGTTGTCGATCTTGTAAGACGCAGCTGGCACATCAAAACGCTTGCCTTGCCGCCTGCCTCAGCCAGCCATGCCACGTGCCGGCCCACTTGACTGGTCACAGCGAGCGACACGGCTCCCCGGAGCAGGGAGCGCTCCGCGGCTCACAACGGAGCCCACGAGCTGGAACAGCCTGACTTAGTCACTGTGAATTAGTTTTCATGGCCTACCATATATTACTGCTTAGCTAAATTCACTAGGCATTATACTTCTAATATTACAGTATGATGAAATAAAGACAAAACTGTGATAAATATTAAAAAGGCAATGATTGTATTCTACAGCTACATCTATACTCTGCAAATCACTGTGAAGTTCATCACAGAAGGTATGTTCCATTTTACCAGTTATTAGACGTCCTTCCCATTCGATGCACGTATTGAGTGTAGGAAGAATGATAAGTACCTCTTTGTATGCTGAAATTAATTTGGTCTTTTTTTTTTGAGATCCCCATCCAAGCGACAAATAGGGGGTGGTTGTACGAGGGCGGTTCAGAAAGTAACCTCCGATTGGTCACAGTGCGGGTTGTGGGGGGAGTAGCGACGCCATCTGTGCGTTCACGCACCCAACAGGTCAGTCGGCATCAAGCCGTGGTCGAGTGAACGTCGTACCTGCGCTAGTTTAGTTTTTGTGGCAGTTTGAAATGTGTGCTGCAATAGAAAACCCCGCCAAATGTGAAGTGCGTGCTGTCATAAGGTTTTTTACAGCCAAAGGATATTCTGCAGCAGCTATTCATCGTGAGCTTTGTGCCGTGTACGGACCAAGAGTTATGAGTGAAGGAGTTGTCCGTGAATGGGTACGTTTATTTAAAAGTGGACGAGAAAACGTTCATGATGAAGAGAGGAGTGGTAGACTATCATTGGTGACTGACGAACTCGTTCAGACAGTTGATGCAAAAGTTCGTGAAAATCGACGTTTCTCAATGTCGGAGTTGTCTACTGGTTTTCCGCAGATTTCTAAGACTCTCTTGTACGAGATAGTGACAGCAAGATTGGGTTACCGTAAGTTCTGTGCACGATGGGTGCCCAAAATTCTTACCGACCACCACAAAACTCAAAGAATGGCCTCTGCATTAGACTTTCTGTCACGTTATGAGGACAAAGGAGAACCATTGTTAAACAGAATCGTGACCGGTGACGAAACCTGGATTAAGTACGTGAACCCTGAGACAAAAGAACAATCAAAGATGTGGGCTCATTCAAATTCGCCTACCAAACCAAGAAAAGCCTCGCAAGATTTTTCTGCCAGAAAACTGATGGTAACGGTGTTTTGGGATGCCAAAGGGGTGTTGTTGGTTGAATTCATGGAACGTGGTACGACCATTAATCAAGACGTGTACTGTGAAACAATAAAAAAGTTACGACGGGCTATACAGAACAAACGCCGTGGTATGCTGACTTCCGGTATCATTTTTTTGTACGATAACGCCCGTCCTCACTCTGCTCGCAGAACAACGGCCCTTCTTGAGTCCTTCAAGTGGGACGTTATCAACCATCCACCTTACAGCCCAGACCTGGCGCCAAGTGATTATCACCTCTTCATGCATTTGAAGAAATGGCTCGGGTCACAGCGGTTTGATGACGACGAAGAGCTCAAAGATGCGGTCACAGGCTGGCTCCAAGCACAAGCAGGTGATTTTTATGCAGAAGGAATTTCAAAGCTTGTGAAGAGATACGATAAGTGCCTCAATCGCTATGGAGACTATGTAGAAAAATAGTGCAAAGATGTAGTTGTAAGATGTATATATTAAAATATTTTTATTTAACTCGGTGTATTTTTTTAAATCAACCGGAGGTTACTTTCTGAACGGCCCTCGTATATTCTTAGTCACCATTTAAAACCATTTCTTGGAACTCTGTAAGCAGGCTTTGTCAGGACAGTTTATATCTATTTTCATGAGTGTGTCATTCAGTATCTCTATGACACTCTCCTACATGTCAAACAAACCACTGACCATTTGCACTGCCCTTCTCTGTATACATTCAATATCTCCAGTTAGTCCTATTTGGTGTGGGTCCCACACACTTGAGCAATATTCCAGAATGGGTCACAAAAGTTATTTGTAAGTGGTCTCCTTTATAGACTGTCTGGAAGTGCTCCATCATATTAGTTAGTTGATCAGTTTTGACAGCATCTGAAACTTAACCTACAGTGCCAGACTAGGCACCAATTTTTTTTTTTTTTTTCTTTTCCACTCACATCAACAATTATTTCTTTCCCTATGATTGTGTAAAATATTGATACATCCACACCAGC
Organism: Schistocerca americana; assembly: GCF_021461395.2. Classification (NCBI taxonomy): domain Eukaryota; kingdom Metazoa; phylum Arthropoda; class Insecta; order Orthoptera; family Acrididae; genus Schistocerca; species Schistocerca americana. The sequence goes on from NC_060126.1 coordinate 185,364,945, forward strand.
TTCCCATTCTTGTTTCTTTCCATATGATTGTGTGAAATTTCAACACATCTCACACAAGTTTCCTTTTCTAGATCCTTTCCACATGGTTGTGTGAAATATTAACATACCTGACACAAGTTTCCTTTCCTTAACTGTCAGACTTCAATAATTATTAGGTTGCTCATTTCTGTTCTGGTCCTGACACAGACTCATTAACAAAAGTGAAAATTGGGAGTTAGCTGTTGTATAAGTCTAATGAACTGCACTACATTTTATTAAGCTGCTATGAATACTGCATTGCTAATGTTTCTGAGGAATAGGAATATACAATGAGTTGCATAAAAAGGAAAATTCAATTGAGAGAACTATAAAACTACAAAGAAACAGAATGGCTGACCAGTACTTACTTTTAGAAGGTGAAATTTCAGTGCTACCAATAAACACATTTGATAAATGCGTATGAGATTGTTAGTATGTTCCTCAAGGGGAAGGTCAGCAAGGAGCAGCAGGTCACTCAAGAGTCCAGGATAAGAGTGACCCCCTATTGTGAGAATGAGGTGAAACAAAGAACAAGTGACTGGAATGTAAAAGCTTTGAAACAATCTGTGAAGTGTGTTCAAGGGCTTGCACACAGGGCACAGGTCGTATCCAGGTTTTAGTTTCAGTCTGGAGCAGAGTTTTAACTTCTTGCTGATGATTAAAAAGTACTATATAGCACAAAATAAATTCACCATAGACAATTCATTTGTATGAAGAAAACAGGACATAAAAAAACCTTTTGTATCATGTATGGTTGTGGTTGTAATTAACTGCCATTTGTGAATTCACATGTCAAAAGTACCTTCATATTGTGAAGGGAAAGAAAATACGCAACGTATTATTTAAGCCTACAGCATTCGAGTATTTGCATTTATTAACCTTGCCATGTAGACGGTAATAAAGCTACCTAACAGTTATATTTCAACACTTATATGTTACATCATTAGTAGTTACTTAAGCTTCAAATAATTTAAAATTAATATTTTGTTTTATTGTTTCTGTCATAGTATGAAAACTTTACATAATTCAGCATCACATGGCATGCACAGAGCCACAAGCACTCTACTGAATATAACTTTTTTCCTTCCAGACAACTTACTTTTCTGCCTTGAGAAAATCGCAAATCCACTTCTTCAGCACATAAATATGGGAATCAATTAAATGACTATACACTGAAAACCGGGGATGTTTTCTCAGCAGTGCACGAGGAAGAGTTACGCTGTCCTCAAAATCTGAAGCAGAAGCTAAGAAAAGCAATCGTGATGTCTTTGTTTCAATTCCAACTAAATCACGCTCTGAAAAAAAAAAGAGACAGAAGTTAAGTTAAAATATGTAGAACCTATTTTGTGTCAATGACTGTGCTTATGACAACATATTAAAAATGACCTTGAAATTAATACAATACTCAAAAAAACTTGGGTAGGACACAAATAACATAAGAAAAAGACATGAGTCACTTTGTAAGAGAATAGTTGAAATGTAGATATGCACATACACACATAACCAAGAGCTTGAAAAAATGTAGATTGTCTTACAAACCCTCAATCATCTTCAGAGCACAAACATAATAATTAAATTTGGAATGCAGAGTGAATTATGACAAGTGACAAGTTGGTGATAAAAATCAGGACATATACTGAATCGACTGGACAGATGGGTTAGGAAAGAGACTAAACCCCAATAGCCCTTATCCTACAACCCATACCACCCAGTCAACCCCTTCCCCCAAGGGAGAGAGAGAGAGAGAGAGAGCATCTTTCTGTGAAATACACATGTAGAAGGTACATAAAAGATTATAACAGGTATCCATGTAATATAAGAATGGGGCCTAAATGTCAATGATCATCACTACATGTGGTGCAGCTAAAATTAATTTGCTACTGAAGTCTAAATAATCAAATAATATGTAGACAGAGTGGCTGCTGAACCATTCTTTTTAAATTTTTCTTTTGTATTTATTGAAACTTTTCAATTTTTTGTGTTACGTCACAAGGGAGCTCATCGAGAACCTTCGTAAAAGTATGCAGAATCCCTACACTGGGAGAGAAAGCCTCCTTGGACAATACTTCTGTTTCTCACATTGCAACTGTGTAAATCACATTTCACCTGACACTGACTTGTTTCACTTATAAACAAGTGAATGTTCCAGTAGATGTGAGTGTGAGACCGCCAAGAACTTTTAAGGAGCCTCTGAAAATTGTGCAGTTATCTATACAAAATTATTACTGCCTACTTTCATAGGATGAATGTTTTTTTTTGTATCAGCTCCATTGTCTTGAAAAATAATGCCTTACAAGACAACATTGTGTGAAAAATAGGTAAAATAGACCAGTGCTTTGGCTCTAAAGTCATCCAAATTAGCCAAACTTCTAAGTGCAAAACATTATGAAATGCTCTTCTTTATTAGTGTAATATGTTAACTTCATTTAACTTGTTATCTAAAGGACCCCACAAAATTTTAAACATTGATTCATTTAATATATGGTAATTAATATCAATAATAGTGCTAACAGGCTATTTTCTCTGCCACACTGCATAATATGAACCTCTGTTTGCTGCCAATCAGTTGCTAACCTGTGCAATTATTATCTGGGCTACATCTTGTATGACTGAGTTTGTACCCTAGATTAGTATGCTTCTGTCATCAGTCAACACTACAGTTTTTGAACAGCCCACTGATGTAATAGGAAAGTCATTCAGTTTTATTAACAACAGAAGCAGACCCAAAGCTGCAAAATGTGTAGAAATCCACATTTTATTTATGCACCTTTAGTGTACAGTTTCAAGCAAGGGGTGAAGAAGGTCGATATGGTCCTCATATATCTGTTAACACTTCCATCATGCAAGAGGAATGCCATTATTTTTTGTTTCCACAGTTGAATTTTATGCTCCATACAATAAAAGGCTTTGGCATGGTCAAAGAACACACCAAGAGTATAGATTTTCTTGTTTGGACAAATTCTGAATCTCAACTGAGAGGCACTGGCTAGTTGTGCTCTGATAAATGAGTTAAGTATTGTATAGCAGCTCATTTTCTCAAAAATATTTGAAAAGACTGGAAGGAGTGAAATGAGTCTGTAATTAAAGGTCATATGAAAATGGCCACTTTACATTAAATCAGCTGATTGCATAAGATGTGTAGCCTTCTACTTACTGGTACTGCCAAATACAGAAACAATGATTTAACTCAACAACCTTATGTAGGCTGTGGAATCCAGCCAAGAGAGAGGCTAGAAGAAGCTATGTGACATGACAATCAGATGCAACACGGCAGAACATCCAACCAGAACAGCCTTCTGCAGGCAGTGAGGACATGAACCTTGAGGAGGACCATGAAGAATATTCTGAGATCATGACCTCATAAGGGGGCAGACACACAAACATTGAATTGCAACACAGTCCCTGTGAATCCTAAACTATATATCAGTGCACCAGAGCTAACAATCCCCAAAAATTGAGAAAAGCAGTTTTCACTTCTGACTCAAAGTACCATGGTGTAGGGTACTGCGGTGTAGGGTACTGCGGTGTAGTGTAGTGCTGTGTAGTGCAGATTTATAAATTGCAAAATCTGTGATGTAGCATTGGGATCTGTTCTGGATTCCATATGAGCACACAGTGTGAACCTGAGCCTAACTGAAAAAATGTGGGAGGTTGCTCACGAATACTTCACGAGTATTTTGATACAAGGGAACGCATCATCTCCAGTGACTCGTTACAGGTCAGTTGTATTTCACTTGATTTCTTATCCCATTTATCTTGATATCTGTAGTGCACTGAATATATCTGTGTAACAGTGGAACTGTCAATGGTATGGGCTGTGTGTCATGTTTGGGAAATGAATCTTTTCCATTCACTCACAATACTTGCTGTTGATAGCAGTAACACCAATTTTGGTCTTTGACCTTAATCTTGCATCCAGTACTGCTTGGTTTTGTCTCGGGTTAGGTTGTAGGCAGAATTTATTTATGTTGACAGTTATACTCAGCAGTATGGGTAAGCTTACTGATGAACTGCCTGTTATTTACCACATGTATGGGTTCACTAAAAGCAATCGAAGAATGTCAATATAAAGCTATGCTTAATTCCTCTCACAATGATGGGAATTACATCACAATACTTTCACATTACTCAGTGCTTTTGATGATTGCCTATTACAAGCTTTTTGCCTGCAGTGAAGGTCTCTGCACGGAAATAAAGGTAATTGGGCAACAAATCAAATAAACCATAATTATGTTATTACTCTATAATAAGCCCCCACAGACCACTGGTCCAAATATCAAAATATCCTTTAACATTTTCAGAGTGGTTGCTTGGTTGGTATAAAGGGGGGGGGGGGGGGGGGGGAGGGCCCAAACTGCTTGATCATTGGTCCCTTGTTCCTATAAGACAACTCCACAAGGGAAAGAATAAAACAAATGAGACTTATGGCCAGAGAACCAGGAGAAAAGAAAAACCAAAATAACGACAGAAGGGCAACAAACACTATAATGAAAAAAAAAATAGGACAAGAAAGCCGCAGAGAGACGCAAGAAAAAGGTAGAAGGGATTACAACATGGAAGCAGATGACTGTCGCTGGCTGATCACAAGAATAAAAAGGATAAACCAGCTACTCTGCTACACATTAAAACCTCCAACCTAAAAGCACTAAGGTAGATGCAGACCGACAAAAGAAATGCACTAAAACTTGGATAGAATGATAAAACTCCTCCTCACATACAAAACGTAAAACTAAATCAGTCATGAGATGTTGTCAGCTAAAATTAATGGTAATGAGTCTGGTAAATAAAGATTACATTGCAGGGCAGCCAAAGTAGAACAGCGCAACACAATGTGGGCCACTGTCAACTGACCACCGCACAGACACCGAGGTGAGTCTTCATGGCCCAGGAGATAGCCATGGGTCACCCAAGCATGGCTTATGTGATGTCAGCAGAGAACCACAGAGTCCCTGCGAGAGGCCCACATGGAGGACTTCCACACATTTGTAGCCTCCTTTATGGCATGCAGTTTGTTGTGCATACCAAGGCTATGCCATTACGTCCGCCAAAGCTGAAAAACCTTGCGGCGTAAAACTGAACAAGGGCTCTGTAGAGCTGCAGCAGTGTAGAGTGATCTGCACCCCAGTTGGTGTTACTCAGGAAGCACATGGCATTGAGGTGCTGCCAGCACTTTCATTTAAGCTGATGAAGGTGTGGAAGCCCAGTCAATTGAGCATCGAAAACCTGTCCTAAGAATCAATATGTTGCCGCTACAGTGAGTGGATCATCATCAAGATAAAGTTATGGTTCCGGATGAAATGTACGATACTGACAGAAGTGCATGACACATGACTTCGCGGCTGAAAACTGGAAGCCATGGACTACAGCCCCTGACTGCGTCTCATGGATGTCTCCCTGTAGGCACCGCTCAGCAACGTCAGTACTGGACGAGCAGTACGAAATGCAAAAGTCGTCTGGATACAGAGAAGGTGATACGGACAGCCCCACAGCTGCTGCTACACCATTAATGGCCACTAAAAATAGAGAGGCATTCTGGGAGGCACCAACTTGGACATGCCAAGTACGGAGTGACAGGAAATTTTGAATAAAAATCGGGAGAGGGGCCCGGAGACCCCACTCATATGATGTAGCAAGGATATGATATCATCAGGTTGTGTCATAAGCTTTTCTTAAATCAAAAAAGATGGCAACCAACTGTTGGCATCTGGACAAGGCTGTTTGGATGGCAAACTCGAGGGACACTAGATTATCAGCAGTACAGTGTCCCTGGCAGAAACCGCCCTGGCATGGAGCCAGCAGGCGCCATGACTCCAGGAGCCAACACAACTGCTGACTCACCATACATTTTAGCAGCTTAAAAAGAATGTTGTTGAGGCTGATGGACTGATAGCTATTCAAATCAAGTGGGTTTTTACCAGGTTTAAGCACCAGAACAGTGGTGCTCTCCCACCATGGAAACAGGAATACACCATTGCACCATATGCTGTTCACGATACCGAGGATATGTCACTGGTAGTCCGACGAGAAATGTTGAATCATCTGAGTGTGGATCCAATCTGGCTCAGGAGCTGTGTTGGGGCAATGTGCAAAGGGCACTGAGGAACTCCCACTCAGTAACTAGAGCGTTATATAGTTCACTGTGGTGTGCAGTGAATGAGAGGGGTTTCCCTTCCATCCACCATTTGGGGGTGAAACGGCTGGGCCTGGGAGGGGTGGGGGGTGGAGGGGTAATTCTCCAACGCAGAGGCTTGAGCACAGTACTCAGCAATGTGCTTGGCAATTGCGTTTGCGTTGGTGATAACAAGCCATTGGTGTTATTGCCAGGTACACTTGTCGGCGTCTGGTCACCAAAAACACATTTGATCTTCGTCCAGACATGTGAAGGCGATATATTGTACCCAATGGTCGAGACATAACTCTCCCAACACTCCTGTTCTGTCTTTTTATGAGCTGGTGAACATGGGCACAGAGCCATTTAAAAGCTATTAGGTGCCTCAGGAAAGGGTGCCGCTTATGTCGCTGTAGAGCCCGCCTATGCTCTTTAACGGCATCAGCTATTGCCGGCCAGGGGCACCCTAAGGAACAAAGGATCGCATTTTCTGCTGGAGAAATGATCATTCTGGTGAATCGCTCAACCACCACATCAGTGTTACTGTGTGGGGGAGATTCAACGATGATGGCAGAGGTGAAAGCCTCCCAGTCTGCCTCGTTTAAAGCCCATCTGTGTAGGTGTCCAGGAATGATGCTGGGGGAGTGACAGGAAGATGGGGAAGTCGTCACTACCATACAAGTCATCGTGGGCTCTCCAGTGGATAAATGGGAGAAATCCTGGGCTGCAAAGAGATACATCAATGGCTGAGTAAGTACCATGAGCCACACATAAATGTGTGGGGGCCTCAGTACTTAAAAGGCACAGGTCGAGTTGAGACAGTAAATTTTCGCCCCCCCCCCCCCCACCTCGGCCAGTAAGCTTGATGCCACCCCACAAGGTGTTATGGGCATTAAAAATCTCCCAAAAGTAAAAAAGGTTTAGGGTGTCGACGAACCAGTGCAGCCAATATGTTCAGGGGTATGGTACCATTGGAGGAAGATATACATTGCAGATAATTATTTCCTGTGTTGTTCTAATCCTGACAGCAACAGCTTCGAGATTCGCTACTTAGCAAGTGAAGGACATAGACGCAAACTCCACCTGACACTCTATTATATTCGCTACGGTTTTTGTAATATCCCCTATAGCCACGAAGGGCAGGGGTCCACATTGTCAGGAACCAGGTTTCGTGGAGGTAAATGCATAAAGCAGGTGTAAGGCTTAACAGTTGTCGTAGTTCGGCCAGGTGGTGGAAGAAACTGTCGGAATTCCACTGGAGGATGTTGTCGTCGTGAGGCTGGGAAGGCACGAAGCGATCAAGGAAGCAGGGTCACCTGCTGCCACCGACTGAGTACCTGTGCATTCTATATCCACTGTGTCTGGGGGTCCGGTGAGATCTAGATCCTCTGCAAACACCAGAATCTCCACCTCATCCTCAGATGCAGAGCTTGTAGGTAGCAGTGGTGCAGGTGCCACTGCAATTTATTTGTTGTTGGGATCTTCTTTTTAGATTTCTCTCACTGCTCCTTGGGTTTCTCCGGCTGGGAGGGCTTCGCTGATTCAGTCTCAGGGACTGAGGAGGACCTTGAAGCCCTGCGACCAGCTGCCTGTGAGTGCTTCAGCCACTGGAAAGTGGCCTCTTTCCCACTGATATCCCCGATGGCCGGGGAGGCATTGCTCCCGAAGCAGATGGTGTGGGAGCAACGGGGATAGAAGTGCACCCCCCCCCCCCACCACCACCACCATTAAGGGGGTAGGGGTAGGTGTAGGTTTGCAGCCCTGTGGGCCAACTATAAATGGTGGAACTGATGGGGCTGGAACCATTGTTGTAGCTGCGGAACAAGAGGATGTCATGCGCACAAGATGTGGCCTTTCAAAATTTCCTCTTAGTCTCAGTGTAGGTCAGTTGATCCAGGGTCTTGTATTCCATTATTTTTCTTTCTTTCTGTTGAATCCTGTAGTCCAGCGAGCAAGGGGAATGTTGCTCACTACAGCTGACACAGATGGGAGACGGGGCACATTGAGTACTGGGATGTGATGGACAACCACAATTGCAACATATAATGCTGAACTTCTAGCACTTAAAGCACAGCATTGGGGGAGGGATATATGGCTTTACATTACAGCAGTATACCATCACCAGGTAATGTATCACCCTCAAAGGCCAAGATGAAGGCACCCAGTGGGCATATGATTATCCTTCAAACCTCTATAGACACGCCAGATGAAATTAACACATCTTTGCTCCACGCTGGCGCACAGGTAGTTATCTGACTGCAAAAGAAGGTCCCTGTGAAATATAATACCCTGGACCATATTTAAGCTCTTATGGGCCGTGATGGAAACAGAAACATCCCCCAGCTTGTCACAAGTGAGTCATGCCCGTGACTGGGCAGAGGGTGCTGTTTTTATCAAGACTGACCCAGATTGCATTTTGGACAATCGCTCCACCTCCCCAGACTTATCCTCTAAATACTCCACAAAAAACTGAGGCTTCATCAACATAAAGGATTCCCCATCAGGTCTTGTACATATGAGGTACTGGGGCGAATAAGGTTCGCTTCCACCTTTAGCCTGGCATTCCTCCCATAGCGTAGCCAGGATGGGGAACAATTTGGGATCATACTTCTTTGCATTAAATTGAGACCTCAGAATGCTTAGAGGCCGCTGGTATTTAACCACCAGCAAGAGATGACATTGTTTGCTTCATGGCATGTCATCTGTCGTATGCCACCCACTCCGATCAGGGGCTCTCCCTACGGGTGCCATCCAACCTCAGCAAAGGCCACCTGGCAGGATGGCCACTGCTGGGAGTCCTGATGCCCCAGGTAGATGTGCAACTACTTCTTGGCATACATGGGGAGTTAATGCCACAGGCATCAGCAGAGCAATCCCTGTGCAGTCATGGGGCTACAACCATAGGGTACATGGCGGCCCCACCACAACGGACTGGCTACTGTGTTGGATATGAGGTGGCTACTGTGCTGGATATGAGGTGCAAAGAAGTCCATGATCGTCACCATCATAGAAAACACTGCACAGTGGATGGAAGAAATTGCACCCAGGAAGGATTCTTTGCCGAACAGCTGGAGAATGAGTGGACGATAAAGTATGCTAAAGATCTCAGTGCACAATGTATATGATGCACCATGTAAGACGCCCTTCCCCAAGTGGCTCGCTCTTCAGAAAAATTTTGGACAATGGAGGTCAAACCCTACAGGGGACCTTCACAGACGGCCGAAACATTTGAGACTCCTTTTGGTCACCTGTTACGACAGGCAGGAATACCTCAGGCCTATTCTAATCCCCGGACCTGCAGGGGACAACATTTTCAGAAATTTTGTCAGTGGTTTTTGAGTTCATAGAGTTCTTACAAGCCACGTGGCCACAGAGTAATCTGTAGATCTTTTTATTCTCTCTTACCATGTAACTGCTAATCCCTCTCTGCCATTTCCTCTTCCCTCTTACAGATTTCATTTACCTCACCAAACAATATAATGCTGAGATACATAAACACATTTTGAATTTTATGTTAATGTATGATGCTTTATACTCATATACACAACATTATGTGTAACATGCAGCCTATTTTAAAACCAAGACAGAAAATTAAAAGAAAACAGCAGGTAGACAAATAAATAAATGTGGACACCAGTTTAAAGAATTTGATACAAAAAGGAAACAAAAAATAAAATATGCCTTTTTTTTCGGTCTCCGTGAACCACACATTTACCTCAGCTCATAACTGGGATGAGCTTTCTCTGGCATAGTATTCCTATATTTTTCCAATCCTAAGTCCTTATCCCCTCCATACATCTAAGTAAAAGTTTCATCTCATTCTGGGTGCAATGCCAGGAGAATGCAGTAGTGTGTATGTGCTCACATCTAATTTCTGGCTCATGTGCTTATCCACTGCAAAATGTCTCAGCTGTATGGATGTGGTTGCCTCTCTTCATTCCTTTGGTCAAACAACTCTTTTATATGCAGGTTTGAGTAATTTGTCACTTCTTATTTTGACTGTTTTTCCTAACAGTACAAACACTTTACCCTACCTCTTCCTTCTTAGATCCGCATAAGAGTAAATTTTCCGTAAAGGCTCAAGGCTTTGTTACTTCATTAATCCCTCTCTCTCTCTCTCTCTCTCTCTCTCTCTCTCTCTCTCTCTCTCCCCCCCCCCCCCTCCCTCTTTCTCTCTCCTACTTTCTACCACCACAGAAAAAAATGTTGAAAAAACTGTCTGTTTTGTAGCAAGTAACATACACAAACCGCAAACTGTCTTATATGACACTATTCGATGACTTTGGATCTCTTTTTCCCTACACACCAGCACTCCTTGTCATGGCCTATTCCAGTACAGAAATAAAAAACATGGAGGTGCACTCGTCCATTATCTCCACTGCAGAGCAACGTAATGAAAGATTAACAGAAGATTTCCCTATCAAGTCTGAAACAATTCCTTCTGGATACAAACACCATCAGTAGACTTCTACAATGCATGACATTATACAAATTCTCTGCTGTTAAACAAAATACCACAGTACAACGCCACTGTTAATGTAAAAAAAAAAAAAAAAAAAAAACCACACACACACACACACACACACAGTAGATACGACAATGAAAAATGCACCACATCATAAAGCATCTCAAAGAATTTATATTCCCGTGTCAGAAGAGCCAAGCATCGTCGCCAGAGTGCAGTATGGTCGAATGAAGTGAAAAGGCAACTCCACAGCAGCACACACAAGCAGTAGTGTGGTTTGCACAAACATAATTGCCGATTACTGTGCAAAGAAATTATCGTTGTGTGTATGAATGTGATCCACTTGATGTGAAAGTGAAAACAATTAAGGAATGGTGTAGGAAGTTTCTGGCAACAGGAAGTGCTCTGAAACATTCAACAATCCTGTCGTGCATTAGCCCGCACCAGACGTTTAGTTTAGGGCCATCACGAACATGTTCAGTAACAATGTGCGGATTTTGCGAACCCCAAATCCAAACATTATGCATATTAACCCTTCCTGATAGATGAAAGGTTGCCTCATCTGAGAATAAACATCTTTCCAGGAAGCTGGCATCCATATCAATACGCTGCAGCATATTCGCAGCAAATTGTTGTCAGCATGTTTTGTCGTTAAGCTTCAGATGTTGCAGAATTTGCACTTCGTAAGCACACATATGGAGACACTGGTGGACTATATAAAGCAATGTTGATCGAGGAACATCAAGTTGCCTAGATGCTTGACAAATTGACTTACATGGGCTTCTGAGAAATGTTTGTCTGATGCCCTCCACCATCTCTTCTGAAACTCCATAACGTGCGCCACCAGAATGTTTCAGAACACTTTCTGTTGCCAGAAATTTCCTATACCATTCCTTAATTGTTTTCACATCAGCTGGATCACATTCATACACACTATGATAATTTCTTTGAACAGTAATCGGCAATTTTGTTTCTGCAAACCACACTACTGCTTGCTCACGCTGCTATGGAGTCACTATTTTCACTTCATGCGACCATACTGCACTCTGGCGACGATACTTGGCACTTCTGATATGGGAATATAAATTCTTTGAGATGCTCTATGATGTGATGCATTTTTCATTGGCATATTCACTGTGGCTTTTTTCCTGGGTCTTTGAAATCAGGGAGGTTGAGCAGAACACACACTATTATTATGGTGTCTGTACCTCAAGATTTATAACACACTGAAGCCAAAATACACTGTCTCATTTGCTTTCTATAAAAGCAGATACTGAAGCAATTGCTGAATGGTAGATTTTATAAGAGTTTCCCCCATTCCCCCCTTGCTCAGTGGGAAGGCCAGCAGAGATGGAAAAAAGTGCACGGCAAAAGACCAGACCAGAAAAATTACAGACTAAAATTCTTAATCTTGATTTTCTGCAGAATCCTTTAGCATATTATAAATTAGAATATAATAAATTTCCTTGAAAGGGAAAAGCTTCTATCCACACATCAACAAGTACTTAGAAAGCATCGGTCCCACAAAACCCAGCTTACTCTTTTCTCAAGCGATATCCTATGAACCATGAATGGAGGACAACAGGCAGATTCCATATTCCTATATTTCCAAAATGTATTTAACACAGTGACACTCTGCTGAATGTTAACAAAGGTCCAAATATCTGGAACAGGTTCTCAAATATGAGAGGCCTCAAAGAATTTTTCATTAATAGAACTCAGTACATTGTCCTGGAGAGCACATGTTAAATGGAGATAAAGGTATTTTCAGGAGTGCCACAGGGACAGACAAACATAATTGATCCAACTGATGGGGTGAGCAGTCCTCTGCAAGTATTTTTCAATGATGCTGTAGTGTTTAGGAAAGTGTAGTCTTAGAGTCACTTTAGGAGGATACAGGATGACTTGGATAGAATTTCTGTTTTGTGTGATGAATGACAGCTTGCCCTAAATGTGAAAAAATGTAAGGTAATGAAGATGAGTCGGAAAAACAATCCTGCAATGCTCGAATTCAGTATTAGTGCTGTGTTTCTTGACACAATCACATCAATTAAACATACAGACATATTGCTGAAAGTGAGTGTCCACATGAAAGTCAGTTGCAGGGAAAGCAAATGGTGGACTTTTTGAAGAATTCAAGGAAAATTTAGTGAATCTGTGTACAGAACACTTGCGCAACCCATTCTTGGGCACTGCTTGAGTGTTCGGGATCACCACCAGGTCCAATTAAAGGAAGATATTGAAGCACTTCAGAAGCATGCTGCTAGATTTGTTACTGACAGGTTCAATGAACACGCAAGTTTAACAGAATGATCTGTGGACTCCAGTGGGAATCCCTGAAGGGAAGAAGATGTTCTTTTCTTGAAACACTACTGAGTAAATCTAGAGAATTGGCACTTGTGTCAGAGTGTCTGAAGACAAGATAAGAGAAATTAGAGCTCGTATGGAAGCATAATAATATGGCTAAGCCATGTCTCCGCAGTATCCTTTCTTTCAGGAGTGCTAGTTCTGCAAGGTTCGCAGGAGAGCTTCTGTAAAGTTTGGAAGGTAGGAGACGAGATACTGGCAGAAGTAAAGCTGTGAGTACCGGGCGTGAGTCGTGCTTTGGTAGCTCAGATGGTAGAGCACTTGCCCGCGAAAGGCAAAGATCCCGAGTTCGAGTCTCGGTCGGGCACACAGTTTTAATCTGCCAGGAAGTTTCAAATCAGCGCACACTCCGCTGCAGAGTGAAAATCTCATTCTGATAATGACATGTTGTTTTTCCTCACTCCATTTGCAAATGGAACAGGAAAGAGAATGGCTAACAGTGGTGCAGGCTACCCTCTATCATGCACTGTATGGCGGCTTTCAGAGCATTATGTAGATGTAGGAAACAAAAATTGTAACACATCCTTCCCCTAGCACATTTTCAGGTGAGCCTAATGACATCAACTGCTGTAAAGCTGATGGTGTAAGAACACTGCAGATATTTCAGATAATGGTGCGCAAGGTCATCATGTTTATTTACAAAATCTAATGAACTCTTTGGATGCACTGTTAAAGCAACCATTGTAAAATACCACTCATTTTTAGTTGTTCGAAGAGTATTCTCAGCTTAGAAAAAGGTATGTGTATAATTCTGAGTGTTAAAAGTAAAAATGTGTTATAATATAAAGCAATGTGTAAACATTTCATTACAATCCCTTCACTTCAAAGATGTAAATTATTAAAAGAAATTCATGGTCATTGAGAATAATTACAGAAATAACATTTTATAATCAAATCAGGTCTTATCTGGGACAGCAATTATATGAAGCTGGAAATAAATGTTTATGTTAATTATAACAAATGAAGAACATGCCGCCTTACCCATTTTGTCCAAAGATTTAACTTCACTGTGATAATACTCAAAGAATTATATCTCTAATTGGCCATGTGCCACCAGATAGGACGAGCAAAAGTATCAGTTCTTTCACAAGAACATATATAGCTTTTTGATTATAAACTTTTCTCTATGCTTGAGATGCCTGTACATGCATCACAATCTTGTGAGGTGCATAATCTTTAAACATGCACAAAGGAGAAGTGTGGGAACTACATGGCTCTTTATACATAAAAGCAAGCTGGTAGATCACTTTTTTCTTTAATATTACTCTACTATACCACATCACATTGCTTAATGACTGACATTCATTCCAGGGACTCCAAAAGAGTGGACAGGCTCCTTCAGTGCCTTGTTGTTATATATACAAGTGTCATATACCTGGCCTGTATTTCTGTTTCGGACCAGTCTGTAGTGCTCCAACATCGGGAGGTGACTGGAAAAACACACTGGCAATAGAAGCCTGATGTTTTCTAAAAACATCCAGCACATTCTCAAGGTTGAAGTCTGTGACCAGATCAGAGCTCATGACAATGATGTCTGACTGCAACAAGAAAATGAAAACAGATTAAAAATGAAGAAGCTTAGTTGTATTTGGATATGAATAAAAATAACAATTCTTTTATTTTTCATGGAATATTTTCATTTATTATACTTAAGTAGTTGAATTTCTGCTGTAATTAAAGCGCCCAGAACAAATAGTCACTCACAGGGTTTTTACACCAAGAAATTAAACACATTAAACTTTTCTCAAAGCAGCTGACAAACAAAAAATAATGTATACTAATTTATGTATTCATGGATATCAACAATATTACAGATGCTCTCAAAGTCATGGTTGAAAGACATACCTACAAGCAATTTACTGCAGAGCACAGAATTTATTTTTCCATTTTTCATCATATCTTCCAAAATGCTTTGTTATCAGCACTTCTTTCCATGTGCAGTTCTTCACAGGATGAGATGGGTTTTCAGAATTGTACTCTCACCCCCTTCTGCCCAGTTTTGTTACCAAAATTTTAAGTACGTGGCAAGGCAAGAACAAAAATAAAGTCATATAAAATATGAGAGGAATGAAAATGTGGCAGACACAGATGACACAATAGGAAGGAAAAAGATCAGTGTGCAATGCTCCATCAATGAAAAGGTCAATACAGATGGAGAACAAGTTCAGATTGTTAGACAAGGATACTGAAGGAAATTGACAGGGTCATTTTCAAAGGAACGATCCCAACAACTGCCTTCCTTGATTTACAGAACGACAGAAATCATAAAATTTGATGGGGATTTTAATGCTGCTCATTACACATGCAAGTCTTATTCCTTAAATACTGTGCTACCTCACTTAATATGTGGACAGGGTCCAATAGAGAACAGGGCCATAAGTGCAGCATTACTTTGGGATGTGTTGATGGCTCAGTTCCTCCCTGCACCATGGTTGTGAACTGGACAAGAAAATGGGGTGGGGTGAGGGGAAGCAAAGCTATGACATAGATGAAACAATCTTTGAAACAGTTTTAGCATGTTCCACTGAGCTGTGCACCCTGCTTTGTAAACGGATGCTAGACAGTGGACAGTGTCATCGGTACAGTGTGATAACAACATTTAAACCATGTGACCAGTTCTGATAATCATCATGCTCACTTACGAAGATGCACAGTGGCTGCAATCATATACAACCGCTCACTTGACGGAAGGTCTGGTCCTAAAGACTGGAAGGTAGCACAGGTCACACCAATAGTCAAGAACGGAAATAGGAGTACCCCACTGAATTACAGACCCATATCACTGACCTCAATTTGCAGTAGGATTTGGGAGCGCATACTGTACTCGAACATTATGAATAATCAACACGGACTCAGAAAATATCGTTGTTGTGCAACACAGCTAGCTCTTTATTCCCATGAAGTAATGAGTGCTGTCGACAAGGGATCTCAGATCGATTTCATATTACTAGATTTCCAGAAGACTTTTGATACCGTTTCTCACAAGCGACTATTAATCAAATTGTGTGCATTTGGAGTATCGTCTCAGTTGTGTGATTGGATTCGTGATTTCCTCTCAGAGAGGTCACAGTTCATAGTGATAGATGGCAAATCATCGAGTAGAAAAGAAGTGATATCTGGCATTCTGCAAGGTAGTGTCATAGGCACTCTGCTGTTTCTGATTTATGTAAATGATCTAGGTGATAATATGAGCAGCCCCCTTAGATTGTTTACAGATGACGCTGTAATTTATCATCTAGTAAAATCATCAGACGATCAATTCCAATTACAAAATGATCTAGAGAGAATTTCTGTATGGTGCGAAAAGTGGCAATTGGCACTAAACAAAGAAAAGCGCGAGGTCATCCACATAGGTACTGAAAGAAATCTGATAAATTTTGGGTATACGATAAATCCCATAAATCCAAAGGCTGTCAATTTGACTAAATAACTTGGAATTACAATTACGAGCAACTTAAACTGCAAAGACCATGTAGATAATATTGTGGGGGAAGGCGAAACAAAGACTGTGCTTTGTTGGCAGAACAGTTAGAAGATGCGACAAACCCACTAAAGAGACAGCCTACATTACACTTGTCCGTCCTCTGTTGGAAATTCGGTAGAAAATCCTAAGAAATTCTGGTCATATGTAAAGCACACAAGCAGCAAGACACAGTCAATACCTTCGTTGCGCAGTGCCGATGGTACTGTTACCGACGACTGTGCCGCTAAAGCAGAATTATTGAATGCAGTTTTCCGAAATTCCTTCACCAGGGAAGACGAATGGAATATTCCAGAATTTGAAACATGAACAGCTGCTAGCATGCGTTTCTTAGAAGTAGATCCCTTAGGGGTTGCGAAGCAACTCAAATCGCTTGATACGGGCAAGTCTTCAGGTCCACAATGTATACCGATTAGGTTCCTTTCAGATTACGCTGATACAATAGCTCCCTACTTAGCAATCATATACAACCGCTCACTCACCGATAGATCTGTACCTACAGACTGGAAAACTGCGCAGGTCGCACCAGTGTTTAAGAAGGGTAGTAGGAGTAATCCATAGAACTACAGACCTATATCATTGACGTCGGTTTGCAGTAGGGTTTTGGAGCATATACTGTATTCAAACATTATGAATCACCTCGAAGGGAACGATCTATTGATACGTAATCAGCATGGTTTCAGAAAACATCATTCTTGTGCAAAGCAGCTAGCTCTTTATTCGCACGAAGCAATGGCCGCTATCGACAGGGGATCTCAAGTTGATTCCGTATTTCTAGATTTCCGGAAAGCTTTTGACACCGTTTCTCACAAGTGACTTCTAATCAAGCTGTGGGCTTATGGGGTATCGTCTCAGTTGTGCCACTGGATTCGTGATTTCCTGTCAGGAAGGTCGAAATTAGTAGTAATAGATGGCAAATCATTGAGTAAAACTGAAGTGATACCAGGTGTTCCCCAGGGAAGCGTCCTGGGACCTCTGCTGTTCCTGATGTATATAAATGACCTGGGTGACAATCTGAGCAGTTCTCTTAGGTTGTTCACAGATGATGCTGTAATTTACCGTCTAGTAAGGTCATCCGAAGACCAGTATCAGTTGCAAAGCGATTTAGAAAAGATTGCTGTATGGTGTGGCAGGTGGCAGTTGACACTAAATAACGAAAAATGTGAGGTGATCCACACGAGTTCCAAAAGAAATCCGTTGGAATTCGATTACTCGATAAATAGTACAATTCTCAAGGCTGTCAATTCAACTAAGTACCTGGGTGTTAAAATTACGAACAACTTCAGTTGGAAAGACCACATAGATAATATTGTGGGGAAGGCGAGCCAAAGGTTGCGTTTCATTGGCAGGACACTTAGAAGATCCAACAAGTCCACTAAAGAGACAGCTTACACTACACTCGTTCGTCCTCTGTTAGAATATTGTTCCACGGTGTGGGATCCTTACCAGGTGGGATTGACGGAGGACATCGAAAGGGTGCAAAAAAGGGCAGCTTGTTTTGTATTATCACGTAATAGGGGAGAGAGTGTGGCAGATACGATACGCGAGTTGGGATGGAAGTCATTAAAGCAAAGACGTTTTTCATCGCGGCGAGATCTATTTACGAAATTTCAGTCACCAACTTTCTCTTCCGAATGCAAAAATATTTTGTTGAGCCCAACCTACATAGGTAGGAATGATCATCAAAATAAAATAAGAGAAATCAGAGCTCGAACAGAAAGGTTTAGGTGTTCGTTTTTCCTGCGCGCTGTTCGGGAGTGGAATGGTAGAGAGATAGTATGATTGTGGTTCGATGAACCCTCTGCCAAGCACTTAAATGTGAATTGCAGAGTAGTCATGTAGATGTAGATGTACGATTGATGGAGGACATCAAAAAAGTGCAAAGAAGAGCAGCTCGTTTCATGTTATTGTGCAATAGGGGTGAGAGTGTCACTGATATGATACGCAAGTTGGGTTGGCAGTCACTGAAACAAAGGCAATTTTCTTCGTGGCGATATCTATTTACAAAATTTCAATCACCAACTTTCCCTTCCGAATGCGAAAATATTTTGTTGACACCCACCTACTTAGGGAGAAATGATCATCATAATAATAAAATGAGAGAAATCAGAGCTCGAACAGAAAGATTTAGGTGTTCCTTTTTCCCACGCGCCATACAAGAGTGGAATGGTAGAGAAGTAGTGTGAAATGGTTCAATGAACCCTCTGCCAGGCACTTAAGTGTGAATTACAGAGTAACCATGTAGATGTAGATGCATAGCAGTTCATAAATGAGATGCATTTTTTCACAAGTTGCCTTCCCTCTGGACAAGCATGGCAAATGACAGGACTGGTGTAATGGTGGTAACTGGGTTACTAAGACAAGTGTTCAAACTGGATCTTTTATGTGTTCCCTACTTTCCTATCACAAATGGCTTTATTTTCTTTTCCATCTTCATCTCTACATTGTTGGCATTTTCCTTTTTGCTGTCACAAGGTTTGTGATCATGCCTGGTTATTCTTTCTCAAGAAACATTACATTGGCATAATTACATATACAGATCAGCCAAATAAAACTACTTGTGTAATGGCATGTTGATTGACATTTTGGAAAGCAATACAGCAGAGAATCTGCCTGGCATGGATTCAACCAATCCTTGGTAGGTTTCCTGCGGTATGTGATACCAGATGTTAACACTCAGGTCACACAATTGGCATTCTGGTGTGTTCCACTGGGTTTAGACCATGCAGATTTGGCAAGCAAAGACATCAACTTCAGTTCACAAGAATGGTCCTCAAATCATTGTAGCATGGTTCTGGTATTGCAGCATGAACAGTTATCCTGCAAGAAGATGCCGCCACAGCACAATACTGCTCCCACTGGCCTGAATGTGAAGCACAATGCATGTTTTGAGCAGCCATTCGCTAGGATGAGGGTGTATCTTGATATGACCTTAATGTGTCATGTGACTGCAACACCACCCTGTGGCATTCAATCTCATGGTGGGCAGTGATGATAACATTTTGGTTGATCAATATATGTTTGATATGCCACAACTGCAGTGAGCAAAAATAATGCAGTTTCTGGCTGGAAAAAAAGGATGATTACAATTTAATAACCTGCCAATGATGAGATCATTAGAGATGGAGCACTAGTTCAGATTGGGGAATGGTGGGGATGGAAACCAGCTGGGATCATCCTGACATTTGCATTAAGCGATTTTGGGAAAGTACGGAAAATTCGTATGGTTGGATGGGGATCTGAAGTGCTATCCTGGAAAGTCAAATGTCTCATCACTGTGCCACCAGCTTCATGGCACTGAAACTGGAGAAACAGAATTATAGCAAATGTTAATTTTTACTTTACTGTTATGTGGCTTACCTTCACCTTCTCACTAACATGTCGCAAAGATTCAGCAGTGCCCCAGTCTTCATTAGCTGGTATTCCCACCCAATCAAGGTGGATCTTCAAACCGCACTGATCTACTGCTGTCTGAACTTCCTGGCGCACAGTTTCTAGTACCACAATAATAACCTCTGAAAAATTCCCACAGATCAGCTACAATACAATGTTAAGTCCACAGATCAGCTGCAATACAATGTTAAGTCAAGAATGAAAAATAAATAACAATAATATTGAACATTGGCAGAACCTACCACTTCACCAAAACTCTACATAACCACTTATTAGGACATTAAATGTGCAGTGAACATTTGTGTTTCATAATGTTTTATACATATGAAGTATGTAGATGGGTGTTGTTTTACGGTTCATACCAATCTTCAGGTGAAAGAAATGATGAGGAATCTGACTTTTGTTAAAACCCCTCTTATCATCAGCTCCATTTCTATGTCCACTTCCAGTCATTTCATATATAGCCGACCAATAAACAACTCTCCACTCTGACAGCTATGACTCCTTTCACATCAAACACTTCCTTTCCTAAGCATATGCACCAAGGCAAACACAACTGCTCCTCCACCAAGCCACTTAGCATCTACACCATCTACATTTGCCATGTTTTCTTTTCATAAAGCTAGCCCACACATCTTGTCTATATCCAGATCTCCAAGGCAGCAACCTCATCTCATTCTCTCTAGTTCCACTTTCAAAAAAGGCAGAAGCACCATCCCCCACTGGTCACACAGAACCACCCAGACCTTAAACGTCTCAATATATTACTCTGCTGTGACAATGAATTATAATGCCCTGAAATAAGATCCTCTCTCTTCGATATTCTCCCCACACCATTCACTGTAGCCTTCCTAACCTCTATACCATTCTCTTCAAACCATATGAAATTCCCAGTCTATTATCCCTACCCCTAGGTTCTCAATTTTGCAATTTTTTCCAGTGTGTAACCTGCCTCATGGACCCACTCACAAACACTTACTTCAGTCCGACCATTGGTAAATACTACAATATAAAAAGTATAGCAAACTGTGAAACTACTCACATTGTTTGACAACTAAAATGTGCTCACTGCACAGCAATTTACAAGAATGACCACCTACAAACTGATTAAGCATATGAATGGACATAGAAATATGTTGGTTTTATAGACACTCAGTACCCAATTAATTCTATGCAGTATGACACAAAACACCTCTATGCCTCCTATACTGCATGGACTGTTTGGATGCTTCCTCCCAATACTAGTTTCCCTCAACTCCAATGATGGAAACGTGTTTTCCAACATATCCTCACAGCCTGCTTCACTCCTGGAGTTAAACATCCGTCAATATGCAGTCCTCTCATTCCTTTTGTTATTATTACTATTTTATATTTATTTAATCAGTTGTTTTTGTAATTCCTGTTTTATCTACTTTCCCCCCTGTGTCAGTATTTATTTCTCTTTCTCTATCCATCTTTATTTTTCAATTTGCTATCATCTCCAGACTGAAGCTGGTACAGTGCTTACCAATACACAATCTTTGACTCTTATGTCCCCTCGTGTTCACAACAGGTGTGACTCTTTTGTTGGGGCCTTCATGACCTGGCCCTCCTTTTTAACATTCCCCAACCTTTCCCTGTTACCTCATTGAGAAAAAAAACTAATCGTTCCAAAAGCAGTAACAATTTTTTCTTTACTATTAATTTTGCCTTTCAAAGGTAATTTCCAAGACTTGTTTGATGAGCATGAAATAATGCATCTGCTGCATGTTTACTAATTTTAATCAACTGTGGTCTGCAGCTTAAAAAAAGTAACACTGTCTGCATGGTGTACATATTACGTGAAAGACGATTAGCTTCACCTTGGTGAACCAAAGTAAAATGTGTCTGCTGCAACTAATGATTAATGATAACATATGGATAACTGATGTTGATTTTTCCTCAACCTCATGGTTATTTGACAGTGAACATGCAACGTGAAAGTATGAAAACATACATTACCTTTGAAACCAGCTTTCTCTAGCATGCGCAGTGGGTAATATATCATAGGCCGATTGCCAATTGGTAAAAGGCATTTAGGTTTGCTGGCTGTGAGCTCAGTCATCCGAGAACCTTTGCCCCCAGCAAGCAAGACTACTTGAAATTCTTGAGGTATCATGTTGTTCTAGTTTCCTGAGAAGATATAATAAAATAATTCAATCTTTTCATGACAAAAAAGTGTCTCCCGATACTGCAACACATTGAGATTGCCGGAAATTACATGATGCTACTACAAACACTAAAATTTTAAGCATACTTGCTACTGCAGCGACTATTTCATTAAGGTTTTGTTACTCAATATATATTATCTTTTCACCAAATCATTTCTTTAAATGAGAGAAGCATTGAATTAATTACATAGAATATAGGTTAAGTAGCTCTGGTGATCCACCAGAGTATTGTTTACATGTATAACTGGTGGGTTAACAGAGACATTTTGTGAGAAAGGAGAGTGGGTAGTGAAGCAGCCATTGAAATAAAGCATGTTACGTTCAGCTGCGTGTTGTGCCACAGTATGATCTACTTTGCTCTTGTCCACAATTTGACAGTGGCTGTCCATTCTGGTGGACAGCTGGTTGGTGATCATACCAATATAGAAAATTGTGTAATGACTACTGCAGATCTAGTATATGACATGGCTGATTTCACAGATGGCCTGGCCTCTGTTGGGGTAGAACCAACCTGTGAGAGAACTGGAATAGTAAGTGTTGGTTGGGTGGATTTGACAAAGCACCTGGATCTTCCACAGGGATATGATCCCTGTGGCAAGTGCTCGGGACTGAGAGTGGCATAGGGATGGACTAGGATGTTTAGGACATTGTAATAGGGGCAGGAAGGATCTTGGTAGGCTGCCCCTACTTTCAGAGCATGGTGGTAGGTAATCAAAGCTGTGATGATACGGCAAATATGAATGAATAAGGAAATACTGGAACAACAAACGCAAAACAGAATATCTACATTTATATCTCTGCTCTATCAGTAATATTCTTTGCAGCTAAACAACAGCTTGCATACTCTCAAAAAGAATTATCTTATGTGTCAACTCATTCAATGCACAAACATTGTCTATGTAGCAGAAGAAATCAGCTGGACATATACAAGCTACAACGGCATAGAACAATGTCAGCCTCAAAGCAAAGAGGTGATGAGTTAAAGTATTAACTCTTTCTACTTTTAGTGAAAGAAAATTAGAGCACAGATACAATGTGCACGTGAACTGCTCATTACTATAAAAGTACGACCACTTAGATATGCGATACAGCACACTGGATATATGCCACAATTTTTTTTAAATATATTAACATGAAACTATGTACAAAATATAATAAATTGTGAGAAATTTGCCAAATTAATTCTGAGAATACTCAGTCTTAATAAAAAGAATTGTGAAGAATTACACGTGTATTTGTACTCTGAAATCTTTTCGTAAATTTTAATTGTGTATGATTTTCAAAGATATTTAATCGTAATCTTCTCACCAGCTGCACGTTATTGTACGGATTAAACAATGAACAGATGCTCATGAAAATCAAAAACCCCAATAAAATCGAAACAACACAATCTCGCGAGAACTCACAGCGTAAATTCAACCACAGTGTGAAGAAAACTGTGATTTTTTTCCTCAGAAGACGAACCCTAGATTTAACGTAAACATCAACATATGCTACTGCTCTTCTGCTACAAACGAATATAAACAAACCGGCACAAACAATCGATATTTTGTTCCATAATCGATTATCAGACCCTTTTGTCATTTGACACGCATGTAGTTGATGCTGGCGCCATTCAACTTCATTTTTTTATCGTACCTCGTTCATTCAGTCTAACATTTTTAAAATTTTCTATAGATCATATCTTGAAGGTAAACGTTCAAGCGTTTGTGACAGTTAAGATACATATTAATATAAGAAGCAGGAAATATCATAGACTATTTGAATAACTGCGTACTTTAACAGACAGAAAGGTTAAAGTTACGAAAATACTTCGGGCTATTATGCTATGGTCTTTTGCGATCTGCTATGTAACACTAAGTTACAGCCGTATCTACCGAAGATATCTTCAGGAGAGGAGCGGTTTTGATGCCTGTGCGGAGCACTAGGTGATTCAAATCAAATCAAACTGTTATTATCACATAAAATGGCTCCTACAATCAAAGATCGTGAAACAAGCGACTTGCAAATCCTAAAACTTAATACAGACTAATAAACTTGATCTAAGGTTACAAGAAAAAAAATGGCTCTGAGCACTATGGGGCTTAATAGTTGAGGTCATCAGTCTAAGGCTACACAATATATATGTTGTTGCCTCTTCAGATAAGTAGGTGTTATTTTACATTGTTATCATTTAAAAAAGAATCCATGATCACAATACTACTACTTTTTTAAAGATAATGCCATGTTATATACTCGTCACTCAAGAAATTTTCGACACTATAATGGCAATTATTTTTCAAACATTTTTCTATGTCTTCTTCAGTATTTTTTAGATTTGGATCGCACTTGTCCTTCCAGGTTATGTTTATAAATTTCATGCCCATATAGCGCGGAGTTCCTTGTATAGTTTTAGTCTGTGAATATATAACGTCACTGCCCTATGTCCAGTCTCCTACTGATGCAGATAAGCAGTTGCCCTCAAAAATTTGTGCCAAGTGAGGTGGCGTAGTCATTAGTGCATTGCACGTCGCGTTCTGGAAGACAATGTTTCAAATTCATGTCCACCCATCCAGATTTAGTTTTTCCATAATTTCCCTGTATCATTCCACACGTATGCTGGGATGGTTCCTTTGAAAGGCCACAGCATATTTCCTTGCCCATCCTTGACACAATCCGTGATTGTGCTTTGTCCCTAATTACCTCGATGTCGACGGGACGCTAAACCCAACCTTTCTCCCTTCCTCTGTGAAAATCAGAATCTCATATATAATTTACTTCACTTAATTCCTTTGGCCCCTATGGGGGCATAGGGCATCCAGGAGAACACACCATCCGCCTTTGTCTTTGGTCATTTGCCTCAGTTCTGCCCAGGTCTTTCCAACACTTTTTGCTTCCCCTTTCACTGTCGTCTTCCATATGCCCCTGGGTCCTTCTCTCTTCCTTGTTCCCTGGGGATTACATTCCAATGCTTTTTTTCTCGATGGCTCCCTCTGGGTTTCTCAATGTGTGCCCAACCACCGCCACTTTCTCTCTCGTATCTGGTCTTCTATAGGTACCTGGTTTGTTATTTGCCAGAGCTCCTCATTACATATTTTTTCTGGCCACCAAATATTCATCATGCATCAATGACATCTATTTATGAAGCTTTATTACCGGGATGTTATCTTTTTATCCATTTTCCAGCTTTCACTGACGTACAGAAGGACAGCCTTCACATTTTTATTAAAAACACGGATTTTTGTTTTGTACTTGATATTTAAATTTTACGATACTCGATACAATTGTATGAAGACAGCATTTGCCTTTTTAATGCGGTTTTTCACGTCATGTCCAGCTCCAACATCTTTCGTCACTATACTACCCAGATGCAGGAATGAGTTGACAGTCTCCACCTGCTGCTCCCCTATTAATAGTGTAATAGTGGCACCTCCATGTTCCCCGAATTTACTCTCATTTCCTTTGTTTTGCCTATTTTTATCTTGAGGCCAACAGTCTCTCCCTCTTCTTTCAACAAGTTTAATTTAGCTTGCATATCAGTCAGCTTTTGAGCTAATAAAACTATGTCATCTGCGAAATCTAAATCCTCCAGACGTTCATGGATCCCCCATTGAATTCCTTGTCTCCTGTCTACTGTGACTATTCTCATAACTGAGTCTACAACAAGTAGAAAAGTGTTGGTGATAAATGCAACCCTGCCAGACTTCAGTTGTTAGTTTTATGGGCTCTGTCATATTTCCCTTGTGGAGTACGCAACATTTGTAGTCATCATATAGATCTTTTATGATGTTGCTGTGGTTTACCATACTTCTGCAACACCTGCCAGATCAGTTTTTGTTTCGCAGAATCGAAGGCCTTTTGAAAATCAATGAATGTCAGGTACAGGGTTGCTTGGAATTCTTTGCTTTGCTCTAAAATGATCTTAAGAGTGTTAATAAGATAAACACAACCGCGCTGTGCCCTAAAACCGGCAGATTTTCAAGATACTTTTTAATTCTGTTTAAAATAATACTGGTGAGGACCTTAATAGTCACTGACGACAACGTAATATCACGCCAGTTGTTACAGTCTGACAAATATCCCTTTTTTGGGAGCTTTACCACCAAACCATTTTTCCACTCCTCACTCTTTTGGAAATTTCTCTTCAAGCCAATGCTTCAGGAAGGGATGGAGCATTTTAACAGTACTTTCAATATCAGCTTTTATGAGCTCTGGTTCTATGTTATCTGGGCCTGGAGCCTTTGCATTCTTTAGCATTTTCAAAGCAGTTCTAACTTCGTCCACAGTGGGGCAATGTAGATTTATATCTTGATCTTCTTCAACTTCCCCTGAAACACCTCTTACCTGTTCCTCTTGGCTGTCTTCACAATTTAACAGTTCCTTGAAGTGCTCCTCCCATCTCTGTAGCTGTGTCGGTTGAGTTGTAAGCATCACCTCATCCTTGTTCTTAACTGGACCTTCACGTCTGAAGTTCTTCATTGACAACCGTTTGGTTATATTGTAGAGCTCTTTCACATTTCCTTGTCTTGTTGCATCTTCTGCTAACTTTGCTTGCTCACCTATTCATTTCCTTTTATCTTGATGTGCCCATATTTTCACTGTTTTGTTCGCTTCTGTGTACTCTGTATGCGCTTCGCTCTTCTGCCCTCTTGTCTTACAAATATTTCCATAAAGATTTCTGAAACAAAACTTGGCTAGGTGTGCAGGCCATGAGGTGGCAGCCCCACCAAGACACTCGGGGGATGTGGGCTGATAACCCACATCACCAAAAAACACATATCACAGAAACTAAAATGAAAAACAGAAAACTCTCTTGGCAAATTTCTTTCCGAGATTGCTGTCTGAAATACTCCTCTGTGATACTGACAAGTGGGTGATTGAGTCAATAATTAGATCACTGAAGACTAAGGACTCACATAGATATGATGGAGTGCCTAGCATAATATTAAAGTATTGTGATGGACAAGTTAGCACTGTATTTTGCCATATTTGTAATTTTTCCTTTAAAAATGGTCAGTTACCTGAAGGATTAAAGTACTCAATAGTATAGTCGCTTTATGAAAAGGGAGAAAGGGATAATGTAGACACTTACATACCTGTTTCTATTCCATAAATGTTTGCTAAAGTTATTGAAAAGGTTGTGTATGTAAGGATAATTGACCTTTTTATATCACATAATTTGCTATCAAATGTACAGTTCAGCTTTAGAAGTCGTTTAACAACTAAAAAGGCTCTACTATCTTTTCTCTGTGAGGTATTGGATGGATTAACAAAAGATTGCGAACGCTGGGCATATTTTTTGATTTAACTAAGCCATTTGCTTGTGTTTATCACAAAATATTGCTCCAGAAGTTGGACAATTACAGAATATGGGGAGTGGCTCACAATTGGTTCACCTTTTACTTTAATAACAGACAGAGAAAGGTCATTATTCACAGTGTTGAGAATGACTGTGATGTGGGTATGGTCAAATGGGGGGTACCCCAGGGTTCAGCTTTGGGGCCGCTGATGTATTATATAAATAATATGCCCTCTTGTATTATGGGTAATTCTAAAATGTTTTTGTTTGCTGATGACACTAGCTTGGTAGTAAAGGATGTTGTGTACAACATTCGCTAAGTTTCAAATAGTGCAATTCATGACCTTAGTTCATGGTTTGTAGAAAATAACTCTAAATCACAGTAAGACTCAGTTTTTACAATTTCTAACACACAATTCAACAAAACCCAGCGTTTTAATTTCACGGAAAGGGTATATGATCAGTGAAACTGAACAGTTTAAACTTCTAGGTGTTCAGATAGATAGTAAACTGTCATGGAAAGCCCAGGTCCAGGCTCTTGTTCAAAGCCTTAATGCTGCCATTTTTACTGTTCGAATGCTATCTAAAGTAAGTGAATGTTCAACACGAAAATTAGTCTACTTTGCTTATTTTCATTTGCTTATGTTGTATGCTATCATACTTTTGGGTAACTCTTCCCATTCTAAAACGATATTTTTGCATCACAAATGGACAATTTGGGCAATAAGTGGTGTACGTTCATGAACCTCTTGTTGATCTCTGTTCACAAGTCTGGGTATTTTGACACTGGCCTCTCAATATATATATTCCTTACTGTCGTTTCTTGTTAACAACATCAGATTATTCCCAAGAATAAGCAGCTTTCACTCAGTTAATACTCGGCAGAAATCCAACTTACATTTGGATCGGACTTCCTTAACTCTTGTGCAGAGAGGTTTGCCATATACTGCTGCATCCATTTTCAATAAGCTACCACAAGAATTCGCAAACCTTAGCAGTAATCCACGCACTTTCAAATCGAAACTGAAGGGTTTCCTCTTGAATCACTCCCTCTATTCTGTAAGAGGTTCCTAGAAAAATGAAGCTGATTCTTATGTTATATTGTTGATTGCGTATACTTGAACTTGTGTCCTGTTTTTTTGGGTTCATAAACATTTTATTTTTATCTGTTATTACTTTTATGATATAATTTCATGTACTGACATGTTCCATGACCCTGGAGGTTTGCTCCTTAATTTGGTCCTATGAAACTTGACGTGTAAATAAAATAAAATAAAATAAGAGAAATCAAGGCTCATATCATTTTTCGCTCACTCCATTTGTGAGTGGAACAGAATAGAGAATGATAAATGGTGGCACAAGGTACACTTTGCCATGCACTTCATGGTGCCTTGTGGATTATACATCTACACTGCGCCAAACAATTAAAGGATCACTTTTTTGAAACCCCATCATGTTCCATCATTGTGACGCAGAAGTGTGAAATTCGGCTTAAAGTGCCTACAATCTTTCTCCAAAATGATACAAAAGCGTCGCGGCCAACGACTTCATCCTCGGGCTCGTCGATGCTAGATACAGGAAAGTGTAGACACATACAAAAAAAGCCAGAGCTCAGAGATTCGTATGAGGAGTAATGTGTGTTAATGATTGGCACCAAATTTCTCCACCATTCTGCCCAGCCCCACCATGGACGTGACACACTGTGGAAAGGTCATCACACCACCTGTAACCCACATCTCACCCCTCCTCTTAACCCTTCTGCGGTTGATGTCAAAACCACAACGCCCAGCGTAGAAATCACTCAGTTTTCGTATGCCGAGGAGAATGAAACCATCCCTTTCCTTGGAGCGTTCATTTACACACATTTCGCAAACGAAAGCGACAGTTCACAGTGCTATGTGCAACATAACGACGTTCTTGACAAACTATGATGCTGCTACCACACCCTTCTGTAATGACAGTGTGGGGCTGCAAAGCACATGAATGTGATCGGGCTCCTTTGGATAGTAGTGTGATGCAATATTTTGCTCTGGTATACAATGTGGAACCACTAGGCACCGCTCAAAACCATTCGATAAAATTTGAATCTGATCCGAAGCAGCAAAGGGTATTTATGTATTTTCGGCCCTCCTATTTCATGTCCTCCTGTGGTGTGATCAGAGCAAATGGGAGGGGGGCACCACTCAAGTTCCACATGCCCATAGGCAGGCGTTAGAGCAGCAGCATAGTGCTTGCCACAGGCGCTTAGAAATTAATCAATGGTTGTCTTGCACTGGTACATTTTTAAAGTGCTCATAAAAGATCTGGGTGGCACTGAGGGTGCATACCAGAGCAAAAATTGAGGTTGCACTACACCTCAAAGGGCTCGGATCATGCTCATGCGGGTTGCAGCTCCACAGTGTCGTTACAGAAGGCTTGAATCGTCAAGGAGGTGTCAGCGGTGTCATAGGTTGGCAAAGAATGTCTTACAGTTGCACATCACACTGCAAACTGTCGTTTTCGATCGCGAAATGTTTGTAACTTAACGCACCAAGCGACGGAGTTGTTTCCATTACACCAATTTCTCCTGCATCCTGAGGCCATTTCCTGTCAATTCTGAGCGGTGGTGTGTCTGAAATGTTTTAGTCAGCCACCATTAAGAAAACAGCGGAATTTCAACAGTGGGCGTCACGGTTGTGACCTCCATTGCAGAAGCAAAAAGAGTGGGTTGAAATTTGGGCAACGAAGTGTAGGATGACATTCCCTTGGTGTGTCATGTTCACTGTGGTATTGGGATGAGGCGGGTTCTGGGGCTCTTTTTTGTATCAAATTGAAATGCTAATTAATTAAATTCGTTAATTAAACCACCCACTCCCATTCCCTTAACATATTGTTATGCTAATTGGTTTATGATCCCCTGATGGTTGATTTACAACCCCCTGTGGATAATCCGTCCTTCTGACAAACCCAGTATCGCCGTTCCTCCTTCCATCCATCCCACCCCTCAGGGAAAGGGACATTTTTTTTAATCACCTCCTCCTCAGTTCAGTTTTGAGCCACTTTCTCCCCTTCTTGGAAATCCCCCAGCCCTCCCCTCCATTCCCCCACTCCCCACTTCCCCTTCCTCATCTGAAATTGCTGGGAAAAAGGCTCAGTCTGTGCTGGAGAGGAAGAATCTCACTACACGAAATTCGAATCAATGTCAATAATATATTGTTTAATTCAATTTACATATTCTTTATTTAATCAATTTGCAGGAGTCAGAGGTCACCCATTTGGCTAGGGGTCACAACTGCACCCTCCCATCCCCACTTCATATCATGTAACATCTGTAGGCACCGAGGAATGGAATGAAGTGCAGAATATTAGCTGCCGTTTTGTGTCGCTCGCGTGTGTGCCTGTGATTCAGGCACTGGCATGGAGATCGAAAACAGTCCAATGTCTTAATTACAGATCGCGATACTAAATACCACTGACCTCGGACTGGATATCGGCGTCCTTTGATATTCGATACTGGGGAAATCACCTCCACTCTCTATCAAGTGGCTACTTCCTGTTGTAACAGATGGAGCTCAAGCCCATAGATCGAAGTGATGTATGGAGGACCAGACAGTCTTCTAACTAATGAAACAGTGCTGTCAGAACACGAAGAGATTTCGCGAGAATTAACAAGTGAACATCTCTTACTCGTCTAGATCAGGTGGATTAAAATGCTATGTATCAAAGACTGAAGGATTCGTGCGAGTACGGCAGGTAAGCGATATTCTGACGAAAGGGATGTTGGGAGATGAGCTTTATACCGTTTCTTCTAACAATAAGTACTGTGGACAGACATTTACAACCTCACACATACTTCACAGAGCTCCAAAACTTAGTTACAGATCTTGCATCGGAATGTCAGCTGGTTGGCTTGAACATGAACCTTTCCAAAACAAAAGTAAAATCCAACAAATGGGTCCCAGCTAGAGATGTGAAAGTCAAGGACAGTCTACTAGAAGAGGTCAGCGAATATGTCTATCTTGGCCAGATTATAAATATGAAGGGAGACATAAGGCCAGAAATCTATCGACGCATCAAGCTTGGCTGGCAAGCATTTGGGAAGAATTCAAAAGTATTCAGATCAAAAATGCCAGTAAATCTGAAGAAAGCAGTATTTGATCAATGCATTCTTCCTGTGATGACGTATGGCTGCGAGACATGGACACTGAACTCATATACAAAAGGGAAACTTAGGACAGCACAGAGAGCCATGGAGAGATCAATGCTGGGCTATACAAGAAAGGACAGGAAAAGGGCAGATGACATCCGGTCTGTGACGAAGGTTAATGACATCTTAGAGAGAGTAGGTTCCTTGAAATGGCAGTAGGCTGGCCACGTCGCAAGAAGAAAAGACAACAGATGGACGAAGCTAGTACTGGAGTGGAGTCCGAGAGAGCACCGGAGGCCTAGAGGAAGACCACCAGACAGATGATACAAAGACATCAAGAAGATCGCTGGTAACACCTGGCAGAGAACTGCCCAAGACCGTCCCACTTGGAGAAGAGTTCTGAAAGCCTACCTGAAGCCACGACTCGAAGAGGCCACATCATCTACTGATTGAATTGGCTGATGATGATGATCACATACGTCTTGCTAAGTGACTGCAACGAGAAAATTAAAGGATACAACGGAGGTTTTTACCAACAGCATCTTAATAGGTAGACCAAATTCACATCTACATCTGCATGCATTTCTCGCAAATCATCGCACAGTGCGTGGCGGAGGGTACCCTGTACCACTACTAGTCGTTTCCTTTCCTATTCCACTGGCAAATAGAGAGAGGGAGAAATGGGGTGTCTGTATGCCTCCGTATGAGCACTAACTTTTCGTATCTTATCTTTGTGGTCCTTACACGAAACGTATGTTGGCGGCAGAAGAATCCTTCTGCAGTGAGCTTCAAATGTTAGATCTCAATAGTGCTTTTAGAGGAGAACATTGCATTTCCTACAGGGCGCTGGTGACTACTTTTCGCATGCAGGCTGGTGGTGGTGGAAAATTGAAACTGAAATTTGTGGTAAGGTCTTATGAGACCAAACTGCTAAGGTCATCGGTCCCTAAGCCAACACACTAATTAATCTAACTTAAATTAACTTACGCTAAGGACAACACACACACCTATGCCCCAAGGAGGACTCGAACCTCCGACGGGGGAGAGCCGCACGGACTATGACAAGGCGCCTCAGACAGCGCGGCTACCCCGCGCGGCGGTGGTGGTGGCTGGTACAGGGTCGGAGAGGTCGCAGGAGTGGAGAAGATTGTGACACATCCCACCGCCCCCATAGACCAACAAGTTTTAGCTGGATTAGTCTGGGGGCAATATACCGGAATTCTAAGCGATTTTCTTCCACCACCTTGACAAGGCTACTGACAGAATGCAATTAGAGTTAAGGATAGCTTCAGTTATTTGAGAACAGTTAACACCCATGTTGTCATTGGAGGAAATGACTACCTAGCCTGTGGGAGGACCCCAGGGACGTCACAGAATCATTTGTAAAGATTACCTGGCGACTGTAATCCGACTGCAGGGAAAAATTACTTACCATGTAAAGGGACTTTCATGATCAATTTAACAAATTAGTCAATGAATCTGATATCAACTCTAGTACCTCCCGCCGTGGAAGTCGAACACGCGCCAGAACAAATGGACGTGGTCAGCCCATAGAGGGCTCCGCGTCCGCTATTCCGCGCAGCGGCTCTCACGCAGCAAGGGCGCCACCGCTACGCCACGTGCAGACCGCGGCCAATAGCCGCTCCCTCCGGTTTCGTATATAGGGACCCGCTCTTCCCTAGTCCAGTCAGTCTGGTACTCGCTCTGGATTGCGTCTATATCTCGGTGGTACTGCATTCTGGTCGTTGCTCGTTGTTGACGTTTGCCTGGCTCTGGTTTCAAGTGGATTTACCGTTGATGTTTGGTGTTGTGGTTTCTACAAGCCTCTGTTGTTTACGTCTTCCTTGCTGTGTCGGTCATTGTCGGTTGTCGTTGGTCTGTTGTCTGACTCGTCCTTGTGTTACCCGGTGGTGCGTGCTCCACCGCCTGCGGCTTCCCCGCCTGGCGGCTCCGATCTGCAGCCCAAGGCGTTCCCGTGGTTGGTTTTGGTTACTACATCAAAGATGTGCTGCCGGGCAGGGGGAAGGAAGAGTGAGAATGCTGCTACCTTCAGAGACTTCATAGGAGACGAGGCATTTGACTGCCTTAAGAAAGTTCGAAAGTAAAGAGGCATCGTGTGACAGAGGTAGAGCATGCTGTTAGGACGCAAAAAGTAACAGATATTAAGCTAAAAAGAAAATTTTATTTTCACCACGTGAGGGAATACTTAGACGAAATGTAGCCGATGTCATATTGTTGTATAGATTTTTCACACCAAGAACGATACTTCAGCCATGTGAAAAGGCATGTATACTTCAATTCCTGCTGTATTCAAAAACAAGTTGTATAAAAAGGAGGGATTTACATTTTACGTGAGAAATGCCAGATGCATCGATAACATCATACCCATTTTTGACTGGGTAAAGTGGATTTTTGAATGTGGGGAGTCTATGTCGGGAGGTGGAGTTGCTGTTAGAACTGTGCCTCCAAGCCACGTCTGCTTGCCCTTCAGTGAGCTAGGAGCTGTTAACGCCACTCTGCGGTAGGCGCAGTCACGAGGGGTCAGCCAACTGGAAGCCATGGCTTAACAATGTGCAACCGGCGGGTACTAAGAATGACCAGATCTGTCAGCTCTTTCCCACATCTGAGCATCTGGTATAGTTGGCGTGTGGGTATTAGATGTGCGTGCAACTACTGGTGTGTCGGATACGTGTGTGTTTCCAATCCTCTCTCGGCTGGCACGGCCGTGGCTCCTCAGCAGTGGTTGGTGGAGCATGGTTCACGATCACGAATGTGAGATATAGGTTTCTTTCGCTAGATATGTTTAGTGTACAGTAGAAATGTTGTGGTGGAGGAGGGTGCTTGTTTTCTCAAAGGTCGGTGCATACAGGACCTCAGATATACGAGGCTTGAACTTTAATAGTGGTAACTATTTATTTACACCTCGCACAAAATAGATACGTGTTTCAAAGTTTTACCGACCCTCAAAGTAGTCACCAGCATTGTGTATAACCAGTTGCCAGCAATGTGGAAGTTGTAGGATACTCTTAGCAGTGCCAGTAGTGTTGACAGTTCGAGCGGCGCGGTCTATTGCCCGACGAATTTGTAGCAGTTCTGAAGCGAATATCGTGGAGTGTTTCCTTCAGTTTAGAAATCGAGTTGAACTTACGAGGGCTTAAGTAAGGGAAGTGCAGTAGGTAATATAGCACTTAGCAGCCCCATCAGTCAAACAAATCGATAACAGCATGCACTGTACATGCTTGAGCATTGTCCTGCAAAATGATGGTTAGGTCCTGCACAAAGTGTCATCACTTCTGCCTCTATGCTGTTAATTTTTGGAACACAACCTACGAAGAGCTAATGGACAATGAGTGTTTACTGCTAATGGACTGCGAGTATATCCTGCCATTTGTGATATAGCAGTTGTTAGCTCTCCCTTTGTGTCCAGCATTAATGAATAGGAACACAGTATTCTGAGGAGAGACAAAAACCTCCATCTGCGTGTTTGGACAGATCAGTTCATACATGTATTTACACAAACAGGAAGTAAGCACGAGAGAGAGAGAGAGAGAGAGAGAGAGAGAGAGAGAGAGAGAGAGAGAAAAGGAAGCGAGTCTGTAATTTCCCGATCAAAGGAATGCCACCACATGATGTTTTTTGGGGCCGCAAAAACAAATGGAGGTTCCTTGGGTGGGTGGGTGGGCATGTCGCTATGTTCTACAGGTTTGAGGCATAGGTGTCACAACAGGAAGTAGCCATTTGAGAGAGAGTGGAGGTGGTTTCCCCATTATAGAATATCAAAGGATGCCGACTTCCACGCCGAGGTCGCTTGTATTTAGTATCGTGATCTGTAATTAAGACCCGGCCGGAGTGGCCGAGCGGTTCTAGACGTTACAGTCTGGAACCGCGCGACCGTTACGGTCGCAGATTCGAATCGTGCCTCGGGCATGTATGTGTGTGATGTCCTTAGGTTAGTTAGGTTTAACTAGTTCTAAGTTCTAGGGGACTGATGACCTCAGAAGTTAAGACCCATAGTGCTCAGAGCCATTTGAACCATTTTGTAATTAAGACATTGGAAGGTTTTCGACCTTTGTGACGGCGCCTGGACGACAGAGACACGTGCGCAAGACCCAAAATGGCGACTAATATACCGCATTACATTCTATTCCTTGGTACTTACAGTTGTTACGTCATGGGAAGTGGAGGCAGGGGGTGCAGCTGTACCCCTCTCAAGTGGATCTCTGGCAAACTGATTAAATAAAGAATATGCAAATTGAATTGAACAATACATTATTGACATTGTTCAAATAACTTACGGGTTTGCCGGCCACGGTGGTCTCGCGGTTCTAGGCGCGCAGTCCGGAACCGTGCGACTGCTACGGTCGCAGGTTCGAATCCTGCCTTGGGTATGGATGTGTGTGATGTCCTTAGGTTAGTTAGGTTTAAGTAGTTCTAAGTTCTAGGGGACTGATGACCACAGCAGTTGAGTCCCATAGTGCTCAGAGCCATTTTTGACGTCGTCGACCACCGCCGATATTTCGACAGGAGCACACCCTGCCATTCTCAAGGCACAACTGCAAGGAGGAAGCAATGTGCAAGGGAATTTAATATCTCGGTTCACAGAACAAGTAACCGCAGAGTCAACACACAACCAAAGATAAGCAACATCAGAAATATCGATAGTGACTACTAACCAACAGGTGAGGTAGCACTAATTCTGTTCCTCTGTTTTTTGATGAGACAGAGCCGGATTCTAAGCAGCATTTAAACAAAATCCACCATCTGTTTATAAGGTTGCTTGATAGTTTGATTTCAACCGCTTCCTTATTAACGCTATCCCAATAGCTGCACGTGCAAGCCAGAATCTCCGTGTTGTTGTATTCCATAGGATGACCGGTGTCAAGGCAATGTTCTGCAATAGCGGGCTTGCTCGCCTGTTGTAAGCGTGTGTGACGCTTATGTTCAGTACACCGGTCTTCCACAGTCCTGATTGTCTGACCAATATATGACATGCCAAACCTGCAAGGAATACAATAGACACCAGCCTTACGGACGCCAGCAGGGCCTTAATCTTAGAAGGTGGTCGAAAAACACATTTCACATCATATTTCCGCAAAATACGGCCAGTCCTGTTGGGAACGCTTGCACAAGGCAAAAAGGCCGTAGACTTAGGTGCCACTTCGTTGCTATCGTCACTTACCCGTCGCACAGAAGGCTGATAGTGCAACGCACGTTTGATCTGCCTCTCACTATAACCATTCTGACGAAAGGTGACTTCGAGATGTGATAGCTCAGCTGCCAAACTTTCAGGGTCTGAGATAACGTGGGCCCTGTGAACCAAGGTACAAAGTACTCCTTCACGCTGAGCTGGATGGTGACAACTATCAGCTCGCAGATAAAAGTCAGTGTGAGTAGGCTACCTATAAACAGAATGTCCCAACGTACCATCAGTCTTGGGTTTGGGATTTCTCAGGAGGACGGATTACTCTCAAGGGGTCATAAATCAACCCCCAGGATTGCCTAACAGTATGTTAAGTTGAGGGTCAGAGGGTGGTTTAATTAATAAATTTCATTAATTAGCATATTAATTTGATATCAAGAGTTCCAAAACCCGTTTTATCCCTATGTTCACGGTGGCATTGGACAGAATTGTGGTGAAATTTGATACCAATGAGATATCATTGTGCACTACACAAAGGAAGCGGCTACTCGGGTAGCAGAGTACTTGTGGCGTGCACATGGTGTTTTTTTTTTTTTTAGGCTAGGCAGTAGTGCGAGGTGTCCTGATGAACACTCACCAGTCGACGTGCAGGCAGGGAAATCAGGACGCGCTCAGCGTAAAGACACTCCAGCTATCAAGATATTAGCAATAAATTTTCAGAGTGTTCGGAATAAAGTTCCTGAATTTACTGCCCTTCAGGAAGCGTGTGGCGCGCAAATTATTCTCGGGAAGATAGGAAGTTCTGAAATATTTAGTGAGGGTTGGAACGTGTATCGGAAAGACAGATTAGGCACCGTAGGAGGTGGTGTCTTTATTGAAGTTGACAAAAATATTGTGTCTACTCAGGTCGAAGTAGAGTGTGATTGTGAAGTTATCTGGACACGTTTAACAGGGCTAGGAGAAATAAAATTAATTGTTGGGTGTTATTACCGGCCACCAGGTTCCACCGTGACAGTTCTAGAATCTTTCAAAGGGAGTCTACACTCTGTATCGCGGAAGTACCCGGATCATGCTATATTAGTCGGAGGCGATTTCAACCAACCTAGTATAGACTGGGATGTCTACGGATTCGTTACAGGTGGTACAGACAAGCCGACGTGTGAATTACTTTTGAACACATTATCCGAAAACTGTCTTGAGCAGTTAAATCGACAGCCAACGCGTAATGGAAATATTTTAGATCTGGTAGCCACGAACAGACCAGACCTCATCGACGGTGTCAGTGTTGAGACAGGGATTAGTGATCATGATGTTGCCATTACGACTTTGCAAAGGCGTAGATAAAAACGTGAAAATATTCACGTCGCTAAATTCCTACTAAGGCTTTTTTGTTAAATCAAATTACTTTTCAATCCCAAATCATCCACGTTCGTCCAGATATTCAGATTTAAGAGCAATTTAGCTAGGTACCTAACTACGTAGGTTGTCAGGTATGTTATTAATTTAATTACTGAAGTAGCTAATTTATTGTTTTTTGTGTTAATTACTTGTGTTTATGATAATCATACGAAGATTATCTAACAAAAGGAAAGGAAGCGTGGAAAATTTCCTGGGAAAAACTTAAAGGACTTGCACACCCTGAGAAAGAACCATGTAGTGCCCACCAACGCGTCACCTCGGGCGTTATGGACCCCAATGACACACCCGATAAGATAGCAGAGGCAGGAGGAAGTTCACTGTGCGTTTTTACACGGGTGCCGGCTGCAAACATTTGCAGTAAAATCGTCTGCAGCTGCTCCACACAGCTTCATCGAAAAATAATAACTTCAGTTTAGCATGTTTGCCTCCGACCGAAGCCGCTGCTCGCCAGCACCCCCTCAGTGTTTACTTACAGGTTCAGATCTGGAGCAACAATCAGCTGAATTTACTGAAACAGAAATGGAAGACCACAGAAAACGGTCTGATCCCATAGCAAGTACACAACCACTGCTCAATACAATATCCCGTGCGTGCAAGAAGGGAAGCCAAGCAGCTTGTTCCTGCAGAAATGCGTCTGTCAAGCGCACGGCTATATGCAGCGATTCCGAGGGGCTTCATGCTTCTTCTCTCTAACAAAAGAGGACATCTTCCTTGATTCGACGCAGATAAACGATGAGATATATATGGTCGAGGAGGAAATCAATTTAGATCCCATGCCAAAAGAAGACGCAGAATTAGACAGCGAAGTTTTCTCTCAGGGACCATCTTCACCGTTATGCAGAAAAAAATTTAAAAAATAAAATATAGAACAATAATTGCTTAAATAATGTTTGTAAAAATTTCTCTCTCATCAGTTTTATATGGTAACTGAAGTACTTTCCCTTACATTTGACATGTCTTTTTTTGTTTCATTTTTAAACCAGTTTGTCAGCTTGGACTGGAATTGGAATTAATTAATTTTAATACATAGAGCTAGCTATCTGCGTAGATGGGTACCTAACAAAATTGCTCTTGAAACTGAATATTTGGGCGAATGTGGATGATTTGAGGTTCAAATGTAATCTGAGCTCACAAAAAAAGTCCTATACCCAAACTTCTAGATGCCAGTCAGATCGGCACTAAACGTTGCATATCGATAGAGTATCAATCAAAACATATATACATATCAAAACATGTTTTGCATCACCCCGGTTCCCAGAACTCCTGAAGATAGACGTCGAATTTGGATATTGTATCACAGACGCAGTCACTTTGGCTCTTCAGAGATGTCACTAAACCCGCCCAAAGATGTAAACAACCATGCATGAGCAGCGCCTATTAGACAGAGGGGGTCCGACAGCCGATCAGCTCCAGTCATTCCACCAGGAAGGAAGTATACTGCTCGTGTTGTCTGTAGTTCAACCATGCCTAACGGTCAATACCGCGGTTCGATCGCGTCCGCATTGTTACTTTGTGCCAGGAAGGGATCTCAACAAGGGAAGTGTCCAGGCGTCTCAGAGTGAATCAAAGCGATGTTGGTCGTAGATGGAGGAGATACAGAGAGACAGGAACTGTCGATGACGTGCCTCGCTGAGGCCGCCCAAGGGCTACTACACAGGACGTCGTGTTACGACTTAAACTGTGCGGAAAAGGCTGCATAATATGAAACTTCACTCCCGACGTTCATGGCGACGTCCATCTTCGCAACCATGACACCATGCAGCACGATACAGATGAGCCCAACAACATGCCGAATGGGCCGCTCAGGATTGGCGCCACATTCTCTTCACCGATGAGTGTCGCATATGCTTTCAACCAGACAATCGTCGGAGACGTGTTTGGAGGCAATCCGGTGAGGCTGAACGCCTTAGACACACTGTCCAGCGAATGCAGCAAGATGGAGGCTCCCTGCTGTTTTAGGGTGGCATTATGTGGGCCCGACATACGCCGCTGGTGGTCATGGAAGGCGCCGTAACGGCAAAAGATACGTGAGTGCCATCCTCCGACCGATAGTGCAACTGTATCGACAGCATATTGGCGAGACATTCATCTTCAATTCGCTCCCCCATCATGCACGTCCTGTGAATGACTTCCTTCAGGATAACGACATCGCTAGACTAGAGTGGTCAGCATGTTCTCCAGGCATGAACCCTATCGAACATGCGCGTGATAGATTGAAAACGGCTGTTTATGGACGACGTGACCCACCAACCACTCTGAGGGACTTACGCCGAATCGCACTTGAGGAGTGGGACAACCTGGGACCAACAGAGCCTTGATGAACTTGTGGATAGTATGCCACGACGAATACAGGCATGCATCATTGCAAGAGGACGGGCTACGGAGTATTAGAGGTACCGGTGTGTACAGCAATCTGGACCACCACCTTTGAAGGTCCCACTGTATGGTGGTACATGATGCAGTGTGTGGTTTTCATGAGCAATAAAAAGGGCGGAAATGATGTTTATGTTGACCTCTATTCCAATTTTCTGTACAGGTTCCGGAACTCTCGGAACCGAGGTGATACAAAACTTTTTTTTGATGTGTGTGTATAGTTTGTGGCAACGGACTTGCCGCAGTGGATACACCGGTTCCCGTGAGATTACCGAAGTTAAGCGCTGTCGGGCGTGGTCGGCACTTGGATGGGTGACCATCCAGGCCGCCATGCGCTGTTGCAATTTTTCGGGGTGCACTCAGCCTCGTGATGCCAATTGAGGAGCTACTCGACCGAATAGTAGCGGCTTCGGTCAAGAATACCATCATAACGACCAGGAGAGTGTTCTGCTGACCCCACACCCCTCCCAACCGCATCCTCCACTGAGGATGACACGGCGGTCGGATGGTCCCGGCAGGCCACTCGTGGTTTGAAGACGGAGTGCTTAGAGTATGTAGTTTGTGCTATGCGCTGTTGTCCAGGGGAACGTGTGCAATAAGTAACACTTGAACTACTGAGCACGGGAAAAGCGTAACGGTGAGCATCTATTGTGAAGAGCTTCCGTCAGACGCTAGTTTGTCGTACCATGGGTCCCAGGTCCTAGCGTTGGCCGCGCAACCTTTTGTACTGTAGAACGTGTGAAACTGTTATATGAGACAACATGTTCCTGACATGCAAAAGGACTGTCCGAGTTTATGGAAATGCTCTATTGACTGTCCGCTTTCGCTTCGTTTCTTTGAAAGTAGCAAACCTATTAAGTACACATGTATTTTCAAAAGAGTAAACATAAGCAACAGGAACAGAAGGATGAACGAATTGCGTCACGCTTGCGGAAGTATTAATAGTGATAATAACAATGACAACAACAACAGTGATAATAATAATTTACTGACAGATAGCAGCACCTCCGCACATCAGACGTACGTATTGTGGCTAGGGTCTAGTGTTTGTGCACACACGAACAAGTGGGTCTTAAATTGTTGCCCAGACCGCACACGACTGCTACTGCAGCAGCTGACAGTGCTATTTTGCGATATGAATCCCTGGAACGTGACTGATATTCTTATTGAACTGTTGCGTAGCGACGATTGTGTACCTACGAGTGAAGAATGGAGAAACTGTGCGGCATTCTTACTGGACATACTGATCAGTGGGAGGCGTCGAACGTCACATTAAATACCGACGAGCGCACTCCAGATGGAGCGGAATCATTCGCTTGTGACCATCTGCATGGACAAAAATCAACGTCTTTGATTTCGTCGACAGAAGAATCGTCAACTGATGGAAATGACAAACCGTCACGAAAGGAGGAAAAGGTAATGTTTTACCCAATTAACGAGAAAATCGAAATGCTCAAACGTTGCTTTAAAGTAAAAAACCAGCCGAAGTCAAAAAATGGTTCAAATGGCTCTGAGCACTATGGGACTTAACATCTCAGGTCATCAGTCCCCTAGAACTTAGAACTACTTAAACCTAACTAACCTATGGACATCACACACATCCATTCCCGAGGCAGGATTCGAACCTGCGACTGTAGCGATCGCGCGGTTCCTAACTGTAGCGCCTAGAACCGCTCGGCCACACCGGCCGGCGCAGCCGAAGTCAACCCACACATTTGCACATCTACAATGAAAAACAGATTTCACTTTAGATGACCTCCACGATGTACGAGGGTGGTTTGAAAAGTTCTCGGAATCACCACAAGAGGCCAGCGCTAGCGCAACGAGTCGTTCACGTGATATTCATTGGACTGTTACCTGTGAACATGTGCCACGTCAGTGCTCTTCGAAGAAAGCTGTGGCGGTGACGTGGCTCTGTTGTTGTCCCCACGTAGTGATTTGCGAAGATGGAAAAAAATCGAGATTCGAGCAGTGATTAAGTACTTCGTAAAGAAAGGTATGAAAGCAAAGGACATTCATGCCGATTTCCAGAACACACTGGGGGACGCTGCTCCTTCATATTCAACTGTTGCGAAGTGGACAAATAAATTTAAATTTGGTCGTGAGAGCTTAAATGATGATCCGCACAGTGGTCGGCCAAGATGTGTCACTACTCCAGAAAACATTGCAAAAGTGCACAAAATAGTCATGGAGGATTGGCGACTGAAAGTGCGTGAAATTGCTCACGCTTGCCAGATGTCAATTGAAAGGGTATGTCACATTTTAACTGAAGAATTAGAAATGAAAAAATTATCTGCGAGATGGGTGCTGCGACTCTTGACGCTGGATCAATGCGCGCCTGCACACATGTGCCGTCGCCGCGGCAAAATTACACGAACTAAAGTATGAATTGTTGCCACACCCGCCTTATTCACCTGGTATGGCTCTGTCAGACTTCCATCTCTTCCGAAAACTGAAAATTTTTCTTGATGGACGAAGATTCACTTCAAACGAAGAAATGATGGCCGGAGTTGACAACTATTTTGCAGGTCTGGAAGAAGCTCATTTTCGAGATGGGATCAAGGCACTGGAACATCGTTGGACCAAGTGCATTAATCTACGACGAGACTACATTGAAAAATTAAAAAAAAAATCAGTGATATACGTACTTTTTTTTCTGTTCCGAGAACTTTTCAACCACACTCGTATGTTGTATCAATGGAAACGGCGGTGGGAAAGTGGAAAGCTTATATGTATGAAAGAAAAGCACAAACAAATTACGATGGATGTGATGGAGGACTACAATGACACTCGACAGGAGGATCGCTACGTTCACGATATCGACATGAAAGTGTCGGCGAAAACAAAAGCAAGACAGCTGAAGTTCCCAAGCTTTGACGCAAGTGGCGGATGGACCTTGCAGTGGAAGAGTGAAAACAATATTATAGGTCGTAAAGCCAAATCTTTTGTTTCAGTGAAAACGCACCAGTACAGAAACGACATCCAAAAACCTTTAGAGGACTGGTAAGAAGCAGCTCGTGCACTCGTGACAACCAACACAGATGCAAATATCTACAACGCCGATGAAAGTGGAATCAACGAGGAGATGGCTGTGGGCCGCACTCTTGCAGCTAGAGGCTGTACAGATATTATAGGGGTTGTATGTTCAAGCTACTGTACAACCCATACGTATACGATTATTCCATTGCTTTCACAGACACGCTAACGCGCTCCAAAGCCGTTTGTAGTCCTTCCAGAGCCCCGTTCTTTGAGTGCTCGTATACGTCAGTCCATGTTCGCAGCACCAAATTTCATCCTCCATTTTCACTCCTCCGGCAAAGTGGGCAAAGGACAGTTCAGAACACAAGAAGCGGTAGTGGAACAAGTCAATGGAGAGAAACTTCTGTCAGTACTGCATTCTCAAGGGCCTCACGAAGACACCAGAGTTCTTCGTGACCTGAAAGTACAAAATAACCCACTAGGAAACAGAGTCACTTTCACATATTTCTAGCAAACACAGCCTCCATTTGCCAAACGCTTGATATTCATTTCTTCAGACTGTACAAGCATTTGATTTGAATAAATCTACGATGCTGCTCGAGATTCTTCGTAAGAGATTAATCCG
Organism: Schistocerca americana; assembly: GCF_021461395.2. Lineage (NCBI taxonomy): Eukaryota > Metazoa > Arthropoda > Insecta > Orthoptera > Acrididae > Schistocerca > Schistocerca americana. Next base: position 185,408,907 of record NC_060126.1, read on the forward strand.
CAACAACGGAATAATCTTCTTAAAGTTGCAGTCCTCACATACAATCAACTGCGTTCTCCACGTTTCTATAATTCTCACCATCATGGTTGGATAATAACTAAAGTTGCTGATGAGCCCAGACCCTTTGAAACTTCGACACAGTTCTGTTTCAGGCCAAGCTTCCATTCTGCAATTCACAGGTTGGATGCGCAAACATAAGACTCATCCTCTGTGCTTGGTGTACGAAAAAAATTTGCTTCACACACTTTCCTGTACGGAGCCACTATTGTGAAATCTTTGTTCCTGAATGAAGGAACCTGTGCGTGTGTGCTGGTGTTTGTGTTGATTCCTGAACGTTATGTAGTTATTATTCTTATTATTTTGTTTATTACTAGTATTATTATTTTTATCATGCTTATTATTATTATTATTATTATTACTACTACTACTACTACTTGTGGTGTCACCGCCAGACACCACACTTGCTAGGCTGTTTGTTGTGGCCTTCAGTCCTGAAACTGGTTTGATGCAGCTCTCCATGCTACCCTATCCTGTGCAAGCTGCTTCATCTCCCAGTACTTACTGCAACCTACATCCTTCTGAATCTGCTTAGTGTATTCATCTCTTGGTCTCCTTCCACGCTGCCCTCCAATGCCAAATTTGTGATCCCTTGATGCCTCAGAACATATCCTACTAACCGGTCCCTTCCTTTTGTCAAGTTGTTCCACAAACTCCTCTTCTCTCCAATTCTGTTCAATACTTCATCATTAGTTATGTGATCTACGCATCTAATCTTAAGCATTCTTCTGTAGCACCACATTTCGAAAGCTTCTATTCCCTTCTTGTCCAAACTATTTATCGTCCATGTTTCACTTCCATACATGGCTACACTCCATACAAATACTTCCAGAAACGACTTCCTGACACTTAAATCTATACTCGATGTTAACGAATTCCTCTTCTTCAGAAACGCTTTCCTTGCCATTGCCAGTCTACATTTTATATCCTCTCTACTTCGACCATCATCAGTTATTTTGCTCCCCAAATAGCAAAACTCCTTTACTACTTTAAGTGTCTCATTTCCTAATCTAATTCCCTCAGCATCACTCGACTTAATTTGACTGCATTCCATTATCCTCGTTTTGCTTTTGTTGATGTTCATCTTATATCCTCCTTTCAAGACACTGTCCATTCCGTTCAATTGCTCTTCCAAGTCCTTTGCTGTCTCTGATAGAATTACGATGTCATCGGCGAACCTCAAAGTTTTTATTTCTTCTCCATGGATTTTAATACCTACTCCGAATTTTCCTTTTGTTCCCTTTACTGCTTGCTGAATATACAGACTGAATAACATCAGGGAGAGGCTACAACCCTGTCTCACTCCTTTCCCAACCACTGCTTCCCTTTCATGCCCCTCAACTCTTATAACTGCCATCTGGTTTCTGTACAAATTGTAAAAAGCCTTTCGCTCCCTGTATTTTACCCCTGCCATCTTTCGAATTTGAAAGAGAGTATTCCAATCAACCTTGTCAAAAGCTTTCTCTAAGTCTACAAATGCTAGAAACGTAGGTTTGCCTTTCCTTAATCTTTCTTCTAAAATAAGTTGTAAGGTCAGAATTGCGTCATGTGTTCCAATATTTCTACGAAATCCAAACTGATCTTCCCCGAGGTCAGCTTCTACCAGTTTTTCCATTCGTCTGTAGAGAATTCGTGTTAGTATTTTGCAGCTGTGACTTATTAAACTGATAGTTCGGTAATTTTCACATCTGTCAACACCTGCTTTCTTTGGGATTGGAATTATTATATTCTTCTTGAAGTCTAAGGGTATTTCGCCTATCTCATACATCTTGCTCACCAGATGGTAGAGTTTTGTCAGGAGTGGCTCTCCCAAGGCCGTCAGTAGTTCTAGTGGAATGTCGTCTACTCCCGGGGCCTTGCTTCGACTCAGGTCTTTCAGTGCTCTGTCAAACTCTTCACGCAACATCGTGTCTCCCATTTCATCTACATCTACATCCTCTTCCATTTCCATAATATTGTCCGCAAGTACATCGCCCTTGTATAGACCCTTTATATACTCCTGCCACCTTTCTGCCTTCCCTTCTTTGCTTAGAACTGAGATTCCATCTGAGCTCTTGATATTCATACAAGTGGTTTTCTCTTCTCCAAAGGTCTCTTTAATTTTCCTGTAGGCAGTATCTATCTTACCCCTAGTGAGATAAGCCTCTACATCCTTACATTTGTCCTCTAGCCATCCCTGCTTAGCCATTTTGCACTTCCTGACAATCTCATTTTTGAGACGTTTGTATTCCTTTTTGTCAGCTTCATTTAATGCATTTTTATATTTTCTCCGTTCATCAATTAAATTCAATATTTCTTCTGTTACCCAAGGATTTCTATTAGCCCTCGTCTTTTTACCTACTTGATCCTCTGCTGCCTTCACTACTTTATCCCTCAGAGCTATCCATTCTTCTTCTACTGTACTTCTTTCCCCAATTCCTGTCAATTGTTCCCTTATGCTCTCCCTGAAACTCAGTACAACCTATGGTCCTTTCAGTTTATCCAGGTCCAATCTCCTTAAATTCCCACCTTTGCAGTTTCTTCAGTTTTAATCTACAGTTCATAACCAATAGATTGTGGTCAGAGTCCACATCTGCCCCTGGAAATGTCTTACAATTTAAAACCTGGTTCCTAAATCTCTGTCTTACCGTTATATAATCTATCTGATACCTTCTAGTATCTCCAGGATTCTTCCATGTATACAACCTTATTTCATGATTCTTGAATCAAGTGTTAGCTATGATTAAGTTATGCTCTGTGCAAAACTCTACCAGGCGGCTTCCTCTTTCATTTCTTACCCCCAATCCATATTCACCTGCTATGTTTCCTTCTCTTCCTTTTCCTACTCTCGAATTCCAGTCACCCATGACTATTAAAGTTTCGTCTCCCTTCACTACCTGAATAATTTCTTTTATCTCATCATACATTTCATCAATTTCTTCATCTGCAGAGCTAGTTGGGATGTAAACTTGTACTACTGTAGTAGGCATGGGCTTCATGTCTATCTTGGCCACTATAACGCGTTTACTATGCTGTTTGTAGTAGCTTACCCGCACTCCTATTTTTTATTCATTATTAAAGCTACTCCTGCATTACCCCTATTTGATTTTGTATTTATAACCCTGTATTCGCCTGACCAAAAGTCTTGTTCCTCCTGCCTCCGAACTTCACTAATTCCCACTATATCTAACTTTAACTTATCCATTTCCTTTTTTAAATTTTCTGCGGCCGGAGTGGCCGAGCGGTTAAAGGCGCTACAGTCTGGAACCGCACGACCGCTACGGTCGCAGGTTCGAATCCTACCTCGGGCATGGATGTGTGTGATGTCCTTAGGTTAGTTAGGTTTAATTAGTTCTAAGTTCTAGGGGACTGATGACCACCGATGTTAAGTCCCATAGTGCTCAGAGCCATTTTGCAAAATGCTTCGATAGTCTGTGTAGGAGAGTATTCATTCCATGTAACATTCGAATACCGAAAAAACCAGACGGGCAGAGACGTTCCTGCTGTCACAGATGATTTCTGACTGAACTGCCGACCACGCCCATACCAAAATGTACGCGATCGGCGCGCGCCTAGCGGCGTCAGACGGAAGCGTTCCCTACTTTCTGGATAGCTCTCGTAGAACAAATTACAACCTGAATTCTCTGTCCACGAACTGCATCTGTCCCTCTCTCCTGTATCCAACTAAAGAATCACAAAGCTTGCAAAGGAAGTCACAGCATCTACATGTCAAGTGTGTGTTGTCGCATGTAACTGTTTCAAGCTCACTACGGTACAAAAACTGACATGACGAAGGGTCGAACTTGGGACTCTCGGTACAAGAAACGAAGCTCTACCGACTTCCGCGCTGAAGCTGTATACGAGAGACGTTCATGTGCTCCGTGCTTACCGTTTACGCACTTTGGTTCAAATTGCTCTGAGCACTATGGGACTCAACTTCTCAGGTCATTAGTCCCCTAGAACTTAGAACTAGTTAAACCTAACTAACCTAAGGACATCACACACATCCATGCCCGAGGCAGGATTCGAACCTGCGACCGTGGCGGTCTCGCGGTTCCAGACTGCAGCGCCTAGAACCGCACGGCCACTTCGGCCGGCCTTACGCACTTTCTCCTGGGCGATAGCGCATAGCACAAATTATATCGGAAATTTGGTCGATACTCTGCCAATATACAACGTTTGATGCCGATCTGTCTGACATTTTGAGGTTTTGGTGTTAGCAGGAATTTAGTGCTACGAATACTTTCAAGTTTTTATTAATATATTTGCAAATTTGTGAGTCAATTTTTAAATTTAGGAGCCCTTTCTTGATGGTCCCCAACATCATAAATGGCACATTTGTTTTGGAACATGAGCATATCTCACTTTTCCGGCAGGCTGGTAAAAATTGTGGCTGTTTGGCGGTAGATTGAGGCTAAACAGCTGAAGCGCTTTTAACTTTTAAATAGGGCACTCCACGCGTAATTTTATGCTCTTTCGTTTCGGTATTTTGAGAATTTTCTGTAGGATGTATCGTTTTTTAGGCATAAGCAAAAAACTGAAAAAAGTCGAAAGATTTCGTAGTTTTCCGTCCCCCAAATGTTTAGCATAAGCCAGAAATCGTCGCAAACTCATCTATCTCTTATTTGAATGCTTAACATCGACTGAAATTATTTCCAGTTTGTGCATATTTATTGACCAGCTAAAGTCTAATTTGCCTACACTGCAGGGGTGTAGTACTCTTTTCATTAGAGAGTGTACTTTCTTTAACGCGTTGCATTACCGTATCACCACCAGGCAGGACTATATCTCCCACTGAACAGAGCTCATGTTTTGTTTGATTAGTGTATTTCAAGCATACCCGACGTTGGGGTTGCAGTCTGTACTTTCTTCTGGTGGTATAACTAAGTCAGGTGCTATGACAGTGTATTCTAAGTGGAAAAATTCGTTTTATTTGTGATACTAAACGTCAGGCTTTGTTTTTATTTCCGCAGAAATCGCCGAAATATGGACAGATTATCCGAAAACCACGTAATCCGAAAATTGGATAATCTACAGTACGAGTTAAACATTATTGTGCTATAAAGCTTAAAGCCACAGAAATGCGTTTACTGCGCGGAAAGGAAAGCACTGTAATGATCTCTTGCAGCATAACAAGATGCGTGACAGGTATAATACCAATAAGCAGGAAGTGACGCAGTATGGCTTTGACTCTGCTACGACGTTGCGACACGCGATCTTTATTTGTCTGAACTTCCTGGCCCACACTCCTTCACGTGCGCGGCTCCAGCCGCTGCGGTACCAGTTATTTGCGTGATAGCGAAGCACACAGCGGCAGAAGTCGCAAACCATGTTGCTGGCGTCGATTTTGGTAATCAGCAGTTGCCTTCTCTCCATCCACGCCGGTCCGCCGGCAACAGAGGTGAGAAAGTCGCCGTGTTCTGGAAAATTCTTACACAAACTAGGCACACCGGGATACTCTTGTAAAATTTTTACTATCACTTCAGCGTTGTTGTTGTTGTGGTCTTCAGTCCTGAGACTGGTTTGATGCAGCTCTCCATGCTACTCTATCCTGTGCAAGCTCCTTCATCTCCCAGTACCTACTGCAACCTACATCTGCTTAGTGTATTCATCTCTTGGTCTCCCTCTACGATTTTTACCCTCCACAGTGCCCTCCAATACTAAATTGGTGATCCCTTGATGCCTCAAAACATATCCTACCAACCTATCCCTTCTTCTAGTCAAGTTGTGCCACAAACTTCTCTTCTCCCCAATTCTATTCAATACCTCCTCATTAGTTACGCGATCTACCCACCTTATCTTCAGCATTCTTCTGTAGCACCACATTTCGAAAGCTTCTATTCTCTTCTTGTCCAAACTAGTTATCGTCCATGTTTCACTTCCATACATGGCTACACTCCATACAAATAATTTGAGAAATGACTTCCTGACGCTTAAATCTATACACGATGTTAACAAATTTCTCTTCTTCAGAAACGATTTCCTTGCCATTGCCAGTCTACATTTTATATCCTCTCTACTTCGACCATCACCAGTTATTTTGCTCCCTAAATAGCAAAACTCCTTTAATACTTTAAGTGTCTCATTTCCTAATCTAATTCCCTCAGCATCACCTGATTTAATTTGACTACATTCCATTATCCTCGTTTTGCTTTTATTGATGTTCATCTTATATCCTCCTTTCAAGACACTGTCCATTCCGTTCAACTGCTCTTCCAAGTCCTTTGCTGTCTCTGACAGAATTACATTGTCATCGGCGAACCTCAAAGTTTTTACTTCTTCTCCATGAATTTTAATACCTACTCCGAATTTTTCTTTTGTTTCCTTTACTGCTTGCTCAATATACAGAATGAATAACGTTGGGGAGAGGCTACAACCCTGTCTCACTCCTTTCCCAACCACTGCTTCCCTTTCATGTCCCTCGACTCTTATAACTGCCATCTGGTTTCTGTACAAATTGTATTTTACCCCTGCCACCTTCAGAATTTGAAAGAGAGTATTCCAGTTAACATTGTCAAAAGCTTTCTCTAAGTCTACAAATGCTAGAAACGTAGGTTTGCCTTTTCTTAATCTTTCTTCTAAGATAAGTCTTAAGGTTAGTATTGCCTCGCGTGTTCCATCATTTCTACGGAATCTAAAGTGATCTTCCCCGAGGTCAGCTTCTACCAGTTTTTCCATTCATCTGTAAAGAATTCGCGTTAGTATTTTGCAGCTGTGACTTATTAAACTGATAGTTCGGTAATTTTCACATCTGTCAACACCTGCTTTCTTTGGGATTGGAATTATTATATTCTTCTTGAAGTCTGAGGGTATTTCGCATGTCTCGTACATCTTGCTCACCAGATGGTAGAGTTTTGTCAGGACTGGCTCTCCCAAGGCCATCAGTAGTTCTAATGGAATGTTGTCTACTCCCGGGGCCTTGTTTCGTCTCAGGTCTTTCAGTGCTCTGTCAAACTCATCATGCAGTATCTTATCTCCCATTTCGTCTTCATCTACCTCCTCTTCCATTTCCATAATATTGTCCTCAAGTACATCACCCTTGTATAAACCCTCTATATACTCCTTCCACCTTTCTGCCTTCCCTTCTTTGCTTAGAACTGGGTTGCCATCTTGATATTCATACAAGTGGTTCTCTTCTCTCCAAAGGTCTCTTTAATTTTCCTGTAGGCAGTATCTATCTTACCCCTAGTGAGACAAGCCTCTACATCCTTACATTTGTCCTCTAGCCAACCCTGCTTAGCCATTTTGCACTTCCTGTCGATATCATTTTTGAGACGTTTGTATTCCTTTTTCCCTTCCACATTTACTGCATTTTTATGTTTTCTCCTTTGATCAATTAAATTCAATATTTCTTCTGTTACCCAAGGATTTCTATTAGCCCTCGTCTTTTTACCTACTTGATCGTCTGCTGGCTTCACTACTTCATCCCTCAGAGCTGCCCATTCTTCTTCTACTGTATTCTTTTCCCCCATTCCTGTCAATTGTTCCCTTATGCTCTCCCTGAAACTCTCTACAACCTCTGGTTCTTTCAGTTTATCCAGGTCCCATCTCCTTAAATTCCCACCTTTTTGCAGTTTCTTCAGTTTCAATCTGCAGTTCATAACCAATAGGTTGTGGTCAGAATCCACATCTGCCCCTGGAAATGTCTTACAATTTAATACCTGGTTCCTAAATCTCTGTATTACCATTATATAATCTATCTGATACCTTTTAGTATCTCCAGGATTCTTCCAGGTATACAACCTTCTTTTATGATTCTTGAACCAAGTGTTAGCTATGATTAAGTTATGCTCTGTGCAAAATTATAGCAGACAGCTTCCTCTTTCATCTCTTCCTCCCAATCCATATTCACCTACTATGTTTCCTTCTCTCCCTTTTCCTACTGACCAATTCCAGTCACCCATGACTATTAAATTTTCGTCTCCCTTCACTACCTGAATAATTTCTTTTATCTCATTATACATTTCGTCTATTTCTTCATCATCTGCTGAGCTAGTTGGCATATGAACTTGTACTACTGGCCTGCCGCGGTGGTCTAGCGGTTCTAGACGCTCAGTCCGGAACCGCGAGGCTGCTACGGTCGCAGGTTCGAATCCTGCCTCGGGCATGGATGTGTGTGATGTCCTTAGGTTAGTTAGGTTTAAGTAGTTCTAAGTTCTAGGGGACTGATGACCACAGATGTTAAGTCCCATAGTGCTCAGAGCCATTTGAACCATTTGATTTGTACTACTGTAGTAGGCATGGGCTTTGTGTCTATCTTGGCCACAATAATGCGTTCACTATGCTGTTTGTAGTAGCTTACCCGCACTCCTATTTTTTTATTCATTATTAAACCTACTCCTGCATTACCCCTATTTGATTTTGTATTCATAACCCTGTAATCACCTGACCAAAAGTCTTGTTCCTCCTGCCACCGAACTTCACTAATTCCCACTATATCTAACTTTAACCTATCTATTTCCCTTTTTAAATTTTCTAACCTACCTGCCCGATTAAGGGATCTGACATTCCACGCTCCGATCCGTAGAACGCCAGTTTTCTTTCTCCTGATAACGACGTCCTCTTGAGTAGTCCCTGCCCGGAGATCCGAATGGGTGACTATTTTACCTCCGGAATATTTTACCCAAGAGGACGCCATCATCATTTAACCATACAGTAAAGCTGCATGCCCTTGGGAAAAATTACGGCTGTAGTTTCCCCTTGCTTTCAGCCGTTCGCAGTACCAGAACAGCAAGGCCGTTTTGGTTATTGTTACAAGGCCAGATCAGTCAATCATCCAGACTGTTGCCCCTGCAACTTCTGAAAAGGGTGCTGCTCCTCTTCAGGAACCACATGTTTGTTTGGCCTCTCAACAGATACCCCTCCATTGTGGGTGCACCTCCGGTACGGCCTTCTGTATCGCTGAGGCACGCAAGCCTCCCCACCAACGGCAAGGTCCATGGTTCATGGGGGGCACTTCAGCGTGGAATCGTAAAATTGGCATCATTATCGGTTTCGACTCATCGCCAGCAGATGATCTGTTTAAAAAGAAGGAAATGGGAGGAAGTAAAATATTAGAAAACTAAATTACAAATCAGATCTTCTATAAGCAACCATACATACGCAGGGACTTCGGAATATAAGTTACACATGTCGTCCCACACTAACTAGGGGACCATCAGACCTGTTAATTACGGATTGGGTCTAAGGTATGTTATAAAGGTACCTGACCTGAGCAAAAGGCAAACGGCTTTTCATTCGATTGTCTGTAGTTCCCGACAGTATCAGTGTTGAAGTTTAATGCGTATCTCCTCTATCCGTAATTATAATTGTACTTCTAGCGACCGAGTGTGATGCAGGAGCTAATGTTCACGGCAATGACCATGGCGGTACGGTTTCAAACACTGCCCGTGTACCCTTTCTCTTTCACTTTCGTCGTACAGAATATCATTAAGTAGCATGCAGCATGCAAAATTATTCGAAAGTAGTACATATTGAAAATTCCATATAATTGTATAGCTACGGAAAGATTTCAGATACAGACGAAAGTACTCACCCCTAATTTTCACGTCGATTATGTAATCAGTATCGATCAGACCTTCTGCAAGTACCAGTCAATCTACAGAACAAGGAGGGAAAATAGATTTGAACAAGATCAGTCATTTTTTCACAGCACAGCACACTGTAACTGTATCAGGAAAAATTATCCAATACGTCCTCTTACGTATGCAGGAATCATTCGGAAAATTAAGTCGGATTGTTCAAAAAAGAGTTAACCACTTGGCTCATAAATGGAAAAAATGTAATTGTGACTTGTGCAAAATCAAGGAAGTTCACGAAAGTACTGCTGGAATAGTTTTTAAAGCCTGCAATTTTGTGTCAGATGGCCATTGTATTGGAGGCATCAATGAAACCTCAATGGTTGGGTAATGGATTGAGAAGCATCTACAGGATGCTTCCTGCAATAAATCAAGGCCCCACGTTTGATAAAAGTGTCAGTGGTGTCAGGTGATTCTCAGAACACCTTTATTTAGAAGCGAGGTCCATTATCTTTTTGAATATGGAGTGCCTCGCACACATTGTTTCCTGGTTTCGAGTTGAGTTCGCTTTCGATCTCCTCGTCGGTGTATTCTAAGTTTATCTTTTTGATCACTACTGTTGATGTGGGGGGTCGACATGGAGACTGCGGTTGCTTAGGCGGAGAGGTTGTAAGGGTTGTAATGATAGAATTGCCTCCAAAAGAGGGAATAATTCGGACGATGGGTGAATGGGAATGAGGGTCGTTAGTTTTAATGATGATGGAATTTCTCGTAGGGATGAGTTGCTGTACTTGCATTGATAGTACACTACTGGCCATTAAAATTGCTACACCACAAAGATGACGTGCTACAGACGCGAAATATTAACCGACAGGAAGAAGGTGCTGTGATATGCAAATGTTTAGCTTCTCAGAGCATTCACACAAAGTTGGCGCCGGTGGCGACACCTACAACGTGCTGACATGAGGAAAGTTTCCAACCGATTTCTCATACACAAACAGCGGTTGACAGGCGTTGCCTGATGAAACTTTGTTGTGATGAAATGCTTACCATCACGTTTCCGACTTTGATAAAGGTTGGATTGTAGCCTATTGCGATTGCGGTTTATCGTATCGCGACATTGCTGCTCGCGTTGGTCGAGATCCAAAGACCGTTAGCAGAATATGGAATCGGTGGGTTCAGGAGGGTAATACAGAACGCCGTGCTGGATCCCAACGGCCTCGTATTACTAGCAGTTGAGATGACAGGCATCTTATCCGCATGGCTGTAACGGATCGTGCAGCCACGTCTCGATCCCTGAGTCAACAGATGGGGACGTTTGCAAGACAACAACCGTCTGCACGAACAGTTCGACGACGTTTGCATCAGCATGGACTATCAGCTCCGAGACCATGGCTGCGGTTACCCTTGACGCCACATCACAGACAGGAGCGCCTGCGATGGTGTACTCAACGACGAACCTGGGTGCGCTAATGGCAAAACGTCATTTATTCGGATGAATCCAGGTTCTGTTTACAGCATCATGACGGTCGCATCTGTGTTTGACGACATCGCGGACAGAAAATGTTCGACTGCTGCCCTGGCCAGCTCATTCTGCAATCTCTCACCAATTGAAAACGTCTGCTCAGTGGTGGCCGAGCAACTGGCTCGTCACAATACGCCAGTCTCTACTCTTGATGAACTGTGGTGTCGTGTTGAAGCTGCATGGGCAGCTGTACCTGTACACGCCATCCAAGCTCGGTTTGACTGAATGCCCAGCGGTATCAAGGCCGTTATTACGTCCAGAGGTGGTTGGCCTGGGTACTGATTTCTCAGGATCTATGCACCCAGATTGCGTGAAAATGTAATCACATGTCAGTTCTAGTATAATATATTTGTCCAATGAATACCCATTTATAATCTGCATTTCTTCTTGGTGTAGCAATTTTAATGGCCAGTAGTGTATGTAGCGCTGAATGTGAGTTAGTAGGAGTGTCTTAGGATTGAGAAATTTGGGGTCAAATCTGCTGACCAAAAACGGAAAGGAATGTACTAGGTGTTGCTGTTGTGAGATGATTTCGACCTGCATGTCATCAATATCTGGGATTTTGACACTGATGATCACTGGCACGGCCTTTTGTTAGTTTTAGTGCCAGTTTTAGGTTGAATGTGGAAGGGAGATTGCGGGATGACTGGGCGTAGGGAATGTTTACCTGCTGGTATTGGTATAAGTGGCTTTGCTAATGTTGTGGCCGGCAGTGTCGGTGCTGCTCGCGGTGATGGTATGGCTGTGGCTGTGGTTGCTGCTCTTGCTGGTGTGCTGCGACTGATGACGCTGCTGGCCATGATGTGGCTGATGCTGAGAGAGCTGGTGTTGATGGAGCTGGTGCTGTGGCCTGGGCGGTCGGCGGCGCCGCTGATGGTGCTGCAATGTTGTTAACAGACTCTGCGGATGTTAGAAAGGTAGTTGTTGCCCATGTTGCTGGCCAAGTAGCAGGCAGTGTTCTGTAGACTGCTGCTGCGTTTGTTGTTTCAGCGGTTACGGACAATGTCATCCTGATGCCTTGGTCGCCATATAGCAATCCGGCAATGGCGGTAGGGTCTGTCTGCGACAGAACAAGCTGACCTCTTGGAGACGAAATGTAAACACTGCTGGCGATGGGTCTCATGGTGGCGGTGACGGTCTAATACGACAACAGCACGGTTTTGACAGACTCCAAATCTAGAAGAGTACTTTTTAGCGAGTCAGTTACTGCGAGTGAAGGGACTCCAACCCTTACCGTGAATGAGAAGAACTTTTGTCCCTATATACTAGTGGAAGAAGCTGTTTTCGTGATCTGTTAGGGTATTGAGGATGAGGAGGAGGGGTGTTAGACGACCTTTATTGGTGTTTGCTTTATTTCTTGTCATTGGTAGAGCTAGGCGAATGAGAAACATAGCACTGATTACTTGATATCTTATGGCGATTGAGGCGTGCCAGTACTCTGTGATGTCCTTAGGTTAGTTAGGTTTAAGTAGTTCTAAGTGTAGGGGACTGATGACCTCAGATGTTAAGTCCCATAGTGCTTAGAGCCATTTGAACCATTTTTTGAGTACTCTTTGTACCTACGACTGATGTGACCTCCAGGGTGCCTGTAAGTCTTGGTATGTGAAAGTTGCTGTCCCACAGCACTGTTAGGACCCTACCACACTGAGACGCCAAGGCAGGTCTGCTGGCCGTTCTGCGCTCAACACTTGGCAGCCAAGACGCTGTGAGCCCGTACTCATCTTCTCTATACAAGGTAGCAGATCGCAGGTCGCGTTTCTAATCTTCCTCCTCAATGTAAGTAGCTGTGTCACCAGTATATGGGGTTCTTGAAATACCTGTACTATTTGTTTACTACACTCATCTTCGTGTTCCTCCACTGCTGGCTTGGTGTGTTGTGTTAGGCGAATGTATTTTCATGTTCATCTCAACATGAAAATCCGTGTACTAGTCGGTCGCCCATCTTGCTTACACACACTAGTTCAAATGGTTCAAATGGCTCTGAGCACTATGGGACTTAACATCTGAGGTCTCCAGTCCCCTAGAACTTAGAACTACTTAAACCTAACTAACTTAAGGACATCACACACATCCATGCCCGAGGCAGGATTCGAACCTGCGAGCGCAGCGGCTTACACACACTAAGCCACAATCGCAGCTGATTTCGTAGACTCCAGCAGTACAGGGTTTGTATAAAAAGTAATGAGACTGATTTTTTGCTCACGTGACATGACACTACTTCGCAGTGTGCGCTCGTTTGGAGGGATTGATGGTGGTGGGGTGTCTGGCTGAAAACGAGCAGCGTGCCAGTCGCCTGTGGGCTCTTGTCTCGGCAGCATCGTGCGTTGAGTGGACACGTCGCAAAGTTGTCGGTCGTGGCGCAACATGCAGCAAACGATCGAGCAACGTTACACTATCAAGTTTTGTGTGAAACTAGGAAAATCGGTTATGGAAACGTTGGATATGTGTGGGCAAGCCTACAGCGATGATTGCCTGCCAAAAGCCTAGGTTTTCAGATGAGTGAAGAGCTATTATTGTTATTGAATACCGACCGACGGATGAGTGTCAGGATGGTAACAGACGACCTCAGACTTGATAAAATGACAGTGCACAACATCATTCCCAAAGAATTGTCGATGAGGAAGATCTGCGCCAAGATGATCCCGAAGATTTTGTCAGATGTTCAAAAGCAAGCGCGGGTGGATGCCTACCAAGACAATGTCCAGGGCCTTGAAGCTGATCCGCAATTTTTAGATAACGTTATCACTGGAGACGAAACCAGGGTGTTTCAGTTCGACCCTAGACAAATAGCACGAGTGCCGAATGGCCATTGCAGCATCCCCATGTCCAATAAGGCTCACATGAGCAAATCGAAGGTGAAAGCCATGCTGATTGTGTTTTTCGACGTCAGGGGCTTGGTCCGTCATGAGTTTGTACCCCAAGGCCAAACTTCCAACGGTGCTTTTTATTGTGAAGTGCTCAAGAGACTGAAAGCCAGGGTCCATAGCATGAGGCCAGCCATCACCGATGATTGGCCCCCCAGGGGGTCCACAACTCTTTCGTGGATACGTGCGTGGCGAGCACGGGGCCCCGAGCCATTGCAGCCTTCTTTCTCTCCCGGGCTGCATTTCCTTTCCCTTCCCCTCCTTTCCCCTCCATACCCCTTTCCCCTCGCCCTCTCCTCTCCCTCTATTGGTGTCCTTGCTTATGTTGGCCCCCGCTATCCTCCAGGTTCTGTTGGTTTTACACTCTGGCTTTGTTGCGTAATCATCTCCTCCTTTTGGCATTCCTTGGTCCCCCTCTGGGGTTTGACCTCCATTCCAAAATTTCTCTTTCCGTAGTGTGAGCCATTTGGGGAAGAGCACCTTACCTAGTGTCTCCGACGTGTGCCCTCCTAGTATATTCCACCTTTTCTTCTACGTCGTTGTCTGATGCTAGGGTGCATAGCCAGCACGGTAGCCAGCCCGTGTGGTGGGGTCGCTATGTACCCTTTTGGTTGAGCCCCCTGAACACACAGGGATCACACTTCTGATACCTGAGCTGTGACCTCCTCATGCATGCCTTGGAGTGGTTGCTCGTCGTCCTGGAGCATCGGAACTCCCGGCAATGGCCGCCGTGCCAGACGGCCCTTGCTGTGGCTGGGTGGCGCCCGTGAGGAGAGCCCCTGATCGGAGTGGGTGGTATCAGGGCGGACGCTATGCAGATGAAACGCATAAGGGTCCAAACCTCTGGCCGCTCTTCTGCGGCCGTCTCTCTGCGTGGTACTGATTCCTCAAGTGCTGCTTCTCTTGCCCCTTCGGCCTTCCCTTCCGTGGCTACCCCCTGGGAGGAGGGTCAGGCCCGTCGTCTAGGGGCAAAACCTTTCCCCCGTTATCTAGTTTGCACCAGGACTGATGGAGATACTTTCATCGGTGTCAAACCTTTATTCTTTGTGGAACACATTGAAGACAAGTTCGGCGAAGTGGACTCCCTGAGCAAGATGCGGTCGGGTTCATTACTGATAAAAACTGCTTCGGCTGCCCAATCTGCGGCCCTTCATGCCTGTACCCATCTTGGCACAATTCCCGTGTCCATTACCCCTCACCAGTCTCTAAATATGGTACAAGGTGTGATTTTTCACAGAGACCTCATCCTTCAAACTGATGAGGAACTTCGGGACAATCTCGGACGGCGGGGTGTTCACTTTGTTCGGCGTGTTCAGAAGGGTCCTAAAGATAATCGTATTGATACTGGTGCCTTTATCCTGGCCTTTGAAGGGGATACCCTTCCTGAGAAAGTTAAGATTATGGTCTATCGCTGTGATGTGAAGCCGTACATCCCACCTCCTATGCGGTGTTTTAAGTGCTTGCGTTTTGGCCACATGTCTTCTCGCTGTACCCAGGACCCTCTCTGTGGTGACTGTGGACGTCCACTCCATGAGGGGAGTCCCCGTGTTCCCCCTCCTGTATGTGCAAATTGTCATGGTAGTCATTCTCCACGTTCAGCAGATTGCCCAGTCTATAAGAAAGAAAAAAAGATACAGGAGTATAAGTCTCTTGATCGTTTAAGCTACACAGAGGCCCGTAAGAAATATGCACGATTGCACCCTGTGTCCATGACGTCTAGTTACGCCTTGGTTACATCTTCATCCCTTCCTCCCCCTTCCTTACCCCCGTCCCGGACCCCTCTCCTTCCCCCCTCCCCTGCGGCTCCCACACCTTCTCCTCTGGGCGCCGCTCCCCCTCCCCAGCCGGAGAAGTGTCCCACTCCTTCGGCGTCTGCCGGTCAAGGGCGCCTCTCCCGGGATGCCCCTTCCCGGCACCTTCCAGGTCAAAGGTCTGCTGCAGCGCGGCGACCGCGAGAGCCGCGGTCTATCGGGCCCCAGGTCGCCCGGTCTCTTTCTGTTCCTGATCTTGCTGCAGCTGGCTCCATTATGCCACACAGCCCTCCTCGATCTCAGCCTGAAAAGAAGAAGAAACATAAGTCCCGGGACAAAGAGCCTCTGGTGTCACCGGAGGTCCCTTCCCCGGCTTCACAACCGGATTCTGACCTGTCGTTTATGGATGTCGCCCCCTCCTTGTCGGTGACAGGTGGGGACCCGGCGGTATGACTGGATTTAGCGTGTTCAGCCCTCATTTAAACCATCGTTCTGTGGTTCTCCAATGGAATTGTAATGGCTACTATCGTCACCTTCCGGAATTGAAATCCCTTCTTTCGTCCTACTCAGCAGCTTGTGTGGTTCTCCAGGAATCTCATTTTACTGATGCTCACTCACCGACCCTCCGTGGGTTCCGTGTTTTCTGTCGAAATCGGGTCGGACCCTTGCGGGCTTCTGGTGGCGTTTGTACGTTGGTCCGTACAGACATTGCTAGCACGTGGATTCCTCTCCAAACTACATTGGAAGCAGTTGCTGTTAGGGTCCACTTAGACTCTGCAGTCACAGTATGCAATCTTTATCTCCCTCCTGACAGGACTCTTACACCTGCTGCCTTAACCACCCTTCTTCAGCAACTTCCTCCTCCCTTCCTCCTCCTTGGGGATTTTAATGCTCATCATCCTTTGTGGGGCAGTGCCTTTCCATCTAGACGAGGTCTTCTTATCGACCAATTTATTGCAGACCACGACCTGTGCCTTCTTAATGATGGCTCCCCTACTCATTTCAGTGCTGGTCATGGTACCTTTTCTGCCATTGATCTTTCTCTTTCTTCTCCCTCTCTCCTCCCTTCATTACACTGGTCGCCACACGACGACCTTTGTGATAGTGACCATTTCCCGTTGATTATCACGCTCCCTTCCCGCTCCCCGATGGAGAGGTTACCTCGTTGGTCTTTCCACCGCGCCGATTGGCCTCTATATACTGCACAGGTCGAGTTTTCTCCCTCTTTGTCGGGTTGTATTGATGACGTCCTACGTGACGTGTCTGACGCGATTGTTCGCGCTGCTAACCTTGCTGTCCCGCGCTCATCTGGACAATTTCGTCGTCGGCAAGTCCCGTGGTGGAGTACGGCCATTGCCATTGCCATCCGTGATCGCCGTCGAGCTTTGCAACACTTCAAGAGGCACCCATCTGTAGCCAGCCTTTCTACCTTTAAGCGCCTTCGCGCTAAAGCCCGTTATTTAATCAAACAGAGCAAGCGGATATGTTGGGAACGATTCGTTTCTTCCCTTGGTTCCACTGTCCCTCTGTCACGGGTATGGGCTACACTTCGCTCTCTCCAAGGTTGCCATCGGCAGTCCACCCTCCCAGGCCTTCACCTCCCAGATGGCATTTGTACGGACCCATTAGTTCTCGCAGAACATCTTGCGACCCATTTTGCAGTGGCATCAGCGTCGGCCTCCTATCCAGCTGCTTTCCTTCATCAAAAACAGCAGGCTGAAGCTGTCACCTTATGTTTCACCACTTGTGAGTCAGAATCTTACAACGAACCTTTCACTGAATGGGAATTTCTTTCTGCTCTATCTGCTTCTCATGATACGGCTCCTGGTCCAGATTCCATTCATAACCAGCTGCTTCAACATCTCAGTGCTCCACAACAGCACCATCTTCTTCGGGTGTTTAACCGTATCTGGCTCCAGGGTGACTTCCCTTCTCAGTGGAGGGATAGCATTGTGGTTCCTGTCCTTAAGCCTGGTCAGAACCCCCTATCTGTTGACAGCTATCGGCCAATTAGTTTGACCAATGTTGGTTGTAAGTTACTTGAACGGCTGGTAGCCCGTCGGCTCACTTGGGTCCTCGAATCTCGGGATCTATTGTCCCCTTACCAGTGTGGCTTTCGAGAGGGACGATCTCCAATCGATCATTTGCTTCGCTTGGAATCCGCAGTTCGGCAGGCTTTTTCCCAGCGCCGCCATTTGGTTGCAGTGTTTTTTGACCTTCGCAAGGCCTATGACACGGCCTGGCGCCATCACATCTTACTAACCCTTCATCAGTGGGGTCTTCGGGGCCCACTCCCGATTTTTATCCGCCAGTTCCTGATCCATCGGTCATTCAGAGTTAGAGTTGGTACTGCTTTTAGTTCTCCACGGACCCAGGAGACGGGCATCCCACAGGGTTCTGTCTTGAGTGTCCTTCTTTTCCTCATTGCTATCGATGGACTTGTGGCCTCTGTCGGTCCCTTGGTCGCCCCTGCCCTGTATGTGGATGATTTCTGCATTTGGGTTAGTTCCTCCTCGATGCCATCTGCAGAACGGCAGCTCCAGGTGGCTATACGGCGTGCCTCTGCATGGACCCTCTCCCACGGGTTTCAATTCTCTCCTTTAAAATCGCGGGTGGTCCACTTCTGTCGCCGTACTACGGTCCACCCTGATCCAGAGCTCTATCTCGCTGCACAAAGATTGCCTGTGGTTCCACAGTTTCGTTTCCTAGGTCTTCTTTTCGACAACAAGCTCACTTGGCTGCCCCATATCAGACTCCTGAAGGTAGGATGTTTCCGTAAACTCAATGTCCTTCGCTTCCTTGCCCACTCCTCCTGGAGTGCGGACCGTTCCCTCCTCCTCCGTCTTTATCGTGCTCTAGTTCTGTCATGTTTGGACTATGGTTGTCAAGTTTATGGTTCAGCTGCTCCTTCCACGCTGCACGTGCTGGATCCAGTCCACCATCGTGGTATCCGTTTGGCCACAGGTGCCTTCCCTACTAGCCCTGTTGATAGTCTCCTGGTTGAAGCTGGGATCCCCCCCCTTTCTGTTCGGCGGTCCCAGCTTCTGGTGTCTTATGCCCTTACTATCCGTTCTTCTCCCGCTCATCCTTCCTATTCTATCCTATTCCCAGACCATGGACGTCGCCCGCCTGACTCCCGCCCTCGGGCGGGTTTACCGGTTGGGCTGCGCCTTGCGTCTCTTACCCGTGATTTTCGGCTTCCTTCTTTGTCCTGTCTTCCTCGCTCCCTCCCCTCCACCCCTCCTTGGTTAGTTCCTCAGCCTCGAATTCGGATGGATCTCCGCCGCGGTCCGAAAGATTCCATCCCCCCGGTGGTGTTCCGTTCCTTTTTCCGCCAAATTTTATGGGAGTTTCGGGATGCTGTTGTTTTTTACACTGATGGCTCTAAATCTGCTGATCATGTTGGGTATGCCTTCACGTCCTTTGTTGGAACGGAAAATCATCTACTGCCACCCTCATGTGGGGTGTTTACTGCGGAATTGATGGCAATTTCCCGGGCCCTTACCTTTATTAAACAATCCCAACACAACCGCGTTTTGTTATGTACGGACTCGATGAGTGGCCTTCTTGCTATTGACCGGTGTTTTTCGCGCCATCCCTTGGTCTCTGCCATCCATGACCATCTCGCTGATCTTCACCGTGCTGCTTGTTCCATTGACTTCCTATGGGTCCCGGGCCATGTGGGTATCCCGGGTAATGAGCTCGCTGATCGTTTGGCTGGAGGAGCAGTTACTTACCCCCCGTTTTCTGTAACCCCTCCTGCAGCGGATTTACGGCTTCACATCAAATCCCACTTTGCACAGTCATGGGCCAATTCTTGGGAGGCTACTCCACTGTCTAATAAACTTCGTGCCATTAAGGTGAATCCAGGCCCATGGCGTTCTTCCTTTAGCCTCTCCCGCAAGGACTCGACCACACTGTGTCGTCTCCGCATTGGCCATACCAGGCTGACCCATGGTTTCCTTTTGCGTGATGAGCCACCCCCGCTATGTGGTTGTGGAGCCTTCCAGTCAGTGGCCCACATTTTGGTTGAATGCCCCCTTCTTTTGGCTCTGCGTGCTAAGTACAGACTCCCCCACACTTTATCTTTGATGTTGGCTGACGATTCCCGGATGGTCTCTCTGGTTCTAGGTTTCCTCCGGGAGAGTGGTTTTTATTCTCAGTTTTAAAGTTTTTAATCTCCCTCTGGTGTTGGGGCAGGGCGGTGAGTGTTTGGGTGTCTCCCACTGTAGGCAGTGTTCAGAGATTCCCGATTCACCTCCCTGACCGGAATCCTCTTTTCTTTCCCTTTTACTCTGTTTTTACCCCTTCTTTTTAAGGCTTGGTTAGTTTTTCTATTCCCATACGTACTTTCTGCATTATAGCAGTTGTACCTTTTAAGTCACAGGTGGTCTTGCCTATGCTGTTTCAGCATAGTGTTGGGTTCGTTCTCTTGCCAACTTCCCTCATTTGTTTTTACTAATGACAACGTGACTGCCCTTTTACGTTTCCCCTTTATCCGTTTTATTTTTCTGACTATACTGAGATGTCCCGTTAGCAGAATGGAGTCTATTTGAAACAAGGGACTGATGACCTTGCTGTTTGGTCCCTTTAACCTCAAACAACCAACCAACCAACCAACCAACCGATGATTGGAAGACGCATCATGACAGCGTGCGAAGTCACACCTGCTTCATGGTGGCCAGCTACCTGGACAAGAAAGGGATTCCAACGATTCCGCAGCCCCCCTACAGTCCCAATGTGGCACCACCAGACTTTTTTTGTTCCTCAAATTAGAAACTTCCTTGAGAGGACACCGTCATGGGACCCTGGAGGAGGTCCAAGCTGCCCCAATGAGGGCTTTGAAGGCCATCCCGGACTCAGCGTTCGTGGCAGCGTTCGAAGTGAGGAAATCTCGCTTGCAGCGGGTTGTTGACTCTCAATGGTCATACATTAAAGAGTACTAAGTTTGGAAATTTGTGGTAAGGTCTTATGGGACCAAACTGCTGAGGTCATCGGTCCCTAAGCTTATGCATTACTTAATCTAACTTACGCTAAGGACAACACACAGAGCCATGCCCAAGGGAGGACTCGAACCTCCCACGGGGGACCGTGACAAGGTGCTGCAGACCACACGGCTACCCCATGCGGCAGTACTAAGTGGTTGTAGCGACATCTGCAATAACTTTTGATTCACAAGCTCAGTCTCATTACTTTTTATACAGACACTGTATGTAACTTAGCGACTGAATCTTTCATTGAGCCAAGAACATATTTTATTTTGTTGCTGTCTTGTAAAATTGCCTTCACTGTTGTTATTATACAGACTCACTTGAAAGTAGAAATACTATCGTACTGAGAAAACACTGTCTTTTGTAGAACACTAGACTGCAAGGTAGAGGAAATAAATAAACAGTAGCTCTGTAGCATCTCATAGAATCCCTGATGTGACGTGTCATCGCAGTGAAATAGTATCCTATACACATGAAAAACAGGTAACACAGTGCTGGATAGGTCTCATGGATGCAAAATGCTTCGATAGTCTGTGTAGGAGAGTATTCATTCCATGTAACATGCTTTGAAGCAAATGTTTTGTCAGGAGATATATGTTATGTGGTATAATGTCCACAGGTGCAGGGTAATGATAATGGATCCGGAAAATCGAGGGGACTGTCTGATGCCACAGCAGAGGTGCACACAGGTAGGTTTACTGTCTCGGCTATCATATTTCTTCTTGATACACAATCCGTACAAAATAGCTTTACTAACGTAGAAAAAAGATCTTATGGATCAACTATACAGTACGATTCTTATTAACATTTAAAAAACCAAGCCACATATGTGGTACTGAGACAACTAATTTAATACTAGACGCATGGGGCGCAAACGTCAGGAAATACCCCTGAAGTGGATGACAAATACTGAACGTGATACTTCACATCGACGATACGGAGGATATTTTCAAGCGTATACGTTAACGGACGATTCAGCGATGCATTTCTTGCGGTCAAGCAAACGGTGCAGATTTCGAACATCTTTTGTAAATGTGACCTGTTGTGAACGTAGAAGTTATAAAAATATTATCCTCGCCGTAACAAAACAAAAGCTGTTCTTATTTTTGTTTGTGTCCTTCTGTCCCTTTTTTATTTTATTTTTTTTTTATTTTTTTACAGACGTTATTCAGTAAGGAAAACGTAGGTCATTTACTGGTTAACGACACAATTCTAAAGCATATACTCATTTACTTATGACGCAGTATGGTAGTTTTTTGTTTTGCTATACTTTGCAATAAACCAGCAGAGAGTGCGCAACTGGTAAATTATTTAACAAATCAATACCATAACGTAAACACATAACTGTCTCACGCAATGAAAAAAATTGTACCTGCCAGGCGCAAGACTCTGATCCTGAGCCCCACGCGCTAAATCGCTAATGTAGGCGCAGAGCCACACCGACGTGAACACCTAACTTGTATTCGGATAATGAGGTGCGACAGACCGATAGATTCAACCGCTGCCCGTGCGGCGAATTACGTCATCTGATGACGTCACATACTGAACACTTGTCATCCGCTTTTGCGGTATTTCCCAGCATTTACAGCCCCCCGTGTCTTATATTAAATTACTTGTCTCAGCGTCACCTACGTCGCTTCAGAGGTTTTCAAACGTTAACGAGAATCACCCTGTATGTTGAAGAAGTTCAAATGGTTCAAATGGCTCTGAGCACTATGGGACTCAACTGCCGAGGTCATTAGTCCCCTAGAACTTAGAACTAGTTAAACCTAACTAACCTAAGGACATCACAAACATCCATGCCCGAGGCAGGATTCGAACCTGCGACCGTAGCGGTCTTGCGGTTCCAGACTGCAGCGCCTTTAACCGCACGGCCACTTCGGCCGGCTGTTGAAGAAGTAACACATTACACTGTAAGGAGATGGAAATGTCTCCACATTGGGTTCCAAAAATGTAATAAAATGGATAAGGAAATCGACATGCAATTGCAAATGGGATGTCCCCGTGCTTACCGCCAACGTTTAGTAAAATTCAGATTAATAAATGTCAAGCAAATGGAATAAATTGAAATTAATAAAGCAGGGGCACATGTATGCGAATTATAATCATGTACAAATAATCAATGCAACTGTCAGAGGGCACTGACACGACTCAGTGGTTGGGTATCTATGGAGGGAAGGGAATAAAATTCTTCATTTCACCATGTGATGCAATTAGTGACACATGTAGGCGTGGGCAACTGATGTGATGTCGGTGCTACGAGTTGATCTCCCTGCAAGTCGTTCGTGGTGTCACATGACCGTAGACTGACAATAGGCAGCAGGGTGGCGTTGTCCAGAAGGCGTGACATTTCGGAAAGCCGACTTTTTGCCATTTTCAGGCAATTCTAGTGTCAATGAGGAAACTTTCAGTTACGTATGCAGCACAGAATGCATTGGGTGAATATTAACATGCATTCTAAGAACATTATTCTGGCGATGTAACTGATGAGAGTAACTAAAGCTATAAAAATCGAATTAGAGACAGCATAGACTGCTCTCTGTGTGTTACCAACTTCAGCGGTGCATCCACATGTATGAAAACGGAAGAGGCAAAATGAGTTGATTATCACTGGTATGCTACGTGTACCAGAGTTTAAAAAACGTTATTTACTGCGAGATAGATGCATGCAACCAGACATATGCAGGCAACTAAAGCTTGTGCGATTTTTCACTTCCAGCCCTGTTCACGCACTCCCTCATAGGATTCGTGATTAATAATATGTACTCATTTCAAAGAAATTGCCACATTCACTCTCTGAACACTAGACGGAAAAATGATTTGGACTTGGGTAACATTTCTTTAACCGTTGTAGATACAGGTATGCGCTATTCTACAGGCGAATACTGCATTTTGAGTGGACTTCCTGCAGAACTGAAAACAATGATACACTCCAAATTTTCAAATTTCGCTATGTCGGCTTCCTACCGTAATACCGCTTTCATTCCACACAGAAGCTACTCACAGTGGTTTAGAGTCTCACATTGCAGATATTTCTTATTTTCTGGTCTATTACAAATCTTCCTCTACATCTACATCTACATGGATACTCTGCAAATCATATTTAAGTGCCTGGCAGAGGGTTCATCGAACCACCTTCACAATCCTCAGTATTCCAATGTCGTACAGCGTGAGGAAAGAATGAATGCCTATATCTTTCCGTACGAACTCTGATTTCACTTATTTTATCGCGGTGATCGTTTCTCCCTATGTAGGTCGGTGTCAACAAAATATTTTCGCATTCGGAGGAGAAAGTTTGTGATCGGAATTTCGTGAGAAGATTCCGTCATAACAAAAAACGCCTTTCTTTTAATGCTGTCCAGCCCAAATCCTGTATCACTTCAGTGACACTCTCTCCCATATTTCGCGAAAAAACAAAACGTGCTGCCCTTCTTTGAACTTTTTCGATGTACTCTGTCAGTCCTACCTAGTAAGGATCCTACACCGCGCAGCAGTATTCTAAAAGAGGACGGACAAGCGTAGTGGATCACTTTAGTAGATCTCTTGCATTTTCTAAGTGTCCTGACAATAAAACGCAGCCCTTGGTTAGCCTTCCCCACAACATTTTCTATGTGTTCCTTTCAATTTAATTGTAATTTCTAGGTATTTAGTTGAATTTACGGCCTCTAGATTTGACTGATTTATCGAGTAACCGAAATTTAACGGTTTCCTTTTAGCGTTCATGTGGATAACCTCACACTTTTCGTTATTTAGGGTCAATTGCCAACTTTCGCACCATACAGATAGCTTTTCTAAATTGCTTTGCAATTTGTTTTGATCTTCTGATGACTTTACTAGTCAATAAACGATAGCGTCATCTGCAAACAACCTAAGACGGCTGCTCAGATTGTCGCCCAAATCGGTTATATAGATAAGGAACAGCAAAATGCCTGTAACACTAACTTGGGGAACGCTGGAAATCACTTCTATTTTACTCGATGACTTTCTGTCATTTACAATGAACTGTGGCCTCTCTGATAGGATATCACAAACTCAGTCACATGACTGAGACGATATTCCGTAAGCACGCAGTTTAACTACAAGTCGCTTGTGTGGTATAGTGTCAAAAGTCTTCTGGAAATCTAGAAATACGGAATCAATCTGAAATCCCTTGTCCATAGCACTAAACACTTCATGCGAATAAAGAGCTAGTTGTGTTTCACAAGAACGATGTTTTTTAAATTCTTGTTGACTGTGTGTCAATAGACCGTTTTCTTCGAGATAATTCATAATGTTCGAACACAATATATGTTCCAAAGTCCTGCAGCATATCTATGTTAATGATATAGGCTTGTAATTTAGTAGATTACTCCTACTACCTTTTTTGAATATTGGGTTGATCTGTGCAACTTACCAGTATTTGAGTACGGATCTTTCGTCGAGCGAACGGTTGTATATGATTGCCAAGTATGGAGCTAATGCATCAGCATACTCTAAAAGGAACCTAATTGCTATACAGTCTGGACCAGAAGACTTGCCTTTATTAAGTGATTTAAGTCACTTCATTACTCCGAAGATATTTACTTTTACATTACTCAAATTGACAGCTGTTCTTGATTCGAATTCTGGAATATTTACTTCGTATTCTTTTGTGAAGGCATTTCGGAAGGCTGTGTTTCGTAACTGCTTTGGCAGCACTGTCTTCGATAGTATCTCCATTACTATCGTGCAGAGAAGGCATTGATTGTTTCTTGACGCTAACATACTTCACATACGACCAGATTCTCTTGGGATTTTCTGCCAGGTTTCGAGACAAAGTTTCGTTGTGGAAAATATTACAAGCATCTCGCATTGAAGTCAACACTAAATTTCGAGCATCTGTAAAAGTTCGCCAATCTTGGGCATTTTCCGTCTGTTTAAATTTGGCATGTTTGTTTCATTGCTTCTGCAACAGTGTTCTGACTCGTTTTGTGTACCAAGGAGGATCAGCTCCGTCGTTTGTTATTTGGTTTAAACCTCTCAGTTGCTGCCAATACTATTTCTTTGAATTCAACCACATCTAGTCTACATTTATACTATTAATCTGGAAGGAATGGAGATTGTCTCTCAGGAAGGCGTCAAGTGAATTAATATCTGTTTTTTTGAATAGGTATATTTTTTGTTTATTTTTGGAGGATTTGGGGTTACAATATTCAATCTCTCTACGAAAACCTTGTATTCACTAATCCCTGTATCCGTTTTGTTGCTTGTTATTAACTCAGGATTATTTGTTGCTAAAAGGTCACGTGTGTTTTAACAACTGTTTACTATTCGCTTGGGCTCGTGAACTGACTACTCGAAATAATGTTCAGAGAATGTGTTTTGCACAATTTTGGATGATGTTTAATGCGTACCTCTGGAATTAAACATATATTTTCGCCAACATATCGAGGGTAAATGAAAGTCACGACCAACTATAATCGTATGAGTCGGGTACGTGTTTGAAATCAAACTCAAGTATTCTTTGAACCTCCACCCTTTTTTACTGAAGCCCTTCTTGTGTTTTCCCGAGACCCTGTAACCTAGAAAAACCGCCCAGTCCACGCCACGCAGCCCCTGCTACACCCGTAGCCGCCTCATGCGTATACTGGACCCCTGACTTATTCAGCAGAACCCGAAACCCAACCACCCTTTGGCGCAAGTCGAGGAACCTGCAGCGTACATGGTCGCAGAACCGTCTGAGCCTCAGATTCAGATCTTCCACTCGGCTCTGTACAGAGGTCCGCAATCGGTCCTGTCGACTATACTGCAAATGGCCAGCTATGGCTTCATCTTGCAAGCAAGACTGGCAGCCTTTACCACTTCTCTTAGCTGCTCGAAACCAGAGAGAATCTCTTCTGATTCAAAGTGACACACATAATTGGTGAGCCACCACCTGCAGTTGGCTGCACCCTGTGCTCTTCATGGCAACCGGGAGGACCCGTTCCACATCTGGAATTACCCCACCCAGTATGCACACTGAATGCACATTGATTTTCTTTCCCTTCTCGGCAGCCATGTCCCTAAGCGGCGCCATAATGTGCCTAACGTTGGAGCTCCCAATTATCAAGAATCCCACACTCTGTTATTGTCCAGATATTGCAGGCTGAGAGGTTTCCTCTGAAACACAACAGGCATTGGCATTTGGCTCAGCAATAGTGTCAGCCACAGACAGCACCTGGAACCTGTTTGTCAGACAAACCGGGGAGGACTTATGTGCGGCCGCCTGGGAAGCCTTTCGTTGCCTGCTACGCCCCGGGGAGACCTCCCACTATACCACAGGTGAGGGGTCAACTTCAGTGCAAGCAGTAACAGGGCTGGCCTTTGGTGAAGACCGATTGGAGGACTTGGACATGCTGGACATCCATTGGATCCCCATGGCTGACCCAGAACAGTGGTGGCCATCCACTGCAGCCTCAAGCTGTATAACTGAAGCCATCACAGCCTGGAGCTGAGAGCGAAGTGTCACAACTCGACTCGCATCTGCACACAACAATCACAGTCCCTGTCCATAATAAAGATCGTGGAAAACTAAACTTTGCAGAGAAACAGACTATCAGCACATGCTGTGCAACTCTATTCTAGACACTGATGAAAATGCAGGAGCTGTATCTAATAAATTAGAATAATATGCAGTGATTCAAACATCTAACTACCGAAGCACTCAGGTGAAACTAAATAATTCGCCTCTGATTAGAAACTTGTAATATGCCACAAACTCGGTTTACTTTCTGACGCAAACGAAAACGCGAAAACTGTGGCTATTAGATATTAAATTAACACGCAGAATTCAAGAAACTAAACTATTTAAAGCAAACAGATGATCTTATAAAATTCGGTCCTGGTTAAAAGTCACAAAATCGGTTTCTGCCCTGTTACTTCTTCTGTCTCAGACGGCTGCTGCTGCCTGAATCCTTTATGTTCATTTAATTGATTACTGCTCTCCTTTTTTATTTTTAAATATATTATCAATTTTTCATAAACCATGTAATGACTCATTCGTGACCAAGATACCTTGTCTCACATGGACATAGTTATCCCGATGAATTAAAATTAAAATAAATTAAATCATTTTTCTTCATGTACATCCAACTTGAAGTTGACTTAGGAGAATGAGTTACAAAGCAGGTTAATATAGATGCCATTCGTCAAAAAGAAACAAAACATCTAAAATTCCCTCACATTCTCCATTTTACTCGTATACGTGACTAGAATGGCGACAGGCATTCGAAAACAAAATTTAGACAACAGCTGTTCCACAGGGGGTGGAGTCTCAGACTGTGGCAGATGAAGGCAACGCCCCTCTGACGTCACAACCCAAGATGGCGGCAAGCTACGCCACACTCATCAATCATTTGACAAACCACGCTCCCCTTATCAGTGACATCATCATCATCATCATTGACAGTTCACGAAAACCCCTTTCCCTTCTGTCTCTCCTGCCCACTCCTTTCCTTCCCTGACTCTCTCCAGGCATAACAGCATACTATTAAAACGAAACAGTGGATCACAAATCAGTATTTTACCGGTCGTTAAAATGAAGCAGCCAGTCACAATGTAGTCCCAGAGGTGCCATCTTAGCCATGTTCAAAAGTACCGCACAATGCCTGTTTTGATGAGATTTTGGTACTACTTAGTGGTTGATAATGGGAAATACGATCTGTAAACGTTTCACAGAGTCCTGACAGCATAGTTTCGGTTTGTGAATATTGCAGCCTTTCTCAATAGTTGTTTTTGTGCATAACCTAATATAAGGAATAGCTGTCAATCAGTATCGTCGATTATGTTTTCCTAGTGCAGAACATGACGCATAATATTCTCCTCCCCCTCCTTTGCCCTCCTAAAATTGTGGTTGTTAATGTGAAGCATATCTAAAAAAAACTTCTAAAAACTTCCAGTGATGACAGTCTGTTCTATGAACCATCAAGTACGTAGCAACAGGCTCAAATTCCGATACCATTTGCATGTTTTAGACGTGGAGATACCATTGTAACACTTGACAAGCATCATTGAACAATTTAGGTATCCATTGCGGCTCATACTAAGTGTAGCTGACAGTAATTCAGAGTGCCCATTTGTTTGTGGGCTTATCTGCTTAGCATAATATTTTAACCAACATGTTTCTGCAGTTACAGACTTGGTCAGGTTAGTTTTGCTACATAACTTAGTTCAGGCCTAACAGGAAGTACCATCTGCCTGTTTTTTCACGTTATTTTTAGTCACCGCTGCTTTGTAACTTTTAGGCATAAAACTGCATTGGGGCACTTAATGTGAGAGTTCACAATAATATTTTACGTACCAAACTAACAGGAATATACGAGGTCTGTTCAAAAAATTCCGGAACATTCGTAATTGCGCGCCAGCGGTGTGTTGGAGCTAAATGCGATTGCCATCCCTGGACACGCCTGTGTTTAATGTGTAACTGTCGGGATTTTCAATGCTGTATGTGGGTTAGTTATTGTTCAGTGCTGTATTGAGTAGAACGTTCTGTCCCACAGTTTGAGAATTTCGAGGTGGCGGAGTTAGAGGAGCAACGCGTCTCCATTAAATTTTGCGTGAAACTCCAGAAAACTTTTACAGAGACACGCCAAATGATACAGGAAGCCTATAGTGATGCGTGCTTAAGTAAGTCGGTGTTACATTTGATTCACACGGTTTAAAAATGGCCGAACGGAAGTTAAAGATGACCCTCGCTCAGGACGCCCTTCGATGTCTAACGACGACGCTCTAGGAAGGAACGTCAACGAAACTGTGCGTGCCAATAGAAGATTGACTGTCCGAGAGATTGCAGAAGAATGTAAAATTTCAGTTGCATATCATATCATGAAATCCCGATGCGGCATCTGGAATGCATCGTGTTGCCGCCAAGTTCGTCCCACGGCTCATGAGTCAAGACTAGAAAGACGTTCGCCTCGCAATCTGTGAAGAGTTTTTGGATCGTGCAAATGGGAACGAGGTGTCCCTTAAGAGAAGAGATGTGTGTCTAAGGTTATGATGTTGAGGTCAGGGTTCAGTCTTTACAATGGGCCGAGCAATGTTCTCCAAAGCCAATAAAAGCTCGTTAGGTCATGTCAAATGTCCGAAACATGCTGATAGTTTTCTTGGACTTTGAAGGATTATTTCATCATGAATTCGTGCCACAGGGACAAACTGTTAATCGATGGTGCTGTCGGGAAGTGTTGCGATGCCTGCGAGAAAATGTGAGAAGGAAACGGCCTGAAATGTATCGATAGATTTCATGACTCTTGCGTCAAGATGACCCGCACATTCATCCCTGTTAGTGCGTGACTATTGCACAAGAAACGAAATCCCTGTGCCGCTTCACCTGACCCCTGCTGACTTTTTTTTGTTTATGAAGTTGAAAACCCCATTGAAAGGGCAAAGATTTGCAATGGTAGACGAAATAAAAGAAAATTCTTAGACGGCGCTTCGCGCGATGCAGCGAGAGGCATGCCAAGACTGCTTATTTCGAAGGAGACCACGCACAATAAGTACAAGCTAAGGGTAGAAAAATTTTGTGGACAAAGTTCCAGAATTTTTTGAACAGCCCTCAGTGTCAGGAGACACCGTTTATACGGTTTTTTTTAAGTTACTTTTGTAAATGACGCGAAAAGATTCTGATCATTCGGATACTTCTGAACATGGCCAAGACGGCAGCTCTGAGGCTACTTTGTGACTGGCTGTTTCATTTTCATGCCAGCTAAAATTCTAAGCTGTGATCGGCTATTTCGTTTTAATAGTAGGCTGTTATTGGCTGTAGAGGGGTGGGGCAGGAGAGGTACAGTGTAGGAGTAGGGGTGGGGAGGGGCATTGAAGTGCCACAGCCCGCATCTCGTGGTCGTGCAGTAGCGTTCTCGCTTCCCACGCCCGGGTTCCCGGGTTCGATTCCCGGCGGGGTCAGGGATTTTCTCTGCCTCGTGATGGCTGGGTGTTGTGTGCTGTCCTTAGGTTAGTTAGGTTTAAGTAGTTCTAAGTTCTAGGGGAGTGATGACCATAGATGTTAAGTCCCATAGTGCTCAGAGCCATTTGAACCATTTTTTTCTTGAAGTGCCACACGATGATGATCACGTCACTCACAAGGGAGGCGTGGCTCGTCAGTGATTGATAAGAGTGGCGTGGCTTGCCACCGTCTTGGATTGTGCACGTCAGGTTGATAGTAGGGAAGACGAATGCTCGATTTCGTTTCATTGGGAAAATTTTGGGGAAGTGTGGTTCATCCATGGAGGAGACTGCGTGTAGAATGCTAGTGCGATCCATTCTTGAGTATCGTTCGAGTGTTTGAGATTCCCACCAGGCTGGATTAAAGAAAGACATTGAAGCAACTCGGAGATGGGATGCTAGATTTGTTACCGGTAGGTTCAATCAGCATGCAGATATTATGGAGATGCCTCTGGAACTCAAATTCAAATCCATGAAAGAAAGACGATGCTATTTTGCGCAGTTCTGCGAGACACTATTACACAAATAGCCCGACTGTAGAACGATTTTACTGCCGACAATGTATATTTTGCATAAGGACCACGAAGATAAGATGCGGGAAATTTGGGGTCATATTGTGACTTTTAGACAGTCGTTTTTCCCTCGTTCTATTTGCGAGTGGAACAGGGGAGGAAATAACTAGTAGTGGTACAAGGTACCCTCAGCCTTGCAACGTATGGTGGTTTGCGTACTATGTGTGTAAATGTAGATACACTATGTGATCAAAAGTACGCGGACACCCTCAAAAACATGCGTTTTTCATATTAGGTGCATTTTGCTGCCAGGTACTCCATATCAGCGACGCCAGTAGTCATTAGACATCGTGAGAGAGCAGAATGAGGCGCTCCGCGGAACTCACGGACTTCGAACGTGATCAGGTGATTGGGTGTCACTTGTGTCATACGTCTGTATGCGAGATTTCCACACCCCTAATCATCCCTAGGTCCACTTTTTCCGTGAAGTAGAAACGTGAAGGGACACGTACAGCACAAAAGCGTACAGGCCGGCCTCGTCTGTTGACTGATAGAGATCGCCATCAGTTGAAGAGGGTCGTAATGCGTAATAGGCAGACATCTAACCAGACCATCACACAAGAATTCCAAACTGCATCAAGATCCACTGCAAGTACTATGACAGTTAGGTGGGAGGTAAGAAAACTTGGATCTTATGGTCGAGCGGCTGCTCATAAGCCACGCATCACTCTGGTAAATGCAAACGTCGCCTCGCTTGGTGTAAGGAGCGTAAACATTGGACGATTGAAAAGTGAAAAAACGTTGTGTGAAGTGACGAATCACGGTACATAATATGGCGATCTGATGGCAGGGTGTGGGTATGGCGAATGCCTAGTGAACGTCATCTGCAGTGTCGGTAACGCCAACAGTGAAATTCGGAGGCGGTGGTGTTACGGTGTGGTCGTGTTTTTCATGGAGGGGGCTTGTACCCCTTGTTGTTTTGCGTGGCACTATCACAGTACATGCTTACATTTATGTTTTAAGCACCTTCTTGCTTCCCACTGTTGAAGGGCAATTCAGGAATGGTAATTGCATCTTTCAACACGATCGAGCACCAGTTCATAATGCCCGGCCTGTGGCGGAGTGGTTACACGACAATAACATCCCTGTAATCGACTGGCCTGCACAGAGTCACCTGAATCCTATAGAACACCTTTGGGATGTTTTGGAACGCCGACTTCGTGCCAGGCCTCACCGACCGACATCGATAGCTCTCCTCAGTGCAGCACTCCGTGAAGAATAGGCTGCCATTCCCCAAGAAACCTTCCAGTACCTGACTGAACGTATGCCTGCGAGAGTGGAAGCTGTCATAAAGGTGGGTGAACACCGAATTGACTTGTAAGTCATTTTCAGCCAAGTGTCCGGATACTTTTGATCACATAGTGTATCAAAGGGGCATGGCCACCAAAATCGAAGCCTCCACCTGGCACAGTAGGACGAACACCCAGTGTGCATATTTGTTTTCTAATTCTTAGTGCCTTCATAGATGTGTGGAAATAATAAATGAAAGTTTGAGTGATCTATGGAGGAGTAGTTTCACATTTATGTGTAGAGATGTTTATAAAATGTGGTAGGCCTCACTTATTATTACTTAGTGTGAGACAAAAAAAATAGAACAATCAGATATGCAGCCTCAGTTGTTATTGCAGAATAGTATTTTAGTATATTAGTAGTAGTAATCTGACTTATTTAGCGATCAGTTTTTCAAGGATATTGGACAAGGTATGGTCTTACAGCTGAAAAACGAGAAAACATAATTCATTTAAACAATAAATTAGGTAAACCATGGAATACTTGATTCGGAATGACCAGATGGGGAGAACAAACTCCATGCTCTCGAATATAAGGCCAGTAAATAAAAATAAAAACGCAATCTCCTTTGATGAATCATTAGTGTACAGGAATGTACTGTTTATACATGTTTACAAAGAAATTATTTCATAAAGTGAAATGGACTTGTTTTCCGTTTTGTACAGCGCAACCTCTTATATGCTCGCCTGTAACAATGAGTTATTATTCCTCCATAATAGTGCGTATTTCATTTTAGAAAGATTGCATGGTGTTGCCATTCCCTCTTGCATAGCTTTGACATAAGGTGCTACAGAAAGGTAGCTATTATACTTCGAAAGTGAGTTGTGAAATTAGAAAGATGTTTTATTACTATCTCTCTTACTATACAACTAACCCGACTCATGTTTAATGGTACATGGTCTCAGTTGCCAGCTGCTTGTCTAGCGCTATCCAGGGGTAACAAATATTTGATTTTCGGTATTTCCTGTAATTATTGACCGAATTTAAAATTTTAACATGCTATGATATTCTACTCTTTAAGAGGTATAATCTTATGTTAAAAGTATAATACAGTAAGCTAAGTATTTCAGTTAGAAACTATATAGGCCTATATGTCTTGAGTCAGTGTAACTTGTGGTGTAACAATTATTCACAATATATCCTCCAGTATTTGTGAATGAGAGCATTTAGCGACTTCCAACAAGCGGTTTTTCTTACTGACACCCTCACAAAAGGATGAACAGAGAAAAGGTCACCATTTCCTATATTTTTGCTGTTCATGCAATGAAACTTCGACATCAGACACGCCATTTTAATTTATTACTTCCTCACTACTAACTCCAACTAGCTCTGCAGATAATGAAGAAATTGAGAAATGTATGATGACATAAAAAAAATTATTCAGGTAGTGAAGGGAGACGAAAATTTAATAGACATAGGTGACTGGAATTCGAGAGTAGGAAACATAGTACGTGAATATGGATTGGGGCTAAGAAATGAAAGAGGCAGCCGCCTGATAGAGTTTTGCACAGTGGATAACTTAATCATAGCTAACACTTGGTTCAAGAATCATTAAGGAAGGTTGTATACATGGAAGGATCCTGGAGATACTAGAAGGTATCAGATAGATTATATAATGGTAAGAAAGAGGTTTAGGAACCAGGTGTTAAATTGTAAGACATTTCCAGGGGCAGATGTGGACTCTGACCACAATTTATTGGTTATGAACTGTAGATTAAAACTGAAGAAACTGCAAAAAGGTGGGAATTTAAGGAGATGGGACCTGGATAAACTGAATGAACCAGAGGTTGTAGAGAGTATCAGAGAGAGCATAAGGGAACAATTGACAGAAATGGGGGAAAGAAGTACAGTAGAAGAAGAATGGGTAACTCTGAGGGATGAAGTAGTGAAGGCAGCAGAGGATCAAGTGGGTAAACAGATGAGGGCTAGTAGAAATCCTTGTTGGGTAACAGAAGAAATATTGAACTTAACTGACGAAAGGAGAAAATATAAAAATGCAGTAAATGAAGCAGGCAAAAAGGAATGCAGATGTCTCAAAAATGAGATCGACAGGAAGTGCAAAATGGCTAAGCGGGGATGGCTACAGGACAAATGTAAGGATGTAGAGGCTTATCTCACTAGGGGTAAGATAGATACTGCCTACAGGAAAATTAAAGAGACCTTTGGAGAAAAGAGAACCACTTGTATGAATATCAAGAGCTCAGATGGAAACCCAGTTCTAAGCAAAGAAGGGAAAGCAGAAAGGTGGCAGGAGTATATAGAGGGTCTATACAAGGGCGATGTACTTGAGGACAATATTATGGAAATGGAAGAGGATGTAGATGAAGATGAAACGGGAGATAAGATACTGCGTGAAGAGTTTGACAGAGCACTAAAAGACCTGAGTCGAAACAAGGCCCCGGGAATAGACAACATTCCATTAGAGCTACTGACAGCCTTGGTAGAGCCAGTTCTGACAAAACTCTACCATCTGGTGAGCAAGATGTATGAGACAGGCGAAATACCCTCAGACTTCAAGAAGAATATAATAATTCCAATCCCAAAGAAAGCAGGTGTTGACAGATGTGAAAATTACCGAACTATCAGTTTAATAAGTCACGGCTGTAAAATACTAACGCGAATTCTTTACAGACGAATGGAAAAACTAGTAGAAGCCAACCTCAGGGAAGATCAGTTTGGATTCCATAGAAATATTGGAACACCTGAGGCAATACTGACCTTACGACTTATCTTAGAAGAAAGATTAAGGAAAGGCAAACCTACGTTCTAGCATTTGTAGACTTAGAGAAAGCTTTTGACAATGTTGACTGGAATACTCTGTTTCAAATTGTGAAGGTGGCAGGGGTAAAATACAGGGAGCGAAAGGCTATTTACAATTTGTACAGAAAGCAGATGGCAGTTATAAGAGTCGAGGGGCATGAAAGGGAAGCAGTGGTTGGGAAGGGAGTGAGACAGGGTTGTAGCCTCTCCCCAACGTTATTCAATCTGTATATTGAGCAAGCAGTAAAGGAAACAAAAGAAAAATTCGGAGTAGGTATTAAAATCCGTGGAGAAGAAATAAAAACTTTGAGGTTCGTCGATGACATTGTAATTCTGTCAGAGACAGCAAAGGACTTGGAAGAGCAGTTGAACGGAATGGACAGTGTCTTGAAAGGAGGATATAAGATGAACATCAACAAAAGCAAAACGAGGATAGTGGAATGTAGTCGAATTAAGTCTGGTGATGCTGAGGGAATTAGATTAGGAAATAAGGCACTTAAAGTAGTAAAGGAGTTTTGCTGTTTGGGGAGCAAAATAACTGATGATCGTCGAAGTAGAGAAGATATAAAATGTAGACTGGCAATGGCAAGGAAAGCGTTTCTGAAGAAGAGAAATTTGTTAACCTCGAGTATAGGTTTAAGTGTCAGGAAGTCGTTTCTGAAAGTATTTGTATGGAGTGTAGCCATGTATGGAAGTGAAACATGGACGATAAATAGTTTGAACAAGAAGAGAATAGTAGTTTTCGAAATGTGGTGCTACAGAAGAATGCTGAAGATTAGGTGGGTAGATCACATAACTAATGATGAAGTATTGAATAGAATTGGGAAGAAGAGGAGTATGTGGCACAACTTGACAAAAAGAAGGGACCAGTTAGTAGGATATGTTCTGAGGCATCAAGGGATCACAAATTTAGCATTGGAGGGCAGTGTGGACGGTAAAAACAGTTGAGGGAGACCAAGAGATGAATACACTAAGCAGATTCAGAAGGATGTGGGTTGTAGTAAGTACAGGGAGATGAAGAAGCTTGCACAGGATAGGGTAGCATGAAGAGCTGCATCAAACCAGTCTCAGGACTGAAGACCACAACAACAACAAACTTCGAACGCAATACATATACCAATGAATGTATCTGCAAAATTCTGTCATTTTTGGATTCACAGATCAAGAGTTATAACGTCACAAACATTGAGATGTTTGAAAAACTAGATATTGTTCAAAATGAAGTGCCATTACCTATGTTACACTCATCCAGTATTTGATAATGACAGCTCTTAGCGCCTTCCAATGAACTTTAAAATATTTCCTGACCTTTTTCTCGCTTATATGCTTAGCATTAAAATTGCACTCATTAAATGATTTGTAAAGCAATCAGACGTCTGTAGCTGTTTTATAAATAGCAGTTCGATTCTATAAAGAAATGGGGGTTTAGTGGTTTACTTATATTAAATTTTTTTGCCATATCTGTACTTTATGAAATGTAATTGACATTTCATTTTATTGGATGTTTTGCATAATGAATACTTTTTAGCAGCTTTTTAAATACGTTCCTTTTAGTAATGAATCTGAGCAATTTATTCTGAAATTTTATTCTTTGGTAGAAACTGGTGGTTTCAACTTGTTCTTTCTTGGTAAGTGCAAGTTAAATCTAGATCTCGTTCTGTGGTCATGGGAAAGAGTTATTTGGCGAATAATTATCGAGATCTTTTCGTGTGTGTAACTAATTGGTAAATAATATACTCACATGGCGTAAAACCTCAATATTTTGAGCCGCTTCTTACAGTGGACCTCATTGCTATTTTTTGTTGCTATCCTTGTAGCCCTTTTTTGTAGCTTGAAGAGTGCTTTCATATTTTGTACATTTGTTTCCCAGGATTCTTCAATTAAGAATTTAATTTTCATATGAATAGCTCGTAAGTAAAAGGCGCTGGCT
Source organism: Schistocerca americana (assembly GCF_021461395.2). Lineage (NCBI taxonomy): Eukaryota > Metazoa > Arthropoda > Insecta > Orthoptera > Acrididae > Schistocerca > Schistocerca americana. The sequence continues at coordinate 185,446,080 of NC_060126.1, forward strand.
GTTTCACATTTATATAATCTATATGATTACTCTACAATTCACACTTAAGTAGGGCATAGGAATCAAAGAGTCACCTTCAAATTATTTCCCTACTCTCGAATACATGTGGTTAAAATTGACACTAGTTTCTCTTATTTCACGTGGGAGTCAACAATAGATTTTGGTATTCAGAGGAGAAAGTTATTTATTGTAATTTTGTGAAAAGAACAACAAAAAGCATTTTTCCTTTAATGATTTCCACTCGAACTCACTTACCATAAACGTGGCACTGTCTCCCCTATTTCGTGATAATACAGAGCAAGTTGCCCTTTCTTTAACATTTCTGTTGTTTTCTGTTAGTCCCATCTGGTAAGGATCCCATACTGTGAAGCAGTACTGCACAAGAGAACGAACAAGTATAGTATAGACAGTTTCTTTTGTGGATTTGTTGCACCTTCTAAGTTTTCTCTGAATAAAACGCAGTACTCGGTTCGGCTCCTTCATAACATTTCATATGCAATGGTTCCATATTAAGTTATCCATAATTTTATCTCTAAGTATTTAGTTAGATCGACAATCTTTTACTCTTCGTGATCACACAAAACTATAATGGCGTAGAGACATTTGTACCTGACTTAATTTCGTTAAACAGTTGCAGATCACCTCAGAGTGGCAGACATCACTGGCGTGGACCATCGAAAGGACCCGCACGTGACCATCACATATTCCATCTGGGTGGGAACGAACGTATCAGAGAAGTACACCCTTTTACTTCACCCTGTGCGCAACACGTCCTTCTATGACGTTATGATCCTCGCCGCTTCGATAGACGAGCATTATCAGTGAGTCTTCAGAAAAGGCCCGCTAAGAATACGTCGTATGTTTCTTAGACGTTGTAACAGCTTGTAATATTACTTTTATAAATTGAAACGCCTTTTTGCGGCAATAAAAGGTGTTTCAATTTATGAAACGCATATTTATATACTTTCTGTTGGTAGTGGCCGAACAAACTAATTGCACTGGTTAATGATTGATTCAGAGATTTCGCTGAACAGATTTTTGATTTGATGGTGTCACTGTCTCATCGTGACATGGTATTCAAAAGAATAAGTGTCTGGGGCAATGCAAGCGAATGGCCCCTCAGCAACTTCCTGCAATGTGTAACACACCTTCATTCTTTGATATGTCTTAACGAAGTCTCGTTACGCTTTGTTCAGAGTATGTACTGTTACCTGTTTTTTACATGTCGAAGATATTGACTGATTCTGTCAAATGGTGACGAGATCAACGTTTTGAAGTCGGGTGTAATTGACCGTGAGTGTATCGGAAAGTACTCTTTCACTACCACTGCAGAACACACCGTCTGTCCTAAAAGTTCCGAGACTGATTAATTTCTCACATATAAGCGACGCCAGCGCAGTAATTACGCTGGTAGCTTGAACTAACACCTGTAAGCAACAGACGCGCATTCAACCAGTCAGTTGCGAGAAGGCCGTGTCAAGTACTGAACGTGTGGTTATAGTGTGTCAACTTTGTTGTCAAACAATTTGCAATGAAACATATCTAAATAAAGTGTTCAATACATTCTATAGCACGATTTGAAGAAGAGAAAGAGATATGCAAATTATATCCTGCACACTTTGACTCCCAAATAAAAACAAAGATGTGTGGACATATTCCAAGATCTGGAAAAAATCACTTCAAGTGAGGAGACTTCGTGTCATCAGTACGAGTGTACCACAAAATGACGAAGTGCAGAAATTTACAAGAGAGGTCAATGCGTTAACAATATAACTGACACCCAAGTCAAAGTGATGGGTGGGTCGTACAATACCCAAGTCAAAGTGATGGGTGGGTCGTACAATACCACAAACAAGCACTTCTCAGACAGCTTTACATAGTTGTACGATCGACAATGTAAAAGACCTAAACTACCATCCCACCTTGAGGTGTGCATACTGTAAGACCTTCAGCACACACACCATCAGATTATTTGACTTGTCGCTCTAACAAAGTAAGCGAGTGTCAGCTATATGTCTTGTGGTCTTATCGTGGCGTGTTTATCTTCTGCCGTTAGGTCAGACGATAGAAATACCACTTGCACGCTTAGAGTAGCAGACTGACGGTGGCCAACTTTAAACAGAACTTGATTAATTTTCACACACATTTATTAAAATAATAAGACACATAAAAATTACTTAACTTGGTTCTGAATGCTATTTACAATTGACCCCTGAAGTTCCTTTGGTATTGGTACGTTAATCTTATTCTCACATATATCTCTGATACTTGACAAAAGTGTCTATACATTTATCTTCATGGCTATGTACGGGAATATGGTAATCTTCTTAGGTGCAGACTGAAACTTGACTATAGACTGGTACAGACAAATGTAGACTGGTACAGACTGGTGCAGACAAATGCAGACTGACTAATCAGAGGTCTATACGCTGGTTATAACACCTCGCGCGTTCATGTATCACTGCGCGAGTGTGATCTGTGATGAGAAAAGGTTCTACTTTAGCAGCAATCTCACTGGCTGCATTACATATTAATACGCAGATCGGCGGAAGCAGAATTTGGTCCGTCTCTATGGCAGCGCCATCTCGTAGTGCGGAGATGGACGAGTGCTGCGCCTGCGCTGTTGTGCTTAGCGGGGCACGTTCTAGTGGGAAAGTTGTGTACGTGCTGACTACGCGGAACTATGTACACAACACACCTTGTCTCTGTTTTTTATTAGTCCAGTCTCGAAACTGTTTGGTCTTACGGGTACAACTATTGAGACAAGGGAATTGACTTGCGATACCTCTAAATGTATCGACATATCGATGCTGCACCTGAGTATTCAAAGAGCCTTTATAAGCTGGATTCGTATAATACTGACGACTTGTACCACCCGAAAACCCTTGCTACTTATCATTTACCACTTAGTTTTGCTCTACAGGACGTACCGTGTTTCAATAGTTGCATGCCAAAGTCTGTACAACAAATACTCTATTTGTATGACAAATATTTCCCACGTGGCATCTGCATACGTTATTGAATCCTAAATACTACCCTAATTGTGGTTACTGATATCTCATCACGGGGTATATAATGAATAAAAGAACAAATTTGTGTGTTTCACAGTCTTGTGCAAGCCTTTCAATATGAAACCACTTGGGAGAGTTGCATATTATGTGTGTTAAGTGTATCTGTCCAGTGTAAGTGACTGTAATGATTGTCTGTAGAGTGTTGTATCACGTTTGAGTTGTTGATAACAATAAAAGAAGGGAAAGGCTAGAACCTGGTACCATGCTTCTCTCCAATAGCACTAAGTGGGCTGTTGGACTTAACACCCCTACCAATAGTGTCATATACCTTCTCTCCATGAGACACTGTAGAAAGATACTGAATATAGCGCAGAACACTTTCACAAATAATTGGCCCCCATTCCTGAGCTTGCTCATGTACCCCTGTGTAGGGGTGCCTGACTCAGAGATTGTCAGTTCTAATCCCAGTGGTAGAAGACATTTTCACCGTCAGTACCTGGCTGGCGAGGAGAGGAGAGGGGGTTGTCACCAGACTTTGCCGCAATCCCCTCGGTTAAATTACAAATCTTTCCACTGTATCTCATTTAATAAGGGCATATAACACTGTTAGTGATTAACAGTCCATCAAATGGGAATGTTAAGACCAGCAACCTTCCTGATTCTAGTCCAGAGAAGTAGGCTATGTGCCATGATGCCACACTATCCACACAGAAAATATGCACAGAAGAACAAAACGCCTTTGCAATTACCTGACTGAACCTAACTCACAGGATCTTTCAGCCAACAATCACATATGACTCTTTCATACTTAATTGGCGCTATTCTGGGTGCCAAAAGCCTCACTCCTCCACCTCTGCTCCCCTTGTCGCTCAAATATTTGCAGTGAAAGTCTTTTCTACCACCAGGATCTTAATCGAGAGTTGCATATTAGTATAGGTATTAGTGACCTCGACCATGAAGCTGAGTTGGGATATGCATCGATCCTTAAATAAATGCCTCGTTTGCACACCACAGTTAAATGTCTACATGATATGACATCTTTTATAATATTATATGTGGTATCATCTTGAAGATTAATCAATTATGTTAATGGAAAACCGACATATTTACCTAATGTTAGACTCCAAAGAGGAAACATTCTTCTTAAGCTGTGAAGGAAACTTGCACACAGGACTGTAGCATTGGAATTAATTCACAGGTTTGAGGCGACAGAGTGGCCCTATGGGCACTACATCACGATGCTGGCTGGCCACAGGGAGGATCCTGCCAATTACCTCTTCTGGCTGATCTACCAAACACCACAGCTGCCCGACCCTGCCAGCCCACCTGGCAATGAACTCCTCACTCCTGTTGGTATGGCCACTGCACCTGCAATATTCTTACTTACTTTACCAACTGTGTGAATTATTTAGTTAATTTGAAATCTGTCAAAGGCACTATAATGTCAGACGATACCTGATACCCTTGGAATACTGTACAGCTGGCTGTTCCATCGCAATGGTAGACAAAGAGCATGCATGTTGGCGTTGGCACCCATGCCTCATAGAACAATGTTGGAACAGTCTGCTGCATAGGATTCCCTGTCTCTTCAAAATGTGCATCTTTTGGAAGTGGCATGTTCCCTGCCACAAGGCTGAAGTTATGTCCAACAGCAGTGGTGATACAGGCAAACAACTTCATGCTCATTCCAAGTGAATTTCTATAGGCATGCATTGTACTGTAAGCAAAGTCTTTTGGGATAATGTCTAACCATTTCTGTACCCAAATCAATCACTGAAAGTAGTGACGATGTTATTTGATAATACATGAAAAATCCATCTCCTCACTAGTATGTGGAGAACTATCATTACTGGAAATCTAAGGTACATGAAGTCCACGTAGTGGTTTACTTCCTGAAGCTACAGAACACAGTCTCCTCGTTTCCAAGGAAAGGGCTGTTTATCAGCTATGACTTTTTCAAACAATCCATCCCAGCACTTGGCTTACATAATTTAGGGAAAACAAGGAACCTAAATCTGGACGACTGGATAGCTTTGAACCACTGCATCTTGTCACCCAGTCCCCTGATTGAAATGGTAGGACGTATGGTTTACGTCACATTGACAAGGCTCATTAGAAACGGTAACAGAAATAGAAAGTATTATGCCGTGAAACACCAGTTAACTATTTATGAACTCAGTGGTAGTAGCCCACACATAACAAACATTAAGTGATTGAACTTTCATTTTGTTTGAAACTGATCTCTGCTATCAACATCAGTATGAGGTGTTACCGGCTAAGGGCACGAATACACTCTTGTATTCCATCATTTTTTGTGAGTGCATCCAGAATATTATTAATTCTTGTGTCGATATTTCGGCTGACAACCTTTCATCCATTCTCAATGTGAGGCACTTGCAAGATTTTTAAAACACTAAACCGTGGAGTTAAGGCTCATGTGTCAAAGATAAAACTGTTGGCAACAAGAACATCAATCATAGATGAAACATTACACCTCTAAGAGCAAGCACAGAATCAGCCAATTCATAGTGCTTACAAAGCATTTATCTGATTATTATGGATGACATATATTTGAATGCCAGGTAGTGACAGCCTAGAAGAATTTCCCTCTGAGAGCGCAGACATAAAATGACAGGTTTCAATGATTTGTCAAGCTGGAAACCCTCTTCCCAGTTGAACAAGTTGTCTGTTAATCGTATTTCCAAGCTTCCTTGACCTCTGAATCAAAATAGGACGACGCTGTGGTCAGCATCTTATCTTTTTCGTAATTTTTGGAATGGCCAATGGAAATACAATTAGCCAATAACCTGCTCAAGCAAGACGAGGATTTCCAGCTTGACAAATTATGGAAGCCCCTCATTTCACATCTGTGCTCCGAAAGGTGCTCTAGGTCTTCATAGCCTGGAATTCTTACATGTGCCACCCACAACAACTTAACAAATACTTAGTAAGCACTGTGGATTTGCTGACTGTTATTGTTTTGTGTTACTCTTGGAGACGTTAAGTTTTAGCTGTGACTGACGCTCTTGTTGCTAACAGTGTCATCTTTTACACATGTGTGTTTACTCCTCAGTGTAAAGTGCTTTCAAAATCTTGCAAGCGGCTCGCTTAGAGAATGGCTGAAAGGTTGTCAGCCGAAATATTGGAACAAGAGTTAATAACATCCTGGGTGCACTCCCAAAAAATGTTGGAATATTCGATCAGCCAGGAAAACTTCAACACTTTTGTATTGCTTGTGGCACAGAAGTAAACAGCCACCGAATGTCATCTTGAGAAATTTCTTGCCATGGGTGAAACATATGCTTTGGCAGTCCATTAATATTGCATTCTGTAGGCTGGCATGAATATATACATCTATCTGTCACATCACATTCGTCAAGGCATCTGTAATGTGAACTGCGCTTTGAGGTCTTGCATAATTTTGCTGGAATACTGGTATATTCTTCGACCTATCTAATGCTTTTGACTGTGTGAAGCGCAATATTCTCCTGGATAAATTATGGGATAGAAGGTATAGTCAACCAATGGATAATGTCATATCCAACCAAAGGAATGCAGAAAGTTGAATTTAGCAATTCAACCAATTTAGTTTGGGGATGTTATTCTGACTGGAGAGGAATCACATTTGGGGTTCTCTAAGGCTGAATCATAGGTCCACTATGGTTTGTCATATATATATGTAAACCATCATCTGTCTAGTGTATAACAAGCAGAATTAGTTCTTTTTGCAAATGACACTAGTATTGTAATTAGTCCTAGCATAAATACAGAAATAGAATGAATGATAAATAATATTCTTAAAAATACACAACATATTTAGTTCTGCACATCCATGTGTACGACACCAATGATAAGTGTAACACATAGTGAGAAAATAATAAACAGGGTGGAAAGATCAAAAATTTTAGGACTCAATATACATGAGAATTTAAACTAGGAAATGCACATTTTGGGACTTCTAAAACAACTTTGTTCAGCCACATTTATACTTAGAATCACTATAAACCTAAAGGAGAGAGACAAATCATTACATTGATATATTTTGCATATTTCAATCCTATAATATCATATGAATTAATTATCTGGGGTAACTCATCCTTAAGAAAGTGTTCATATTTCAAAAACGTGCTGCAAGAATAATATGTGGTGCTCACTCACGATCATCTTGTAAACATCTGTTTAAGGATTTAGATATTCTGACTACTACTTCACAATATATTTATTCCCTCATGAAGTTAGTTGTAAATAGGCCACAGCAGTTCAAACGGAACAATGCTGTACCGAATTACAATACCAGAAGGGAAAATGACATCCATTCCTTCAGATAAATGTTGTCTTTTGCATAAAAAGGGGTGCACAATGTTGCAACTAAAATATTTAATCGCTAAACCAGTGGTATAAGATGTCCGACAGACAGTAACATCCATTCAAGTTGTTCATAGTGTAATACTTCCCATTTCTGTCACTGGATTTATCATATGACCTACTCAGTACATCTGGTGACAGTACAAAAGACTGGAAAGTTCCTTGCACGAGCACAACCATGGGGACCACCTAATACATCATCCTGTCTTATCATTTATGTCTGCACAGAGCTACAATCAAGTGTTTCCAACAGATTGAACCCTCTGCAGAACCTTAACCCTCTGCTGAACCTTATCATGAAACTAATATATTTTAGGTAATTGACTTGATTTGCAGCATCTGCCAGTCAAGACTTCATGCGACTCTACATCACATACAGTAAATTCGTTGGTAAACCATTGAGCAGCTGGTTAGACCCATCTTTAGATATGGGTGTAGAGTTGTGGTGCTTAACTAAGATTTATCTAAAAATCGAATTAAAAACGTGTGCAAGTGTGTAGTCTCTCATGTATCTTACTAAATCTAAAATTATGCTTGACCTCTTCAATAGCCAAAACAGCAGTTGGCTCCAAAGGCGTGTCAGTGTTGGTATTTGAACCACACCAAGTGATATAAGGCTACAACATGCGCAAATAGGCAAAAGTACTACATATTCATTGATTACAAAATCGTCAAACGACTACTGGAATCAATCACGACAGTCAAATGTCTAGGAAAATCAACTCAGAAGGATTTATAGTGCCATGGAATTCTATTTATTTGAGAAAGGAAACTGTCAGGCTGAATTTCTTTGGTGTATACTAAGGAACTGTGGTTTATCTTTTGAGGAAGGTGACAAAACGACTAAAAACCAGAATGTTTTTCTGACAACTTTTGATCCTGATCGCATTGTATTGATGGAAGAAAAGAAAAGGTCTACACGAAATGTCATCGTGTTTGCTTCATCGGCATAAGAGTGCCAAAGAAACACCAACAGACAGCAGCTGGCGCCGCTTCAAGAAAAAAAAACTATGCATTGTTCTAGAAATTACGAGAGCGAACAGTGCGAGAGAGTTCTACAAATGGTACTGTAGCTAATAAAAATGGGCTACCAGCTGATGCAAGAGGGCCGTATTGAAGGATCTATTATGATATTCACGCGACATAGCTAGAAGCTGAAAGAGATGGTCCACGCGATATTTGAACTCCACTCCTCGCATGTGTTAGACACAGTCTCGCCCCATCTATTTGAGAACGAGTTATCGATTGCAACGACCACGACATCGACAAATTTACGTCGATAGCGCAGGGACTATTTAATGGACACATCACAATAAACCCACAGACCCTAAATATCAGACCCACTTACACCAAAAATGTAAAGAATTTACTTTAAATAACCAGAAAAACAACACCTGGGCCATTAAGACCAAGCAATACTACAGTCACCTGGCCACAACTGTAGGTTCTTTGAGTGCTCTGGGAGATGGTTCATTTTTAACTACAACAGATGAAATATCAGTTCACTTTATTACATGGATGAATAAAAAGATTTACTGAACTTGAGACTGTCCTTTGCAACAGGAGAGTGTAGAATATTTACAAATGTTATTGACTATGAAAGTATCACTTGATGCATACAATCACAAACTGTTCTCCTAGAGTACAATGTTCAACTTTAATTAAAGTACATGGTCTTCTGAAACTTCAAGATCTCTATTCATGATGTTGCTGACTCTGAAACTGAGCTAAAAAACTGGGGCTTAGCTGTTGAATGTTTGACACTACTCATACACTGACCTCAGTGTGAGGGCACTCCTTTGGTGAGAGGGAGGCTTGGTCTTCTGGAGCGCCTTCCATATGTCAGATTGCAGTGAGCCCCGTCTGTCTGTGGCATTGATTTGCGCTGCTGACTTTGATGTAAGAGCGCGATCTCTAGATGATATCACACAGAAGTAGGTCGGTCATGTAGTTCACATACACTGATATACATGTAAAAAACGTCAAGGATCCATACGAAATGTACTACATGCTTGGATATGCATCATTGCAGCCATATAAAATAGCTAGCTGTAATATCATCTGCATTCTCTGTATAAAAAAATGATTTCCTCAAATTGTGTTTGAGAGTGATTGTGAGAAGATCGTGTTACACCTAGTGTAAGAACGAGAATGTCTATATCATGTGTTGGAATACAGAGTGATGGGACAACAGCCTATTAATAGTATAGTTTATTGTTCTGTGATATTGCTGCTTGTGTTGGTCAGACACGCATGACTGACATGAATATTTGGAGTTTATGGGTTCAGAAGACCTATACTCAACAATCCCATGTGACTAGTGCCCAAGAAGAGAAATATATGGTGTGCAGGACTATACGGCCATATCACATTCTGTGAACTAGGAAACAGGCTTGTTTGCAGCAAGTCAAGTATTCACACAGACAGTACGACAACGTCTAGATCACCGTAGACTGTTGGCATGGTGACCATTGTCGTAATTTCCCTTGGCGAGACAGTAGAGAGAGGCACACTGACAGCGGTGAGCCCAACGAGTTCCAGTTCTGTGTAGAGGATTACATTGGATGCATCCATGTATAAAGGGTCTGAGGACAACTAAAATTGCCACACTGCATGCATTATCACATGTTGGGCCAACACTTTGCATGATGGTATAAGATGCCACTGGATATGCAGTATGAGCATATCTCTTTCACGTAGTTGGTAATTTGGAGAACATGCATTACATTTCAGGCACATTAAGTCTTTTGGCCATGGCCTGTCTTTGGGAGCACTGTGATATTATTATTTAACAAGATAAAGCAAGACTACATGTTGTCCATGTTGCCCTGTGCTACCATGAAAGACTATTCAACTGCTGCCCTATTAAACACTTTCTGCAAATCTCTCACTCACAAAAAAATATCTGGCCATGAGTTGCTGACAGGCTGACACTTTCCAGCCACTAACATTAATAAATTGATGAACTCTAGCATAAAGTTGAAGCACATATCCATATCTGTCATCGACTACTTATTTACCTGGAGGCCTAGTTAGGTTAGAGCCATTGTTGCTGTATATAACCAGCAGCAGAATCTGATTTCACATATATGCAGAGATATGTACTTTCGAATGCATTGTCTTTATTTTTATTACTGTTTCGTTTTTATTTCACAGTAATGTTATTTCATTTAGTTTTATTATGATTGTTATTTCGCTCTCTGCTTCCCTGGAGCCTGAGCTCAGTTATGTTCATAGTTAGTGCAGCACTTGCATTGAGCAGTTCATTTAACTTGAGTTCTGGGTCTTGAACAATGTTTTAGGTAAATGTGCTTTTGCTAATATTTTGACATTTCTGCTGTTTTGCAAGGAAAGCTATCCGATTTCTATTCTTTTTGGTGGGGAAGTGAGAAGGACAGTTGAAAACAAGCACATAAACAAGACACAGAAGAGACTCATAAGCAAACAGACTTGCTATTTGATAGGAATATCTTTTAATTCCTAATAGGAAAACACCACCAACTTCCAATCTAATGGTTTTATGCACTGAAAGCCAGAGATTATCACTGGGGAGACTGTAGTGATTTCTCACTGTTCGTACAGGAATTGAGTGGAAAATGTACACATTATCGCCAAACTGTGTTCTTCGTCCAGTTCTACGATCTCTATTCCATCCTTCCGTTCACTTCTGAAATGAAACTCATTGTGATGAATGCCCTGAAGTGAAATGATAACATGTCATTTTATAGGTTAATCTGATCCTTTACTATGTTGTGAAAAACGTGCCATTCATGTATATTTAATTGCAACATTTACTGTTATTACAGTTGTGTTACTTATTTGTTACATAAAACGAACAGAAAATTGTGATTCTCTACAGAAGTACCTCCAGTATGTTAAAATCACATGATGTGGAAGATTATGTAAAATCAAAGACATGCCCAAGGGAAATGTTATATCAGATGAAAACTTGTTCAGTTTGTATGCAATAAATAAGTCTTGCAAAATCGAATCATAGAGTCTAACTTGTTGATTTTTTTCTTTTCTAGGTGTGGACAGCTTGTACGTTGATGAAGGGGACAACTATTTGTTCTGGCTCAGAAATCTGTAACTTTCCACAGAATGGCTATGAAATGAAATGTTGTATCCAGACAATCCCAATAAATGCTTCTCCTGCAGTAATGACATTAGTATAATGTTACATAAAAACTTATGCATATATTATATCATATAAATATTATATTATACAACATATTATGTTATGTAAAAACTTCATTTTGAAGTCATTATTCCATTTTTTCCTCGTTCTTTAGCCTGAGTATCTTGAGAGCAGAGTGTGTTCATCCTTGCCTATAGACATGTAAAACTGCAAGCAGATCAAAGCTGAAAATTATCCAAGCAAAAACAAATTATCTCTTTGTTACAACTGTTGAGAAACAGTTGCTGTTAGGACATCAATGTACTCAAAATAGTGGTAAAAAGTTAGATGTACTGCTAAACAGAGAACCAGTATCGTCCAAGGTGGCAAATAGACTCACATTGTATTCTTACAGACTTTAACAATGGGTATAAGCAGGCAGCTCCGATATAAATAACGTTATATTTGCAAAAGTAATGATGTTCTCACTCTGTATTGCACAGTTAGATGTGGGAATACTTCTTGACAATGTCCTCAGTCACCTACCTATATTTTCATGGCGAGCTGCTTCCTCCTCTGTGGCACTATCGATGCTGGAAATACTATAATGTTCAGGTACAAGGCTACAATTCAATTGCAGAGGGTTGGCTGCTTCTCTGCAGTTCAAAGTAACTCATTTCTACCAGTGTACAATTTCGATTCTGAAATATTACTTTAGTTGAATGTACTTCTCATACACTAATATTTTAGACACATTAGAATCTCTTTTATAGCCATCTTACACAATTCTAGCAACCAATTTTTCTCGAGTATAATTATATTCTGCCTATTAATAATCAGTCACTTCAGTTTCAGATATTACAATAACATTTCTGTGGTCAGCATAGAATGCTCAAGACAACACTTGCGAGATTAATCCTTGCAGTTCAGGTCCCAGTTCAATGCATATGGAATGGTAAATATGACATGGCAGGCATTCACAAGTATAAATCACTTCTTGCACTAACTGCTTTAAATAAACACGCAAATGCATTGCCTGTCTCATTCCATGACATTCTTGTACACCCACTGACGATTAATTACTTTATCACCGCACTCAGCTCTATGCTCCAGTGAGTGAACTGACTACTGTGGAACTTCCCAGCTACATCAGGTCAGTAGTATTCTACCACCACATGAAAACAGAAAAACGTCAAACTGGAGGTGAACTACCGATAGTGCTGTACACTAAACATAGTTTACAAGTTACACACTAACATTGCAACAGGTTGATGCCAATTTACACTGGATGTCAAGCCACATCACATTATGGCATCATCACATCAAGGTGTATTCACACTTTCCATCACATGTCAGTTTGCTTAGTACTGTATGAGATGGTGAAAGCGATGTTATGAGACGCTATCTATGATACAAAAAGTTGGAGTAGAGTGTTGGAATTGAGGAACTATAAAGTTTATTAACGGCCAAAGCAAACTTTCGAATGTATGTCCCTGATCTGTTGCGTGAAGTAAAGTTCTGAGAAATGAAACAACATTTCAAAAAATCGACATTTATATGCTATCGAAAATATATACACACAAATACATCAAACAATAGTTCTAAGGGAATAGACAGAGCACACCTTACCCATTATGTTTTTCCCTTATTTAACTATTTCTGTCATAAACAACGGTAATTTTCTTCTTCATTACAGCTGAAGTTCTCATTTAAAGCGTTATACACTGAAAACTGCTTCATCGACGTATGTTCTTATTTATGCAACTGTGGGCATCAGCTCTGTTCTGTTATTGTAAAAGCTAAATAATTTTCGGTTTTTAGGTATCTGATCTCCCTTTTGGAAAAAACACTCAATGCAAAAAGTATTCAAATCGTGGAACATTTCCGATTTGCCACAAAAACAAAGCACAATAATAAAATAAAGATTAAGAAGAAACAAAAGCACAAAATTCACTTCTATGTCAATAAAGCATGGCAAAAATATGTTAACTTCCGATGTTAGCAGATGTCGACATGGCCTTTGTTAAAGCAACCATTTTAAATGCATTATGGAATGTTTTGACATAATGAGACATGACAGCCAATGTGAATTAGCCTTTATAATGTAATTGCTGCATGGGGAAAATCTATTCTGTCCACTCAAGAATTTGAATTCTGTTGCACGAAAAAGTCTTGCAGCCTATAGAACTATAAAATGGTTTAACTAAAATTCCTTGTATTTTGCTCATATCAACAGTCTGACAGTACTCAATGAAGAATGAACATTAAGCTAAAAATGTTGTAAATCTCCTGATGTTCGAGTTCTTCAAGTATAACAATTTACAATAAACTTATTAGATTTATGGAGTGTTCAGTGATTATTAGTTTCTAATAATAATAATAATATAAATAATTGAGATTTACTTCAACATTAGTTTTTGCATAGATAGTGGAACATGACAACATGGCCATCAAGTCCGTGTGTGACAGGTAGGTAGGCACAGAAAGTACATTAAATGGAGAAGTGACAATATTAAAATAAAGTGTGTTTCAAAAAGATTCATTGAAATTTTATATAATCCTTTTTGAAATATTGTGCTGGTATAGTGTATTAATTTCAGCAAATCGTTGAAGGACTGGCCTTGTATCAGTGCCATAGTGGCTGGAGTTTTAAAATAAATGACCTGTAATGCCTTTGTACAACCATTTTTGTGAATAATACTACTGAATAATGGTGTGAAGCTGCTTTAGATGCATAGTATGCAACATATCCCCGCTGAATTCATTAAAACTGTTACTTATTTAGCTTATTCGGTCATCAATAAGTATTAAAAAAATCTTCATATTGAAATAGTACACTACTGTTTATCCACAGAAGTTAAACTGTTGTTTTTTCTCTGATAAAAACTTTCTGTAACGAGTACTTCCAATATTAAACTTTCAAGTAGATCACAGTGGATATCATCACAGTTTGTATCGCAATTTGATAGGCTGTGTTGTGTCATACGTTTTCATTGCCTGATGGTAACTTCTACCCTCATTGGCTGACTACGTTTCAAAGTAGATCACAGTGGATATCATCACCATTTGTGTCAGAATTTCAGAGGCTGTGTTGTATCCTACGTTTTCATCGCCTGATGGTACTACACTGCACTGTATAGTTTTTACCTTTGAGAATAGAGCAGATTTTTATGCAGCGAAAGAAGTTGTCAGATCATGTAGCTGCTGCAAGTACCACTGGTGGTAGGATCATGGATACTATTGCTGGATATATGAATCGATATCTGAAGTAACCACCCTTGCTATTCTCTTAACTCCTAATGTTGTGACAACAGTACAACGTGACTTGCTGCCAGACTCTGTCAACATGTCCCATCTTTCCTCCATTTCCAAGCACTACATGTCCTTTCCGAGCACGATTCTTATCGTCTTTTCTTCGTAGACCATGAATTCATCTCTGAAAAATAGCCTTCCTTGAAATCAAATCTTACCCTATACATGACATCCCAGATACATGGCTCCAACGCACTGTTTCCTTGTGAAATTGGCATCCCACTTATCTTCTAACACTTACATCCTACGTATTACTTCTTTCCCATGCGCACATTTCACATTATTTTCCACATATTTCCC
Source organism: Schistocerca americana (assembly GCF_021461395.2). Taxonomy (NCBI): domain Eukaryota; kingdom Metazoa; phylum Arthropoda; class Insecta; order Orthoptera; family Acrididae; genus Schistocerca; species Schistocerca americana. Next base: position 185,461,185 of record NC_060126.1, read on the forward strand.
ATGGCCCCTTCCTATACACAATTACCAGGAGACCCTAGTTATCTAGTGCTTATACCAAAGACAATGTACAGTGCATAACCATCAAATTTTCGAAAATATTGTCAGTCATTTATATCTTCTTAAATTATTTTAGCTGTAAGTTTCACTACTACAGACTACTATTTTGTAAGTTATGTTAATGCCTTGATCATAAAGTAGCTATTACTTCCTTACAGAAAAGTGGATACTGAGTGGAAAATGTGGAAATATTGCACTAGGGATGTAAGTGCCTACATTAGAATTAAGGGGAAACGATTTTCCAAATAACACATTGCTTTCATAAGTTACTCAATACACAAATGAAGATCACAAGGGTCGATTTACTATGCAATACATTATGCATGACACTCACAAGCTTCCAACAGTTTTATAAGTATGCCTTCAATCATGTTCTACAGAGTGTCAGCATGTTGACTTGACCTGCACTATCACCAGATCTGCCTCCAATCAAGAACATGATGGACATCATCAGATAACATCTCCAGCAATATCCACAAACAGCATCGACAGTCCGTGCAACAGACATGGAACTCCATCCAGCAAACTGACATCTGGCACTTGTACAACACAACACATGCACATTTGCGTGCTTGCAATTCAACGTTCTGGCAGTTATACCAATGATTAATGTACCAGCATTTCACATTTACAATGGCTTATCCCACACTTACATTAACCTGTGATCTTACAATGTTAATCATTTAAATACATTATCTAGATAAATAACTTACTCCTCCCGAACAGGTCCAATGGTACTGACCAGCCGCCATGTCATTCTCAGCTCAAAGGCGTCATTGGATGCAGAGATGGAGGGGCATGTGGTCAGCACACTGCTCTCCTGGCTGTATGTCATTTTCCGAGACCAGAGCCGCTACTTCTCAATGAAGTAGCTCCTCAGTTTGCCTCACAAGGGCTGAGTGCACCCTGGTTGCCAACAGTGCTCGGCAGACTGGATGGTAGCCCATCCAAGTGCTAGCCCAGCCCAGTAGTGCTTATCTTTGGTGATCTGATGGGAACCAGTGTTACCACTGTGGCAAGGCCGTTGGCTACCTGAATAAATGTATTCCCGAAATTTCATTATCCTGCATTAATTGTATTTCGGTGTTGTGATTTTTTCCCCATTAGTGTATAATAGTGATTTACTTTCACATCAACTTGTCCTTTCTTTCATTTAATTTTCATACATCCATGCATTGTCAATGTGTTTTGAACAATATTGTCCTCTGATCGGTTCTTTCCTCTGCGAAAGCTAAACATTTCAAACTGATTCAGCTAAGTATGACAAAAATGGAAACAGTTCTGTTTAGGGAATAGCTTCTGTGGCTCTAGAGAGAGATGCAGAAGGTAAAAATTGTAGGGGATGACAGAGATGGGAATACATCCAACAAATGGTAGAGGATCTAAGTACTACTCTATGATGAAGAGGTAGGGACATGTGAAGAATTCCAGGCACCCCACACAAACTAGTTCAAAGACTGATGACACCAAAAACTGACAGAAACAGTTGAGGATATATTTCCTCTACTTTCTTCTTTATTCAATAAAATAAACAGTGATGTCATGGCTAGCTCCGCTCTGTTTGAAATAAGACAAAGGCAAGGAAAATCTTGCTTTGTATCATCAAGTGCAAGAAGTATATTACTTCAAAACCATAATGATTGGTTCTGTCGATGTAAGTACAGCGTCTGCAATACTTTTTCAGTATTTCATATGGTGAACTATTCCTAATAATGAGAATAAAGTTTTCTTTTCTCAGGAGAGAATACCTTTGGCTGTCTACATCTTGTTAAACAATGCACATCGATTATTGCTGGTGTTAGTACACTTCTAAACTGTGGCATTGTCTTTGTATCCCATGATATATTAAAGGAAATTATTGTATTGCTCAATGTAATATAAATCTTATTTGTCTTTGGATGGATTCATCCAAACTTGAAAGTAGGTAAAGCAATTCTTATTGCACAGAATGGAAATCTGTTTGTAATTTCAACAGGTAGCATGTTTCTTTTTACTTCTGCTAATCCACAATCACTTATAATATACACGAATTGTCACATATTAAAAATTTGCAGCTAATGTTGCTAGTCTTGATACCTTATTACAGCTATTCACTCATGATATTTGCTATCAATAAGCCTACTGAGTTTCAGAATAACAGAGATATTGACAGGTAGAATAGTGGAGGGGGAAATGATCTGCATTACCTCCCAATGAATCTAAATTTGGTGCATAAAGTGTGAAATATGCAGCTATAAAGCTATTAGACACAGTACCCATGGAAATACATCCCACAAGAACCATGGACCTCGCCTTTGCTGGGGTGGCATGCTTGCCTGAGTGATACAGATAGCAGTGTTATAGGTGCAACCACAACGGAGAAGTATCTGTGGAGAGGCCAGTGAAATGTGTAGTCACTGAAGAGTGGCAGCAGTCTTTTCAGTGGTTCCAGGGACAACAGTCTGGATGATTGAGTGAACTAGCCTTATAACATCAACCAAAATGGCCTTATTGTGCTGGTACTGTGAACGGCTGAAAGCAAGGAGAAACTACAGTGGTAATTCTTCCTGAGGGCACTCAGCTCTCCTGTATGGTTAAATAATGATGGCGTCGTGTTGGGTAAAATATTCTGGAAGTAAAATAGTCTCCCATTCAGGTCTCCAGGTGGGATCTATTCAGGAGGATGTCGTCATCAGGAGAAACCAAACTGGCATTCTACAGTTTGGAGCATGGAATGTTAGATACCTTAGTCGAGCAGCTAGGTTAGAAAATTTAAAAAGAGAAATGGATAAGTTGAAGTTAGGCATGGTGTGAATTAGTGAAGTTCGGTGGCAGCCTCCTCTGGTCAGGTGGATACAGGGCTATAAATTTCAAATCAGAGATGGGTAATGCAGGAGTGTGTTTAATAATGAATAAGAAAATAGGAATACGGACTAGCTACTATGAACAACATAGTGGACACATTATTGTAGGCAAGATATACATGAACCAACCCCCCCCCCCCCACCACCACCACCACCACAGTAGTGTAAGTTTATATACCAACTATCTCAGCAGATGATGTCGAGATGAAGAAGTGTGTGTATAGTGGTATAAAACAAATTAATCCGATAGTTAAGGTTGACGAAAATTTAATAGTGATGGGGGAGTGGTATTCTAAAGCAGGAAAAAGAAAAGAAGGAAAAATAGTAGGTGAATATGGACTGGGGGAAAAGGAACGAAAGAGGAAGCCACCTGGTAGAGTTTTGCACAAAGCATAATTTAATCATCGCTAACATTTGGTTTAAGCATCATAAAAGAAGGTTGTATACATGGAAGAGATATGGAGCTACCAGAAAGTTTCACATTGATTTTATAATGGTAAGATAGAGATTTAGGAACCAGATTTTAAACTGTAAACAATTTCCAGGGGGCAGTTGTGGTCTCTGAGCACATTTTACTGGTGATGAACTGTGGATTAAAACTGAAGGAATTGGAAAAAGGTAGGAAATTAAAAAAGTGGGACCTGGATAATTTGAAAGAACCAGAAGTTGTTTAGGGTTTAACAGGGAGCATTGGGCAATTGTTGACTAGTACAGGGGAAAGGAATAAAGCAAGAGACGAATGAGTGGCTTTAAGATGTGAAATAGTGAAGGTAGTGGAGGATGAAATAGGTAAAAAGACAAGGCTAAGTATAAGTCCTTGGATAACACTAGAGATATTGAATTTAATTGACGAAAGGAGAAAATGTAAACATGCAGCAAATGAAGCAGGCGAAAGGGAACACAGATGTTTAAAAAATCAGACTGACAAGAAGAGCAAACTGGCTATGCACAAAGAACTAAGGACAAATGTAAGGATTTAGAAGGATATTTCAGTAGGAGAAAGATAGATACCGCCTACAGGAAAATTAAAGGGGCCTTTGGGGGAAAAAGAAGCAGCTGTATGAGTATCAAAAGCTCGGATGGGAAACCGTCCAAAAGAGGGTCAATAGAAGGAAGATATACTTGACGGCAGTTTTATAGAAAGAGAAGTGAACGTAAACGAAGATACGATGGAAGATACAATACTGCAAGAAGAATCTGACAGAGCTGTGAAAGATCTAAGTCGAAAAAAGGCTCTAGGAGTAGATAATACTCCGTCAGAACTACTGATGGCCTTAGGAGAGACAGCCAGGACCAAACTCTTCCATCTGGTGTGTAAGATGTATGAGACAGGCGAAATATTCTCAAACTTCAGGACTACTGTAATAATTCCAAGGAAAATTGGCAGGTATGAAAATTACGGAACCATCATTTAAATAAGTATAGGTTGCAAAATACTAGCACGAATAGAAGCCGACCTCAGGGAAGACCAGTTTTGGTTCTGGAGAAGTGTAGGAACATGCAAGGCAATACTGACCTTACGATTTATCTTAGAATATAAGTTAAGGAAAGACGTTTGGGGCATGTGTAATAGGGGCTGTAGCCTGTCCCCAATGTTACTCAATATGTACGCTGAACATGCAGTAAGGGAAACTAAAGAAGAATTTAGAGCAGGAATTAAAGTTCAGCGAAAACAAAAACTTTGAGGTTTGCCAATGACATTGTAATTCTCTCAGAGACAGCAAAGGATTTGGAAGAGCAGTTGAATGGAATGCACAATTAAAAGGAGGATATAAGATGAAAATCAACAAGAGCAAATCAAGGATAATGGAATGTAGTCGTTTTAAATCAAGCGATGCAAAGGAAACACTTAAAGTAGCAGCAAAATAACTGATGATGGCCGAATAGAGAGGAGATAAAATATAGGCTGACAATGACAAGAAAAGCCTTTCTGAAGAAGAGGAATTTGTTAACTTCAAATATAGATTTAAAATGTAGGAAGTCTCTTCTGAATGTATTTGTCTGGAGTGTAGCCATGTATGGAAGTGAAACATGGACTATAAACAGTTTAGATAAAATGAGAATAAAAACTTTCGAAATGTGGTGCTACAGAAGAATGTTGATGGTTATATGGATAGATCACGAAACTAATGATGAGGTACTGGACAGAAGAAATTTGTGGCACAACTTGAGCAACAGAAGGGATCGATTGATAGAACATATTCTAGACGTCAAGGGATCACCAACTAAGCATTGGAGAGAAATGTGCAGGTAAAAATCGTAGTTGGAGATCAAGAGATGAATACAGCAAGCGGATTCAGAAGGATGTAAGTTGCAGTAATTATTCGGAGATGAAGAGGCTTTCACAGGATAGAGTAGCACGGAGAGCTGCAACAAACCTCTTCAGACTGAAGGCCACAACAAGAACAACCAATGGAAATAAAGTAAGTGACAGATCCAGGAAATGTTTTCCAGTGAAAATTCTACATATACGTCAGTACATAGTGGTGGGAGGGATGCTTCAGGTACAGCTAACTGAGGCCCCTATCCCTGTTCCAGTAGTGAACGGCGCGTGTGAAGAATAAGTGTAGGTAAGCCTCAGTGTTAGCTCTAATTCCTTGAACTTTCTAGTCGAAGTCATTTCGTGAGATGTATGTGGGAAAAAATAATATGTTGTCCAATACTTCGCGTATAGTACTCTCTCGAAATGTCAGTGGTAAACTTTTCCATGATGCACGATGCCTCCCTTGTAGCGCCTGACACTGGAATTTGGTGAGCATCTCTGTAACACTCTCGCACAGACTAAACGACCCTGTGGCGGAACGTACCGTTCTTCATTAGATCTTCTTTATCTCATCTATCAGTCCTATCTGTAAGGTTCCTAGATTTATGAAGAGTACTCAAGAATCGCTCGAATAAGCGTCTTTTAAGCTACTTCTTTCGTGTATGAGTTAATTTCCTGAAGATTCTTCCTGCGAATGTCAGTCTGGCATCTGATTTTTCTGCTATTTGTTTTATGTGGTCGTACTGGGTAGTTACTACTGGAAATTTTGCGGTAGACATTGTTTCCAGCAATTTGACGTTCACAGTGTAGTTGTAGAGAAGTGGATTCCCTTTCCTATACATGCACAATGTGTTATGCAGAGTGAATTTCCAGAGCCTGCCACATTCATCAATTCTCTGCAGGTCACTTTTCAAATCGATACTGTCTTCTGGTGTTGCCACTTTCTTATAGATAATCGCATCATCTACGAATAGTCTTAAAGAGCTTCCAACGCTTTCTACTACGTCACTTACATGTGTTGTAAATAATAACGCTCCCATCACACTTCCTCGGGGTACTCCAGAAATTACACTACTGGCCATTAAAATTGCTACACCACGAAGATGACGTGCTACAGACACGAAATTTAGCCGACAGTAAGAAGATGCTGTAATATGCAAATGATTAGCTTTTCAGAGCATTCACGCAAGGTTGGCGCCGGTGGTGACACCTACAACGTGCTGACGTGAGGAAAGTTTCCAACCGATTTGTCATACATAAACAGCAATTGACCGGCGTTGCCAGGTGAAACGTTGCTGTGATGTCTCGTGTAAGGAGGAGAAATGCGTACCATCACGTGTCCGACTTTGATAAAGGTCGGATTGTAGCCTATCGCGATTGCGGTTTATCGTATCGCGACACTGCTGCTCGCGTTGGTCGAGATCCAATGACTGTTAGCAGAATATGGAATCGGTGGGTTCAGCAGGCTAATACGGAACGCCGTGCTGGATCCCAACGGCCTCGTATCTCTAGCAGTCGAGATGACAGGCATCCTATCTGCATGGCTGTAACGGATAGTGGAGCCACGTCTCGATCCCTGAGTCAACAGATGGGGACGTTTGCAAGACAACAACCATCTGCACGAACAGTTCGACGACTTTGGCAGCAGTATGGACTATCAGCTCGGAGGCCATGACTGCGGTAACCCTTGACGCTGCATCACAGACAGGAGCGCCTGCGATGGTGCACTCAACGACGAACCTGGGTGCACGAATGACAAAACGTCATTTTTTCAGATGAATCCAGGTTCTGTTTACAGCATCATGATGGTCGCATCCATGTTTGGCGACATCGCGGTGAATGCGCCTTGAAAGCGTGTATTCGTCATCGCCATGACTCGGCGTGATGGTATGGGCTGCCATTGGTTACACATCTCGGTCACCTTTTGTTCGCGTTGACGGCACTTTGAACAGTGGACGTTACATTTCAGATGTGTTACGACCCGTGGCTCTACTCTTCATTCGATCCCTGCGAAACCCTACATTTCAGCAGGATAATGCACGACCGCAAGTTGCAGGTCCTGTACGGGCCTTGTTGGATACAGAAAATGTTCGACTGCTGCCCTGGCCAGCACATTCTCCAGATCTCTCACCAATTGAAAACGTCTGGTCAATGGTGGCTGAGCAACTGGCTCATCACAATACGCCAGTCAGTACTCTTGATGAACTGTGGTATCGTGTTGAAGCTGCATGGGCAGCTGTACCTGTACACACCATCCAAGCTCTGTTTGATTCAATGCCCAGGCGCATCAAGGCCGTTATTACAGCCAAAGGTGGTAGTTCCGGATACTGATTTCTCAGGATCTATGCACCCAAATTGAATGAAAATGTAATCACATGTCAGTTCTAGTATAATATATTTGTCTAATGAATATCCATTTATCATCTGCATTTCTTCCTGGTGTAGCAATTTTAATGGCCAGTAGTGTACCTTTAAATCTGTCGATTTTGTTCAGTTAAGAGCGGTGTGTTGAGTTCTATCTACAATGAAGCCTTCAATCCAGTCGCAAATCTGCTCCAATACTCGGCCAGCAGGTATTTTTTAATTTTTTTTTTACTAAATAGCAATGTGGATTGTGTCAAATGCCTTCCTGAAGTCAATGAAAAGGCATCAACCTGAGCACTTTTGTGGACAGCGCTATGGGTCTCATGGGGGAACAAAGTGAGCTGAGGTTCACGAGACTTCTGTTTGCAGAATCTACATTGATTTTTATAGAGGAGATTTCTGTTCTCTGAAAATGAGCATAAAACATGCATCTATCCTACGATCCTTCTAGTTACTTGCTTAGAAACAGTTAAAGTAAATGATACAGTTAATAACCACAAACATGAAAGTAATCCTTAGTCATATACAGGCTGATGAAAATGTTTTACCTAATTACATTATGGCTGCGATACAGGCGACAGAATTCTACAAACGCTCTGAAATTTTGTGCTCAGAATACTTTCTTAAATCGAGGTACTATAGAGAGTTCTGGTCTAGACACAAGTTCATAACACTTTAGACATTAATATCTATGGTTAAAAATGTATTCTGATGATTTGCAAGAAGGAAGCATTCTAGAAGTTACAGTTATTCATTACCACAATTCTATACCATCAAGGTCGATTCACACTTGATGAAATGGCACAATGATAGAACATCAAAACATTCCACAAGTAAAGACACATTGAAGCGATTCTGCACCCCTTGTAGAACTGCCAAAACTGCGCCTCCTCTACATAATATTACCTTTCTGGAATTTTTGTATGCAGAATTAGCAAATTTTATAATCTTAGAAGTAGATTTAACAAAATTATGCTTTATTAGAAAATATTTCTTAAATATATAGACTTTTTCAACATATGCTGCTGATGAAATCTTCTCAGGCTTCCATCCAGATCGCTGCATCGAAATTCCGTGATATTTCGATGAGTACCATTCTGATTATCTTCTGGCGAAGTGTCGATCTGGTGCAGGCATCCCTATATATATATATATATATATATATATATATATATATATATATATATATATATATATGGCCGTCTCTTTCTAATCTTCTCCTCAGGTGCGGGTTCCAGAGACCTGCGATCGCGAGCGCAGAAGATCACCGTTACACTCTTGGTGCATTCATTCTTGCTCAGACTCACGAAGCGTGAACTGCTGCGTGTATTCTTTGCATGCTAGTTGAGGGTTCTCTGGCGAACCTACCTAGTAGCCCTCATCTCTGCCGACGAGATTGTCATGGAGCATTATCTCAATTGAATCTTTGACGATTTTCTCCCAAAAGTCACTAGCTCTGTACAACATTTTTGTTTTCTCAAATTCGAAAGTACGTCCCTCGTCGAGCCTGAGTTCTGCCACTGCTGATTTATCCTTATGCCCCAGATATATGCATCTAGTGTGTCCAATGCAGCATTGCGAGATTCAACTTTAACATCTTTCGTTTATGGTGGCGGTCGAAAGATGACCTTGATTTTTTTTCTGAGAATTCTCGCAATTTTGGCTAAGGGTGATACAATACCAGTTGCTCATCCTCTTTCAGTGCTTCTTCTTTGTGGACGGCTGTTTCATTATTTTTCCTCAATGCACATCTAATCTTCGCTTTGCTGTACCAGGCTTGACAAACTACATTTCTAAGTTGGTGCAGCTCAGCTGGGTGGCTGTCTTTGTCACAAACAGCTGGTGCCCTGTGTACTAGAGTCGTTAGAACTGTGTACCACTGCACCAGATGATGACAAGTAGTTGCATGAAGGGAGAGATTTTTGGGGGTGTTCTTTCTGCAGACTGCACGTCATAGAACAAAGTCTACTTTCTTCCCATTAGAATGTGCAAAAATGAAAGACATTCATTCTGTTCTAGCTCCATTACAAATTGCATATTTTAATGGGCACCGCTGCGGTGATAGAGGAACTCATTCAGTGCCTCTCTGCCATGTTTCCACACAACGAAGGTGTCATCCACGTAATGGAAGAAGAGTTTAGGTTTGATCCCTACAGTTTTGAGTGCCATGTTCTCAAAGGGATCCTTACGGAGACTGATAATTCTGGTTACAAGTGGAAAGCCCAACGCTACTCCACTGACTTGTTCGTAGATCTCCTCACAGTATTTAAGTAGGTTGTGGTGAGTACAAATTCAAACAGTTTCACTGTTTGGGGCTCAAAATTATCTACTAAGGATGCTAATGCGTCTCAAAGAGGTACTTGTCTGAAAAGAGATATTACGTTAGGACCTACCAGCAAATTGTCCTGCAGCTGTGTCCCTTTCAATAAGGCCACAAATTCGACACAGTTCCTCACCACAGTGTCCCACTATGGGTACATTGATGGTATTCACTATAGCAATGTGTTCCAACATGTGCGTCACAAAACCCAGGGGGTCGCAAAGTCTTTGGTGTGGGATGGCAGTTGCAAGAGCGAATTTAATTTAATCATTTTAAATCATGCAACCAACTTTCACAGGATGGCTGATAACATATGAAGACTTCATAGCAAAAACGACCCTTGTCAAGATAAATTTTTCAGGAGAACGATAAAACGTTCTAAATAGTTGTTTAACACCTTGCAGTTAATTGTGTTTGTGAAACAACAAAAATATCCCATGACGACTTAACTTTTGCTTCCATGACTGTTCTTCCCCCAAGGAGGCTATAAATCTGAAAGATAAAATTGATATCGGTTTAGTAATATCTGGACTAAGAAAAAGTCTACACTGTGCATACATAACAACTTTCATGAAATAAAGTCTCTTTAGGAGTTAGAAATTCAGCTCTATTGAAGGAAAACGGGTTCTTTTAGCATAACTTGGTTATTGTTGTTCTTGTCTTCAGTCCTGAGACTGGTTTGATGCAGCTCTCCATGCTACTCTATCCTCTGCAAGCTTATTCATCTCCCAGTACTTACTGCAACCTACATCCTTCTGAATCTGCTTAGTGTATTCATCTCTTGGTCTCCCTCTACGATTTTTACCGTCCACTTTGCCCTCCAATGCTAAATTTGTGATCCCTTGATGCCTCAAAACATGTCCTACCATCCGATCCCTTCTTCTAGTCAAGTTGTGCCACAAACTTCTCTTCTCCCCAATTCTATTCAATACCTCCTCATTAGTTACGTGATCTACCCACCTTATCTTCAGCATTCTTCTGTAGCACCACATTTCGAAAGCTTCTATTCTCTTCTTGTCCAAACTATTTATCGTCCATGTTTCACTTCCATACATGGCTACACTCCATACAAATAGTTTCAGAAACGACTTCCTGACACTTAAATCTATACTCAATGTTAACAAATTTCTCTTCTTCAGAAACGATTTCCTTGCCATTGCCAGTCTACATTTTATATCCCCTCTACTTCGACCATCATCAGTTACTTTGCTCCCCAAATAGCAAAACTCCTTTACTACTTTAAGTGTCTCAATTCCTAATCTAATTCCCTCAGCATCACCAGACTTAATTCGATCACATTCCATTATCTTCGTTTTGCTTTTGTTGATGTTCATCTTATATCCTCCTTTCAAGACACTGTCCATTCTGTTTAACTGCTCTTCCAAGTCCTTTGCTGTCTCTGACAGAATTACAATGTCATCGGCGAACCTCAAAGTTTTTACTTCTTCTCCATGGATTTTAATACCTACTCCGAATATTTCTTTTGTTTCCTTTACTGCTTGCTCAATATACAGATTGAATAACATTGGGGAGAGGCTACAACCCTGTCTCACTCCCTTCCCAACCGTTGCTTCCCTTTCATGCCCCTTGACTCTTATAACTGCCATCAGGTTTCTGTACAAATTGTAAATAGCCTTTCGCTCCCTGTATTTTACCCACTTGGAAAGAAAAGAAAGTCTCTCTATAAGGTAATAAGCCCCTATGTATCATGTCTAATTATTGCTTAATATTCTTTAACAAGTAAATAACGATGTTCTGAATGTTTGGATTACACATTTCCTAATTTTCACATTTTACCATTTTATCATAAATACATTGACAATGATATCAGTTGTGAAGTTTGCCTTAGGCATTAACAAAATTTATCATTGCTGTTTCTTTAATTGTGATACTATGTTCCATGTATCATGGATATATATGCAATTAATAAGGACAGCAAAGTTTAGTTCAATAAACACAGCCCTAACAAATTGAAATCATTAAAGTAAGACAGTGTGGGACATAATCAACACTACAAACATTAATAAGTCAATAAAACCGAGAGCACAGTAGTTACATATTGAACAAAAATTGCTAATATACTGAACAACGAATTTATAGGTACCACACAAAAGTTAAAACATGAAAGAAGTAACCAGGGGTCATAGCATCCTATATTATCTCTTAGGCAACCATTCCACTCACATTTCATGGAACCAACGATAAGTTCAAAACTGATAAAAACAATTCAGCAACTGCAATCCTACAAGTATGCAACAGACAGTGAAATATCAAATTATCTAATAACACATGTGAGTGAATGGAACCACTTTCAGATATAACAACTTCTCCTTCAGAGAGTGAGTAATTGTATAAAAACTAAAAATAAGCAAAGTAGTACCAGTATTTCTCAGAAAGACTAGAGATTCTTATGCCTAGTGGTTTGATTGCAGTCCTAGGGGATGTGTAATACCTAAACAACTAGCTCCCAATATCATACCTTTTTTCTCATTATTAATTTCTACAGATGTTTTGTTTTCATTGTTAGAATTAGGAAACTTGTACACTACCGCAGAGGACGGCAAGGATACGCTTTTAAAATTATGTTTTTAACAAAAGAGAAATGTCTGGGGAATATTCATTTTTTAACAACTTTTGTTTTAGTTTTGCTTGAGTGTACTTACGTTTTAGATATCACAACAAAAAGACATGTAATTTTTACTCATGTATCAACAATGTGTATAGTAAATGCTATAGGTGATAAAAATTGCAAGAATATATATATATATATATATATATATATATATATATATATATATATATATATTAAGAGTTATCATAGACGCAAGAAAGTTTTTATTACGCCAATATTCGTTTATAAGCATGACGTTTGCCTGCAATCATAAGAAGAGGCAGTAATTTCTTTCATCCTGCATGTCATCTAAAAATAGATATGTGCTAATCATCGAGATTTACTGGATGGGCTATATGATTAGCAACCACAGAAAATTAGAGGTAAATTAATGATGTCAGCGTAATGTAATAGTGACTCCTATTAAATATATATGTGTGTGTAATAACCGAAAAATTGACTTTTTGTTAAGCACCACATTTGCTGCAAAATACAGTTGGTGTGACTTCAATATTGGTATGTTGCATTGTATTTTTCTTATGCTGTGAGGAAGACTGTTCATGGCATCAATTTACTTACAACAAGAACTCATGCTTTAGTTCCACTACTGTAAGTAGTAATTATCTCCCATTATGTAAATTTCATGACGATTCATATTCTTTGTGTTCGCAGTTGGGCTGTCTCCCAGTACGGTTATTCCAAAATCGATCAACAGACCTAGCACAACTGGCGACCAGTTTCCCAGGACAAAGTCATAACTAAACATGAACAGACTTCTTCTAGAGAATGTTAAATGAATGCACACAAAAATTTTGTCATTATTGTGTAAAGAATAACTGATTTTTGTCTATTTTTTCATTGCATGAATAAGAGTGCGACAAAAGCCATACTATATAAAAACGAGGAGCATAACGTAAAAAACGAGGAGTAGAGAATTAAAAAGACCAATTTATCCACCAATGGTAGATGTAAGTGAGCTGCTTGACTATGCAGAGAAGGCAGGAAATTTCCACAATAGCGTGCATGATTATGCTTAGTGGCGCCTCTCTTGTGGTTAGCTTTCTTTTTCCTCACTGTTTCCCTAGCAGAAAATCTGTTAATCGAAAGGACTCAAAAATCATACCTAACCTTGACTCCTCAGAATAGTGCAAACTATTACGAAATTTTCAATCATTTGTGTCTGTGTTCTTTTCGACAAATTAACAGGAATTTATCAAAACACGATTTCACAGGTAATTGCAGGTTTCAGGTGTAAGGTATATTCACATGAAAATTTTTCCACTGGTTTTTATTAAATTTTTGGTAATTGCTGGTACGATCAAAATGGGTGACGAAAAATTACGCAATATTGATCGCAATACAGAACGTGCAATCGGCCATGATGGCGGTGATTTGCACGAACAGGTAAATGAAAACGCCAACAGCGCAGTTAGCAGAAAGCCGACATAAATCAGAGATAGGTATCACAGATGTAACAAACGACAGCACAGATAGGCGGAGAAACTATGACGGTACCATGATACTATCAATGAGTCTGTTTCACGCACCTCCAGAAGCGATATATTGCTGCTAAACGAAACAGAGGAATGTGAAACAACAGTGTATTTTGACAATATAGGAATGACGCTGATTATCGGTAATTTGTTATTAACATGCAACATACAGCTAATAGCAACGATAATAGTACCATCAATGCGCTGTTACAGCAGTTACTGACAACTGTGAACGACATGAACATGAAATTCAATACAGTTATACAACAGCTTTTGTACGTTGAACACAAAATGTAACGTTCCAATAAGTTTCGGGTGTGCAGTCGCAAGAAATCTCCAAGAAGAAGGAGATTTCTTGCGGCTGCACACCCGAAACTTAATGGAACAGTCTTTGTGCCGCCAAAACATGAAGATTCACAAACTGTAACGATTTGTCACAAGGTTTTTCAGATTTCAAAACAGATGGAAAATTTACAAAACAGTGTCACGCAAAAATTCAATGATCTGACAGAAAATCTGCACACAGAGATATCCGAAAGTTCAAAAGAAATGAAAAAAAAACAACTAAAACAGGAGGTTATTTCTGACTTTAAAGAAAGTATTGATGTCTTGAAGGAAAAGGTAGGTTCAATTAGTGACAATCAAGAATATACAGAAAGTGAATTTAAAAAAATCATGCACACGAATAATAGTATAAGAGCAAATCAAAATCAAATATGTAATACTATAAAGAACGTGATCACTACTGTCAACAAGCTACACAAGGACTATGAAGGTTTACGATTGGCAGTAGAGGAGCTAACATTAAGAGTTGAAAGCTTGAATTAGAGTCTGAATGTGCCAAAAGAGAAAGAACTCAGATAAAGAAAAATTTAGACAATGGAATTAAAAGAGCAGAAGCAGTTACCTCAGATCTAAGTAGTACATTAGCGCAGAAGGTAGTATCTGAATGCATAGTATATATAGTGGTAGAAGAGGCCATGAAGAAACGGGAAACAGAACCATCAAATGAAGTAGGTCAGGTGCATGTAATAGTTATCCATATCCTGTCACAAGCCCGATAGCGAGCGCAAGTGAAGACTGTAAAATTCGTAATTTACCTACAGCAATACCTACAACACATGAGCATTTGCCACAAAGCGCTCCACACGCTTGTAACAACACACTGATGTCAGATAACGCCGCATGTTTAACATCCATCTTCGCTGATGAAGGGTTGCCCTAGACATAGGCAATTTCCCACGTATTCAACAGATGGAAAGCAGATGAACCTGGTAGTTTTTATCAGTGGGTTCCACAACGTATTTCCGTGTAACTGGGCAGAGATTCAGAAGATAAGATTTGTTGTTGGTTAAATCCAAGATGACGTTCTTTTGTGGACTACTGAAATGGTAGAACTTTGTCACAGTTACAAGCAATATGAATGTGCTTTCTTAGACAACTACTGGTCAGAAGCCATTCAAGAGCGATTAAGATGTGAAGTCTTTAACCTGTCTCCATCTAATAGCAAGCATGGAAGCTTGTGGGGTCATATCGAAAAGTATTTAAATAAGACCAGAAATTGGACCAACCCCATATCACAGGTGGATGTATTGAAGACAGTAAAGAGTCGATTTCGCCACACATAAGAGAAATATTAGTAAGCACACCAGAACACGACACTGACTACTTTTGGTCAGTTTTGGATTCCATTAACCTGATTTAAGAAGAGGCACCATGGCAACATAAAGCAGTAGATAAACAAACACCTCAATCTGTCTTTGGGAACCAACCTGTAAATAATAATGTTGCTAAGCAACAAACGTGGCAAACATATCCAGCACAGTACATACAAAAAGGGAATGGGAATTACAATTGACAATGGAACTATGGTCCACCAGTACAAGGCTATCCGCCACCTGTAAGCGGTAACAGCCTGCTGATGGAGTGGCAAGCAATTGGCAACAATCAGATGCCGCACAAAGTGCCACAACCAACCTGTATGGACGTACACTTAGTTCTAGACACAGGTGCAACGACTAACCTAATGTCAACGGATTTTTTCCAAGAGTCAAAGAAAAGAGGAAAAGTTCCCACGTTCCCAGTGCACAGTTGTAGAATACAGATGGCCACTGGACACAAATCAAAAGTAGTGAAGTTGCAAGCACTTAGTCCATTTAGAATAGGACACTTTACTGTCAAATGTAATTTCCTCATCATTGACAAATTAATGGTAAATTGTTTGATTGGGATGGACATGTTTAGGACTTATAAGACGCAAATTGACACAGGAAGTGGTAAATGCTACTTCAGTGTAAACGAACAGGTGTTTTCTGTCGATTTAATAAAAACGTTAGACAAGAAGGTCAAGCAGAAGGAGGAGTCTGATGTGACATTTCAATTCGTATTTCCTATCGTATTGCCTGTAAACACTCACTCTAATGAACAAGTGCCAGAATCAGATGTAAACAGTGAAATGGTAGAGAAAAAGGTAAGTGAGTCCACCACCTTAAATGACAGGAGCAACATGAACTTACAGATCTGTTATTTAACTATGCACATGTATTTGGAAAACAACCTGGAGTTATCAAGGATTATCAGTACAAAATGGATATTTACCCACATGAAACCTTTCGTGTATCATCATATCCCATTCCTTGTGACAAAAAAGAGGCATTAGTTAATGCAAATATGCTTAGTCACACCAGTATGGAGAAGAAATTCCATCTGTGCACAGATGTGAGGTCTGAGGGCGTGTCTATTCCAGATGAGAAGGAAAATGACTGTACATAGTACACATAATAGTAATTTAACTTCTATTTTCTTTCGAAAACTAGTGTTCAACAAGCATATTTAGATATAAGTGATTTTACTTGTATTTTGATGTATAAAGTAGCAGGTAAGTGAAATTGAGAGGGATTTTAAACATTATAGCACTTCGCTTGACACAAAGAGTGGCGAAGCAGAGTAGAACTTGCGACGTACACTGTGATGTAATCGCAATGGTGAGATATGTCAGCAGACGAGGTGAAAGCAACAACTTGCACACATGGGCATGTAAACACGGCTGCAGGAGATTCAATTATCAGACAGCTGACATGATAAAAGACCATCAGCTAATGCAACTAAATGCAACTAAACCACATACATATTTATAAGAATTACATACATGGATGGACTGTATGATCAGCAACCACAGAAAATTAGAGGTAAATTAATTATGTCAGTGTAACTTAATAGTGACTTCTGTTAGATAGTACTTACAACAAGAACTTGTGCTTTAATCCCAGTACTGCAAGTAGTAATTATCTCCCATTATGAAAATTTCATGACGATTAATACTCTTTGTGTTAGCTGTTGGGCTGCCTCCCTGCATGGTTATTCCAGAATCGACCAACAGACCTAACACAAGGCACATAGTGTTCTGGTTCTGGTACAATATGGCTTCCAAGTAGAAAATTTTACAGCAACAGCTAGCACAAGCCTAATACGGTCTGTTATAGATGCATTAAACAAAGGAAATTCGGTATCTGATGTTTTGGATTTGTCTAAAATCATTGATACGATCACCCATAAAGCACTAATTGAAAAACTTGGAACCTATGGCATACAGACATGAAGTACAGTGGATAAGATGATATGCTGGTAACAGAAAGCAGTATGTGACTACAGAATTTGAATACGAATCTGAAATCAGGGGTATTAACTACCATATGCCTCAAGGATCTGTACTTGAATCACTTTGGTTCAACCCTTTTTAAAATTATTGAAGTCATTGAGACAGATCGAAAAATACAGAAGGCTGATGACATAACATTATTAAATGGAGAAAAAATCTGTTAACAGATATATCCATACATTATGCGATTAAAAGTATCCGGACACCTGGCTGAAAATGACTAACGAGTTCGTGGCGCTCTCCATTGGTAATGCTGGAATTCAATATGGTGTTGGCTCGCCCTTAGCCTTGAAGAAAGCTTCCACTCTCGCAGGCATACGTTCAATCACGTGCAGGAATGTTTCTTGTTGAGTGGCAGCCCATTCTTCACAGAGTGCTGCACTGAGGAGAGGTATCGATGTCGGTCGGTGAGGCCTGGGACGAAGTCGGCGTTCCAAAACATTTCAAAGGTGTTCTGTAGGGTTCAGGTCAGGACTCTGTGCAGGTCAGTCCATTACAGGGATGTTACTATCGTGTAACCACTTCGCCACAGGCTGTGGAAATGGTGCTTGATCGTGTTTAAAGATGCAATGGCCATCCCCGAATTGCTCTTCAACAGTGGGAAGCAAGAAGGTGCTCAAAACATCAATGTAAGCCGATGCTGTGATAGTGCCACGTAAAACAACAAGGGGTGCAAGCCCCCTCTATGAAAAACACGACCACACCATAACCCCACGGCCTCCGTATTTTAATGTTGGCACTACACACGCTGGCAGATGATGTTCATTGCGCATTTGCCATACCCACACCAAGCCATCAGATCACCACATTGTGTATCGTGATTCGTCACTCCAAATAACGTTTTTCCACTGGTCAATCGACCAATGTTTACGCTCCTTACACCAAGCTAGGCGTCGTTTGGTATTTACCAGAGTGGTGTGTGGCTTATGAGCAGCCACTTGACCATGAAATCCAAGTTTTCTCACCTCCCACCTAACTGTCATAGTACTTGCAGTGGATCCTGGTGCAGTTTGGAATTCCTGTGTGATGGTCTGGATAGGTGTCTTCCTATTACACATTACAACCCTCTTCAACTGTCAGCGTCCCTGTCAGTCAACAGACGATGTGGCCTGTACGCTTTTGTGTGTGCTATAAGTGTTCCATCATGGTTCCACTTCACTTTCACATCGGAAACTCAAAGACGAAAACGCTGTCTGCTGTGGCAAACTAATCAACAGCTGGCACGTGCATATTATTTGGAGACATAGTGCTATTTCAAGATTTCACAATCTTGATGTATTAATTGATGTAAGCAATTCGAATAACTAATTTTTAGTTTAACAGCTGTCACATCACACTCGGGCATTATTTCCTGCATATAATGCACAATTTACACCATGTTTGGTCCCACAAACCACAAGTTCATACGATTTAAGTTACTTATTCACTCATCAAAAAATCTTTCAAAGATGTGAGTTACATCATTCATTTACAAATATTTTGCATGTGCACACACACACACACACACACACACACACACACACACACACACACACACACACACACGCACGCACGCATAACACACAACACACAAACACGCACACACACACACACACACACACACACACACACACACACACACACGCACGCACGCATAGCACACAACACACAAACACGCACACACACTGCTACAAATATTTTAACGATAATATTAGGTTGTTATTCTTATGGTTCCAGAAGCTGCGAAAATACTCCTGCTGACCAATGTTTTGACTTTTTCGATTAACAAAATGTAAACATGTTGAAATAGAATGAAGTACAGCAGTAATTTATCCACAATAACTGTGACAGAATACTCGTGATCCGAAATACAGCCACCAAGGAATAGTGGTGGAAGGTAAATGGCGTTAAAAAGTGAACGCTAGTTGAACTTTTTATGGATGACAGAAGGTGCCTCTCTATGAGTGGATCTTGTGACTCCGTAACTTCAGAGAAATTCCTTTAAAAAGTTTTTGATTCTGTTCTTTTTAAATTAATTTTGTTGGCTATTTGTAGCAAACAATACAGTCACTACAGCTGCTGATGTTAGTGACTGCAATTAAAAGTTGTTTTGTTGAGCCTAGCCTTATCGATTCACTGTCGTGTCCGCGGAAAGCGAAAGATCCTTGGTGGAAATCATTGTCCTTATGTTTTTTCCAAAGATGTATCATATGGCAGTGAGTGTTGTCGATATTTGTTTACTTTTGCAGTGCTTGTCGCACGGTTGATGTTTGTGGTAGTGCTGTTGAGTTTTTGATATTGACTACTGTTGCAAACTCACAATGCCGGTGCCAATGTTTCCCAGTTTACAGAACAAAATTGCAGATCCTTTGTGGTTTAGTATTGATAGATCTTGTGATGACGAGAACGAATTACACGCGTTAGAAAATGAACAGAGCAATTGGATGTCAGTAATTGTGCAGAAGAACTGTGACTTACTGCCTATCGGTAAAAAGCCCTCTGAGCAGCTAGAGGAAGTAGAAGAAGACGACGAAGAAGAAGATGATAATGATGACGACAGCGATAGTCATGATGATGAAGACGACGAAGATTTGGACATGGAAGTCTCATACGATAGGGATTCTCCGATGGACATAAGTATTCGTTTGGGTTCCGGAGGAAGTCATGCAGCAGGAGTACGTTGAAGTGGGAATTGTGGTAAAATCTGAAGTCATGAATGTGCACAGACGGCCACATGCGCTCGGTATTTGTGTTAACGCTTTGTTTTCATTGATACCGTCTAAGTGCATTTACTATCAGGATAGTCAAATGATTTTCAACTATACTTAAGTAGTTTGAAGCCACATTTGCAGTTAAGCAAAAATCTCCTCCAGATGTCAGTATGCGAGAAGATTGTAAATAGAATTTTCATTTGTGCTTTAATCGAATGGACTTTGGTTTTGAACATCAGTGCAGTATTGTGTAAATAAAAATAATACGAACCCGTAGCAGTAATTGTTGTTCTTCTCTTCCACAACTACGAAACCTGCTTCCTATAGCTTTTTAATACCGCATTTTTAATTTTCATGTGTATGGAAACCGCTTCAAGAGGAAGAATTGTTTTAGAAGTACAGAGGCCCATAGGTCGTCATGGCACATGCTCTTGTCAGGGTAATTAGCAGCGAAGGTTAATAAATTAATCTCATTGTCTTTTTCAGTGAGTTGATCTAATATAAAGTTTTTTTATTATAACCAAGACACTGCCTTGACTCTTTGCCAGTGACACTTATTAAAACATTGCACCCTTTCACTGATCTCACTTTGTTGGAAAACAGAGCTTTATATTAGTTAATAAATTTGGTTCATTTGCATCATTGTGTGAAAATGGCCTTTCTGATTACTGCCTTTGGATTATATTTATAACATATGTATTTTAAAATATACTTTACAGCATACAGTCTTTGCAAAGGAACTTGTAAAGAAATAGAATTACTGCACCATGCAAAGCATAGGCTCACGAATAGCGAAACAGTACCTATAACATATTGTGCTGTGTAAAGGGATGATGCATAAAGCCTTTAGCAACTACCATAAAAAATTCTTGTGGAAACGTCTCTCCCAAAACCCAAAGATATTCGGAAAATTTTTAAAGACTGAATGCAATGCCCCGACCCTTCTGGATGATGCGGAAACTGTAGGCCTAGTTGAGAGTACCAAACCAAAAGATGAAATTCTGTTCACTCTGTTTTCAAATCTTCTTTTACAAAGGAAATTCCAGGTGTATTTTCCAGTTTAGTTCTTGCATGAGTGCAAATATTAGTGATACAAATATTTGTATTAGTGGCTTGAGAAACAGTTGAAATCAGTAAAACTGAACAAAGTTCAATGCCCAAAGGCATTTGTTATAAAATCAATCCTTAATGTACTACAGATCCCTCAAACAAAAACTATGCCCTATAGTTGACAGGCCACACCCACTTGCAAGAAGGGCAGTAGAAATTACTTATGAAATTATTGCCCACTGTTTTTGACAACTATCTGTTGCACAAGCTTAGAACCTATTCTGAGTGCAAACATAATAAGATATCTCAAAGGGAATGACATCCTCAATGCCAACCAGTATGGATTCCAAACATCAGTCATGTGGAATCGAACTACCAGTTTTTCTCATGTTGTTCTGAAAGCCATTGATCTCAGCATTTTGGTAGATGAAGTATTTATTGACTACTGAAAAGCTTTTGACTCAGTACCGTACCACCAATTATTAATAAAAGTATGATCGTATGGACTATCAATTTGTTTTGTGACCACATACAGGATATCTGGGTATAGAGGATACAGCATTTTATCTTGGATGGAGAGTCATCGACAGATATAGAAGTAACTTAAGGTGTGCACCAGGGTTGTGTGTTGGAACCCTTGCTATTCATGTTGTATATTAAATAACCTGTCAGACAGTATCAATACTAACCTCAGACTTTTTGCAAACAATGCACTTATCTATAGTGAAGTATTGTGTGGAACAAGCTACCCAAATATTCAGGCAGACCTTGATGAGAGCTCAAAATGGTGCAAGCATTGGCAACCAACATTATATATACAGAAATGTAAAACTGTGTCCTTCATAAAATATAGTATCCAATGATTACAACATCAATGGGTTACAGTTGGAATTACCCAACTCATACAAATACTTTGGTGTAACAATTTGCAGGGATATGAAATGGATTGAAGACATAGGCTCAACTGTGTGTAAAAAAGGGAGACTTCATTTCATTCGAAGGATACTGGGAAATTGCAATCAGAATACAAAAGAAAATAATTACAAAACATTCATGCACATCCTTCTATAATACTGGCAGAGTGTGTGAAACCCATACCAAATAGGGCATCAGGCATTATTGAATGAACACAAAGAAGGCCAAAACATACGGTCGCAAGTATATCTGACTCACGAGACAGCATCACAAATTGCTGAAAGATTTTAACTAGCATATGCCTGAAGGCCTTCAGTGTGGTTTCTGGATTGTTTGTGACACACATTTTCACTCTGAACTCTTTTTTTTCCAAGTTTTTAAAAGGAACTGAAAATGTAATAGAAATTGCCAGTTCTGTTAAATTTAAAAACATGAATTGCAAATTATGTAACAGTGACAAAATTACTCACACCATGACTGAAGGATCCTCATGATGGGGATACCTGATACATGAAGTCATAAAACATTTTTATGTAGGCTTAAGAATCTTATATTAAAACCATTACAGTTTTAAAAAAATAATTTCAAAATAAACAGGAAAATCCTTCAAAACAAGTTTCAAAAATTAAGCTTATCGTATAATCATTTTTAGTACTGATGGTTAGCGACTGAAGAATCGTATTAATTTTGTATTCGTATCAAAGTTGTTTTCAGCTGGAGACTATTTAAATCTAGAATCTGCAGTTCTTCTTGTCAACTTAACTTTTGGCACTTTCTGTTCAATGTTAGTAACTTTTCACATTTCCAACAGACTACTTTGCATATCCCCACCTCCTGTCGTCCCCACACAAAATGTTACAGTCAGTCATTGATGCTTCACTTCCTGTTCACCACATCATTTTTCCCATCATTAGGATTACTATACCATGGCCAAGCTCCTGCTTTTTGTAGAATTGTCTGCCTTTGTACTGCTTGATTCTGCTAGTATTCATTTTGGATTTATTTGGGAGAAGCTGCTTTTCGTAATGCCTTTAATCGACGGGGTGGTGCTTTTGGGTGAGCTCCCTGTTTCTGGAAAAAACTAGTTTCACTTTTTGAGGGACCAAAATGGCTCATGCTTAATGCAGTCTCTGCTGGAACTGGTATATTCCAGCAGGATAACTGTCCATGTAACAAGGCAAGAGTTAGAATCATGCTATAGTGGTATGATGCACTTGATAATGAACTCACATTGATGTCGTGGCCACCAGATTCAATTTGAGAATTGGTCAGCAGCTCTGCACCCATAAACCACCGACTCATAATTTACAGGAATTACATGAACTGTGCATATACGTCTTGTGTAATGTGTCTCCAGGAACCTACCAAGGACTTTTCAAATCCATACCACACAGAATCTTTGCTTTATTGTGTTGCAGAGGTGGGCCAACATGGTATTAAGCAGGCAATCATAATGTTTCGACTAGTCTGTATAGATGAACACAAAAAACTCAAAATCAGTGTTTCTTTGCAATAATAATATGTTTGCATAGTTATTTAGACTAGCTGAAGTACTATTTTAGTCAAATTGTGCAAAATTAGTTGAAGTAGTAACAGATTAGGCTTTAAAGTAATTTTTTAATTATAAAAAAACTTTTCAGACACTTTTTTTTGTAATGTAAGTTTTATAAAACTGTGTATGTGTAAATATAAAATGTACCTATGAATGTAATTTTAGTGTAAGGATTATTCAGCTATGGCTCAACTAGTTCCAATCTGAGAGTCCCAAGTATGCCCACCTTGACCATTTTTGTCCAAGTGGCAGTTTCAGGGGATTATTTTGTGCAATCAATTTGGCTTCCAGTGAAGGAAAAATACAACAGATGCCATAAATAAATAATTTCATTAAAAAAATTAGCACAGCTCTAGACGAAAACATTAAAGTAGCCGGAATTTTCTGTGACCTGACAAAGGCTTTCGATTCCGTAAATCATTCCTTGCTAATCCACAAACTAGAAAAAATATGGGATTAAGGGTGCAGTACTTCAATGGCTAACTTCTTACTTATGTAATAGAAAACAAAAAACAATCATCTTTTCAAATGGTGTAAACTACCATTCAGACTGGAAAACAATAACACAGGGTGTCCCGCAAGGTTCGATCCTCGGTCCAATTCTCTTTCTATTGTATGTCAACGACTTGCCATAAAAAAAAAATTCACCATCCGTTCTGTTTGCTGATGACACGTCTGTCTTGATAGAAAGCGAAGAAACAGAAATGATTCCTGATACAGTCACTTGTACATTAGACAGGCTAGAGTCATGGTTCCAGTTAAAAAGTCTGAAGTGTAACGTATCAAAAACGAACTTGATTCAATTCATAACCAAACAGTCAAGAGACCAGGAAATTAGTATAAATCATAAAAGTGAAGAATTAACAGAAGTGCAGTCTGCCAGATTTCTGGGTCTACACCTCGATAAGAATTTAAACTGGAATACACATATTGAGTACCCGTGCAGCAAACTGGGTAGCTTTGCATATGCCATGCATATATTATCAAGTGCTACTAACATGTCCATCACAAAGTAGCATACCTAAGTTACTTTGAATCAATGATAAGATACGGCATTATTTTCTGGGGGAGCTCTAATAATATATCTCGTGTACTGAAGCTCCACAAGAAAGTTATCAGAAATATGTGCACTGCGCAGCAAAGAGAATCATGTCATCCATTATTACAGAAACAAAAAATTTTGACTGTCCCCTCCCTATACATATACGAGCTAATGATATATTTACACAACAAACCGGAACTGTTCATTAAAAACCAATTTGATCATCCTTACAGTACAAGGAATAAAGATAATTTTATGCTTCCTGCCCATAGATTGAAATTATATGCTCAGACCCCACAATATATGGGCATGAAAGTCTACCACAAACTTAAGGCAAAAAGATTCTAAACATGGAACTAGGGATACTAAAAAAGAAGTTACATGAAATTCTTATACACAAATGTTATTACTCATTAGAAGAGTTCATGGAAGATGAACTGATAATTTGAGCAGAATCCAACCTCAAATTAGCATTATATTGTGGGGAAAAAAAATTGTCCATTATCAAGAAAGATATTTAGCTACGCTGGAAAATAAGAAAATATAGATACTGTTACATAGACTAAATATAGTTTTAAAAATTAATATTAGATTGTAGTTTGTAATTTTTGACGTGTCTCCTGTACCATAATCACATGATTTGTAAGCTTAGAACCTATTCTGAGCGCAAACATAATAAGATATCTCAAAGGGAATGACATCCTCAATGCCAACCAGTTGTTGTTGTTGTGGTCTTCAGTCC
This sequence comes from Schistocerca americana, assembly GCF_021461395.2. Taxonomy (NCBI): domain Eukaryota; kingdom Metazoa; phylum Arthropoda; class Insecta; order Orthoptera; family Acrididae; genus Schistocerca; species Schistocerca americana. The sequence continues at coordinate 185,486,785 of NC_060126.1, forward strand.
TGAGACTGGTTTGATGCAGCTCTCCATGCTACTCTATCCTGTGCAAGCTTTTTCATCTCCCAGTACCTACTGCAACCTACATCCCTCTGAATCTGCTTAGTGTATTCATCTCTCGGTCTCCCTCTACGATTTTTACCCTCCACGCTGCCCTCCAATATTAAATTGGTGATCCCTTGATGCCAACCAGTATGGATTCCAAACATCAGTCATGTGGAACCAAACTACCAGTTTTTCTCATGTTGTTCTGAAAGCCATTGATCTCAGCATTTTGGTAGATGAAGTATTTATTGACCACTGAAAAGCTTTTGACTGAGTACCATACCACCAATTATTAATAAAAGTATGATCGTATGGACTATCAATTTGTTTTGTGACCACATACAGGATATCTGGGTATAGAGGATACAGCATTTTATCTTGGATGGAGAGTCATCGACAGATATAGAAGTAACTTAAGGTGTGCACCAGGGTTGTGTGTTGGAACCCTTGCTATTCATGTTGTATATTAAATAACCTGTCAGACAGTATCAATACTAACCTCAGACTTTTTGCAAACAATGCACTTACCTATAGTGAAGTATTGTGTGGAACAAGCTACCCAAATATTCAGGCAGACCTTGATGAGAGCTCAAAATGGTGCAAGCATTGGCAACCAACATTATATATACAGAAATGTAAAACTGTGTCCTTCATAAAATATAGTATCCAATGATTACAACATCAGTGGGTTACAGTTGGAATTACTCAACTCATACAAATACTTTGGTGTAACAATTTGCAGGGATATGAAATGGAATGAAGACATAGGCTCAACTGTGTGTAAAACAGGCAGACTTCATTTCATTCGAAGGATACTGGGAAATTGCAATCAGAATACAAAGGAAAATAATTACAAAATATTCATGCACATCCTTCTATAATACTGGCAGAGTGTGTGAAATCCATACCAAATAGGGCATCAGGCATTATTGAATGAACACGAAGAAGGCCAAAACATATGGTCGCAAGTATGTCTGACCCACGAGACAGCATCACAAATTGCTGAAAGATTTTAACTAGCATATGCCTGAAGGCCTTCAGTGGTGTTTCTGGATTGTTTGTGACACACATTTTCACTTTGAACTCTTTTTTTTTCCAAGTTTTTAAACGGAACTGAAAATGTAATAGAAATTGCCAGTTCTGTTAAATTTAAAAACATGAATTGCAAATTATGTAACAGTGACAAAATTACTCACACCATGACTGAAGGATCCTCATGATGGGGATACCTGATACATGAAGTCATAAAACATTTTTATGTAGGCTTAAGAATCTTATATTAAAACCATTAGAGTTTTAAAAAAATAATTTCAAAATAAACTGGAAAATCCTTCAAAACAAGTTTCAAAAATTAAGCTTATCGTATAATCATTTTTAGTACTGATGGTTAGCGACTGAAGAATCGTATTAATTTTGTATTCGTATCAAAGTTGTTTTCAGCTGGAGACTATTTAAATCTAGAATCTGCAGTTCTTCTTGTCAACTTAACTTTTGGCACTTTCTGTTCAATGTTAGTAACTTTTCACATTTCCAACAGACTACTTTGCATATCCCCACCTCCTGTCGTCCCCACACAAAATGTTACAGTCAGTCATTGATGCTTCACTTCCTGTTCACCACATCATTTTTCCCATCATTAGGATTACTATACCATGGCCAAGCTCCTGCTTTTTGTAGAATTGTCTGCCTTTGTACTGCTTGATTCTGCTAGTATTCATTTTGGATTTATTTGGGAGTAGCTGCTTTTCGTAATGCCTTTAATCGACGGGGTGGTGCTTTTGGGTGAGCTCCCTGTTTCTGGAAAAAACTAGTTTCACTTTTTGAGGAACCAAAATGGCTCATGCTTAATGCCGTCTCTGCTGGAACTGGTATGTTCCAGCAGGATAACTGTCCATGTAACAAGGCCAGAGTTAGAATCATGCTATAGTGGTATGATGCACTTGATAATGAACTCACATTGATGTCATGGCCACCAGATTCAATTTGAGAATTGGTCAGCAGCTCTGCACCCATAAACCACCGACTCATAATTTACAGGAATTACATGAACTGTGCATATACGTCTTGTGTAATGTGTCTCCAGGAACCTACCAAGGACTTTTCAAATCCATACCACACAGAATCTTTGCTTTATTGTGTTGCAGAGGTGGGCCAACATGGTATTAAGCAGGCAATCATAATGTTTTGACTAGTCTGTATAGATGAACACAAAAAACTCAAAATCAGTGTTTCTTTGCAATAATAATATGTTTGCATAGTTATTTAGACTAGCTGAAGTACTATTTTAGTCAAATTGTGCAAATTTAGTTGAAGTAGTAACAGATTAGGCTATAAAGTAATTTTTTAATTATAAAAAAACTTTTCAGACACTTTTTTTTTGTAATGTAAGTTTTATAAAACTGTGTATGTGAAAATATAAAATGTACCTATGAATGTAATTTTAGTGTAAGGATTATTCAGCTATGGCTCAACTAGTTCCAATCTGAGAGTCCCAAGTATGCCCACCTTGACCATTTTTGTCCAAGTGGCAGTTTCAGGGGATTATTTTGCGCAATCAATTTGGCTTCCAGTAAAGGAAAAATACAACAGATGCCATAAATAAATAATTTCATTAAAAAATTAGCACAGCTCTAGACAAAAACATTAAAGTAGCCGGAATTTTCTGTGACCTGACAAAGGCTTTCGATTCCGTAAATCATTCCTTGCTAATCCACAAACTAGAAAAAATATGGGATTAAGGGTGCAGTACTTCAATGGCTAACTTCTTACTTATGTAATAGAAAACAAAAAACAATCATCTTTTCAAATGGTGTAAACTACCATTCAGACTGGAAAACAATAACACAGGGTGTCCCGCAAGGTTCGATCCTCGGTCCAATTCTCTTTCTATTGTATGTCAACGACTTGCCATAAAAAAAAAATTCACCATCCGTTCTGTTTGCTGATGACACGTCTGTCTTGATAGAAAGCGAAGAAACAGAAATGATTCCTGATACAGTCACTTGTACATTAGACAGGCTAGAGTCATGGTTCCAGTTAAAAAGTCTGAAGTGTAACGTATCAAAAACGAACTTGATTCAATTCATAACCAAACAGTCAAGAGACCAGGAAATTAGTATAAATCATAAAAGTGAAGAATTAACAGAAGTGCAGTCTGCCAGATTTCTGGGTCTACACCTCGATAAGAATTTAAACTGGAATACACATATTGAGTACCCGTGCAGCAAACTGGGTAGCTTTGCATATGCCATGCATATATTATCAAGTGCTACTAACATGTCCATCACAAAGTAGCATACCTAAGTTACTTTGAATCAATGATAAGATACGGCATTATTTTCTGGGGGAGCTCTAATAATATATCTCGTGTACTGAAGCTCCATAAGAAAGTTATCAGAAATATGTGCACGGCACAGCAAAGAGAATCATGTCGTCCATTATTACAGAAACTAAAAATTTTTTCTGTCCCCTCCCTATACATATACGAGCTAATTATATATTTACACAACAAACCGGAACTGTTCATTAAAAACCAATTTGATCATCCTTACAGTACAAGGAATAAAGATAATTTTATGCTTCCTGCCCATAGATTGAAATTATATGCTCAGACCCCACAATATATGGGCATGAAAGTCTACCACAAACTTAAAGGCAAAAAGATTCTAAACATGGAACTAGGGATACTAAAAAAGAAGTTATATGAAATTCTTATACACAAATGTTATTACTCATTAGAAGAGTTCATGGAAGATGAACTGATAATTCATGGAAGATGAACTGATAATTTGAGCAGAATCCAACCTCAAATTAGCATTATATTGTGGGGGAAAAAAAATTGTCCATTATCAAGAAAGATATTTACCTATGCTGGAAAATAAGAAAATATAGATACTGTTACATAGACTAACTATAGTTTTAAAAATTAATATTAGATTGTAGTTTGTAATTTTTGACGTGTCTCCTGTACCATAAACACATGATTTGTAAACAATTCACAACTTTGGTATCATTTATTCAAACTGTTATTAAAAAAACTGCAATTCTGTCGGACTAAATTTATTTTGGCTGAAAACAAGAGCTACACCAAAGATAAAAATGGAAACCAGTTGTGCAAGGATTAATTGCAGGGAGCCAATAACAATAAATGGACAGTACAACTTCTACTTTGCTCCTAAACAACTGATGTTTTTGCACTGGAAAATACTTATGGAGAAACACAAAAGATCCACAGATGAGAAAACGTGAGTGGTTCAAATATCCTCACTCTACCTTATTCAGCATCATATCTTCTTTTTGGTTGCCACTAAGTAACATTGTATGAATAGAGTATTTGGGATTTTTTTTCATAGGCACAAACTGAAGCAACAATGAAAAATGTAAATTGTAATTACACATTGTTACAGAAGGCAACCTCAAATCACAATTTCACTTGTACTACAATATTCAGGGAGTGAAAATAAAGAAAGAAGATGGTAAACAGTGCTTAACTACAACAACTGTCATAAAATCTACATGACGATTTCAAATGGGGCCTGCTAGTATGTTTGTGTTTTAATTCATTGAGGTTTCATTGCCATATCTTCGTGTAATGCTTGTTGATGTTCTTGGGAGCTTTGGTCAAAAGATTTTCTGCCATTCCAACAGCACAACTGGCTAGAATTAGTCAATATTATCCCTCCGTTTTTGTTTGCAGACTGGAATATAGCTCACAGCCTTATGCGAAATCTATCCATATTGTCAATGCGGCTTTTCTCTTTTTACCTGAGTGGGAAGTTTGCTACAAGAGGGAAAGTCCATTCTCCACTTATTTTAAGGCTTTTATCTTTCTTGTTCAAGCTGTTACCATGGTTGCGTATTTCAGTAGCTCTTCTGTCACTAATTATACTATGCAATCGGTGTGCTCTGTGTATGGTCACCTATAGCTGACTTCATCATGTGCTCCAGCCTGCAATGCATTTTATTATTATTTCCCAATGCTCCCTCTCCACTATAATTGATATGCATTTCAAACAAAAGGAGCCCAGCATATGTTAAACAATCCATAGGGAGACAGCCTAAGTGCAATGCAGGTGGTAGACTAGAGCAGTTCTCTATCCTTTTATCTGAGAACTACAGATTTCTTTTTACCTGCATATGCTTTCGTCACTTCAAGGTTTTTGTTGACTTTTCTCTGTGTCAGTCATCAACAGTTAGCTTTCAGTAGCAGTGTGCACACCTGCAGCAGTAGTTTACTTTTGTTGTTCACATAGAGTCATTTAGACACGGAACATTTTATTCAGTTGGTTCAAAATAACCTGTCATCCAAATGATATGAGGAGTAAGCTAAATAAAAGAATATGGAGGAAAATAACAGGAACTGCTCATCTTCTGCCTTGCTCTGTCAGTTTGTAATTCTCTTTGAACTGGCATCAGTTCATTGGGTGAATACAGGATCAGAAACTTTTAGTGATAACATATGCTCTTCACTTTTTCATATATTTACTTTTCCAGAGAGAACTCTCTTTGCTTTTATACACAGCACAACAAGGCAATGTTTCTGAGTTCCAAATCAGACTTATAATCTGGATCTATCTGCATCAATAGGTTTGCAGTGAACTTTACAATGCAAGTGCAGTGCAGAGACTCTGTTGCCCTGATCTCTCTCTTCTGTGTGCAGTAGACCCAAAGCTGATTTATTGTGTACTAAAATGACATTCATGGCGGAATGTAGTTTACAGAGTCTTCATTACTTTGCTATCCAAAAAATTTAAGATTTATTTTTGTAATTAACATATTTTGTGCTAGGTGCTAGATATAAAGATGATGTACATAACACCTTGGGTGAAAAAGCAAATGTCTAGACGCTAGTCGAATCTGTCCCAGACCTACACCAACATATCACCAGTTATCTAGCACTATAATATGACCTCCAAGGAGATATATACCAGGTCCTGCATAGACAATCCCAGTGTAAATAGTTCTCAGTAGTCTCGTTAGGTAAGCTGCCAGATCCTAAACTCAACATGACTTGCTATTTTTGCAATCCATCTGCTCTCCATATTCAGGAAAGACACTGCTGAAAACTGATGCCAAGGCTGGAAATCATAATCCTGTATGGGCCCTCATACCGTACATGGTACATGCGCTGTCCATCACAGGTATTGCCCCGAAGACTGCCACCCACCATACCAACACAGAGGCATCCTTAGGGTCCTTGGTAGGCAGAGCGTATGCTATTTTAGCGCAGATAGTCTAACACAGAAACTCAAATGCTTTGTGACATGTTTTTAAGAAAAATGGATACACCAAGAAACAGATTTGTAAGGCTATGGAGTTTCGGCCATCCACGGAAGTGTGGGACGAGGAGCGTAATTCTGTGCCATTCATTCCCTATGCTGTGGTCATATCCCTTGTTTAAACAATTACCCACTATGGCCAATTTTCAGGCTGCTTATAACAACAATATTCTGCATAGCTGTGCAGAACTGACCACTGATGTAATCTTTTCCACACTGACACAACATTTTGTAGATGCAAAGCTTCGTAAGTCCTAAATCACTTTGACAGAGCCATGTAAATCCTCAGTATTGACAGGTGGATGAGAGACATCTTAATGTCAAATCTCTGTAAAATTCCTCCAGTCTTAAATGATATGCCCACAGCATACGGAATAAAGACCCCCATGTCAATGCTTCTCTTCAATTTTAAAAACGGGTTTGAAACACTTACCAATGGGACTATAAAGAAGAATTCAGTTGTTTGATAGCCCACATTGAGTATCTTAAGAAATTGATGAATGGCATTTGGCTTCAATAGTTTTCATATGCTAGAGATGCCAATTCATACATTCCTCGTTATGCTCTGGATAAGAGTGAGGTTCATGCAGAAAAGTAGCAGCTGGCAACTTTAATTTCAACCAAGCTACAAAAGACTCACCAATAAAAATACAAGTAAAATTTTTGTCAAATTCAACAAATGATAATGGGATACTCAGAATCCTACATGCACTCAGTGCTGCAGTTTTTCAAGTTGAATAGCCATGAAGTTTCAGTCTTGGGATACTGCATCAAATAATAATTCAAAATAGTTGCAGAACAGAAAATAACTCAGATTTTAGTATAACTAGTATGCAGCTTGGACAAATAACAAGAGCAAAGTCACATTAATTTCCTTTTCTGTATACAAATATAGCTTGAGTGATATAAATTGTGCCAGCCGGGGAGGCCAAGCGGTTAAAGGCGCTACAGTCTGGAACCGCACGACCGCTACGGTCGCAGGTTCGAATCCTGCCTCGGGCATGGATGTGTGTGATGTCCTTAGGTGAGTTAGGTTTAAGTAGTTCTAAGTTCTAGGGGACTGATGACCTCAGATGTTAAGTCCCATAGTGCTCAGAGCCATTTGATATAAATTGTACTTTTATAAATGATACATGCTGTTCGGGGCTAGTTTAGATTTATTTTGTGGGGTGATAGTATTGCCATTTATTCAGATGACTGGACCAAAATTGAGAAACCTTGTTGTGTGCTTCAAGCAGCACTTGAGTGCTGTGAAGAACTAAGTGCACATTTAGGTATGGGCGTAGGCAATGTGGGAAATTTCCAGAATGAGATTTTCACTATGCAGCAGAGTGTGCGCTGATATGAAACTTCCTGGCAGATTAAAATTGTGTACCAGACCGAGACTCGAAATCGGGACCTTTGTCTTTCGCAGGCAAGTGCTCTACCATCTGAGCTAGCCAAGCACGACTCGTAGCTCAGATGGTAGAGCACTTGCCCGCGAAAGGTTAGAAGGCCTCGAGAAAGTACAGGGTGGGCTGCAATCTCAAAGGGTGCAGGGCAAATACAGGACATGCTTGGATCAAGGAACAGTCGGAATTGTAGTTGTAAATTGTTGTAGTTGTGCTGGGAAAGTCCCTGAGCTTCAAGCGCTAATAGAAAGCAAAGAAGCTGAAATCATTATAGGTACAGAAAGCTGGCTAAAGCCTGAAATAAGTTCTGCAGAAATTTTTACGAAGTCTCAGACGGTGTTCAGGAAAGATAGATTAGGCAGAATTGGTGGTGGAGTGTTTGCGTCTGTCAGTAGTGGTTTATCTTGTAGTGAAGTCGAAGTAGATACTCTGTGCGAATTGGTATGGGTGGAGGTTATACTTAACAGCCGAACTAAGTTAATAATTGGCTCCTTCTACTGACCCCCAGACTCCGATGATATAATTGCTGAACAGTTCAGAGAATATTTGAGTCTCGTAACAAATAAATACCCCACTGATACGGCTATAGTTGGTGGGGACTTCAACCTTCCCTCGATTTGTTGGCAAAAATACTTGTTCAAAACCGGTCGTAGGCAGAAAACATCTTCCGAGATTGTCCTAAATGCTTTCTCCGAAAATTATTTTGAGCAGTTAGTCCACGAACCCACGCGAATTGTAAATGGTTGCGAAAACACACTTGACCTCTTAGCCGCAAACAATCCAGAGCTAATAGAGATCATCATGACTGATACAGGGATTAGTGATCACAAGGTCGTTGTAGCTAGGCTCAATACCGTTTCTTCCAAATCCACCAGAAACAAACGCAAAATAATTTTATTTAAAAAAGCAGATAAAGTGTCACTAGAAGCCTTCCTAAGAGACAATCTCCATTCCTTCCGAACTGACTATGCAAATGTAGAAGAGATGTGACTCAGATTCAGAGATATAGTAGCAACAGCAATTGAGAGATTCATACCTCATAAACTGATAAGAGATTGAACTGATCCCCCATGGTACACAAAACAGGTCCGAACGCTGTTGCAGAGGCAACGGAAAAGCACGAAGTTCAGAAGAACGCAAAATCCCGAAGATTGGGTAAAATTTACAGACGCGCAAAATTTTGCACGGACTTCAATGCGAGATGCCTTTAATATGTTCCACAATGAAACATTGTCTCAAAATTTGGTAGAAAATTCGAAGAAATTCTGGTTGTATGTAAAGTACACAAGCGACAAGACGCAGTCAATACCTTCGCTGCACAGTGCCGATGGTACTGTTACCGATGACTGTGCCGCTAAAGTGGAGTTATTGAACACAGTTTTCCAAAATTCCTTCACCAGGGAAGACGAATGGAACATTCCAGAATTTGAAACACGAACAGCTGCTAGCATGAGTTTCTTAGAAGTAGATATCTTAGGGGTTGCGAAGCAACTCAAATTGCTTGATACGGGCAAGTCTTCAGGTCCAGATTGTATACCGATTAGGTTCCTTTCAGATTACACTGATACAATAGCTCCCTACTTAGCAATCATATACAACCACTCGCTCACTGATAGATCTGTACCTACAGATTGGAAAATTGCGCAGGTCGCACCAGTGTTTAAGAAGGGTAGTAGGAGTAATCCATCGAACTGCAGACCTATATCATTGACGTCGGTTTGCAGTAGGGTTTTGGAGCACATACTGTATTCAAACATTATGAATCACCTCGAAGGGAACAATCTATTGATATGTAATCAGCATGGTTTCAGAAAACATCGTTCTTGTGCAACGCAGCTAGCTCTTTATTCGCACGAAGTAATGGCCGCTATCGACAGGGGATCTCAAGTTGATTCCGTATTTCTAGATTTCCGGTAAGCTTTTGACACCGTTCCTCACAAGTGACTTCTAATCAAGCAGCGGGCTTATGGGGTATCGTCTCAGTTGTGCGACTGGATTCGTGATTTCCTGTCAGGAAGGTCGCAGTTCGTAGTAATAGATGGAAAATCATTGATTAAAACTGAAGTGATATCAGGTGTTCCCCAGAGAAGCGTCCTGGGACCTCTGCTGTTCCTGATGTATATAAATGACCTGGGTGACAATCTGAGCAGTTCTCTTAGGCTGTTCGCAGATGATGCTGTAATTTACCGTCTAGTAAGGTCATCCGAAGACCAGTATCAGTTGCAAAGCGATTTAGAAAAGATTGCTGTATAGTGTGGCAGGTGGCAGTTGACACTAAATAACGAAAAGTGTGAGGTGATCCACATGAGTTCCAAAAGAAATCCGTTGGAATTCGATTACTCGATAAATAGTACAATTCTCAAGGCTGTCAATTCAACTAAGTACCTGGGTGTTAAAATTACGAACAACTTCAGTTGGAAAGACCTCATAGATAATATTGTGGGGAAGGCGAGCCAAAGGTTGCGTTTCATTGGCAGGACACTTAGAAGATGCAACAAGTCCGCTAAAGAGACAGCTGACACTACACTCGTTCGTCCTCTGTTAGAATATTGCTGCGCAGTGTGGGATCCTTACCAGGTGGGATTGACGGAGGGCATCGAAAGGGTGCAAAAAAGGGCAGCTCATTTTGTATTATCACGTAATAGGGGAGAGAGTGTGGCAGATATGATATGCGAGTTGGGATGGAAGTCATTAAAGCAAAGACGTTTTTCGTCGCGGCAAGATCTATTTACAAAATTTCTGTCACCAACTTTCTCTTCCGAAGGCAAAAATATTTTGTTGAGCCCAACCTACATAGGTAGGAATGATCATCAAAATAAAATAAGAGAAATCAGAGCTTGAACAGAAAGGTTTAGGTATTCGTTTTTCCCGTGCGCTGTTCGGGAGTGGAATGGTAGAGAGATAGTATGATTGTGGTTCGATGAACCCTCTGCCAAGCACTTAAATGTGAATTGCAGAGTAATCATGTAGATGTAGAAGGCAAAGGTCCCGAGTTCGAGTCTCGGTCCGGCACACAGTTTTAATCTGCCAGGAAGTTTCAATGTGGGAAATGTTCAATTAATACCAGGAAGAGAGCAGTCGACAGTGTTGAACTGAAAAATATTTATAACTGAATACCAAAAGCTTTACTGGCTTTATCCAGTGACACGGGAAAGCAATGTTCAGTACACATGTCGTGGTACACCTTTAGGCAACTTGTAAGTAAAATCAAATTGGAGAGAGAACTTTCTGGTTGGTAGCAGCATTGACCAACACCAGTTAAGGACAAAAATGTACATTCTGATGAGGTGAGCATTTCCGATAAATTAAACCTTTGAACTGGATTGTAGCTGTAACTTCATATTTTTACCATGAGGCACATTAATGTTGTCCATGTTTCTGATTTTTAGCAAATATCCAGGACTGAATCTCAGTTCAACAGATTTTTTAACTTTTAGCAAAGAAACAGTTCTTGCAGAGTGGAAACTATAGTGGGAATCACACTGGAATTGTGCCAATAGGTGGCAGGTGAAGGTAAACATATGATCTGCAATGGAAGTGGGAAAGACAGATTAATGGATTTATTATCTTAGGAGACCAGAGTTGTACAAACCAAGCTTCCTGTGTTTACAGAGAAAAGTGCACACTTTTTTATGTTAAAGTCTTTGTTGAGGCAGACAGAGATTAAAATAATCTAAATTTCAATTATACTTATTAATGGTCAGCTGAGGGATAAATATTGCTTCATTATTTATTACAAGAATTTATTTAATACTAGAGAGGTGTAGGAGATTAATTTGAGCAGCAAGTACAGCATCTTAGAAAATGAAAGTTATACAAACATAGGTGAAGGTAGCATACTAAATGGAAGCAGCAAATGTAGCAGGTACGAACAAAGCAAAAGAAAAGAAAAGTTCAAATGGAATAACCTGAATTAAATAGAACTATCTGAAATGTTTGTGAGCCGATGTGTGAATATGCAATGAAACATTGGTAAGGAAAAAAAGGTGAAAACAATGAAAGTATGAAGAAAAGAAAACTGCAACTTGTCAGGTACACAGCACATATTCGGTATAAACAAAATTATACAAGTATTCACAATGTGCTTAAATTTGTCTATAGTTCAATGAATGAAACAGAAGCACTAATAGTTATAGCATTAATAGTTAATAATGTTCCAGAAATAAAATCATATGAGACATACAAAGCGATTTGGGGTATGAAGAAAGAAACCATGTCTTGAAATAATTAGGTTTAAAGACTGAAATTGTTAAAGCTGGGCAAAAAGGAACTTGCAAAATTATTTACAGAATTCCTGTGATGAAAGACAATTCAACAAAACTGGAATATTGTTTTAACTATTGTCCTTCACAATAAGGATACATACAAGATGTAAAACATCATAGACCTATTGGGCTCCTCTCCATTCTGTTCAAGAGATACAGAAAAACTATTAGCAAACATAGGGGTGGAAACAGTGAAGCAGGCAAAGGAATAAGATGGGCTTAGAAGTGAATTTGATGCCATGCCCCTCTAAACTGGATCTGCATGACACCATATGGCAGAGGATGACACAGTGCACGGTCCACGTTGCATGATCTTCTTGGGCTAATAGCGGAGTTTAGTTTAGAACCAGTAAGCTAGTGATTCTTTAAAGAATTGATTTTCAGCGTATAAAAGTTAGAAAGTTCTGATTACTTTGCAAATGAGTTAACATGTTACATATTTTACATTATGAAAGTAAGTGAAAAAAATAGGTTTCAAATTGTGTTTAAAGTTTGTTAGAAGTCACTAAGTGCTCTCATTATCAAACACTGTACAAGTGTTGACTGGGTAATTTGCACTCTGTTTTAAGCAAAAGTTAGTTTTTTGTTCATCCCTATGTTTATGATACCATATATCCTGAACTACATATTGTACGACGATATTATTTTGTGGGTGCATTCAGTGGTATGTGTAGACACTGTCAGCAAATATGTTATGAATAGAGTTCGCAGTAAAGCAGTAACAAATTAACATATCATGCCTGAAGTGGCAGTTTTACTGCATGGACAGTGAAAATGTTGGAAGTAAGAAACTTTTGCTTTCATTTTGTGTGTTGGGAGGGGGGGGGGGGGGGGGGTCTGTGAGGAAAAGCTTTGGAAGTGAAGTTTGCTGCAAGTCACTAAGTGCTCTCGGTCTCTATTACTGCATGAATATAGTCCAGATATTTGTGTGTGGTGAGTTTGGTGCCTCGAGACATACACACAGTTTCTAAATGTAATACTTGTCCTATTGTGTTGAATATATGATTTTACCCCTTAATGAGTAATTATGACAGAACTTAAAATTTTTAAATTCAGCCAATAATTATATAAAATACTGGAAATCAAAATTTCGTTGTCCCTGGATGCTGTTAGGATGGCAACCTGTAATTGGGACTGGGAGCCATGAACTGGGTTAGCTGTTACGTAATATAGATTGTAGCACAATGATAATTTATGGTCATGAATGAAAGTGTAGAATGGAATTTGAAAGAGAAATCCGCCAAAGAGACAAATCACCGAAAATATTCTAAAGAACCGGAGTTGAAGTTTTCAGGTATCTAAACAGGGCAAATGAAAAAAACAATACTAGTTAACAAAATATATCTGAATCACCTCAGTTTTGTTGATGGAATCGTACTATTTGCCTTCAGTGCATATTAAGTTGAAATAAGGAATCAAAGGAATTAACAGAGCAAATTTGATTTTAGGTGAGGAAAATGTAATGAAAATGAGCTGAAAGTGGTTTGGAACATGTAACAGGCAAACTGATGGGCCAAAGAATATCAAACTAAAAAAAATAAAAAACAATGAACTGAAGTTAGGCTACTTAAAACCAAGTCAACTGTTGTTAAAAATTGAAGGTTATCCAGGGAAGAATGTGTGCGATACAATGTTAAATTTTATTGTTAGGTATACTTCCCTGTCATGTTCAAAATATTTAAACTATCTGTGAGGAAGATGTGTATGAAATTGCTTTCATTGCCAATAAAATTATAAAAGTATGATATGTTAATGAAATTAAGTCAACTACAATGTAGAAGATATTATCAGCTATAGAGCAGATGTTCTGGTTATGTAAATTGTGCTTAAAAATCTTAGAACAAAAATGTCAACTGGAAAAGGAGAGGGTTAATCATGGGCTACACCAGTCTCATAGCAGAAGCACGAGCTGATTGAGGAAGTACTGGCACAAATATTTTCATTTTGTTGTAGACTATAGACTAAAAAAATACATTCTGCCTTGTGAACGGGGAGAATAGGGGAAACAACAGGAGGCTTATTCAACAGGCTCACCAAACAAGTTGTCACAGGTTGACAGTATCACTTATTTATTACAGAATGCAACTAAACACACGATTGTGTTTTGTAGATAGAGCAGCAAACATCTCTGTTCTACTCGCAACAAAAAGTGACCCAAAGAATAAAAACAAAAAAATGAAATTAAAAAAGTGGCTGGATGTTAACTGTTTACAACAAATGGTTCTCAGATTCCAACCTACAGTTCAGCGTTACTGGATGTTGACCTAGTTTGAAAATGTACTAAGTAAGGTTATTTCTTATCAAGGCAACTGTCCACTTGTAGTGCCTCGAGAATTTTGGGGTAAATTCTAAGAGACGCTCGTATTCCCACGCGTTGTTTTAGAGATGAATGTGGTAAAGTAGAATTGTGTCTACTATGCAGGACAGACGTGTATCAGACGGATGATCGGCGTGGGCAGGTAGTTGCCGAGCCCGCCTAAGAAGTTATACGTCCAGCTCAAGGAATATGTCTAAAAACCAAGATGATGTGACTTACCAAACGAAAGCACTGGCACGTTGATAGACGCACAAACAAACACAAACATACACACAAAATTCAAGCTTTCGCAACAAACTGTTGCCTCATCAGGAAAGAGGGAAGGAGAGGGAAAGACGAAAGGATGTGGGTTTTAAGGGAGAGGGTAAGGAGTCATTCCAATCCCGGGAGCGGAAAGACTTACCTTAGGGGGAAAAAAAGGACGGGTATACACTCGCGCACACACACACACACACATATCCATCCACACATATACAGACACAAGCAGACATATTTAAATCACTTTCGTTTGGTAAGTCACATCATCTTGGTTTTTAGACATATTTTTCCCACGTGGAATGTTTCCCTCTATTAATTCAGCTCAAGGAATAAACGCGCTGTACTCAGTGTGACGTCAAACATTATTGTGTGAACATTTTGAATGTTGTTGAAAGAAGAGAAGAGACAATTACTTATTCATTGATTCTCTTACTTTCCTAAGGTCCGGACAGTTGTCTTGTTAAACTTGGGAGAGGTTTGTAGACTGTACTTATGGAAAAATAAAAGTGATAGTTTCTGACAGACCAGAAAGTGTCAAGCTTACGAAAAATGTTTTAGTTGTATGAAAACTGTTATGTGTGATGAAAATACAGTGTGATTGAGTTCAAAGTATTATCGAGTGTACGGAATTATTTTAAAAGTATAAAAAATTCCTCCAAAGTAGCATCTTATCTTCGGAGAAGAAGTTGTACAGGACATTGCAGCCGGCTATCCTGAAAAGAAGATCGGCGAAGCAACTCCAAGTAAGTTCAATAGCCAAGGGGGAGTGTGATTCTTGCACACCAGTACCACACTACCACCCTTAATCACTGGAAACTAGGAGGAATTTTTTTGAAGAAGATTGAGATGAGAAAAAGTTGAGAATTGCCATAGCAACACATAATAATGAGACGAAAAAATTAGTCTGCAAGATTCAATTAAGAATATTTGGTTGTGGGTAGGAAGCAATCCTCACACACGAAGTAACCAGCCGACACCGATGCAATAATCAGCTGACGCAGTCGCAGTAACCCACCATCATTGCTGGTTGCTGTTTGAGTTGCTGACTTTGCGCCCGCCAATGTTGACGTCACGACCAACATTTGACGCTGCCGGCACCTGTGCGGTTCACTGGTGCTGTTTCTACACCTCACCGATGCAACCTACAATCCTATGCCGGGTGAGCTCAAGATAATAACTATTTGAATGTAAACTAGGGTGGTCATTATTTACAGAGGTGATTTTTTTTAATGATCACAAGATCAAAGAAACTTAGGACTATGGAGGAGGAACAACAACCTACAGAAACTGTAGAACCAGCCATGGCGATGACAGTGACTAAGGTCATGCCAGACTGGACTGAAGTAGCACATTTAATTAAGGGACTAAGTCTGAAGAATACTAAGTTAAATACCAAATTAGATGCTCAGAATGCTTTGTTAAGTGAAAAAATAGATGGGCAAAGTGCAGCCGCCACTGCTCAAATTTCCTCTGTGAGGAACGAAATAAGAGATCAAAACGTTGCTTTAAATGAAAAACTAGAAGCACAGAGTGCTACTTTAAGTGAAAAGTTAGGAGCACAGAGTGTAACTTCAACTGCTCAAATTGACTCTTTGAGAAATGAAATAAGTACTACTTTAAGTGAAAAGTTAGAAGCACAGGGCAAAGGTTTAAATTATAAATTTGAGATGTTAAATGATAAAATGATGAATTGGGTTGTTACATTGAGTCAAGATCGAAACATTGGGTAATATATCATAAAATGTGAACTGACAGCATGCTCTGCTCTAGTCTTGATGTAAAGGTGAGTTGACAGAATGCTCCACTCTAGCCATCAAGGATGTCAAATCCGATCATAGTTAGGTTTTATTTTTGCCGAAAGTAGTCTTTGAAAGTAACCTCTTCACCAGTTTTCCATACAAACCTGTGTGCAGAGGTATTCTACATCTACATATATACTCTGCAGCCAACAAGGGGTGTGTGGCGGAGGGCACAATTCGCGCCAAAGTCATATTTCCCCCCCCTCTGTTCCACTCGCAGATCGCACGAGGGAAAAATGACTTCCTGAACACGTCAGTACGAGCTCTTATTTCCCTTATCTTTGAATGTTGATCATTATGCGATTTGAAAGTTGGTGGTAATAATATATGCTCTACATCCTCGGTGAAGATTGGATTTCGGAATTTAGCGAGCAGCCCCTTCTGTTTAGCACGTCGTCTATCTGCAAGTGTGTCCCACTTCAAACTTTCTATAAGATTTGTAACTCTCTCGCGATGGCTAAATGTACCAGTCATGAATCTTGCCACTCTCCTATGGACCTTCTCAATTTCTTGAATCAGACCCAACTGGTAAGGGTCCCATACACATGAACAATGCTCCAAGACTGGACGAATTAACATATTGTAAGCTATTTCCTTTGTTGAAGGACTGCATCGCTTCTGGATTCTACCAATAAACAGCAATCTAGGGTTCGCCTTACCCGTTACTTGTGTAATCTCATCATTCCATTTGAGATCATTTCGAATAGTCACACCCAGATACTTGACTGATGTTACCGCTTCCAAAGACTGATCATTTATTTTGTACTCATACATTAATGAGGATTTTCGCCTTGTTATATGCAGTAGGTTACACTTACTAATATTGAGAGATAACTGCCAGTTATTACACCACGCATTTATTTTCTGCAAATCCACACTGATTTGTTTACAACTTTCGTGTGATACTACTTTCCTGTAGACTATAGCATCATCAGCAAACAGTCTAAGGCTGCTGTCAATACCATCAACCAGATCGTTTATGTAAATCGTAAAAAGCAGAGGACCTATTACGCTGCCCGGGGGCACACCTGAAGTTACTCTTGCTTCTGTTGAAGTTACCCCGTTCAGGATGACATACTGCTCCCTGTCTGTTAGAAAACTTTCTATCCAACCGCATATGTCACTGGATAGACCGTAAGCATGCGCTTTTAGTAGCAAGCGACAGTGCGGAACTGAGTTAAACGCCTTTCGAAAGTCGAGAAATATGGCGTCAATCAGGGAGCCAGTATTTAGAGCCTGTTGTATATCATGCACAAAGAGGGCCAGCTGTGTCTTGCATGACCGATGTTTCCTAAAACTGTGCTGGTTTCTGCAGATGAGCCTCTCAGAGTCTAGAAAGGTCATTATGTCTGAACACAAAATATGTTCCATGATTCTCCAACAAATCATGGATGGCAACAGAAAAAAAATTATATCCGCTGGAACATTCCTCCTCGGTTATTCCAGGAGTGCCATTGCTGGTCTTCGTGACTGGTCCTGGGGTCTCGTTTGTAGTGTCGACAGCAGGCGACACAGTCTCCATGGATTGTTAGGTCATCTTTTTGCCTAGCCAACCATTGTATAGTTAGGTCTGGCTCGGGGGCCTAAACTATTGGAGGATACAATATAATATGAATATTTCTATATTTGCAATGATATGTTACTTAGTTTTTTTTACTTACAATCGAATATTTTACATCCTTTGTGAAAAATGATGTGAATGACACACACACACACACACACACACACACACACACACACACACACACCACACCACACATTTCAAACGACCCTCGCAGACAAGTATGATTGATTCTTCACCATTGCCGTTCCATAGGAGTTGCTAAGATCTTTCTTCGGGGACTTCCAAGGTGAAGGTGAGAATGTCTGTTCTGCATGAGACATTTAACGTCATACCTCTTCCGGCTTCTCACTCAAGTACCGGCAAATTGGGGATCCTGGGGAAGGGGGGTGGGAAGGGTTTCCTATCTTTGGGGCTATTTTCTTTCTACTCTTCGATCTTAGCAACCATTTCTACTTTTTCCTTTCTTACTTCTCTTTTGAGTACCAGTCTATCTTTCCCTCTGTCCATATGCATAAGCTTCTATCGCTGGAGTCCTTCTCAATTTCCATGGTTTTCTATAACCTTCAACATATTTTCCATAAGTTGACTGAAGAATCAGGCTACACGACTACCCATACACATACATACAATGAAACACAAAGACAAACAGGAAGAGTACAGTTTAAGATAATGTGGGAACCATCATGTGTTGGAGGGAGAAAAGTGTGCACCTAGTGATAGGTATGTGCGCCTGATTATGTGAGGTGACAGTTCCACATCACGTAAAGTTATGTACAGGGATATATTTATATATGTAAGAGCTAAGACTATTTATGGTGATGATGACAGTATTACACTAGTATGTGTACATAAGAGGCGGAGGAACATACTGATTGTTACGTACAGGGATATATTTATATATGTAAGAGGCTAAGAGTATTTATGGTTATGATGACAGTATTACACTAGTATGTGTACATGAGAGGAGGAGGAGGAACATACTGTGGTTCGTTATGCTACGAGGTGCATTCAAGTTTTAAGGCCTCTGTTTTTTTTCTCCAGACTGGAAAGAGATAGAAACATGCGCATTGTTTTAAAATGAGGCCGCGTTCATTGTCAATACGTCCCAGAGATGGCAGCACCGTACGGCAGATGGAATTTTACCGCCAGCAGCGAGAATGAGAACTGTTTTAAATACTTAAAATGGCGACGTTTTCCTTACTTGAACAGCGTGCAATCATTCGTTTTCTGAATTTGCGTGGTGTGAAACCAATTGAAATTCATCGACAGTTGAAGGAGACATGTGGTGATGGAGTTATGGATGTGTCGAAAGTGCGTTTGTGGGTGCGACAGTTTAATGAAGGCAGAACATCGTGTGACAACAAACCGAAACAACCTCGGGCTCGCACAAGCCGGTCTGATGACATGATCGAGAAAGTGGAGAGAATTGTTTTGGGGGATCGCCGAATGACTGTTGAACAAATCGCCTCCAGAGTTGGCATTTCTGTGGGTTCTGTGCACACAATCCTGCATGACGACCTGAAAATGCAAAAAGTGTCATCCAGGTGGGTGCCACGAATGCTGACGGACGACCACATGGCTGCCCGTGTGGCATGTTGCCAAGCAATGTTGACACGCAACGACAGCATGAATGGGACTTTCTTTTCATCAGTTATGACAATGGATGAGACGTGGATGCCATTTTTCAATCCAGAAACAAAGTGCCTGTCAGCTCAATGGAAGCACACAGATTCACCGCCACCAAAAAAATTTCGGGTAACCGCCAGTGCTGAAAAAATGATGGTGTCCACGTTCTGGGACAGCGAGGGCGTAATCCTTACCCATTGCGTTCCAAAGGGCACTACGGTAACAGGTGCATCCTACGAAAATGTTTTGAAGAACAAATTCCTTCCTGCAATGCAACAAAAACGTCCGGGAAGGGCTGTGTGTGTGCTGTTTCACCAAGACAATGCACCCGCACATCGAGCTAACGTTATGCAACAGTTTCTTCGTGAAACAACTTTGAAGTGATTCCTCATGCTCCCTACTCACCTGACTTGGCTCCTAGTGACTTTTTCCAACAATTAAAGACACTCTCTGTGGCCGCACATTCACCAGCCGTGCTGCTATTGCCTCAGCGATTTTCCAGTGGTCAAAACAAACTCCTAAAGAAGCCTTCGCCGCTGCCATGGAATCATGGCGTCAGCGTTGTGAAAATGTTTACGTCTGCAGGGCGATTACATCAAGAAGTAACGCCAGTTTCATCGATTTCGGGTGAGTAGTTAATTAGAAAAAAAATCGGAGGCCTTAGAACTTGAATGCACTTCATACATCGTATACTTAAGTGGACAGAATTGGTGTCAGTCTAACGACTATTCTGATGAACTGTAGGATAATGGGACAAGCAGAATATATGTAGGTGTGTGTGTGTATGTGTATTAAATAATATTTCCAAGTGTGATGTCTACTGGGAACACAGGACTGGAAAAGTAATGGAGGACTCTAAAGGTTTAAAGAAAGTATTGAGAAGCCAGTGTAAGGAGTGAAGTAGGATGTTAATTTCTCTAAGAGGTATTCGAATTCTAGGGTACATAAAGGTGTATGCTAGGGCAATGGACTATGAAGCATACTCAGGAAGGAGGAGGAGGGCACACTCAGCATTTATTGGATGGAAAAGGGCAGGTAGGCAGACCTAAGAAAGGTTGACCTATACTGTGCAGGCAGGGAAACAAGAAGGGGATTGACCTGTACCATAGTATATTAGGAATTTGTTTAAAGGGGTGTACTTACCAAAACGGAACGAGGAAGTGCTTTCATAGCATTAACCTGTGGGTGATGTATAGGTACTGTGCCTAAAGGGAAAGGGCAGTATCGTGACAAAAATCACACATTTTGTAGGAACTATTCTGGTAAGTTTGAATTCTCGTTTCTAATCGCATTGTATGTTTGTGTGAATTTACATGTGTTGAAAAGAACACCTTTATTTACCCAGAGTTCCTCCAGATTGTAAAAGGTATTGAATAAATCCATACTTAGAAAAAGTAGTACGCGAAGTATTAAGGGTAAATAACAGCATACGTTTGGGTAATGCGCACTTGAGTTTACGAATGGAAAGGGAACAGAAAGATTCTTGTCCTTACAAAGTTTACATTGATCAAAAAGTCCATGATTATAATGGTATTAACACGGAAAAGGAAAGAGAGCTATAAACGAAGTACCCGACGGCTAAAAAAAAGTTATATAAATTGATGGAAACGTAAAGTAGTAATATATGAATACAGTATTGATGTACATAACAAACATGTATAAAATATTGTGTGTTCGAGCTAAGGGGAGGGATAGGTAGTGCCTTGAGAATTTCGGGGTAAATTCTTCCACCGTCTTGAACACGCGTTATTTTAGAGATGAGTGTGGTAAAGTAGAACTTTGTCTACTGCACCACAATTATGTGTGTGCATGACGGCCGTGTATTGGACGGATGATCAGCGTGGCCAGGTAGTCGCCGAGCCCACCTAAGAAGTTACACGTCCAGCTCAAGGAATAAACGCACTGTACTCTGTGCGAAGTCAAACATTATTGTGTGAACACTTTGAATGTTGTTGAAAGAAGAGAAGAGACAATTACTTATTCATTCACTCTCTTACTTTCGCAAGGTCCGGACAGTTGTCTTGTTAAACTTGGAGAGATTTGTAGACTGTACTTATGGAAAAATAAAAGTGATAGTTTCTGACAGACCAGAAAGTGTCAAGCTTACAAAAAATGTTTTAGTTGTATGAAAACTGTTATGTATGATCCAAATACAGTGTGATTGAGTTCAAAGTATTTTCGAGTGTACGGAGTTATTTTAAAAGTACAAAAAATTTCTCCAAAGTAGCTTCTTATCTTCGGAGATGAAGTTGTACAGGACATTGCAGCCGGCTATCCTGAAAAGAAGATCGGCGAAGCAACTCCAAGTAAGTTCAATAGCCAAGGGGGAGTGTGATTCTTGCACACCAGTACCACACTACCACCCTTAATCACCGGAAACCTCCAGACACTCATTTACACATTTTGATTGATCTCAAGAACAAAAGTGTAACTGATAACACCACTCTGTTGAATGTAGTATATATTGAAGCAACTGAAGGAATTAATTGCTTTCATATTTCCTCTAAATTTTAAAAGGACAGATTGCTACTTGCCATATAGAGGACATGTTAAGTTGAAGACAGGTGAAATAAAGGACAACAGCTATACATTTAAATTTTCGGACAAAAGGCAACTATATCTAGCCTCAGCGGCCAGATATAGGGGACATATACGTGTCGCCAAACTCCTGTGTCATGCCAAAAGAAGTTAAACATTAAGTTAAGCATTACATCTCGATGTCAACCAACTTTCCAGTCTTTTATAAGCCTCACAGATTAGATATACACAAACTGTATATTACAAAGCAAAAAGTCCAATATGAGTTGAACCACAATATTATTCAGCTGCCTAAATCACAGTTGCCAGGCCTCCAAAAGCAAAAAATACTCTACAGTGGTGGAAATGATGTATGGTACAATATTGAAATTAGCTGGAGACATCAAATCACATCAGACACTGACCTTCCACCACTTTCACACAAAATGGAAGAAATGGACACATTGGTCGAAACCTACAGATTACAGCAAGAAGGCCACAGAAATTCCTTTCATCCACAAAGATCTCAGATGCACACAAACCATGTGAACTTGCACAATAGTTCCTTACAATTTGATTTGTCATATAGCCAAGTTTTTCACCAATAATATTAAAGATAGATGAGTCAACATTTCTATTGACTGACTCAAACAAGGCATTTTTCTTCTCGATGGCATTGCACATGAGCATCCAAAACCATTGATCAGCTGTAAGCTAACTAGGATATGAGATTATCCAAAGTGTCCCAGGAAGATACTAACCAGGACATGTGGTGAAATTCCCAACTGAATTCACAATTGACATCAAGTGATACCCACTCCGAAGGGGGTGCATTATGGTGATGTATGAAAATAAAACAGCGACTATAAATCAGATTATTGATCAGGCAATTCATAATAGTATGATCATTTGTTTTAACACAAGTTTAAGCAGTTGTAATAAAAAATAAATAAATCCATGACATGTTTTTTTGAAATAAAAAGAAATATGTAGCAAGGAACCTGTGTTTTTCTCATTACGTTTTGTACTGAAGGACTGCTAAATGTAAGGAATAATGTTCTTGGTAATAGAGTTCGTTTCTACTGCTTTACCTGCAAAGTTGAAACAAAGAAGATACATTCATGGTTTGTGTCCCACACATCCTAACGTATGAAGTGGCCAGTGCAGTTGAGTACTTTGGAGTTGACTACTTCAAAGCTAATTATGTTGAGTGAAGCAGTTTATTAGCAATGCATAGTTCTAATATTTTTAGTCACTGACTTGTTAGCAACAAGACAATACATTAAGAATGAATATCGTATTGAATATTGTTTCTGTTTAAATACTGAAGAAAACCACAAGTCATTGGAAAGAAACTTCTTGGAAGGACGGCAATTAAACAGCTAATTAAAGAGAGTAGGGTTCAAAGATTAATTTATATGAATTATGCAACACGTTTGTCCTTTGAGGCTAAAGTTAATCAACTAACAGCAAACAGTCTTAAATAAACTTCAGTTATTGCAAAGAAAATGTAACAAATATTTTAATTTAAGGATCCACTATAATTATTTTTTATAATCTTATCTTCAGGATCCCACTAAGGCCTTGCAGCATAGTCTACTACATTCTCAATCGCTCCACGTCTTGTATGGGATATGGTAAACCAAATAATTCCAGCCAATTTGAGAATCTTCTTGTGCATAAGTATGAACTTTGTCAGCACAGTTGATTTTTCTCATTTCTGTTAGGTTTTTGAGGAAGCAGTAATTTCTGAATTTGAAATAAAAATATAGAGAAATAAATGAGGCAGTTGATAAACAGAAAACAGCTACAGTTTACAGTTTTTTGTGATTACATCACACAGTTGAATATTCACTCATATTTTCAAACTTGTGACAGATGCAAGTTAAACAGTTGTCCACTAGCTGATTACTGTTAACTGTCTCATAGATGACAAGGTCAGTATAGATGGAGGACAAGCTAGGACTTTGAAAGAAAACTAATTGTGTCCTTCGAAAAGGAACAGTTTCAGCATTCACTTTAAGCAGTTAAGGGAAATCAGCAAAAACCTAAATTTGGAAGGACAGGTAGGAGTCAAACTGCCATCTTTGCGAATATGAGACAAGTGTGTTACTAGAGCACCGCCTCGCTTGGTGTTTAATGTCTGGTTAGAATTTTCCCTGAGGCAATGAAAATTTCTAAGGGCATACAACTATTTAAAGAACAAGACAGGCACATTCAATAAAATTTGTGACCTGTTTTAATTGCCCCAATGCAAATTAATGTACTAACAACTGGGCATCTATCTTAAAAAGTATGATTTTCTCTTCACTAGGCAGTTCAATTTCTGTTAGGGAAATACTGCTCCATAATTAATAAAGCACTGACTACACATGAAAACGAAATATATCTCCAGTGCTGTGTGATTTTATAGTTTTTTTTACTGTATCACTTATGATATACTGCTTGCAAAGTCTGAATAATGTGGGACAATTAACTTATCCATAGATGTAATCCATACACAATTAACTTATCCATAGACGTAATCCATACACATTATAAAAATGTATGTATGTATATATGTATGTAGATATGTCCCTCCTATGTCTCCTCCTAAATTACTGGACAGATTTCAAACTTGGAACACGTATCCCTTAGTGTGAGGCAACAATTTCTGTGGGGTTAAGAACACTCTACCTGTCATAGTTCAGGAGATGTGCAAAAAACTTCCCTACCATACACGACATTTAAGTATGTTATTTCTCTGCTACTAAACATATTTGCAATAAATTAGTAGACAGTATCCACATATGCTGCTAAGTGCACCTACAAAATTATATGTTGATACCACAAACAGTTCTGAAGATGCATAATGTGTGAAAAACTGCTGCATTGTGAATGATGTTTTTGCTACTAACTCTATTCACAACACATTTTTCAGACAGTATCAACATATGCAACTGAATGTACCTACAAAATTTTATCACTGTATGATACATAGATCAGGATACATGACATCATACACATTGAAATGCATGATAAACTACTGCATCATGCATGGCATTTTAAATTTATTACTTCTTTACTAAGAAGTCTATTTGCAGACACTGTACACATAGTGCTGAATATACCTACACAAATGTATCGTAGTATGACATTTAGTGCCAGGGATATGATGTCATAAACACTGAGATGTGTGTGGAACAATGATGCATCAGTCATGAAGTTTTAATTCATTTATTCTTTACTACTAAGACACTCCTACAGTCAAGTCAACATACGGAAGTTCTTAACACCTGACAGTGCTTTTGACACCCTTCAATTGCGTAGTGCAAATGGCTATAGGTGAAAACAATAGCTGCCTATAGAGTTTCAAAGAGATGTTGCCACAGAGACTCATACAAAATTGTGTTGTAGATACTAGAAGCAGCTGCCCCAGTATACAGAAACTGTACATTTCTAATAGAATATCGGCAAAATGAATACCTTGATAAAACTGGCTCTGTCAGCTAGTTGACTTGTATTTAAGCAACAGAACACAGCCATGCTGCTGTGCAGAAAGTAGAGGTAGGTCTGCTGCAGGGCTTAGTCCTGATTAACTATGCTGGGAAGGGGAGAAAGAAAAACACAGGAACTTCTGCTAGGATTGTCTGGTAACAGAAAGCAAATTCAGTAAAACTGAATGGTGAATGGTCAATAAAAAACTGAATTCGTTCATGGTATGAGTGGTGGTTGAATTAATCAGGGGACAGATTTGTCACTGTTAGAATAATTTCAGAAAATTTATCAATATCAGGGCTGCACTTTCAGATCAAGTAATTGGTGTCTGCAAAACAATAAAAAAATGTGTTAAGAATAGGAAAATGGTGCTAACATTTAGATATTAAAAAATCATGGTGTGTCTGTGTGTGAATAAATACCTTTCAGATATGTATCACAATAATAGTTTGAGTGTGCTGTCTTTTCTGGAACTCTGGCAGAAATCAGGAATATTTTACTGGTGAAATTATTTGTGCACTGAACACTGTCCTATATTCTCAACATGTTGAGAATTGTTTATAACAGTTATATCTGTCTGCCAGAGGAAGCTGCGAGCATTATAATTATTGGTTAAACCTTGAGCATCATCCCTTGTAGTTATCAGCCTACCTAGATTAGAAATGTACGTGCTCACTAGAAACAACTGCTGTGCCATTATACTTCACGATCGGTAATGCCTTGAGCTGACTGTCGGTTTACAATGTGGATATTTTCTGACTCACTACTGGAAGATGTTTGTAGTGAACAATGTGAATGCACTGAAGTTTCAGTTTGGCCTCTGCACTTTAGGCAGCACTAATTCACTGCATTTAAACAATTACTAGGAAATTACCATAAATATAGCTTCTGAGAAACTTTTTGTGTGTGTGTAAGTGAAGAGCTGCATTTTCAGGCAAGTAAGGTAAAATAGCCTCCCAGCTAGCCGCGTGGTCCAATGCGCTGATTCCTGAGTGGAAGGTGTGCTCGGCACGAATCTGCCTGGTAGATTAGTGTCAAGGTCCAGTGTGCTGGCCAGCCTGTGGATGGTTTTTAAGGCGGTTTTCTATCTACCTTGGCGAATGTGGGCTGGTTCCCCTTATTCCACCTCAGTTACACTATGTCGGCAATGCTGTGCAAACACTGCCTCCACGTACGCGTACACCATAATTACTCTACCTCGCAAACATTTAGGGTTACACTTGTCTGGTATGAGTATGAGATGATCCTGGCAGGCCAAACCACACAAAAACCCTGGATTCGGTGCGGGGCGGTGGTGAGGTGGGTGGATTGCTGTGGCCTGTTGTGGGGTTGTGAACCACTGAGGGCTACAGCGGGGCAAAGACTCTCCGGCGTTTCTAGGTCCCCAGTTTAACATACAATACACAAGGTAAAACAGAAATAAAATTATAAAAGTTTAGGCTCATGCCCAATGTATTATATGACGTTTATAAACACCTTTGAGAAAATACAGTCTCATATTTAACATCAATAGTTACTCAACACCCACAAATTATAACATTTTTGTTTCTACAGTACATTGTTGCGTTATCATATATACAATATTATATTGTTTTACCTTTTCTTTTATCAAATAAAAATGCTTCAACATTAATTTCATTCTTTCACTTACATAAACTGATTCACAATCAAATAAGTTAAAAATATATTATAGGTCCTCATACAAATGCAGGCCTGTTTGGGAATGGGAGCAGTACTGGATATAGCACCAACCTCATAGTTCTAGAGAAATGTATGTTCAAAAATAGGATCTTTGATTTGACCTCCAACCAATTTAGAGGCATAGTTTTTTGCTGAAATTACTCATGACCTTGTGGAGTTTCCCTGTTTAACAGCACAGACAAAAATGAAGAACAAAGATCTCAAAATTGAAATACAATTCAATGTGATTTGAGGATCTTCCTCCCCCTCACAATGAAATGAGGAGTGACTAAACACAATAAATCACAAATAGGCTCCACTGCTTTTTATTCCTTACGCAATAATAATATGATTCCTTTGAAATCATTTTTAAACTTCTGACATTGGATAAAAAACAAACATGCCACATTACTCTACATATTTTCTCTGGATAATACCATATTCGGTTTCTGAACACATGTATTGACATCTACTTAAAAAGTTGCTGTCCTCTTTTCTTTAGAGTACGAATTTCACTGATCCAATCATTACACACACTAATCACAGGCAAGCATAAAAAGCAATAAAAAAGATGAATACCCTATTATTTCAAAAATAAAAATACCTCACTACAAGATAATGTGCAAAACCTTCTCCTGTCTCTGTTCAGTCACAAAGGAACAAAAGGGACTATGGTGACATAAAAAACTAGAATGTTTATTACAAACATGGCTTTCAATGGAAGCAAAACAAGCTGCATTTAGGAATCCAAGAGATTTCATGCTAATTCTGTACGAGCAAGGAATGATTAAATGATAGTCCCAACTCCATTTTTTTGCAACAGACTCAGACACACATTACACTTCAACAGCATGAGCGCATCCACAGAGAGAGAACAAAGGAGGAGAGAGAGAGAGAGAGAGAGAGAGAGAGAGAGAGAGAGAGAGAGAGAGAGAGAGGTAACACTCAAATCTTGTTATCACTTTGAATGTTTTAAGAAGTAGTCACTGAACCATACAAGAAAATTCTGCTCTGTGGTTGGGCAATGATGTACACAAAAAATGCAAAAAGATTTGCTTTACACAAAACACACCCATGGAAATTATACAAATACAACAAATAAATTAAGTATAACAGTTCACATGTTCACATGTACTGTCTATGTGTCATGAGAGAGTAACTCCATAACTCCATATGACATGCAGCTCAAGCGTCATACTTCTTCATACTTTGCTTTCTTCAGTACATTGTACAGATCTGAAACAACAACATTTTTTCTAAATTATTAAATTTTAGTATGCTCAATACATGAGAGCACTGAATAATAACATAGGCAGATGAAAAATGACATTCAGCAATAAGTGAAATAACAGTTCCAACAATAACAGAACAAAAAATGTAAATTACATTGGGAAGCAGACAACACAGCCAAAACAAAATATTTTCTAGATCAAAATATTCCACACCCGGCAACAAACACAACAAACTGAGCAAGAAATTCTACAAATCATGAAATGATGTGTATTTATGTGTGAAATTTCAGAAAATAAACACAAACATTTCAATCATAAATGCAATCTGAATGAAACAGAATGGGGAACAATCTTATGATGAAAAATTGATGCCTTTCTTTAAAAACCAATTCTTCTTTCCTCTCTGAAGAAGGAACCTCTGGTTCAGAATACTGTGAGTGCTGTGATCTATTTTTGTATGTTACTATCAGCAGTGCTTAAGGTTATGTGCTGGGCAGCCCTTCTGATTGTTATTTTAATGAACTGTGCTAAGGAATGGAGGTGTACTCTGACTGTGTAGAGATAAACGATAACTGGAGTATTCATTGCTAAAAGAGCTTTCCTCCTCCTGTTAATCACCTACAGAGAACTTTGCAGCCACGTCAACAGTTCCTCTTGCATTGATTATTAGAATATTTGCCAAATGAGTTTGGCATTTGTCTTCCTATAATCTAAAGAAAATTTTTATGCCCCTCTCTGCTGGTGTAGTATTTTAAATTTTAATTTTTTTCAAAACTTGCTTTCAATTATTTATTTCTTTTCTGGTCCACTTTGTGATGTAATGTCCATCCCATTAGCTGAATGGTCAGCGCATTGGAAGGCCACGCACGGGGGCCCCGAGTTCAATTCCAGGCTGGGGTGGGAGATTTTCTCCCCTCAGGGACTGGGTGTTATGCTGTCATCATCATTATCATCATCATCATCATCATCATTTCATCCCCACTGTTGATGCACAAGTCACCCAATGTGGCATCGCACTCAATAAGACTTGCACTTGGCAGCTGAACTTTCCGCCTGGGAACTCCCGGCCACTGACGCCATACGATCATTTCCATTTTTTGTGATGTTATCTTTTAGTGATTGTTCTCAATAATTTTTTTCAATTAAGACTCACTTTTATCAATATCTTTTTTGTGTTGCCTCTAATACTATAGTGAGAAATATGAGAAATATCTAATTCTAAAAGTTTGACACTTTACCATCTTTTGTGTCGATCCACTATGTTACCCTATCTACTGCTTGGTGTCTTACTGGAGGAATAAACAATTTGTTTACTTTTTCTGTACTCTCAAGCGTTATTATGGCAGTTATTCAGTTAGACAAACGCATTCTATGCTGTTTACGTTTAATTACATGAGAGTTCTGTGTTTTATTTGAGATTATTCCTCCTCCTTTCAACTCATCAATCCAAACACTGGCTTTCCAACAAGGTCGATTTATCCTTAGCAATTTACCCCTTGACTGTATCTTCAAAATAGCACACATAACTCATCATATCTCAAAAAACAACCCATCTAGTTAAGTTTTCTTCTGTATTCATCAAACTTTTTTCCATTCCTCCACTCCAGCCCACTGACATTCATCATTCTACCCATCCAGGCAACTTTCAAAATTCTTTTACAGAACTAGAATGTTTTATTACTGTGTATCAAAATCCTGCATGGATACAATGAGAATCATTCAGCCAACCAGTTGCATGTCAAAAGTTTATTCAAACCTTTACCTAGGTTTCAACAGATGTAACCTGTCTTACTGAGAAGAAGTAACAACACCTACAAATCGGATGTATTACAACAATACATGGAAGTAATATTCACAGAAAAAAGAAACATCAAAAATTACATATAGTGGAAATATAAAATAAACTTAAATGTTACATATTGCATGAAAAGAGAAACAGTCATAGGGCTTAGACAACAATAAAATGATCCATATAAATAATATGGAATCTCATCAACAGTAAAAATGATCCATATAAAATCTAAGGTAGATGTGCATCATACACACAAATGGACACCTAACAGGAAAGAATAGACTGTTATAACTTCAAGTTGAACAAATATATTTCAAGGAAGACGCAATACATGAAAGTCACAGATCAAGTAAACAGAGTAAGACGTGTGTACACTTTAACAGTCAAATCATAACTGAGTCCGAGGCTAGCGTCTGCTGGCTGGCTGGCTGGCTGGCCGCTTAGGTGGCGTTGCTGCTGCATGGGTGGCAGACAGCGCCACATGTAGAGGACGCGTGTAACTGCGCAACGGCACTTTGAAAGATCGAGTCACAACATAGACAAGCCAGCAGGAAACTTATGCCCTGGTGGCGTTTACATAAGGAGCAGTGCCAACCACAAAAGACAACTGGCAAGTTAATAAAATTACATTACAATAACATTACAGACACAGTAACATAATAAAAATTATAAAAAAGCAAATAAACCTACGCAAAAAGTGAACAATCTACAAAGCACATTAAAGTAGGATAACAACAGATTGCATCCTCCAGAAACAGTAGCCAGAGACAGTGGCTGGTCGTGTATATATACATGTGTGTGTGTGTGTGTGTGTGTGTTACCTGTTTCAGAAGAAGGCCTCTTGTTTTAAAGCTTACATGTGTAGTAGTCTTTTTGTTGTGCCTGCCTGTGATTCAACATTTCCACTGTATGGTCAGTAGCAATCTATCCTTTTCATAACACTGTCATTATTCCATCCTGGATCTTCCATTGTTCTATTTATATGTCTCTCATTCATTTTCATTTAATCCATTCCTTTCATTTCTTAGCAATCTATTTTTGACCTTGATCAATAAGACGAAGAATTTTTAGTGATTTCTGCGGCTTTTGTGCCTCTGCTTTCATTATATATTGTATAACACTGAACTTAAGTTGAACTAGTATTGGTACTTTTACTTAGGTCACTGGACACTGCCTCTGAGAATTCCCATTTTGTTTCATTCTAAACATTTTCTATTCTAAACATTAAGCGTTCCACTTCTTCATATACTACATTTGGATTTCAGCTAACTGTTCAGCAATACTAAGTTATGATCTGATTTATTGTCTACACTTAGGTATGCACTGCAGTCCACTATTATTTATAAACCTTTGTATAGCTAGGGTGTAATCTAGTAAGATATCCATCCATCTCCTCCCATTTTACTGCATACATTATTCTCGAGTGGTTCATTGGTTAACTACCCTGGTTTGTCCTAGGACTTTTGTCACTTATCTCTCTTTTCACCTCTGGAAATGTTTGTCAATGTGGAAAAATGTCAAACTGTACCATGGTTAATTTGTTAATGTAATGTTAAATTTTAGGTCCCCCTATAACTGGCTGGGTCAGCCTGTTCAAAGGTCAGAGGAAGGCAACAGCTTAACACCTACAATAGGACTACACCCAGTATAGTGTTGTGTCATAGTATATAGTGAAAGTACCAACTTTCATGTTAATCGCAGCTTTATTCACCTTATCCTCTTGTGATTCTTGAGGATAGCATTTGCTGATTTCAACCACATAAAAAATACTGTAGAAATTTAGAAGCCCCTCTACTCACTCATTTGTTTCATTCTGCCTACATACATCGATAATTTTGCCTTCTGCACCTTCCCCTGTTACAGCATTCCTGTGACCTAGGACAATTAAATTTTAAGGATCCTGCACATATTTCATCTATCTTAAGTGCTTGAGTTACAAACTTAGTGTAAATCGAAAAATTAAAGGAAGTGCAATGATAAAACACTTTTTATATAACATGAGGATTGTGGTCCAGGTATGATTCCTGCTAAGGTAAGCTCACAGGCCTTGTGCCAGCACTCAAAATCATTTACTACTGAATAAATGATAAATGCATCCTATGAACCTTGAAGATTTACCATGTTTCAGATGTCTTTATGATATTTCCTTTCAGTAAATGGTAGATGGTATTATGACACTATGACAAAAGTCTGTCACATTAAGATCGTCAATCATATTTCAGATTTTCTTCTGTTTTAAAACAGATGATTAGACTGACAAGTACAGTATAAAAAGTAAAATGTACATGCATGCTCTCTCTCTCTCTCTCTCTCTCTCTCTCTCTCTCACTTCTTACCTGTACTATCTGTCCTGAAACTGTGTTAATCCTGATCATCTTCAACATCCTCATCTGTGGTGAACTCTGACACATCACTTCCTTCAGCCTCTTGTTCATCTTCCTCCTCATCTGACATTTCCCACTGAGGATGCTCTGTTGGTATTTCAGGAGCTTCTTTCACATCCAGCTGCAAAGAATTCATTATTTATATTACTACAAAATCTAGAACAATTATTATTATTATTATTATTATCATTATCATCATCATCATCATCATCATCTACATTCTCAGCAAGCCACCATACGGTATGTTGCAGAGAGTATGTTGTACCACTACTGGTCATTTCCCTTTCTGTTTGACTCTCACATAGAAAGAGGGAAACATTACTGCATATATGCCTCCATACAGGCCCTAATTTCTTTAACATTATTTTAGTGGTTCTTAAGCTAAATGTAGGTTGGCAGCACTAGTATCATTCTGCAGTAAGCTTCAAATGCTGATTCTCTAAATTTTCTCAACAGCATTCCTTGAAGAGAACATCATTTTCTCTCCACGGATTCCAATTTGAGAACCCGAAGCATCTCCATATTATTAATTTTGACATGAGCAATACCTTATATTACACCTCCTACAATGGCAGATTATAATTTTAGAAAATACAGATATGAAAAAATACTCCACAAGAATGCATTTAACAGTGTGCTACTACTTCAAACAATTTTTAAATATTTAGGGTGTCTGAATATATGGGATTCTGTTATAGATTGTCACAGTCCCTTTTGTTGCAGTTCAGTAATGGTTTTCCCATGTAAGTTACCACTTCACCGTGTCCCATACATTTTCCATTGGTGAGAGATTTGGTGATTTTGCTGGCCAAGACAATAATGCTTCTATTGATGCATCACAGCTGCAGTATGTGGATACGCGCTGTCCTGCTAAAAAAGCACATCACCTTCCTATCGAAGAAATGGCAGTGGTACGGGGTTAACAGCCGTGCAATGTAGCAGGTACTGGTTACTTTACCCTGCAGGAGCACCAAATTTGACTGCGAGTTAAAGCTGATGCCCCTCTACACCAAGCAGCCTTGCATGGGACTTGTGTGTTATGGCGAATACACTCTGGAATAGACAGCTCACCAGGTCCATGAAATACGCATGTATGTCAATCACTTGCATACTCACTGAACCCCCTCCCATCACTGAAGACAATGAAGCACCATCCCACGCTCCAGTCAATTCTTTTGCATCACCTGGCTATCCACGACTGGCAGCATCACAGTGTTAGTGGCAGATTGGACAGGGGCACATATGGCCTTAATCCTGCTGCAAGCAGAGAGTTCCAGATGGTCTCTGATGCCACAGCAGGTGCAACATGTGCGTGGATTTCGTTCTTGGATGACGTTCGGTCAGCCACCACTGCACACACAATGCGTTGATCTTGACGTGCATCTGTCCTATGCAGATGTTCAGAATCTAGTCTACTAGTGTGGGAATGTTCCACACACCACTGTTGAAAGCAGTGACACACAACTGATACATTGTGGTCAACACATGCAGCAATCTGTCGACGTGTCCGTCCAGCTTCCTATAGAACTACAATGTGACCCCATTCAAATTGCTGAAGCTATTCAACAATAATACATACTGGTCAATGGGACACAATTGTAGCCTAGAATTAATGTTGCGCTGTTTACACCTAATCTCAGCACAATTACTCCCTGCAGATTCAAACTAGAGGATGCACAGAAAGGCCTCCTGACTGCCGATGACTGCGGCAAATGAATCATTAACACTACATCCACCCAGTATGAACATTTTGTATCAAGGTGCCATTGAACACCGTCTTTGAGGCTGTCACTCCCCCCCCCCCCCCCCCCCACCCCCCGGTCCCACCCCCCCAAGCAGTGAACTTTCTGATCTGTAATATATGCCCTAGGATCTTGCAATAGCCTGGCAATCAGTATAACTGATTTATGAATTTGTGTGGTGGTCAAGCAGTGTATGGAAGCGGGTAATGCTTTTTCAAATGCAGCATTTAATATTCCTCATTTCTGCATGTTGCCTTCTCTTTCAAAACCAGACTGATAACATACACTGGAAGGAAGGCTTCAATCTGCTCATTGGTCTAAATAGGACTAGAACTTCTAGGGCGTTTCAGCAAGCTCTGATTTTGGAAACTGTTGTAGCAGACATGCATTGTCCTCTTACGGATGTGACAGTAGGTATTATATTTCCCGTATTAGTTTCTACTAGTTCTACAGGTGATTATGAGACTTGAAACAAATCTGTGATGAGACAACAGAAATTATTCATTCCATTAATGCAAACGAAAATTTAATTGCGATGGAGAACTGGAATTTAATCTGGGGGACAGAATGATAGGGAGTGTAATAGAATTTTGTACAGAGCTCAGTTTTACCATTGCTAACATTTCATTTAAGCATCATGACAAAAAGGTAGTGCATTTTGAAAATTCATGGACACACCAGAAGGGTTTTAGACAGATTATGTAATCAGGGTGTAAACGTGGGGAAAAAAAATATAAATATTCCGGCATTCCCTAGTTAAAAATACACTTTTTCCCAGGTGAAAATACACTTTCTCGTGTTAAATGACAATACACTCTGCCTCGAAGTTGTGAAAATTATCAATCCTTAGAACAGTGAAGGTTTTATACAGTGGTGTAGTACTTTGCGTCACTTTAGGAAACTAAACCCAGCAAAAAAAAAAAAAAAAAAAAAAAAAAAAAAAAAAAAAAAAAAAAAAAAAAAAAACCAACATGTTTTGGACAGATCTTTGATGCGCAACATCACATACTTTGCATATTTTTGTAATACGAAAATATAAATATGAATTCCACCAACCACAGCACATTACTTTCTTAAGCATTGAATTGAGATTGCAATGCGCTTTGTTAGCCAATCATAGCTCACATCACATTATCTTGCCAGCAAATGACAGCAGATACACAGAGGATAGAACATGTAATATAGTCAGCCAATAGCAACATCACTTAAGTAACATGAACACAAAAATAAGAAAAGTTCATGGTTTAAATTAATACCGTATTTACTCGATTCTAAGCCGCACTCAAATCTAAGCCGCACCTGAAAAATGAGACTCGAAATAAAGGAAAAAAAGATTTCCCGAATCTAAGCCGCACCTGAAATTTGAGACTCGAAATTCAAGGGGAGAGAAAAGTTTTACGCCGCACCTCCAAATTGAAACAAAGTTGGTCCATTGTAATATGAGACACAATTTAGGTCGAATGAATGACGATATAGCTACAGTAGTTTGGTTCGAGTCGTAAGCTTAGCAGTTAAGCTTTACCAAGTAGCCATTGCTATGAGTCAGGTGCTCCGTCCGTATTTATACGGGTACCCTTAATTTTTCACGTACTTCGTCTGGTTTGAATCGATTGCTTATTTTGCTTTGATCTGATAAGTGCCGTTTTATCTGTTATAGGTGTTTACGTCACTCTAAGCTGAAAATGCATTACTATACTGTGTCATGCATTGTTTGTCGCATTCTGTTAGTGCGTGTTTACGGCCTGTCGCAACTCGCGGCATGGCTTGCTTTTGTGTGTGCTACCGCCGCTTACAACTGAAAAGAGGCGAATCGTCTCATTAGCGAAGCAATGGCAAGAGACTGCTATTTGTTGTTACTTACACTGCTGCTTTCTTTGATAATGATCAACAAGAACCAAATAATAGACTGCCTATGATAGAACATGTTCTGAACGAGAGTTAGGCGAAATTTTTTCTCCATTTGAGAATCTTTGCGGCTGCTTCTTTAGTACATCAAATTCTGCACAGAAATTAGAGTCATCTTACATTTAAATATCTAGTCAGTTGCCGTGCTCCATTTCTGACTGTATCAGTATTAGGCATAAGAATAATACGAATATAAACATGACACAATAAGTATATTCTTCTGCGTTTGCTGTTGTCTCACTCTAGTTTCATAGTATATTAGGCAGACAGGATTTAAATGAGATAGTAGCAAACACGGAAGAATACACAGCAAAATGTTTATATTCGTATAATTCTTATGGTGAAAAGAATACTGCTTCTAATTCACATTTCATCATGTTGCTATTAGCAACTATCTCTTCTCACAGGTAGGAAAAAATTCAGGACGTAGAGTTGGCTATATTGACAAACATCCCAAACAGTCTTGCCAGTCGGATTTTCGTAGTACATTGAAATTCTGCTACATTCGAAGATGAACAATACGGAATTTGTATTTACTTCGTTGGATAATGTATGAAAATGCAGTGGTAGAAACTCGGGGCGGAGAAAAAAAAGCTCGTCTTCCACCTTTTTTTTTTTTTAATTTATTTACTGACGCAGAGGTTTTGGTGCCAGTATTTATCTTTGTGCCTACAAAGCATGCCTGTGTAGCGCTACATATACTCGACGGCAGAAGTTAGTTGTGACGGCACCTACCAACATTTTTCAGAACTTCCGCTTGCTATGCACTCGATTCTAAGCCGCAGGCGGTTTTTTGGATTACAAAAAACAGAAAAAAGTGCAGCTTAGATTTGAGTAAATACGGTATACATACAGCATAGTTACAAGAAAAGCTAAGCTTTCACATACAATATCGGTCTTTTTTGTATCATTTAAGATCTATCAAACACATATGCGCCAGTAAAATGTTAAAATTATATATAAAAACAAAGATGAGGTGACTTACCGAACAAAAACGCTGGCAGGTCGATAGACACACAAACAAACACAAACATACACACAAAATTCAAGCTTTCGCAACAAATTGTTGCCTCATCAGGAAAGAGGGAAGGAGAGGGGAAGACGAAAGGAAGTGGGTTTTAAAGGAGAGGGTAAGGAGTCATTCCAATCCCGGGAGCGGAAAGACTTACCTTAGGGGGAAAAAAGGACAGGTATACACTCGCACACACGCACATATCCATCCACACATACAGATACTTGTGTCTGTATGTGTGGATGGATATGTGCGTGTGTGCGAGTGTATACCTGTCCTTTTTTCCCCCTAAGGTAAGTCTTTCCGCTCCCGGGATTGGAATGACTCCTTACCCTCTCCTTTAAAACCCACTTCCTTTCGTCTTCCCCTCTCCTTCCCTCTTTCCTGATGAGGCAACAATTTGTTGCGAAAGCTTGAATTTTGTGTGTATGTTTGTGTTTGTTTGTGTGTCTATCGACCTGCCAGCGTTTTTGTTCGGTAAGTCACCTCATCTTTGTTTTTATATATAATTTTTCCCACGTGGAATGTTTCCTTCCATTATATTGATATCAGTAAAATGTTAAATGATGACATAAATGTCTGGTCTTTTTCTAAGTGGCTGGTCCTCAGATTGTTAAGTTATGAATGAGAGTCAAACACTCCGTGGTTTAAGAAACTCATAACACATTCGCACAAGTAAAATAATTCATCTTGCGAACAAAAAAATTTACTTTGAAAGTAATGCTTCTCAAACTACCACTCACAACATTTTCCCACAACATGTTCGATGTTGGTTCATTTCAAGCAGTTGCCAAAGAGCACCAGAAGTCAGTCGTTACTGCACATGCACAGCTACAATGACACTCTGCTCATACACCATTTGTTGCATTTTTGTTCGCAACTTTGTGTGCGATGGGACATCAAATGATCATATGCCACAGGGCATGTTGTTCATGGGGGACATATGGACTTATTGTACTTAGAACCATTGCTTTTATCATATCTTATCCAGAAAAGGAATGGAAAATTAGAAAGCAGTCCTTGGCACAATGATCGTTTCAAAACTAGACTCTACAGTTCAAAGTGCCCTAATATTTTCTTATGTGGTGACTTTAACATAGATTTTTTTTTTTGTACCCTGGAATACTGGTATGCAGCATTTCCGATCAAACTAACATCCAAATAGCACTGCAAAAACCTAGCAAGTAGGAATATAAATTTCTTGCACATAAACAACCCAAATGAAGAAATAATGTCAAACCTAGAGGAGGTGCAAGACAGATGTTGAAACATGTCTTGTAATCAAAAAGCATTGTGTTTCATGGAAGGCAGATAGGTAAAATTCTGTTAAAGCTTTTTAGTATGGTTTGCGGAAAGCCAAGTTTCTTAGAGTACCATTACTATATTACCTCATGTTTGGTTCTTTATTATCATGTAACATTATTATGACATAATATGTGCCATAAAATGAAAATGTGCACTTGAAATTTACAGAACAGTTGAAAGTAGCTAATAGTATGCAATGAAACACTTTGTTCAAATAAACTGACTACCTCTGTGGAAAAGATTAATAAAAACAAAGTTTCTTTAGCAAACCAATAAAAATAACTTCATTGTTCTGCAAAGCAATTAATGTTTGGTGGCCAATAATGTGGAAATAAAATAAAACCAGAGAACTGGAACTAATAACATATTTTAGTCTTCCATAGTTATATTAATGTATTTTAAAGTATTTGGTAGCTCCCAGCCCCAGAAATCGATTTTGTTTTTATTTGATGCAAGAGCTCTAAACAAAGAGAGAATAGCAAAATCAAGAAATGTGAATGCAGGTCACATGGAGACTTCTCCCACTTACAATTCTGACTGCTCTGTGCAAGCACAAATCTGGCAGCACAGGTGTGCAAAAATAATTTTTCTGGGTAACATGTTGCTGCTTGCAGCTACTGCTTATACAGCTAACAGCCACACTTCCGGCAGTGAGATGCAGGAGACGGTTCTGCTAATACGAGACTTCAGCTCTGCACACTCACATGAGCCCACTGGCAACTGCTCAAACCAACCTAATTTAAACATTTTTGAAGCCACGCTCATCGAAAGCAGTTTGCTATTAAGAACTATTACGTAGTCTTTGTCTTAAAATCTTTCACAAATTTGCTGTCGGTGGACATTTGTGTGCGCACTGTGTTTTGTTCTTGTAAACAGTGTATTTTCTTTTCAACTTTAGTTTTATATTGATGTTTCTCTCTCATTTATGTTTTATTGCTGCAACATCTTCCAATAATGGGCTACAGTAAAACTCTTTGTTAGAGTATCAGTTCTTACCAGTCAAAATTACAAAAATTTGACTCAAAACTAAAACAATGAAAAATTCCCAGAATTCTAAAAAATTCCCAGGTTTTTCCCAGTTTTCTCCCAGATGAAAAAATTCCTAGGTGTTTCCTGAATTTCCTAGTTGTCCCACAGTGTATATATCCTTGTAGTGGTATGACAGAGATTTAGAAACCATATTTTAAACTGTAAAACATTTCCCAAGTCAGATGTGGGATCTGACTATAATGTATGTTATGAAATGCATTTTAAAGCCGAAGAAACAATACAAAACAGAAAACTAAGTAGATAGAACCTGGATGGGATGACAATGCCAGAAGTAGTTGATAGTTCCAAAGGGAACATCAGGCAAAACTGACAGAAATAGGCTCAGATGATCTGAGGAGCCAGTGCACGGAGTTAGTACCAACTGCAACTGGTCACCAATTGGCAATTGTGAAAGCTGCAGAAGAACAACTAGACAAAATGACAAGGATCAATAAAAATCGTTGGGTAACATACTAGTTATTAAATTTTATTGATGAAAGGAGAAGACACAAAAATACAGAAAATGAAGCAGACAAAAGAGAATACGGATGCTTAAAAATTTAGACCGAGAGGAAATGCAAAATTACAGGACTGTAATGGCCAAAGGAGAAATGCAAATCTGTAGAAGTATGCTTGCCTATGGACGAGACAGATTCACTTAAAGGGAAACTGAAGAAACTCTTGGAGAAAACAGAAGCAAGTGTAAAAACATCAAAAGCTCAGATGGCAAACCAGTGCTACACAAAAGTGGGAAGGCTAAAAAGTGGAAAGAATCAATAGAAGGGATGTATAAACAAAAGAAATGTGAAGACAATATTATCTGGAAAGAAGAGAAAGTAAATGAAGATGAGATGAGCGAGGCAATATTGTGAGTAGAGTTTGAAAGAGCACTGAAATACGTAAGCCAAAATAACAATCAAACAATGAAAAATCCACAATGGAATGTAACAAAGCCAAAATAAGCTATCTGACACAGTGAAATAGCATTCCTTCAGAATTATTTAGATCTTCGAGACAAGCAAGACTATTCAACATGTTCTTTTATTCTGAATTTTAAATTTTAATCATACAATCACACGAACATTCCATAATGCCATGACTGTTTTTGATCGGCATTCTGACTGATTAGGGTCTTTTATTTGTTATATTTTATTAATGTTCAAAGACAGTGTGGAATTTTTTCCTGTTCAACATGGTTCGTGGATATATGAGGCATGCAAAATACCTTCAGACTTTAATACGAATGTAATAGTCCCTGTACCAAAGAACGCAGTTACTGTCAGGGATGAAAACTGCACAACCAATATTTTAATAGTCATGCTCACAAAATATTTACACGAATTATCTACATACGAATGGAATGACTGGTAGAAACTGATCTGCAGGAAAATAAATTTTGATTCTGGACAAATATTTAAGAACTCATGAAGCAATACTGATCCTTTGACTTTTCTTAGAATACAGACTGAAGAAATACAAACCATATTTAACACAAATTTAGAAAAACCTTTTTAGAATGTTGACCAGAATATATTCTCTGAAATTCTGAGGACAGCAGGAATTAAATACAGGGCAAAACTGCTATCTACAACTTATGCCAAAAACAGACTGCTGTTGTAAAGGTGGAAAAACAGATATGAAAGGAAGGTAGTTTTTCAGAAGCGAATGAGAGAAAGTTGTATATGTGCTGTGTTATTAGCCAATACATTGAGCAAGCAGTAAAGGAAACAAAAGAGAAATTTGAGAAATGGAATTAAAGATCATGTGGTAGAAATAAAATTTTTAAAGTTTGTCGATTACATTGTAATTCTGTCAGAGATGGCAAAGGACAAGCCGAATAGAAAATATTTATGAGATGAACATCAATGAAAGTAAAAGAAGGGTAATAGAAATGTATATCATGAACAAACATCTGGTTTGTTCTCCTTACTGTACCACTACTCAAGTTAACAAAAATTACAATCTAATACATATTCATTCACTGAAAATCATTTTTCAATAAGCAGTATAGTT
Source organism: Schistocerca americana (assembly GCF_021461395.2). Taxonomy (NCBI): domain Eukaryota; kingdom Metazoa; phylum Arthropoda; class Insecta; order Orthoptera; family Acrididae; genus Schistocerca; species Schistocerca americana. Next base: position 185,528,410 of record NC_060126.1, read on the forward strand.
GTAGATAAGTTTGCAAAATAGAGATTGGGTATGGAACTGACCTTTATGTCCTGCATTTGGTCAAAGCCAAGATACGAATCTGACTTCAGACAAACAGTGAACGTGTAGATGCCAGGCCATCGTGGGGCAGTGAATTTTAACTGCACTTCCTCTTCCTCCACAAGAGCTGTCACATGGTATGGAGAAGTTAGTAAAGTGTGGCTCTTGCGATCACTGATATAAACCCACCAGTATTCCTGTTTATCCTGTGTAACAATAAATATATAATGAATTCTGAATGCCTAAAATAATTTTCTTAGAAAAAATAAACAAATAAAAACAAAAAAGCTAGTGTTTCTATTTCTCCTTATGGGGTACATTTCATATAATAATCACATTTTCTACTACTCTTTATGTTTGTTCACCCCTGCAAAATAAATTACTTTCTACATTCTACATTTTACTTTCATAAAAAGGTTCTCTCTCATATAACATCGTAACACTTGTGTTCAGCTGCTACTGCCTCTCTAAAATAAAGAATATATGACATAAATATGCATATGTGTGCAGAGAATTTTTCTAGCAATTCCTGTTGGTAATTATTGTAATTAGATATAAGTACAGGGTTGCCACAACTTACCCTGATTTGAAGACAAGTTTTAGCACTTTTCCCTGACAAATTTTGAGATCTCAAGGGCAAGTAAAGACATAAGTTAACAAAGAAATGCAAGGACTTCTGTATTTTTAAACATGTGAGCAAAAATCTTATGTACTAACACCAACATCTTTTGTAATGAATTGTTTTTAGGTGGAGGAAGCAAGCCACATGGTATATTATGTTTCATTAAGACCACTGATGTTATTTTATTTCAATAAAACGAAACACGTTTGGTGACAGAAATGCGCATTTCCTTGGAGTCCCAAGATAGATTTAAAATATCTTCACTGATTTCAGAAATAACTTCAGAAAAAAGTAGGCCTCTTGAAAGGAGTTTATAAGGCAGCGAAAAGTCATGTAAACCAACATTATAGATGACCTCCAATAAAATGTTGGTTCTACTATGTTTTTTATTGTCAGTTATTACCTACTTCTATGTCTATTATTTTACAGGTATTGTGTGGTTTTTCTTCCATAAATGGATGACTACATAGCGTACAAACTGCCAGCAACTGACACAATTTTCTTCTTCTTATCGTCCATACTTTCTAACATATAAACTACTTTTGAAGTGTCAAAACTTTACTAGAAAAAATAAAATGTTTATACGAAATGTACAATGTACTTGCAGTTAAGGCAGTCGCAATCCCTGAAATCCACCACCCTTGCCTCTGACCTGCCGAGGAACACCGCATTCCTGTATCCACAGATAAACCACAAAAATCAGCTACATGACAGGACAGATCCATTAGAGATACCCACAAAAAGGCCTGCGGTTTTGGCCCATCACGGAAGTCCACTTTTGTGGCCAGCCATTCACATGTCACAGACACCATGCTGATAAAATAAGACCACAATGATCAATCCGAGCAACAGATAATTTGCGAATACTCTGAGAATCAATAGAAATGAGGATCAGTAGCAACTCACTGTGTGAAGATGATCACTGAGCTGCAGACAGGCATATAGAACAGACAATCACACTCTCTCAACCAAATTTTTAGCCACAGCCGTTGTCGGAACACACACACACACACACACACACACACACACACACACACACACAAAATAGTTCAGACTTTGACCGCTGTGTCAACAGTCTCTGAGAATCAGATCCAGACAAACCACTCCTCACGTTTCCATGCCTTGCTAGGCAAGCAGCCCTGCCTTGCTAGGCAAGCAGCAAGAAGTAGTGGCAACAATGACTGACAGCTGTGGGGAGTGGTAGAAAGGGGAGAAGTAGTAAGAATGTGGGACCAGGGAAGTGGCGCACGTACCCTGCTGCACCTAGCCAGCGACGATGCACGACATCTCAGTAAACAACCCATTTCATCTACTGAGACACATAAACAAGATTTTTCCAGTGTTTGTTTTTCAAATTTCCCAGATATTTCCTGATTTCCCTGGCATGTTCGAATTCCGTGATTTCCCAAAACTTGTGCCAACCCTGAAGTACAACACGACAGGTAGACTGAACACAACTTTACTCCATGGAAGCTTTAATAACTTGGGCAAAGTATTTAAGTAACATTCAGCAGGAACTAATTATGTACACATACAGTTGCAGTAATAAACCTGGAGAACTGATGCTGGGTGTAGCTCAGCTAACCTTAAACAGACTTAGGCCTGTGGTGGGCTCTGACAGTGATCTCTCTCCCTCCACACACACACACACACACACACACACACACACACACACAGAGAGAGAGAGAGAGAGAGAGAGAGAGAGAGAGAGAGAGAGAGACAGAGAGAGAGGTCTGAAGTGCCTCTTGGATGACATCGCACTGCTGCATTCACGTTGCCTATTGAAATTATGCGCACGTCATTGCACTCCTCTTCTCTTAGGGAGATCACAGATTCTTGAGACATTCATGTAGTCTTCCTCATTCACTAGGCTCTGGCTAATGTGGCAGGCTGCAACAGGAGCAAATGGTCTGAAGTGCTTCAGGCGCGGACACACTTTGCACCCACCTTCCCATGTCAAACCATAAGGCAAGACCAACTACACCTGAAATGTTTTCAGTCGACCATGGGCCTCGGCTCTGGTGATGTTGCTCACAGTGCTGATGGTACTGGCATCAGTGGTTGCACAGAAAATGGTGATAGAATCACTGATGATGGTGTTGGAAGCAATAGAGGAACTGCTGGTGCGGCCACAGACGACTGATGCCCCTGCATGTGCAATTGTGAACTGGAAGCAGCAGGTGATACGATGCCCAATGAGGATGGCTTCAGAGGCGATGGTGTGACGTCAGGGGGCACCTGGCTACCCACATGAAAGTGAAGCTGATCATGGTGCCTCGGGGATGTACTCCGAGCAGATGTCGCAGAGACTCCGTCCCCGGCATCTGGTGATGAAGCTAAAACCCATTTAGGGCGATGTTTCAAACCACATGCCCAGACAGCTACACTTGAGCAGAAGAGGTGCAGCAGCTGCACGAGTTGATGTCTAGGTGGAGGGCACAGGAGGTGTAGCAGCATCCTTGGCTGGTGCCCATGAAGTAGCTCTGCTGAATGGCATGAAACGGTACAGGGAGAGAAACCGACCCCAAAAGAGTTGGCAACCTACTTTTTCCAACTGAGTTTTGAACACCTGCACTATGCACTTCATCTCACCATTAGATGGTGAGTACAACAGCGGAGCGAGGATGTGATGGATATCATGGGAATTGCAAAATACCACAAACTCTTGTGGTGAAAATTTGGACAATTATCGGACACTAACATCATGGGCAAGCCTTCAACTGAAATTTTTTTTTGGGTAAGGCTGTGATGATGGCAGTTGTGGACGTGGAAACACAACACACAACATACAAAAAATGAGGCTTTGTGTCAATGACCAACAGCAAGTAACGGTTGAGAAAGGGGTCAATGAAAGCCACATGTTTACAGTCCCATGCACGCGGTGGTGTTGGAAAAGGAGGCGATGATATCTGCGGAGCTGTTTGGTGCATTGCACACTGTGAACAGCAGGTAACCAGGCAGGTAATGTCACCATCCAAGCTGGGCCAAAACACATGTCGATGAGCCAACACTTTTGTGTGATACACCCCAGTCATATGCATGCAATAAATGAAGAGCCTCTGAACGAAGCACTGGGGGGATCACAGCCTGATGAGACAAGTGATCCATGGCCATGCACAAAAGGGAATATATGTTGAAAGATGTAATAATTACAGAGCGGTCTGACGCATGAGAAGGTGGCGAATTCGGCCAACCATGTTGTATGAATGTTGTGACCTTCCGCAAAACATGATCCAAAGCTACAGACTTTGTTATCCATGTTTTAGTTGCAGGAAAACCATCAACTGTGTGTGTGGCAACATCAATGTGGAAACAAAGCCATTCCTCCTCACCAAATCCTGGATCTGGACCTGCCAGCAGCCAGAACAAAGCATTGGCATTTGTGTGTTGATTCATAGGCCAAAAATGAATCTCGTAGTTGTAATACAACAGGAAAAGACCCCAATGTGATGTGTTGCTTTATCTGGTAACAACGTAGAAGGACTGAATGAGGAAACCAACAGTTTGTGATTGGTGACCAAGTGTTAATTTGGTACTGTAGGGAAAAAACACAGAGTTTCTTCACAGCATATACAATGCCGAAAGCTTCTTTTTCCATCTGAGAGTACTTAGTCTGAGCAGGAGTCAGCATTTTCGAGGCATAAGGAATAGGCTGCTTGGTGTCATCAGAACATCTATGAGCCAGTACCACCCTCAACCAGTACTGTGAAGTGTCCATCGCAAGGATCAAATTGAGGCCTAGGTGGTAAGTCACTAAGCAGGGTGCAAAGTGTAACATGATCTTATGGGCAGAAAATGTGGTTTTAAAAATGGCGACCAGCGAAACTGAGTCCCTTCACACAGCAACACATGTAATGGCTGCATGACTGTCGCTGCCCCAGGCAAAAATTTATTGTAGTACACGACTTTGCCTAAAAAAACTTGAAGTTCTTCGAGTGACATAGGGCTTGGAAAAGACATAATAGCAGAAACATACCGATGCAGGGGTTTGAGACCCTCACGAGATACTTCAGACCCAAGATAAATGACAAAAGGTTGAAAAAACTGACATTTTTCTAAATTACACTTCAATCCGGCTGCGTGGATGGAAAAAAAAAAAAAAATTGGTAGGAAGATTTTGTGAATGTTCCTCAGTGGAGGCAGTGGAAACTACAATGTCATCCAAACAGTTTGCACAACCTGGCATAGATGCTGTGTTAAAAAAAAAAAAATAAAGGCTGAAAAATAGCGCAGCTCCAAAATCCAACTGCAAGTACTGGTTCAGCCCAAAAGCAGTATTGACAACTAACATATGACGTGACTCTGTATCTAAGGGGAAAATAGGCATCCAACAAGTCAATTTTTGAGAAATATTGACCACTTGATAACTTTGAAAAGAGTTCGGCCAGGTGCGGTATTGGGAATGTATCCACTATTGAGTGTGCATTCACAGTAACTTCAAAATCACTGCGCAGGTGTAACTGGTAAAATGGTTTCTTTGCTAAACTAAAGGGATAGGCCATTCACTTGATGCAATAAGTCGAACACTGCCAGGTTCCATGAGTTAATCTAATTCACCTTTGACTTGTTCCCAAAGTGCCACTGGAACCAGATGGGCCCAAAAAAGATGAGGATGAGCAAAAGGTTTGGTGGTAACATGCGCATGAAGTGACGAGACTACTGACTTGCAGGTCATTGGTGCGGAAAATTAGCGGAGAATAGGAATACTCGGTTTATTGTAACTTACTAACTTTCATGACACATGGAGAAGTGTAGGGGAGCCCAAGTCAATGTAATTTTGTGAGTTTAACAAGTTTACAAAACTTTACAAAAAACCATAACTTCAAAGAAAAGCTTGTTTGGCGCAACATCACTAACTGACACAATGTTTACATCCATATCCGCAGAATTTTTGTATTACAAATAAATAGAAGCAATGTGACCTTCTTTTTTTTTTTTTTGCAATTACGACAGGCGGATCAGCATTTTGGGCAGGCTATGTACTCATAGTTAACGGAACAATAAGCACAGGACGGAAGCATGGAATGCAAAGACTGTTGGCTACTAGCCTGTTTAGTTTGTTCATGCGCCTGCTGCTGGGAACGAGGCTGGCCCCCGTGATGCTGGGAATGTGTGTGGACTGCCGCGGCTATATCTTCCGCCTGCTAACTATCTGAATATTTGTGTGGAGAAGAGAGTTGGATTGCCGATACCTCACACCATAACTCAATTTGGTAACAAATGACAGTATCTCTCACCATCTGATCAGCATATGGCACTTTAGGCACATCGGATGCAAAATGACAACTACTTAACCCATGGAGTTCAGCCGCCCATGCTCGATTGGATTGATGTGGTTGCCTCCCACAGCAGTAAAACCCAACCCAGGATGAAATAACATGTGTGCACTTACTGAAGTATTTTGAAAGAAGTTCACACATTTGGTCAAATGTTAAAGAGAATGGATCCCGCAAAGGGATGAGCTGACATAGGACTTGATACATTCTTGGCAATATCGATGGAAAAAAAAAAGATACAACATAAAATAGCATCAATAATACCAAAAGCTTGAAATTTTTGTCACAGACTTTTCTTGTGTGCATCCCATTTCTCAATGTACTCACTGTACGAAGAAAATGGAGGTAGATAAACCACATGGGCTGTGGAGGGCGAAACAATAGGTGACACAGACTGAGGAGCATGCCGACTAGACAAAACAGAAGCAAATGGTTGAAGTGCTTGAGCTTGATTGTCCAGTGCCTATGATTGGTGGTGCAATGCTGCAACAAATGTGTATTGCTGTTCAGCCAATCAATGTAAAATGTCCTCTGTAACACCACCAGTCATTGTGTGAATAAAAGGAGGACCAACAAGAGTAGAACTTTGTGCAGACAACAGGGTCGCACTGATTGCCAACCATGTTGCAATTACTTACAAGCACAACATGATCAGCAGACTGAACACAACTTTATTCCATGGAATATTTAGGTAACATTCAGGAGGAACCAATTACGAACACAAAGATCTGTAGCAATACACATGAAGAATTGGGTCTGAGCATAGCTTGGTTAACCTTAAATAGACTGGGGGTCAAGGCAGGCTAGGACAGTGATATTACACACACTCTGCCGATGACACAGCACTGTAGCACGTGCAGCCTTTTGATAGTACGCGCATATGTCACTGCATCCCTCCTGCAGCAATGAATTCACATTTACAGTGTTACAACTACTATCTGAGACCTCCCACTTCCTATCACATTCCTTTTAATGCACTACAATCCTTTTTGCAGTTGCACGGCATTTGGTCTTTTGCCATTCTAGTTTTTAAGTGAAAATTTTTACATGACAAACAAACAGAACAAATAAACTAAAATTTGTTTTTGCTTTAAATTTATTATTTTTCATTCAGTCACTTTTAGGTCAAACAAACTGTAATGCGTGTCGTGTAATTAATGCTGCACATAGAAAATAAAATTACTATGCAGATGCTGTTTCTGAATACTTACATATTAAACATTTATTTATCAAATTAAAAATTATTCTGCAGCCTTAATTTCAAATGAACTCACCTCTGGGAAAAATGGGCAGTGCACACTATGAGACTGCTTACTTCTACCCTCCAAAACTTTTTCTCGTTTATGCAATCGAGCCTGGAATTTCTCCCATTCAGTGTCATCATCTTCCACAGAAGAACCCTGCAAAAAGAAGAGATTCAATATAAGAAACATTCATTTGAATGCCATAAATGAAGGTGAACAGTATTGTGATGAAAGATGAAACATCGTTTTATGTTCCTCTGTTTTGTAAGTGTTACTGAATAATAACAGTAACCTAGGTTCTGAAAAAATAGTTTAGTGGTACTCTCGGAAGGTACACCACAACAGCAGCAAAAATTGTTGAACAACGGACTAAAAGGCAAGTTTGGATTCTATTGACACATTTTAAAGACAGGGTTTGGTTGTTTACCAGGTATTTTGCTATAAAAAATAGCTTGTTTCCCATGTCTCATTACAAAGTTATTTACTTGCTTTATTATTGCAATTATTTTTGTCACTGACAATATTGTGGATCGCTCCTACACATAACTGTTCTATGTTGTGATGTACTGAGGTATACATAACAGGTTGCAGCAAGTGTTTGTCACATGTTCCAATTTCTGGTGGTGTCCTGCTGTTGTCAGATTTCAAGCCTGAAGGCAAAGAGTAAAAAGGGCATTTAAGTGTGTTGTCAGCAGTAAATATTACGAAACAAAGAAAACTTACTTTCTTTTTATTTACAAAAATATAATGTGTATTTGATGTTATTGTTGTTAATGTGAATTTGCACTGGTTGTCATATATTACAAGTGTTGTGTAGTACAGAGAAAAGCCAGACCCCACAAAAACACAATTTTATGTGGCATGCGCAAAACCTAAATTTAATGACAAAACAAAGTGGTTGCTGACAATACGCAAACAAAATTGATAAAATGTGGGAATATTTGATGCAGTAATGGCATAATTTTCTTTGAACAGAAACAATTACCGAAATTACTGGCACTTTCACCGTGATGATCCACGAGAAAGCTACCAAGCAATTACACTTACTAAAGAATAAAAATATTGACAGATAAAAAAGGGACACACGTACAGCAGTCAGAATTAGCCAGAAATCAAAAAAAGGCCGGTGAAGGCTTGTACAAAGAGTTAAGATGTAAGGTTTACAACAGTAAGATGACACACACTTGTAAAAGCATGTAGAGTATAGATACATTGCAAATACGAAATCGTGTGAAAAAAGACTGGACTTTATGCACCCAACAAAGAACATGCAGCATCACACCATATTTTCAGCTGTTGGTCTACAAGGGGCAGTTAAATTATTATTTCTTGACTCAAAAACATATACAGGGTGCTACAAAAAGGTACGGCCAAACTTTCAGGAAACATTCCTCACACACAAATAAAAAAAATATGTTGTGTGGACATGTGTCCGGAAATGCTAAATTTCCATGTTAGAGCTCATTTTAGTTTCGTCAGTATGTACTATACTTCCTCGATTCACCGCCATGATTTCATACGGGATACTCTACCTGTGCTGCTAGAACATGTGCCTTTACAAGTACGACACAACATATGGTTCATGCACAATGGAGCTCCTGCTCATTTCAGTCAAAGTGTTCATACGCTTCTCAGCAACAGATTCGGTGACCGATGGATTGGTAGAGGCGGACCAATTCCATGGCCTCCACGCTCTCCTGACTTCAACCCTCTCGACTTTCATTTATGGGGGCATTTGAAAGCTCTTGTCTACGCAACCCTGGCACCAAATGTAGTGACTCTTCGTGCTCGTATTGTGGACGGCTGTGATACAATACGCCATTCTCCAGGGCTGCATCAGCGCATCAGGGATTCCATGCGACAGATGGTGACTGCATGTATCCTCGCTAACGGAGGATATTTTGAACATTTCCTGTAACAAAGTGTTTGAAGTCACGCTGGTACGTTCTGTTGGTGTGTGTTTCCATTCCATGATTAATGTGATTTGAAGAGAAGTAATAAAATGAGCTCTAACATAGAAAGTAAGCGTTTCTGGACACATGTCCACATAACATATTTTCTTTCTTTGTGTGTGAGGAATGTTTCCTGAAAGTTTGGCCGTACCTTTTTGTAACACCCTGTATAAATTATACACAGTTATGACTATATCACTTTTTTCCAAAACATAGCCACTTCCAATGCATTTTCTGTTCCTTGATGAAGTTCATCTTCTGTGCAAGAGGCTGACATGTTGAACAGTCTGGTCTTCTCCACAGTCACACTGAATACAATTTTGCCCAGTGTTAATTCCATCTTGCCAAGCAACCTTTTATTTGCCAACTCTAGACCTCAGTCCATTGAGGGATTTCCAAGTCATCCATTCCTCATCACAGCCAGGAGGTAACATTTCAGAAATCCTTTTCCAGTCGGAGGGAAGGTAGACTGTAGCCCTCCATAATCGTAACCCAGCTTTTTAGTAGTTATCCTAAGTGCCATGTTCTATGGAAACTCCTCCTTGAATTCAATTGCTGTGGGTGCAGTTTGTGCTCTTACAGAGGGTGGGTACTTTCCTACTCCACTGTCTTCCTTTCATTATTCACAGCTATTTCTCTCTGAATAGGAGGTGGTGCTTTTACTACAAGGTGGTAAAGTCATTCGACTTGAGCGGTTTTCAAGCAACCTGTTACGATTCTGCAGGAGTCAATGAGATCTATGTCCTCTTGTTTGGCACATGCTAATTATACCAAACAAAACATGCATATTCTGTCACAGAATAGCATAGTGTCATTGCAGAAGTTCGTATTGTTTCAGATTGGCTACTCAACTGTGATCCGGCCAGTTTCTATAGAAGATTGGAAACTTTTGACTTGCGCGTTTAAAGGAAGTAAGTAAACTGTTTTTTATTTCAAAAGTGATCACCGTAACTGTTAATGCATTTATTTAATTGTGAGACAAGTTGGTCAATACCTTCAAGGAAAATCATTTCAGTTGCCTACAGAAGTACTGTAACCAGGCATGCACCCGCTGCATCCGAAGCAAATCAATGGGCATGATTTTCTTTTTTTTTTCCAGTGCTCAAAAATATGGAAAAAACATGGGAAAGGTCAGGACTGTAAGGAGAATATGTACGGATTTTGAAGCAAAACATCTGCAGTATAATTGAAACATCTTTGGCAACATGCAAGCAATCATTATCCTGCAACAGAACGATGCTCTCCGTCAACATTACTTAGAATTTGCTGCTGATAGCATGCTTCAATTTTTGCAAAGTGTCGATGTAACACTGTGAATTAGTTGTGGCACCGTGTTCCTAAAGGTCAATGAGCAGTGGGGCACTTGCAGACAAAGAAAAAGGTCATCACGACTTTTTTGGTGTGCTTGCTGTTTAGACTACATTGCAAAAGTTTTGCTAGGAAGCCCTTACACATGCTCCACAAAGTCCCAACATCTGCCCCCGTGATTTACATATTTCTGGAGTCCTGAGGAAAGCAATTCATGGCCGTCAATTTGCTTTCGGCAATAAGGTGCACCCCTGGCCACTGTCCTGGTTCTGTAAGAACCGCAAACCTTTTTTCCATGAAGGCACTGACTGTCTTGTCTCACAAGGGATAAATGTATTAACAGTTATGGGGACTACCTTAGAAATAATAAACAGTTTACTTTTCTGATCTGTCTAGTTTTAGTTGGACTTCCCCTTGTAAAAACATTTCAAGAGAAAAAAGTATAGCTACAATAATGTGATGAGGTGGGTGACAAGAAAGAAAGAAAGGAAACAATGAGATATTCTGTGAGACTTTATTGTCACAAAATGAAGCATTTTGTCAATGAGACTCAAGATGTAAGAAGATACAATTAAGAAGCAATATGAGCAATACGCCAAACAGTACATTTTGCTGCAAATATACATTTAATAAATGTGTGTGCTGGCAGTGTTGGAATCTGCATTAGTGTACACAAAAATAAATGTATTTTTGATAGATGAAGTTAAGCAGAAGTCACTAGAATGAAACTTTGCTAAGGAAAATGAAAAATTTGTTTAAAATTCAGGGAGAATGGAGGAAATTCAGCTTACAACTGAAGGTTTGTGTATATTGAGAAGAAAAGATATAGAGCCTGTGAGATGGCAGAAAGAAAGAATTTCCAGTCATGTATGAAATGTTGCGGCAAAAAGACTGAGGCAACGAAGAAGTGAGGAAATGGACTGTTCAAATTTTCGTAATTATTTTCTGGAAACACTTCCTCCCCCCCCCCCCCCCCCCCCACACACACACACACAGAGAGAGAGAGAGAGAGAGAGAGAGAAATTGTATGTTGCAGCATGACACTGCGTTTTTGTTCTAACTCCATTTGATCTTCAAGTTATTCTCTGCATACCTATAGAAATTAAGAAAATGTAGGATAATGCAATAGTAAATTTTTATTGGGTAATTCTGTGTATCTAAGTGCTTTTTTGCATTACTGACAGCTGGACTTATGGACGGAAAGCTGCGCAGAAACCAAAGCATTGGGAGCCAATATGGCCAACTTTATGGCACTTCCCATTGGAGAAGCATTTACGGTGAGGTCTCTGGTTGACATACCAGATACAGTTTCAGTTCCTGGTCTCCGAGCTTATAGAACACTGATAATTCCACTGAATTCTTATATTTATAGCTTTTCTGCAAGGATACATCTTTGCTACAAGAATAGGACCATCTACTTTCCTAAACAGAGGGAAAACACAAAATAGCGCATAAAGAGTTTTATGGACAAAGATTTATTGGCATTTGTGACTGACAAAGGAGGAGGGGGGAACAAAAATGTGGAGGAGGAGAAGACTGAATGTGCAAATAGAGGTCTGCTGAATGCAAAATGGCCAAAACTAGAAGATGTTGTACTGAAATGGATTCAAGGACACTGTCAAAATGTCACTGGAATTAATAGAAAAATGATTCAAATACACACTAGCAAGCTAGCATTACAGTGGAACTTAACAGACTTTAAGGGTGGAGTTGGTTGGTGCTCCAGGTTTATGGAGTGTCATGGACTTAGCATGTGAACTAAAATCAAAATATCTCACAAACATCCTTAAGAATAAGAAGAGAAAATATTATCTTCCCATCACCATCTTCTACATCTACCTGTGCACCTGTACTCTGCAAGCCACCTTGAGGTGCGTAGCAGAGGGTACATCCCATTGTACCAGTTATTTGGGTTTCTTCTTGCTCCATTCACATATGGAGTGTGGGAAGAATAATTGTTTGAATGCCTATGTGCATTCAGTAATTATTCTAATTTTATCCTCACGATCCCAGTGTGAGCAATATTTGAGGGTTGTAGTATATCCCTTGCTGATTCTTGAAACTTTGTTAATAGACTTTCTTGTTGTAGTTTTTTGTCTGTCTTCAAGAATCTGCCATTTCAGTAACTTGAGATCTCTGTGACACTCTCCAACAGATTAAATAAACCTATGACCATTCGTGCTGCCTTGCTCTGTATATGTTCAATATCCCCTGTTAATCCTATTTGGTATGGATGCCACAAACTTGAGCAATATTCTAGGATGGGTTGCATGATTGATTTGTGAGCAATCTCTTTTGTAGACCTACTGCACTTCCCCAGTATTATACCAATAAACCAAAGTCTACCAACTGCTTTACCCACGACTGAACCTGTGTGATCATTCCATTTCATATCCCTGCAGAGTGTTACACCCAGCTATTTGTATGAATTGGCTGATTTCAACAGTGCCTCATTGATATTAAAGTCATAGGATACTATTTTCCTCATTTTGGGAAGTGCAAAATTTTACACTTTTGAACACTTAGAGCAAGTTGCCAATCTCTGCACCATGTTGAAATCTTACCAAGATCTGACTGAATATTTATGCAGCTTCTCTCAGATGGTACTTCATTACAGATAATTGTATCATCTGTAAAAAGCCCGATTTTACTATTAATAATGTCTGTAAGGTCATTAATATACAACATGAACTCAAGGGTCCACACACATTCCCCTGGGGCACACCCAAAGTTACTTCTACATCTGATGGTGACTCTCCATCCAAGATAACATGCTGTGTCCTTTCTACCAAAAAGTCCTCAATCCAGTCACAATTTTCACTTAATACCCCATATGATTATACTTTTGACAATAAGAATAGGTGCAGTACTGAGTCAAATGCTTTTTGGAAATGAAGAAACATTGCACCTACCTGACTGCCTCGATCTCAAGCTTTAGTGTGTCATTTGAGCAAAGGGCGAGTTGGCTTTCACATGATCGACATTATTGAAATCCATGCTGGTTGGCATTGAGGAGGTCATTCTGTTCAAGATACCTCATTATGTTTGAGCCCAGAATATGTTCTAAGATTCTACTACAAATAAATGTCAAGGATATTGGACAGTAGTTTTGTGGATCACTTATACTACCCTTCTTGTATGGGTTGTGACCTGTGCCTTTTTCCAAGTAATGGGCACAGTTTTTTGTTCGAGAGATCTATTACATATTATAGTGAGAAGAGTGGCTAACTCAGCCACAAATTCAGTATAGAATCTGACAGGGATTCCATCGGACCATGGAGCATTGTTCAATTTTAACCATTTTGGCTGTTTCTCAACACTACCGACACTCATACTTATTTCAGTCATCTTATCAGTGGTATGAGGATTAAATTGGGGCAACTGTCCTGGGTTTTCCTTTGTAAAGGAACATTTGAAAACGAAATTAAGCATTTCCGTTTTTGCTTTGCTACCCTCAATTTCAGTTCCTGCCTCACATTCGCCAGGGACTGGAAACTAACTTTGGTGCCACTAACGGCCTTTACATACAACCAGAATTTCTTTGGATTTTGTGAAAAGATATTATCCAATAGCAAAAGAAAATCATAGTGGAACTAAGCCAAACAGCGAATGTGGATGAAACTTCTCTGACATTTGATGTGCTGAGTAACAGAACTGCTGCCAAGAAAGCTGCTAAAACTGTAGCTATGAAAACAAGTGGATGTAAAAAAATGCACTACACTGTTGTCCTTTCATGTTGTGCTGATGGTACTAAATTTAATCCAATCAACATTTTCAAATACAAAACAATGCCAAAATCTTCTGAAATACTGCCAGGTGGTGGGTTCACGCACATAACAAGGGCTGGATGAATGAGACTGGTATGAAATAATGGATTAACAGACTGTGTGAAAGAAGGAAAGCTGTTTCATTGAAGAAGAGTCCTCTTCTTGTGATAGATCAGTTTAGTAGTCATTTGAAAAAATTCTGTGGCAAACAAATTGTGACAGGGAAACACACAGCTTGCTGTTATTCCAAGAGGACTTACTTCACAATTACAACCTCTTGATGTCTCGATAAATAAACCATTTAAAATGTATATGATAGAGCAATGGAGCCAATGGATGGTGGATGAACCCCAACATGAATTCATGCCAAAGGGAGCTTTAAAATGACCTACAATCAAAAAAATGTGTCAATGGCTAAAGCAATTCAGATGTTGATTTTCAAGGATTTTAAAGGTCAATTCGGTTTTATAACGTAAGGATTTTATTTTTTTTATTTTTTTTTTTTTTTTTTTTTTTTTAAAATCTGGCTTCGCAGTCTAATAATAAAAATATTATTTAAAAAACTGTTTTAAAGTTAAGGTGTGTCTTATAGTCTGTAGTTTGTAAAATACGGTAAGTCTCCAACATGCTAGCACTTCATGTTGGTGTTGTCTTGACAATAGTATTTAAGATGCTAATGGCTGTATAATTACAATTATTACCCCGTTAGTGCTCAGATTTTTTAGAGAGATTTTCTGGGACATCACTTATGAGGGGCATTCAATAAGAAATGCAACACTTTTTTTCCTCAGCCAATTTGAGTTGAAAAAATCCAGAATTTGTTGTGGGACACTATGGAATATTACCATTTATTCTCATTCAGTCCCTATAGTTTCATGATGTTCTGATATATGATGCCTCTAAGCATAGAATTCAAAATGATGTTTGTAACAGAAATGTGTTCCAAGCAGAGATCTGCCATTGAGTTTCTTTTGGCGGAAAACCAGAGCATCACAGATATTCAGAGGTGTTGCAGCATGACTACAGAGACCTAGCAGTGAACAAACGCATGGTGAGTCATTGGGTTTGCCATCTGTTATCATCGCAAGAAGGACATGCAAACATGTCCAAACCCCCCATGTGATCGCTGGTAGCATACAGCTGTGACTCTCCTGTGCAAAAATGCAAACAACCTTCTCCTTCTCCTTGACAACACAAGGTCTCTCACAAACCTGCACAGCTGAGAGCAGCCCACAAGATTTCATTGGACTTTTCTTCCCACAGCCTGGATTTCGCACCTTCTAACTGTTTGGTCCAATGAAGGATGCACTCTGTGGAAAGTGGTACCTGGATGAGGAGGAGGTTATTGATGCAGCAATACGTTGGCTCTGGCATCGATCAGTAGAGTGGTACCATGTGGGCATACAGACCCTCCCAGTAAGATGACCTAAGGCCACTACACTGAATGGAGATTATATTGAAAATTAGGGCTAAGAGAGCTAGCTAAGAGAGTGGGAAATAACATGGTGCACTGGAATTCTCTATAAAAGCAAATTCATGCCAGCTGGAAAGAAAACCAACCTTCCCTTTTTTTAAAGTGTATCATTACTTACTGAACACCCCTCATACAATAGTTCGCCTAATTCATTGAGGCAAAGGAAACAGACTACTTCTATTATTAGTCACACAATGAGATACACTGCCAAATGAGGACATGGTGTCATGGAAATGTATGCAGATGTGCACGAGTTTCAAGAACTGTTTCTCTGAGAGTACTGGGCGCAAGAAATACAGAAAGAACAGAAAGTGGATTTCTGAAATAGGGAGAGGAAACCACCTCAGTGAGGCTAAATGAAAACCTTGAGGTAAGGATTATGGTTTGGGGATGTCATACAATTTCACAAGGATGCCCCAGCGATGGAAGGTAACAGAAGACCACTGTGGTGGTGTGGGGAGGATATCAGGAAGAAGTTACCCCATTCTAGGGTGAGGGCTTGACATGAGAAAGACATATGTCTGGCAGAGTACTGTACTGAGGTATTCACAACCTGGGTGGTACTGGGACAAGGGAATGCTTCTGAGTATTTTGGCAGTGGGAGCTGTATTAGTGAAGCAGTGAGAGGAAGACATTGCACGGGAGATTCATTTGAGAATAAAGTCTGTGCAGTAGTTGTTGAAAGCCTGTTGTTGGCAAAGGTGCTAAGAGATTCAGCACTAGAACAGGTGTGTTTCTTGTGGTGTATCTAACATGGAAGCTGTGACAGCTATCACAGGACAGGTATTGTTGCTTACTTGTTGGTTTTATATGGGTTGGATGTGGGCTTCAGTAAGGTGGAGTGGTCAATACAATGAAGTTTACTATTATTTGGATAAGTACCAGGTGAATTTGAGTTGGGAAAGAGAGTTAAGCTATTGCTTGAAGCGTATTCTTCATCATTAGTCCAGACTACAAAGATGTTGATAAATCTGTACCAAGCCAGAGGCCAAGTTGTTGAGTCTTGAGGAGTGCTTCTTGCATGTCGCCCACATAAATGTTGGCATAAGATGGAACAATCCTGGTTCCCTTAGTAGCCCCCCCCCCCCCACTCCAGGTTTGTTTGTAGGTCTGCCCTCAAATGCGAGGTTCAACAGGGTGACAATACATGAGGATTTAGGGAGACTTTCAGATGGCTGCTGGGAGTGAGATATTTCTCAGGCTAAGGGACTGTGTGTGTGTGTGTGATGTTTCTGTATTGATGTTTCTGTACAGCAAAGTTGGACTAATAGTGACAAGGATGGTTCCGGGAGGGAGAGAAGTGGGAACTGATTTGAGACGTTGGTGTTTTTTATGTACATTGGGCGACTATATGAAGGGCTGGAAGTAGCAGGACTGTGATACGTTCGGTGGTGGCCTTTGAAGCCAGCTCCTATGGGATGAGAAAGATACTTGTTTTTGTGTATTTTAGGAAGTAGGTAGAAGACTGGGATGCATGCTCACAAGGGGTAAGGAGTTCTATGGAGAAAGTAGTGAGTCCTGGTGAGGAACCTGGTATTAAGGGTTTTCTCCATCTCAGTCAGGACTGAAGGAATGAGGCCATTAGAAACCAGTTTGTATGTCAAGATGTCCTTGAGCTATGACCCTCTGCCACATACTCCTAATGGTTAAACACTACAGTAATGAAGAGTTTGCATGCAGGGGCAACTATGATTCCTTTAGAAGTGTAAGTAGCTAGTTTCAGTTAAAAGTCTTCCAAAATCATCAGAAAAGACCCCCTTTTTAGGGTAGGGAGAACAGAAAGAAACCAAGTTTTAAGAGAGGTTAGGATTGAGACAAACCTTTAGTTAAAATAATAATAATAATAATAATTCTACAATGTCTACAACTTTGCATGTGCCATTTCTTAAAGTTCGAGACTTTATTGTGAAAAACTTACAAAAAATTTACGATTCAAAGTATTGGCGATCGTCTAAACTAGGCATCTGGGCATCGTTTGAGGGGAACCATGAATCAATCCAATTTTGCACTTGTTCATATGACCGCAAGTGTTAGTCAGCTGGGTCGTGTGTCATAGATTGAGAAAGGTGGCAGTCAGAGGGAGGAGTATCTGGAGAATACAGCGGGTGGGGTAGAACTTCCCAGTTCAACGTTTCAAGTATGTTTTGACGGGATTTTTGACATGGGGTCGTGCACTGTCACGATGCAAAATCTTTTTTTCATGTTTATCGCTGTAGTGTGGCCATTTGTCTTTCAGTGCTTGGCTCAAACACATCAACTGCTTTCGATAATGATCTCCTGCGATTGTCCCCATGGGTTGCAATAGCATCGAAAGCTTCCTCTCTTTCACAAACATGCCGGTCTTCAACGTCAAAATTACCATTCTTGAAGCACGGAAACCATTTTTTGCGAAGTTCTGTCACTAACAGGCAGCTCATCATAGGTCTTACCCAGCTTTTCATGAGCCTCAGCCGCAGATTTCTTCATATCAAAGCAGAAAATTAAAACCTCCCGCAGATGACGAGAACTGGGCTCATAAGTTGATGTATTCAGTCGAGAATAACTTTATGATGCAATCAAAAATCGACTGATATTTTGATGGAGTTTTGTTCTCAAATGCCTAAGCTTACTTATGACACTTATGACGAACGACTTGCACCACTACTTTGCACTACTGCAATCTATTGCAAAATGGCGGAAGCAAAGTTGTAGACCTTATAGCTTATTAATCAGCATAAACAGCTAGCTGTTGGTTAAGAATTTTCAACGATCAGCAGAAATTTCAACTCTACCCAGTTTTAACTCAATGTGAAATGTCAGCTATCTTTATTGCATTAAAAGATTCGAGGACTGAGAAAGGAAACTAATAAATTAATTATCTGCAGAGATAAATTAGAGTCCTCAAACCCAGCTGACATAATTTGCCTCTCTGAACATCATGTGACCACTGGTATAGAACTTTTAAGTGTTACAAGATTTAGGTTATCATCTAACTTTTGTAGAGCAGAAATGGAGAAAGGAAGAGTTGCCACATTCATCGGTAACTGTCATAAATTTAAGAACATAGACATTCATAAATTTTGCCTAGAACAGCATATGGAAGTACGTGCAACAGAAGTAGAATTTCATAAAAAAATCCTTCATAATATTAAGTGCATATCGAGTACCTGCAGGTAACTTTAATCTGTTCATAAACCACCTTGAAGCTGCACTGTCTCATTTAAATACCAAAACATAGAAATAGCGGTTGCTAGTGACTTCAATGTAGATTTCCTTAAAGATTCTACCTATAAGAACTTATTTGAGTTAGTAACACTATCATTCAACTTAATTCCCAATCTAAAGTTCCCAGCTAGGGTAGCCAATTGCTCACAAACAGCCATTGATAATATCTTTATAGCAAAGTTCAATGAACAAAATTATATTACAAAGCCAATAGTCAATGGCCTCTCAGACCATGACATGCAGTTCCTTCTGTTAAACGTTAATACTGAACAGGATATAAAATCTGTTAAATCTTAACTCAAGAGGGTAATCAATGAGCCAAAAATTGATTTTTTTTAGGACACTCCTCAGAGACATTCACTGGAGAGAAGTTTACAATGCTCATGGCATGAATGAAAAATACACTTTTGCTAATAAAGTGCTTACCTTATTTGAACAATGTTTCCCCCCAAAACTAACCGAGGTTAGAGCAAAGCCTACAAAGAAGCCATGGCTTACTCAAGGAATGTAGGTATCTTGTAAAACAAAAAGAAAACTGTATCTGTCAATCTGAAAAAGTTCTGATGTTGATGCTATAGCACATTACAAGAAATACTTCAAAATATTAAAGACTGTAATATGAATATCAAAGCAACTATATTACAAGGAAAAGAGTGTCATATCAGATAACAAATTAAAGACAATACGGGATATAGTGAAGGAGGAGACCAGTAGAATCAGATGTGAAGTGGGGCAAATAGCATTAAGAGTAAATGATATATTGGTGACAGATGTGTATAGTGTTGCAGAACTTTTTAACAAACATTTTATAACTGTTACTGAAAAGATGGGGTTGTCAGGTTCTGTAGATGCTGCCATGGGATACTTCAGACCAGACATTTCAAGTAACTTCCATAATACGAATTTGCTCCTCACTGCTGCGGCAGAAGTAATGTCCATCATAAAATCTTTAAAATCAAAAACATCTAGTGGGTATGATGAAATATCAACAAAGTTAATTAAAGAATGTATTCTGAGTTAAGTAACACACTAAGCCATCTGTGTGACCAGTTGTTTATCAGTGGAATATTTCCTGAATGGTTGAAATATGCTGAAGTTAAGCAACTGCTCAAGAAGGGAGATAAAGAAATAGCGTCAAATTTCTGTCCAAATTCACTTTTGCCAGCATTCTCAAAAATTTTAGAAAAGGTAATGTACAATCGTCTTTATAACCATCTTATTACAAATAACATACTGTCAAAGTCGCTGTTCAGAGTTGTAAACGGTCCCGATATTCGAGAAGGCTACCTACGCTTACAGTGAAAATGTACTTAATTCTTTGTAAATCACAATATCCTTTTAAGTAAATCAGAATGTTGTGGTGTAACACTAAATGCTGCAAAATGGTTCAAATCTTATATCTCTGGCAGGAAACAAAGGGTGTCATTATGAAAGAGACATGTATTAAGCTATCAAGCATCATCCAACTGGGAACTAATTACATGTGGGGTCCCACAGGGGTCCACCTTAGGGCTCTTAATTTTCCTTGTGTATATCAATGACCTTTCATCAATAACATTACAAGATGCCAAGTTTGTTTTGTTTACTGATGATACAAACATTGCAATACATAGCAAATCAAGTGCAGTCTTAGAAAGATCGGCTAATAAAATATTTGTGGACATTAATCACTGGTTCCTAGCCAATTCTTTGTCACTAAAAATTGCAAAAATACACTACATGCAGTTCAGAACTAGTAAGAGGTACCCCATGAGTATATGCCTAACACACGATGACAAGCAGATAGAAGAAGTGGACAGTGTTAAATTCTTGGGATTACAGCTTGATACCTCCTCATTAGTTATGTGATCTACCCATCTAATCTTCAGCATTCTTCTGTAGCACCACATTTCAAAAGCTTCTATTCTCGTCTTGTCTAAACTATTTATCGTCCACATTTCACTTCCATACATGGCTACACTCCATACAAATACTTTCAGAAACGACTTCCTGACATTTAAATTTATACTCTATGTTAACAAATTTTTCTTCTTCAGAAATGCTTCCCTTGCCATTGCCAGTCTACATTTTATATCCTCTCTACTTCGACCATCATCAGTTATTTTGCTCCCCAAATAGCAAAACTCCTTTACTACTTTAAGTGTCTCATTTCCTAATCTAATTCCCTCTACATCACCCGACTTAATTCGACTACATTCCATTATCCTCGTTTTACTTTTGTTGATGTTCATCTTATACCCTCCTTTCAAGACACTGTCCATTCCGTTCAACTGCTCATCCAAGTCCTTTGATGTCTCTGACAAAATTACAATGTCATCGGCGAACCTCAAAGTTTTTATTTCTTTCCCATGGGTTTTAATACCTATTCCGAACTTTTCCTTTGTTTCCTTTATTTCTTGCTTAATATACAGATTGAATAGCATCGGGGAGAGGCTACAACCCTGTCTCACTCCCATCCCAACCACTGCTTCCTTTTCATACCCCTTGACTCTTATGACTGCCATCTGCTAAGGGACCAGTTGGTAGGACATGTTCTGAGGCATCAAGGGATCACCAGTTTAGTACTGGAGGGCAGCGTGGAGGGTAAAAATCGTAGAGGGAGACCAAGAGATGAATACACTAAGCAGATTCAGAAGGATGTAGGCTGCAGTAGGTACTGGGAGATGAAGAAGCTTTCACAGGATAGAGTAGCATGGAGAGCTGCATCAAACCAGTCTCAGGACTGAAGACCACAACTACAACAGCTTGATAATAAATTCAACTGGGAGGAGCACACCACTGAACTGCTGAAGCGTCTAAACAAATATCTATTTGCAATTGAATTCTGTCAGACATAGGAGATATAAAAATGAAAAAGCTGGCATACTATGCTTACGTTCATTCAGTAATGTCATACGGGATTATTTTTTTGGGTAATTCATCAAGCCAAGCTAAAGTTTTCCTGGCACAAAAATGTGCAATAAGAGTTATATGTGGTGTGAGCTCAGAACATTCTGCAGAAGCCTGTTCATGGAACTAGGGATACTAACTACTGCTTCCCAATATATTAATTCCTTAATGAAATTTCTTTTCAAAAATATATAACTTTTTCAAACCAACAGCTCAGTTCATGGAATCAATACTAGAAATAAGAATAATCTTCACAAGGATTTAAAGTCACTTACTTCTGTACAAAAAGGTGTGCATTATTCATGAACACACATTTTCAATAACTTGCCAGCAGCCATAAAAAGCTTAACAACCAATGAAATTCAGTTTAAGAGAAGCCTACAGGATTTATTGGTGGTCAACTCCTCCTATTCCATTGATGAATTTCTAAGTAGAATCAATTGATTTGTGTGTGTGTGTGTGTGTGTGTGTGTGTGTGTGTGTGTGTGTGTGTGTGTGTGTGTTTGTGTGTGTGTGTGTAAGAACAATTAACTTCTGCACCGTCTCTGTGCAGTAATGTGTTCATTGTAAATAAATATTGTAGTTTTATTACCTTATAAATAAAAAAAACATTTTTTTAAAACTTTAAATTCAGTGCATTAATGCAATCTTAGTAAATGAGTGTCGTAAAATGATCCTTTGATAGAGTGTTGTAAAATGATCCATTGATATAGTGTTCATAAAATAAAGGCGATCATTCCACTTAGGACCTGTGGAAAGTACATAAGCTTATTTGTTTTAATTGTAAATATTTGTCCTGTATTATTGTTTTTCTGACATGTTCTACATCCTGGAGGACCACCTCACTACAGATCAATTGGAATGAGTGTTAATCTAATTTAATTGAAGCAGTTTTCAACTGAACATATGTCAAATATACAACTAAAAGAAGTCACTGTTTCAGTTTTTTAACTCATACTTTTATGGAACTTACAAAATACAAGAAATTGAAACATTAACAATTACAATTATAAAAATAAATGTTGATTATGAACAGAGAAGTGTTGAAGTTTCTTTCTGCACTAATCAGGAGTTCTCAATTTATCATACCTTCTTGTCTCCCTGACTATGTTCATTCTCTTCATCATCAGACCGCTCCACATCATCATCTGACATATCACTTTCATCTCCTGACTCTGCAGCAACCTTCTTTGTAGGTATCTCATGAGACTGCTGCAAAAAGAACATTAACCAATTTCACAAAAAATCTTTTGGTAAACTTATATGATCTGTGAATGCTTTCAGTATGTTAAAATGACCAACCTCCATGGGCAGCTGTAGTTGCTCCAGAAAAGAATGTCAATTGGAGGAGGAAGAAACACCATACACCTCCGCCAAGTTTGATGTTGGCAAATGACAATGCTTTCAAAAATTCTAAATCATACTTGTTCTCACATAACAATGTTAACAGAAATTTCAAAGAGTCAAACATTCACCTCCAGATGCTAATTAGTGCATTATCCCCAAGTATAGTGAATTTGCAACTGTATAACATATATAAATAAAATATTGCACGGGAAGATTATTTTCAATAAAGGAAATACAAAGAAATTTATCACTACACAATGCCAAAAGTTTACCTAATGACAAAATGTCCATAAGTCTTAGTTTCCTAACAAAAACATTTTACATCCTGATCCCCCCCTCCCTCCCCTTTTTCTCTGCCTCTGACACACACATTTTTCAGCAGAGGTAGTAATTATTACCTACTCACAAACAATCTCCAGATGTGTAAAATAATACTATTGCATTTATGTCAGCCATTCCCTAAAATTTAAAACTTTTATGATGAACCAAGAAGCCAATTGTATATTCTGAATTAATTATTCTCAACACCATCCTCTGATGCTCACTATATAACACAAGGATCTTCGTCCAGTTAAGTTAAGCCTCCCTCTGACTTTGGCCAACTGGCTGAATACCCATGTTGATCAATCTCAGACAATGTCCACCTTGGGACACCATGATAATTGTCTTGGCTTGCTCACAAAAGAACTATTCACATAATGTTTTTATATATGTACAGCATGCACTCAATGCATGGTTTTTGAAGAGAGCGCCAAATTAAAAATTGATAATGAAAGATTAAAGATATGGATTGCCATAAAACTACATACTAACACTCTGAGGGCTGGGCAGCTAGGATGTCATTCAACAGGCTGACACTGTGCTGTTTCGCAGTTTTTCTAAATGTTGTGTATCAGGTTCTACTGTACAGGACCTAAGTCGGTTTATAGCGCCTACTCTATATAATACCGTGAAGAAATAGACTCACATCAGTGATGATTTCTTAAGACTGAAATGAAAATGTGTTGTTCTCACAAAAACTGAAAAATGTTTTTGTCTTTTGTTTCGTGAATGGAGATAGGATTAGAAGTTGTTGGTTCTAAAATCAAAAACTGTATAAAAACTTAGTTAAAAAAGAACTGAAAATTACTTAGTTACATTTTTCTCGACAACAAAAATTTTTAGGCATTTTGAAAAACAAAGTCCTACATCGCATTCTTCACAATAGTACCTGGTATCTTTTCTTGCCACTTTCACAGATCTTGCCTGCGCAAGCTTTATTTCTGCTCCGAGACAATTTTGTAGCCAGATCCAATTTAGGGAAATGTCTTTCCCTGAGTCTGTTTACAGGTGATCTAAATTGAGTAGAATTTGATTCAACCTTTGTTCACCAAAGCAAGTGCCAATTTAGTAATGAATTCAACAAGACGCATGATGTTTGCTAGCAGGCCTTGACTTCTGTATAAAACTTACAAATTTACACCCATGGGTGGCCAGAAGTGGACGACACCACCACCACCACCACCACCACCACCACCACCAACAACAACAAGTACTACTACTACTACTACTACTACTACTACTACTACTACTTCCCACACCAGCCTTAGTTTGACATAATACAAAATACAGTCAAGTTTCATCTTCTGTATTATTTATAGTTCTGTTATAGTGCTGACACTAGATACTATCATTTTGTGTTTTGTCATCAAAAGAAATAAGTTCCTAATGTCCTCTCATTTCACAAAACACAAACGTTCTTGTCTATCAAACAAAAGTTTATTTTTTTCAGCTGCTGAGAAAATGAATTTACAGTTAGCCCTTTTCTATTTTTTAGTACAGAACTGTAAGACATTGTTGAAAATAAATACAAAGTGTATGAAAGACAACAACCAATGACCTTTATACAGCATGTGAAATTGTGAGGTGCGGCGAGAAGGCGAATGTGAATATACAAAACATGTAACACACAATGTTGTCTGTATTCCTTTCTGGCTACTATGAGTGACCATATAAGCATTATAGAGTATGTTTATATAAAACAGATGTTAACAAAGATGAGAAATTGGCAATATAGGTCCTATTTTGCTTGTCTCCAGAGTAAAACAGTTTTATTATTTACTACTGGTTGACAAACCCGACACTGCCCAGGTTTTCATTTTGCCAACTTTCAATTAGAAATGAAAATAAAAAATGAACTGTATCTGTAGAGTAACAGTGAAAAATCTTTATTTCCAGGTATTCATGAAAATGCCTTTGAAATCATGAAAGTCACACAAAGAAGTTTACATACTGAACAAATGTATGTACGGTATCCCAGACAGTTTCTGTACACTTGGTGCAGTTGCTTTGTGTGTGTACAATGCAATTTTGTAAAGATCTCTATGCCAACGTCTCTTCATAGCTCTATAGGCTGCAATTGTTTTCACCTGTAGCCGCCTGCGCTTCGCAGTTGAAAAGTGTCACAAGCACTGCCAGGTGTCAGGGATTTCCTTAAGTTGACTTGACTGTAGGTATTAGTAAAGAATAAATGTATTAAAACTTCATGCAGGATATGACATTTTTTCACGCAACTCGGTGTTTACGATGTCATATCTTTCGAACTATGTGACACGCAATGATATATTTGTGTAGGTACAGTCAGCAGCATACGTGGATACTGTCTGCAAATTATGTTGCAAGTATAGTTGGCAGCAAAAAAGTAATAAATATAAATGTCATGCATGATGTGGAAGGTTTTCATGCATATCGGTGTTTATGACATCATATCTCCTGACCTATGTGTGTTAGCATGATGTAATTTTGTTGGGCATATTTATCAGCATATGGGAAATTAATTGCAAATAAGGTTGGTAGCACAAAAGCTCTAAATTTAAACATCATGTGTGATGTGGCAAAAGAAATATACACACACACACACACACACACACACACACACACACACAGAGAGAGAGAGAGAGAGAGAGAGAGAGAGAGAGAGAGAGAGAGAGAGAGAGAGAGATTTCGGTAAAAGAAAAATACCTAGCGAAATGAAGCCAGGAAGAAAAGCACTTTTAAATAAACCTAACCTCCTGTAACACAGCTCATCAATGGCTATGAGATAACTTATTACAAGGCACTGAGTGGAAACTCAATACCACATACACTTCTAGTTCATTTTCTGCCACATCATATGTCTCATAATTGTATATATAAAAGATCTACTCACCAAGCGGCAGCTGAACACACACACACACACACACACACACACACACACACACACACACACACAAAAAAAAAAAAAAAAAAAAAAAAAAAAAAAAAAAAAAAAAAAAAAAAAAAAAACACGCTATAATTATGCAAGCTATTGGAGCCAGTGACTCCATCTTCCAGCAGAAGGGTTGAAGGGAAAAGAAGAGGGGTGAAGGAAAAGGACTGGAGAGATCTTGGAAAAGAGGTAGACTTCGGAAAAGTCACCAAGAACTGTGGGTGAGGAGAGATTTACTGGATGGGATGAGATGGGAAGACTGATCGTTGGGGACTACAACAGATGAGATTTAAAAACCTGAGAGCTTAAAGGCAGAAGACAGGGTAATACACAAGACAGAGATTACTGCTAAAACATCATGCAGAAGTTAATAAGAGTGAAAAGCTCAGTGCATTGTATGTAAAAGAGGTGGGAGGGGGATGGCAAAAAAGGAGACAGGTCAGAAAATGAAATATGTAGAAAACTATAAAGGAGTGCAGAAAGGAGTAGTTATTGTGAAGAAATGGTGAGATGGAAGTAATTAACGTAAATTTAGGTCCAGCAGTTACCAAGAACCAAGGACATGTAGCGCTACTTCCTATCTGCAGAATTCTGAGAAACTGATGTCCAAGGGAAGAATCCAGATAACACGTGTGGTGAAAGAGGCACCGAGGTCATGACTGTCATGTTGTAGAGCATGCTCTGCAACAAGATATTGTGGGTCGCCAGTATCCACCCTCTGCCTATGCCCATTCATCCTGGCTGATAATTTAGTGATAGTCATGCCGATGTAAAAGGCCAAACAGTGTTTATATATCAGCTGGTAAATGATATGTCATTTCACAGATGGCTCTCCCTTTGATAGTATACGTTTTTCCAGTTACAGGACTGGTATTGGTGGTGGTAGGAGGGTGCACAGGGCAAGTCTCACAGCATGGTTGGTCACAGGGGTAGGAACCATAGGGTAGGGAGATGGGTGCAGAAGGAACATAGGGCCTGACAAGGACATTGCGGGGATTTGAAAGGCAACGAAAAGCTATTCTAGATGAGGTGGGCAAAATGGAGCTCATTTCAGGATACGATTTTAGGAAGGCATGACCTTCTCGAAGTAGCTGATTAATACATTCCAAACCAGGATAATACTGAGTGACAAGTGGTGTGCTCTGAAGTTGTTTTTTGGAGGGATCAGTAATACCAGGATTGGATGTGATGGCCCCTGCTGGTAAGGTAATTACATTCAGTGAAGGCTAAGGTGAGAATGGTGGTGTCCTGCCAAAAAGAGTCAGCATCCGAACAAATATGTTTCCCTCGAATGCTAAGGTTTTATGGAAGGGTACATCTGACATGGAAAGGACAGAAACTGTCAAAATGGAAGTACTTTTGTTTGTTAGTAGGTTTAATGTGGACAAAAGTGTGTATCTGGCCTTCGGTGAGCAAGAGATCAACATCAAGGAAAGTGGCATGGGATGCACAATAGGACTGTAAGAAATTTAATTGGAAGAAAGTAATCAGAGATTCCAGGAATTTTAACTGTTCAGCCTCACCATAATTTCATATGGCAAAGATGTCGGTAATGTACCTAAACCAAACTAAAGGCTGAAGACGTATGGATCCCAGGAAAGCCCCCTCCAGGCAACCCATGAAAAGGTTGGCATAGGAAGGAGCCATACCGGTTTCCATGGCCGTACCCCTAATCTGTCTGTATGTCTGCCCCTCAAAGGTGAAGTAGTTGTTTGTAATGATTAAGGTGAGCAGGAAGAATGCCATAGGTCTGGAATCAGTTGGGCGCTGACTGAGGAAATGATAAGTTCCAGACAGACCATGTATGTGGGGGATGTTGGTATCGAGGGAGGTGGTATCACTGCTGACTAGCAAGGTGTGTGGTGTGAGTCGGACAGGCACGGATTTTAGACAATCTAGGAAATGGTTGGTGTCTTAGCTTTTCACTCTTATTAACTTGTTCACAATATTTTAGGAGTAATCTCTTTTTGCGTATTAGCCTGTCTTCCACCTTTAAGCTCTCAGGTTTTCAAATCTTGTCCAGTGCAGTCCCCAAAAACCTATCTTTTATTTGTCATCCCATCCAGTAAGTCTCTCCTCACCGGCAGTTTAGGGTGGCTTTTCTGAAATCTAGCCCTTTTCCTACACCTCGCCAGTCCTTTTGCTTCACCCTCTTCCTTCCCCTTTAACCCTTCTGCTGGAAAAGGAGCCACTGGCTCCAAAAGCTTGCATAACAACAACTTTTTTTAAATGTGTGTGTTCTGCCGCCACTTGGTTAGTAGATTTTTTTAATCTATCCCATTACATTGTCTTGTCAAAAACTGATTGTTTTCATTATTGCACTACACCTTTACCTCTTACGAATGCACAGAGAGATTCTCAAAATGATGGATACAATGACTTTTACACCAGAATCATAATCATCAAATGAACTGGAACATTGAACCAGGTATGCAAGTGTATCCTGTTAATACACCAAATTTTGGTACAAACAAAAGCAAAAGATTGATCTGCAACAATTGTCATTCCGTAAACAAACTGAAATTAGAAAAATTGTTACATATCTCATAATAAGAACGTAAACAAATAATACATCAGGCAAGTTAGCTAGTTTCACGTTCCATGGATCACTAGTATAGTGAAATGGGTCGTTTTACATTCACAGTACGCTACACATTCACGTGAGAATATGGCGACCCAGTGACCATTTACAATTGTTTATTATTATTATATAGTTATTGTTATCAGTTATAACCCACCACTTTCTAACTCATTACAAAAGTAGGATTTCTTCTATGGAGTAGAACAAATTGTCAAGGAGAAACTTCATTAGAAAGTTTCTCCCCCCCCCCCCCCCTATTATTGCATAAGTGACAAAAATTTTGGTGGAAGCATTAAACACCCATTTTTTGTGTGTTAAAGACAACCTTAATGTAGAGTATTGAATGTCATTTTTCTTCTGGTACTGTAATAATGTAAATCACTGTTCCTTTCGAACTGCAGTGGATTCTTTGCAACAAACTTATGAGGGAACAAACTGACTGTGAGGTGTCAGATAAAGTGCCTGACTTCTTAAACAGATGTCTAGAAGATGATAGTGTGTGAGCACCACATAATATTCTTACAATGTGTTTTTGAGCAAAGAACATTTTCTTTCTTGAAAATGAATTATCCTTGAACATTATTCCATATGATGTTATTGAATGAAAATATGTACAATATTGCAACTTACTGATTTCTCTCATAAGGATATGCAATGATTTGAAGAGCAAATGTGGATCAACTAAGCTGTTTTAGGAGTTCAAAATGTGCCTTTTCCATTTTGAATTCTCAGAAATATGGAAATCTCAAATTTTTGAAGTTTCCACTCTACTTATTATTTTCTCATCATGTGCTATATTTATCACTGGTATAGTACCTCTGCATCACCATACATACTCTACAAAGTAAAGTACAGAATGGCAGAAGGTGCACTGTAACACTACGATGGAAAAACGACTGTTTACACGCCTCATACAAACTGTAATTTCTTGTATCTTATGTTCATGGCCCTTATACGAAATGTATATTGGCGGCATTAGAATCTTTCTGTATTCAACTTCCAATGCTGGTTCTCTAAATTTTCTCAAAAATTTTCCTTAAAAAGAATGGTTTCTTTCCTTCAGGGATTCCCATTTGAGTTCCTGAAGCATCTCCATAATATATGCAAGTTCTTCGTACCTACGGGTAACAAATTTAATAGCTTGCCTCTGAATTGCTCTAATGTCTTCCTTTAATCAAAACTGGTGTGGATCCCAAACAAACAAACAGTACTCACGAATAGGTTGCACTAGTATCCTATATGTAGTCTGTTTTTACACATGAACCACACATTCCTAAAATTCTCCCAATAAACTGAAGTTGACCCTTTGTCTTCCCTACTATAATCCTTACATGTTCATCTCATTTCATATTGCTTTCCAATGTTATGCCCAGATACTTAAACAACGTGACTGCGTCAAGCAGCACACTACTAACGCTGTATTCGAACATTACCCCCCCCCCCCCCTCTCCAGTCACCATATTTAGAACTAGCTGCCATTCACCACATCAACTACAGGTTTTGTGTAGGACATCTTGTGTCCTCCTACAGTCATGAAACGACGACATCTCCCCAATACCACAGCACCAGTGAACAGCTGCAGATTGCTGCCCACCCTGTCCGCCATATCATTTATGTATGAAAGAAAATAATAGTGGTGGTATCACACTTCCCTGGGGCACTCATGATGATACCCTTCTCTCTCACAAATACTCGCTGCCATGTACAATGTATTGGGTTCTATTACTTAAGAAGTCTTCAAAGCCACTCACATATATGGGAACCTATTCCATATGCTCATGCCTTTCTTAACAGGCTTCAGTGGGACATCTTGTCAAATGCTTTTTGGAAATCTTATGGAAACTGCCTGTTGCACTCTAAAACCCTTTGGAAATCCAGGAATGTGGCATCACACCCTGAGCACCTCTGTCTAAGGCACTCTGGATCTCAGAATTGAACAGAACGAGCCAAGTTTCACAAGAGCTCTGTTTCCAGAATCCATGTGGATTTTTAGAGAGAACATTTTCAATTTTCAGAATGATGTTCAATAATTCTACAACAGACTGACGTCAGCAGTATAGGCCTGTAATTACTCACATTTGTCTGATGACATTTTAAAAAAAAAATAGGAGTGACCTGCAAATTTTCCAATTATTAGATACCCTTCATTGCTCAAGTGACCCACGATACACTTCTGCTAAATGTGGAGCGAGTTCTTTTGCATAATCTCTGCAAAACCTCCAGGTATTTCATCTGGTCCAACTGCCTTTCACCTGTTGAGCAGTTTTTGTTGCTTTCCTATTCTGTGGTCACTTTGCATTTTGCAATGAAATAGTTTCGGAATTCCAAATACAGTATTTCAGGCTTATCTGTTTTGTCTTCAGTTTTGCTGCCATTATGATCACCATGTTGTGGGTGATCAATGTACTAATATAATAAAGAGTATAATTAACAAACAAATAAAGGCAAACTCATTTTAATTATTTTCACTGGTAAATATATAATAAAAACCAAGTAACCAAGTACAATTGATATAATGATGGAAAAATTCAATCAACCCACAACAGCCATTTAAAACATTTACCTGTTTAAAACATATTCGTTTTATAATGCATAAAGTACTTTAAAGCAAGTAACTTAGTGTGGTGCCTTCATTAGCTCAAACATTACTTGCTTCAATAATTTATTTATGTTACAACTCTTGCAACTTTTCTGAAACATTTATTTTCATATATTTAAATAATTCCTTTTTGGCCAATATCTTATGGACTATTGATAATTATCTGTAAAAACTTGAAAATATTTTTAAGGTTACCTCGGATGGAGCCTGAGGCTTTTCATCAACCTTCTTGGCAGGTGTACTTCTGGATGACGTTTTTTGGGCCCTGGAGCTCTTCTTATTCGTTTTTTTACCCTTCTTCTGCTGCTTTTGCCACACTGGTTTTTTGGCCTATCAAAATGGGCAGAAAAATACTAAATTAAAATTCCTATATTTATTTAAAAAGTGACAACTGACATAAAAGTATGTCAGATTGGGAAAGGCATTAGGTAAACAAGACTGAAGATCAAAGTAGATTTCTAATGAACAGTACAACAAGGGAGTGAGAAGAAACAATTTCTTCATTTTTGTTATACAGATAATGGAATATTTAATTTCAAGCAATGGAAAGTCCAGGACGGAATGTAACAATACTGGCAGTGTGGTTTCAGTTGCCTGAGACTGCAGTTGTGTCAGTTGCATTTGCTTGTGTGTGTCGTCTATTGTTGACAGAGGCCTTAATGGCCGAAAGCTTTATTTGCGACAGTCTTTTTGTTGTGCCTATCTGTGACTCAGCATATCTGCTATATGGTAAGTAGCAATTTTCATAATATTGTTGGAATATTTTATTTTTGTTTTATCAAATCACAGTAACACAAACACTCAGTCAGGAGATGAACTGTTGTAACTCAATAACAGACAGTGTAATTAATTGTACTTGAAATACTAATCCAATGTTGAAGTGCACTGGCAAATAAGAAATCAGTGCCTTCTAATTCACTTACAACTTTTCTTTTTCTCAGCAATTGTAGCTCAAGCTACTGCTACTCATCCTCTGAATACTTTCCAAAATTATCATAAACCTTTTATTTTAATCCTGTAGTGGTGCCACCTGACATTACCACGGAAAGTGAGTAGTAGGTGTAACATTACTATCGATCACTGTGGTGCTAGTATTCAGCTGGCACTGTTCCAGACAAATCCTCTGCTGATATCATGCCAGACTCCAGCATATAAGTCAGCTCAAAGCAATAATCTCACTCTTATTTCTCTGTGTGTTACGTTGCAAGCAGTGGGGCGCACGCTGCAAGTGCTATTATATTGGCTCTGATGGACTCTAGTTGCAGTATTGATCAGGGGTATTGTGTGTGTGTGTGTGTGTGTGTGTGTGTGTGTGTGGATCACCTCCTTACAAAAGTGGCAACAACTTGGAACCTATGATGTGTGCAAATCGGACTTTGAAAAATTTCATAATTAATCAGGTATGTGGGTTTTAAACTATGGAATATTTACAGTAACTCCAAATGCAAGCAACACAGGATTATCAGGAGCTAATGACAGCTATATTGTAGACAGCACAAGAGTTGGAGAATGTAGCAGGAACGTCTCCTACTCCATGCATATTTACAGTCTTTCTACCACTTAACAATGTGGAGAGTAGGATGCTTAATTGTGATTACTGCAATTATATTTTTTGGCTTGTCGAATTGCCAACTTGGAAAGACAAAAGGCCACATTCTTGTTAGGAAACCCCAAACTTTACCATCTAATATAAAAATTAGCGTCATTAACGAATCTGGCGGAACTTGCCTAGATCCTTTCTTCGCCTGCAAGAACACAAAGAGACATATAATTACAGGCATGTTAGAATTTGGCACTGATAAAAATCCCCAAATAATCATATCTGAACTGGGCTGCTGATTTACAGGAATTAAGTAGAATTTGCAATTTCAAATGTTTGTGCATCAACAGCAGCACTATTGCGTGGCTATAAACATTGTTTCCATTCACCACACATGCAGCATGTCTGTCCCCCATCGGCACGAACATGCCACACATGTGACAAAAAAGGACACTTGCAAGAGATATATTTCAGCAGTTGTAATGCAAATACATCCCAACCTATGGAAGTTTGCCAAGTATGTGATAAATCCATGGAAGTGCCGCCTTTTCAGGATGCAAACCAGAGAAAGTCCTTAGATGCATTCATAGGCAAGCACTTCACAAAATTATTTCTGGACACTACAGTAGCTGTGGCCTTGCTAAACCAATCTACTTATTTAAGTTTAGGGGGCACCACACTTGGAGATAGATGAGACAAACCTTTGGAGCTATCGAGCCTTGCTAGGAAAATTTACAGTTTTACTTACTTATGACAAAGCCACTCACCCAGTAATTTTTTCTAATGACCCCCCCCCCCCCCCCCCACGCCCCCCCCCCCCCCCCGTCAACAATGTGTTCAGGATAGATTCTCTTCACACTTTTGGATTTTCAATTCACGAAACAATAAAACACTGAAAATGCTACTTCCGCAAGTATTCTTACAGGCAACTGCCAGTGACGGACTTGGGTTTTAATCTCTCTGCTGACGACTTGAATAAGAGGAAGATTTTTTCCTGGCCACGACCTGCAAGGAAAAGACATCCAACACTGCACCTAAAACACAGTGCTCTTATAGCAATGTCCATGGCCATCTAGACTAAAAGCCACAGTCCGCCAGAACAGTTTGATGGCCACCAATTACTGCATCCTCTTGGACATTTTGCACCTTGTACCGGGGCATGTCATCACCAAGCCTTCTCCTTCCCAGATTGTCACTCTTGTGTGGCCCACAGGGGTGGATGCCATGCAACCTGTATCTGTGGGATGGGTTCTGCCCACCATGGGTCTATGACGTATCATGTAGCCCGGCCTCTGTTCACAAATTTCTACACCAGAACTGACATTAATTTTGCCTCTCCATGCTTGTCAGCAATTGCTGGTTTCTCCACACCTGTGGATCCTCGGTTCCACGGTGAAACATGTAACTCCCATTGAGCACTCCCATTGCCCACACTTTTCACAGTAATGGTCATGGACATTGTTCTGCCACCTTCCCACATGTCGGCACCTCTGGACCGCATACCACCTATTTTATTCTACCTCCCCCCCCCCCCCCCTCTCCGTGTTCACAGCTATGGGGTGTCATTACTCAGATGATGCAGATCCCAAGGTATTCCCTCTGAGGGATCAGACCAGGCTCTGGCATATAAACCAGAGCTAGGTCAGTCTGACTACCCTTCTCTGCATGTGTTATTTTTCGAGCTGTGGAGTGCAATCAAATGAGAAATACAGTAATGAAAAAAATCACATGACCTAACAATTTGTTACAGTTTATCTTTCTTAACTTCTAGCAGTGTACAATAATTAAGTAGGAAGACTGCTGGAATTGTATGAACAATAAATTTCGTGTGAGACGGTGGCAAAGTGCATCACGTGAAATATAATAGACGTCTCTGGTGCTATTGTATGCTTCGAGTTTTGTGTGTGTAATACAATGTTCCATGGTGGTTTTATTCAATGTATTTTACCCGGAAGTGCAAATACAGTTACTGGTACTTAATGTCTTATACTCACTGTTACTTATTCAACTGTGTTGACTCTAATATAGATTATGGGCCCGCGATGCATTTGGAATATGTATATCCATAATATAGTAGTGAGGAAGTATTGGAAAAGTTACAAGAAGTGCATGTGCGTGAAGTAAGAGTTATCCTTACAAGGCGAATGCAACTCTTTTGTATTATTCTTTGGTATTATTCTTTATGTTAAGAAAGACCAAAGTTACTGTGAAAATGAGTGCAGAACAAATTCTGCAGATTGAACAACTTAGAGGTTGCAAAAACTATGTAACATGGAAATTTGCAGTAGAAGCGTATTTACGTTTGGATGACCTATGGAGTGAAGTGGACGGGACAATGGAAACCACAGATCAGAATTATTCAAGTACAAATAGGAAAGCAAAATCAAAGTTGATATTACTGGATGACTCAGTGAATTATGTTCACATTGATAAAGCTGTGACAGCAAAGGAAGTCAGAGACAAATTACGAACAGCATTTCAGGATGTAGGTCTTACAAGGAAAATAGGACTATTATGTGAGTTAATTACCACTCAGCTGGACAAATGCAAGAGTGTAGACGAATATGTCAATAAAATAATAGCTATGTCGAACTGACTGAGAAACATTGGGTTTGAGATTGCTGACAAATGGATAGGGGCACTACTGTCGGCAGGACTGTCCAAAAGGTATGCGCCTATGATTATGGGGCTGGAAAGCTCAGCTATACCAATCATGGGCGACAGAGTTAAAGGGAAAATACTACAGGATGTCAAGAGTACTTCAAGATGTCATGTATTGGAGAAGGAAACTGCATCTGCTCTTTATTAAAAAAAACAAAAGAAGGAAATCAGTGAAGTGCTATAGATGTCAGAAGAAGGGGCATATTGCATCTCAGCGCAGAGAAAAAGTAAACCAAAGGTCAGACACACAGCAAGAGGTATGCTGCTGAAAGCTCAGAGAGAGGGACCAATAATAAAGGTAAGGCACACACTTGTTTTTATTCTTTTGGAGATGTGGGTAATTGTCAACTGGAATGGATTTTAGACTCAGATGCATCTGTGCAAATTGTTAAAGACAAATATCTTCTTTATGATATTAAAGGTAAGACTCATACAGGAATATCTACTGTTGATGGCAGCAAGCTCCAATGTCATTTGGCTGGGAAACTAGAACTACTTGTAAGTGTAAATGGTGAACCCGATATTGTTACAGCACTTGGATGTTCATTATGTAATAAATGTTGCGACTAACCTACTGTCTGTAGTGGATATTGTCAAGAACAAAAATACAGTCACTTTTGACATGCATGGAGCAAGAGTAATCAACGAAAACAGTGAAGTTATAACTACAGCAAGTAACGAAAGGGGCATTTTTAAGTTGGGTACCTTTGATAGTAAACACAGATATGTTAAGTCATTCATTACACTCAACGGAAGGTTTTTATGGCAGAGCAGACTTGGACACCTACATAGAAAGGGTATGTCTTTTATAAGGGATATGGTAAAGGGAGTACAGAATTATAATGTATTCAAGGATCCTTGTGAGACGTGCATAAAAGGAAAACAAGCAAGGCTACCTTTTAAGACTAGTAAAACTAAATCTGCAGATGTCTTACAGTTAATCCATACAGATGTATGTGGCCCGATGGAGTGTGAATCCATAGGTGGGAGTTATTATTTTCTTACATTTACTGATGGTTATTCACAATATACTTATATTTATACTCTTAGTTTCAAAGTCCAAGTGAGTGACACTTTTGAGGAATATTATAATTTCGTCGAAATGTGGACACGAAAGAAGATTAACCCTTCTAGTGCCAAATACGATCTAATCGGATCGTACGGTATGCGTGAAAAGTGCCACGTACGATCTAATCGTACTGTCGTTTTCGCGCACTTTTCTTTCAAACTAAGGCACAGATCGCGGTATATCGATGTTGTGAAGACAAATGAAGGTCGAAAGATAGTCGATGCCAATAATCAATATTTTCGAGTTCCAAACACAAGGTTGTTTTTCGTTCGTTTTGAAGGTACTATGGCGCCACCAAGCAAGAAGTCTCGTTTGAGTGCAATGTATACCACGGAAAGTAGTGAAAGTGAGGATGATTTTGCAGGTTTTTCGGACAGTGGATCAATCTACTAGTGGTGATATCTCATCATATGAGTCATCAATAGCCGAATTTGCACCCAGCAGCGATGAAGACGATGTTGAAGAATTGACTGCAGCCAGCGACACGTTTGTTGAAATTGGAACTGATGAGTTGGACAATCTTGCTCCTCACCGCTTACGTTTTCAGAATTACTGGGTCCCAAACATGTACCAATAAATGCTACCTCAACTGATTTTTTAACTTGTTTTTTACAGTGCAACTGTTTACGATAATTGCAACAGAAACAAACAGATATGCTCGGCAATTTCTTGAAACAAACCTAATCTTATCAGTGAACTCTCGTGTGAGAAAGTGGTATCCTACCTCTGTGCCAGAAATGAGGGCTTTTGTGGCAGTAATATTAAATATGGGACTCATAAAGAAACCGACAATTTTTAGTTACTGGTCCACAGACGAAAATATGGCAACTCCATGGTTTCCCCGAATGTTTTCGCGAAATAGATTTTAGTTGCTCCTAAAATTTTTCCACTTGACAGACAATACAAAATTGTACCCTCCTGGGCATCCAGCATAGAACCCCACTGCAAAGTTTGATATTATGCTAAAAATTGCCAATAATGTGTTTCGTCACCATTATACACCTCATCAACAGGTGAGTGTTGACGAAAGTCTTGGCTCTAAAACTCATTCTCAACTCATCCAGTATCTCCCTAATAAACATCACCACAGATGGAGTGAAAAGTTCTGGGTGCTATGTGATTCTGTGGTGAACTACTGCCTTGGATTTTGTGTATACCATGGAGCAAGATGTGAAGCTGAGAGAGTGGAGGTAAAAGACCACGAATTAGGCTATGTAGTTATTACAAAATTACTTATTCTTGGAAATTACATGAACAAGGGGTACCACATTTTCTGTGACAATGTTTCTACGTCTATTCCAGTAGTGGAAAAACTGTATTCCATGGGAATCTTCCTCACTGGCACAATACGGAGGAACAGAAAATTTCTCCCACCTAATCTTCTTTCCAAATTTGACATTGGGCAGGTCAAATTCTTTAGAAAGGCCTTTGTGCTTCTCTGTGGCTTCAGGGAAAAGAAGTCACAGATAAATCCAGCTCTGTTGATCAGTTCCTCCACTACTGCAAAAGTGTCAGAGAGAAGTATTCGCAAATGACGACTTTGAAGAAACCTGATGCTATATTTCAATATGATAAACATATGGGAGGGATTGATTCCTCAGATATGACGACGTACTGTTATCTGGATGAGAGGAGACTGTGAAATAATGGAAGAAAGTGGTTTTCAGCATTATTTACAGAATGTTTCTGAATACTTACATTCTTTATAAAGAAAATCTATCTTTGTCCGAGAAACCACTCACACATCTGAAATTCAACAGCAAAATCATCTGCAGGTTGTCCCAGGAGTGGTTCGAGATACAAAACTTAGCACCCACTACATCAAGTGCAAATGCAGCACCCCCCACAGTGTATGGTGTAGAAACACTACCGGGAAAGGAGGAGCGAGCCTGTGATGTGTGCTCTACAAAAGATACGAGGCGGCGATCAAGAACAATGTGTGTACTCTGTAAGAAAGGATTACATCCCAAATGTGTTGGTCAACATTTATATGTCAATAAATAATCCTAAAACTCACTTGGTATTATGTTATTTTCTGTTGGAACTAGTAACAAAATTATAGATTTTTTGCCTATTTTTCACACCAGTTTTTTCAAGTTGCATTATTTTCTAAAATATGTGACAGAAAGACACAAACAAATATTATATCGTTCAGAATACTATGTAGATTGATAATATGAACACAAATTTTAAGTTCAATTATATTACATGTGGCTGTTTCTGTACAAAAAAAAACCTCTAATACAAATATTGTTTTCTTTGTATGAGGCCTAATGGTGTACTCTGCTGATATTTCTGTAGCTGAAGGTACTACCTATAAAAGAAGAAAAAAATTAAGGTCCTATGATAAACGGTTCAGATTTTATGGTAATTTTAACAAACTTCTGTAATTCACTACAAAATCGCCTGGCACCTTTCAGCTGATACCCTGAAAATCGCATGGCACCAAAAGGGTTAAGATCAACAGGTCTGATAACTGGAGAGAATATATTAACCAGAAATTGAAGACATTTGTGGCAGAAATGGGAATCAGGCATCAAACTACCACAAGGTACAGCCCATCTCAAAATGAGGTTGCTGAGAGGGCTAATAGGACCACTGTTGAAAGAGCAAGGAGCATGATAACTGATGCTGGATTATCAAAAGATTTTTGGGCAGATGTGGTATCAACGGCCATATATATTGGAACAATAGATCACCTACAAAAGCATTAAGGAACAGAACCCCCTATCAGATATGGGTAGGAAGGCAACCTGACCTACGCAATATAAGGGTTTTTGGGTATGATGCAATGGCGCACATTCCCAAACAACTGAGAGGAAAATGGGAACCAAAAGCTAAAAAGCACTTTTTTTTTTAGGCTATTGTGAGAATTCAAAGGGCTACCGATTACTGGACCCATTGAATATAAGGATAGTTACAATCAGATATGTAGTATTCTTTGAAAATACAAAGGACTATGAAGAATCCAAGACTACTAAGTTAATTGCACCTAGTTCTGAGAGTGAAATCTTATGTGAAGAAAGTGAAGAACAAGAAGAGGGCAGTCAAAGGCAAATGGAGAATATTAATGATGACAATGAGTTTGAGGTCGAACAAAATGGAGAGAACAATGTAAGGCGTTCTTCTTGCGTACCAAAACCGAAAGAATATCCAGATTTTGAGATGTATGCAGCCCAGTCTTTTAATGATGAGTCAGCAACAGCAGAAGAAGCAATGATCGGCCTGAACTCTCAACACTGGAAAGAAGCGATGGAGAGGGAATTGGAATCTTTATCTCAGAATGAAACATTTGAATGGGTAAATACGCTGCCAGATAAGAAACCACTACAGGCAAAATGGGTATTCACTTTGCAGAGCCCCGAAAATTCATCACCAAGGTACAAAGCACAACTCGTAATAAAAGGATATTCACAAAAACAAGGGGTAGATCGCGAAGAAACTTTTTCACCTGTAGTCAAGTATACCTCACTGAGATATCTTTCAAGCCCTGGCAGCAAAACAAAATTTAAGAATTCATCATACCGATTTAAAAACAGAATATTTAAATGAGAAATTGGAGGAGGAGATATATGTCATTCCACAAAGAGAAGTTATGACAACCAGATC
The DNA here is from genome assembly GCF_021461395.2 of Schistocerca americana. Taxonomy (NCBI): domain Eukaryota; kingdom Metazoa; phylum Arthropoda; class Insecta; order Orthoptera; family Acrididae; genus Schistocerca; species Schistocerca americana. Next base: position 185,568,817 of record NC_060126.1, read on the forward strand.
AGAAAGGGAAAAGATCTGGCATTTGCGAAAAAGTATTTATGGACTTATTTTGCTGGAGTCGATGTCTATATAAAACTCTAACAAATATGAATATGAAGCAATCTAAGGCAGATTCCAGTATATACTATAAAATGGGAAGAGAAGGGATAATAATAATGGCAATATGCGTGGACGACTTCTTTATCCTGACTGAAAACGAAATGAGAATTTTTAAGAAACAGCTGCAAACCAAGTTTAAAGTGCATGATTTGGAAACAGTTAAACATTATTTAGGTATGCAGATCACTAAGGATGAAGAGAGACAAGAATTGAGCACAAATCAATCATAATATACAGAAAAAAATCTTAAAGAAATTTGGCATGAGTGATTGTAAATCCATAACTACTCCAATGGAAGTAGGAATGAAGTAAAACATAAATGACACAGATGTGGAATGTGATAAGAATGTTCCATATTTAGAAGCAGTACGGAGTCTGTTATATTTGTCTCAAATGTCACGACCTGACATTGATTTTGCCACCAACGCAGTGAGCAGATATTGCAAAGACCCACAGGAAAAGCACTAAAAAGCTGTGAACAGGATATTCCCATATATAAAAGGAACTTCAAACCACAAATTAAGATACAATAGAGAAGGTAATGCAAAACTAGAAGAAGGCTATAGTGATGCAGACTGGGGAAGTGAATTGGAAGATAGACACTTCACTACTGGCTGCTGCTTTAAATTAAGGGGAGGGGGGGCTCATTTCATGGTCTTGTCAAAAGCAAAAAATTGTTGCATTGAATACCATAGAGACTGAGTATATGGCGTTATCTTACACCACACAGGAAGCATTGTGGCTAAGAACATTAATATGTGAAACAGAACCCAATTTAATAGTGGAACCCATAACGATCTTCTGTGACAATACAGGAGCCATTCGCCTAGGTAAAAATGATGTCACTAGTGCTAGGACAAAACATATTAACATAAGGCCCCATTTTATACGGGACCACACAGAGCGACAGAACACAGCTGTGGACTATCTGCGTACAGAAGACATTTTGGCTGAACATCTGACAAAAGCCTTGGATAAAAAGAAGTTTGAAAAGACTGTGGGGCTATTTGGTTTATCTTGTGAAGGCAAACCACAAAATTTATGTTCAAAAGAGGGGGGGGGGGGGGGGGGGGGGTTGGAATTGTGTAAACAACACATTTTGTGCAAGACGGAGGCAAAGTGCATAATGTGAAATACAACAGACTTCCCTGGTGCTATTGTATGCTCTGATTTTTTTGTGGGTAATATAATGTTCCTTGGTTGTTGTGTTCAATGTATTTTACCTGAAAGTGCAAATATAGTTACTGGCACTAAATGTCTTTTACTCACTACTATTTTTTCAACTGTGTCGACTCTAATGTAGACAAATATGTAAGTTTTTCACCTAAAATTGAAGCCTCTCACCATAAATACTGCTATAAAAAAGGCAGAGACATTGTACGGCAAGAGGGCCTGTTCCTACTTGCTTACACAAGATGGCATTAGGTTCTCTCATAATTGTGAAAAATGTACAGCCGCATAGTTTGTTTTAATTGAGTGCAGACAATACCAGCATGTGTTCTTGCTTTAAAAAAAAATTACAGCAGCAAACTCAAAAATATGTACACTTGCCTTTTTAGGTTTCTAACAATGATGGACAACATGTAGTAGCTAACACAATTAATTGTTAATTCCAATAAATTGGAAATAGGTGTTGATGGTCTCAGCTACACAGTGAAGTACTTTAATAAAACAGAATTGTGAACAGTAAAGAATTATTCCTAAAATCTGCTATCACTACTCCCACTGCAAGACTGTGTAATAAACTACGTCAAATTGCAGTAATGAAATGAATATTTAAGATGTAAATCTGAGTAGAATGAATATTATACCATTGGAAAATGATTTCTTTGTATCCTCCGAACAGTCCCTACAGCTTGGTTTAATGCCACACAAAAACAGAAGTTATCATGATCATAGATAGCACCACAAATGGGCATTTTTGAAGCGATTCAATCCACCACAGTCACTCTCCTGTCCTCTGCATACCTTCTTAAAGGATTTATCTTAGGGAAAGCCAGAATTTCATGTGGCTCTGTGTTGGTATTTGGAACACACGAAAACCCTGCCCTGTAGGTAAAGCACCCAGTAATCAACTTGCTGACTGGAGTAACAAAATGCTGTACTTAATATATTCTTGACCATCTCTGCACTGGTAACTGTACCTCAGCACAAGTAGAATGATGCTGTTGTTTGCTATCTGCTGTGACATTTTAGCACATAGCTATTTTTGAACTGCAACTGTATCTTTATGCTATGACAAGTCTCATCATTTTCATGAAGTTGGCTACAAAACAATAGCTGAGGTTTCACGGGGACTTTCAAGTGAACATTCCACTGGATGTGATTACAGAGTTGGCAATGTGTTCTAGAACACAACCTCATCTCAAGTACCCTCCTCCTAACCCAGTGCCACACAATCCTTGAAGGTCTCATACATTATTTCAACTATGCTATAAATGATAATTGAAACCCTCAGCTGCTGACAGGTGTTGTTGATATACCTCGATGGGGACAGCTGAAAATGTGTGCCCCGACTGGGACTCAAACCCGGGATCTCCTGCTTACATGGCAGACGCTCTATCCATCTGAGCCACCGAGGACACAGATGAATAGCGCAACAGCCCGCTTCCCGTGAGACCCACATTCCCAACTGTCCACAATCTACATATGTAATGAACCTAAGAGATATTTGCCCATCCACTCATTACTCGCGCACACTAAGGTGACGACACCTGTAAGAGTTTGGGCAACCTGTCCGCATTCGCACAGATGAAGGTCAATGGCTGGGTAGCCTTTAACTATATATACAGGGTGGTCCATTGATCGTGACCGGGCCAAATATCTCACGAAATGAGTGTCAAATGAAAAAACTACAAAGAATGAAACTTGTCTAGCTTGAAGGGGGAAACCAGATGGTGCTATGGTTGGCCCGCTAGATGGCACTGCCATAGGTCAAACGGATATCAACTGTGTTTTTTAAAATAGGAACCCCCATTTTTTATTACATATTCGTGTAGTGCGTAAAGAAATATGAATGTTTTAGTTGGACCACTTTTTTCGCTTTGTGATAGATGGCGCTGTAATAGTCACAAACATATGGCTCACAATTTTAGACGAACAGTTGGTAACAGGTAGGTTTTATAAATTAAAATACAGAATGTAGGTACTTATGAACTTTTTATTTCAGTTGTTCCAATGTGATATATGTAGCTTTGTGAACTTATCATTTCTGAGAATGCATGATGTTACAGAGTGGTTACCTGTAAATACTACATTAATGCAATAAATGCTCAAAATGATGTCCGTCAACCTCAATGCATTTGGAAATACATGTAACGACATTAGTCTCAACAGCGAGTACTTCGCCTTCCGTAATGTTCGCACATGCATTGACAATGTGCTGACGCATGTTGTCATGCGTTGTCGGTGGATCACGATAGCAAATATCCTTCAACTTTCCCCACAGAAAGAAATCCGGGGACGTCAGATCCGGTGAATGTGTGGGCCATGGTATGGTGCTTCGACGACCAATCCGTCTGTCATGAAACGTGCTATTCAATACCGCTTCAACCGCACGCGAGCTATGTGCCGGACAACCATCATGTTGGAAGTACATCGCCATTCTGTCATGCAGTGAAACATCTTGTAGTAACATCGGTAGAACAATACGTAGGAAATTGGCATACATTGCACCATTTAGATTTCCATCGATAAAATGGGGCCCAATTATCCTTCCTCCCATAATGCTGCACCGTACATTAACCCACCAAGGTCGCTAATGTTCCACTTGTCAAAGACATCGTGGATTTTCTGTTGCCCAATAGTGCATATTATGCCAGTTTACGTTACCGCTGTTGGTGAATGACGCTTCATCGCTAAATAGAACATGTGCAAAAAATCTGTCATCTTCCCGTAATTTCTCTTGTGCCCAGTGGCAGAACTGTACACTATGTTCAAAGTCATCGCCGTGCAATTCCTGGTACATAGAAATATGGTACGGTTGCAATCGATGTCAAAACCGACATTTTTGAGATTCCCAATTCTTGCACAATTTGTCTGCTACTGATGTGCGGATTAGCCGCGACAGCAACTAAAACACCTACTTGGGCATCATCATTTGTTGCAGGTCATGGTTGACATTTCACATGTGGCTGAACACTTCCTGTTTCCTTAATTAACTTAACTATCTGGCGAACGGTCCGGACACTTGGATGATGTCGTCCAGGATATCAAGCAACATACACTGCACACGCCCGTTGGGCATTTTGATCACAATAGCCATACATCAACATATCGACCTTTTCCGCAATTGGTAAACGGTCCGTTTTAACACGGGTAATGTATCACGAAGCAAATACCGTCTGCACTGGCGGAATATTACATGATACCACGTACTTATACGTTTGTGACTATTACAGCACCACCTATCACAAAGCGAAAAAAGTGGTCCAACTAAAACATTCATATTTCTTTACGTACTACACGAATATGTAATAAAAAATGGGGGTTCCTATTTTTAAAAAATGCAGTTGATATCCGTTTGACCTATGGCAGCGCCATCTAGCGGGCCAACCATAGTCCCATCTGGTTTCCCCCTTCAAGCTAGACAAGTTTCGTTCTTTGTAATTTTTTCATTTGATGCTTATTTTGTGAGATATTTGGCCCAGTCACTACCAATGGAGCACCCTGTATAAGAAGATAGTAACTGTTCTCAAAGGAACAGATACAACTGATGACCGTGCAGCTTCTCTAGAATAAAAGATAATTAATTGAAACCCTCACCTGCCGACAGGTGTTGTTGATATACCTCGATGTAGACAGCTGAAAATGTGTGCCCCGACCGGGGTAAGCAGGAGATCCTGGGTTTGAGTCCCGGTCGGGGCACACATTTTCAGCTGTCCCCATCGGGGTATATCAACAACACCTGTCGGCAGGTGAGGGTTTCAATTAACTATCCTTTATTCTAGAGAAGCTGCACTGTCATCAATGGTATCTGTTCTTTAGAGGACAGTTACTATCTTCATATATGTGTTATAAATATCTCAATGCAAGTCCCGAAATAAGATTTTCTCTCTTTCATCTCCTTCCCACATCATCCACTTGTGCTTTTTAAGTAGAGGTAACATTATGAAAAGGATAGATTGCTACTCACCATATAGCAGAGATGTTGAGTTGCAGATAGGCACAACAAAAGCACTTAACAAGTAAGCTTTTAGCCAAAAAGCCGCCTTCCGAATTAGACAACATAAACACACACATTTATGCAAACACAACACAGTACCACTGTCTCTGTCTCCGGCCTCAGCAGACAGAGACAGTGGCCATGTGTGTCCAAGTTGCATTTGCACAAATGTATATGTGTCTGTTGTCTAACGCTGTCCCCATCAGTCCCACTTCACTCCCCCGCTATCTTCACAGTGTTCCTATTCCTCCATACAGCCTCTCCTATCCAATTAATTCTTCCAAATTCTTGTACACTCTTCTTCCCTGCATCAGAGTGAGATAAGCGGTGCTACATTCCTATTCTGTGTGCTTGCTGGCCCTTCCACCCAGCTGCCAACCACTCTTCCTTCCAGAACTCCCTCCGACTCCTTTCTTCCTTCACCCATTCCTCCCGACAGAACGCCTTATCTCAATCGAACTGCAGCGCTAGCATAATATAAGCGGGCAGCACAACATAGCCATGCACATGCGTGTGTACTCTGTTAGGTCTGGAGGAGGACTGATCTGAATTCTTAGCAACATTCTCAGAAATTTACATGCCTATCAATAGGCACAGAAAAGTTTCATGAAAAATAATGTGAAATTAGACTTTTTGGCAAAATAACTGTCAAATTTTTGCGAGATATCTGAAACGATAATTTTGCCACACAAAAGTTTATAAATCTGAGGGTAGCAATTTTTACTAGAATTCGTAATTGATAGTTGTTGAATGTTAAAACCACATGTTGACTTCTAATTTCATCTAGACTGAGGTTAGTGTACAATCTTAAAATGAAAGTTCATTTACCAAGTAACGAACTTTGATGTGACGATGAAAACAGCACCAAATATGAAGGGGGGGAATCCAAATTTGGCAAAAACAGCACACAATTTGGTAAAAGTTACAGAATCTGGCAAAAAACAAGCCACATTTGTAAAAAAAAAAAATCACCAAATTTGAAAAACATAATTTGGCAAAAAAGCAACAGGAAATTTGACAAAATTACTGATCTTGACAAAAAATAATGCAGAATTTCACAAAAAAAGCAAGACTGAATTTGGCAAAAATTCCTGAATTTAGCAAAACCACCTCCAAATATGGTAGAAGAACAACACTGAATTTGATTAAAACGCAGAATCTGGCAAAATATAATACCGAATTTGTCAAGAACCACAAAATTCACCAAAGACAACTCCAAATTTGGAAGAAAAAGAGGGCCAAATGTGGCACTGAATGTAGCAAAATGTAACACCGAATCCAGCAAATCAATAACAATTATTTTGACAAAAATAGCAACAATTTTAGCAAAAATCATACAAAATTTAGCAAAAAAAAAAAAAAAAAAAAAAAAAAAAAAAAAAAAAAAAAAAAAAAAAAAAAAAAAAAAAAAAAAAAACCATTGAATCTGGGGAATAAAACATCAAATTTGGTCACAAATAGATTGATTTTTTCATGTCCCTACATATCAATGAACCAATGCCTCAACTGGAAAGCGAGATGTTACCTTTATTCCCTCTATTAGTTACATTCAATAAATGTATTCCTTCAGGAAATTAGTCATTAAGAATAGCATCAGTCTGCCTGTAGCACTGAAATTCTTGACAACTGACCCTAATTCGTATGGTAACATAAATGCTAAACAGAGACATACGTAAGTGTGCATGTGTGTGTATAGGGGTTATTAGTTAATATTGTCACAGATTTGCTTAATTAACCATTTGACTGCTGTGGACAAGATAATCATCATGCTCCACAGCTTCCCAGGTGCCGACGACATGTTTAAACTTGTCCTCTGGGTTTTCCCTAAGCACTACTGATGCATGTACGCATCCCATCCCGCCAACTCTCTCACTGCTGCAAATGAATTGCTTTCATATCTCTGTGAATAAAACAATTCCTACTATTTATCATTAGCCGAACAGTCAGCTTGTGGGAAATGCCATGCATGGGGGCCTGGGTTCCATTCCCAGCTGGGATGGGAGATTTTATACCTTCAGGGACTGGGTGTTATGCTGTCCTCATCATCATTTCATCTCCATTGTCGACACGCAAGTCACCCAATGTGGTGTCGCACTTGATAAGACTTGCACTTGGCGGCCAAACTTCCCGCCTGGGAACTCCCAGCCACTGATGCCATATGCTCATTTCCATTTCCATCATATAATATACATGCCTCTTTGCTATCATTTGCAAAAAACTTTTTTTTGATATCTTGAACTGTTCATGAAGTATTATGACTGTTATGACCATCTTATTCTTGATTTGTATGTACAGAAATGGGTGCTTTGAGTGCAACCATCTGCTGGATATAAAAACTAAGTTGATAATAAAATGAGATGATATTCTGCTCTCAATTTTAAATAAAATTTCAATAACTTGACCACATTTCATCCACAGCAATCTATGAGCTAAAATATTTATGCAAATAGTTTCTATCCCAGCAAACTCTTTAAAGTTTTGCATAATGCGTTACTTAATTTGATGCAGCACAGTAATTATTATAGATAATGAAAAGGAATTCAGTGCTTTTATCTGGCGCACAGACTGTAAGATTTGCAAACATAAAATTTTTCACCAAACAGCTCCTTAGTATCAGATTATAATGGCAGCTGTCTCTCAGCACAGGATGCAGAAGGCATGCCTGTAGCAGCCAAAGCACTACTAAAATAGCTGTAAGATGAAAATTTGCAAAATGATTTTTTACTTATCAGAGATGAGAAAGTTTTAGCAATGATTTTCACAAGTGTTGTGGTAGACAAACAGTACAAAGCGTAAAATTCCTTATAGCAGATACAGCTTACTTACCTGTTCTTCTTTCTTTGGAGGCTGCTCCTGATCTTCCTGCTCTTTTTCTTTCTCTGCTAAATCTTCCAACATCTCCTGGGGAGGAGCATGTTGTGCTGCCTTTGTATCATCCCCAAAGAGGATGCTCATGTCGTGACGTATTAGTGTTACCGTCACAGTGACAATTGCCCCTGCCGTGTAGACAGTTGGATTTTCATCATCAATCACTGCAAAATACATGAAATAAAACAATGGTAAAATTAAAATTTTGCCATGTAAAACACAGAAAAAAGCAGCTTTGTAGACAGTTAGGAAAATTAAATATTGTTTGCTTCATTGAAGAGTGTCGCTAGCAGGTTCGGAGAATTTTAGTTGTTAAGTGTCACACCTGGTGGATGGTGTGGATTTGACAGCAATTTTTATATGAAGGGCTACATTCTTTTATAAATGACGATTCCTTTTGTGTTATACACGTGGAATATTCAAACATGAATGACACAAGAACAGTGTCCTCTTAAAAGAAATAATGCATCAATGCACACTAAAACACTGCAGAATAATGCATAAATAGAAATTAATAGTAAAATGAAAACAACTTTAATTTGATGTCATAATTATCATAAAAGAAATACAGAGGGGCCCATGAAGTGTAGACACTCTCTGATAGTTAATATTTTTGGAACAAAATGACATATCATTGCAATTTTGTGGGGTAACTTTGTCCACTGTTTTCTCAACAGATCTTGGCGCATGTTTTCCAGTGGGTGACATTGCAGCAATGAATGAAGTTAAGACTGTTATCTGAGCAATGCAAGGCGGTACTGAAAGTACGAAAACATGACGCAGGTAGAAGGGCACTGGCATAATGTGTATGGAACTCCGCCACCAACACGTACAACAACTTATCGTATTTGGGACAAATTTGGAGCCAATGGTACTGTTCAGGATGTACATAATGAAAGGTCTGGCCGACCAAAAACATCAACTAGTCCAGCTTTCAGTGCTGATGTGTTGCGAAATTTCACTAGGTCATCTCAAAAATTTGATAGTAGGGTGCACGTAAACACGGGGTAAAGTGATCAAGTGTGCAACAAATTCTGAAGGCAGCAAAGTGGTAAGTGTGCACCGCAAGCTTGCTGTGTGCTATGAATGAGGGTGACCCGATTTGAAGGATGGAGTACTTTAAGTGGTCCGAAGGAATGCTATATGAGGATGAACAGTTTGCAGGGACGGTTATCTGGTTTTACGAGGCTCAATTCAAACTGAACAGTACTGTAAACTGGCACAACTGCGCATACTGGGCTCCTGAAAACCTTCATGTTCACATGAACAAGCATGTTAATCTACTGGGTGTTAATGTGTGGTGTGGTCTGTCATAATGTGGTTTGACTGGCACATTCTTCTTCGAAGGTACCTTAACTGGTGAGATGTATCTTCATATGCTGCCAATGCCGATTTTATCTGTCATTCGAAAGGTGTTTGAAAATGAAAGATTTTGCCTACAACAAGATGGCGCTACACCTCACCACCGTAGAGATGGCGGAGCCTATCTGGATGAAAATTTATTTGGAGAATGGATAGGTCGAAGAGGGGCTGTTGAATACCCACCATGGTCTCCAGGCCTTACACCTCTTGACTTCTACCTATGGAGGGACCTTGAAAAATGAAGTTTATCAACACAAGTCAGATACACTGAATGAGGTACAAGAAACTATTGAGGCATCCTGTGCAGCTATCACACACATTAGCAACACTGATAGCCATAGTTTGGTCAATAGTTCAGCAGCATCGATGTTGTTTGGCTGCTAAAGAGATAAAATAACCTTCTCCTGCACAATAATTGTAATGGTATATCAGTTTGTTCCATTAATACGGACTATCAAAGACAGTACACATTTTTCTGGAACCCTCTGTAACACCAACTGCTTACATATATTTATATGTGACCCTTAATTGTTACAAACAAAATATTTTAATATGTGTCAAAGTTCAATGTAAGCAGGGGGGGGGGGGTGGGGGGGTGAGTTGCTTGAAAACACTAACCTGACCAGGGCACACAACAAAGGAAGGAAATAAGTAAATAATAAGCAGAATATACTCGTCGTAGTTCTGGGTATATATTCATAGTTGTTGGGCAAAGTTATCCACTCTCTAACATAAGCACTGAAATTTTGCAATAAATTGTGATTTTAGTGATACGTGTCCCTACTATGTGTGGTAAGAAGAAATGAGGGAACATGGCAATCACATAATATGTAAGAAATGGTTGATTATGGATTAGGGCAGTTTTGGCTGCTTCACTACCCTGAACATAATTGTCATGATGGTATCTTTATCTTCAAAAAATACAGGCCAATGATTCCACACGATACTGTGACCTCGAGACTGTTGAGGGGGCATTGGTGCAGCTGTTGTGGAATGTCTACCACCTAAAATTCTGTTTATTCACTACTCCCATTCAAGTGAAAATGTGCTTCTTCATCCACCAACATTGCAGCATACAACACTACAGACTAACGAAACTACCTAGATCATTGTTCCGCTGTTTTGGGCACACTCATGCTTCAGAGAAGAGTGCATTGCTTCTTCAGAATGGAAAGAGATACAGGCTGGGGAAAGTTAGAAGGGAGCGGCAGATCTACATTTACATCTATACTCTGCAACCTCTGCGACATGCATGGCAGGCGGTACATCCCACTGTACCAATTATTGGGATTTCTTGCTGTTCCTTTCACATATGGAGCACAGGAAGAATGATTATTTGACTGCCTCTGTGTGTGCATCAATTATTCTAATGTTACCTTCACGATCCCTTTGTGAGTGATATGTAGGCGGTAGTAGTATATTCCTAGAGTAATTATTCAAGCTAGTTCCTGAAACCTTGTTAACAGACTTTCTCAGGATAGTTTAGTATACCTTAACACGTCTTCGAGTTCAGTTTCTTCAGTATCTACATGACACTCTCCCACAGGTTAAATAAACCTGTGACCTTTCATGCTGCCCTTCTCTGTATATGTTCAATATCCCCTATGAGTCCTATCCGGTACGGGTCTCTCCCTCTTGAGCAATATTGTAGAACTGGTTGCAAGAGTGTTTTGTAAGCAATATCTTTTGCAGACTTACTGCACTTTTCCAGTATTCTATTAATAAACTGAAATATTCCACCTGCTTTACCCACAGCTGAACTTTTGTGATCATTCCATTTCATATCCCTTCAATGTGCTATGCCAAAGTATATCTGTGAGTTGGCTGATTCCAACAGTGACTCATTGATATTATTATAGTAACAGGATATTACATTTTTTTGTTTTGTGAAGTGCAATACTTCACATTTCTGAACATTTAAAGCAAACTGCCAATTCTGCATCACACTGAAATCTTATCAAGAGCTGGCTGAATATTTATGCAGCTTATTTCAGATAGTACTTCATTATAGTTAACTGCATCAGCTGCACAAAAATCTGGTTTTACTATTAATATTGTGTGCAAGGTCATTAGTACACAACATGAACAGCAAGCGTCCCAACACACTTCCCTGGGGCAAACCCAAAGTTACTTCTACATCTGATGACGACTCTCCATCCAAAATAATATGCTGTGTCCTCCCTACCAAAAACCCCCAATCCAGTCACAAATTTAACTTGATACCCCATAAGATCATACTTTTGGCAATAAATGTAGGTGTGCTACCGAGTCAAGAGCTTTCTGGAGGTCAGGAAATAGAACTTCTACTGACTGCCTTGATCCAAAGTTTTCAATATGTCATGTGATAAAAGTGCAAGTTGAGTTTCACATGATCGATGTTTTCGAAATCCATGCTGGTTGGCATTGAGGAGGTCATTATGTTCAAGACACTTCATTATGTTTGAGCTCAGAATATGTTCTAAGATTCTACAACAAATCAGTGTCAAGGATATTGGACAGTTTTGTGGATCACTTCTACTACACTTCTCGTAGATGGATGTGACCTGTGCCTTTTTCCAAGAACTTGGCACAGCTTTTTGTTTGAGGCATTTACATCATATTACAGTTAGAAGAGAGGCTATCTCAGCCGCAAATTCAGAATGGAATCTGACAGGGATTCCATTGGGCCTTGGAGCTTTGTTCAATTTTAACAATTTCAGCTATTTCTGAACACTACTGGCACTAATATTATGTCATTTACCTTTTTAAACTGGTATGAGGATTAAATTGGGGTAATACTCCTTGGTCTTCTTTTGTAAAGGAACATGGAGTTAAGTGTTTTAGTTTTTGCTTTGCTACCCTCAATGGACACTAGCTTTGATGCCACTAACAGCCTTTACATATTACCAGAATTTGTTTTGTTTCTGTGAGAGATCACTTGACAACATTCTGCTACAACAGTCACTGAAGGCATCACACATTGCTTCCTTGACAGCCAAATGCATGTAATTCAACATATACCTCTATACCCTTTGCTTTGTTTTACACCTATTATCCAGTAACCTCCATTTCTTTGTAAGTTCCTTTACAGTGACTGTATACCATGGAGGTTCCCTCCCATTATGAACTTTTGTACTGGGTATGTATCTGTCCACAGCATGCTCAATTATTCTTTTAAACCTGAACCATAGTTCCTCTACATGCTCCTGTTCTGTGCTGAAAGTTTCAAGTTCCTCACTGAGACGTGACACTACTGACTATTTATCTGGTTTACTGAACATATACATCTTTCTATTTGTTTTAGTTGTCATTTGTACTTTGTAATCATTGTTGCCACAACTGTGTCATTTTCACTGATGCCAGTTTCAATGTGAACATCCTCAAAGAGATCAGGTCTATTTCTTGCCTTTAGATCCAATATATTTGCATCATAAATGAGGTTGCTAATATCTAGTCACGGTAGCTTTCAGAGAATGCATTTAGTAAAGCTTCAAAGTATGTCTTATCATGCCCACCACTAACAAAACCATAATTTTCCCAATTAATTGTTGGATCATTAAAGTCTCCACTGATGATTACAGTATGATTGGGGAACTTACATACAAGTGAACCAAGGTTTAAAGTTTCAGTTACATCAGGACATGAGTCTGGTGGGTATTACAAGGATCCAATAATCATTTTATGCCCATCCCTGATATTGAGTCTTCCCTAAACAATCTCACATGCAGCTTCAGTTACTGCCTAAGTGGATTTCAGTTTCTTGTCTACTGCGACAAATACACCACCTCAATTACCTCCTTGCCTATGCTTTCAGTATACACTTAAATTTTCCTCAAAAATCTCCTTGCAATCAACTTCAGTCAGGTTTCATCATTCTGTACCTAGTATTATGTAAGCTTCACTGCTCTTCACGATTTCTTCAAACTCTGGCACTTTGTTGCAATGCTTCGCCAGTTTGCCATTAGAATTTTAATACTCTCACCCGAGGGAGGCATTTCTTTCGATCTTACACAGGTACTTCTGGGTATTCTACAGCTATTGTTAGCTGGATTGGATGGAGAGTCACCTAATTAAAAAAAAACCTCTTGTGTGCGCCTCACACACAGTCAGCTATGTGAGTAGCAGCCTCTGATGTGTAGTGCACACCTGATCTATTTAGGGGACCCTAGTTCTCAACCCTATGGTGCAAGTCCGGAAAGTCGCAGTCTAGCTTGTTACAGAACTTTTGAAGTCTCTGGTTCAGTCCTTCCACTCAATACAGAGCCAAAGACCCACGATCAGTCCTGGGGAAGGCTGGTCTTCTCAACCTCCTCTGCCAGTCGTGGGAATGACCCAAGAATGACCTCGGAGGCCAGACGACAGACATCGTTTGTTCCAACGTGTGCCACAATCTGCTGTTGGTTGCATCCTGTTCCCAAAATAGCTGCTGGAATAGCTTCTTCAACATTTTAAATGAGCCCCCAGGCATACATACTGAGTGCACCTGGTGTCCTTTCATGTCCCTTGGTGCCATTTCCCTAAGGGGTACCATCATTCGCTGTACATTTGATCTGCTGACAACTAATAGACCCCTACACTTTTGCATTTGTCTCTGGCTGACACCAGACAAAACAGGTTTCTCCAAAACAGGTGGAGTCAGTCTTACTGGCTCAGTTTCAGTTTTAGTGAAGGACAGAACATCAACTTGTTGGTTAGAGGGATTTTGTACTTTCTGCAGAGGAGACAGGATTCACAGGAGAGGATAGTCCTTGAGGCATCTATGTACATTACTCTTGAGAGCTCTTCCAACACACCAATTCACAACTGCTACCAATCAAGGTAATTTCCAGAACAGTATTCATAGTGGTGCTGCATTTTGGCTTGTGCAATGTATTACAAGGCTGTGAACAAATAACTTTAAGTTCACTGAATATCTTTTCCACCATGGACCTTGCCATTGGTGGGGAGGCTTGTGTGCCTCAGTGATACAGATAGCTGTACCGTAGGTGCAACCAAAAGAGAGGGGTATCTGTTGAGAGGCAAGACAAACATGTGGTTTCTGAAGAGGGGCAGCAGCCATTTCAGTAGTTGTAGGGGCAAAAGTCTAGATGATTGACTGATCTGGCCTTGTGTAACATTAATCAAAATGGCCTTGCTGTGCTGGTACTGAGAATGGCTGAAAGCAAGGGGAAACCACACCCGTAATTTTTCCCAATAATATGCAGCTTTACTGTATCGTTAAATGATGGGTAAAATATTTCGGAGGTAAAATAGTCCCCCATTCAGATCTCCAGGCAGGAACTACTGAGGAGGACGTTGTTATCTGGAGAAAGAAAACTGGCGTTCTACGGATCGGAGTATGGAATGTCAGATCCCTTAATCGGGCAGGTAGGTTCGAAAATTTAAAAAGGGAAATGGATAGGTTAAAGTTAGATATAGTGGGAATTAGTGAAGTTCGGTGGCAGGAGGGACAAGACTTCTGGTCAGGTAAATACAGAGTTATAAATACAAAATCAGATAGGGGTAAAGCAGGAGTAGGTTTAATAATCAATACAAGTTTATATGACAACTAGCTCCATAGATGACGAAGAGATAGATGAAATGTAGGAAAAGATAAAAGAAATTATTCACATAGTGTAGGGACACGAAAATTTAATAGCCACGGGTGACTGGAATTCGACAGCAGGAAAAGGAAGAGAAGGAAACATGGTAGGTGAATACGGAATGGGGGTAAGGCCGGTATTACACTATCAAATTTCTTTGTCAAATATCTTTGCCAAAGATATTTGATGGTGTAATAGGAAACTTTGTCAAATCCAATATGTGATCAAATCTAGGGCCTCACTGTAGATTTGATCAAAGAAGTCGCTTGTATTCTGTTCACTGCAATGTGACATGTTACCACAAGGAGTGCTCTAGCATCGCTGCAGCGTTCTGTCGTCTGTAGTGTTTTTATAAACATTGCCGGTAAACACAATTGGTATGTGCCGACAACTACAAAATTAATAGAGATGTATGAAGCTGATGAGGCACTTTACAACATGAGGCAAAATGAGTACAAAAACAGATTAAGAAGATTGGAGACCTGACCTGACCTGACCCAACCCTCCCCTGTAGCAAGGAATTGGAGTGTTACAGTGAGCCTGTCTTCTGCAGATGTAGCAGTTCTTAAGTGAATATTGTGCTTTGTGATATGAGGATACGCTTCACTGGGCACATACAGAAATGTATGCTCACCCATTCTTAAGTAATTGATGTACGACTTGACATCCTCCACTATAAGCTCACGTAACACGTTTTGTTGAATGCTTTTATCGTGTCGTCGTAAAACCCACGGCTTCACCCAAGTATGTTTCCTTTTTTCCCCGCCGCTTCTCTTCCACATGTGCACACTGTGCAATTGTAGTGCATGCAACTGCTGCAGTTAATAACAAGTTGTTGTTGTCAGCCATCTTGAACTTTGACGAAAAATATGATGACAGTGTAATACCCCTTCTAGCTCTATGTCAAAAATCTTTGTCAAATATATTTGACGGAATATTTGATCACATCTTTGATCAAATCTTTGACAAAGAAATCTGATAGTGTAATACTGGCCTAAGAAACAAAAGAGGAAGCCACCTGGTAGAATTTTGCACAGTGTATAACTTGATGATAGCTAACACTTGGTTCAAGAATCATGAAAGAAGGCTGTATACATGGAAGAGGCCTGGACATACTGGAAGGTTTCAGATAGATTATATAATGGTAAGACAGAGATTTAGGAACCAAGTTTTAAATTGTAAGACATTTCCAGGGGCAGATGTGGACTCTGACCACAATCTATTGGTTATGAACAGTAGATTGAAACTGAAGAAACTGCAAAAAAGTGGGAATTTAAGGAGATGGGACCTGGATAAACTGACAGAATCAGAGGTTGTAGAGAGTTTCAGGGAGGGCATTAGGGAACAATAGACATGAATGGGGGAAAGAAATACAGTAGAAGAAGAATGGATAGCTTTCAGGGATGAAATAGTAAAGGCAGCAGAGGATCAAGTATGCAGACAGATGAGGACTAGTAGAAATCATCAGGTAACAGAGGATTTATTGAACTTAATTGATGAAAAGAGAAAATATAAAAATGCAGTAAATGAAGCAGGCAAAAAGGAATACAAACATCTCAAAAATGAGATCGACAGGAAGTGCAAAATGGCTAAGCAGGAATGGCTAGAGGTCAAATGTAAGGATGTAGAGGCTTAGCCCACTAGTTGTAAGATAGATACTGCCTACAGGAAAATTAAAGGGACCCTTGGAGAAAAGAGAACCACTTGTATGAGTATCAAGAGCTCAGATGGAAACCCAGTTCTAAGCAAAGAAGGGAAAGCAGAAAGGTGGAAAGAGTATATAGATGGTCTATACAAAGGCGGTGTACTTGAGGACAATACTATGGAAATGGAAGAGGCTGTAGGTGAAAATGAAATGGGAAATATGATACTGCGGGAAAAATTTGATAGGGCATTGAAAGACTTAAGTAGAAACAAGGTTCTGGGAGTAGACAATATTCCATTAGAACTGCTGACAGCCTTGGGAAAGCCAACCCTGACAAAACTCTACCACCTGGTGAGCAAGATGTATGAGACAGGCGAAATACCCTCACACTTCAAGAAGAATATAATAATTCCAATCCCAAAGAAAGCAGGTGTTGACAGATGTGAAAATTACCAAACTATCAGTTAAATAAGTCACAGCTGAAGGGGGGGGGGGGGGGGGGGGAGCTGCATCACACCAGTCTCTGGACTGAAGACCACAACAACGACAACTACAAATATCTTTTAAACTGTTGAGTTAAAAAGTTGCTACTTACCTATAAGAATTGAAGTAAATACACAAAATGAGATTTCTATTAACGCAACACAAAACCTATGGTAAATACTACTAGTTTCCTAAAATGTCTTGAGGTTAACTGTAGCTGTTAGAAATTAAAAAACAGAGCTAATTTACAATTATTGCAGATAATATACAGGGTTACTCCTCTTTAAGGGAAAAATAGATGTAATACAATATGTTAGTTAGAAAATCTGCTACAGTAACTAAATCAAAAAATGCCAATTTGCTGCGAACTACTTATAGATTACGCAAGGACAATGATAGCTTCCGAAAATTTTCAATAATGCCTGTTTATTTGCGCTGATGTATAATGAAGTTCAAGGGTGATTTATTGTTTGGCAGAATTGTGAACAAAAACACTGACTTCCTATGAAATAAATTACATATACAAAACACTCTTATTGGTAACTTATGAAAACATATTTTTGTAAGCATCCAAAAATTCTCAAAATAATGCACTTCTCACATAATTGTACAGTGAAATTAGAGAGAATGACTGTTCTGCATGAGGATAGGCCTACTGTTCTCAAAATTTTTAAAAGAGCACAATTAAGTTTAAGCCCACAACTGACGACAACAGTATAAGTTTACTGCGGCACTCGCAAATATTTGGAAATTCACAATATATCACAATACAAATGAGTATTGGTAAAGCAATGAAAGATTACACGGAAACAACACACAGTAAAATATGTAAATCTAGAACTTTAAATCAGCACATGATCTTATACATGCAGTCTTGCACAAATGAAAATTCCTATGTAGTTTTTTATATGTAAATAAACGTGCTTACTGCACAGACTTTTCACTTAGCTGATTCTGTGCACATTTCCACACCGGTATGTCGAAGAAGAACACTGCAATGCGAGTTTATCTTGATCAAAATCACTAAGATCACTTGGGTCCTGAGACACAAAATATTCACCTTTAGTGAGAAGGGTAGATAGATAAAAAAATCTACTCACCATGTCGCGAAAGGGGAACACAGATATAAAGATATTTAAATTTGCAAGGATTTGGATCTAGTGGCTCCTCCTTCGGGCAGAAGAGTTAAACGGAAAGGTTGAGGAGTGAAGGAAAAGGACTAGTGAGATTTAGGAAATGGTGAGAATTTGGAAAAGTCATCCACAGTCATGGATCACGGGAGACTTATCAGACGGGAAGGAAAGACAGATTTTAGGTGACTGCACCGAATGAGATTTGTAAACCTGAGAGATTAAAGGCGAAAGATAGGGTAATATGTAAGACAGATATTACTGCCAAAACATCGTGCACGAGTTAATAATCGCAGTAATCTAAGTGCCTTGGTCATGACAGAAGTGGGAGAACAGACAGGTCATAAAATAAAAGGTGCAGAAAACTCAAAGGAAAAGAGGAAATGAATAGTTGCTGTGAAGAAATGCTGCAACCAAAGAAATTAATGTAAATTAAGGCCACATGGGTGGAGAGAACAGAGGACAGGTTATAATACCAGATCCCATCTGCGCAATTCTGAGAAACTGGTGTCTGGGGAACGAATCCAGGTGACACATGTGATGGAACAGGCACCGAGGTCATTACTTTCATGTTGTAGAAAAGAAATGCTCTACAACAGGCCGCCCCGTAGTTGCTGACTACAAAGCAACAACCATACTCATATCTGCCTTAGTTGATCAGCACCCATAACCCATAATACAAAGACTTTACTCCTATAATAGAGACACTGTCCATTTCGTAGACTGTCTCATCCCACTCCCACCACATACCCTGCTTGTCACCACTGATGCCACCTCTCTCTATACTAGCTACCCCTATGTGCATGGTCTGTCTCCTGCTGAACATTTCCTCAGTCAGCATCCATCTGATTCCAAACCTGTGACATCCTTTCTGCTCAGTTTAATCAGCTTTATGCTTACTAACTACTATTTTACCTTTGAGGGGCACACATACTAACAGATCGGGAGTGCAGTCATGGGTATCAGTAAGGCTCCTTTGTATGCCAACCTTTTCGTGCCTCACCTGGGAGGAGGGGTGAGGGTAGGGGGGTGGGGGTGGGGGGACTTCCCTAAGATTCATTAGCCTTCAGCCCCTAGTTTGGTTTAGACACATTGACGACATCTTTGCCACATGGACTCATGGAAAGGTTGACGTTAAAATTCTTGGAACCTCTCAATACATTCCCCCAATTGAATTTCTCATGGTCCTATTGCAGATCCCGTGTCACTTTCCTCAACTTTGATCTGATCTTCACTGAAGGTTAGCAACAGATTTCTGTTCACATTAAACCTACTAACAAACAACAGTACTTACATTTTGACAGTTGCAATCTTTTCCATCTCAAATATTCCCTCCCATACAATGTTGGCATTTGAGGCAAGTGTATTTGTTCGGATGCAGACTCTACTGCTATACATCACCATTCTCATCTCAACCCTTACTTGATGTAAGTACCCCACCAGCCCAGTTCAAAAGCAGATTTCCTGAGCCAGCACATCCAATCCTTCCAAAACAACTTAAGAGTACACCTCTTGTCACTCAGTGTTATTCTTGTCTTGCCCATGATACCTACAATAGCTTTTCATTGCCCTCCTAATCTCTGCAGTATCCTTGTCAGACCCTATTCTTCTTCTGCATCCATTTCCTTACCCTATAGCTCCTGCCCCAGTGACTGTCTCCTTTGTGAGACTTGCCCTATTCATCCTCCTACCACCATCTATACTGATAAAACACGCACTATCTAGGGTGAGCCACCTGCAAAATGATGCATGTCATATACCAACTGTTATGTACATCGGTATGACTACCACCAAGTTATCCATTAGGATGAATGGGCATAGGCAGAGGGTGTATACTGGCAACACACAATATGTGGGTGCAGCGCATTCTCTAGAACATGACAGTTGTGACCTTGGTGCCCTTTCCTTACTTTCAATTCAAACACCATTCTTAAGACCAGCAAATTGAAACAAGTCACGGGTGCCTTGTCTCACCATCATATACTGATCACCACAAAACACTCAGCTTTACACTGTTATTAACTTATGCGCTATGTTTTGGCAGTAATCTCTGTCTAGTGCGTTATCCACCTTCCAACTTTAAGCTCTCACGATTCCAAATCTCGCCCAGTGCAGTCCCCAATAATTAGTCATTCCTTCTCATCCCATATGGTAAGTCTCCACTGACCTGGGATTCTGGATGATTTTTTCAAACTCACCCCATTCCCTAAATCTCACTAGTGCTTTTCCTTCACCCCTCTCCCCTAGCCTTCAACCCTTCTGCCAGAAGAAAGAGCCATGGACTCCAAAAGCTTGCAAATTTAAATACCTTTATTAGTTTGTTTGCCTCCCACTGCTTGATAAGTAGATTTTTTTATCTATCCAATGACATAATATTTTCAAAAATTGATTATTTTCATTGACTAGCAAGAAGTTTACTCCTGAAAAAAGTGTGGCGGAGACAGGTTAAGGAGCAGAAAGAAATTCACCCACATGTTGGCTACTTTAAATTCTGAGAACTGTGAACTACTACAATAGGCTATAGTCATAAAATCTGAGGAGACTGTCTCACTCACAAAATGAAGAAAGAATGCTTGGTGGTATAACAAATGTGATGCAGTAGTACAACTACGACAAATGCTTGACAGAAATGAAATTGCCAGAAAAATAAAGCAAATAGGGTCAACTTCCTCAACAGAAGAAAATTAGCATAAAAGAGCCATCCATGGGGTGAATTCTGCACTTGGTTATGAAGCAGTTTCTATAGACTGAGCAAGGCTTCCAGAGCGATAATACGTGTAACTTCAGTAAAACCTTCAAGTACAGTCTGATTCAAGTACAACGGCACGAGTCTATGATTCAAAGATTTCAAAGGGAAGGTAGCGTATTGTGTCAAAGGTAACTGCTAACTACTAGTTATTTTGAATGTCTCCTCAAATACAAGGTTCCAGAGACCACATTCATGTACAAAAACAATCCCAACACCCATCCAAACCTCTTTCCACAAAGGAAAAAATGAGGAAGATCATCCGAGCACTGAAGTACAAACAGCCACTGGGTGAACATCTGATAAATGCTGGCGTGTGGAAGTATGCAAGGCAAAAGGCAATCAATAAACTTGTTGCAATTATTCAAGAGATTTGGGAAAGCAAAAAAATTCCAAATGGATGGACCTCTGCCATAATTCATCCACTACATAAGAAAGATGACAGAACAGATGTGAACAACTACCATGACATATCTCTCCTGCTAACAACTCACAATATCCTTTCAAAGGCTCTACAGCATAAGATAGAACATCAAATCAGTCCACAGTTAGGGAAATATCGAAGGGTTTCAGCAAAAGACGATCATGTGCTGAACAGATTGTTAATCTGAACTTCATCGCTTCCAACTGTATTTTAGAAAAGATGATCTGAGAATGACTGAAAGAGTCCAGGGGTAGTTCAGGCTAGTCTACAAGTACACGAATCTCATTAACCCCTGTCTAGCCTTTGCAGATCATCTAATGACCTTTTCAGATTCCCAAGCTATGCCATAAAGACAGCTTAATCAATTGAGGACACAAGCAGTGAAGGCTGGACTTCAGTTCTCCTTTCAGAAGGCTCTCTTTATGACGAACATAAAATAAATGCCAAGAGAACTGGAGATCCGACTACAAAAAATTAATTGGGCAAGGAAACTTTCAATTCCTAGGTGAATGGGTAAAGCCTAACATACCAGAGACAAAAGACTCTGTGCCCACATTTAGAAACTGAAAATGGCCTACAAACTTACTAAAGGCACCTACACTAAGAAATCAATATCCTTACATGCCAAAATTACACACTGCTGCACAATTATTCGATAGGAGGCTCAGTGTGAGACAGGGATTCTTACAATGAACAGGAAAGGCCTAACGGAGAAACGTGAGGCCAAAGAAAGAGAGATGTAGAAAAAAGTCCAAGGTCCTGTCAAAGAAAACAGCTAGTACAAAACACTTCACAATCATGATCTATATAAGCATGTGGAGGAGACACATGACATGATTCAAGACAGGATTGCCTTTTATGGCCACATGACCCAAATGAGTTCAGAAAGGATATCTAGAAGGATATTAACTGTCCTTCTAGTTAAAGGAACCCAAAGGAGCATAGATCACGAAGTTGAAAAAGGTCTACGAGAACTGGATAATTCTTTTAAAGATATCCTGTCACATGACCTGCTTGAGAAAAAACTACGAGCACATAAAGGTTTCCACGAAAAGCCGAAGCTGAAGATGTAGACTGAAGAGAGAAAATAACACCTCAAACAAATGCAGGAGCACTGGGTGGCAGTTAATGACCGGGAAAAGAGAGTGTTAGATATTATGGTCTCTAATTGATTGAAATAATGAAGGAATAATAATAACAATAATAATAATAACAGGAATCAGGCAATGACTGTAATCTGTAAAATACTCACCTTCAGATCTCACTTTAAACTCAATATAAGGCATTTTCCCTGCAACCTTCATAACATCATGGTACTGTTCATCAGAAAGATTGCGTAAAATGCTCCTCCTCTCTTCATGTTTTAATTGAGCAAACTGCTGAATTGTTTTTATATATCTCTGTAAAAGTGAACAAATGTTTTATAAATTTTATAATTGCAAAGAATTCTGTACTGGATGTAGTTAGATGAATCTAGAAAATTTGTACTGATGTGATAAACTATACAAAAGAAGTTTATTTAAAAAAATAAAATAAAACATTTTAAAATCTTTTAAAATTAATTAAGGGTTTTAAAAATTTACATTAACTGTTCTTAGAATAATTAAATCACATTTATTTCTAAAGACATGTATGTGATTATGCCAGATAATTACATTATTTCTACAATTAAACAATTGCCGTTATCTCCGGCTCTACAGAAATGTCGTTTTTTCGTAACTTAATTGTTCCATTTAGGATTTCTGGGGTAGTAAATGTTGTTGGACTCTCAGACACAGGTTTGGCTAAATTTCTGTGACCTTTTAATGAATCACCAACTGATTATCTTCAGAAAATCATTTCTGATTATTAATGGAAGACCACAATAGCGAATTGTTGGGGTGAGACATTTGTGGACAGATGCAAAGCATTTCTTTTTAGCTCACATTCTTCTTTTTCTTTTAATTGATATGTAAATAATATCTTTGTCATCTCACCAAAAGAAGCTGTTACATAACATTAATGTCTGTAACATTTCAATTCTCGCCTTCCTAATATTCTGTTCACTCTGAAAGTAGGAAAAAAAAGTAGAGAAAAAAATGGAGTTTATTCCTGGAACAATTGGTACATAGGTGATAAGAAGGCTTAATGAGAAGGCCACCAAACTGAATTTTCAGGCAACACATTATCATTATTCATTTTAGTGCAGAAGAGTGGCCAGTTTCAGATTCAGAACTGTCGCAGAAGAGTTCAGTCAAGAACCATTGCATAACAGTTCAGTCACATAGAAACCAACTTTCGTGTCGAACTCAGTATCATTCACTTCATCCTATGTTTGTTGAAACAGAGATGATAACTACAAGTAAATCATTGTACAAAATGACTCAATCTCATTTTGTCAGCAGATCTGCATCAAAGAGTAGCAGTACCTTAAAAATATGCATGATTATTTGTTCTTTTTGTTCATTTTAAAAGTGTGAGCGTGCTTCTGGGTTCTCTTATTTCAACGGTGCAAGTCAGCAAGATGTTCATAAAAATTCACAGTACAGAAAATCCTGTGCCTCATTATGCAGACTTTCTTTCCAAATTTCAATGTTCTCAACTGTTACCTTAAGCCCAGTCGAACAGACCAGAAACCACGGTTTAAGAGAAAAAGGGTATTACAAAGTGTGCTTTGGGCCTCATGCTGTTTCAAATGGCAATTGTGAAGAAAATGAATAGATATACTATTGTTCAGTTCTGTGCAATCAACATACGAGGTGTGCACTTGAGATGCACATATGCGTTTTTGCTTGAACTTACCTCAGGAATGTTGTGTCTTACATGAAATAAATTATCAATAGTAACTTTGAACCTGCTTCTGTAGGGCAGGTCACCAACACAGGTCTGTGCAGCAGCAGTAGACTTGAGACATAAGCCAGTTAGAATCCTAGTGGGGGGAAATTTTCCAATCAGTATTCGGCTGACAAGAGGAGGAGAGGTAGTGGGATAAGTCACCAGCCTTTGAGTCAGTGCCGTTGGTTGAGTCCCTTCATTGAACTTCACTGAAATATCATACAGTTTTTGACAAGGCAGTCTGACAACACTCCATAGGGCTTCATGAAGTGAGGGCATCTAGCACTGTTGATGGCTGAGGGCGCCGAGCTCGGCAGTCCCCTTGTGATCTTCAACACATTTAGGCTAGATGCTGGCACTTGACTTTACTTTCTCCCTTCCCTTCATTCGTGACAATACAAATCCAACACTACACTGTACAAGTTCTCGTCACAGCCATTCCCACAACTGACACTTCACTTCATAACAGGTCGGAGAATGCAATGGTGAAGCACCTCCATTACAACCTTATCTAGAATGCCAACGCAGGATTCTTGCACCTGTTCCCCCTATGCTGATTCCTGGAGTGGGGGTTAACTTTGACTTTGAGAATATCACCCTATAAGGTAGATATACAAAAAAATTCATCCAAATTATGGAAAATGAGTCCCTTCATTGCACTTCACTGAAACATCATACAGTTTTTAACAAGGCACTCTGGCAACACTCTAGAATCTTGAGAGCATTTATATTGCCTCCTTACTATTTACAGGCATAGAACCCATTTACTCCACAGCTGGGATACACTAGGAATCATAATTATGCAAGTAACAGATTTTTCGTAACTAAATTATGCAGATACCTATTACCAGTCTTCTTACTTGTACTTACCTTTTTATTTACAAAATACTTCAAATTGTCATCTGTAACATATGGCAGCTGTAAGAGTGGACTTTTATATTCCCACATAGCCTGTACTATCATTGGACACAGTTTCATACAGTTTTCTATTGTCTCAATATTTGGCAGTCTTGGTACTGAAACATAATAAAAGGTACCCACGTGCAATATTTATGTGGCACTTTTTTCAGTTAAACTGAGAAAATGTTGTGAAATATCATGGACAATTTATAGAAAAACATAAAAATTACATTAAATAATAATGATTACATTTACAAACTAATACTAATATGTACTAGTTTTCTCCCATGATCTAACTGAGTGCTAATGGTCAGCTTTCTTAATCCCACATTTTCCCCAAAAAAAAAACATCTGCAAATGATCTCCTACCCAACTACTTGCGCACACACACGCCCCCCCCCCCCCCCAACTCTAGAGAGAATATTAAATGTATCTGAAGTATTCTGTCGTGCTTCATGATCTCCGACACTAAACACGTTAACAAAATTGTTGGGTTGCTGCACGGCTCAGGTCTTGTACCTGGTTGACGCAATGAATGATGCATGTAAGAGACATGCTGCAGTTCATACTTTTACAGTATTTGAAGTCAACTGATGGCCGGAAAGGAATACAGCACCTCCAGTAGTTGTAGGGGTATCTTACTCCCACAGTATTTATCTACAAATAAAGAGTCACGTACAAGCCAAATTTGATAGAAATTGCTCCAGATGTTTCTGAGTCGTGCTTTTTTGCTCATATGCTTGTCTGTTACAAATTTTTTTTCAGGCAGAAGTAATAGTTGTGCCAAGTTTGGCAGAAATTGCTTCAGGTGTTACAGAGGTACAGTGTTACATCACAGTGTCTCCCCCCCTTCTCCCTCTCCAACCTCTAGCTCTACGATGGGAACATACCAGGACTGTCACCAATGAGCCTTGTGACCCCGAAAACTACGGATTCTGTCACCAATGAACCTTGTGACACCAAAAACAATGGATTATATACTCATATCGGTTGCTATCTAATATTTTTTCATATCGTGGCTTCTCAGCCCCACCCCTATGAGGCAGTACAAGTATGTTATCCTCAGAGTACTTTACACAAACAATTCCACAAATAATGAGTCATGTACATACAACATTTGGTTTAAATGCCTCCAAACTAGAGTTATGCTTTTACTACATGTATGCGGCATGTTGCTATGCACAGACACAATGGACTTGCTCAATTAAGTAACACTTGAGCATGCAACAGCATGCAAACAGCCTTACGACTACTCACTGATACAACCCATGATTGTACACTGTGTATGTCTGCAGCTATTGCCTTGGTGCAATGTCACAGTGCTGCCATCTGTTGGAGAACCCTGACCATTATTCTGCCCACCACAGGATCTACATTGCATTTCGGCAAGTAACATTCACACTTGTCTTCATATCCATGATGACATGGCTCTTACTAATTTACTATATCTACTGCAAATATATGATGTTTTTTAAACCGTTACTTTCACATAACTGAAAAAAAAAATCATGTACCAATACAGCTAATCTACTTAGAAAAGTTATTTGGTTTATTTGATTTACATACAATTTTCATGCTACAGTTGAAAACGTAAGTGATGACCTAAATGGCTCTTACTAATTTATTATATCTACTGCATATATATGATGTTTTTTAAACTGTTACTTTCACGTAACTGAAAAAAATCATGTACCAATGCAGCCTACCTACTTATAAAAGTTATTTGGTTTATTTGATTTACATAGAATTTTCATGCTACAGTTGAAAACATAAGAAGGCAGCTATAAATACAGGCTGCACAGCAAAAGAAGAAGCTGAGAACACAGTACTGCTAAGCATTACAAATTACAAACAAATTCTCATTAAGATGGGCATAGGTCTACAACAATACATATCACATTACAATGTTTTCTACTGTCACTTTGAGCTATCTCTTTCTTCCACTCTGAAATCTAAATGCACAGTGCTCAAATCACCTTATAGCATTCACACAATACTTACTTCGCCTGGCGTATGCCAGAAGAATGAGCTGGGACACACAGTTGACCATTTCTTGGATAAGATACGGACATTTCTTTACAATGTACTGCCGATCCTTATCAAGAGTTTCTGGGTTGAGAGGAATTCGAGACAGATGGGCATGAATGATTGCACGTGCCTTCAAAGAGTACAGGAAGCACAGTGGTCGCTCACGATTCTTCTCACTGAGGTTTGGTATCTGCTTAATGAGCTGTTGAAGAAAAAAGGAAAAAAAAAATCAACGCAATTGGCTCCATATAAACTGTCCAAATTGATGATGGGTTACCCCTTATGTATACATATTATGAAAAGGAAAGTTGCTGAAGTTTCATAATATTGTTACATTCCATCCTGGATTTTCCACTGTTTGATCCTTATGCATAAAAGAATTTAAAGAAATAATACACTTTTGCCATACTTTAATACAGAATTACACAGCAGTCTAAGAAAAAAAAATTAAGTTTACTATGATCCTACAATGGTATAATAGTAAATCGCATACAGTAATCAGATTTCACCTCTAACAAAAATGAGAGCACACAAAGAGTTCTGTAATTACTATATTATGAACTCTGAAATCCAGCATCTGGGAACATTTCTTAATTATTTTGGACTTTCATTTATTTGCTGTGTAGAAAGTCCATTAAACTGAGAAGGGAAACCCCAATGACAAGGGAACAGCCCATTTTGTAATGTTAGAGTTTCTGTAAGCTACGTGAGTAACATCTCATAGATCCATCGGCCAGCAGATACAAGAGTCACACTTGACAGTAGAGTTTAGAGTTTCCCAAAGTTGAAGAATGGAGTCAGGTATCAACCACATTCGCTAGCTAAATGCCAGTAAGAGAACAGAAATGTCTCTGTCAATTATTATAAAGGGGAAAAAAGCAGTATTATAATGTTTTGTTTTATGACCGTCTCAGCTAGTTCCTACACAGCCGAATCACGGTTGGAGTATGACACAAGGGCTCGAAACTATTACGGTGAAAGTGATGCTGGAGTGACTGAATTGGATGACAGATTAATAAATCAATAGTTGCAGTTAGGCAGTGGCCCAATTTTATCTATTAAGTTATTAAAATAAGTTTCTTTTAAGTTATAAGCTGATCCCTCAGTAAATCTGCTTGTAAATAAAAAATAAGAAGCTTATATAAGATTTAATTAGATAAATATATTTGTGTAAATGAAAGGAGTATCAATGAGGAGTACTAGTTATATATGGCTGCCCTACAATCAAGAGCTCTAAGCTAATTTATCCTTCCTTTTCTAAAAGCGTGTTTCACTTCATTTACAACAAAGCCTTTCTTTGAAGGAAAAATGTAGAAAGTCCACAGCCTCATCAGTATGCTAGCTGAAAGCAAAATAAATCAAATCTCTAGCCACAATATCATGACACTTTATGGTGAAAATGTCTGCTGTCTACTGTGGAAACCAAACACTGAAGCTTCACAGCCTAAGATGCATGCAAATGATACTCCAAATAAAAAAAGCTCACAGCTACTATGGCAAGGACAAACCAAAGACAGTCAAAAGACCTAAGACAGTCAAAAGACCAAAATCAAAAGCGACTGCAATCTTCAAATAGTTCATCTCTTCTATTGTAGATAGATGGAAGGCCATAAGGTGTGCAAAAAACAGAAAAGCAGCCATTTTAATCACACCTGTATACAGCAAAGTATACACTTTGATAAGATTATAGAAAGCTGCCCTGTCGAATATTTTGAAATGGATTTGAATTTTTTGAATCCGGGTTGATGTCAGTTATTTGTGATACTCAAAAATTTGTGTCAGACTGATACTGGAACCTATGCTTCGCAGCTACCATGAGTGGTCATATTAAACACTCCAGTTATCTGAGCGAGCCTCCAGGACCGACCCAAACTTCCACATGTCATGAAAAAGTCCAATAGCCCATTTCGTGATTCCTGCACAGGAAGAGAGAAATATTTTATTGTCATTTTAGCCCATTGAGGCATGAGTACATCATTGATGCTTACAAAGTCTGTGTTTATAGAGTGTCTGTACCTTCACATTACAATGTCCTTCAGACATGCATCCCTGGAAGGAAAGAAAGTACATGTCTGTGTTTATAGAGTGTCTGTACCTTCACATTACAATGTCCTTCAGACATGCATCCCTGGACGGAAAGAAAGTGGTCATTCAGTGAGGAAAGAACAATACTACAAGATAACATGAGCATCTCAAACGTCACCAGTTGTGGCTAAGGAAAGAAGAAACAATCTAATATTTTGGAAAATCTGGTTCTTATTTATTTTTCGTTTAGAAATTATTTTAGTGGCCTCTGCAGACAAGGTCATAAAAACACAGAAGGTAGTGGTACCCACACAAGAGAGAGTTCTGGTAATGAAAGAAAATTTTACCACTGGCATTGAGCCAGCAGGGACAGAAGAGGTCACCAGATTTTGAGCCAATGTTCTAAATATTCCTGTGACATTTTCCATCATACTCCCTCCTTTTTATGTGTTATGTATTTTCATTGAATGCACACGTAAACACATTTTTGGCTGCAAGATATCTGCACATAATATAAACGAAAGTCAGATTGTTTAATGCCAATCCTTTCAGTGAGGTACATGTTGAAGCACATTTTATTCCTTACTAAAGAGTTTTGTGCTGTATCCCGCTACTAGTGCATGCGAGTTTGAGTGCATCGAGTGCGGCTTGCCATGTGTGCGCTCAAATCATCTGTCAACTGTATCAATGCAGGCCAGCCACGAGTGGCCGATGGTGGGAAGCGTGCACACAGCACATTTTCCACAGTGCCATCTACCGGCGGATGCTCACTGAACCTTTTGTTGTATTTCTAGTTTGTATCTTCTGGATCCCGAGAGGCTTGATGTTCAGAGGTTACGAAGAATGTCATAGTTGAGTGACTTGGTTGATTTTGTGTATTACTTGGTTACAACACTTTGCTTGGCAGAATATAGAAACTATACAATACGATGAGTATCCACTGATGGTAATGATTGAGAATAAACTCATGTACTCCCTATCTGTCAAGTTTAATGCAAATGACATTGTGTGATAAGGGTCCAACTGCTGCACTGATATTGAAATTATGTTAAAATAATGGCAACTGGGTCATTGTGCAGACCGGCTACTGTGGCAGTCCTTCACATTTAAGGGGTTATATTTCTAATCTTCCTGCAGTGTCTCTTGGGATTGTGTCACTGTTGACAATTAGTCAATTAGAGGCAAATGTTAAGCTTGGTAACAAATTTCTGTCATTCCAGAGGAGTAAGTTATGTTTTATAAATTATAGAGTGCAGCAATCTGTCGTATTATTTTTTTTCCCCACATTTTTGCATGTTATTTTGCAAATCCAGATTTTGGCTAGTGCCTGACTATTATCAGTGCACTATTTTCTAGTCTTGACACATGTCAGTTCTCTGTTGTTCAGGCATCAGTCACAGTTCTTTGAATACTACGTGCTGCATACTGTATGTAGTTTTCAAAGAACTGTGACTGACACCCGAACAACAGGGAACTGACATGCATTGAGACTAGAAAATAGTACATTGATAATGGCAAGGCACTAGCCGAAATCTGGATTTGCCAAATAAAACCTAGAGAGAGAGAGAGAGAGAGAGAGAG
Source organism: Schistocerca americana (assembly GCF_021461395.2). NCBI lineage: Eukaryota > Metazoa > Arthropoda > Insecta > Orthoptera > Acrididae > Schistocerca > Schistocerca americana. Next base: position 185,599,647 of record NC_060126.1, read on the forward strand.
GACTGATTGCTGCACTCTATAATTTATACATCATATCACAGTCACTCTACGTACCCACTTTCCTAATGGAAGATAACCTCAGTAAGTTATGTGCCATCACCAGATTCCACCCTAGCCCTTCATTTAATTCCATAATCATTTATACAACACACACAAAACAATACAACAAATAATTATTAGTCATCCACACAATACATTTTTAGTGAGGCATGTCTGTATATAACAGCATCATCCACAAAAAGCCTGAAGGAACTTTCAACGAGTTCTACAGCACTCCTTCAGGGTTTGTCTGAAGTCACGATTATGTTTGAATATTTCTCTCCCTTAAGAATACATAGGTCTAGTGTGTTCCATTTGCTAGAAACTCTTCAATTCAATCCCACAACTAGTCTGATATTTGGGACACACTTGTTTTGTTCATTAGGTGGCAGAGTGCAGCTATATCGAATATCTCCCGGAAGTTAAGGAACACCATACCAACCTGGCCACAAGTATCTACTGCTCTCCAGATCTTGTAGATGAGCAGAAAGAGCTGGGTTTCATATGATAATTGTTTTTGTAATTTATGTTGATTCTTATACAGAATCTTTAGAAATGTCATAACTCAGATGACTATTTCCTTGAATCCTGTGCTGACTGCTGTATCACTGACTCAGTTTCTGGACAAATAGCTCTGGTTGGGAAGGTAAATGCAATCCCATATGGAGGAGTAAAAAATTTTTTAGAATTTTTCAACTGGCATGAGGCAAAGTTAGGTAGAGCAAAGTGGCAAGAAAACGGCAAAGATAATAGAAGACTAATTTTATCTGATGAATGGATAGTATTATGGCCATGTGAAATTACTTTCGTCTAGTCACAACTGTGGGTTGCTTGACTGCTCTGGAAGAAGGCTTATCATACTAGAAACCATAAAATAGTAATTCACTTTATCACATTAAAGAATAAAAGATTTACTTAACTTTGACAAACTTCTTCATCGTAGAAGTACTGGATAATTTACAACTGTCATGGACTAGCGAAGTATTACTCAACGCACTAATTAACAAACCATTCTCTTGGTACAATGTTCAACACTGATGAAAGTATATGTCCATTAGAAACTTTAACTGTCACTCTCCTACTCAATGATGTTGACTGCTGCAAGTAATATCTTGAACTGGGAGAGTTCTTGCTAGCTCAACACTAAACTGACCTCAGCGTGAAGGCGCTGCCATGCTGAGAGGGGATGCGTGGTCTTCAGGAGCCGTCGCTAATATCTGTGGTATCAATTTGTGCTGTCTACTTCGCTGTGGCAACACAATCCCTCTACCACACCACATATAGCATCACTTCTTACCCTTAAGACTGTTCACAGATGATGTTCTGCTGCACTGATTCATTCACCCAATGTTGTAACTGTTATATTGGAACAATGAAATACAAAAGCGTTACTGAACAACATTTACGTCATTACGTAGCTTGAATACTATGAAGCTCTCTTGCAGCCCTCGACCCTCTGCAGATGGAGAAGTCACATGGCAGTTCCACTGCACCAGGATAATTCAATAACAGTGACCGTACAAGAAAATAATTAAAATAAAACATATTCAGGATAGAATCAAGGTGGCAGATTGTTTGAAAGGTAACATGTCTTCTAGTTTTAGTCCAGCTGCAGAACAGTATTCCAATAGCACTTTTGATGTCTTGTACATTCATCTTTATGTGACAGACTTATCCCTCTACTTACAACGTCTGGCACTTTCCTCTACATTTTTTGAGCAGAATACTTAGTTAAGAGGAAGAACTGTTATTCAGTATCATCTGTAATGCCCTGCAGCTGTACATTTTTTACCTATTTCTACAACTGCAGTTTTCCCTTAAGGTCCTGTATTTATTGTTATCACCTCAAGACTGGCATTTGAAGAGCAAGTATTATTACAAACAATGTGTGTCCTTACAATCATCATTCATACATTATCCTTATAAAGAGAGGCACATTGTAAACAAATTACAAGATACTGACAATATATTTAACAACCGACCTTAATTTAATTCCATAAACATGCTCTTTAGAACATTTAAAACTTAACACACATTGCTCATACTGTATTATTACGAACAAATATGAATAAATTATAAATTAACAACATTTAAAAAGTTATAGTTTCAAATGTTAAAATGATGGTACCTTTATGCATTACATTTTAAGTCTGTAGTGTTGTTCTTTAATGTCAGAATAATTCTTGTGTAATTAAGATCCAGAAAAACATTAGCAGAAAATGCAGTTATACTTACATGAGGAACTTCTTCATTGTCTGTTGGTCTCTCAACAATCTCACTGTTGTGCTTCTTCTCAAACTCCAGTGAGGCTGCAAGGATCATAATTACCCTTTTTAGAGCCATTGAAGGTGTTTTATGAAAGAAATAGTAATACATCTGTGTAGTATTAAGCAGAACCTGCAAGCATAATTGTACGTCAGATATAAGTAATGCTGCACTTTCAAACCGTGCGGCTAAAACAAAAAATCAAATAAACATAAAAATTAATTTTGTGACACCTACAGAATCTATTCCCGGCAAAACCTTTATTTGACATTTTACTGCTATAAAAGAAGGAAAAGGTTTTATTCTCTGACCATGGCAACTATAACAACACTAAACAGGATGACAAAAACAATAATCCTGTAGTTCTATTGAACAAATATTTCCTCTTTTGGGTGAAAGAGGCTAAAATCCAAGCAGAAGCAAGCAAAGTGATGAATACACTTCCAGGTCAAAAGAGAGGAGTTCAAGGCAACAGGTTCAAATACATAACATTCAACAAATAAGAAAGCAATAATGAAACAGGACCACAATGTATGGACTAAACTGAGTAATACCATCATAGGACAAATAGCTGTTGAATAACAAACACTAATCATAATCACCGTCATCTGACGTATCTGTATCATAATGTCGTGTATGTATTACTTCTATAAATGCTAAAGTTTGTGTGTGAGTATGTTTGTTCCTCTTTCACGCTGAAATGGCTGGAGGGATTTGGAAGAAATAAAACGAGCTTAAACCATTAATTAACACACAGGCCACTCCTGAAAGTGTGTAGTAGCACAAATTTATTGATTTGAAGAATATAATGCGAAATGTGGAACAATAATTACTCTTTTTTTTAAAAAAAAAAAAAAAAGAGAGAGAGAGAGAGAGAGAGAGAGAGAGAGAGAGAGAGAGAGAGAGAGAGAGAGCCATATTTACTCTTTAATTTTTGAACTTCTTCATTTTTGTGAATTGACTTACATAACAAGAGTCAACATATGGCCGCTACCTAACATCATATTAAATAATAACTTCTTAGACGCACATACGAGAACATACAACTTCATTTCTCAGTCATAAAACATAAAAGCGTATAAGCAACAATGGAACATTTCATAGAACAAAGACAAAGAATAAACAGTATTCAAATAATTAATGTCTTTGCCACTGACTACTGCACTGTGTGTAACTGCTTGTTTATTTTGTATACCTTCCCGCGCCCACACAGCCCCCTCCTGCTAGAGTAGAACTCCAGGTAGGTTTGGAAACCTGTATTGGATCTTTTGACGTGCCCTTGTACAAATCACCAGTTGTGCAACTTGATCTTCCACCAGATTTGGTGTATTTGCTGTTCTTGAAGATGCTTGCTCCCGCTGTGACACCATATTCCACTGCGAGTCCTGTATGCCTTCCTGCTGTAGGTCTTCTGGCAGTAAGTAAGCTGGCTTCACTCGATCAACTGACACAATAACCAGTTCATTGTGAATCTGGAGCTTCATTCTGTGTGTGTTACTTTGCTGAACTTTATAACATATGGTATATGGTGGCTGCACTGTTGGCTCATAACATCACATGCGAAAGTTGCTGAAGTCTCGGTGCACAAATGATGGAATGTCGCCTTGCCAATTCGATGGCTGTGGCCGGAGGTTTGGCAGCTGTGCTTTAACCATCTTCAATAACTACAGTAGGCCAATCTCGTTCTTAAGCTCTTCAAAGAAATTGCCAGGAAGGCGCAAGGTTTCCCCGTACACAAGCTCTGCTGTGGATGCCTCTTGGACTTGTTTGAAAATAAATGCTCAGACCCAGTAACACCATTAGAAATGTTGCAGAACCACTGTCACCGTGGCACATCAATGCAGCTCCAAGTGTTCTGTACCATCGCTCCATCATTCAGTTACTTTCTGGATGATAATTTGTCGTATGATGATGTCGGACTCCACAAATGTTAGCCACTTCAAGAGATAATGAAGATTCGAACTAATGACCCTGGTCAGTTGTGACGTGCACTGGGCAACAGAATCTTCCTACCCGTGTCGCCAAGATACTTTGACTGGCTCTTCCCGCTGATATGTCTCGAATCGGTACAACGCCTGCCCCTTTGTAAATCTATCAATTGCTGTTAGTAGATAACAGTAACCTCCAGACATCGGCTGTAGGCCAGGGATGCTGAGGTGCATGTGTTAACATTGAAAATATGGTTTATCAAAGTATCCCATGGGGTTCTTCACATGACATCACACCTTACAGTGTTGACAGGCAGAGCATTGTTGTGTCCACCTTCGACAATCATTCCTAACTCCAGGTCACACAAATGTTGTGTCAGCAACTTGGACTCTTGGTCGTGTACCTGAATGAGCCAAATTACGAATACTTCTGAATGTCTTTCGCAGTAAATGTGCAGACACAAACAGTCTAGGTCGTCCTTGTGAGGTATCGCAACATATTTAAATGGCCTCACTTCCGGACATACGTCCTGCAGTCTCAACACTGTGGAGTTGCTCTGCTGAAAAACCTGAAGTTGTGCGTCTTCTCTTTGTTCCCTTGCCAATCTCGCGTAATCTACAGAATTGGTTATCGCCGCAACCCTTGAGAAATAGTCTGCTATGATATTCTCCACTTCTTTTACATGATTTCAGTCTGTGGTGAACTGTTTTATGTACTCTAACTGTCTGAACTGCCTAAGTGACAGAGCATCTGTAATGCTTGCTGAATGCAAAGGTGATTAGTTTGTGGCCTGTGAACACCATAAATGGTTTACCATCCATATAAGGCCGAAAGTGTGTTATTGTCTTATATACCGATAACAGTTTTTAGTCATACGCACTCCAGTTCCTTTGTGCTTCCATGAGTTCCTGCACGAAAAACCCTAATGGTTGCCAGTGTTGAGTAGACCCTTGATGTAACGCTGCTCCAATGGCTATCTGACATTTATCAGCTATTATAAATAGTACCACATCTCTCTCAGGATGAGGCAATGAAATCGTTTGTCTTGATCTGTTCAAAGGCTTTCTGCTTGCAGGGTGTACCATCTAGCTTCTGATGTTTAGCGGTATTAGGGCCTGTCAGCTCCTCTGCGAGCGGTGCTTTAAAAGCAGCTGCTCCCAGCAGATGTCGATGGTAAAAATTTGCAGCACCTAAGAACTTACGTAACTGTTGCAAATCCAACGGCCTAAGTATTTGTAGTGTAAGTTCCAGTTTCTCTTCCAACAGGCAGATGCTGCCTGCTAAAACTAAGTGACACATGTAGGTAATGTGGTTTTTTCACAAGTTGCACACACTTTTATTAATTATTATCCTGTATCTATATGTTGTTATCAAATGTTGCTTTTAGGTGTGCCTTGTGAAGATTTTGTGTTGCTGAAAACACTAGTATATCGTCGAAATTGAAGGTGAAGTCTTGCCCCCATAACACCTCATCAATGAAACGTTGCCACGTTTAAGCCATGTTTTTAATGCCAAATGACATACACAAAAATTAAAAGAGGCTTCAATGTCTGCAACTGGTAAATGATGGGATGCCCTTTGACAATCTATGACACTGAAATATTTTGCTCCCATTAGTACATTCGTAAAATCACAAATAGTGGGCACTGGATGTTGATTGACTATCGTGCGAGCATTCAATTCCCTGTAATCACTGCAAGAACTCCACTTTCTGCCTTTCTTCTTGTTCTTGTTTTCTTCTTCTTCTTCTTCTTCTTCTTCTTCTTCTACTTTTTTACCTAGATGTAGAGATGGATCATGCTCTATCAGATCTTCGTATCACTCACTTATCTAACATACATTCAAACTCTGCCTTTGCGTCTGTGAACCTGTCTGGTGACAATCTTCTCGGTCTAAAAGAGACTGGATGGCCTAGCATTGTGTTTATGTGATGAATTGTATTATGTGCCACTGTGGTTAGTGTTCATGCTGTTGGGTCCAAATGCTGGTCTACCTCTGTCAGTTGTACCATACGGCCTTCTCTTTCTCTGAACTTTTCTAGAAGCGTAGTAACCACTTCTTCTCATTTCTCAAGTCAAGCAAATTGAATTTCAATGGTGATACTGTTTGCATACAGAAAATCTGCCCCCCTCCCCCTGGATTGTTTCCGACACATCCACTATTACAAACATTCAGTGACAAGTATTACAAAACCTAAATTCACGTCCTTGTTGCAGTTGCTATACGTTGCTATCAGCTGTTTATCTGCTGCTGTGAGATGAACTAGCGAACTGTCCTTGACTGACACATCTCTCTCTACTGACGACGTGCTTACATCAGACTTGGTTTCTACCAGATAATAACACAAAGTCTTCATCCCTCATACACACAGCTGTCACAATACAGGCAAAAAGGAAGTGTCTGTGCTTAGAATCTCCATGATACTGACACAGCGTGTTTAACTGCATGGCAGAACATACTTGGCAGCTCACTGACCAAACTTCTTATGATACCAACATAGTTGTTCAGGTTTCGTCAGTCAACTGTCCGTAAGTGCACTGCAGGTCCCTCAGAACCAGTGGTCTTCCAAGCCTTGATTTGTCTCTGCATACCGTCTATTTGTTCCTTTAGTTTCTGAAACTCTGTGGTTGTATCCACCTACTGATCCTTGTGAATTGCCGCCACGTAATGTTTTTCCGACTTCACTGCTGCTTCTGCGACGCTCATTATACTTGCTGTCCCCACTGTTGCATAAACTCCGTTGGACAGCTGGAGGATAGTGATCATGTTGCACCCATCCTTCATAGGCACCGCCACTCTTGCTGCCATGGGAAGCTGTGATGTCCAAACGTATCTGAGCATAGCATCTGCAAATACTGCTTCCGTCACTATTTGCTGAAATTGCCGCCAAAATCCTTTTGTCTTCTACTAACGTCATTGCTCTGGCATCCAGATGTTGACTGCTATAGCAAACTTTTCTTGATCGTTTGTTACTTTATTATGAGTGAATGCCAACTCTAACATTAAAAACCAGAGTTTCAGTTTATCATGCAGGAACTGAGGTGTGCACAGCTTCATACATCTTCTACATGAATCATCATTTCTCATAATTTTGTCGACTGTAGAGCCCGTCACATGCACATCATTAATTTGTTCTGGTGAAACTTTCCATGCTGCGCTATTTCATTCCATAAGTCTTGTATCAGACTACACAGCATATTCTGTAGCTGTACTAAATGTGTCATAGGACTTCTGTCATCTGTCCTACGTGTCAGTAAATTTATGTCACCTAGCTTGTTTGCTTCTTGCTGTGCGAATTCTTCTGTATCTGTAGCCACCACTTTATGGCCACTTCATATCATCATATTAAATAATAACTTCTTATATGTATATGCAAGAACATACAACTTTATTTCTCTTTCTCGTAAAACACAAAAGCGAATAATCAACAATGGAATATTCTAACTCTGTACAACGCAAGCAAAAAATAAACAGTACTCAAGTAAGTAATGTTTTTGCCGCTTACTGCTGCACTGTGCGTAACTGTTAATTTATTTTGTCTATCTTCCTGCTCCAGCAACACAATGAATACAATGCTTATACAATCCTCCAAGGGTTTAATGCATACTTCCATGAAAGCTCATGGCTTTTTAGCTACTGAGTGTCAGATGTATCTTATAGCTTCTGAGATGCTTGAAGACTCACAATGATGGTGTCATCTAAATGCCACGTGACCAGCAGATGACATGCCTTTACATTTAGAAAGTAGTAGACTCTTAGTGAGGCTGTATTTGATTATGATATGCAAACAAGTCCAGTGGTAATAGCCACACACGAGGGCAGATGGCACCACTGCACCTACAAATATTATAAAATTTGTGCTACTCTGAACAATGAGGAATGTTCAATAAGTAATGCAAGAATTAAATTTTTTCTTGGCCAATTTTGGTTAAAAAAGTGTGGAATTTATTGTGAAACATCATGGAATATTTCCACTTCAGCTCATATAGTTACATGAAATTCTGATAGGAGATGGCACTATACTAAGCCTTCAAAATGGTGTCTGTAATGTAAATGCATCCCAAGCAGAGAGGTGTCATTGAGTTCCTTCTGATGGAAAACCAGAGCATCACAGATATTCATAGGTGATTGCAGAATGTATATGGAGACCTAGCACTGAACAAAAGCACGGCGAGTCGTTGGGCAAAGTGTCTGTCATCCTCACAACAGGGTCGCGCAAACTTGTCCAATTGCGGGCAACCACAAACAGCTGTGATTTCTGCGATGTTGGAATGTGTAGACACACTAATTCCAGGTGATCAACTGATCATAATCAAACATCTCGCTGCTCAAATGGATGTGTCTGTTCACAGGGCTGACACATTTGTCAACCGATTTGGGTACTCAAAAGTGCATTCCTGCTAGGTTCCTCACCACAGAACAGAATACAATAAAGACCAATGAAGGACTATCTATGCAGTATTGCTTATGCACTACACAGTTGATTATGACAATTTTTTGATGAACATTATCACAGGTGATAAAACATGGGTTCATAACCTTGAACTGGAAACAAAACAGCAATCAGAGGAGTGGTGCCACCACTTCTCCTCTGAAGAGAAAGTTCAAAGCAGCTACCTTAGCTGGTAAAGTCATGGTGATGGTCTTCTGGGATTCTGAAGGGGTTATTCTGTTTTGTGTTCTCCCTCATGTTCCAGTGATGAACTCTGAAATATATTATGGGGGTTGACTGAAAAGTAATGCTTCCACCTTTGTAACTCTTCAACAGTTGGCAGCATCGGTATGCGGCAGGTACTGGTTTGTTCCATAGCCTCTTCTCTACAGCTCCAGTTGGCGGGAAGCCTTAGCATTGAACGATTGTGTTGCTACAGTGTAAAGCATGGAACCCTGCGCAGATGGTCGATCAATGCGATTTAAGCAACGTGCAGTCACTGAATTCTTGATAGCACAAGGTCTCACCCCAAAGGAGATTCATCAGAGAATGAAAGCATTTTACGGTGATTGTGTTCACGTGAGTACTGTGCATTGTTGGGCTAGTAAGCTTAAAGATGTTGGGGCAAGAACATCTGACCTGCATGACAAACAAAGAGTTGGATGTCCTGTGACAGCAACTATCGAGTTTCACAAGCAAAATGTTGACAGATTCATTCAGGATGGTCGCCGTATCACTCAAAAAGAAATTGCAAGCACATTCAGCATTTCACAAGAATGTGTGGGTCACATTATTGCTTTGCTTGGCTATTGGAAGATCTGTGCACAATGGGTACCTCGGATGCTGACTCCTGAAATGAATGCGCACAGACTTAAAATTTGCCAGGAATTCCTCTCACGTTATGAGAATGAAGGCAATGCCTTTCTCCATTCAATTGTGACAGGAGACAAAATGTGGATACACCATTACGACCTGGAGTCAAAACGTCAGTCTATGTAATATCGACATGAAAACTCACCCCAGAAAAAGAAATTCAAGACGTAGCCCTCAGCTGGAAAAATCATGGCAACGGTGCTCTGGGATGCAGATGGTGTTATCCACGTTGATTTCCTTGATCGTGGAACAACAATAAATTCAGAGTGTTACATCACAATGCTGTGAACTCTGAAATGACGGTTATCAAGGGTCCGAAAGGAAAAAGGAAATGTTTTCCTGCAGGATGACAATGCCAACCCACACACTTCACGTGCCACCACAGCAGAACTTCAGAGACTGAATCTCTCCACCGTACAGTATCCTCCATACAGTCCAGATTTAGCACTGTCTGACTTCCATCTGTTCCTGATAATGAAAGACGATTTGCGGGGACAGCATTATGCTTCTAATGATGACATTGAGAGAACTGTGAGACTGGGGTTGTGGAAACAGAGTGTTGACTTTTTCCATGACGACTTCAGAAAACTTGTTCATCGTTGGCAGAAATGTATTCAACGGCCAGTGATTAGGTGGAAAAGTGAATATTGGTAATTAAAGATCACATTCTACAGATTATTTCTGCATTTGATTTATTAAAATATTCCCACACAAACCCAATTTTCGGAGGTGGAGGCATTACTTTTCATTCAACCCTCGTATGTTACTCCCAGGAAATCGAAGAAATGACTTTAGCCCAAACGTCGCTACAAAAATGCAAACAGACGTCTCCTTCTCCATGATAACGTAAGGCTTCACACACGTCTGCAGACTTGAGTGGAGCTCAAAAAACTTCATTCAACTGTTCTTCCCCATCCTCCCCCAGCTCAGATACCATACCTTCCGACTTCCATCTGTTTGGCCCAATGACAGATGCACTTCACTGGAAACAGTATGTGAATGATGGGGAATTTACTGATGCAGCACGACATTGGCTCCATCGTCAAGCATTAGTGTGATACTATGCAGGCATTCAGGCCCTTCCACTAAGGTGACATAAGGCTGTGGCATTGAGTGCCTAGCCAAAAGTGTGGGAATAATATGGTGTACTGGAATCCTGAATAAAATCAACCTGCCTTCAGGAAAATAAATAAATAAATAAATATGTGTTGCATTACTTATTGTAGCTGCTCATAGAAACTGCTTATTCTCTTTCTTCATAGTATGTTTGTTACTCCTTCACACTGAATCATGTGGATGGATTTGGTGAACTTTGGAATGCAGACAGCTCATATCCTGAATTAACACTGGCTGCCTTTTATTCCAAAAGAATCACTAGCCCCATGGGATGGTCAACATTACTACTGCCATGGTATGGGTAACATGACTAAGAAGTCATCCATAAAAGGTAACTACCAAATATTACTTCATTTGTCAAAACAATGAACATAAATCTATGACAGCAAAAATACTTCTGTAGGATAAAATCATCATTAAACTCCAAACCAACGTAAAATATACGCTTGAAAATATTACACCGCACGTAGAATGTTTGGGAATTGGATTGGATTACCAGGGTTCTTAAACAGTGACTTGGCTTTTCTGTTTGGATTTGAATGACTTCTTAACTTTTTCTTTCCCCTCCTAGGTCTCGAAAGTTCAGAAGAATTAATCTACATCTACGCTCTGGAAACCACCATGAGGTGCATGGCAGAGGGTATGTCCCATTGTGCCAGTTATTAGCGTTTCTTCCCGTTTCATTCACTTATGGTACACGGGAAGAATGATTGACTGAATGCCTCTGCAGGTGCAGTAATTATTCTAATCTTATCCTCATGATTCTTGTATGAGCAATACGTAGGGGGTTGTAGTACAAAGGCCGTTCAAAAAGTTTTGCACAGTCGTTTCTAATTCTTTTTATTTTTTGCAGGAGGAGAATGAAATTTTTCGTTAACATACTTGGAACATTTAGCTATAAGTTGGTATATAAAAGTAGTTTTTTTTTTTTTTTTTTTTTTTTTTTTTTTTTTTTTTTTTTTTTTTTTTATTTACATGTGAGCCATAATGGACTATGAAGTAGATTTCAGGTTGCAACAACGGTTGGTGATGGAGTTCCTCTTCAAGACTGGCAATGACTCTGCCCATCGATCCACAGGAAGTTGCTCCCTGTTGATGGGGAGGACACAGAGGATTACAGCAATATCCACCAGTGGTTGCAGAAGGTGATTTCTTTGTACTGGAAAATCCGCTATCCGGTAGACCATTGACGGCAGTGAGTGATGTGAATAAGGAGACCATTGATCAAACCATTCAAAATTACAGATGTGTGACGATGCGACAGCTTGCTGAAATGACTCGTTTGTCATTGAGTAGTGTGGTATCACTGGTACAGTCACCAGGGTACAGAAAAATCTATGCTCATAGGGTGCCTAAATTATTGACAAGAGAAATGAAAACATTGAGAAAGAATATGTGCAAGGGTCTCGTGAAGACATTTACTGAAGAGTGGAAACAGTGTTTTGACGGCATCATTACACAGGATGAAACACGGTTGTTTTTGTCTGAACCTGAGAGCAAAACCCAATCCATGGAGTGGCGTCATCTGGGTTCCCATCGGAAGAAGAAACTAAGACTTTCACAAAACAGCAGGCCGAAAGGTTATGGGCTCCTTCTTTTGGGATCAGTGTGGTTTCATTTTCATTGACTTTTTGGAGCCTGGCTCCACAGTTAACTGGGACCGTTACTGTTTGTCAATGGACAAGTTGCAATGTGCCATCAAGACCCACAGACCACAGCTTCAGGGTCAGCTCATCAGACTACACCACATGACAATGCCAAACCCCATACAGAAAGACCTTATTTCCTGTGTCAAGCAATGGTGTAAAAGTCAAGCCCCAGAATTTTACCAAAGTGCATTTACGTCATGGAAATAACAAGGGGGCCAGATACGTCACAGCTAATGGAGGCTACATTGGGTAGGCTCAATGTACAGCTAAATGTTCCAAGTATGTTCACAAAAAATTTCATTCTCCTCCGGCAAAAAATAAAAAAAATTAGAGATGACTGTGCAAAACTTTTTGAACACCCTTTGTATATTCCTAGAGTAATCATTTAAAGCCAGTTCTTGAAACTTTGTTAACAAACTTTCTCAGGGAAGTGATGTAAACTTTGGAGAGTCGTCCAGTTCAGTTCCTTCGGTATCTCTGTGATATTCTCCCACGGATTAAACAAACCTGATCATTCATGCTGCTCTTCTCTGTATATGTTCAATATCCCCTGTTAGTCCTACCTGGTATGGGTCCCACAGACTCGAGCAATATTGCAGAAACAGTTGCACTAGTAATTTGTACGCATTCTACTTTGTAGATTGATTGCTCTTCCCCAGAATTCTATCAATAAGTCAAATTCTACCACCTGCTCTACACACAACTGAACCTATGGGATCATTCCATTTTATATCCATACACAGTGTTACACCCAGGTATTTGTATGAGTTGGCCAATTCAACAGTGACTCATTGATATTACAGTCATAGGATACTACATTTTTTTCTTTTTGTGAAATGCACAATTTTACATTTCTGGACTGGCTGTACTGTTGTTAGTGTAGTTAGTTATTAGTGTAAGTTGTTTAGATTAGCTATCTTACGACATCATAGTTTAGCCATTACTGTTTAAATTGCTAATGAATGTTGCGAGTTTGGATTGTGGAAGTGTATTAGATTATGATATTACTGTGATTTTCGAACACTGGCTTAGTTTTTCTCTTTGGACTTCAAAGACTCATAATTTCTTTTTCGATTTAGATTATTTCTGGCATACCAAAATTTTGCTTTTTGGACACTGGACATGTCTTTTCTGGTTAGCTTTCAGTGATTCATAGTTTCTCTGATAATTTTATCGATCTATAGGATCACGACAGCTTGTTTCTCAGTTAGGTCTGTTGTTTCTTTGCTTCGTTTAATTGATATTTGTTTTGTATTACCGAGTGCATTGTCCATTTGGCTGCACTGTTTTGTTTTTGTTTGTTTTGTTTTGCTTTAGGGCACAAAAAACAACTGGTTTCACAAGCACCAAAGTCAAAACTATAGAACATGAAGACAGAGAGGAGTTAAAAAACGACTATAAGTTGGTCCCAATTGACATAATAGAAGACAGCTAAAAACAGGTACGTGGAAAAAAGGGCTAAAAAAGACACCATACAGAAACAGAGGTACAAAACTAAAAATTAAATTGCCCTTGCCGTATTGCTTTGGCGGAGAAAAAGTAAATGTGGTCAACAGTCCGCGCATCATTTGCTAAAACGGTCGATAAATCAGACGGCAAACCCAAGCGGAAATATAAACAGTTAAAAGACGGGCATTTCATCAGGAAGTGGCGAACAGTTAAAACTTGTGTGGAATGTGTACAAAGTGGTGCGGTAGTGCCACTTAGCAAATGATGATGGCTAAAAAGGTAGTGCCCAACACGCAGCCTAGTTAAAATTACTTCCTTCCTGGGAGAGGCTTAATATGCCGGAGCTTATTCCCGTGACGGGAGGACCATTGGCGATGCCAAAGGGACAGACGGCAGCACAGAAATCATCGGAGCGAATACAGGTACTTGTGGGCTAAGGTATGAGGACTGCAGCCTTGGCAGCAGTGTCGGCAGCCTCGTTTTCTAGCAGACCGACTTGACCAGGTACCCACAGAAACATCACACTGCTCCACCAAGAGTGAGCAAGTGACAGTTTTCCTGGACCTGCTGCACTAAGGACTGGGCAGTGTACAGCGCACATAGACTTTGAAGGGCGCTGAGTGAGTCTAAGCAGAGGACGCAATTGAAAAGGCTGTGTTGCCGGATGTACTCCGTGGCCTGATACAAGGCGAAGAACTCTGCTGTAAATACTGAGCAGTGTGCCAGAAGCTGATACTGAAAGACACAGCTGCCAATGACAAAGGCACACCCGACCCCATGGTCAGTCCGAGAGCCATCAGTGTGTACAAAGGTACTATCGCGAAGTTCCAGGCAAAGGTCGTGAAACTGAAGGCGATAGACCGAGGCTGGAGTAGTGTCCTTAGGAAGCAAATGAAGGCCAAGTTTAACATTGGCTGCTTCACGAAGCCAGGGTAGTGAAGCGTTCACACCCACCAGGAAAGTTGCAGGCAGTGTGAAGTTAAGCCGCCATACCAAGTGCCGAAAGCGAACTTCAGGAGGGTACAGAGAAGAGGGATGTGCCCCATACTGACGATCAAACAAATTTTCAAAGAAGGAGGCATAGGATGGGTGGCCACACATTGCAGACAAACGTCATGCATACCTGTTTAGGAGAAAGTCATGGCGGTAGGACAGTGGTAGTTCAGCAGCTTCAGCATACAGACTCTCAGCCGGGCTAGAGTAAAAGGCGCCCGTGGCCAAACGGACGCCACGATGGTGGATAGTGTTGAGATAGCGTAAGAAGGATGAGTGTGCAGACGCATAAACAAAGCACCCATAGTCGAGTTTCGAACGGACGAGGAACCGGTACAAAGGGAGAGGGGTGGTTCGATCGGCACCCAAGGAAGTACCATTGAGGACATGTAGAACATTGAGGAATTGCGTACAGTGGGCTGCCAGGTAAGACACTTGGGAGGACTAAGAGAGTTTCCTATCGAGCATGAGCCCCAGGAATTTTGTAGTTTCAACAAACGGAAGGGCAACAGGCCCAAAATGTAAAGATGGTGGGAGAAACCACTAGCATTACCAAAATTCATACAAATGGTTTTGTCAGTGGAAAAGCGAAAACCACTGTCAATGCTCCAGGAGTAAAGACAATCAAGACATCACTGAAAATGCCACTCAGCGAGACAGGTCCATGGAGAACTGCAATAGATGGCAAAATTGCCAACAAAAAGGGAGCCGGAGATGCCTGGCGGGAGACAGGCCGTTATAGGGTTAATGGTGATAGCAAAGAGGACGACACTCAGGACGGAACCTTGAGGCACACAGTTTTCCTGGATAAAGGTGTCCGACAAGGCAGAACCCACGCACCCTGGAAACTCAATCTTTTAAAAATGCCTGAAGGAAACAGGGCAGGCAGTCACGGAAGCCCCACATGTAAAGAGTACAGAGGATACCAGTTCTCCAGCAGGTGTCGTAGGCCGTCTCCAAATAAAAAAACACGACCACAATCTGGGATTTCCACAGAAAACCATTCATGATATGGGTGGACAGAGTAACGAGATGGTCAACTGCAGAACGTTGCGCTCAAAATCCACACTGTCCATTCGTCAGTAAATTGTGAGACTTAAGCCACCATACCAGCTGGGCATGAATCATACGTTCTATCACCTTGCAAATGTAGCTGGTAAGAGAGATGGGGTGGTAGCTAGAAGGAAGGTTTATGTCCTTACTGGGCTCAGGTATGGGTATGACGGTGGCTTCATGCCAGCGTCCGGGAAATGTACCCTCTGCCCAGATGCGGTTGTACGTGTTAAGCAGAAACTGCTTGCCTGCAAGAGAAAGGTGCTGCAACATCTGAATGTGGATGGCGTCTGGTCCTAGGGCAGAGGATCGGCAAAAACTGAGAGCAAAATCTAGCTCTCTCATACTAAAGGCAGCATTGTAGCATTCACAATTTGAAGAAGAAAAGGGTATCACCCGAGCCTCCTCCACTCGTTTCCGATGGAGGAAGGCAGGGTGATAGTGGGAAGAGCTCGAAACTTCTGCAAAATGGTGGCTCAAGGTGTTGGAAATTGGGGAATGTACCTTGGTTCCAGAGTGCCATCGGAGGATGGCCCACATGACAGAGGAAGGAATGGAACTGTTAAAAGAACTAGTGAATGAAATCCAGATAGCTCTTTTGCCATCCCAAACAATGTGACGACACTTTGCACGCATCTGTTTATAATGAATGCAGTTTGCCATCATAGGATGACAGTTAAAAATGCAGAGAGCATGTCTCTGTGCGCAAATTGTGTTGCAGCATGCCTCA
Source organism: Schistocerca americana (assembly GCF_021461395.2). Lineage (NCBI taxonomy): Eukaryota > Metazoa > Arthropoda > Insecta > Orthoptera > Acrididae > Schistocerca > Schistocerca americana. The sequence continues at coordinate 185,616,175 of NC_060126.1, forward strand.
GTCCATCAAGGGACTGGTACATGACGCGGTAAAAGGGAAGCGCAAGGAATGGAACGTTCTGCAAAGTAAGGATAATGTTTGTGAGATATTCCACCTGGTCATCACAACTGGGAAAATCTTGTTCTTCGAAGATCTCCAGGGAGGAGTAAAGCTGCCAATCAGCCTTAGTGAGCTGGCATTTGGACATGCACATGGATGGGGTAGGAGCCAGCAAATGCATAGCACAAGGGAAATGGTCGCTCGAGTAGGTGTCAGAAAGAACGGACCACTCAAGACGATGGGCAAGCTGGGCAGTGCAAAAGGATAGGACCAAATGAGAATAGGTGTGCGAGGAGTCAGAAAGGAAAGTGGGTGTTCCAGTGTTAAGGCAGAAGAGGTTAAGTTGGTTGAGATGTTCAGCCAAGAGGGCACCTCTCTGACAGGTCCTGGGAGAACCCCAAAGGGGATGATACACATTAAAGTCGCCGAGTAGCAAAATTGGGGTAGGTAGCTGCCCAATAAGCTGAAGGAAGTCTGCCCTGGTTACATCAAATGACGGAGGGACATAAATGGTCAGGTGGGGAAGGTAAGGGCTAACTGCAAACAGCTTAAAGATGGGTAGTCAGGGAGATGGGTTGGCTATGAATGTCATCCCATATGAGCAGCATCACGCCCCCATGAGATGAAATACCGACCCCAGGGAGAAGGTCGAAACAAATCATAAGGTGAAAGTTCAAAGCGGTTGTGAGGGCACAATTTCGTTTCCTGAAGGCAGAGTACAAAGGTATGCTGTGATGCTAAAAGCAGCTGTAAATCCTTTTTTGTGGGACTAAAGACCATGAATGTTCCATTGGAGGACAGTCACGATGAGGAAGAGACGTAGGGGTGTCAATTAGGCAGTTGCCGAGTGACAGCAGGTGTAGAGTAGCTACTACAGGGCACAAGAGCAGGAGGATCCTGCTCCATGGGGTCCACAGAAGAATCGGCTTGCCTGTGTGGACGGTACATGGAGTCCAACGCTGAAAAACAGTTGGCGGTGCGCACTGGCCATACAGAGGCCAGCCGCGCTGATGTACCACATGGCGACACCATCAAAGAAGATCTTCGAGTTGGCAAAGGAGAAGACTGTTTGCCTTTGGTGAACTTCTTCGAGCCCTTCTGGTTAGAGGAAGACTCGGGTGTTGTTTGGCTGGAGGGACGGAGGAAGTCTACATGGGAGTACTCCTTCTGTCCTTTCCGGCCTATCGGTTGTGTAGTTGGTGGCTTCGCCCCTTGAGGCATGAGTTTGACGGTTTGTTGCACAGCTGGACGGGGGGGATGGCAATGCTACCTTGATACTGGCCGATTTCACCTCAGAGATGAATTTGAGGTTGCATGTCAGCGTGACCATGTCCTTCATGGAGCGACAGGTAACAAGAACAGTACTATAGGTGCCAGACGGGAGAACATAGAGTTTGCGACTAGCCAGTAATTTGCAAGCGACTGAATAAGGCACTCTCTCCTTTACGCGGATCTCTTGGACAGACCACTCATCAAGATACACGGGACAATCCTGAGAGGCAGCGGTATGGCCGTCATTGCAGTTGATACAGCGGGAAGGAGGAGGTTGTAATGGTACTTGAATTACGTAACCATTACAACACCTCAACTCAACCTCTCAATACCAGCAATATTCTACTGCGTTTCTGTAAAGTAGTTAACATATTTCTGAGACAACATTCAGGTTTGATTTCATTAATGTAGAAGTACTTTGATTCATTGATATGTCTATATTGCAATGATATTATTTTTATGTGTATTCTTTCTTTTGTCACTATGATCTTTGTCGCACTTGTAACTCTTGATTTTTGGGCGCACAAGCAGTTAGTTAGAGAGTCGGACCTAGAAAAAGTCAAGTCTTGGACGTCATGTTGGAAAGACGCATATTGTAGTCAGCTTATAAAATGTGAACTTTAACAGTGAGGAAGATGTTTTCAAGTATGTTTTGTATTGTGCAGTGATGTTTTGTGTGTTACGTGATATTGCAACAAAAGCAATAAAAAAGAAGTGTAACTTAAATTCGGAGTGCTGATTACTTTTTTACATCACCATTGTGCTAACTTTCAAAGGTTTAATCTTCAAGAATGGTTTGTGAAACACATCCATAAAACTTTTGAATATAGCAGAATAAAACCTAGGTCTCTTTGCATCCGAGCTTGAAATCACCACCTAGATTTTCAACGATTGAGCCATGATTTTACAACGAGACCAGCGTGGGAATCACGAAAAGATGAGTGCCTAGTTTATTCATTATTACATGAAATGACTTTATTAACTGTGCTCTAATGACACCTGCCACATAATAACTTTGTTGTTGCCCGAAAATGCAGTATTTAGCAGCATGAGCAACACCACAATCATTATTAAATTTTGACCTTTGTTGTGGTAGGGTTGTTAGAAGTTGGACAATTGCCCTCGTGTGTGTATCCCTACCACAGGTTACACATTTGGCTGGGTGTCGACAAGCCGTTCTAGTGTGGTTGAAACAATGACACTGGTAGCAGCGCATCGGGTTTGAAATGTACCGCTGGACTGCGATAATTTCATAGCCTGCTTTGATCTTGGACAGCAACACCACTCTATCAAAGGCGAGGAAAAGAGTGCGGGTGGGCACTAAGGACGAATCTACCTTTTTCATTACATGATGGATAGCAATGACACCGTAATCAGAGAGGCAGGAATGGATTTCAGTGCTGGTCAGATCGTCTAGCAGCCTAGTGTAAATTACACCACGGGAAGAATTAAAAGTTCTATGGGCCTCGACACGAACAAGGAGCAAGGCAGCAAGCAGTTGTTGTGCTTGAGAATCAGAAGTAGTCTCCAAAAGCAAAGTGCCATTCCATAAACTAGAGCAGGATTTCACAGGGTCAGCATTGCATCGACACCTTTTTCGATAATAAACGGATTTACCGTGGCGAAGGACTGACCGTCCTCAATACGTGAGACCACGAGGAACTGTGGTGCAGTGTGAAGGGTCTTTGAATCATTAGCCTCATTCTGTTTATGTTTCGTAGACATTGATTGGGAAGATGATTGACTCATTGCAATAAAATCCCTCATGATTGCCAGCATCTCCAATGGTGCCCTTCACAAGGGGGCTCACCCGCCTTAGGTGATTATTAACACCTCAGCTCACACCTCCCAAACACCTGACAGAGAGACCAATCGGCAATTTGGAAAGGTTGCATCTCAGCCAATCACCCTTCCGTGGGCCTGGCCTGTACCAGGGGGTATGTGCAAACCTTACCTGTCGACCCGGGGCTGGGAATTACACATTACCCTGTCACCTGTTACACATCAGACACGTGGGCCGACCTTCAGGAGCACACAGGGAAGAAGAAGAAGAAGAAGAAGAAGAAGAAAAATAGGAACCTCAAATGCTGAAGCAAAGGAATGAGAGGAGAAGGGAAACAAAGAAAGGAAAAGGGAGCAAAATCAAAGGTGAGACTGTTCTTATGCCAGCAGCAGACAATGCAGAACATTCCCAATAACATCCCAGACATGTTTCTCAAGGGAGGGGCAAAAGAATAGCAAGCACATGCAGTATGGAAGGGAAAAAAATGCTCCAAAGGCTGGGGCCCCGTGGTAGCCAAGCACGAATCTGCCAAAGAGTGGCGAGCCCCCGTAGGGGGGGGGGCCTGTACTGTTGTTGGTGTAGTTAGTTATTAGGGCAAGTTGTTTACGTCAGCTATCTTACGACATCAGTTCTTCAGTTTGGCTATTATTGTTTAAATTTCTGCCGACTGCTGTGGCCAAGCGGTTCTAGGCGCTTCAGTCTGGAACCGCGCTGCTGCTAAGGTCACAGGTTTGAATCCTGCCTCAGACATGGATGTGTGTGGTGTCCTTAGGTTAGTTAGGTTTAAGTAGTTCTAAGTCTAGGGGACTGATGACCTCTGATGTTAAGTCCCATAGTGCTTACAGCCATCTGAACCATTTTTTAAAATTCCTAACGACTAGCAAACGCAATTCGAAATCTTTCACAGGGCTCATAATGAGGTTGAACTATGAGGATTGCTAGACAGTAACAGCTGTTAGTTCATGTTGAACAGTGGGGAATTGAGCAGGTGGAGTATCAAGCAAATGCTTGAGCAACTGAAAACTCAGCGCAGACTGATGTTCAACATCAGCAAAACATGTTGTGTCTTGGCAAGCAGCTGAGACACCAGAGCAGACATATGCTCCATGACAGTAGACTTCTTGGCCTCTTAGCGTACTTCTGAGACAGCCAAAAATGTGACTTTTCGGTGTCAGGAGAATGCAGCACACATGGTGTCTGTGCATGCCTCTGAAACAGTCGAAGAAGCAGATGCATGCTGACACACTATCACTCAATGACAATTTGAATGTCGGCAAATATGTGCAATGAATACCTGAAGATTTTTTTAAAATAACTGTGCAGTCGACTGTGATCCAACTTCAGATTACAAACAGGCTCATTAAAATTTGTTGTTTGAACAAGGCACGCAGATTTTGTGGGCACTGAAATGAAAGGAGGAAACAGCGGGAATGTACTGCTCTGGGGCCGAGGTAAACATCCCCACATTTCGATTCTTTAAAGGAATTATTTTCTGGCGACACTGATAAGCCACAGATGTTCCCAAACCATACAAAAAAGTATAATTCATGTTTTCACAGAACCTACTTTGGGGCAGAGAGTGTTGTTCCCAAGCCTGGGTTTTCACCAACCTTTATGGTGCAGGGGCAAGTGCACCATAAAATAGGGCCCCTTTTACCTCTGCAATTTCTGCAAGTTTGCTTTATAGGTGACCAATGGTATCAAATGATTCAGGGAGTTGGACAGGTAACTGTACTAAAAATACAACACGTTCTGTACAATCACAATGTGTTAGTGCACGACTTTAAAACAGCTCTTGAGAAGATGCCCAACAAGAGCTATAAGTTGTTGATCCACGTGAACTGCGTGCTGAGCGGGTGTCATGCACACAAGTAAACAATGTGCTGGCCACAGATGTGGACCCTCACGCCCTGAGGAACATTAAACAGTGCAAGCACAACTACTCTCTTGCAGTGATTGCTGATGCACACCACTATAGTAGCCCATTATGTTTGAGGAAGGGCGAGAAGGATATAATTTCATTATTCCTCAAACAAATTCAGTGACTGAGTGATCAAACCTGAACAAAAAAGTGACATGCATGGATTTTTTAATGTTTCATCTGATGGCCCACAAACACGAATTCAGCTTGCCGCTGCAATGTAGAGTACTTCTGTCCCAATTTCTGGTAGACCTGTACATGAAGATGGTGAAAGAGTACCTACGGTACACTGCACTATACCAAAGCAAGAGAATTATGTCCACATGCAAGATGCCATTTTGGAAGACGGCAGTGTCAATCCGAATGACTTAGGTCATATGGTCATCCTCCAATCACTATCTGTGAACAGTGTGACGTACCTCCATGAATACACCCAAGGCACGTTCAGAACTGCTCGAAACGAAGGTGGACAAACACTATATGCCACAGTCACTACAAGTCTAATCTGCAGTTCTTATGGAGTGCTGAACCCTACATCCCATGCATGAATAATGGGAAATGCACCAAGGAGTAGCCTCAGGTACTCTTAAAAAGAGACCCAAATGAACAAGAAAGGATATGTGTTGTACAGATGCAGAGTGCCAAGGGACGGGTGACATAAAGTCACAAAGTGAGGGGTATAGCGCAAGACGATGTAGTGGACAACAGCGGGTGGTTCTGTACACACCCCTCCTTTCCAAAACAACTGATGCTTGAACTCAAGAAATAAAGTACAGATGTTTAGAGCAGGTCAATATGTGTGCAGCAACGAAGCGGCATGGCAGATATCAATATGCGAGCAGCAACAAAGCGGCATGGCAGATATTGAGCTTGCTACTTCCTGAGAGGAACCCGACGACGACACATCTTATGATGCACTTGCCAATGGAGAATGTGTGTACTTCACAGAGGGCAAGTCACTTGATCAAGTAGCAAAACCGACAACTACCACCCTCACCACATTTTTCTGTCGGTCCCAGATCGATGACTTTGCCCAAACTTTGTATGGAGAACTGCCAAAATATTACACATAGAACGCATCATGGAAACAAAGCATTGTGTGCAGGGCACCCTTGTCAAAACCTGGCAATTTATAAAGGTGTCAGATTCTTTGGGTAGAATTTACACTGGGCATGTAATACCCGGAGTGTTACTGCTTTCGGTTGCTGCTGACCTTTGTCTGAGACCCCATCAGTTTTCAGTCCTCAAAACAGTTGTTGAACAGGAAAATGCCACATTCCAGGAAGCATGTGATGCAATGGGATTTGTGGTAGATTATGGATACTGGCATGCTATGATGGAGGATGCTTTATTGTGCCACTCACTGGCCAAGTTGAGAGAGCTCTTCACGATCAAGCTGAGCACCTGTCAACTCTCGAATCCCTTGACATTTTGGAACAAACATAAAACTGCATTATTGGAAGTGATTGCACGTCAGCACCAATGCGTAGCATGAGCCAGCGAAGACTTACATTTGAATGAAGTGCTGAAACTTAATGAGGACAAAGTTTTCTCAATGGTGGGAAAATGGCTGTCTGATTTTAGTTTGCCAACACCACAATGAGTGGAAGAGTTGTCCACTGATTTGCTCAAGGAGCTCGGTTACAGCACTGCAGCCTTGGGAGCTCAAGTTGCCCAAGTGAGCCTCAGCTAATGTCAGAGCAAAGGCACATTTTTAACAAAATTTTGAGTTGTATAAGGAATGGAGAAAGGGGTCTTTATTTTGTGGCCGCATCTGGGGCTACTGGCGAGATATTGCTGTTAACTGCACTAGTGCAGGAATGTCGCACTAGCTGTTGTGTCCTCTGGTAGGACAGCCACGGCTTTGCTCAGTGGAGGAAGAACTGCCCACTCGACGAGCGAGGAAACACCCAGGTGCAATATTAGCATGAGCAGTGGTTGCACCACTCTGTTGCAGCAGTGCGAATTTATCGTGTGGGACAAGCAACCAAATGCTGTCTGGCCCAACACATTCACCAGTGGTAGGCCAAGATGGATCTTGGCCACTGTTCAGCACCCTTCCATGCCGTGGTGGAGATTGAGTGTGCCTATGGGACCAGGTACTGACAGCATGTTAACCAGCTTCATCACAGAAGACACGCTGACCCACCAAGTAATGTTCTATCTCCAATATGTGTTCCAGAGCCTCCTTCCCAAGCGCAGCCGGTGACCCGGCGCCATCCTGGGAGAAGGCCCATCCATGGATCCCAGAGCACCAAGTGCTCATGCCGATGGACATCAATCCACAGCTGGGCTCTTCCCACATGGGCTCGGAGGATATAGATGTCGTTGAGGACTCCCGAGACTTACCTCGTCCTAGACATTTCCGTCCTGGATGCAGGGAGAGGGAAATGTTGTGGTGTGCCCTCAGTAAAGTGCTAACAGCTGACTGCATCAAGCCACTACCAGCAGTCGACATTTGGACCATAACAAGACATCATCCAGTGGGACGCCAGAGGGCAATACTAGCGGCTGTAACTACCCAGCAATTGACACGAGTACAAGTGAACATCGCATGCCAGTTGGGCTATATTATGCATCCACCAACAAGGGAACCAGCCAAAAAGAAAGTTGTAGTCATCCACACGGCCAGGATTTAGGATCACGCTCTGGCTGCAACTGGTAGTTCATTTACGTACTTACGACATATTCATCTCCGAAGCTGCCACCGCTGCTGCTGTCATGTCCAATACTTGCCACCGGCTGCTTTTGAAGACATGTTTCTGGGGATGGGTTCTGCTCAGCATGAAACTTTCTGAGTTGGAGAAGTTTTCAGGGGGGACTAATGAACTTGGACAAATTTTCTTAACCCTTAACAGACTTTAACTCAGAACCAAGGCATGACATATTATGTGCCAGGATTGTGACTTTGCCTGTTATTTTGTTCTAAATGCTCTTGAGTTTCCTTCTAGAAACTGACTAAATTTGTTCTTTCTGACATGGACACTTCAAGAAGAAGTTAACCTTTTTCGAATATTCAAATGAATATAGTTTCCTCTTTTGATTCAAGCTGACAGTGCTTCCTGTTCTCAATTTTGGGAGACTTTTCAGTCGCTATCACAGAAACCGAAGAAGACGTATTACCATTTTTTGCCTGATTACCAGGTTACAAATCAAAATATGTTGCAATATTACGTAAATTAAGCCAGTTAACAAAGAACTTTGACTAGTAGCAGTATCTGAAAAACCTGTTCACAAAAATAAAATCTTGTTACTACAAATAACAATTACTGCTATAAAATACTGTAGCAAACTAATGTTGGTATTGACCAGAAACAGGATAATATCAAACAACTTTAACTAAAGTCTTACAGATCCCGCTCAAGAAATTGCATTTTGAAGACCGCAAGAAGCAAACACAGTAACTATAAACACTATTAAGAGAGTCTGGGAAATAACTACAAAGAATTAAAACCAGAGTGTTTTATAGAACTTTCAGGAAATAATTACAGTACTGGGAATGATATCCTGCATCATATAGACATGCTGGATGAAATATAGCTCTTGCACAGCAATCATCACAATAATCAGTGGAACATGACACATAGTACCCACTGCAATGGAATTTCATTATGAAGGGAGAATTCCTTGATTCTGCCCAGTTTTTGGCAAACTGAAGGGTGATATGGGAGAGTACCAATTCATGGTGAACAGAGGCAAAGTACTGTTGAGGACAAGGCATAATAAAATTGATGAGTGGATTAGGTGGTAATTAACTTGAAGAATGCAAGTCTTTTGCTAATAATACTTTCCAATTTCATTTTATTGAAACCCACATAATGAATATGATGCAGTTGTTTTTATCACAGTAAGTAACTAAGAATGTAACTTCCCCTCGGGATTTCTGATAAAACTACAGCTGTTTCCACAGCATCAAAGCTTCAAACCACACTGTTTTAAAATTATGTCCATATTTAACACCAATACAATTAAATATTAATAAAAATTAATTATATTCTCAAATTTGATTCCTTGTGTAATATTACTGTGAACAGTCAGGCAGCAGCAGCTGGCTGAAACACAAGCAGCAACAGGGAAGTAAGTGATTTTGTGACATTTTACAAGTTCCTATCCAGGGGCAAATTGTAAAATTTAATCTGTATGCTTTGGTAGTTTAGTTTCAGTGTGTTGGTTTAATATTTAATGGAGACAGTTCTCAAGTTCTTATTTGTGTCATAAAGTAAAATCAATTTTGTGAAATGTCACAAGTTCCTAATCAGGAGTGAATTATTTAGCCCCGCCTGAATGCTTTGGTAGTTCAGTCTTAGAATCTCTGTGTGTTTATCTGATTTATTAGACACAGTTCTTGTGTTTTCCTCTGTGTCTATTGTAGAGTTCCATAGCGTGTGTCAATTGTCCTTTGTTTGCCAGTGTAGTGTAGTTTTCCACAGTCTTTAGTACTGATAGGGACTCAGATTGCTGTTTGCGGATAGAATTCGAGTTGATGACATTTCGTTCTCAGCTTCAGGCTGTTATTCAGTTGCACAGCTTGAAGCTGCAGAGTATGGTCATCACTGGGTTGGTGGGCCAGCTGTGTGGGTCTAATGAATGCCCAGCATGTCTGAGTCCGCCAATCGATCCACACGGGTGGCCAGTCCAGTTGCTGTTCGCACTTAGGTTGACCCCCCCACCCATGGTCGAGTGGGAGGTCGCCTTGGGATATGGCAGGCGGTGAAAAACTTCGCAGGGGGCCGCATGTAAGACCTCCCAGTTATCCTGAGAAACAGGTTCCAGGTGCTGTCTGTGGCTGACGCTGTCCCTCAGCTGGGTGCAATTGCTTGTCCTGTTTCAGAGGAAGCCTCTCAGTCTGTACGATCCAGGCAATTACATAGAGTGGGATTATTGGTAACTGGGAGCTCCAATGTTAGTTGCGTAATGGAACACCTTATGGACATGGTAGCCAAGATGGGGAAGAAGGCCAATGTGCACTCTGTGGATGGAGTCATTCCAGATGTGGGACAGGTCCTTCCAAATGCCATAAAGAGCACAGGATGCAGCCAACTGCAGGTGGTGGCTCACGAAGGTACCAATGATGCATGTCACTTTGGATCGGAAGAGACTTGCTCTAGTTTCAAGTGGCTAACAGAAGTGATAAATGTGCCAGTCTTTCTTGCTAGATGAAAGCAGAGCTCACCATTTGCAGCATAGTCAACAGGACCGACTGCGGACCTCTGCTACAGAGCCGAGTTGGGGGGTCTGAATCAGAGGCTCATACTGTTCTGTGATCGTGTAGGCTGCAGATTCCTCAAATTGCGCTACAGGGTGGTTGGGTTTCGGGTTCCGGTGAACAGATTAGTAGTCCATTACACGCAAGGGGTGGCTACAAGGATAGCAGGGGCTGTGTGGTGTGAACTGGGCAGTTTCTTAGGTTAGAGAGTGTTGGGGAAACACAAAAACAACTTCAGTCTCAAAGGCTGCAAGACAAACACAGGAAGAACGTAGATCCAGGAACCATCGGTATAACAGTTGTAGCTGTGTTGGGAAAGTAGCAGAGCTCCAAACTCAAGCAGAAAACACTGATGCTCAAATCATCATAGGCACTGAAAGCTGGCTAAAGCCTGTGATAAGTTTAGCAGAAATTTTTATGAAGAACCTAATTGTGTTCAGAAAGGATTGGCTAAACACAGTTGGTGGTGGAGTGTTTGTTGTAGAAATAATTTATCTTGTAGCAAAACTGAAACAGATAGTTCCTGTGAGTTGGTATGGGCAGATGTCCTTCCTGGTATCCAGAATAAAATAATAACTGGATCCTTTTACCGGCCTCCCAACTTACACAATACAATTGCTGAAGAGTTCAAAGAAAACTAGAATTTAATTACAAACATATATCATCCTAATAAAAGTATCATTGGTGGTGACTAATTTACCCTCAATATGTTCGTGTAAATACATGTTTAAATCTGAAGGTACGCATAAAATCTGAAATTGCACTAAATGCAATCTCTGAAAACTATTTCAAGCAGTTAGTTCATGAGCTCATACAAATAGAAAACAGTTGTGAAAATACACTTGATATCTTAGTAACAAATAATCCTGAGCTAATGACAAGCATCAAAAGGAATACAGGGATTAGTGAACACAGCTTTGTCATAGTGAGACTGAATGTTGTAAATCACAAATCCTCTAAAAATAAATGAAAAGTATACCTATTCAAGAAAGCAGGTAAAAATTCACTTGATGCCTTGCTGAGAAAGAATCTCCACTCCTTCCAAATTAACGATGTAAGTGTAGACCAGATGTGGCTTGAATTCAAAGAAATAATATAAACAGCAATTGGGTCATTAATACCATATGAATTAAGAAACAATGAAGCTGATCCCCTTAGTACACAAAACGGGTCAGGAAACTGTTGCAGATGCAACAAAAAAGGCATGCCAAATTCAAATGAACGCAAAATTTCTAAGATCGGCAATCTTTTACAGGATCTCTAAATTTAACATACACTTCAATGCGAGAGGCTTATAATAGTTTCCACAACGAAATTTTGTCTCAAAACCTGACAAAAAATCCAAAGAGATTCTGGTAGTATGTAGTACTAGCAGCTAGACACAGTCACTGCCTTCTCTGTGCAACAGCAATGGAAAAACTACTGACAACAGTGCTGCCAAAGCAGAGTTACTAAACACAGTTGTCTGAGATTCCTTCACTAAAAAAGATGACGTAACTATTCTAGAATTCAAATCAAGAACAGCTGCCAACATGAGTAACTTAGAAGCAGATATCTTCAGAGTAGTGAGAACTTATATCACTTAATAAAAGCAAGTATTCCGGTCCAGACTGTACACCAATCAGGTTCCTTTCCGAGTATGCTGATGCAATAGTTCCATATTTAACAATCATGTACAACCACTCGCTAGATGAAAGATTTGTACCCACAGACTGGAAAGTTGCATGTCACACTAATATTCAAGAAAAGTAGTGGGAGTAATCTGCTCAATTCTGTTTTTTTGGTCATCAGTCTTCTGAGAGGTTTAATATGGCCCACTACAAATTCCTCTTCTGTGCCAACCTCGTCGTCTCAGAGTAGCATCTGCAACCTACATCCTCAATTATTTGCTGGATGTATTCCAATCTCTGTCTTCCTTTACAGTTTTTACCCTCTACAGCTCCCTCTAGAACCATTGAAGTCATTCCCTGATGTCTTAACAGGTGTCCTATCATCCTGTCTCTTTTCCTTATCAGTGTTTTGCACATATCCCTCTCCTCTGCACAAAACCTCCTCATTCCTTACCTGTCCACCTAATTTTCAATGTTCTGTAGCACCACATCTCAAATGCTTTGATTCTCTTCTGTTCTGGTTTTCCCACAGTCCATGTTTCACTACCATACAATGCTGTGCTCCAAATGTACACTCTCAGAAATTTCTTCCTCAAATTAAGGTCAATGTTTGATACTAGTAGACTTCTCTTGGCCAGGAATTCCCTTTACCCAATGCTACAGATGTCCCCCTTACTCCGTCCATCATTGGTTATTTAACTGCCTAGGCAGCAGAATTCCTTAACTTCATATACTTCATGACCATCAATCCTGATGTTAAGTTTCACACTGTTCTGATTTCTGTACGTCTCGTTACTTTTGCCTTTCTTCGATTTATCCTCAATCCATAATGTGCAGTCATTAAACAGTTAATTCCATTCAGTAGATCATGTAATTCGTTTTCACTTTCACTCAGGATAAAATGGTCATCAACAAATCGTATCATTGATATCCTTTCACCTTGAATTTTAATTCCACTGCTGAACTTTCTTTTATTTCCATCTGTAACAACTGCTACGGCTTCTGACATCAAATGTAACAGTTGTGTTACTAAATGTGACACTTCCGTCACTCAATGTAACTGGGTTTTCTCTTTTGATGCTGTCAATTGTCAGGATGAGCATTCTAAAGCATTCTGTCAGGGTGAAAATATTAAATAAATTAACTTTTCTCTCTTACAACATGTGGGCAGGGTGGGTTCTCCCTTGGCTCGGGTATGAGGTCGAATGAAACATCATTTTACATAGATAACTTTTATTGAAAGTTTCGTACAACTGTATCTTACTGGGACGTTCTGGTTCGGAGAGCGGCAGCCGTGTCGTTTGCGTAGCCTCCTGCTGCGACAGCGGCGGCGGCGGCGGCGGCGGCGGCGTCTGATTACGCGTAGCGGTGTGTATCTCGTGTCGCCGTCTCGCCCAGCTGACTGGAGACGCGCAGCGCGAGGTGGCCCGTTTAATTATTGCGAGCGACGTCATGCATCGGATGGTGATACCTTGAATGTGTGCGTCGACCAGCGGAGCGGCGCGGCGGTGGAAGGCCAGTGTCCCGAACTCGAACCACGGACTCCCGCTTGCCAGTCTTCGGCTGTCAGGTCTTCATCCCAGCTCACAGGTAACTACTGATGTGAGGCCGTCTCCTTCCCGTCCTCACGAGTCACCCGGGTATGTAAAAACCAGACTTCCAATACCTTTTAACTTCTGTCTTCTGGCGCCGCGGCTGCTGCTTGCTATTCCATTACAGCGGCGGACTTGGTGCGACTGTGCATGATGTAGTCTCTTCTTGCATGACGGTCTTCAGCACCGAAACTGACTGAAAACTACTGCTACTCTTCTTTTCTTCCTTCGTCTCTCGTCTTCGTCTCCGTCTGTCTTCATCTGTCTTCATCTGTCTTCAACTGTCGTCCTCTGTCTTCATCCGTCTTCCTCTGTCTTCAACTGTCTTCAACTGTCTTCCTCTGTCTTCCTCTGTCTTCAACTGTCTTCCTCTCTCGGGCCCACCGCGTCTCGCGTATTTATTCACTTCAGTTCACTGGAGGTGAACGACTTCACGGCCATTGCCTCTTCTGTCACGTTGAAAAGCTTCTCGAAGAATCTTCTTGACCTCGGTCATTGGCTCTTGGAATGTAGGCGAGGGCCTTTGCTCATGCGACAACTTAGAAACACGTGAGCCGGTCGGGCGATGCCCTGACGGCTGAATCGACAGCGCCCGCTTATGTGGAACTCGCTGACTCCACGGTCATTGTTTCTTCTGTTCTGCCCGCTGAATGCCAGTATGTAACTCTCTAAACTAAACCAAGTTTTCCATTTATATTCTACTTTCTTAGTTCACTTTGATTTCACTAATTTATTTACTTAAGTAACACTCAACACGTGAGCCGGTCGGGCGATGCCCTGACGGCTGAATCGACAGCGCCCGCTTATGTGGAACTCGCTGACTCCACGGTCATTGTTTCTTCTGTTCTGCCCGCTGAATGCCAGTATGTAACTCTCTAAACTAAACCAAGTTTTCCATTTATATTCTACTTTCTTAGTTCACTTTGATTTCACTAATTTATTTACTTAAGTAACACTCAACACACGTGTTTCTAAGTTGTCGCATGAGCAAAGGCCCTCGCCTACATTCCAAGAGCCAATGACCGAGGTCAAGAAGATTCTTCGAGAAGCTTTTCAACGTGACAGAAGAGGCAATGGCCGTGAAGTCGTTCACCTCCAGTGAACTGAAGTGAATAAATACGCGAGACGCGGTGGGCCCGAGAGAGGAAGACAGTTGAAGACAGAGGAAGACAGAGGAAGACAGTTGAAGACAGTTGAAGACAGAGGAAGACGGATGAAGACAGAGGACGACAGTTGAAGACAGATGAAGACAGATGAAGACAGATGAAGACAGATGAAGACAGATGAAGACAGACGGAGACGAAGACGAGAGACGAAGGAAGAAAAGAAGAGTAGCAGTAGTTTTCAGTCAGTTTCGGTGCTGAAGACCGTCATGCAAGAAGAGACTACATCATGCACAGTCGCACCAAGTCCGCCGCTGTAATGGAATAGCAAGCAGCAGCCGCGGCGCCAGAAGACAGAAGTTAAAAGGTATTGGAAGTCTGGTTTTTACATACCCGGGTGACTCGTGAGGACGGGAAGGAGACGGCCTCACCTCAGTAGTTACCTGTGAGCTGGGATGAAGACCTGACAGCCGAAGACTGGCAAGCGGGAGTCCGTGGTTCGAGTTTGGGACACTGGCCTTCCCCCGCCGCGCCGCTCCGCTGGTCGACGCACAACACACGCGGCCGCTTAGAGAAGAGAAACACGGGGACGCCACATTCAAGGTATCACCATCCGATGCACGACGTCGCTCGCAATAATTAAACGGGCCACCTCGCGCTGCGCGTCTCCGGTCAGCTGGGCGAGACGGCGACACGAGATACACACCGCTACGCGTAATCAGAAGCCGCCGCCGCCGCCGCCGCCGCTGCCGCAGCAGAACGCTACGCAAACGACACGGCTGCCGCTCTCCGAACCAGAACGTCCCAGTAAGATACAGTTGTACGAAACTTTCAATAAAAGTTATCTTATGTAAAAATGATGTTTCATTCGACCTCATACCCGAGCCAAGGGAGAACCCACCCTGCCCACATGTTGTAAGAGAGAAAAGTTAATTTATTTAATATTTTCACCCTGACAGAATGCTTTAGAATGCTCATCCTGACAATTGACAGCATCAAAAGAGAAAACCCAGTAACATTTAGTGACAGAAGTGTCACATTTAGTAACACAATTGTTACATTTAATGTCATAAGCCGTTTAAGTCGTTACAATTGGTGTCAGAGAAAAAACCCTTGGCTCAATATGAGGTGTGAATGACAGTCACTAAAGGTCCACAGTTAGTTTTTTTTAATGTGTGAAGGGATAGAGGTTTGCATAGCAGTCGTAATATTTTCTTTATTTAGAAGTGTATTTTCTCTCATGATTTTAAGAGTTTGTCGAAAATATTTAAACATCTTTTGAATTCAGTGTGGTAATATTGTGTAACTAATAGTTTGTAAAATGATGACACGAAATCGTACAAAGTCAGAGTCAGCACCACAAGCGGTTTCTACTGATGAAGCTATTCAGATCTTAGTTAATCAGATAGAACAGCTTAAAAGTGATAATAATGCATTATTTAAACAGTTGAGTGAGGTTAGCCAAACCAGTTCAATCCCTCCCACCCTAGATTCCTCAGCAGCAGCCTTAGTAACTCCTTTTTCAGGTAAACCTGGCGAGGACATAACAGCCTTTTTTGATGATTTAGTAGCAGCTGCAAAGTTAGGATCATGGTCAGATGAACAGCTCTTACAAATGACAAAGTTAAGATTGACAGGAGAGGCTAAAGCACACGTCTTATACCATGAAGAATTACGGAATGCTCCAACATTTGAGGAATTGAAGAAAGGATTACTTAAACGTTTTCAAAAACAGAACAGCTGTAGATTTTATAGGGAACAGTTAAACACTATCACTCAGAAGCAAAACGAGTCGTTAGAAAGCTTTGTAGATAGGATTAGAAAAGTTAATATTAACACCTATCAGTTGACAACTAGTGATGAAGCAAATAAAGTTATTTTACAAGAGGCAGAAGATAGAGCTCTGGATACATTTTTACGTGGGTTACCTCCTGAAACGTCCCGTCGTGTCAGGGCAGAGTTTCCTAAAAATTTAGCAGAAGCTGTATCTGTGGCGACAGCTTTTGAAGAAATTGACATTGCCACCAGACACAAGGAGAAGCGAAATATATTTTCAGCAGGAGTACGATGTTTTAGGTGCGATCGACAGGGACATATAGCAAAAATCTGCAGACAACCTCAATGCACTAATTGTCAAAGAATAGGTCACACATTCAAGGAATGCAGGTCTAAGAAAGTTTTTGGAAATAGAAATCAGTTAAACTGAAACGGGAATGTCGGACCCGCCGCCAGGCGTTCCCAATAAAATTTCATGCCATTAAGGCGAATGTGAAGGCGGAATGCTGGTTATCTGCTACCATACAGGATAAAGAGGCAAGGATACTGGTGGATACAGGCGCAAACGTATCAATAGTAAGTAATGAATGTATTGGAGAAAAGAAATATGACCCTCCAAGGTATAGATTGAGTGGAGTAGGAGGAGGTACAGTTAAGTCATTAGGATGTACATCATTGATTTTCTATATTCACGGTGTACAATTTCAGGAAGATGTAGAAGTGGTAACAAAGGTAACTGACGGGTACGACGCGATCCTAGGGTTGGATTTCCTGAATAAACATCACGCTAAAATCGACCTCAGACAGCAAACTGTAGAACTTAGTGGAATAGTGTTTCAGCTAGGTGACACCGCTGCAAAGGGCCCTCTGCCGCAAGATTTCCCTAACCGGAAGGCGAAATCAACTATACTGCGTGCAACGTCCTTGAAGGTTGATTCGCGGGATCAGATACCATCTGGCTCAGGAAAACTTCTCTGGATGACCGTTGACCACGAAGTACCTACAGATACAGTGTGTCTAATAGAGCCTTTAGAGGAAAATGAGGAATTAGATGTATCACATTGTTTTGTACGTAGGAGTGTTGTACGGGTTCAAGACGTTGAGGGAGAAAGAAAAGTACCGGTACATATTGACAATTTCGGAGTGGAGGACAAAGAGTTGCATAAGGGAATATTAGTAGCCACAGTCAGTACTTTTGAAGAAGAAGATTTCATTTGGTCAGATATTAATGATGGTCAGAAACCAGACGCCTATAAAACCGCATTACGCCAGAAGATTGAGCATTTGAAAGGAAAGGATAGAGACACGATAGAAGCAGTTTTACTTGAGTTCCAAGATTTATTTAATGCAGAAGGTCCATTGCCAGCAACAGACATCACACAGCATAGGATCCCAACAGGAAATAGCCCCCCAGTTTATAGGAAGCCTTATAGAGTTGCGCATCACTTACAGCCAGTACTGGATGAATTTTTGGAACAGCATCTAAAAGATGGAATTATAGAATATTCTGATTCGCCTTATAATTCTAATATTGTAATTATTCCAAAGAAGTCTCCCGACGGTACGAAACGATATAGATTTTGTTGTGACTACAGACACCTTAACAAACAAACTATCTCAGATGTTTATCCTCTTCCAAACATTACAGATATCATTGACAGTTTGGGTAACAGTAAATACTTTTCAACAATCGATCTACGTAGTGGATATCATCAATTGGAAGTTGCTCCTGAAGATAGGCATAAAACAGCATTTTCTACCCCTGGAGGCCACTGGCAATTTAAAAGAATGCCTTTCGGTTTGAAAAATGCACCAGCAACTTTTCAAAGACTACTCGATGGAGTATTGCGAGGACTCAAAACTCAGCAATGTTGTGTATATCTAGACGATATTATTGTATTCTCCAGAGACATTAATGAACATGCTGTGCGTCTGCGTAATGTTTTTCAGAGACTTAGAAAAGCTAAATTAACATTAAATATGGAAAAATGTAGTTTTGCATTGACAGAGGTTACATACCTAGGGCATGTCATTAGTGAAAAAGGAATTAAAACAGATCCTCGATTAATTTCGGCAGTTAAGGACTTCCCAACACCACAACGCGTTAAGGAAGTACAAAGTTTAATTGGTCTCGCATCGTATTACCGAAAATATGTTCAAAATTTTGCTGAAATTGCCCGACCCTTAACCCAATTATTGAAAAAGGGTGCAAAATTTCATTGGTCTGAAGATTGTGAATCAGCATTTCAAACCCTTAAAGATAAGTTAACACACAGTCCTGTATTAGCCTACCCAGATTATAATAAAGAATTTATTTTGTCCTGTGACGCAAGTGGTCATTCAGTAGGAGTTGTTTTGAGTCAGAATATTAATGGCGCGGAACACCCCATAGCCTATGCTTCGAGACAACTAACAACGGCAGAAAGAAATTATTCCACAACGGAGAAAGAATTGTTAAGTGTTATTTATGGTATCAAATACTTTAAATGCTACTTGTATGGTAGGAAATTCAAGGTTATTACAGACCACGCAGCTTTAAAATGGTTGCTTGGATTAAAGGATCCATCTAGTCGTCTCACGCGTTGGGCCCTATGTCTTTCCGAAATGGATTTCGAAGTTATCCATAAACCAGGCAAAAAACACACAAATGCAGATTGCCTAAGTCGGAAAATAGCACTTTTGGAAGCAACAGGCCGAGATACTAAGGACTGGAGAAAGGCACAAGATGAGGATACAGAATGTAAAAAATACGCAACTCAAAAACAATTTTGCTTTGAAGATGGTGTATTATGCCGTAAAACAAAACTTGGACCGCGAATTGTTGTTCCCCAACACCTTAGACAAGAAATAATGGCAGAGGCCCACGATCATATCCTTGCAGGACACGGAGGACAGCGGACAACCGAAAGACGAGTAGCAGAACGATTTTGGTGGCAAACCAGAAAGCAGGATGTTGCGCAGTACGTTCGTAATTGCATTGCGTGCGCACAACGAGCTGAACTTTCTCGTTCAAAAATACCCTTACAGAGGCTCCCCGAGGCTTCATGTCCATTTCAAATCTGCGGAATAGATCTCTACGGGCCATTTCATAAAACACCTGCTGGTAATAAGTATGTTCTTACAATTATCGATCACTTTTCACGCTATCTAGCTATGGTGAGTCTCCCAGATCAGCAAGCAAATACAGTTGCCCAAGCTTTAGTTAACAACTGGATACTTAAATTTGGCGTACCTGAAGCTATTATCACAGATCAGGGATCTAATTTTATGTCTGAACTAATGAAACAGCTCTGCCACTTATTAAAAATACGCAAATTACGCACAACTCCGTTACACCCTCAGTGCAACGGGCGCACAGAAAGAGTTCATCGGACAATTGGCAAGATGCTTAGTTATTATATTAACGAGCAACATTCTAATTGGGATACGTATTTACCAATAATTGTGTCGGTATACAACGCCAAAACGCATGAAGCAACTGGCATGTCACCTTATGAAGTGGTCTATGGGAAAAAAATGCCGTCCCCTTTTGATGTAATCAGGCAGAAAAACGGAAAAGTCGGAGAAACAGTAAGAAATTTCAGTCGAATGATGAAGGATGTATGGAAAAAGGTTCAAAAATCTAATACAAAGGCTTTGGAACGACAGGAAAGATTAGGTAATACCCAAGCTAAATATCCAAATTACAAAATCGGTCAGTGGGTTATGGTTTCAACTCCTTACATAGCGAAAGGAAAAACGAAGAAATTTGTAACAAACTACAGAGGTCCTTACCAAATTATTGAGATCACGTCACCAGTCAACGTTAAATTGCAACTGCCCACCCGAACTACCATTGTCCATGCAAGTCGTTTAAAACCTTTTAAGGGCGCTCCAGATGTAATTCCTTCAACAATAGTGTCTGCTTTTCCGAAGGGTGGAGGAAGTTCCCGTAAAGGAAAAAGAGTGGCCACGCCAGCACAACATACAGACATGGCACCATACAATCTTCGTTCAAGGGTGCGAATGTCCTAGTTGAATATTAGTAGACTGTGGACAGTATACAAATGTAAATAATAAATTATAATGGTTTATTTTTTAAGAAAGAAAAGTTGAATGTAGAAACATGTAGATCTTGTAGTTAACAATTTATTCCTTCTGTTCTTTGTTTTTGTTTTTACTAGGTTGGTAGGTTCATAACCATGTTGTTTGCTTTTTTCAGAAAACGCCATGCAATCATTTCCTACACAAAACCTGTTCTAACTCAATCACTCCGTTGACAGTTTCCTTCTGAAGTCATAAACTCACAGCAAAGCAAAATTGATACTAATATTATGATGCAACATGTCTTACAATTAAAAGGTGAATACAAAACTAAAATTATAATGCTAGAAACGAGTATATCTGGAACCTTTGTGTTGGTGTTTCTGCTTTGTACAGTTTCCTTTTATTTAAGACGAAAAAAGTAAGCCAAATAATAATATACCACTTCATCAAATCCCTGTTAATTGGATACCACACTCTTAACTGGTGTACTTCAGCAGTTACTTTTGAGCATTAGTGTATTAATTTTGTTTATTGTACTTCATTCTTTATTAAACAGTCTCTTGTTAAAATTCACAATACTGTAGAATAGATATTCCTGCATTAGTATAGGGTAGATTAAACAGCTGTTGCTATGTAATTTTCTAAGTGCAAAATCTATTTTTTGTTTATTCATTGTCATCAAGATTTGTTACACTTATTACAACCATTTATGTAAGAACTATGTGATTCATGACCGTACAGTGCTTTTGTAAAGTGATAAGGTATTTTCCACATACTTAATGTGAAGCGTGTGTAATCTTCTAACTCGAGAGTTTTCAGTGCTTGTGCTTTTCCCGTGTGAAGAGTGGAGGAATGTTGAGTGGTAAATTCGAGGGCGAATTTCTCCGAAGGGTGGAGGAATGTTGAGTGTTACTTAAGTAAATAAATTAGTGAAATCAAAGTGAACTAAGAAAGTAGAATATAAATGGAAAACTTGGTTTAGTTTAGAGAGTTACATACTGGCATTCAGCGGGCAGAACAGAAGAAACAATGACCGTGGAGTCAGCAAGTTCCACATAAGCGGGCGCTGTCGATTCAGCCGTCAGGGCATCGCCCGACCGGCTCACGTGTTTCTAAGTTGTCGCATGAGCAAAGGCCCTCGCCTACATTCCAAGAGCCAATGACCGAGGTCAAGAAGATTCTTCGAGAAGCTTTTCAACGTGACAGAAGAGGCAATGGCCGTGAAGTCGTTCACCTCCAGTGAACTGAAGTGAATAAATACGCGAGACGCGGTGGGCCCGAGAGAGGAAGACAGTTGAAGACAGAGGAAGACAGTTGAAGACAGTTGAAGACAGAGGAAGACGGATGAAGACAGAGGACGACAGTTGAAGACAGATGAAGACAGATGAAGACAGATGAAGACAGACGGAGACGAAGACGAGAGACGAAGGAAGAAAAGAAGAGTAGCAGTAGTTTTCAGTCAGTTTCGGTGCTGAAGACCGTCATGCAAGAAGAGACTACATCATGCACAGTCGCACCAAGTCCGCCGCTGTAATGGAATAGCAAGCAGCAGCCGCGGTGCCAGAAGACAGAAGTTAAAAGGTATTGGAAGTCTGGTTTTTACATACCCGGGTGACTCGTGAGGACGGGAAGGAGACGGCCTCACCTCAGTAGTTACCTGTGAGCTGGGATGAAGACCTGACAGCCGAAGACTGGCAAGCGGGAGTCCGTGGTTCGAGTTCGGGACACTGGCCTTCCCCCGCCGCGCCGCTCCGCTGGTCGACGCACAACACACGCGGCCGCTTAGAGAAGAGAAACACGGGGACGCCACATTCAAGGTATCACCATCCGATGCACGACGTCGCTCGCAATAATTAAACGGGCCACCTCGCGCTGCGCGTCTCCGGTCAGCTGGGCGAGACGGCGACACGAGATACACACCGCTACGCGTAATCAGAAGCCGCCGCCGCCGCCGCCGCCGCTGCCGCAGCAGAACGCTACGCAAACGACACGGCTGCCGCTCTCCGAACCAGAACGTCCCAGTAAGATACAGTTGTACGAAACTTTCAATAAAAGTTATCTTATGTAAAAATGATGTTTCATTCGACCTCATACCCGAGCCAAGGGAGAACCCACCCTGCCCACATGTTGTAAGAGAGAAAAGTTAATTTATTTAATATTTTCACCCTGACAGAATGCTTTAGAATGCTCATCCTGACAATTGACAGCATCAAAAGAGAAAACCCAGTAACATTTAGTGACAGAAGTGTCACATTTAGTAACACAATTGTTACATTTAATGTCATAAGCCGTTTAAGTCGTTACACATCATTGCTTCTTGGATGTACAGATTGAACAGTAGTGACGAAAGACTATATGCCTGACTTATACCCTTTTTAATTGGAGCACTTCTTATTATTCCCTCTTGGCTATTGTAAATATTGTATATTACACGTCTCTCCCTATAGCATACCCCTATTTTTGTCAGAATTTCGAACATCTTGCACCTTTATACATTGTAGTACACTTTTTTTGGGTTGACAAATCCCATGAACCTGTCTTTCTTTTTCTTCAGTGTTGCATCCTTATCAACCACATCAGAATTTGCTCTCTGCTGCCTTTACCTTTCCTAAAGCCAAACTGATCGTCACCTAATACATCCTCAATTTTCTGTTCCATTCTTCGGTATAATATTCTTGCCAGCAACTTGGATGCATGAGCTATTAAGATGATTGTATGATAATTCTCACACTTGTCAGTTCTTGCAGTCTTTGGAATTGTGTGGATTATATTTTTCTGAAAGTCAGATGGTACGTTGCTAGACTCATACATTCTATAGACCAACGTGCACAGTCATTTTGTTGCCACTTCCCCCAATGATTTTAGAAATTCTGATGGAATGTTATTTATCCCTTCCGCCTTATTCGATCTTAAATCCTCCAAAGCTCCCTTAAATTCTGATTCTAATACTGGGTTCCTGTCTCTTCTAAATCACTTCCTGTTTCTTCTTCTATCAGATCAGACGAATCTTCCTCCTCACAGAGGCCTTCAATGTAATTTTTCCACTTGTCTGCTCACTGTTCTGCATTTAAGTGGGATTCCTGTTGCATTTTTAATGTTACCATCCTTGCTCTTAGTTTCACCGAGGGTTGTTTTGACTTTCCTATATACCGAATCAGTCCTTCCAACCATCATTTCTTTTTCGATTTCTTCACATTTTTCATGCAACCATTTCGTCTTAGTACTTCCTATTTATTTGATTTTGCAGCGACTTGCATTTCTGAATTCCTGAATTTCTCTGAACATTTTTGTACTTCCTTCTTTCATCGATCGACTGAAGTATTTCTTCTACTACCCATGGTTTCTTCACAGTTACATTCTTAGTACCTACGTTTTTCTTTCCAAAATCTGTGATAGCTCTTTCTAGAGATGTCCATTCCTCTTCCACTGTACCGCTTACTGAGCTATTCCTTATGGCTGTATCTATAGCCTTAGAGCACTTAAAATGTATCTCATCATTCCTTAGTATTTCCGTATACCCCTTCTTTGCGTATTGATTCTTCCTGACTAATCTCTGAAACTTCAGCCTACTCTTCAGCACTACTACATTTTGATCTGAGCCTATATCTGCTCCTGGGTATGCCTACAATCCATAACTGATTTCAGAATCTCTGTCTGACCATGATGTAATCTAATGAAATCTTCCCTTGTCACCGAACTTTTTCCTTTGTAAGTGTACCTTCTCCTCTTGTGATTCTTGAACAGAGTATTCACTATTAGTAGCCGAAATTTATTATAGAACTCAATTAGCCTTTCTTCTCTCTCATTTCTTGTCCCAAGCCCAAATTCTCCTTTAACCTTATCTTCTAATCCTTTCTCTAGAACTGCATTCCAGTCCCCCCTGACTATTAGATTTTCATCTACTTTTACATACTGTATCGCCCTTTCAATATCCTCATAAACTTTCTCTATCTCTCCATCTTCAGCTTGTGACATCAGCATGTATACCTACACCATTGTTGTCGGTGTTTGTTTGATGTCGGATTCCGATAAGAACAACCCTATCACTGAACTGCTCACAGTAACACACTCTCTGCCCTACCTTCCTATTCATAACAAATCCTACTCCCGCTATACCATTTTCTGCTGCTGTTGATATTACCCTATGCTCGTCAACCAGAAATCTTTGTCTTCTTTCCATTTCACTTCACTGACCCCTACTATATCTAGACTGAGCCTTTGCATTCCCCTTTTCAGATTTTCTAGCATCCCTTCCACATTCAAGCTTCCAACATTCCACACCCCGACTTGTAGAACGTAATCGTTTCATTTGTTATTCAATCTTTTTCTCGTGGTCACCTTCTCCTTGGCAGCCCCCTCCCAGAGATCCGAATGAGGTCTCTTTCGGAATATTTTGCAAATAGAGAGATGATGATATTCTTTCAATTACAGGCCCCGTGTCCTGTGAATAAATGTTGTGTGTCTTTAATACAGTGGTTTCCATTGCCTTCTGCATCCACATGCTGTTGATCATTATTAAGTCTTCCTCCTTTAGGGACAGTTTCCCATCCCAAGGACAAGAGAGTGCCCTCAATCTCTGTCCACTCCTCCATCCTCTTTGACGAGGCTGTTGGCAGAAGGAGGGTGACTTCTTATGCTGGCATAAGATGTCACCCTTCAGCCAGAAGTCTTCAGCTGCCAATGCTGATTATTAATCAAAATTTAAGCGGTGGCGAGTTTCAAACCGGAGGCCAAGGACGTTGTGATTACTTACCGAAGACGCTACCCCTAGAGCATGGGTTATTGCCTATTACAGGCCCACAGCATTAACATCGATATGCAACAGGACTTTGGAACATGTACTGTGTTCAAACATTATGAAGGGAATGGCCTATTGACACACAGTCAACACAGATTTCGAAAACATCATTCTTGTGAAACACAACTAGCTCTTTACTCAGACGAAATGTTGAGTGCTACTGACAAGGGATTTCAAATTGATTCCATATCTCTAGATTTCCAGAAGGCTTTTGACACTACCACACAAGTGGCTTGTAGCGTAATTGCATGTTTATGGAAAATCATCTTATTTACGTGACTCGATTTGTGATTTCTTGTCAAAGAAGTCACAGTTCATAGTAACTGACAGAACGACATTGAGTGAAACAGAAGTGGTTTCTGGCATTCTCCAAGGTAGTGTTATAAGCCCTCCGGTGTTACTTATCTATATAAATGATTCAGGAGACAATTTGAGCAGCCGCTTAGGTTGTTTGCAGATGATGATGTTGTTTATTGTCTAGTAAACTCATCAGATGATCAAAACAAATTGCAAAACAATTTAGATAAAGGTATGGTATGAAAATTGGCAGTTGACCCTAAATAATGAAAAGTGTGAGGTCATTCGCATGTATGCGAAAAGAAATCCATTAAATTTCAGTTACACGATAAAGCAGTCAAATCTGAAAGCCACAAATTCCAACTAAATACATAGGAATTACAATTACAAACAACTAAAATTGAAAGGAATGCCTAGAAAATATTTTGGAGAAAGTGAACCAAAAACTGCATTTTATTGGCAAAACACTTAGAAGATGCAACAGATCCACTAAAGAGACTGCCTACATTATGCTTGTCCGTTCTCTTTCAGTGTACTGCTGTGCGGTCTGGTATCCTTTCCAGATAGTATTAATGGAGTACATTGAGAAAGTTCAAAGAAGAGCAGCACATTTTGTATTATCACGAAATAGGAGAGTGTCAAAGACCATTAAACCAATGGTATTTTTCAATGTGGCAGAACCTCCTCACAAAATTTCGATCATCAACTTTCTCCCCCAAATTCGAAAATATTTTGTTGACACTGACCTACATAATTATGGAGAAATTATCATCATAATAAAATAAGGGAAATTAGATCTTGCTAAGAAAGACACAGGTGCTAATTTTCTCTGTGCTGTTCAAGATTGAAATAATAGAGAATTATTGAGAAGGTTGCTCGATCACCCTCTGCAAGCACTTAAATGTGATTTGCAGAGTATCCATGTAGATGTAGATGTGGCTGTAGAACTGTCACAACTCATTTATTCGGACATTATTCCAGTAACATTTACAGTTCAAAATTGTAAAAAATACCGTCTTCATAATATTGTTTTTATTATTGGAAAAAATTTAGAGAAGAGTAGAGAAATTCTGTATGAGCAATTGTAGAAACCTTTTTTTTTCCTCTCTCTCTCTCTCTCTCTCTCTCTCTCTCTTTTTTTTTATCTCCACTTATTCGATTGACAATGTTGCAGAATGTTCAACAACATTTTTACGCAGTCATTGATTTTTCCTGATATACACATTGATTTGCTTACAGTAATTTAAGCACACTTGGTGGATTGTCTTCTATTAAACAATGCAATAAAAAGCACAGCAAAAATTAAAGCTACTTTTTCATTTAATTTTCAGAAACAACAAATACCACGCACTTCCAAAAAGATTCAGTTCATTATGAATTTCAAGGTCACATACATGAGCAAGATGGGAACAAGTAATTCACTGTATTATCAATTATTCAGAATTTTTACCAATTGCAGTTAACTATTTCTTAAATTTGCTTTACAAGTCAAAACAGAAAAAAACAGAAGAAGAGAAAACAATAATATTGTTGTGAGAAAAAATAAAGTCATATATTCCAATTTACTCGATTACTCTATCTGTTACACAAAATTTATTTCCCTCGTGTGAATATTAAATGCAAAAACAGGAAACTGTAGTAACAGCATGGTTCTACCTGTAAATAAATTGTTTCAGTGATGATAAGATGAAACCATGTAGCGAGAATTCGACTGCTTTAGTATAATTAACCACTATGTTTCAACAATATTATAGAAAGGATAGACTGCTATTCACCATATAGAGGAGACATTGAGTCACAGACAGATAAAATGAAATAGACTGCTACTTGTTACTCAGTCCTTAAAGACATACAGACTGATAGCTGAATAATACTTACCAATCTTTTTCATTAACCTGTCTGTCATATAACGCCTCCTCTATGTGGTGAGTAGCACCCTGTTCTTATATTGTTGGCATCCCATACTGGGCTTTCCATTGTTTGATGTAACCACCAGTTTCAGGAGATACATTATAATTATACTGACCTGGTCTCCAGAATATCGAATGGACTTGTACCACCACATTCCCACAACAGTGGGCAGGGCAACCATGAAAACAAGAGCATATAATCCAAGAACCTACAATGAAAAACATTTCTTGAAGTAAAAACAAAATTCATAATATGAAATACTATTTACAATTGTTACAAAAGAATTGGAAAATTCATAATATCAGCTGATAGACAACAGCAATACAACAAAGCTAAATTTCATACATATTCTGAATAGTTATCATCATCCTTTAGTTAAAACTAAACTTGACTGTTTACACTACACTGCATTTTGGGAAAAAAACAGAAACAGCTATAGATACATAGTTGACATTCTAAAATGTTTCACATAGACTGAGAAACACAAAAGGAAATGAAAGCTATATGTAGATGACTTGGTGAAATGCCAAAGGCAGTGTTCCTTGAGGCCTATAGCTCTCTAACTCCTGGAATCATGGTGTGGCTCCTATTTGTCATGACAGTGGAAATGATTTGGTAATTGTTGAAGGCAGGCTGAATGCTCTCTGGGTACCAAATGGTATTGTCTAGCAGGATAGTGCAAGATCCTCACATTATTGTTCAAATATCATTAGGAATCTGTAGTCGCTTGACTTGCCTGCCGAGTTCCCTGATTTCTCACTCAGAGCACATTCGGGATGTAATGGGTAGACACATACTTTCATACCAGCCACAGACCAATAATGTTTGTGAACTCACATAGCGTGAGTTTGTGGCATGGCAAGAATTTCCGTAAGGTGACATTCAGTGGCTGTTTGCCTCCATGCCATGTGTTTACAAGAGCTTATTTGTGACAATTGGGAGCCACACATACTAATGTCGATCACAGACAGGTTCTGAATGGAGAAGTTTAATCATTTAAAACTTGTTACGTGATGAAGTTTTATAAATATCAGACTGATGCTTCATGGTATAACACTTTCAATTTTCATCATAAGAGGAAACAGGCTAAGTATTTCTTCAGATCATTTGATCCACAGTACTTGACTGTTCACATGTTGGAGTCCACTCAGACCTAGTTATTTTAATTAATATATACCCTCTACATCTACTAAACTAAGTTAACTAAACTCTTCCCGAGCATGCCATGAAGGCCCAATGGTACCAACCGGCCGCCGTGTCATCCTCCACCCACAGGCATGACTGGATGTGTATATAGAGGGGCATGTGGGCAGCACACTGCTCTCCAGGCCGTATGTCAGTTTACGAGACCAGAATCACTACTTATCAATCAAGTAGCTCCTCATTTTCCTCACAAGGGCTGAGTGCACACTGACACTCCACATCTACGAAGCACAAATTGCTATTCATTTGACACCCAAATTAAACCTTTGTCGTTATTGGTCATTTGCCTTAGTTGTTGAAGTCACACAGCTGTCAGTTCATTCACACTCCAGAATCTGGTAAATATGGCTAGAAAACTACAATATATTTCAAAAATCCAAACTATCCGAATGACTGAAGATAGAAACTTGGGGTAAATTTTTAACTTATGCACAGAACTACAACCTTTTCAATTTCAAAAGAATCACTTGATTTTATGAAGGTATATCTTCTACATGCATGCACATTAACCATTGTCGTATTTTTTTAAAATTTAAGAGCAAAGTTCTCGTTCATCTTTCACAAATATTCAATGCGCTCTCCATTGGGTGCACAACAAACACCCAGACGATAATCAAACTCCTCCCATACTTTTGCAAGTATGTCTGGCACTACAGCATCCAAATATGTTGCTATGTGACATCACAATTCACCCAAAGTTTTCTGAAAGGGATACACCATAGACAGAGATGGCAATGCTGTATATAATGAGGCAATGTTACTGGTAGTGGCTGCCAGATGTCCTTTCTGATACCAACATACCCCCTGGGACACACTCTTACATACTCAATCTGTCTGCGTCTTGAGTAAACCTATGTTCAACTATGAGAATATTTTGTTAATGTTTGTGTAGCATGCATCTAAGGCAGAAAATGGATAATAGCCCAATATTCACCTATCCTGATGTGGGAAACTGCCTAAAACCACATGCAGGCTGGCCGGCTCTCCAGCCATCATCGTTAATCCACGAGGCAGAATCAATCTGGAACAGTCCCACCTCCCCAAATCCAGTAAGTGGTCTGTTAACACACTCAGCTATCCAGGTGAGGCAAATCTCTAGTTTCGATGTCTAAGTTAAACTTCAGTCCAAGTGTCTATCTTCAATCATGCACAACATAAGAGTCCTGTAAAATTAAATGACTCTTTTGACAAACGCTGTGTTCTAATTAACAATATTTTATTTGCTTTATTAATTTTTAGAAGATAATTTAATGTTATATATACTGTGTTTATTTGCATACCCAAACAGAGTTCTCTTTCTCAACGATCCATGATGGAAGTGCTATGCCAAAGCTCATTGCACCAGGGCCATCAGGGTTCCCATACTTCTCCCAGTTACGCCGTGCCTCCTCATCAGTCAGAGCCTGATATGCTGTAATTAATTTCAATGAACTTTACTAACAAAAAGTGAGATAAATTAATCATTGCTTTACTCCCTTGACTAGATGCATACCTTTAGTCAATTTCATGAATGCTTTCTCATTTCCTGTTTCCTTATCTGGATGCAGAATAAGTGACAGTTTACGGTATTGTTTACGGATATCAGCTTGTGATGCACCCTGTGAAAAATGAAATAAACAATTGTAAAAGTGTTACAACATAAAAGACTTGCTCATCACAATTAGAGGTGAACAATTCTCATTTGCACTGACAATAAAACCATCATCCATTAGCTAAAATAAGAAATCAAAATAAAATAGAGGAGTCAAAGACAAGATCCACAATTACATATTTTGTAGATTCTGTTGTGTATCCTCTTAACAGCCACATGCAATGTAATTTAGATTATAAAATTGATTAACATTGATAGCTACCAAGCAGGAAAATGAGTTACATATAACTTCCAAAAAGTTGCACGTAGCTACAAGCTCTCAGAATCGATAGAAAACATAACATTCATTTAAAACCTGCTCTGTTTGTGATTCAAGCAATGATTCTGCTACAAACTGTGAATAATTAATGGAATGGTAATGAACACCTTTATATAATGTACAACAAAAGGCAAAGACACAGAAGATCAAACAAAAGAAGGGCAATCAAATTTCCTTTCAAGCCATTTTTTGTATAGCAAACAACTGAGAAAACAATGCGATATCACATTAATACAGTTATGTAATAGAACAAAAAGCATTGTACTCCTGGAAGGAAGATAAAACTCACATGTGTATACAAGCTACATGTGTATACAAGCTACTCTCATTGTTCTTCAAAGGGAATAACTACAGAATTTTTCTGCCAGAGTTGTCTCATTATGCATTTCACCAGGTCCCCCCAAATTTTTGTAGCTATTCACAAACCTAAAAACCCATGTCAAAATGAAAACCGTTACTTTAGTGATATAATGCCAACACAGAAGAAGAAGAAGAAGAAGAAGAAGAAGAAGAAGATGACGATGATATTGATGATGAAAACAAGGTGGTGCAAAGCACAGTTAAGTCATTTCAAATCTATAAGATTCACAGGGAGAGCTCAGCCACCTACAGAGTATTTGTAACCACAATGGCTGCTCTGAACAATAGATTCATCATGCATTTCAACCTGTAACTATGAAACAAAAACAGCAGACAGAAGAAAGAGATGGTCTCAAAACAATGATCATCTTGGCAGAGTTTTGTCCATTACTAGTGTGATTTTGGGGAGAAAAAAAAAAACATATAAATTAAATGTGTGTTGGCATTTGACATGCTTGAATGCTCTCCTGGGTTGAATGGGTCTCTGACAGCAAGGTTTTTACAATATTCTGTGCCAGCCCAGAAAGCTTACATTGATCAAACTTGTCACACTGCTATACATAAATATAACAAATACAAGCACCATACACAGTTAGGGCACATGGCAAAATCAGCAGTTGCTGGGTACTGTCTGATACAGAACACAGGAGACAGTGTAAACTACAAAAATACGACGACTCTCACTAATACTTCTTCTTTATGAAATGGTATTACAAAGAGGCTACTCGTATCTAAATGAATTATAATTTAATCAACAGAGACACGAGATGCAACCTCAGTAGGGCTATATACTACCCTGCATTGGCTACGCTGGAATATCTGAGAAAGATTAAACAATGGAAACACCAGGTATGAATATCAACAACATAGGAAAAAACAGAATGCTACTTACCATAAAGAAGACATGTCAAGTTGCAGACAGGCACGATTAAAAGACACTCACATATAGCTTTTGGCCACAGCCTTCATCATTAAGGACACACACACACACACACACACACACACACACACACACACACACAAGCCAGCACACCCCATGCACATACCACCACTGACTCCAGTATTTCAGGTCGGAATGCACCATCACTTGGGATGCAAGCACTAATCTGGAGGGGTGAGGAAGGGGTAGGGGTAGGGGTAGGGGTAGGGGTAGGGGTAGGGGTAGGGGTAGGGGTACGGGTAGGGGAAGGGGAAGTAGTGTATGGGTGGGGGTAGAGGTGAACGATATCTAGTGGCAAGTGCTGGGACTAGTCTGCCAACAGGCACAGCGTCAAGAGGTTGAGGGACAGAGATGCAGGGGAAAGAAGGAACAAAAATTGAGAGAAGCGGGGAAAGATGCGTTGCCAGAAGGCTGCAAATGTACAGGGTGGGAGACGAGAATGGGGAGATGATAGGACAGGGGGTGAAAACTGTTGGGTGACATGTTACAGTAGGTAAAGGCCAGGATAATTACGGGAGCAAGAATGTGTTGCAAGGAAAACTCTCATCTGCGCAGTTTAAAAAAGCTGGTGGTGAAGGGGAGGATCCAGATGGCTCAGGTAGTGAAGCAGCCACTGAAATCAAGTATGTTATGTTCAGTTGCATGTTGTACCACAGGGTGGTCTACTTTGCTCTTGATCACAGGTTGGCGGTGGCCGTTCATCCTGGTGAACAGTTGGCTGGTAGTCATACCAATATAAAAAGCTGTGCAATGATTACAGCAAAGCTGATAAATGACGACTGCTTTCACAGGTGACCCAGCGCCTGATGGGGTATGGCAAACCTGTGACAGGACTGGAATAGGAAGTGCTGGGTGGGTGGATTCGGCAAGTTTAACCACCTGTGGATTCCATGGGGATATGATCCTTGTGGGAAGGGGTTGGGACGGAGAGTGGCGTAGGGATGGACTAGGATGTTATGGAGGTTGGGTAGGTGACGGAACACCACTTTAGAAGGGGTGGAAAGTATCTCAGGTAGGATGTCCCTCATTTAAGGGCACAATAATAGGCAATCAAAGCCCTGATGAAGGATGTGGTTCAGTTGTTCCAGTATGAGGTGGTACTGGGTGACGAAGGGGACACTCCTTTATAGCTGGTTTTTGGTAGTGGTGGGAGGATTGGGGTTATGAGGGGAAATGACATGGGAGATCTGTTTGCGGTCTAGGTCTGGGGATAGTGCCAGTCTGTGAAGGCCTTTGTGAAACCCTCAGCATACTGAGCAAGGGATTTTGTCACTGCCGACACGCTGTCCTCACGTAACCAGGCTATATGGGAGGTATTTTTTGGTGTGAAAGGGATGACAGCTGTCAAAATGCATGTGCTGTTAGTGGTTGGTGGGTTTAATGTACACAAGGGTGAGGATGGAGCCATCAGAGAGGAGGTGGTCAACATCTAAGAAGATGGCATCTACACTGAAGAGGATCACATGAAGCAAATGGGAGAGAAATTGTTGACGTTGTGAAGGAATGAAGATAGGGTGTCTTGGCCCTGTGTCCAGATCATGAAGATATCATCAATGAACTTAAACTAGGCTAGAGGTTTGGTGTTTTGGAAGGCTAGGAAGGTCTTATTTAGATGCCCCATAATGAGGTCAGCATAGGAGTGCGTCATGTGTCTGACCATGGCTGCACCGTGGCTTTGTTTAATACCTTCCCTTCAAATGAGAAGTAGTTGTGGGTTATGATAAACTTAGTATGGTGTGTGAGGAATGATGTAGTGGGTTTGGAGTCTGAGAATGTTAGGGAAGGGTAATGTTCAATAGTGGTAAGACCATGGGCATCAGGGATGATGATGACGATGATGATGATGGTTTGTGGTTCATTCTCACATTGAAGTCATCAGCACCTGTACAAGTTCCCAATCTTTCCAGTTCCAATCTCGCCACTTTCCAAATGATGGTGAGGACAACATAAACAACCATTCCCCAGGTGCAGAAAATCCCCAATCCTTCTGGGAATCGAACCTGGGACCCCGTGATCCACAGGTAGCAACACTAGCCACTAGACCATGAGCTGCAGACTCAGCGATGTTGGTGTATAGTCTTGTGTTCCTAGATGTTGACCTTGTGTGTGACTGTCTTTTAATTGTGTTTGCGTGCAACTTGATGAGTCTTCTTTACTATAAATAGCAATCTGTCTTTTCCTACATTGTTTAACTCCTGTACACCTATGTTCTGTCACAACAGTTGCAACCTTGCTGCAGACATCCACAAACAGTCAATATAACTGTTCAAGGTCGATAAGAATATGTCTTGTATGTATATTGCACAGCTCCAATAGCATTCAATGAAATATTTAAGACCTTTACTGACATTTATTGCACTGGGAAAGACTTACACAGCACATATACATGAAGATCAGAAGTTAAAAATTTCTGTTCTTTTTCTATAACTATCCACAACTTAACAGTTTGTCGAGGGCTGTTCTTGTGCTTCTGTTACTTTTAATTATTGTCCTTTTCCTTTTTTTCTTACAAGAGCAAATTTTCTTTCTCACCAGGAAAATGCTTCTACCTTGCAACATTCTGAAAGAAGTTGATCATTTCATACAACCTTTTAACTCAACTTAATTTTCATCTCATCTTCTCCACAAAAATTTTCTCTCAGTTGTACCCAGAAGATTTCATAATTACTATTTTTGTTATCCAAATGTTATCTCTCTCACTTTTCTGTAAGCTCCCAGAATCAATAGAAAATATGACACCAATTTACAATCTGCTCTATTTGTAATTCAAGCAATGCTTCTGCTATATTTGTCATTCAAGCAATACTACTACTACTACTACTACTACTACTACTACAAGCTGCGGAGTTACACAATGGTTGGGTTGCCACAAGTTTCCTCAAGTGAAATTATCTGATATTTCCCTGATTTCCAGACAAGTTTTAGCATTCTTCACTGACAAATTTTGAGATGTCAAAAAATGTAAGGACTTCTGTATTTCTCCTCGTGTGAGCAAAAATCTTAAGTACTAACATCAACATCTTTTGCAGTGAACTGTTCTTAGATGGAGAAAGCAAGTCAAATGGTTTGTGTGTTTCATTAAGACCACTATTGTTATTTTATTTCAATAAAACAAAATACATTTGGTGACAAAAATACACTTTTCCTTGTAGTCGTACAGATTTAAAATACCTTCCCTGTTTTCAGAAATAACCTCAGAAAAAAGTAGGCCTCTTGAAAGAAGTGTATAAGGCAGGGAAGAGTTGTGTAAACCAACACTATAGGTGACTACCAGTAAAATGTTGATTCTACTATGTTCGTTATTGTCAGACATTATCCACAGTGTTCTGTCTATTATTTTACAGGTATTGCGTGACTTTTCTTTTGAGAAGTATATGAGTACACAGTGTACAAACCGCCAGCGACTGCCACAATTTTCTTCTTATTATCGTCCATACTTTCTAATATATAAACTACTTTCGAAGTGCCAAAATGATCTACAATAAATAAAATGTCTATAAAACATAGCGCTGTACAATGTACTTGTGGTGAGACAGTAGCAATTACTGCAATCCACCCACCATGGCCTCTGGCCTGCTGAGGACCACCACTGTCCTGGGTCCATGGATAAATCACAAAAATCCGCCGCATTATGCCACACACAGACAGACCTGGCCTGTGAACAAATTGGAGAGACTAGATTAGATCGGTAGGGCCTGCACGTTAGTGGCAAACGACAGGCTTCAGATCGGCAGGCCCAATCTGTTAGAGGTACCCGCAGATATGGCCTGCAGTTTTGGCCTGTCATGGAAATCCACTCATGTGGCCAGCTATTCAGTGTGTCACAGACACCACATTAATGAAATGAGATCGTGATGATAAATCCATGTAACAGATAATTTGTCCAAATACTTTGAGAATCAATACTAATGAGGATAGGTAGTAACTCACTGTAAAGATGATCAATGACCCGCAGGCAGGCACATAAATAAGACAATCACAATCTCAGAAATAAATTTTTGGCCACAGCCTTTATCAGAAAATGAGAGCACACACACACACACACACACACACACACACACACACACACTCATTCAAACAATCACTCAGACACAACTCATTGACACATGACCGCTTTCTCCGGCTGCTGTGTCAACAATCTCTTAGAATCAGATCCAAGTAACCGACACCTCATGCCTCCATTCCTCTTGTTGGCAGCTGCTAGGCTAGTGGCAAATAGTGGTGGCAGCACTGAGCTGCAAGCTGAGGGAAGTGGTAGGAATAAGGGAGTAGGGAAGTGGTGCACATACTCAGCTCCACTCCGCCCAGCCAGTGATGCTGCATGACGTCTCAATTAACAAACAGTCTACTGGGACAAAAAACAAAATTTTTCCAGTTTTATTTTTTCAAATTTCCCTGACACATTTCAAATTCCCTGATTTCCAGAACTTGTGGCAACCCTGTACACTCTCATAGATCTTGTTCTGTTCTTACCAATAATAGTTAATTCTGCTACTTCTCTTTTAAAAAGAGGCTTTGTGCATACACCAGCAAACATGAGAGTTAAATTGTAAAAAGTTCATGCTGGAATGGTACAGGAATTCATCCATACAACAATGCTAGAACATACTTGTCAGAGTACTTACCAGAGGTATTCCAAGGATCTCATATGGATCAAAATTTGCATATTCATAATCAAACTGGGAAACTTTGTATGCCAAGAGTGCTAATATCAACCATCCAGATATAATAAGAAGTTTCCTGGAATACAAATGCCATAATGAAATGTTAGGCCAAATACTTACACACACACACACACACACACACACACACACACACACACACACAGATATATATATATGGTTATAATAGAGGAAAACATTCCACGTAGGAAAAATATATTTAAAAACGA
The DNA here is from genome assembly GCF_021461395.2 of Schistocerca americana. Taxonomy (NCBI): domain Eukaryota; kingdom Metazoa; phylum Arthropoda; class Insecta; order Orthoptera; family Acrididae; genus Schistocerca; species Schistocerca americana. Next base: position 185,652,813 of record NC_060126.1, read on the forward strand.
AGATGATGTGACTTACCAAATGAAAGTGCTGGCAGGTCGACAGACACACAAACAAACACAAACATACACACAAAATTCAAGCTTTCGCAACAAACTGTTGCCTCATCAGGAAAGAGGGAAGGAGAGGGGAAGACGAAAGGGTGTGGGTTTTAAGGGAGAGGGTAAGGAGTCATTCCAATCCCGGGAGTGGAAAGACTTACCTTAGGGGGAAAAAAGGACGGGTATACACTCGCACACACACACATATCCATCCACACATATACAGACACTGCTTGTGTCTGTATATGTGTGGATGGATATATGTGTGTGTGTGTGTGTGTGTGTGTGTGTGTGTGTGTGTGTGTGTGTGTGCGCGCGCGCGCGAGTGTATACCCGTCCTTTTTTCCCCCTAAGGTAAGTCTTTCCGTTCCCGGGATTGGAATGACTCCTTACCCTCTCCCTTAAAACCCACACCCTTTCGTCTTTCCCTCTCCTTCCCTCTTTCCTGATGAGGCAACAGTTTGTTGCGAAAGCTTGAATTTTGTGTGTATGTTTGTGTTTGTTTGTGCGTCTGTCGACCTGCCAGCACTTTCATTTGGTAAGTCACATCATCTTTGTTTTTAGATATATTTTTCCTACGTGGAATGTTTCCCTCTATTATAACCATATCATTAATTTGAACCCAACAATTACGTTTGTTATTGTCACTGTTGCATTTCGAAATCTTTCCTGTCATCTTATTTTCTCTTTATTTTCTCTTTCTGTTTTTACCAGTAGTCTCACTTTGTATTCACCTTCACTTTTTACTGTAATACAATTTTATCCCGCCTATATATACTCAATAATACGTAACCCGCTTCCAAACCATAACCAAAAAAATTTTTATTTTCCGCTTTCAACACTACTGCTGCTATAAAATCCACCGTTTCTAGTTCAATAACAGCTGCTTTCACGTATTAAACAACCATTTAGGCTAGTTCTAATAACTTTCACTTTATTTCCACTTTCGTTTTTTTGCACATCACTGATCATTTTTAGCTGCTCCCCACAGGTTTTAACGTCATTATTTCTTCGTCAGACAATTGTTAGCCCCATTTTCGTAATCTTTCACCATAACACCACTCCTTTTAATACATTTGCACGTTTTTTCGAAATTTTCCCGAATTTCTCCGTCCTTTAACGTGTTCCAGCGGCAACACAACCACCTAACCTTCATGCACATCGCTGTCTACCAACACAAGTTCACCACAGGATCAACTTAACCAACACTTTTTCGCCTTTCTTCATACCAGATCTCCAGTTACTTTTTAGTTCACCCTTATCTCTCCCATTATATTTTTATCTTTCATTTTCATTTCAATCTCATGTTACACTTTCCACCTTCTAATACCATGTCACCCTCACAACACCCCCACAACGACCCCATTAAAAAAGGTGTCTGTATATGTGTGGATAGATGTGTGTGTGTGTGTGAGTGTATACCCGTCCTTATTTCCCCCTAAGGTAAGTCTTTCCGCTCCCGGGATTGGAATGACTCCTTATCCTCTCCCTTAAAACCCACATCCTTTCGTCTTTCCCTCTCCTTCCTTCTTTCCTGATGAGGCAACAGTTTGTTGCGAAAACTTGAATTTTGTGTGTTTGTTTGTGTGTCTGTCGACCTGCCAGCACTTTCGTTTGGTAAGTCACATCATCTTTGTTTTTAAACATTCCACGTAGGAAAAATATATCTAAAAACAAAGATGATGTGACTTACCAAATGAAAGTGCTGGCAGGTCGACAGACACACAAACAAACACACAAAATTCAAGCTTTCGCAACAAACTGTTGCCTCATCAGGAAAGAAGGAAGGAGAGGGAAAGACGAAAGGATGTGGGTTTTATATATATATATGCTTGTGTCTGTATATGTGTGGATGGATATGTGTGTGTGTGTGTGTGTGTGTGTGTGTGTGTGTGTGTGCGCGCGCGAGTGTATACCCGTCCTTTTTTCCCCCCTAAGGTAAGTCTTTCCGCTCCCGGGATTGGAATGACTCCTTACCCTCTCCCTTAAAACCCAAATCCTTTCGTCTTTCCCTCTCCTTCCCTCTTTCCTGACGAGGCAACCGTTGGTTGCGAAAGCTAGAATTTTGTGTGTATGTTTGTGTGTCTATCGACGTGCCAGCGCTTTCGTTTGGTAAGTCACACCATCTTTGTTTTTAGATAGATTATATATAGGGAAGGAGAGGGAAAGACGAAAGGATGTGGGTTTTAAGGGAGAGAGTAAGGAGTCATTCCAATCCCGGGAGCGGAAAGACTTACTTTGGGGGAAAAAAGGACGGGTATACACTCGCACACACACACATATCCATCCGCACATACACAGACACAAGCAGACATTTGTAAAGGCAAAGAGTTTGGGCAGAGATGTCAGTCGAGGCGGAAGTAAAGAGGCAAAGATGTTGTTGAAAGACAGGTGAGGTATGAGCGGCGGCGACTTGAAATTAGCGGAGGTTGAGGCCTGGCGGGTAACGTTACCCACATCCGCTAATTTCAAGTTGCCACCGCTCATACCTCACCTGTCTTTCAACAACATCTTTGCCTCTTTACTTCCGCCTCGACTGACATCTCTGCCCAAACTCTTTGCATTTACAAACGTCTGCTTGTGTCTGTGTATGTGCGGATGGATATGTGTGTGTGTGTGTGTGTGTGTGTGTGTGTGTGTGTGTGTGTGTGTGTGTGCGCGCGCGCGTGTGCGCGAGTGTATACCCGTCCTTTTTCCCCCTAAGGTAAGTCTTTCCGCTCCCGGGATTGGAATGACTCTTTACCCTCTCCCTTAAAACCCACATCCTTTCGTCTTTCCCTCTCCCTCCCTCTTTCCTGACGAAGCAACCATTGGTTGCGAAAGCTAGAATTTTGTGTGTATGTTTGTGTGTCTATCGACCTGCCAGCGCTTTTGTTTGGTAAGTCTCATCATCTTTGTTAATATATATATAATAGAGGGAAACATTCCACGTGGGAAAAATATATCTAAAAACAAAGATGATGTCTGCTTGAGTCTGTGTACGTGCGGATGGATATGTGTGTGTGTGTGTGTGTGTGTGTGCGCGAGTGGATACCCGTCCTTTTTTCCCCCTAAGGTAAGTCTTTCTGCTCCCGGGATTGGAATGACTCCTTACCCTCTCCCTTAAAACCCACATCCATTCGTCTTTCCCTCTCCTTCCCTCTTTCCTGACGAAGCAACCGTTGGTTGTGAAAGCTAGAATTTTGTGCATATGTTTGTGTGTCTATCGGCCTGCCAGCGCTTTTGTTTGGTAAGTCTCATCATCTTTGTTTTTTTATATATATACACACACTCACTGTGCATTATCTGTTTCTCTGCTTCCAACGCAGCTGAATTCCCTCATTCATCTACTTTGTGGGACCAAGTTTTGATTTTGAGGTAATATCTGATCTCATTTCTGCTACTACTCATTACTTTCGTATGTCTTTCGTGCACTTTCAATAGGCAGTGTGCACTGCAGGAGGGGAAGCCATATGGAAAAATTGGAAACATGCTAATTAGTTCAACTTCAGACCACTTGAGGTGCTAGGAGGGTCAATAAAGCCATCTAACTGGGGCCTACACAACTTTCCAATGAAAGCAGACCAAAGGTAGATGGTTCAATCACTTCATATTTGCTACTGTAAATTATAATTGGTTATTTTTTCATAAGATTTTTACAGTTTAATTTCATAGCCTTCATCGCAAAACTGGAAGGACTCCTCCTGAAAGAAATGTGCATATTTAATAATAAGGTAAGACATTTAACTTGCAGTATTTTAATTACGTATAAATGTCATGTATTATATTCTATCACGCATTAAACTGTGTGATTTCCCTCTGTTTATTTAAATATATTTGATCTGTTACGAACAATTGTTCTAGTGAACGTAATCAAGAACCTTTGTGTTTTTCAGACTATGCAACACAAGAAATTAACTCTGAAATACTCTGGGCTGTTCATCTGGATACTACATACGTTCAACTGGGAAAGTTAACAGCAAGCATTTCTACACATTTTCCAGACAATCTCAATATTTGATTCGGAAGTGCGAAAGTGTTTCTGAGTTGTTACATGATGTGAACTGTGCCTGTGTTTCTGTTTGTGAGGACATTATTTCTTAAAAACACTGTATGAATGGCACTTAGCATAGCATAAACAGGGTGTAATTCCAAAACATCTGAAAGGTGTTCCTACTAATACCAGAAGTGGATCAGGTGGAACTGGTAAAGAGCAATCCTTTGAATGATTCACTTTGTACATTTTTTTTATTCTCTCTCAAAATGAATTCAGATTCTTATCTGAAACATCTTTTAATGCCAAAAGTGGGCCCTTTGGTACTGTAAAACACACCACCTGTAATTAAAGAATTATTGTGGTTACAGAGAAACTAAGTAAGCTGGAATGAGATTTTCACTCTGCAGCAGAGTGTGCGCTGATATGAAACTTCCTGGCAGATTAAAACTGTGTGCCCGACCGAGACTCGAACTTGGGACCTTTGCCTTTCGCGGGCAAGTGCTCTACCAACTGAGCTACCGAAGCACGACCCACGCCCGGTACTCACAGCTTTACTTCTGCCAGTACCAGTTTGGAAGGTGGGAGACGAGGTACTGGCAGAAGTAAAGCTGTGAGTACAGGGCGTGAGTCGTGCTTCGGTAGCTCAGTTGGTAGAGCACTTGCCCGCGAAAGGCAAAGGTCCCGAGTTCGAGTCTCGGTCGGGCACACAGTTTTAATCTGCCAGGAAGTTTCAACTAAGTAAGCTGTTTGACAGTTTAGGGATAAATTTTACTGCCTGCCTAAGAAATAAAAAGTGGTAAGTAATTTTTATTTTCAGTTTACTGTTTTTATCCCCATGTCCTATTGTGATACTTTTCTCTTAATCTTGATGATATTTCTGCTTTTGTGTTGAAGCATTTCCACTTCTTTTAAGATGTAGAAACATTTTTAAAAATGTCAGTGGTTAATAGTGGAAGTTTCCTGAAATATGTATACAAATACCACTAGTACTGTGATAAAGATGTGCTGAAGTCACTATCATATTGCAGAATGTTACAGCTACATTCACATTGCTAACCAAAATAATTACTTTGGAAGTTTAAAAAAGTTGTAGTAGCAAAATTAAAAGCATAAAATATGTACTATACATACTACAGGGGACGCAACTTGCCATGTTTAAATTTTCTTTCATTCTTCTCTGTATCACTTGGGACATTGCTGTCACTCCATGTTTTAAAAAGAGAGTTGTATGTCTTAGTTGTCATTAGACTGTTCATTCTGTTCAACATATCCCAAAATTCTTCCTCACATTCACTGAGGATAGCACTATCCATCAGCAAATCTTATCATTGATGTCCCTTCATCTTGAATGTTAATCCCACTTCTGAACCTTTCTTTCGTTTCCATCACCGCTTCTCTAATTTATAAGTAGAGCAGTAGGGGGAAAGACTAAATCCCTGTCTTCTGCCCTCTCTACTCTGATCAATTCTTGCTTGATCTTCCATTCTTATTTCCCCCCTCTAGGATACTACAATTTATACTCCTAATCTTCCCTTCTAGCTTACACCTATTTTTCTGAGAATTTGTAACATCTTCTGTCACCTGACATTGTGAAATGTGTTTTCAAGGTCAGCATATCCAATGAATGTGACTTGCTTTTTCTTAAATTTTGTTTACATTATCAAGTATAGTTTCAGAACTGTCTCTTTGGTGACTTTCCTTTCCTAAAGCCAAGTGATCATCATCTTACAGAGTCTCAATTTTCTTTTCCATTCTTCTGTAAATTATTTATGTCAGCAACTTGAATGCATGACCTGTTACGATAACTGTGTGATAGTTCTCGCACTTACCTACCCTTGCCATCTTTGAGATTATATAGATATTTTTCAAGAGTCTGGAAGTATGTGCATTTGTAGTGTCGAATAGTCCCTCTCCAAATATACCAAGGGTCTCAATGAGGCCACAGACCAAAATTACCACCCCAACCTTGTACAGAAACAGATCTCCCATGTCTTCTCCCTCCAGTCACCCATCACCTCCCAGAGTCCCACCGTTAAGCCACAAAGGAGCATTCCTCTCATGACTCAGTACCACCCAGGACCGGAGCTACTGAATCAAACTCTCAGACAGAGTCAAGCTGTCTGTCTATCTGCATGACTGGTCACTGCCAAACGGTGGCCAAGAGACCACTTGCTGAGCAGGCTGCCCAACACAACGTTCTTTAGTTCAATGACTGCTTCACAGCCTACACCATCTATATACTTCCTACCAATACCAGCTTCTCCGAATAGTACAGGTGGGAACTCCCACTGTGATATATTCTACTTCTTGTAAGCCCTCTAGGCTCAACCTTCGTTAGTCACTATCTTTTGCCCACCTATCTCTTTCCCTGCTCCCACTGCAGCACTATACAGCCTTCTATTCCACCAACACTCCCACAGTCTTTTTACTTCTCTCCTCCTCTGCTCCTCACCATCCCCCATCTAACCTTCCTGCTGCACCTAGCTGCCCTACTCTGTCCCTGTATGCTACCATAAGCAGCACTTTACTGTCCCCCACGCCTATCCTGCTATCCCTCTCCCTCCCCACCACACCCTCCCCCTTACCCAAAAAATAAAAGGACAGCGTGACACATACTTAACTCTTTAAACACCTTCAAAGCACTACCTTTGTTCACATTATTATACCATTAAGCATGTTTTAGACTTTTGTTGGTTAACATTAATTAAGTTGATTAAAGCCAGAGCACCTTCATCATTAAAAGAAGACATGGCATTACATTATTAACACTGCATCACTTGTATTGATTTTGAGTCCCTCATGCCGCACAACTGCTATACCTTCCATTATGTCCCTTGCTTCGGCACACTGGAGGGCACCCTGCCCACACTAAACTGGTCATTCTTGAAGTGCTTAATGTTATGCGAGTTTCTATTAAAATTTATTTTCGGTGTGCATGGCATAAAGAGAAGTTAAAGTCATGAACGAGCAGTCGAGACAAGCAGAGGTGCACAGGGGTTACCTATACAAATCAATAAAAAGAATTTATTATACAATTTGAGTACAAATAGAATAAAATTAAAACTTACGTAAGCATCTGTTTTGTGCCTTTCCATGGTTCATTTGACTGGAGTATAAGCTTTTTCTTTTTGCAGTCATCACAATGGCACTCCTTTTCATATTTGGCCGGATCTGTCAATCAAACATTATGTAAGATATAGAAACATGATCTTACAGTCTCAGAGAGTTCTTTCTAAATAACACACACAGGCACACTAGTTATGTATGATCCCACAGTTTATAGCAGTCTACGGTATATACAACATATGCTAAATACACCAAATTAGATATGTAACTTGAGCTTTCATTGTCTTCAATGACTGTCACATATATAACTGATTTCGAGGATTATGTACAATTTTGTCAGATACTCAAACTGCACGGCCCCCACTGTTATATTACATAACATTCCTTATATTTCCAGTCTCCCACCACCTCCCAAAGTCCCACTGTCCGGCGAAAGAGCAGCATTCCCCTCATAACTCAGTACCACCCAGAACTGGAGCAACTGAATTACATTCTCCACCAGGGTTTCAATTACCTCTCATCATGCCCTGAAAAGAGAAATCCCCACTATTCTTCCTACCCCACCCACAGTGATATTCTGCCGTCCACCGAGCCTACACAATAAACTCACCCATCCCTACTCAATCCCTGCTACCAACCCCTTACCTCATGGCTCATGGCCCTGTAACAGACATAGATGCAAGACTTGTCCCATACATCCTCCCACCACCACCTGCTCCAGTCCAGTCACAAACATCACCTATCCCATCAAAGGGAGGGCTACCTGTGAAACCAGTCATGTGATCTACAAACTAAGCTGCAACCACTGTGCTGCATTCTATGTGGCATGACAACCAACAAGCTGTCTGTCCGCATTAATGGGCAACAACAAACTGTGGCTAAGACACAGGTGGACCACCCTGTTGCTAAGCACGTTCCCTATTCCTTACCCCCACCCGGTCGCCACTGCCATCATGTACTGGTGCTGCTGCTTGCAGTGTGGCCTCAGTTGCTTGAGACTTCAATCGTGTGAGTGAGTTGCATTTGTGTGTGTGTGTGTGTGTGTGTGTGTGTGTGTGTGTGTGTGAGAGAGAGAGAGAGAGAGAGAGAGAGAGAGCATGTGTGATCTATTTCTGATGAAGGCCTTACTGGCAGAAAGCTTTATTTGTGACAGTCTTTTTGTTGTGCCTATCGTGACTCAGCATCCCTGCTATATGGTGAGTCGCAACCTCCTTTTTCATAATATTGTTACATTCCTGTTGTTTACTGTATATAAAAACCAGCATGACAATCCTGGGTATCAATTTTAACCCAGATGATGGTGGTGGCAATAAAAGTCACTGAAAGCTCCAGTTTCACATATGATTTGATGTGATTTTGTCTGAACTAGTTGTGTAAGGGAAGAGGGAAAAATTTCATCACAGATTGTGTTACTCTAGCAATTCAACACTTTTTTTTTTCCAAAAAAGAAGGAGAAAACCTCTCAGAGCACCTAGATATGCTAAACAGCCATTAAAAACAGTTAAAGCTTTTCCAGCCAGTATTCAACCTTAATAAAAAGTTCACATACGTACAACTTAATATTGACCTGTATGGAGCACAAGTAAACCATAACCCGCATTATAAGTATCCATGCGTAACATTCAATAATTACCTAAAATGAGGGTGTGCGGAAAAGTGGTGTTCCCCAATTTTTTATGTGAAAACTCTTAAAGGTTTTTAGATAAAACAAATGGTACTTAACATTCTACATCTTTTTTCTTCATGTCTACATATTTGCAGTCCCCTGCCACTAGAGGGCTCCAAATTTTAGAGTGTAACATGGCAGTGTGTAACATAACTATGTCAGTGTGTGAGAAACAGCATGCTGTAATCGAGTTTCGAATGTGAAGAGTTTATCCACACTTGGAGCATCCTCTATTTCAGCATCACAATGCCAGACTGTACACAAGCGCTGTGACATCTGCAACAATCTGACACCTTGGGTTCAATGTCATCGGTCACCCTCCATACAGACCCAACTAAGCCTTATCTGATTTTCACCAAATTTCATCTGTTTCCAAACCTTAAAGAACACCTTTGAGGACTTCTCTTTGTTAGTGATGAAGCAGTGCAAGCAGAAGTGAGGTTGTGGCTCCATCAATGAAGTCAAACATTCTACAGTAATATCAACAAATTGATCTCTAAATGGGAGAAATGTGTTCATCGCCAGGGAATTATGATCAAAAATAAATATGTAGATGTGAAGAACGAAGATGTAGAACGTTAATAACGTTTTTTTAATTAAAAAGCTTTAAGGGTTTTCACATAAAAAATTCAGAGGTATTACTCTGAAACATGTATACATAACTGTATACAAATTAAAATTAAAAACATTATTAGAAAGCTCACTGGCACAAGCTGCAGAGCAGTTGCCAAACAATGTGCTCCTGTGAGGGCTAGAAGTAATCTTAACAAGACTGATGTCAGGCTGAGAATTGTCACTGGCAAGCTGTAATTAACAATACTTTCCTAGCTTCGCGTCTTATTTAAAATAATACCATCACAGGCAGTGGATTGAAAAACTAAATGAGACATTTGTCAGATTAGTTTCTAGAAACTACACAAACAACTAAATCCTTTTTTTCCCCACATATCTCACTTAAATCTCTAAAGCCTGTGTGGGATATCAACAGTGTGCAGCATCCTCCTCTTTGTTATTTAGAAAAGTTCTGTGGCGTTAACTGGACACTACTTGCCAGACAAGAGCTGGAGAATCAGGCTGACCCAACCATACCACACCAGCAGAAAAAAGCTCCTACTGGAGTACAAAAAGTGTTCCTGTTTATGTAACAGACTGTTGACTGGAAAGTGGAGTACCAGCTGCCTCAGTCCATCTTACTCGGCATCTTTAAAAATTTTCTCAAAAATTTTGGTATGCAAACACATTCATACCTTTTTTTTTTTTTAACATGCAACTCACCTCAAACTCTCACAAGCTCCCCTAACGGTAGCTCACTCACACCCATTAGTCGATCGCTGTAACTTGCTCATATCCATCCACTCCCAGATGCCCTTTCCCACTCACTCATTGTCATTATCTCTTTGTGCCTCTCTGTCACTGTCTCCTGTGTCACACCCACAGTCCTCTTTGTTCTGTCCTGCTACTACTGTCTCCCTTCACTGTCACTGTCTCCCTCTTTCTCTATCTTACTGCTAACATCTCATCCTTCCTTCTCACTGCTGTTGTCTGTTCTCACTGTCACCATCTTTCTCTTCCTCCTTATCACTGTCACATACTCTTGCCTCTCATTATCACTGGCTGTTACTCACTTCCACTTTCTCTTTCTCTTACTTCCTCCCGGCACTGTCTCCTCCACTATTTTCCTAGCACTGTTCTGATACTGTCAACTGTGTTCCATTGCCACTGTATCCCCCTCCTCCTCTCACACTGCCACTGTCTCCTTCGCTCTTTCTATAACACAACCACTGTCTACAATCTTCCAGTATTTATTACTTTTCCGTCTCTTTGCCACTGCCACTACCTTCTTCTCTTTGAGCATAAAATTTTTGAGAAAATTTTGAAAGATGCTGTGGAAGGTAGGTGGTACCCAACTTTTCAGTATACTTCAAACAAGAGCAATTTGCCTTTTTTGTGCTCAAACAGAAGCACTTTTCTGCTGGTTCCTTTCCTTTCCCTGCTGCAGCTGGGCATGTGACTCATAGGAAAAGAAATGTACAGATCAGTAAAATGTGGATAGTTACTTATGAGAAATAATAACGTGAAACTAATTCTACAACTCAGATCAGATTTTACGTGCAAAATTTTTTTGCCTGTGCTTCAGTACTACAACAAGGGCTTCCCAGATGATAACACACACACTTTACACCAAATTTTTCCATACTAAATCTCTTTATAAACTAAGCTTTCACCTCACATCAGATTTTATAAGCGTATTTTAAGTTCACAAGTAGAGTAACTTTCAACCTCTGTACCTCGGAAACAGATACAGATATGAAGAAAATTTACAAGGTTGTTGAAGATAGGGATCTTAGGAATGCATTATCAAAATTACAGACATTTGCTGTGTCTCTTCAGCAGTGCGTGACCCTACTTTTCAGTCTTTTGAGCACTTCTAAGTAGAAACTGGTGTTCACAGTGGGCCTAGCAGGTTTGAGTTCATGGTGGAAAATGTCTTGCGACAAAGAAGGTATGAGTTTATGATGGAAAATGCCTCATGTTAAAGAAGACAATGAGCATAGTTTTGATCCTTGACTTGCTCATATGTGCCTTCTTGGGGTGGGGCAACACCGGGCATGCCACTCTGAATTCTGCCTTTTTGTCTCTGGGTCGTACCCAAAAATCCATTAATCACCACCGGTGGTAATAAGAGTTTAAAAATCAGGATCATTTTGACACATTTTCAAAAGTTTTAGGCACTGGAACACATGCACATCCCTTTGTTTGTCAATCAATACTTTTTGGGACCAGTTTGGTGCACACCTTTTACAAGTTCAAATATTTGGTTATACTGTGACAAATTGTTATCTTTATCATGTTTATAGTTTCTGCTATCAACGGAAGGCTCAATCACCAGTCAGAATTTAACAATCATGGATACATGTTACATTTTCATTGACTGGAGCAGTCGATGTGTGGCCCCTACAGGGTTACTCGGCGACCTCCTCTCGGTCCTCCAACACACCACTTGTACAAAATTAGGAATGTTCTGGAATTTTTTTAACAGACCTTATATGTTGTACTCTAAGATCATGTATGTGGAAGATGACATACAAGTTGGTAGTTGGAACATTCAGCTTGACCACTGATTCGTTTCCAAACTGAGACTGTACTGCTTAATGACCACACAGTTGATGTTTTCTTCTCTTCAATGATATTATTGAGGAAACCTGTCAGCCATTCAGCCGCCTCCCAATGTCTTTGTCTCCAAATTACTGCTGGAAAGTCACCCAGCCCAGTCATCTTCCCTCTGGCTTCTTGAACTTCAGGCTTGTTGATCAACATGATGGATGCCAACTGTTGTACTGGTGAACGTGGGAACTCTATATCAGAGACTGCTTCAAAGTACTGCTACCAGTGTTCTGGGGCCTTCTTTTGGTCAATAATAAATTTACCTTTTTTTATCACTGATGCCATAGAAGTTCTCTAAGTCTACTATCTGCCAAAAGCTGACGCCACTTCCTATCCTAGGTGATAAGATATCACATTTGCCAGCTGGTGTGTCCAACCCTTCCTCTGTAACTAGTTTTTGATCACGTTTTCACACAAGAAGAAAGTCAATCTGGCTGATGTTGCTGTCACTGTAGTACATCAAAAGATACAAGGCTCGCTTCTCCAATAAAGTTGCTGTGATAACCAGGTCATGAGCTTCTGCAGAATCCAGTATTCTCTTCTATCACCTGTGTCGCTGCTGCCATGAATCAATAGCCGTCTGCAATCATCTAATACATTATAGTTAAACGTTATACTTAAATAAATAAAAAGCGCTAGTTTGCTTTTGTTCTACATTACAGTGTGTTTATAAATTAATATCGGGGTTTTAACGCTTTACAATATTTATTATATTAAACTTACAGTTATAAATGGTAGGTCAAATGAAAGAGCAACTCACACAGTTTTACCAAGAACCTTATAAATGTTCAATGTGAGCACCATTTGTCGCACGGCACACATCAAGTACGGTATATAGCCGAGTTCTTCCCAAACGTTGATAAGTGTATCTTCAGTGATTGTAGCAACAGCTGCTTCAATCCAGTTTCTTAATTCAGGGAGGTCTGCTGGTTGCGGAGGCATGTACACACGATCCTTGATTAAGCCCTAAAGGAAAAGTTCACATGGTGTTACGTCGGGTGAACATGGAGGCCATGCAGAGCAAGCCCTGTTATTGGGCAGCACTTGGGTACAGTGAATGTGTGCCATGTGACAAATGGTGCTCACAATGAACATTTACAAGGTTCTTGGTAAAACTGTTTGAGCTGCTCTTTCATTTGACGTATTATTTATAACTGTAAGTTTAATGTAATAAATATTATAAAGCATTAAAACCCCGATATTCATTTATAAACATCGTATATCACTTTTATTGTGTTAACCAGATAACACAACAAAGGTAATACTGTAGAACAAAAGCAAATTAGTGTTTTTCATTTATTATAATGTTGTTCTACCAAGAACTGATGGAAGATTCAGTTAGGCCTAACATGTTGCACTTACACTTTTTAATTAATTAGTATTATATTAGAAACCTTTTCAAAACAAATGCTTAACATGAAAAATTAAAAAACTTTTTCAAAACACTGTGCCAGAAATCTAGCTGGGGATAAGATAAGGGGTTCTGCCACTGCTGCAAATCAAGTGCCAACAGCTCTTTTTACTTAACAATTGGATTGAAGACTAGATAGTGAGCAAACCCCTAATTCACATGAGTGATCACAACACTTGATGTTACAGTACTACATAAAAGAAAAATTGAAAACTTAGTTGGAAATGTGTTACAAAATTACTTACATTCCTCAACATAATTATAACACATCTATTGATTAGTTAGCAGCTGCATTAATCAAATTGAAATTTCTGACCATGAAATTAGGTTTAATAATGGGAAATGACTGTTCAGGCATTCATCTTTTATATTCTCTATATGCTGATTTTAGCTGCAATAGCTTGCAGGCGTGCTTTTGAAGAGTAAAATGCCTCCATCATGGATGGATGGATTGGTGTCACAGGATACTACATAGTAAGGTTATCAGTGGCCATTGCTTAATATTGGGAAGCTAGGGTAATTAAAATTCATAATGTGGAGTAGATATTTATAAAATTTATTGTTAAAAGTTACATAGACATTCCCTGAATGCCTGTGCAAATTTTGTCAATGTGATTATACATATTTTAAGTTCTGGAAGGAAATAAAACGTGTATGGGGCTGGTGGTTGGATGATTGTGCAGTTAATAGGATAAATCAACTGTCCTATAAGCCACTTGAATCTCTGTCTGACAAAATTGGTAAGACACTCTGCCCCATGCAAAAGTTTAATAATTTTCTTACATCATCCATTTATCACCAACAATTGTGAGAAAACCCTTTTGTAGGTAAAATGTTTCCCCCTTGTCAGTATAAAAAATATATATTTTCTCATCCGAACAATGGCACAGATGACATTTTACTCTTTAAATATGGATGGAGCAAATATCCTCTATGCATGATAATCACCTGCAACAGCAGTCAGTGAGGTAAAAGTGGACTGGACACAGACCTGAGCTCTACAGTGCTTTACTAAGCTTAATACCATTAGAAGAGGAATGCTATTGCCTGTCTCAGAACTGAGAGCCAGTTCGCCCATTCAGTTACAACATCTGCCACTGAATACTGAATCCAAACCACAGTGATTGAAAGGTGTGATGGCAGCCTCAACACCAATCTTAACTGTCCTGGGTTAATAATTCATTCAGTGACACTAAAGCTACTTATGACACCCACAATAGCTTCAGAAAGACCAAGGAAAACATGAGTATCACAACAGACAAATATCTAATGTTTGAAACGTTGATGACTATTTCATTAGTCATTTGTTTTCGATTGCGTATGTCCTTAAAACGTTTTTCTTTTGTGCAAAGTTAGAACTAAGCCATCAATATATTGGGTAAATTCTCATCGCTAAAAAGACTAAAGAAAAGAATTTAACAGAAGAGGAAAAAGCCACTAGCAATCATTATTGTAGGAAGATCAAGGCTTAGTGAATGGTCGAAGTCAAGTTTCTTAGTGACAGAGTAAAAGTTTGGCTTGTTCAAGGATAGTACAGAAAATCATCTGCAGATTGTATGAAGGAACTATCTGAGCATTCGGTTAAAGAGATTTGGGAAACTTCTACGAGTGCAGCCAGTCAAGGATTTGAACTCCACTCCAGAATATGCTTACATTTCTTAGTTATTGCATCAAAGATTTCAGTAGAATATTACAAGAATTCACTTCAGACTGGTATTACTAAACGTATATTGACTAACGAGCAGATTATGAAAACAGCTGTTCTAGGCATTTGATGTTTCATTTTAGTTCATAGTCAGTGTTCTACCTGTCCTGTGTTAAACCTTTTTCCGAAATGGAGGTACACTTCAATAGTTCTGTGTAAAACTTGCAAGCACATTTTACTGTTTATAATGTTGTCAACTCACAGATGGACATCTGTTTCCTGTTCCTTTATTGGTCGGTAATGTTTCCTGTTGCTTTGGTTGGTTGGATGGATGGTTAAAGGGACCAAATTACTAGGTCATTAGTCCCTTTTTCCTCGAACGCGTCTACATGACTGTAGATCAGAGATAGCCTACCATGCAAAACCCAGAGGAAGAAAACCCCCAAAGGTCTATGAAAGGTCAACGTAGGCAAGAAGAAAAAAAAAAAAAGGGGGGGGGGGGGGGTGCCAGAGGAAAAAAGCCAGGCCCCCTCTAGGGAGCAGCTGGAAGCCCACAAAGGCAGAGTGCAATGCAGGGGGGGGGGACATCCCCACCCCACCGCATACCAGATGTATTCCTCTCAGAAATTGCCTTGAAAAGACTAGTGACATGGACAGGGCTGCAGAAGCACAGAGAGAGAAAATATGAACTCGTTTAACAGGTCATGTGAAACAGGCAAGGAAGCGTAAAAGAACAGGTAGGGTGAGGGCCGGGGCAGCCCACCATGCCCAGGCATCCAAAGCCCACTCTGGGAAGAGGAGGCAACAGAGTGTTCTGCCAACACCTCAATGGTCTGATAAGGTTAAGTTGCCCTCCCTTAAAGAGAGTGGTAAAAGCCCCCTTCACTAATAAAACATAAAACCAAGTCAGCCGCTGCAGCATCGTCTCTTAATACCACGGGTACCGAGTCAGGGAGATTAAAAGTCCACCGCATGGCGCTAGGTTGGGACAATCCAGCAAAATGTGAAACACAGCCAAATGGGAACCACGACGACAGTGCAGTGGGTCCTTCCGATAGAGGAGATACCCCATGTCAGCCAAATATGGCTGATGCAGAGCCAGCAAAGGATGGTAGCATCCCTGCAAGAGGCCTGCATGATGGACCTCCACACATTTGTAGTCTCCTTTATCAGGCTTGTTTGCTGAAGTCAGAGTGAGCCATTCTGTATTTGATATTCCTAAAACCTGACGGTGTAATAACGATCGGAGGTCTGTTTACAGAATACCAATCCCAAGAGTTGGTTTACTTGTAGTGACTTTGGTCAGGCTATTAGTGAGAGTTCATACCCCCGGATACCAACGTGGGACGGGGTCGAGAAAGAGGTCACTAAGCATCCACACTGTCTGAGGGCACACAGGGAATCCTGTATAAAAATGACCAAGGGATGGCGAGGATAACGCTGGTCGAGAGGTTGGAAACTGCTTGAGTCGCTGCAGATGAGAAAGGTCTGACTGGTGAAGGAAGAGATATGCTCAAGAGCTTGAGAGATGGCTAGCAACTCCATAATGAAACACTACAGACATACAGCAAGGAGTGTAGTTCAGTATGTCCTGCACGATTATAAGCAAAACATACATGACCAGCAACCATTGAGCCATCAGTGTACACTACTTCAGAACCCCAGAATGTGGCAAGGATGGAGAAAAATTGATGGCCGAGGGCCTCGGGAGGGACAGAGTCTTCCAGACCTTGTGATAAGTTTGGAATAAGCTGTGGCCCAGAGATGCACCATGGAGATGTACACGAGTAGGCCTAGAGGAGAGATGGAAGAGGAAGCAACTGGAATTCCGAGAGGGGGCACCAGACGTGGATTGTAATTGTAATCTCTTATATAGCCACTGTTGCTGGAGATGGATTTTCATGTTTGGAAAGACAAGATGGCATTCAGATGCTTAGGAGAGTTGTGAATGTGGGTAGCATAACTGATAATCCCTCATTGGCGCCTGATCTACAATGGAGTGTCCACCAGTGAGCTATTCACAATGCTAGTTTGAAAGACTCCTGTCACAAGTCGAACCCCGCAGTGGTGTATTGGATCCAGTATCTACAACACTAAGGGTGATGCTGAACCATACGTCAGACTCCCATAATCAAGATGGGATCATATCATGTAAAGCTGCAGAAGGGTAGTGCGATTTGCAACCCAGCTGGTGTTACTCGGGCAGCAAAGTGTATTAAAAGCAGCCAGCACTTTTGCTTAAGCTGGTGAAGATGGGGAATCCACATCAACTGAGAATCAAAGACTAGTAGTTGGTCGCCGGGTTAAGTTCTGGTTGTGGGTGAACTTTCAACAGAAGTGCACAACATGGGTCTTGGCGGTTGAAAGCCAAAAGCTATGGGTCAGAGCCCATGCCTGCGCTTTTCATATGGTGCCTTGCAGTCAATGTTCAGTGACGCCCGTATTAGAGGAACAATTGCAGAGGCAAAAGTTGTCAACATACAAGGAGGGTGATGATGAGGATCCCACAGCTGCTGTTAGACCATTGATGGTCACTAAAAAGAGAGGGATACTCTATACAGAATCCTGCAGGAGCCCATTCTCTTAGATATGTGGGGTACTGTGGGAAGTGCAACTAGAATCTGGAACATACAGTGCGACAGGAAGCTCTGAATAAAAATCGGGAGCAGACCCTGAAGACCCTATCCATGTAAGGCAGCAAGAATGTGATGTAACAATGTGGAGTCATAAGCCTTTTACAGGTTGAAGAAGACAGCTATAAGGTGTTGACGTTGAGCAAAAGCTGTTCAGATGGCAGACGCCAGGTTAACGAGATTGTCAGTAGTGGAATGGCCTACGTGAAAACCACCCTGGGACAGAGCCAGGAGATCCTGAGACTCAAGGAGCCAACACAGCCATCGGTTCATCATGTGTTCAAGCAACTCACACATATCATTGGTGAGACATACTGGGCGATTATAGTCCACCTCCAGAGAGTGCTTACCTGGTTTCAGTACTGGGATGATGACACTTTCTCACCACTGCAATGGGAACTCGTCCTCACTCCATATGCGGTTAAAGATTGCAAGGATATGACACTGACAATCCTATGATAAGTGCTTGATCATTTGGCCGTGGACGCAGTCCGTTCATGGGGCTGTATCACGCCTAGGACACAGACAACTTCCCACCCACTGAATGGAGTGTTGTGTGTCTAGGTGGCATGTAGTATAAGATAATTGCTTTTGCTCCACCCACTGTTTTAGGACATGAAAGGCAGGTTAATAATTCTCAGACTCAGAGCCTCGAGCATAATGCAGAGCAAGATGTTCAGCAACGGCATCTGGGTAAGTGTAGACATGCAAATGTCTACAGAGAGACTTCAGATCTTTGCCAAAAGCTGTGAAGGGGAGGTACATGGTCAAATGGTCGAAACATATGGTTTTCAGCATTCTCGTTTCTGTCATTTTGTTAGATGGGGACCTGGCAGGGAGCCATTTCAAGGCTCTGAGGTGATCCATCGAGAGGTACCACTTATGGCACTGGACAGCCCGTCTATGATCTCTAATGGCCTCTGCAAAATATGATGACCACAAGGTACTGTCTTCTGTCGCGATGGGCCCATAGAATAAGGGATCACCAGATCAGTTGCCAAAAGAATAGCTGTAGTTGTATTCTGGACTGCCTCACTGATATCTCCATGTCACGCAGAGCCAAGGGTGAGAGCAGAAGCGAAAGCACCCCAGTCAACACTGCTCACATCCCATCTGGGCTGGCATCCATCGGAGTGATGTTGAGGGAGGAACAAGAAGAGCGGGAAATGGTCACTACCACTTAGGTCATTGTGGACTCTCTAAAGAATGGATGGTAAAAGACAAGGGTTGCAAATGCAAAGGGCAACGGCCAAGAAAGTTCCGTGTGCCACACTGAAGTGTGTGGGGATTCCAATATTCAAGAGGCGAAGGTCAATTTGCGCCAGTCAGTTCTCGAGATCATGGCCAGTAATTGTGGTTCCACTGAACAAAGAGTTATGGGCACTGAAATCACTCAAGATTAGAAAAGGTGGACAGACCTGTGAAGCCAATGCAAACATAATGTTCTGAGGCACTTCACCATCGCGACGGAGGTAAACATTGCAGATGGTAATATCCCGAAATGCCCTTACCTGAACAGCCACGGCCTCCAAAGGTGTATTAAGAGGCACAAGTTTGCTGTATAGCTTGTCCAGTACATATTTGCAAACTCTTCCCGACATCCTGTCACAGGTATCCATGAAGAGACAGGGTTCACTTTGTTGGAAACCAAGTCTCCTGGGCTATGCAGAAGGCATGGGAAGTGCTTAAAAGATGTCATAGCTCAGCCAGGTGGTGGAAAAAAACTGCTACAATTTCAATGGAGAATAATGTTGTTACAATATCAGTGGAGAATAATGTTGTTCGATGTGCTGTGAGGCCATGAAGGGACAAAGGAGGCAGGTTGTGCCCTAAGGTCGCCTGCTGGCACTGGTTAGGGGATTATGGTATATATTTTTTCTGGGTTCCACCGAGTTGTGCAAACCACACACTGGTGCAATCTACACCTTGGCCACAGGAGTGGAACAGCTGGATTGTAATGGTGCAAGGGCCACCGGATTGTCCTTCTTGGAAGACTTTTTCTTGTCTTTCCACTCCTTAGACGAAATTGATGATTGCAAGGGCTTCTATGAATCAGTTTCAGGTAAAGATGATGATCATGAAGCCATGTGACCAGCAGCCTGTGGCTCCCGCAGCCACTGGCTGGTGTCCAGTTGGAGACAGCGGAAACCTTGGAAAGAAGTGTCCCCCCCAAGGGACCCCTTCCTGGAAAGAGAAGCCAAAGGAAGCTGATTTGTCTCCAGCTGGGAGGTGGGAACCAATGTCTCTGCTGGGCAGGAAGTCATCGATCCCATAGTAGGTATGGGAGTAAGCAGTAAGAGGGGAGCCTCCAACCATTGGGGCATGCATGGTTGAGTGGCCCTGAGGGACCCATGTAAAAGGTGAAACGGGTGGGAGTACCGTCTCCAAAGGAGGCAACATCATCGTAGCTGTAGCATATTAGGTTGTTTTACATGTTGCATGCAAGAGCTCACACTTTTTCTTGGCCTTTTCATATGTTAGTTCTTCCGGAGTCTTCTACTCTTGTATTTTCTTCTCTCTCTAGAAAACAGTCCAACCTGGTGAGCAGCAGAATGGTGCTTTACACAGGTGACACAGATCGCAGATGGGGGGCAGGGGCACAAGGTGTGTTCGCATGCATTGCTCATCCACATCCTCTACCGATGGGGCTAGCATTGTGATGTGAAGACATGTACCAGAACACCCTTTCAAACACTTGAAGCACTGTGTGTGTGTGTGTGTGTGTGTGTGTGTGTGTGTGTGTGTGTGTGTGAAGGAAGAGGGGGGACACACAGTTTCACATGGTGTCAATTGACCACTAAACTGGTATACCATCATCATGATCTTCTCAGGCAAAGAATCACTCTCAAAGGCCAATATGAAGGCACTAGTATCAACCCCTATGTAAACAACGGACAACGTGTACACCCCGTCACTCAAAGTAGGCACGTAGTTCATTATCAGATTGCAAGAGCTGGTCATGATGGAAAATGACACCCTGAACCATAATTAGACTATAACGGGGAGTGACGGTCACCAGTACGTCACCCTGCTTGGTACAAGTGAGCAGCACTTATGACTAGGCAGGGGGTACTGCTTTGATCAGAATTTACCCACTTTTTATTTCAGAGATGGCTGCCACTATCCCAAACTTGTCTTCTAAGTTCTCCACAATTAGTAAGGGCTCTGTGACCAAGAAGGAATTCCCATCAGCCCTTGTATTAACTAAGTATTTTTTTTTGGGGGGGGGGGGGGAGGGGGTAGGGGAGTATTTTTCTGCTTGTGCCTTAGCCTTATGTTCTTCCCGTGACATAGCCAGTGAAGGGAAGGTTTTAGGGTCATATTTCCCTGTATAAAAGAGAACTTTCCTTCTGCAGAGACTGCTGGAGCCAAGAGCATTTTCCTTCCGTAGACAGCAGGGGCCATATCACCACAAGCAAGAGATATCTTCATCAACTTCATTTGCAGCTCATGGTGCCACCCACTCTGAACAGTGGCTCTTCCTATGTGTGCCACCCAGCCTCAGCAACAGCTACCTGGCCAGTAATCTGTCACTGAGTCTGGGTCCCAAGTCATGATGGGCACATACTCCTCGTTACAAGTGGTGAGTTTTCAGCTCAGGTACCAACAGTGTGATGCCTGCATGTTCAGGGGTCTACCGTTCTGCGTAGGGAAGGGTGCAAAGACGGAAAGGAATAAAGGTGGAGCATACACCACTTTGGGTGACCTTCCCTGCACAATCCACACTTCTGGAGAATTTTGAAAATTGGTGGCAGGTCGAACTCAACAATGGAGACCATATGTTTATTTAAAGGAAAGTTGTAGAAGACTCCAGAAGCGGAAACTCGAGTCCCAATCATGAACCAGGTCCAAGCAGGGTTTTCACCAACACAACCACCCAATGGAGAGGCAGAGAGGGAAAGAGATAGTGCAAGTATAAGCTTATAGCACAGAAAGGAAGTAATGCTGCATAGGCTGGGGACCCATGGTAGCCAAGCACATACTCACAAAAGAGTTGTGTGCCCCCTGGGAGGAGTTGTCTTAGGGTGAATGTGAGTTCTTTTGATTTTTGTGCATAACTATGGCATTCAGTCCTCATTTCTTTGTCGCGTGCATTTTCAGGGTGCGCAGATGCACACATCATAAAAGAGGTTGGAGTAAAAAGGTGAGGCTAGAAGAACTTTACAATGGGCCATAGGCAATCTTACCAGGAAGTGTTTGTTAGTAATGCTTGCTGTGAGTCATGTGGATAGCTAATATGGTGGAATACCCAGTTTGTGAACCCAATAACAACGATGTTTTAGTTCCAATCACGGGAGAAATAAATATTACATTTTAACATAACACCCTTTAGCATAGTATTTTTTCAAAGTGGTGCAAAGACTGGAAATTTGCTTTAAATGCCCAGAAATGTAAAATTGTGCACTTCATTAAATGAACAAAATCATACTATCCTATAACTAAAGTATCAAAATGTCACAGATGGAATTGGACAACTCATACAGAAGCCTGGGTGTAACACACTGTGGGGACATAAAATAGAATGATCACACAGGCTCATTCGTGGGTAAATCAGGTGGCAGACTTTGGTTTATCAGTAGAATACTAGGGAAATGCACTTAGTCTACAAAGAAGATTGTTTATAAACCACTCACGCAACCCGTTCTAGAATACTGTCAAGTGTGTGGAACCCTTACCAAACAGGTTGTCTAAGCCGTGAAAGAGTGTCACAAAGATGCTGAAGAAACTGAACTGGCAAGTTCTTGAAAATAGATGTAAGCTAACCTGAGAAAGCCTACTTACAAAGTTTCAAGAAGTAGCTTTAAATGACCATAGGAACACTAGAAACCCCTACATATTGTCCACATGGGGATCATGATAAGATTAAGTTAATTATAGCATGCACAGGGGCACTCAATGCACAGGGGCACTCAAACAATCATTCTTCACACAATCTATATGTGAGTGGAATGGGAAGAAACTCTAATACCTGGTACAATGGGATGTAACCTCTGCCATGCCCTTCACAGTAGTTTGCGGAGTATACATATAGGTGTAGATGTAGAGGTATCGTAGTGTGATGGAATTGAAGTGTCACAGAAAAAGACGGATACACAGGAAGCACGTAAGAAATTATTTAAAACAAATGTTATCACATTATTATGTTCTTGCAGATGTAGTCTGTATAAGCAACAAAATAATACTTTATTTTTACTGTACATAGATTTTGCTTCTTTTTATTTATGACACATATTAAAGGCCACTACTGACGCTTCGTAAACAAAAGGATGTGAAACATGTATAGCGTAAAAACAAACAACCTTTATTTAGCTGCATACATGGACCTCATCTACAAGAAAATAATAATACAGAAACAACAAAGAAAAACCAGAAAATGTAAAAATAACAACACCAAGATTTTATTGAAAACAAAGTATCAAACTAGGGCTTATACAATGTTGCTGCAGTCTTCATAAAATGCAGAAATAAATCCTTATTTTGACTGTATGTTTTGTGCCACACACATTCAACAAATAATATAAAAAATTTTTTGCTCTCTCTGGTTCCATGAAGAGATCTCCTTATGGTAGCTCAGGTGCCTTCAATGCTATATGTGTGTGCACCAGTTTTGGAACATTTAAATGTCACTTTATGAACCCTTCATTATTCAAGCATATGTACAACCTAAAGAAGTCAGAAATTACTGTCACTCCTGAAAGGATGTAATCTTTGACAATACTGAGCACTAAGTCTGAGAACAACTCGGGAAGAAGCACTCTTGGATTCCTCTTTGGATTTCTCTGAAAATACACCCTCCTCTCTCTCTCTCTCTCTCTCTCTCTCTCTCTCTCTCTCTCTCTCTCTCTGTTACCTCTGGTAAATTTTCTTCTTCTGAGCAAAGCCTCATCGATCTCCATGACAACTCTGTTGTCACCAAGTTTCTCACTTTCTTTGAAAAATATTTCAATACACACTTCTCTGCAGAAGCTTCTCCAATATATAACTGTCTCATAGGATAACTGCAGTTCATCAGTAATAAAAAAGTTTCTGCACCTCTTCACCTAGAAAAAGTTAATTGTAGAATTTTTGGAAGCCTTGACTCTCTCAAACCATGAATCTTTTAGAATGCTGCAACTAACTCCATTATAAGACTTTTTGGATATCCACTGTACCCCATTCTGTATCCTTCGTACAAGAAATATGGCTCATATCTCCAACATGCTTTGAGCACTTCCGAAAATTGGCTATAAAACCATGAGACATACACCAGTTCAACTATATTGCCTCTGGGTACCATAAGGACAAGGTCCCTAAAGAGAACTCATTCTGAGGCCACAGCTAAAAATACAATGAAGTGAAATCAAATTATGTGCTGCACTTTCTCAGGCTGAAGTCATCGGTTTTGGTATTTCTCACTGGCTACTTATAAGAACACCAAAACACAGCATCAACGTCTATGGTTACCTACTAAGGTGATTAGAGACTCACAAACACAGGCCAGAAAATAAAATATCCGTGATAAAAATAACCCTTCAGTAAATATTTTTGGGGTTGGCATGACATAACCTCCATTACACAGCTCCACACCATTTCGATGTGGTCAGGTCAGAAGAATCTGTGGAGCACTTAAGAAAGGAATTAACAGAATTTACATGACTGCCTATTTACCACTGTGAATACTTACAGGTTGAGATATGACAAACTTACACAGATGCTGGGCTATGCTACGGGTGTCTTTCACCAAACCAATTTTTTCTGCTTTCACATCTTTTGGCTTTACCAACCCACAACCAAACTGTTGCCCCAGCCCAACATAGACCTCACCCTATGCTACAAATCAGTTTGCCAGCACACCCAGTTTTTCAGTTTTCACATTCATTGGCTTCACCAAATCACAAACTGTTGCCTTACAATCTAATCTGAGCATCAGGCTATGCTGCAGATCAGTCTGTCACCACAACCAGTTTTTCTGCTTTCATATTTTTTGGCTCCATCACCTCCACAACTGCTACTTTTGGTTTCACATTCATCAGCTTCATCAACTCATAACCAAACTGTTTCCTTCACACCTAATCTAGAGATTGCTAGGATATATGTCATAATAAAAATGCCAACATGTTGCAACTGCTGAAACTGACAAAAGCCCGTCTACACTAAACACATAATTTGTCCCTCTTCGGAACAAAAATTCGCTATTGTATAGAAATTACTTCTGCTCAGGCTACCACAAAACAAAACTTTCTTTAATTTAGACAGATAATGCAATAACTGCTTGAACATAAAATAATGTCAAACTGCCTATCGACAAGAGAAACACCGAGATTTAGCAAGAGTATAAAATTAATAAAGAGTTGTCCATAAAACAGAAATAATTCATAGCTGTCTGTCAACAAGACAATGTTCCGCATTTTAGAATAAATCATTAGTAATATTTCACCTTACAAATTGCTAGATATATCAATAACAGAAACGCAGTATGCTCTAATAGCAAATCCTGAAGCAAAGGCCATCTACACAAAGCGAATAACTGATGTGGGCCCATCACCAAAAATAAAGTTACATATTATGATATTTATTTATGTCATAAACATCCCCCCCCCAATGAAACACAGACTTTGCCGTTGGTGGGGATGCTTGCAAGCCTCAGCAATACAGATAGCTGTACCATAGGTGCAACACTAACGGAGGGGTATCAGTTGAGAGGCCAGACAAACGTGTTGTTCCTGAAGAGGGGCAGCAATCTTTTCAGTAGTTGCAGGGGCAACAGTCAGGACGATTGTCTGGTCTGGCCTTGTAACATCAACCAAAACGGCCTTGCTGTTCTGGTACTGCAAATGGCTGAATGCAAGGAGAAATTACAGTCATAATTTTTTCCCAACGGCATGCTGCTTTATTGTATGATTAAATGACAATGGTGTCATCTTGGGTAAAATATTGTGGAAGTAAAATAGCCCCCATTCGGATCTCCGGGCAGGGACTACTCAGGACGGCATTGTTATCTGGAGAAACAAAACTGGCATTCTACGGATCGGAGCATGGAATGTCGGATACCTTAATCGGGCAGACAGGTTAGAAAATTTAAAAAAGGAAATGGATAGGGAATTAGTGAAGTTCGGTGGCAGGAGAAACAAGACTTCTAGTCAGGCTAAAACAGGTTATAAATACAAAACCAAATGGTAATGCAGGAGGTGGCTTAACAATCCGGAGGGGAAGGGGGGTAGAAAGCTACTAAGAACTGTATAGTGAACACAGTATCATAGCCAAGATAGACACGAAGCCCATGCCTACCACAGTAGCACAGGTTTATATGCCAACCCGCTCTGCAGATGATGATGATGAGAGTGGGGAAATGTATGATGCGATAAAAGAAATTATTCAGATAGTTAAGGGGGGCGAAAATTTAACAGTCATGGGGGAATTCAGCTGTAGGAAAAGGAAGAGAAGGAAAGTAGTATGTGAATACCGACTGGGGTTAGGCATGAAAGAGGAAGCCGCCTGGTAGAACATACGTGGAAGAGGCCTGAAGACACTGGAAGGTTTCAGATAGATTATATAATTGTAAGACAGAGATTTAGGAACCAGGTTTTAAATTGTAAGGCTTTTCAGTGGCAGATGTGGACTCTGACCACAATTTATTGGTTATGAACTGTAGATTAAAACTGAAGAAACTGCAAAAAGGCAAGACTTTAAGGACATGGGTCCTGGATAAACTGAAAGAACCGGAAGTTGTAGACAGTTTCAGAGAGAGCATTAGGGAAGGGTTGACAAGGGGAAAGAAACATAGTAGAAGACGATTGGGTAGCTTTAAGAGACGAAATGGTGAAGGCAGCAGATGATTATGCAGGTAAAAAGATGAGGACTAGTAGAAATCCTTGGGTAACGGAAGATATATTGACTTTAATTGATGAAAGGAGAAAATAAAAAAAAAGCAGTAAATGAAGCAGGCGGAAAGAAATACAAACGTCTCGAAAACGAGATTGACAGGAAGTGCAAACGGCTAAGCAGGGATGGCTAGAGGACAAATGTAAGGATGTAGAAGCGTATATCACAACGGGTAATATACATACTGCCTACAGGAAAATTAAAGAGACCTTGGGAGAAAAGAGAACCACCTGTATGAATATCAAGCTCTGATGGAAAACCAGTCCCAAGCAAAGAAGGGGAAGCAGAAAGATGGAAGGAATATATGAAGGGTCTATACAATAATAATTTTTTTAAAAAAAATCAGCAATGTATGATCAAAAGCTGCAAATTTTTAGATCAATTATTTTTTCAACACTAGTTGAGTACAAAAACAAAACTGCACTACAGTAAGCTGTTTATCTTTTGACGGCAACATTATGGAAACAGGAGAGCACATAGATGAAGATAAAATGGGAGATATGATACTGCGTGAAGAGTTTGACAGAGCACTGAAATACCTAAGTCGAAACAAGGCCCTGGGAGTAGATAACATTCCATTAGAACTACTGATAGCCTGGTAGCCTTGGGAGAGCCAGCCATGACAAAACTCTACCATCTGGTGAGCAACATGTATGAGACAGACAAAATACCTTCAGACTTCATGAAGAATATAATAATTCCATTTCCAAAGAAAGTAGGTGTTGACAGGTGTGAAAATTACTGAACTATCGGTTTAGTAAGTCATGGTTGCAAATTACTAACACAAATTCTTTACAAATGAATGGAAAAACTGGTAGAAGCTGACCTCAGGGAAGATCAGTTTGGATTCCGTAGAAATGTTGAAACACGTGAGGCAATACTGGCCCCACAACTTATCTCAGAAGATAGGTTAAGGAAAGGCAAACCTATGTTCCTAGCATTTGTAGACTTAGAACGAGCTTTTCACAATGCTGACTAGAACACTCTCTTTCAAATTCTGAAGATGGTAGGTGTAAAATACAGGGAGTGAAACCCTATTTATAATTTGTACAGAAACCAGATGGCAGTTATGAGAGTTGATGGGTACGACAGGGAAACAGTGGTTGAGAAGGTAGTGAGACAGAGTTGTAGCCTATCCTCGATGTTATTCAATCTGTATATTGAGCAAGCAGAACAGGAAACAAAAGAAAAATTTGGAGTAAAAATTAATATCCTTGGAGAAGAAACAAAAACTTTGAGGTTTGCCGATGACATTGTAATTCTGTCAGAGACAGCAAAGGACATGGAAGAGCAGTTGAGCGGGGTGGACAGTGCCGAGAAAGGAGGATATAAGATGAACATCAACAGAAGAAAAACGAGGATAATGCAATGTAGTCGAATTAAATCCGGTGATGCTGAGGGAATTAGATAAGGAAATTAGCAACTTAAAAGTAGTAAACGAGTTTTGCTATTTGGGGAGCAAAATAACTTACGTTGATTGAAGTAGAGAGGATATAAAGTGTTACTGGCTAGGGCAAGGGAATCATTTCTGAAGAAGAGAAATCTGTTAACATCGAACATTGATTTATGTGTCAGGAAGTCTTTTCTTAAAGTATTTGTATGGAGTGTAGCCAAGTATGGACATTAAATAGTTTGGACAAGAAGAGAATAGAGGGTTTCGAAATGTGGTGCTACAGAATAATGCTGAAGATTAGATGGGTAGATCACGTGACTAATGAGGAGGTACTGAATAGAACTGAGGAGAAGAGGAATTTGTAGTAAAACTTGACTACAAGAAGGGATCAGTTGGTAGGACACATTCTGAAGCATCACGTATTGGAGGGAAGTGTGGAGGGTAAAAATCATAGAGGGATATCAAGAGATGAATACACTAAGCAGATTCAGAAGGATGTAGGTTGCAGTTGTTATTCGGAGATGAAGAGGTTTGCACAGGATAGAGTAGCCTGGAGAGCTGTATCAGATCAGTTGTGGACTGAAGACCACCACCACAACAACAACAACAACACATCAGGTTAATATATGGCCAAAAATAAATGTGCAGAAATAACGCAAGTACTTCATATTTTCCGGTTACAGCTTGTTATTCGCTTTACAAATACCTGTCTCCAATCGGCTACCACCAATTATACAAGCACAGGAATTGCCAATACTTGCACTATATCATGAGCAAGAGTTGTGTGTGGATGGCTCACAGTAAAGTGTAGCCGTTGAGGTCTTACTGGGTGGAGGAGACAATAGGATGGCTTTTTACTGGTTTTTGTTGGACACTTATTCTTGATGTTAGGAGTCTAGGAAGAGTGAAGATGGTGCTAGCGAGCAGGGGGTGGGAGAGGTGAATATATGGGGTATGTTAGGTGCAGGGAAGTTAGAATAAGACAACATTATGTTATGGATCTTCATTACAGCTCACTTCACAGACATGTCTGAGGCTAAAATTACCAATGATTGATTTCTTATGCTGCCTTGATTTTCTTGTGAATTTCTTTTTTATACATGAGCCTAATGTACCTATTCACTCTTACAATCTCCAAACCTATTCAATGTTTGTTGACTAACAGTAATATTTTCTTAAAATGTTCCACTGTTTTCATACTTCCAGTCTTTTGTGATCCTTGCATTAGGTTTTGAATTTTGCAGCAGTCAACTACATGTACACCAAAACTTTAGTAAGAGTACTTGTATACACTTCTGACATTGTCAGTGTTGGGTGTAGCAGTATGAACACTGAATATTTTCTTAACTGTCAAGATCGCTAAAATCATTTCTTCATACAGATTACCAGTTTTGGCAGTTCCCCATTGCCATCTTCAGAACTGCAAAAGGTGGGACCAAAAATGCTAGATGCAGCAACTAACATGACAGCACACATAATTATAGCCAAGATCTGCAATACATAGAATAACAACGTACCTACATTTACGTCATTACACAATCCTCCTGCTTCAATATGGTAATAATAATAATATCCATATATAATGTTTGTCCATGTTGGTATTGTGACTTATACTAGAAGTCAGCAAGTCAATTTTAAATAAAAGCCAGAATCAGGTAATGGAAACTCCAGGTAGGAATATCAACTATGTAGGAAAATACAGATTGCTACTTACTGTAAAGAAGACATGTCAAGTTGCAGACAGGACTTACGTAAAGCTTTCAGCCACAGCCTTCATCAGTAAAAGAGAGACAAATACCATGCACACACACCAGCAAGAACACATGACTGCCAACTTCAGCATCTCGGGCCAGAATGCTACTATCAAGTGGGATGCAAGCAGCCATCTGGAGGGGTCAGGGAAGGCTAAGTGATAGTAGTGTACGTGTGGGAAGAGAGACAAATGCCATCTGGTGGAATGTGCAGGGACTAGACTGCCAACAGGTGCAGAGTCAGGAGGTTGCGGGCCAGGGAGGTGGGAAAAAAAGGAACAAAATGTGAGGAGCAGGGAAAGACAAGACGGATGCGTTGGCAGAGGGCCGCAAATAAACAGGGTGGGAGATGAGAATGAGGAGGAGATGATGGGACAGAGGGGATGGAAACTGTTGGCTCTGAGCACTGTGGGACTTAACATCTGAGGTCATCAGTCCCCTAGAACTTAGAACTACTTAAACCTAACTAACCTAAGAACATCACACACATCCATGCCCAAGGCAGGATTCGAACCTGCGACCGTAACGGTCGCACGGATCCAGACTGATGCGCCTAGAACTGCTCAGCCACTCTGGCCGGCTGGAAACTGTTGGGTGGGCACAGTACGTTACGATAGGCTGAGACCGGGATAATTACGGGAACGAAGAATGCCTTGTATGGATAACTCCCATCTGTGCAGTCCAGAAAAGCTGGTGGTGGAGGGATGGATTCAGATGGCTCGGGTAGTGAAGCAGCCATTGAAACCGAGACGACATCAAGACTGTGACTGATGCGTTTAGATAAATAACCACAAAATGTAAAAAGACCTGCACATAATTTTTTTCATTTTTATAAAAGAAACTGTAATGTTAGTTTTTTTTCCATATACCGTATTCCTGTCATTAGTTGGTGGTGGGTAAGTGAACCTTTCAAGCATACAACAATTCTGCCCACTTTCATGAAAAACAATGTATTATTGTCGCTGTTTTTTCCCATTTTATGAAAATTATTTAAACTGAATTTTGTTTTTATTGTATGTTACAACATTACTCATATTTTTTTTTAAAAATCAGCAATGTATGATCAAAAGCTGCAAATTTTTAGATCAATTATTTTTTCAACACTAGTTGAGTACAACAACAAAACTGCACTACAGTAAGCTGTTTTATCTTTTTAGATGATAGTGGTGCTTAAACCCATTAATTTGGCACTAAAAGGAACACAGTTGGAGGCTTGTTTCGCTTACTATGGTTATAACTCGACAAGTCCAATATGGTGGATTTTCCCCAAAGTGCATTTTTTGGGAGTTTGATCTGAACACTGTACTGAATGTTTCTGCCAATTTTCAGCCTATCCCCCCCCCCCCTTTTTTTAAATCCAACTTAATGTCTGATTTGAATGTATTTCAGGTCCCTGCACTGCTTGCATATCAGTGATGGAGCAAATATACTGTGGTTCACTTTCATTTGTATTTACACATCCCTCCCACAAGGATACCATAATATTAATTTGAGCTACCCATTCAGGAAGTGGGATGCACTGCACATGTAATTCATGCATTGCTTATGAACCATTACTCAACAATCCATGCAATTTTTTCTATGCCTCAAGCAAACACTGACAGTGACCAAGATTTAAACTTGGGACCTTCGCCTTCGAGTGCTTTACTAACTGATAACAGTTCCTAGAGCACTTACATGCAAAAGGTAAAGTTCCTGAGTTTGAGTCTTGGTCCAGCACACAGTTTTAATCTGCCAGGAAGTTTCATATCAGTGCACACTCCACTGCAGAGTGAAAAACTCATTCTGGAAACATTGACAGTGTTCCTGCATTTACATGCAATCTGTGCTCTGCAGAAATACTAATTTGGCATCAAGCCGTCTGTAATCCATATGGAAAGGATCATTTCAAAAAACACGGCTACTCAAATTGTTGTAGTCTGCCTATGCAGGCAACTCTTCACAGGAACCTTTTTCTATCTGCAGCAGGCTTACAATACTGATGATGTGGGCCCATCACCAAAAGTAAATTTACATATTATGATATTTATTTATGTCATTAAACGGCCCCCCGCATGAAACACGGACCTTGCCGTTGGTGGGGAGACTTGCGTGCCTCACACTTGGGTGCATAAAATATTTGGATAGTTCCATTTGTGGGACTTCTGGAGAATGATACTAACCTTTCTGCCGTTCTTACTGTCACAGTGTTCCTTCAGATACAGAGCAGAGGAATTTTTATCAGAGACTGATTTGTTCCACAAGGTAACACGCTGAGAGTTATCCTCTTCTGTATTGCTAATAACAACAGCTATGTCATTATTTGTGGAATTTTTCTATACTTGGCTTATTCCCCAACCCAGCAACAGCAAGATGTCAGCTGCAACTTATACTAAAGAGACTGGAGGAGTGGACTACATGAACCACAGAAACTGGTATAGGCATGCATATTCAAATACAGAGACATGTAAACAGGCAGAATATGGCATTGCAGTCAGCAATGCCTGTATAAGACAAGTGTTTGGCACAGTTCTTAGATCGGTTACTGCTACTACAATGGCAAGTTATCAAGATATAAGTGAGTTTTAACATGGTGTTATAGTTAGCACATGAGCAATGGGACACAGCATCTCCAATGTGGCAATGAAGTGAGGTTTTCCCATACGGCCATTTCACGAGTGTACCATGAATATCAGGAATCAAGTAAAACATAAAATCTTCGACATTGCTGCGGTGGGGAAGAGATCCTGCAAGAGCAGGACCAACGATGACTGAAGATAAGTGCAATCCTCCTGCAAATTAGTGCAGATTTCAGTGCTGGACCACCAACAAGTGCCAATGTGCCAAGCATTCAATGAAACATCATCGATAAGGGGCTTCCGGAACCGAAGGTCCACTCGTGTATCCTTGATGACGGTATGACACAAAGCTTTACACCTCGTCTGAGCACGTCAACACCGACATTGGACTCTTGATGACTGGATGTCTTGTTTCAAACTGTAGTGAGAAGATGGACATTTACGGGTATGGAGACAACCTTATGAATGCTTGGACCCTGCATGTCAGCAAGGGACTTTTCAAGCTGGTGGAGGCTCTGTAATGGTGTGGGATGTGTGCAGTTGGAATGATATGAGAGTGCTGATATGTCTAGATACAACTCCGGTAGGTGACACATATGTAAGCATCATGTCTGATTACCAGCATCCATTCATGTGCATTGTGCATTCCAATGGGCTTGGGCAATTCCAGTTGGGCAATGGGACACACCGCATCTCCATAATTGCTACAGAGTGGCTCCAGGAGCATTCTCCTGAGTTTAAAACAGTTCCGCTGGCCACCAAACTCCCCAGACATGAATATTATTGAGCATACCTGGAATGTTTTGTGATGTGCTGTGCAGAAGAGATCTCCACCCCCTCGTACTCTCACAGATTATGGACAGCACTGCAGGATTCATAGTGTCAACACCCTCAAGCACTATTTCAGACATTAGTCAAGTCCATACCATGTCGTGTTGCAGCACTTTTGCAAGCTCATGGGACCTATAACAATATTAGGCAGGTGTACCAGTTTCTTTGGCTCTTCAGTGTATAAAAATTTTAAGTTCTTGACATATAAAACAATGTGCTTAGATTTCATCCATTCACGGCACTATGTAGTTCACCACCATGATCATTCCATGTGTCAGAGATTTGGTGCAGCTTCTGGGCCTGGTTTTCCAGAAAAGCCCTTGGAACTACCAGACTAGACAGACACGAAAGCACAGTCTCTCAAAGTGCTGAACACTTTAATGTATCTCGTCCACAGATCAGGGGAGCTGACTGAATGTACTGACTCCACTTCTATAACAAAAGCCACGCACTTGGATCAGCAGGACCTTCAGGTTTAAGGATCTTATGTGCCCTACACAATGAGGGGATTAGGCCAGACACAAGTGTCTGAATAACCAGCTCCAGGCCTAGTATCTGCAAGAGGCTGATGAGTCCTAACCATCCAACCCATGGGAACTCCTCAGGGGCCACACTTATTGTTTCTGGTTGACCCGCAGACACTACCAGTGTTCTGCCAGCACGTGCAGCTGTCCATGGAATTGGCTTCAACAAATTATCTACAAGTGACAGTCGTTTGAAATCAATGTGAAAGCAGAGCACACAGATCTAGGTGTGGATAAAGAATCAGTTGTTTCCCACCCAGGGTTGGATTCATCATCCACCGTGGCTGCTATCCAGTCCCAGTATTATTTCACAATCAACAGACACAAGATAGTGAGACCTCCAGATTACATTTAAAAAATATTTTTCATAATAATTTAAATCAGCGTCTCAAACTACAATGCTGGGTCTAAGTTACACTGTAGTTTAACCTGACTGTGTCCTCAATGTATGGTTAGCAAATGAATTCACTTTATGCAGTGTAATGGTACAGGTAGACTTGATGGCTGTAGAACAGATGAGACGTTTTTGAGATATGAAATTTCCCTTTTTATACGATTCCACTGCAAACTATGCAATGTACATATCAAGAAGAGAGAGCAATCCCAGCACATCCTCTACGAGGTAGCATTCCGCTGGGTGGTAGGACATGTGGCAATTCAGGCATATGCAGCAGCCAAGCACACTTGTGCAGTTTTCATAGTTACTTAACATAATGCCCCTTTACAACCTTTCCTAACAAAAAAATGGATCCTGCATCACAGGCAGAAAGTGTCAGTGGAAGCGACGGATAAACTATGGTTAGTGAAATGAACAATCTAACTGTGGGACATATCCTTCCAGTCACAGAGATGGAATGAAGTGTTATTAACATGCCTCCATATTGGACAAACTTCCCTGATGCATGGATTTCTCCTCCAGTTAAAGAGCCCAACAGCCTGCAATGCACGTTACATTCCTGTGACAGTACACCACACGTTAATAAATTTGTATTTTTATTTGCTAAATCGAGGACAGTCTCCTGTAAAACATTGCACTAACCACAATGCCGCCTACTGTGAATGCTGTTCTCAAACACAGGTAGAGATAGTTGGCGTTTGTAAGCAGCTCAAAATCATCCTGACTACCATCAAGCAATTGTGGATTGATGTGCTGGGAGGACTACTGAGAGTCAAGTAGCAGAGGTACCACAGGTACCTCACGTACTATCCTCTCTGGTGGATTCTGTCTCTTCTACATGAAGTACTGTGTCTATCATTACTTGCACACTTGACTTGGGTGTAGAGTGTCCATTCGTCCCATTTTTCCAGGGACAGTCCTGTTTTTTAACAAAATGTCCCGCTGTCCCGAAAGTTTTTTTGGGGACACTCATATGTCCCATTTTTTTATGATTCCGCTTGGCTAGAGTATTTTACGCTACTGGTCATTTGACTTGCTATTAACTGCGCAATTATTTACGCTAGGAAGTGTGTGATGACTTTCAGCATACTCCAAACATGTATAAGTCCCATAGCACTCAGAGCCATTTGAACCCAAACATGTACCGAACTGTCAAAAATCGCAAGTAATTTTAAACGCACTATAGGTTACGAATAACAACGAAGATTCTTCTCTTCTAAATCAATCCACTGAATTTGTCCTTTCGGTCCAGAGATACTCTATACCACTGATACTTGCTCTCTGGCTTTCGTCACCACACTGTTAATGTTTTGCACTGTGTAATCACTGTTTCATTATGCCAAAACAAAAGTGTAATTTTAACAGCAATATAAAAAGCGAGTTTCCTTTTATCACTGGTAGTAGAGAAACTGTAGAATGTGCATTGTGCAGATCAAAATTTGCTATTGGTCATGGTGGAAGGTCTGACATTGTGAATCACATTAAGACGAAGAAACATCGCATGAGTGATCAAACAAAAAGAGCAAATAAATGTATAAGTGACTACTATGTGAACTTAAAATCAGTAACAGAAATGGATAGCCAGTTGGTAGCACAAGAAGCTACGTTTCCATACCACAGTGCAATGCACAACCATAGCTTTAAGTCAATGGACTGTACTACGGCAGTTGTTAAAAAACTTTTCAATCCTAAATTCACATGTGAACACACAAAATGTAATGCAATCATTTCAAATGTTATTGCACCGTATGAACCTCAGCAGGTTTTAAATGAACTGAAAAGTGCTTGAGTCATTTCTGTAATGATTGATACATCGAATCATCTGGATTTGAAGTTGGTTCCTCTTTTATCAGGTATTTTCACCCTGAAAATGGCATCACGGTGAAAGTGCTCGAATTGGTTAATTTAGCTGGAGAAACTTCAGATTTACTTCAGAATTATGTGCTGGAGGTTTTAAAGAAATATGATCTTGAGGGAAAGGTGATTGCAGTTTCTGCAGACAACACAAACACCAATTTTGGTGGTAAGCAGAGGAAAGGGAAAAACAATTTGTTCTATAAACTGCAACAGAACACAGTGAATAATGTAGTAGGTGTTGGCTGTCCAGCATATGTGGTGCACAAATTCTTACAAACTGGCTCAGATTGCCTACCCATCGACTGCCAATTAATTGTAAACAAAATCTACCAGCATTTCCGAATATATACAGTAAAGGTTGAATCTCTGAAGTCATTCTGTAAGTTTACTGTAACTGAATACAAAACTGTACTTGGGCACAGCAAGACAAGGTGGCTATTTCTGCTACCAGCATTGGAAAGAATTGTAGAGATATTTCCTGCTTTGAAATCAATTTCATTTCCCTTGATAAGTGTCCTTTTATCCTTAAACAATTCTTTGATAACCCTGTGTCTATTGTTCTTCTACATTTTCTTGTTAGCCTGCTAAAACTTTTCTCCACAACAATTAAATGTATTGAGAAACAAGAAATCACAATAGTGGAAGTTTATCAAGAAATAAACAAATTATTGGGCAAACTACAGTGTAGAAAATCTGAAAGATTTCTCACATCCTTTGTACATGAGACTCTAAGAAGGCTGGAAGAAGAGGGCGACATTACTGTAGAACAATTTCATATTTATGCTGACATCTTCTATGACTCTTGCATCGAGTATATTAAAGAATGGTGTTTACAATTTCTCACACCTTTTAAAGCATTTGACAGCGTTAATACTGAAAAGGAGCAGCTACAGTAGAAGGATGTTCAGAACTGTTGTGTTTTTGTTAAAAGTACTGTACCAAATTTTCCTGTTGATGAAGACGAAGTGTTCGATGAATTTTCATGTGGTGCACAGAACTACATAAAAAGTGAAGGAGACAAAGAAAGTGTTAGTGCAATGTGGTGTAAAATATTTGCTTATTTCAAAAGTAATAACATTAACATAAGAAACATTATTCATTTGGTGGAGTTTTGTCTGGCAATTCCTGGGTCAAATGCTGCTGTGGAAAGTGTGTTTTCTTTAGTGAACTCTTTGTGGTCAGATGAAAAAAAGAGAATGAAAGTTAGAACAGTGAGGGCCTTGCTCATTGTCAAAACACACTTTAATGGTGTATCGTTTACTGACTTTTATGATACAATTTCAAACGAAAATGCACTTCTTGATAAAGTACATAAAAGTGAAAAGTATGGTGATAGTGCGGCAGAATAATTGTAAAAAGTGATTTGGGATCATCTGAGTGCACATTGTAAAGGTAAACTTGTATGTGTATTAAATTTAGTCAATACAATATTTATGTCCTGTTTTTTTCTTCATTGTCCCAGGTTTCTCTCTAATTTATTTTAAATGTCCCCTTTTTCAATGAAAATGAAATGGACACCCTACTTGGGTAGCGTGGCAATGGTAAGGCAAGGTATCATGTAGAGGGGAGATGGGGACCAAGTACAGCTCAAGTCTGTTATATGTATACCCCTTACCAAAAAGCTCAAGCTGCCGTCTTCCACTGAAACTGAAGTTGATCAAGTGAGATTCACTTCAGTTGTTGGGAAACATGCTGTGTCCAGTGTCAAAGCAGAGGCAAATGCAAAAGGGCATGGATCTATTACGTATTGGCAGCTCAAACACACTGACAATAAGGGATAGCGGAAGCGTCCGATTGCACCCCTCTAATTTGACCAATATGGCAGAAACGATCATTAACAACAACTCCCATACCGCTCCTACGATGTCATCACGTAAACATGACAACAAACACGAAAATAGATCGAAAAACCACCAAACAGATATTCCTCCAAAAATATAATGAAACTAACAGGACAAGCAGGGGAAATTGAGGGTTTTGGATGGGGTCAAACTAAATATAAACACACACCACTACACCAAATGACAAAAAACACTAAAATAACAAGACCCCACAACCTTCCCAAATTCCACTACACACAAAATCCACTGGAATCAATCACTTCCCTTGACCTATATAGGTAAACAGAAACAACCGATACTACACTATAAATCTCAAAAATTTCACCACCACCACACTTAAGCCTACACACACAAAAAAAAAAAAAAAAAAAAAATTGGAATCGAACACTTCCCTCAACCTACATAGGTCAACAGCAACTAATGATACAAAACCAGCCACAGCCACATCCACACCATGCAATCAAACACTTCTCTAAAGTCATACAAGTAAACAGCAAAGCAAATCACCAATACAAACAACTCACAAACACCCCACAAACCATTAAAAAAAATAAAAAAAGTCAACTTACCACTAAAAAGCTCTGGCGCAGCCATGAAGGTCAAACACCACACCCACACACACACACACACACACACACACACACACACACAGACAGACAGGCACGTGTGCTCACGTACAAACAAAAACATTCGTACAGGCCCCCGTATCATAATTCTTAAACTCAACACTGTTGTTCACTACTAAAGGATTGTACCCCTGCTGACCCAACACATCTGAGACTATAGTGGTACCCTCTTCAATAAAATGCTCAATCAATCTCACTAATTACCTTTTTGTCCGGCCCTCCAAAACCCTAAATACACATTCTGAACCCCCTCCCCCCCCCCCTCCCCACACCCATAAACCAACCAAAGACTTACACCTCCCATTCTTTCTCTTCCCAAACTACGACTCATCAATCTCCACAACAACACCAGGCCCACCAAACTTACCCCTGTACTTAATATATTCAGAACATACCTCACGACAATAAGAATACCAATCAAGCACTGTTCTCTCATTCACACTCACCTCATGCGCACAGAAACTGTGAGAGGATTTATAAGAAACATGATACGTCATTAACACAATTTCTCGCAAGTCTAACCTAGACTTCTCGAACCAGGATCCTCGCCTAATCAAGTGCCGTAAGTTATCCTTACGACATCTCTACATACATCTGTCCCTGGTCCCAGATGCCGGAACTTTAGTAAGTCTCATTTCTTCACGACATACTGAACACTTCATGACTTCAGGCAATAGGCCAAATAGCTGAAGAAATTTTATTAGAGACAACGCACTGTCCCCCATCATCACCAAAAACCGAAAACTGTTGACCTTGTCAGTCACATCCATACAAAGCAATTTACCAAAATTCACACACAACGAACAGAAAAAAATTACAATAACGTCAACATAACAAAACCAAAATCGTTAACTCACTGAAAAATATTCCGCTAAAAGCACACTCACCACCAATACTACATACGTGCAATGCTACCACGCGAATGAACCCCATATGCCACATAACACGCTACCCATAAACACACCAGCAGAGAGAACCACTGACTGCAACAATACGCTACCAATAAACACACCACACAAGCAAACTAAACCAAAAACATTACCTAACATATAACACATAAACACACCACCATAGAACACCACCGATCACATCAAAATGACACCTACAAACACACCACTCTCACAAACAAAACTCCATGCCGTCGTAACGTCACACACCACAACAGCCTTACGTGACGGGTCAAAGCCGACGGGTGGCATCGGACGCTTCCATTGACCTGAGAATAATGGCACCAACATGTTGATGAGGCTGTTTTGGTAACTGTTACGGGAACTAGGTTTAACTAACTGCAAAATGTGGCACACAGTGCAACAAATGATGCCTGTCATCTAAGCTATGAGGTCATACATGTATCATTCCAATTACTGACAGAGGAGATTGAAAAGACCAGTATTGCTCGCAGTGTTCCAACAAACCTCATAATCTGCAACACTGTTTCTGACCTAATAGAGCCTCCTTGTTTTGAGTTGAATGAAAGACATGAAGTTAAGAGACTAGA
Organism: Schistocerca americana; assembly: GCF_021461395.2. Lineage (NCBI taxonomy): Eukaryota > Metazoa > Arthropoda > Insecta > Orthoptera > Acrididae > Schistocerca > Schistocerca americana. The sequence continues at coordinate 185,692,552 of NC_060126.1, forward strand.
TTGCAATATTATAGAGTTGAGCCATAGGGTAAAGAACTGTAGGGCCTCCCTAAAGGGATAGGTATGCATTACACACCAAAGCCTGCTATCCAGGTGCTGTGTGAGGGGTGCACATAGGAGTTTTTTTTTTCTTTAGATCATGTGACACACTATCCAGTCCAGGTAACAAGACCCTGAAGTAGCAGTGTAAGATCCAAAGAAATGCCCCTCAACAACTGAGAGCATTAACACCCTTGTGATTAACTACAGAATCATTCACAACAAAGTGCCAAAGTTTGTAGTGTTCCCAAAAAAAGCAGTGGATATCACAGAATACCAAGATACAAAAAGCTGGTTAAAACATGAAATTCATAGCAGTAAGAGTTTTAGGGAAAATTTAACAATGAATGGATAAACTAAGAGGAAATGGAAGTGGTGTATTTGTCACAGTAGATAAGAAACTCAAATGAAACAAGATAGAAAGTGAAGCTGCATGTAAGATTGTTTGTTAGAACCAGTCACGACTGGAGGGTCTCTCCATGCCATACAGTCACTATAAAGAAACTTTTAAAGAAACAAATACTACTGCATAACATGCACAAAACAAAATGTAGTGTTATAGACAGAGAGATGCTGAATGAAATGCATTTGGCTGTCAAGCCTTCAACGAATACAATAGCAGAAGATTATCTCTAAGGAAATCCAAATAGGCCTAAGTCCTAGTCAGTATAATGGCCAATAGTGGTGTCAAAATTTTAATGTCCATAGACTTGAGGACATGACAGGAATTGCAAGGGAGGATAGCAAAGCAAAAGCAGAAAGGCTGAGCTCCATTTTCAAATGTTACTTTATAACTCACTGCAAAAATGAGTGATACTGTTATTGGTGTCAGTGATGTTGAGAAACAGCTGAAATCACTAAAACTGAAGAAAGTTTCAGGGTCTTATGGAATATCTATCAGATTCTATACCAAATTTGCGGTGAGTTAGACCCACTTTTAACTGTAGTATACTGCAGCTTCCTCTAACAATAAAACACGCAAAGTAGTTGGAAGAATGAACCTGTCTACCAGAAGGGCAGTAGAAGTGATTCACGAAATTATCGTCCAATATCCTTAAAACATAATTGACATAAAATCTTGGAATGCTTTCTGATTAGACTAATGAAAATGAACATCTTTCCCAAGCTCTATACATGAATGGAATAGGAAGAAGCCCTAGTAACAGCTGGAAGTACTCTCTGCCACACATTTTACAGCTGAATGCAGGGTATGGTGTTAGGGACAGAAATTGAAATGGGTTAAGCAAGGGGTGTATGCCAGTAAAATTATTTTCAGCAGTCCTAGAGAAAGTTTTCCAATCCTTACAACTCAAAAAAGGAAACAGGAATATATCTGAAACACCTTCATTTTACTGATGACACTGCACTCTTTATCTCTACTGCAGACAATCTCGAACCACAAATGAAGCTTTAACTTAATTGAGGAAGTTTGAAAGTGGACTTGAAAACAAATTACATCAAGATTAATATAATGTACAACCAACATAACAAAATGAAAAGAGTACTAATTAACAATGAAGTCACAGAACCAGTTCATGATTTTTTTGTATTTTGGGTAGCAGATGGTGGCTGGGTGGGAAGCGAGAAAAACAGAACAGCAAAACTGCCTATAATGCTTTTGGTAAACTACAAATATTCAAATTTGTAAAAACTAAGCTCCAACGGAAAATTTACCATATCTATGCATTACACAACACGTATGGGCAGTATATTTGAAAAGTAGAGTATGAAAGCAGGTGTGTTGTTAGTAGTGGCACTGAGATGTCGAATTTCAATATCAGGAATATTATTTGTTGAATGTTGATCTGTGGAGTAAGACGCCACATACCTGACATTCAGCTGTAATAGTTATGTGACGAACCTAGTGACGGTTGATGTATCATAAGGCATTGGTTATCTGCAAAAAATATACTATTTTGACAGATATATTAATGGTCCCCACAGTCAAAAGTGAATGAAAATGGTAAAGATTGCTCTGCAAGCACTAGTTATGGTTTCATATGGTGATGCTGTGAGGACAGTGTTGGGATTCCATCTGCTGCAGAACATAGTTTGACAAATCTAGCCTGGTAATCGATAATTTACTTCATTTAAATAAGTCTGTCAGTGTCTTTATAACCATAAGACGAGCATTAGCAAACATTCTGTTACTGATAAGTTTTCTTTTTGCAGGGAGGTGTATTCTAGGAATTAAGTATAGGTGACAGATAGGAGAAACTTGTAATTTTTTTTTTTCACATTACTGAGTAGATGTTATCTATGTAGGTAAAAGGATACAATTACATTCTTTATATTTTCTAACTGACTTGTTATTTTTCAGATATCAGAGATTCATCTTTGGTGGGTATCATGGTCTTCATTGTACCTGTATGGGTTGCACAAATTTTTCAACCAGCATGTGATTAGTTTCATATGTTTATCTATTTTTACTGAAGTCATCGTTTTGTCATTAGCTGTTTATCAACACAGGTCAAGCAGATTTATTGATGCCAATAGTTGTATTTTAGTGAAAACTGGTGTTTCTTTGACAGAAGGTATCATGGTGACGACTTAGCTGAAGATGAAAATAATTTTGTGGTGTTTGTGGGGGATTTATGCAGTATGGGATTTGTGGGTTTTTAATTTTTGGATTTGTTTGGTGTGTTAGAGGTGGGGAAATCTTTTGTTAGGTTTGACTAAGAGCAAAACCACAGATTCTCACAAGAGTAATCCATTACTTCAATATTAATTTTTTGGTGATTTTGAATATATTGTTTTATACGACATTATTACTGCTACGTGTTTGTTATCGTTGCATGAATACTCACCATACTGAATGTAGAGATGAGATGACTGTCCGCTATTTTGATGATATCACACGCCAAAGCCAATGCCTGATATCGAACATTTTGGCAATAATGGCAATGAGAAACACACTTCCAGTGAAACAATTCAGAAACTTGCTCAGTGCGCATGGAGACAAGAGGGCGTGGGTCTAAATACAAATACACCCGGCCGTCATTTTAAAACTATTATGACTATGAACTAGAAGTGGGCATGATTGTAACTGTGAATGGATGTAGCTGGCCCATACCAATAGACAAAGACGATAACCTACTGATAACTGCGTAGCCGACTTCAGAAAACATGAAGGAGCAACATGGATGCATAAAGCCAAATATGGAATGGGAGGCCTTTATCCAACAGGAAATTGCTTTGGCTGATGGTAATATATTCATGATTTTTTAAAAAAATTCCACTATCCCTCGTAGCACAGTATCTTGGACTGCTGATTCCAATGTGCATTTTGTGTATGATGGGTATACAATGTCAATCAGACTTGCACAAGCATGGAGTTACAATAGTGTCAAAATATCTGAGGGCAGATAATACATGATGCCTCATAAGCACTACAACAGCACTGTAGAGGGTGAAATTGCTGTGACGTATGTGCAAACCTTTAAAACAAATATTGGTGTTTAGTGAAGGCCGATCTCCACAAACTGCTGCACAAAATTTTCAAATAGGATTCACACGCCTTTCGAGAATAAGAGTACTTTGTATTAAAGCTATGAGCAACAAAAGGCCGTAACGTAATGTAAAATGAGCCACATTTGGAGTCACCAATTATTATCAGTCACCACTAAATCACATCCGGGGTATTTACGCAAAGAAATGACAACAGCAAATTGATTTGCGGTAGTAAGTGAATGTCAAATGATTCATGACTTCTTTGTCAATTCAGATACGAAGAACGTTTTATGTTACGCACTACTAAACAAAACATGCTTACAATAACATTACCTTCGCGTCGTTTACGTGGCCACCAATAATAAGTTCCTGGGATGAGAAGTAACGCCAAAAACGACAATAAAAAGTAGAAAAACGTTCCACCGCTTTCATCATACTGAAATTTTTGTCCACCCATTAAAAAAACTACTATAAACCGCTTTCAGTGTCACTTAAGCTCAGTTTGTTGTGGGCCTCACACGTACCAAAGACGTTAGACGTAACGGTACACCAACGTGTCCGCAATACCTGGCCGTCTCACAGCTGGCACTCTGGTTGTCATTAAATTTTTCGTGAATACTACGTCTCGATATCAAGCCGGTACTCAAATTCGCAATATAAAAAATTAAAATTATTTTTAACTTCTCATGTCTTTGGTGTTGTGCTTCGAAGAAAGAATTTTCAGCGTATCGAAAATTCAAAGAACGCAGCAGTCTTAGTGCATTATTCTGTAAAACGGTAGGGCGAGAATCTTGGGAGTTGTATACAAAAGCGATTTAAATGTTCGCCATATTGATTTAAGGTCGAGTATCGTGTTCCTGGGGAGGAAGCAACGAATAACGGCTGGACTTTCGAAAAATAAGTCTGACTAACTTTGATATTTTTATCTGCAACGTTTGCTGTTGACGTAAGGAATATCATTGTTATTGGAGTGCTGAAGGGCGTGACGTGCATTAAGTGGTAGAAGTTCCCAAGAGTAAAGATGGCCTGCGCAACTTTGAAGAGAACGCTGGATTTCGATCCAGTCCACAACCACGGAAGACCATCAAAACGTAGACGTTGTGCTCCAATGTGTGTATCACCTAATTCATCAACATCTAACCAGCCTGAACTTCATCCGTCTCCTTTTGGGGAGGTTTGCCCAAAACTCACTCCGGGTAAGGACGGCCTTGGCCTTGGTATAATAATTGAGGGTTATTAGAGAGATCATTAATTGTAGATGTAGACGTCTTATGAAAATTTTCTCGTATATTAGAGAAAATGGCTGCAAGCATTCGTGAGGAAATTCGGCGGCTTCATCGGCGAAAACAGCTTGGCTTCTATCCGGGTCATGAATGCTCAAATCAGGAATCATCATCAGATGGAGCGATGGAGTCCCCAGGTTCACCGTCTACCGCATCATTTGCAACGACATATTCCAGCAGCCGGGAGAAACCTTTATTTACGTTTAGAGAGGTTTGTGAATTTGTTCGTACCATTACTTCTGTCACATGACTATTGTGTATGTGCATATTTACCCAAAGTTTTTTTCGAAATAGAGTTCACACATTCCACAATGTGTTAGGCTTGCTGAACATATACAGAAGAATTGAACAGATACTTTTGGTATTAGAGTTTTGGAACAAAATATTGCAAGACATCTTCTGAACTCTTGTTGTTGGGAGGGGAAGGGCACTGATTTGTTTAGTTTGTGAGTATTAATTCAGGTAAAGTTACTGATCTTTTGCAAATTTTTCTCCTCGTTTTCCAGTAGATGTAGAAACCGTGTTTGCTATTCTATTGTATCTTTTTGTCTACTTTACAACACTCAAAAGGTTTTAATGGAAGTCAGTCCGACATAGAAATACATCTGATCAGCAAAGAAAATGCGCCCTTTATTTTCACGTTCAAAATAAAGCATATATCAAAATACAGGCATGTCTCCTATGTCAAATTATTGATCACTGAATGTAGTGCGTCAACAATCCTACCAATATTTTGATAACTCGTATTAATAAGTTGGTGTTTGGTCCACACCGTTTCTTTAAGAGTCTAGTGTTAGTCATCAGAGATCTCTTATGAAGTTCAACATGACAGGAAACAACGATGTCATATGAGAGAGCTTATAGCCTTTTCTAATCCAGAAAAGTTGGTATAGGCCTTACATGCTTCTACTGTTGGTAGGTGTATTTTGTTGCTGGTGTGTGCCAAACCCTTGATTTGCCTGATAATGTAACTGACAGTCGAACATGTTACACTCTCTATTTGCTCTAGGCCTATGTTGTGGAATCCTGAAAACTATATCAAGTAAGTACTCTTTGTACCTATTTGATGAATGAATTTCATACAAACAGTGCTATGTCAATCATTATTGCCTCTTTGGTTTGCCCGTTCCCCATCTTCAGCCTTAAAATGGATTTGGTTTTATGAATTTCAGCTGTTGGTAGCTCAGTTGGTAAAGCGCTTGCCCGCGAAAGGCAAAGGTCACGAGTTCAACTCTCGACAGGAAGTTTCAGTGCACATTTCGCTGCAGAGTGAAAATCTCATTCTAACTAGGCCTACTTAATATTTTGACACACAGTAATATAATTTTTTGCTTTCTAGAGCAGTACTAAGACCATTCCGTTTATGAGGCTAGTACTAGGTCTTATCACATATGTAACCGCATTGTCATGTGCCATGTTAATTGAAATTGTTTAATCTACAAAATGCCCAAATTTTAATTGTTTTTTTGTGTGTAAATTTTTGTACAATGTGTGGGTTTGTCTTAATTTCAGTTGGTGTTCGTATCAATCTTAAAGTGAAAAATGTGGTTGGTCGGGGTATGGTATGTTCTTACATATGATCTTGCTATATATGCTGCGATTGTGGTGACAGGTCCTGAGGCTACAGCTAAGTGTGTAGAGGAAAGTCGGCTAGATGATTCGGCATATTAAGAAACATTGTGGTATTACCCTACATGAAGACCTCTCAAGACTGAAAAGACAGAATGGGAGTTATTGAAATATTAAATCCTTTGCAGTACTGCAATATATATGAATTAAGCAACGCAAACAAAATTGGGTGCAGATTTGCTGTAGCTGAGAGTAACTAAGAGATTGCTTTTAATGATTGAATCAGTATGTTGAAGTGAATTCTTTTCTAATTGTGCTCATTTTTCCCTTTCATACTTCAGTCATGTTAACATGTGATAGTTAATTGCTCTCTGTGACAATACTGACATCTCACTTTCGAAAATCTACCTTTAGGCATTATCCACTTCAATGTTTCTCCTGTCAGTCACAATACTTTTTCATTACTTACAGGTATTTTTTATTGTTGTTATACTTCCTTTTGGCCATTATTAGTAATACAACATCAAATGTGAACAATAGCTGAAAGTTACAATATTATTGTTAAGAACTGCTTACAAAAAATCACGTGGAAGAAAACACGCGATTCCATCATTAAGGCAGGTATTCTCACTAGGCCTCTTTGTTGGGGAGGTCTTATTTTCCTGCGGTGGTGTGTTAGTTTCTTGTTCTATGGATCATTTGCACCATAAATTGTGATGATTTGGAATGAATCGTTTTACATTTGTGTCACAAGCTTGTAAATGTGGCTGTTTGCCGAACACACACACAATTTTTTTAACTATTCAGATGTGTGTGAGTAATTTGCACCCACCAACTTTTACACATGACAGTAATAGAAATCGTACAGGATAGACATTGTCTAGGAGAAACTTTTTCAGTTTGTTTTCAAATTTTGCTTTGCTGCCTGACATCTTATAGCGTATGGTAAGTGACCAAAACTTTTAATTGGAGCATTGTGCGCACCCTCTTGAGCTTAAGATAATTTTAATGTAGAGTAATAAACATCATTTTTCTCTGTAATTATAGGTTTGTTCAAGTAGCTGCCAGAGGTACAGGGGATGAACAAAATACAAACACTGTGCTATATAGTACATCTGCTCACAAGTTTGCACCAGTGCATATATGTAAATAATGTGATGCAGCTCGCAGAGAACAGCTGATTTGGAAAGTCTTGGAAGTTATCTTTCAGTGTTTCTTATGTGTTGTTCTGCAGCAGTTTAAGTAAACAGTTGGTGAAATGTGATATTACATTAAAAACAGGCGACTCATTGGTGCACGATTAGTGGGAGCATCTGTAGTGAAAACAGTTAGACTCTTTAGCATTTCACAAGCAAAAGACTCCACAATAATGACACAATATACAGAACATGGTAAAATGTCATTGGTGAAGAGTAATAGTAGGTGGAAAGCTGAAGTTAACTGACAGAGACCGGTGAGCATTAAAAAATATTGTGGCCACACAGCATAAAACTACCACAGCAAAAGTGACTGCAGAACTCAACACCCACTTGAGTAATACTATGTCGACAAAAACAGGACAGCAGGGTTTCACAGGATTAATGTTACTGAAAGGGCTGCAATTGTGAAACCATTAATAATGGAAACAAACTCAAAGTTGCCAAAGAAGTGATGCCATAACCGTCAAATCTGAACAGTTAAGACTGGAAGGACGTCATATGGCCAATGAATCGTTGTTTTCTACAAAGAGCTGGCTTTGTGTGGAAAACTTCAAAGGAAGCCTACAGTCTAGCGTGCCTTCTTCCTGCAGTCAAGTAAGGGGATATCCTGTTATGATTTGGGTGACTATACTGTGGTACGTATCTTGTTCTGTTCGTTACCCTCGCTGGCCGGATTACTATGAATGAATATTTTGACATCTCGACAACGAAGTGCTTATTGTGACTAGCATATTACTGCCAAACATTGCCATATTCAGAGATGATGATGTCCCCAGATACACAGCCGAAAAGGCCCAGGTGTGGTCTGTGGAGCAGCAGAATATTTGATAATATCTTCCCTGGCCAACACAATTGCCAGACCTTAACATCATTGAACCATTATGGGGAGTTTGAGAGCAGAGAGGGAGGAGCAGATGTCGATTTCTAAAATTGTTGAAGAAAATGGTGGATGTTTTGGTACAAGAATGGGAGGACACGCTGTTCAGAACTATTCACACATACTCTAAGAATCTATTCTCTATTGCAACTATTTCAAAGCCATTGATGGTCCATCTCCTTATTAATAGACAAATATTGTGCGTATGTCAGATGTTCATACCATTTTGCCCATCCTCGGTATTGTCAAGCACCAGAAAATGGGTGTTACTGCGGGTATACAGGAACAGTGACACAGGACCCCCCATGCTCAGTGTTTGCTTTGCTCAAATGCTCCTCATCGCACTTCTGCTTGGAATTATGCATGTACTTGAACAACACATGACACTGTGTGTAGTTCTGTGGCATTTTCTTAAGAGCAGGCATATGGAGTTACTGCATTTGAGCATTTACATTATACTATCCAGATCAGGAATGCAGTTTAAGAAAGTATCTCTTAGCATGAGGTACCTACTTCAGGTAGTTCAAAAATGGAACCCTACTATACAGTTGACTTATTGGACTGTGTGTGTGTGTGTGTGTGTGTGTGTGTGTTTTTTTTATTTTGCAGGGCCTAATGTTGGATGTTGTATTTAAAGCAGTATTCATTTTAGCAGCTTTGTGCTGCTACTTGTACAACTACTTCAGAACACTGCTCAAAGGTTAAACATGAGACAGCAGTAGCTTATATATTACATGTTGAAGCAGAAAACTTCTGTACCTCCATCATACAAGATGTGTGAATCTGACATTAATGTTTCCATGCTGTGGTATTTCATTGTTGTGAATGTTAATTAATTACTGAGTTACCTAATAATCCAAATTTCCGTCAATGTATAAATCTCGTGGAAAATACTGCCTACTAATTGTACTGGTATGGAGCACAGTAGCCTTAAAAGTTGTTGAATAATCTTGTCATGATCCATCACAAACTGGAAGTTCACACTTCATGGAGCACTATAGTAGGGACAACATAAGATGATCCTCGACAGCTCGCAGCACTGTTGACAGCTGTCATCTCCGAAGCACAAGCGGCTGCAAGTGAAAACAGTGGCTGTGTATAGAACTGTGACAACAGTGTGGTGTTGCCATAGAGGCACATACAAATTTTTTGTTATGTTATTAGTTGAGGTAAGTTCACAATGCTGCCAAGCCCAGCCTGCTGCAACTGTTGGGTCAAATTAACACCATCTAAGCTAGAACACATTTTTCAACTGTTATTGTTATCTTCCTTGTGTGTGACTATTCAGATACATACAGATAAACCTAAACTGATCACAGAACCTTGGTACCAATGTAGAAAAGTCACCAGTGCATCTTCAGATAGGCCTACTTGAGAGAAACCAGTAAGAATATGAGTGCAGATTACAATGGATTTCTGCTGGGAATGAACTATTACACAATTGTTAGAATTCATTACTTATTATGGGCATCAAATTAGAGGAATGTAGTTGAGATGTGGTAGTTATTTGATAAAACATTTGTTTTATTTCAAGAAATATTATTTGTGAAAGCATTTGCTTTGTTTCGATGGTACTTACTGAATTACAAGGTTTCACGTGAGTCGAACTATCAGAATTTACAAGCCTCAAGTTCTTGCGTAACAGCTAATTGTCCAGGGATATGGGATTAGTCATAGTAATACAATGACAATAAATCAAAACACACATACAAATAAATCAAGATATACATACACACAGAATAAATTATACATAGTTTAACAATATCATGAAAAGGATAGTTGCTACTCACCACATAGTGGAGATGCTGAGTTGCAGATAGGCTCAAAAGACAGTCAGAAAAAGAGCTTTTGGCCAACAAGGCCTTTGTTGGAGATAGGATATACTCACGCAAATGCAACTCACACTCGCACATGACCCTAGTCTCTGGCTGCTGAGGCCACACTGTGATCAGCTGCATAATGGGAGATGCAGCTGCTTGGTGGGGGTTGAGGAGGGGGCTGGGGCAGGGAGGGGGAAGGATAACAGGGTAGGAGTGGTGGGTGTGGGAGCATACAGGGGCGAGATGGAGGAAAGGGTACGGCAGCTAGGTGCAGTCGGGAGGTTAGATGGAGGTCAGGGGGGGTTAGGTAGGTTAACAGAAAAAAGGCTGAGAGTTCGTTGTTCAGATAGAAGACTATGTATTGCTGGATTAGGAACAGGGAAGGGACTAGAGTGCAAGGACAAAGACTAACAAAAGTTGAGGCTAGGAGGGTTGTGGGAATGTAGGATGTATTGCAAGCAGAGTTCCCATCAGTGTGGTTCAGAAGAGCTCGTTTTGGTAAGGGTGCAGACGGCACAGTCTGTGAAACAGTCATTGAAATGAAGAACATTGTGTGGGGTGGCATGCTCAGCAAAGTGTGGTCCAGCTGTTTCTGGCAACAGTTTGCCTGTGGCCATTCATGTTGACAGACAGCACGTAGATAACATGTCTTGTTTCACAGGTAGCCCTGCCTTTGATGGGATGGGTGATGCTTGTGACTGGGCTGGAATAGGTAGTGGAGAGAGGATGTATGGGGCAGATATTGCCTCTGTCTATTACAGGGATATGAGCCATGAGGCAAGGGGTTGGAAGCAGGAGTTATGAAGAGATGGACAAGGATATTGTGTAGGGTTGGTGGGTGGCGGAATATCACTGGTTGTGGGGGGGGGGGGGGGGGTTAAGCATGGGAAGGATAGTGATAGGACATTGTTTCAGGGCCTGGAAAGAGGTAGTCAGAACCCCTGGTTGAGAATGAGATTGTTGCTCCAGTCCTGGGTGGTACTGACTCACAAGGGGAATGCTCCTCTGTGTCTGGATAGTGGGACTTTGGGAGGTGTTGGGTGGCTGGAGAGAGTGAAAGGAAGGCATGGGAGATAAGTCTGCAAAGGCCTCCCCTGTATTTCTAGAGGGATTGCTTGTCACTACAGATGCAGTGACCACAAGTAGCTAGGCCGTATGGAAGGTATTTCTAGGTATGCAATGGGTGGCAGCTTTTGAAACGGAGATACTGCTGGTGTTTGGTAGGTTTGATTTGTAGGGAGGTACTAATGTAGCCATCTTTGAGGTGGAGGCCAACATCAAGGAAGGTGGCTTGTTGGATTGAGTAGGACCATGTGAAGTGAATGGGGAGAAGGTGTTGAGATTCTGGAGGAATGGGTATATAGGATGTCCTTAGTCTTGATTATGAAGATGTCATCTGTGAATCCGAACCAGGTGAGGGATTTGGGATTCTGAATGTTTAGGAAGGATTCCTCTAGATAACCCATGAATGGGGCGACATTGGACAGTGCCATGTGAGTGTCCTATGCTGTACTCTGATTTTGTTTGTTGGTAATCCCTTCAAAGGAGAAGTAATTGTGGATGAGGATATAGTTGGTCATGGCGATTAGGAAGGAGGTTGTAGGTTTGGAACTCATTGGGCGTTGGGAAAGGTAGGTTCAATAATTGTAAGCCCATGGGCATTAAGATGTTAGTATGAACGGAGGTGACATCAATAATCACAATCAGGGCACCGTGTGGTAAAGGAACAGGAACTGTGGAGAGTTGGTAGTAGAAATGGTTGGTATTATATAGCAACGTAGGTTGCGTAATAGGCTGATGGTGGTGATCCATGAGAGCAGAGATTCTCTCAGTGGGGCCACAGTTACCGGCCACAATGGGGCTTCCAGGGTGGTTGGATTTATCGACTTTAGGAAGCATGTAGAAGGTAGGAGGGAGGGAGCGGGTAGAGAGAGAGAGAGAGAGAGAGAGAGAGAGAGAGAGAGAGAAGTGGTCCTGGGATGGGTCTAAGGATTTGAGGGGAGATTGGAGATCGGAGATCCTGCTGCATTTCTGGATTTGTCATCGTGGCAGGGTTTGTAGGAGGATGAATCTGACAGCTGATGTAGTCTTTCCACCAGGTTTTAGATTAGATTATTAGATTAGATTTAGATTTACTTTCATTCCAATTGATCCGTAGTGAGGAGGTCCTCCAGGATGTGGAACATGTCAGAAAAACAACAAAACACGACAAATATTTACAACTAAAACAAGTAAGCTAATGTAGCATTCCACAGGTCCCAAGTGGAATGATCGACATTTTTTAATGAACACTAAGAGTCATTTTACAAATACTAATGCACTGAATTTAAAATAAAAGTTTTTTATTTATTTATATGGTAATAAACATGTAATACAACTACTGTAATACTTATTTACAATGAACACATTTTTGCACTGAAATGGTGCAGAAGTTAGATTATACTTACACACACACACAAATTTTCAATGAACACATTACTGCACTGAAATTGTGCAGAAGTTATGTTGTACTTATATACAAATCAGTTGGTTTTACTAAGAAATTCATCAATGGAATAGGAGGAGTTGACCACCAATAAATCCTTTAGGCTTCTCTTAAACTGAATTTCATTGGTTGTTAAGCTTTTTATGGCTTCTGGCAAGTTATTGAAAATGTGTGTTCATGAATAATGCACACCTTTTTGTACAGAAGTAAGTGACTTTAAATCCTTGTGAAGATTATTCTTATTTCTAGTATTGATACCATGAATTGAGCTGTTGGTTTGAAAAAGTGATATATTTTTAATGACAAATTTCATTAACGAATAAATATATTGGGAAGCAGTAGTTAGTATCCCTAGTTCCCTAAACAGGCTTCTGCAGGATGTTCTTGAGTTCACACCACATATAACTCGTACTGCACGTTTTTGTGCCCGGAAAACTTTAGCTTGGCTTGATGAATTACCCCAAAAAATAATCCCATATGACATTATGGAATGAAAGTAAGCACAGTATGCCAGCTTTTTCATTTTTATATCCCCTATGTCTGACAAAATTCGCATTGCAAACAGAGATTTGTTAAGACGCTTCAGCAGTTCTGTGGTGTGCTCCTCCCAGTTCAGTTTATTATCAAGCTGTAATCCCAAGAATTTAACACTGTCCACTTCTTCTATCTTCTTGTCATCATATGTTAGACATATACTCTTGGGACACCCCTTACAGGTTCTGAACTGCATGTAGTGTGTTTTTTCAAAGTTTAGTGACAAAGAATTGGCTAGGAACCAGTGATTAATGTCCACAAATATTTTATTGGCTGATCTTTCTAAGACTACACTTGATTTGCTATTTATTGCAATGTTTGTATCATTGGCAAACAAAACAAACTTGGCATCTGGTAATGTTACTGATGAAAGGTCATTGATATACACAAGAAAAGGTAACGGCCCCAAAATGGAACCTTGCGGGACCCCACATGTAATTAGTTCCCACTTGGATGATGCCTGATAGCTTGATACATGTCTCTTTCCTAATAACACCCTTTGTTTCCTGCCAGAGATATAAGATTTGAACCATTTTGCAGCATTTCCCGTCACACTATAATATTCTAGTTTACTTAAAAGGATATTGTGATTTACACAGTCAAATGCCTTTGACAGATCACAAAATATACCAGTTGCCTGCAATGTTTTGTCTAATGAATTAAGCACATTTTCACAGTAAGTGTAGATAGCCTTCTCAATATCAGAACCTTTTAGAAATCCAAACTGTGACTTTGACAGTATGTTATTTGAGATAAGATGGTTATAAAGACGACTGTACATTACTTTTTCTAAAATTTTTGAGAATGCTGGCAACAGGGAAATTGGACGGAAATTTGATGCTATTTCTTTATCTCCCTTCTTAAACAGTGGCTTAACTTCAGCATATTTCAGCCACTCAGGAAATATTCCACTGATAAACGATTGGTTACACAGATAGCTTAATATGTTACTTAGCTCAGAATCACATTCTTTAATTAACTTTGTTGATATTTCATCATACCCACTAGATGTTTTTGATTTTAAAGATTTTATGATGGACATTATTTCTGTTGGCGTAGTGAGGGTCAAATTCATATTATGGAAGTTACTTGAAATGTCTGGTCTAAGGTAATCCATAGCAGCATCTACCGAACCTGACAACCTCTTTTCGGTAACGGTTATAAAATGTTTGTTAAAAAGTTCTGCAACACTATACACATCTGTCACCAATGTATCATTTACTCTTAATGCTATTTGTTCCTCTTCATGTCTGGTTCTACCGGTCTCCTCCTTCACTATATCCCATATTGTCTTTATTTTGTTATCTGATATGACTATCTTTTCCTTGTAATATATTTGCTTTGACATCCGTGTTACAGTCTTTAATATTTTGCAGTATTTCTTATAATGTGCTATAGCATCAACATTGGAAATGTTTCGGATTGACAGATACAGTTTTCTTTTTGTTTTACAAGATGCCCCTATTCCTCGAGTAATCCATGGCTTCTTTGTAGACTTTGCTCTAACCTTGGTAAGTTTTGGGGGAAAGCAGTGTTAGAATAAGGTAAGCACTTTATTAGCAAAAGTGTTATATTTTTCATTCATGCCATGGGCACTGTAAATATCAGTCCAGTGAATGTCTCTGAGAAGTGTCCTAAAACAATCAATTTTTGGCTTACTGATTACCTTCTTGAGCTCAGATTTCACAGATTTTATATCCTGTTCGGTATTAACATTTAACAGAAGGAACTGCATGTCATGGTCTGAGAGGCCATTGACTATTGGTTTTGTAATATAATTTTGTTCATTGGACTTTTCTATAAAGATATTATTAATGGCTGTTTGTGAGCAAGTGGCTATCCTAGTGGGGAACTTTACAGTGGGAATTAAGTCGAATGATAGTGTTACTAACTCAAATAAGTTCTTATTGGGAGAGTCTTTGAGGAAATCTACATTGAAATCACCAGCAACCACTATTTCTTTGTTTTTGGTTGTTAAATGGGCCAGTACAGCTTCAAGGTGGGTTTACAAACAGATTAAAGTTACCTGCAGGTGCTCGATATACACTTAATATTATGAAGGATTTTTTGTGAAATTCTAATTCTGTTGCACATGCTTCCACATGCTGTTATAGGCAAAATTTATGAATGTCTATGTTCTTAAATTTGACAGTTCCTGATGAATGTGGCAACTCCTCCTTTCTCCATTTCTGATCTACAAAAGTGAGCTGCTAACCTAAACCCTGTAACACTTAAAAGTTCTATACCAGTGGTCACATGATGTTCAGAGAGGCAGATTATGTCAGCTGGGTTTGAAGACTCTAATTCATCTATGCAGATAGTTAATTCATTAATTTTATTTCTCAGTCCTAGAATATTTTCATGCAATAAAGATAGCTGACATTTCACATTGACTGAGTTAAAATTGGGTGGAGTTAAAATATCTGCTGACAGTTGAAAATTCTTAACCAATGGCTGTTTATGCTGATGTAATAAGCTGGAATTATGTTTTTTGATTTCTTTCTCAAACTGGAGGTTTGTCTCAGTTCTAATCTCTCTTAAAATTTGCTTTCTTTCTGTCCTCCCTACCCTAAAAAAGGGTCTTTTCTGAATCCTATAACCACTGGTATTTTACCACTCATGACAGTGCCGCCCCCCTTTAACTTTCCTGCTATTTCCCCAGCCAATTTACCCTTCCCCTTCCTGTTGAGGTGAAGGCCATGCCTAGTATAATCCCACCTACTGAGAGAATCAACATGAATCACACCAATGTGTGACCCCGCACCCGACATGAGCAGCCAGGTAGTCCTTGTAGTTCAAAACAGTGGTGGAGGTAAGATTGTAAGGTTGGGATCAGTTTTTAGGTGATGGATTGTGATTCTTTCTGCAAATGTGAGGTTAGTTTGCATGCTGAGGAATTTGGGGATTGATGGTGAGGCAATGTTTGAGGTTAAGCATGGGGTGATTTGGGGCAATGGGGGTGGATCACGGTTGGATGAAAGAGTGAAGTGAGTCAGGGGCAGGGTTCAACATTGAACTTTGGTCGAGTCTGAGTGGTAGGGTTGGTGGCAAAAGTGTGTTTACACTGTAGGGACCAGGAGAAAGTCTTTAACAAATCCTGCATGATTGAATATGGGAGTGTGGCAAAAGTTGAGGCCTTCGGAAAGGGCAGATAGTTCTGCAGGGCTAAGGCTTCTGGAGGAACGGTTTATGACTGTTTCAGGGCTGTGTACATTCTGGATTCTGAATGGTAGTGGGAGGAAGTTTTTCAGGGTGACGTGAATGTAGTAGTCTGCAAGGCAGGGTTTGTTGGGGGGGGGGGGGGGGGAGGTTTGGAGATTGTTGTGGAGGTAGTAGTAGTAGTAGTAGTAGTAGTAGTAGTAGTCGGAGGTGGAAGTAGGAATGAACAGGATTGAGGGTTTTTGAGGTGGCATTGTGCATGTTGCTCTAGTTTCGGAGGGCAAGGTTCAGTGTGTGATATGGGATCCAGGAATTTGAGGTTGCATAGCAGGAGAATTTTACAGATGAAGAGTGATTGATATGGTTTTGTAGGACTGTGTTGGTGAGGGTTAATGACTGGTGGGACCTGAAAAAATGATCATTCTGGGAGGAAGGGTGACAATGGGTTAATGACTGGTGGGACCTGAAAAGATGATCATTCTGGGAGGAAGGGTGACAATTGGAGATGGGTAATCTGATAGTAAGACCATTTGGGGAAATTCCATGGCCAAGCAACAATGCAGGCACAGTATGTGGGAATGGTTGTGGCTAAGGATAAGGAAACTTTTCTGTATTGAAGCAGATGGAAGGAACAAGGATCCATGGTGGAGGATCAAAACACACAAAAGTAATGTAAATAATGTAGAAATGCACAGAAAAATTTGCAAAATACATCCAAACATGTGGGAAAAATCATGGAAAGAATGAAACAGATGGAGTAGGGAGAAATAAGATGAAATCTAAGGGAGGAGAATGATAGTCAAAGGTGAAAACCAACTGAAATTGGTGTGAAGTTATAATGAGATCAAAGAAAAAAAAATAAATAGAAAGATTGCAACAAGGGTTGTTGGTGGATAAGTGGGAAGAAGGGGCAGCAGATGAGACTAGGTAGGTGAAGTCAGTATGTGTAAACTGGAATAGCAAGGAGGAGAAGTGGGGGCTAGTGGAGGGTTGATGGGATGATATACGTGTTCATGTGGCACAGAAAAGTACAGGAAATAACATGCGAGAGTTACGCAGGAAGAGTAACCATTCTGAAGGTATTAGATGAATAATGGTCTTGATCCATCCTAATTGCCATGACCAACTATATCCTCATCCACAATTAATTCTCCTTTGATGGCATTACCTACAAACAAATTCGGGGTACAGCTGTAGGACACTCCCATGGCATCGTCCAATGCCACCCTATTCATGGATCATTTGGAGGAATCCTTCCTAAACACCCAGAATCCCAAACCTCTCACCTGATTCAGATTCACTGGTGACATATTCATGATTGGGATTGAGGGTGAGGACACCCTATATACATATTCCTCCAGAGCCTCAACACCTTCTTCCCCATTCACTTCACCTGGTCCTACTCAATCCAACAAGCCACCTTCCTTGATGTTGACCTCCACCTCAAAGATGGCTACATCAGTACCTCCCTCCATATCAAACCTACAAACCACCAGCAATACGTCCACTTCAACAGCTGCCACCCATTCTGTGCCAAGAAATCCCTTCCTTACAGCGTAGCTACTTTTGGCAGTTGCATCTGTAGTGACAAGCGATCCCTCTCAAACTACAGTGAGGGTCTTACTGAGGCTTTAACAGACTGTAATTACCCTCCCAACCTTGTACAAAAACAAATCTCCCATGCCTTCTCTCCAGTCATCCATCACCTCCCAAAGTCCCAACATCCAGACACAGAGGAGTATTCCCCCTGTGACTTAGTACCACCCAGGACTGGAGCAACTGACTCACATTCCTCGCCAGGTTTTTGACTACATCTCACCTTGCCCTGAAAGGATGAATGTCCTACCCACTATTCTTCCCATCCCTCCCACAGTGGTATTCCACCGCCGACCGAACACACACTATCCTCATCCACCTCTACACAAGTCCTGCTTCCAACCCCTTTCCTTGTGGCTCGTATCCCTGTAATAGACATAAGGCAAGACTTGTCCCATACATCCTCCCTCCATCACCTACTCCAGTCTGATCATAAGGCAGGGCTACCTTTGAAACCAGTCATGTGATCTATAAGCTAAGCTACAACCACTGTGCTGTAGTCCACATGGGCATGGCAACTAAAAAGCTATTTGTCTGCATGAATGGCCACCGACAAACAGTGGCCAATAAACAGCTGGACCACGCCATTGCTGAGTGTGCAGCCCAACACAATTTTTTTTTTTTTATTTCAGTGACTGCTTCACAGCCTATGCCATTCAGATCCTTCCCATCAACACCAGCTTTTCTGAATTGCACATGTGGGAACACTCTCTGCAAAATATCCTACGTTCCTGTAACCCCCAGCCCTGGCCTCAACCTTCGTTAGTCTTTGTCTTCATACGCCAGTCCCTTCCCTGTTTCCATTATAGCACTACACAGTCCTCTATTCCAGCAATGCACCCTTGGTCTTTTTACCTCTCTCCGTTTCCGTTAACCCCACTCCCCTGCCCTCCATCTAACAGACTGCTCCTGGCTGCCCTACGCCCTCTGCACCTCATCTCTGTATGCTCCCACTTTACTGTCCTCCACCCCTACCCTGCTATCCCTCCTCCTTACGCCAGCACACGGTCACATCTCCCATCATGTGCAGCTGCTCATAGTGTGGCTTCAGCAGCCAGCAACTGTGTGTGTGTGTGTGTGTGTGTGTGTGTGTGTGTGTCTATATATATATCTGACAAATGTTGGCGGAAAGCTCTCTCTTTCAGTCTTTTTGTTGTGCCTTTCTGTGACTCGGAATCTCCTCTGTGCGGTTAGTAGCAATTATCCTTTTCATAATATTATTACATTCTATCCTGGATTTTCTATTGTTATATATAAGTTTGTTTCAATACATTACAATTAAACAGTGAGTTATGAAGTGTAAACATGACTACTGCAACAGCTTCGGAAACGAAACTCCAGAACAATAAACATGGGACACAGAGAGATTACCTTGACTAAAACTGAGACAGGTACTCACACGTGCAAATGTTGCAGTTTGAGAGCAACAGAAAAAATTTCCGGCAAGCTTCTGGCTACTTGTGAGTTGCTGCTCAAATAGCTAACAGCCACACTCAGAATAACCAAAATTTGGAGCTCTGTGCATGTGTATGAGCCCAGTGACAGCTGCTTGAATGAACCTTCTGTATATCATAAACCAGTATCTGTAAATTGCAATAGTTGAAGTCTCAAAATACAATTCATTACTGAAATAGTGAAGTCTGATGCCAGGTGAATTCAGTGAGGTAACATTTGGTATCATTGAATATTGAGTTTGGTTACTCCAAAAGGTATAACGGGATTGAAAGTGCCAATTTCAATACTTATGAAACAAATTAAAAAATATTTCCTATTTTGCATATCGATTCTTTCCACAATTTTTCATTAATAAAGTGTTGTTATTTAAGAAGAGCTTGGAATAGAATAATTACAGAATTATTGTTCAAGCTTTGGCACTTTACAGTCTAGTGATGCTCAACCGAAGTGACACAAGAAGCCACAAAATATACCATTGTATATGAGAAACACATTTGTATGTTACTATATTTCCTCCCCTTTCCATCTTCTCTTCTTCGCGTGACATTGTCTTTGAGCGCTCTCTTTCCTTTTTGCAGTGTGTGTGGAGTTGAGAGGTAATTGGCTACAGCGAAAAGCCAGTATAATAAAAATATTAAAGGATGTTGTTTTTTGTTACGATATGAATAGACCTTAGATTCAGTTATGAAAGTTTGTACAGCTATGGTTTTGAAACAGCTTTAAAATACCACATTAGAAATATTAATTACCCACTTAAAACTTTAACATACACTAACTATATGTAGGTGTCTAGTCAGGCAAACACTGAGCTAAAAATCTTTGTCTTTATTCATCCAAGGATCATCTCACAATGGTGCAGGGTTTGTCAAGGTAATACAGTGCAAATTAATAGACCAGAATACACCACACACAGCATACATATATTTATGAGGATAGAACAGGTCGTGTTATGTTGCTCTCGTGAAGATGGAAAAAAAAGGTAGTCTTGAGTAATGAAGCACCTTGTGTCTAGAAAAAGAAAATATGTGAGGGGAAACCTTTGAATTAAGTGGCAATTACTGTTCATTTTGTGAACGTATATAGCAATAAATTGGGGATGCGTTGCCTAAAGTGCTAATAATTCCAGTTTCACGTCTTGGCTGTAACTCGCATCACTATGTTAATGTTCTGTCAATTATTTGTTTTCATAAACTAGTCTGTCCTTGATTCACCAGTTGAGCTATTCGGAATTAGCCTTGCCTATTAATATTACTACCAGTTTGAAATCTATTACATTGTCAGCAATTTGCAATTCTTTCTACAGAATTCTTTGTTGTTGTTGCTAAGTGTGATTCTGATTTAGCCAGTTTCTGCTATTATCTTAACACAACTGCACATATGCAAAAAGAACATGTAGAGATTCTTAATTTTTCAACTATCTTAAAGTGAAGTGTGTGAACTTTGAGATTTAATGTGCCAAAGTCATTAGGTATTTCTCATAAAAAAACCTCTAGTGGTAACATTTGTAGCTATAAAAAAGTCTGTATTATATTTTTTTTTTAAATGGGCTAGAGTGTAATATTGTAACCCCTTTGAAATTTTGGCTGCGGTGACACTTATTTGCAGTGTAGCCAGAGGTCTGGATTAGATTGAAAAGTTATAATTCTGTTGAGAGTTGGCAAAGCTAACAAAAGTGAATGCCAAATATAGATTTGCAAACAGATTGACCAATAGTGTAGCATAATGTTTACATTCATGTCACATTTATACACCCTTTTCCTCTTAAAAAATTAAAATTGGAAAACAAATGTTCTTTAATGGCTCATCTTTGTAGGTGAGTGGTCAGTGTGGCAGACTGCCATTTGAGTGACCTGGGTTCAATTCCCGATACTGCCAGAGGTTTTTCCTCAGCCGCATGGTGCCAATTGTGGAGCTGTTTTGAGTGATAGGGGATCACGTCTGATCGTAATGTGGGTTCAGTACATGCAGTTGTGGCGGTTTGCAGTTGTGTTGAGTTTGCATTACACCTCGTCAGACCAGAAATGCAAATTGATAATTCTCGGGAAGCATGTTGTCAAACCACTCACAGTTTTTCATCCTTCAATCCGGGTCATCCTTGTTCATAGCGTGCAATGGTCTTGGAATGTATACTTTCACTTTGCAGCCTTCAGAATTCGTCGTATGCTTGATCAGCTTACCCCACTTTTACCTGCATGCTGCTTCACTGGTTTTTGAAGTGACCTAGTAAAATGTTGCAACACAGCAGTGCTGGGGGCTGGACTTTCTTTGGCCAGACCTCCCCTGAACATCCTGAACAGGACCATTGGGTGCAAATTTATCATGAACATGATAAGTTGTTGCACATGTTGCTGGCTGAGTTCCGTATATATTACGCCATTGCTGTTGTACCTTGATCATGCTTTTGTACTTACAGTACCACTTCAGTATGGCCTTTCATTGCTGAAATGACAATCTTGCTTCATTCATTACTGAACTGTCATCTGTTGGAAAACGTATGTGAAGATCTGTTGAGAAAACAATAGACTATGTTACCACACAAAATTGGCAACAATATGTCATTTTGCTCCAAAAATAGTAACTGTCAAAGAGTGTCTACATTTTTCTGGACTCCTCTGTACACTAATATAAATGGCTAATGCCTCACCTAACCCATGCAAAAAATGCTATTTTTTCTAAATGTTTGGCCGTCTGGAGCTCCTACATCTGTCACTTTTATTTTTGGCTAAACCCCGCGTATAACATATTTGGATGAAGTCAGTAATGTCAGTAGTAGTGGCTCCAGGTCATGAAAATTGGCAATGGATAGAAATGCGGTGTGCCGACTGTGTGCCACTCAATACCACTTCCAGTGACGGTACTGGCAGAGGATGACATGGTGGTCAGTCAGTACTGATGGGCCTGTCAGGTCCTCTGGGCAGAGTTTAGAGCTATGTTATAGAACATGCCTTAAATTATTTTGGCACATGTTATGAATAAATATTACCATAAACCTTGAAAAATGCAGATAGCAGTAGGCCACTTCTGGGATTCGACCGGGTGTGCAGGTCCTGTGGGTTAATGATAGCTGGTGTGCCAGTCAGCCTGGATGTGGTTTTTGGGCTGTTTCCCTCTTTTTCCATCTTGGGGGGGGGGGGAGACAAGAAATGATGGGAAGGGAATTAGGCCACCCCTTAAATTAACCATACCAAATCGATGCAAAATAGTAACTGTGCCAACCCTATGTATTTTTGGGATGAAGACACCAGAAAAGGTAGGAAAAAACTAGGAAAAGCCACTACATAAATGGTACCAAAAGTTATGTTGCTATGTGAAAGGATGCAATAGTGAGAAGCATCTTCTATATCTGTCGCACCTCTACACACTGTCACTTCCAGTAATGAATGTCAGATTTTTGGTTCCAACAATAAATCATGCCCTTTTCATTTTTAATAGTCTAGTTTCTAATAGCATTTTCAAGTGAAAAAATAACTTTGAAATTACTCTGATTTTTGAAGCTGATGGTGCATAAAATATAATGGAAAATGTGTGTAGAAAGTTACAAGTTTACAGAAAATTGTGAAAGCAGTGTAAGCTTTTTAAATACATACCGTGATTATCTTTAATAATAAGAGTAACTTATAAGTAAAATACATGGCATGGTAGTTCTTTTGGACTTAGAGCCCTCTGTCAGAAGATAAACACAGTCTTTGTTTTCTGTAGTTGTTATTTCATATTGCACATTATGAATACACAGAACTTCAGATATTGGGGATAAACATGTGAATATGAAATGCTGAAAGCATGGTCAGTTTGATTGTATGTTGACTGCGCTGAATAAATTATGCGTGATGTTTAAGATTTTGAGTTAATTGCAACAGCTGTACCTGAAGTTCATTGACACAGACAATTTTGAATTTCTCTCATTGATCCAATAAGTTTGTAAAATTTAGGCTCTGTTAGTGTTTAGGGATCTTTAGTAGTAAACAACAGTATTGTGTGCAGTAATGTAGAAATGAGAAGTTTTGAAGCTAAAGGTAATGAATAAATGTAAAGCAAAGTCACAAACTATGAGGAAATGTAGTGACTTCATGTTGTAGCTGCGTAATGCAGTATGGCAGAGGAATGTGTTAGTCCCAGAATGAAGATTTCTCTTTGCAGCAGCTATTGCAAATGTGTTTAATACAAAGTGTATTGCATAAATAGCAAATAATTGTAGGTAACCCTTTGTTTGCTGCTAACCGCCTCTTAATGCTATTAGTCCTTGTGTGACTCATTGATGCATACAGTAACTTTGTTTGTCAGTGGTAGAGGTCTTTGTCGTCTAAGAATCATGTTCGCCATCTTATGATAACAGTTCAGTTATCTGTAATCATCAACCTATTGGTCCTTTTTTCAATTCTAGTTCCAAAGTTGGTTGGACTAGCATTGTCATCAAAAGTTTGCTTTGACATTTTGTGCAGTTCAGCCTTGTTTTGGTATTTCATTCATGCCTGGTACAGTTAAACTGTACACTCAGAAAACACAACTATGAAACTACAGTCATGGATGATAAACGTAATGCCTCCAATCAGTGCTGCTTGCTACAATTTTAGGAACATTTGTCAATATGGATAGTGGAGTGCCAAAGTGGACTGACGAACTCTTTTGTTAACATGCTTAGTTAAATTTCAGTAAATTTTGATTAGCACTTTGTGTTTTGAATACTTGCAACTTCGATTAGTGCCCAATTCATCAGTTTTCATCATTGTGCACCAATCCGATAGTTGCATATGAAACATGTACATAATTCCTAATTCTGCATATGCATGGCATTCGTTTTGATGAGTTGACAGTGGTAAACAGGAAGAAAGTGAACTGTAGTGGGCTGATGAAATATTTAATACAGTACCATGTCATTGTTAATCCTACACTTTTATAAATTGCTGTTGTTCATGTGGAGAGCAAGACCCTTGTGGTATTGGAAGGACTGCCACTGTTATAGAAGTAGTAATCAAAATAAGGTAAATGTAAGATAAAATGGTTGCTGTTGCTTCAGAATTCTGGTATCCTGAATTTCCAGATCACTGTTTAATACTAACCAGGCCCAGGGTTACACAGAATCATCTTAGTGATCTAAACCCAAAATTTGTGTCCACATGTGCTTTAAGAGCAAGCAGATTCATTGAAATTACGTGCACTAGCAGTTTTATAAGCAATAAAAGGCTTTATATGTGGCTTATTTTTTGTTTTGGGAATTTATTCACATAATTCTTCTAGTGACAGTCTGTCAATTGCTGGTTAAAATTTGAGTATTACTAACACTAAGAATAGATTATTGGTGTAAAATTAGCATTACTGTATTAAAATTATAATAAAATGTACAAATTTTGTCAATGTCAGTGATACTCGTTATATATTTCAACACTTTCCAGGTTGGTTTGATTTGTGAACGCATGCTGAAGGAGCGAGAGAGCCAAATTCGTGAGGAGTACGATCGTGTTTTAAACATAAAGCTATCAGAGCAGTATGATGCCTTTGTGAAATTTACTTATGATCAGATTCAGAAACGTTTTGAGGCTGCTGCTGTACCAAGTTGTAAGTGTAGATATTTGTGATTTCTTAAATTCAATGTTAGTCTTGTACTATACAAAATTTCAATGATGATCTAATGTTTAATATCTCATGATTGAAAGTCTCTATCTCCACAGAATGGAAATAGCAACTGAAATTTTTGTTGATGTTCTTTGAACCAGTTACTTTTAATTGAAAGATGTCTGATGTGCAAAGTGTTTAATAACACAGAAAAATATCTATGTTTGATTTGAGACAGTATACTCGTCAGCTACTAAAATGGGAAATTTTGAAATATGCTGACATGATTTTCAGAGCAGTAACACATTAAAGTGAAAACAAAGCAGATGCCTGTGGGCTAGCACATATTGGAGAATCTCTTTCCATTTCGAGAGTTCAGGAGTAGTTGTGTTTGGAGAGATTTTCCAGATGATCTTAGTGTTATTAAAACAAGTGCTGTAACACTTGCTGTTATATAAAATGGACATAATTAAATGTTAGATAAACTAGTGGTCACCATTTCCTTGAAGATTTTTTTTACTGTCAGTGATAGGATTAGAATATCTACAGCTGAAAAGTTACATAGAACAGATTTTACCACATGACAGTAACGTGGAAAAGATACATATATTGACAGTCGATTGGATGTCAGCATCTTGCTGGGTTTGAAGATTTAAGGCGGTATTTCATAACATACGGATGTCATTAGATTGTGCATAATGTGGATGTTGGTCAACTAACAAGAAAACATATCGAACTTGATCTCACATTTTAAGGAGGAAAAAAAAAGCACTCTTGTGAGATATCAGACCCAGCAGTCGATCCTGCAAAAATATGGGCCATAATTATAACTTTCTGAAACTTACAGCTTTCAAATTTTTGCATTTACCAGTTGTTGCATTCACTCTGCCACACTGCAGCCACATTATGCCGGAGTGCAAAGTACTATACAGTGAAGTGAGAAAAGTTTGTTAATTACTGTTTCGACACTCGCAGAATGATTTGTTCACTGTGTGAAAATGCATGGTTTCTAAACTGTAACTGTTGCCAGAGAACACTTGCAGTTCACTAATGCCGGATAAATGCATTTGGCAAATGCACTGTTTTTCCAAATGTTTGGACATGACTAAACTGTAGATCTAAAATAATTAAACTCATTAATAATTCTTCAGTTGCTTAGGCTTTTTCACTTTGATTTTGAAGCATATACATAGCTGTAGAATTTCAGTACAAGAATATTACCGAAATAATATTGAACATATATGTGCATGAGGTTGACATATTTCATAGTCTTATTACTTACTATTTCCCATATAGAATAATGTGTTATTGGACAGAATTTAAAAACACATTGGGCTGATGTTTCCGTATCAATATTGTACAAATAAATTTAAAAGCTGTAGTTTCAGATGGTCAGAATGGCAGACTGTCAGAATTATGGTCCATATTTTCACACAGGGTTGACTGGTGGAGCCAATAACTTTTTTTCTGTGCTAAAATTGCTATTGGGTGTTAGTATTTAGGTTGCAACTGTTATTTTGTAATTTAGAAGTAGGAAATAGACTAGTGTATAATATCATAGTTTGGCAATGGAAAGAATGCTCCCACGGAAATTGAAGTGAAGAGAGCTGAAGCAAATTTAGTTATTGTTTGAGTGCCTCAGTACTCCACTAGCCATGATCAATTAAGGGGGTGGGGGTGGGAGATGTAGCATGTGCCTTTGCCCTCATATATACATCAGAAGAATTGGCTCACTGTATGAGGGTGGGAGCTTTTTTCCACCACCTATCCTCCAAATTGATAGCAAATTGCCAGATCTGAAAATCACATTTGTTGCCAGAAAGAATTCAGACCAAATGCAGAAGTACGCTGTGCTGTTTGTGCGTGACAATCTCGTAATTTGATATTTTTAACTGGCTGTTTCTCTATTATTTTCTGTAATATTTCTTCTCTTTGCCACATTATTAAAAAATCAGATTTCATTCTGAACACCAGAATTTTCTGCTAGTCACCTGTTTGTAAACATTTGCTTTAAATTGTGATAATGCATAGTGTCAGGCACTGACTTTGATTCATAGCAGTTTTTATGCACTTTTCTTTGCATATGTTCATTGCAGAGAAGCTTCAGAATGTGCGTGATGGATGAATATTGTCTTGTATATATAATGTGTGTTTGATATTTTACTAACAAATAGAACTGACCATGCGAGTTTTGTACCAAAAAATATGCAGGTTGGTGAGACCAAAAAGTTGTAAAATCTGTATAACCTGTATAGTTTGCATGCATATAAACACAGACGAGACTTGTTGGGAATATTTTCCAATTAGATGCTTTATGGTGGTTTCTAGTATAGAGTGTTTCAGAATGAATATACAGGTTTTAAAGATTTGTAGCATTTATTATGTTCAACTTACAGCTATAAAATAATACATCAAATGAAAGAGCAGCTCGAACACTTTTTTTACAAGTATTTATTTGGCTTATGACATTACAAATGAACAGCGAATAACAATTATGTTTTTTACAAGTGTAAAATGTGAACACGATTTGTCACACAGTCATTAAGAGTTCTTCCCAAACCTGGAACAGTGTGTCTGGAGTAATTGTTGCAACAACGCTGTTTCTAAAGTAGGGTAGATCCACTGGTAGTGGAGGCACATACACATTGTCTTTCATGTACATCAAAGCTAAAAATTGCATGGCATGAGGTCATGTGTAAACGTGGAGGTCATGGAAAACAAGCTGTCATGTGGCCCCTTGCGACTAATTCAGTGGTCCGGTACGTCGTCGTTTACCCAGTCGCTTACAGAGTTATGCCAGTAAGGCAGTGCACCATCTTGCTGCCAATAAAGTTATGCGGTACAGCTTCTTCCAATTGAGGAAACAGCCATAGTTCTAACGCTCAAGATATAAACACCCGTTACAGCTGCTTCACTGAAAAACAATGGCCCATTAACTTTCCACTGGGATATGGCAGATAAAACATTCAATTTAGGGGAGTCTTGTTGCTACCGTACCATTACATGGCAAGTAAACCATAGTCTGTCAGATTTAGCTCTTGTAATAACTGCAAATGAAATGGATGTAGTTTTAAGCATGTCCTTAAAAGTCTTCACACACACATCACTGGAACTGCTAATTCACGAATAGACTTCCGAAGTAATTTCTTGAGGCTACACGTGAAAGACCCTCACTTGTTCAACACGTTCTTCAGTCATTCTTGGTTGTTCCATACTCTTCACTCTGAGCACGGGTACACAGACAAATCTGTTTGAGTTGCTGTTTCATTTGATGTATTATTTATAATCAGAAGCTGAATTCAGTAAATGTTTTAAAGCATTAAAACCCATACAGTCATTTTGAAACCCTCCGTATATTAAGGATCTGCAAGTTATTACTATGAAGGTAAATAAAACATCCTTTGCAAGAGAGCTACAGAGGTGCAAAATAGTAGAAAACTTTCCAATCACGTTATTCATGTTTTTCAATATTAAGTACTTTCTTAAAATTTAACTTTGTATATTTTATAAATGTGCAGTAATTATTTTCAATTATTTTCAACTATGTCATTTCATGTTTGTTTGTAATGTAGTATTATAAAATTAGAACATAGTATATACCTATTTATTTTGTGATTTCAGATTTGTCTTAAACAACTGTTGCTGCCATGAATGATGCAGCAGCTCAAATTCTTTCAGAACCACGTTTTCCTTGTAGTCTTAAATGCTGTGCCTAATAATTATATAAATTGCTGAGTAAAAATGCAATGAACAGACTTCATAAGAAGACGAAATTGGTAGAAAGGAAATCTGTGCATAGCAGTGGGGAATTATGTATGTTGCTAGGCATTTCCCTTTATGTTGACTGCATATTGTCAATAATAAATATTTTGTACATGTCCCGGTTGCCACAGTTAACTTGAACCCTAGTTGTGCCATGTAATGAGCAACTGTTTAGAGTTGTTTTGCAGTATAACTGAGATCTTAAAGTGAAAGGCAGTTGAAAATAATAAGTTCACTTAAAGTACTAGAAGTAAAGATATTTCTATGGAGGCATGCTGAATGTTAGCGATAAAGTCGCTTTGCTGAGAATTGTGGAAACCTGATTGGTGACAAATGAAGTCGATGCAGTAATAGTGAACTGGCTTGAATGTGTAGAAGAAATTCATTGTCACATCATGCACATATTAATATATCAGCTTATATTCCCAGAAGGCTCTGTTACGGAAAGGATAATTGCACTTCTGTGTAGTGTGGAAAGGAGTGGCATGACATGCAGAGGAGGAATTGATGACACCGAACTGTAGGACTGTGCACTTCATATCGTACTGTGGAACAGCTGTAAAGTGGAAAATTTGTCTTCAAAATTAGTTAATCCTTGTTTATTGTTGTATTGTATAACAAACATTTTGAGAATATTAAAGTGTGACTGTCACCTCATTCACTAAATGCTGTTTCATTGATATTGTGCTTAAATTGATAATTTAGTTAATGTAGATTGTAATGCTGAGTGTAACATATTAGGCGTACATAGGAATATTGTCAATCAGTGACTGATTCTGCAGCCAGTGAAAGGTAAGTATACCTGTGTGTGTGTGTGTGTGTGTGTGTGTGTGTGTGTGTGTGTGTGTGTGTGTGTGTTTGTTTTTGCACATAGTGCTTTAGGAACAATGAGATGTGAACATGAAAACACCTTCTGTCATTGTGCACAATTTAAAAAAGTGGAATACCATGCATGAATAAGGTGAACTACTGTTTTTGTTGCTCTATTCCTGATGTTAAATCTGTTAAGCTTCACATCTGTCCAGATTTATGGTGTTTGTGTGTAAAAGAAGATAAAAAATGATTACAAGTGATCCTTTTTACTACAAAAGAACTGAATTTCATGTAATTTATCCAGTATTTTTTATGTTTGAATTGGGAAATGTCAACTGGTTTGTGTTATTACTAACATCAGATCACGATTTAAGTTTTATAATACACTGTACTTGTGACTTGACAGGTCCAAAAGAAAAGTGTGCCCATTGTGATTATCTTCTTTTGTGTATAGTCCCTGATGTTGACATTGATATTGAACAATATAATGTGGGCTGTATTTGAGTGTATTCCATATCACAACATTTGGTGTAATTTATAAGTATATATAACATATTGTTGGTTTTAAGTTGTGGGTTTGAAACCACATTACTACTGTCCCTACATCTGTTCCTCCAGAGTAGGTTTTACTTGTCTACAAATTAAGTATTTGTGCATATTTGTAAGTATTCATAACAGTTGCCTGATTTGTGAGATGTCTTGTAAATTGTAAGCTTTTGTAATTTATAGGCAAGCCCTGTTTTAGTGAAAGTTGTAGTTTTCGTGGCATCAATGTTGTTTGTATTATTGTTAATTTTGCGACTGCTATAGGAAATGTAGATATGTTTTGTATAATTATTCTATGTTACTTTGTTTTCATTGTGGTGCATATAAAAATAACAAAAATGCACAATCATTTGGTCTGAAAGCAAGTGGAAATGAACTGCTGCGTATCAAATGTAAAATAAAGACACTGAAATGGCATAGTTGTTTTTCATTTTAATCTATAACTGTCTAGTTTTAAACCTCATACATTATATTTTGAATCATTGTTCTTTCAATTTGGGCCTTGTTGAGGTTGTGTGTGAGGACAGCAAAAGCTGATGCAAGTGATTCATCCAAGCAGTGTTAGCAAGAATGTTAAGCTTTAAATCTTTGAACCCTCTGATCATAGTAAACCATTTCTTATAATGGTCATACATTGAATTCTCCCATATTAGAATTATCAGTACATACCTTCGCCCACATCATATCTCCGTATGGCTCTCTCTCACTCACTTTGAATGGGATTGGTCAGCAGTCTGTCACAGGTTTAGGTTAAATGTTCTAAAATTTTTAAATAGTGCATAATTTTTGGTAGTACATTCATTCATTCGTTCGTTCATTCATTCATTCTGGTTAAGCTTTTAACATTTTGCTACCGACTTGGATATTTAAAACTGTGGGTGACATCAATTTTCTTTCAGTTTAATTCTATGCAGTTTGAGAGGTTTTGTTAAATATTGTACCAAATGGAATGCATTTTAAAGTCATGTTCTCAATAGTTAGACTATCTTTCTCAGTACAAGAACTATGTGCTGAATGATATAGTGGAACGGGGGTAAAACTGGAGTCATGACATTAGAATTAACCACCCTTAATTAATGTTGTTCTTTTAACATGTTTACCGATGTGTGGCCACCAGTTGCTACAGCATAGCCTCAAACTGTGTACCTGACCTGGCTGGGAAACATCCATCACTAAGCTTATGGCAGTCAGTGTGTTAGAATAGCTTTTGAGACATGAATATGTAGGAGAAGTCAAAGTACTGATCAGTTGTGAATTTTTTCTTAAACTAAAAGTGGCATGGTTTGATATGTTTCTGAAGCTATTTTATGTGTGTCTTGATTAATAGTGCCTGCCTCTTAATGCTTTTGTCAACTGGACACTAAACTGGTGATGGGTGTGTTTGACATCAAAGTCAACTTTGTTGCTATACATTTGTCTGTGGCTGCAAGATACAGTTAAAGATTTAGTGCAGAGTTATAAGTGGTAAAAATATTGTCAAGTGACAAATTGTAAGAGTACAAATAGATGGGATATGCAACTTCTTTTGTTGAGAAGTTTGTATTATCGGTGGTAAATACTTGTTCTTAGAGTAAGTTTTACAGTCTCATTGCACTAATAGCCTCATTTGTGATTCAGTTCATATTCTTGTTGGGGAAGGCATCAAACACTGATGTGATGTAACCAAGAAACGGGCTTATCTTTCCAAAACTCACATGTAACATGTTGCCAAATTTAATTGAAGCAAATACTGGCACTCTTTATTTGAGGATGAGAGAGCAAGTTTCTTTCGCCAACCTGAGCTTGTGCCCTGCTGA
Source organism: Schistocerca americana (assembly GCF_021461395.2). Lineage (NCBI taxonomy): Eukaryota > Metazoa > Arthropoda > Insecta > Orthoptera > Acrididae > Schistocerca > Schistocerca americana. The sequence continues at coordinate 185,724,485 of NC_060126.1, forward strand.
CCAAATTGTGAGTGTGACATCAAGCCATAATGTTCCTTTCAAATATTCCATCATTGCTTGGTCTACAGCTGAACCTAGGCCCAGTCTCTTATGTAGTAATGTTTTTGGCCTACTGGCAAGTGAGGAACATGATCCTTTTGTATGCCATAAAAGAGCAAGAAACAACCTACTGTAGCAGTTTTGACCATAAAAGTGCGGTACATGGTTCTGGCAGCAGGAAAGAGGAGGATGGTATGGCTACAATGATTTTGTATACCAAGTACACCTTTATAGAAAAGTACACCTTTATAGAAAATACTGGATTGATAAGTAATAATTGTGAAGTGTATCTCGAGGAACAAAAGATTGCTGGCATTATGTAGGAAACTAGCAGCCAAACTGTGCATCTTGGAGTGTTACATATATTGAGATTCTGTTTCCTTCTCATGTGCAGCTGCGCAGCCTGAGGTGCCTTGGTGCGGTTTAGGCGACTCCCCCCGCCCCTATCAGAGGTTTGAGTCCTCCGTGGGGCATGGGTGTGCGTGTGTGTGTGTGTCGTCCTTAGTGTACGTTAGTTTAAGTCGGATTAAGTTGTGTGTAAGCCTAGGGACCAAGGACCTCAGTAGTTTGGTCCCATAGGAACTTAACCACAAATTTCCAAAAATTATCTTTTCATGTGCAGTCCAATTTGGGTATTAGTACAGCTGTTTCTTCATTCATTGGAATCTAATCCAATACCCCATCACCACAATGACATTAATTGCTATTTCCGGACACATCTGTTGGAATTCCTAAAAGCCAAATATCCAGCGTCACATGAGCTGAAATAATTTGTAAGGGTGTCAGTGAAACAGTGTTGGTTTTTAACTCAATAACTTAATAATTGTTGATAAAATGGAAGCAGCCAGGTAGTTGTTCAGTACTTCATAGATATCGTCAGAATTGTTCATCAATAATAAATGAATTATTTTCGGACACCTGTTGATGCATTGTGTACCTACACACAATTTGCATCCAGGTCAACAGTAACTTAAAGTATCTGCATGGTTTTGCACTAATGAGTTCAATTGCCACATCATCATAAAATTTCAATTCAACAACCAGATCTGAAATCTATCATTACTGTGTTGGACAATTTACTTTCAAAAACTTGCAATTTAAAGCGTTGATTCCTGGAATGTACCCATGTACTTCATAACAAATGGGATGATTGTAAATGTTACATGAATAGTAATCTATGATTAAAAATGCTTTATGAAGGCTAAAATCAGATTAGTCACTAATACAATTGAGTACGTTTTTGATGATAACACAGACTTGGTGATTTTACTATCAGTCCCTGAAATGTTTTCAGTCTATAGTACCCGGAATATCTTGTAATCTCTTCCCGCTTTAATTTCTACAGTTGGAGGCATCCTTTTGCTTCACCTGGCATGCCTTTTTCTGAATTTTTTATTTATTTATCATATGGAAATACACATGCAGTTCACAGCGATATTGACACAATACAAAAGAAATATTTATACATAACAAAAGGAATGTACAAGAGTTACGGTCATTAATTATATCACAAACTGATATCCAGAAGAGAGTATCCAATCCAGTACTGTTGGCGAGGCGTTGATTATGCCATTCCAGCCTCAACTAAAACATCTATTAGAACATTCCTCTACAATTTGTTCAACAGACTGTTCTGCTCCCCACACATCGGGGGGGGGGGGGGGGGGGGGGGGTCTGATAATAGCTGTACAATCAAATAGTTGCAGATGCACTTTTTTCCAGATGTTGGACTAGTATTTATTAGGATGGCTGCTTGTGCAGTCTGAAATGCATAAGTACTAGCAGGTAGTGAGGGTTGGGATGTTCCAGTTTTAATACAAGTTTTAGTACAACATTAAGAACATCATTGGTCAAATTTTTGTAGTACCTTTCCCACTCTCTCTTCATCACACACTCATTCATCCCACACAGGCCATATTGCTGATTTAAAAAAAAAAAAAGCAGTGTTAAAACAAATATCATATATAGGTATGAAGAATTGACATGAATTAAATAAAAACTGATTCCTTTTTATGGGACAGAAAGTGATGCTTTGACGAGTACTATACCATAGGTGATGTTGCTTCTTCTTGCAAGTGCACAGATGCTAATTCCAAGTACAGGTAGGTAGAAGGTATGAATCACCCCAGATTGGACAAGAATTATTACGTGATATGAGTATCAATACATCTGCGAGCACATGGGACGTGAGGGTGAGTGTTTGTCTGGTAAATGATGGATAAGTGGGCACTGGAACAAGGAAGAGGCAGGTCATGTTATGGTGGCCATGAGGTTTGGAGGGATATTGGAACTTTGAGCTAAGAAGGGCAAGGGCTGAGTAAATGCCAGAGCAGAATTTTATATTAGCAAGAGGGAGCCTGTTGAAGTTTGGGGTAGGGTGTGGAGGTGAAAGGAGGGGCAGCAGCCCAAGGTAGGAGAGGTTTGTGGAGGCAGTGGATTTTGATCTTCAAGTATAGGATATACAAAGGTATTTAGGAGGCAATTTAATCAGCTAATAATGTGTATAGGAAAGATAAGTTGATATGGAAAGCACAATGTTCTAGGAAAGAGCTTTCCACACTGGATACCCTGACAATGCAGGTATCAAGTAGTAGCATCAAGGATGTTGCGAGACTGGTAAATTCAGAATCTAAAACAAAAAAACTTATGATGAAGTGCTGCAAAATATCCTCTTTGTTCAGTGTAACCACTGATCAGATCATGTATTAAATGAATGACATGTATGTTGAATTCCACTATTTTGTGCATGTAACTTCCAATTAGATATGGCGCTAGATGTTTTTCTGCTGCTGTACATTGGCACACACTATCAGTCCATGTCTTAACAATCTGTTTGTGCGGCAATAATGTGAGATTGTACATTTTCTGTCTTTGTTTCTTTTGTGACATTCGTGATGTAATTTACAGAAGTCCTTAAAAATGGATGAATTTATTGTCAGAAAGATATCTTTGCCAGTTTGTGAAACATCAGAACAGAGCAACAGTCGAGCAATGTTCCTTATCTCAAATGCTCTGCTTGTTCCACACCATCATGCTGTAGCAAGAACATGAAAGTGAGGCTAAGGCCGTATGATGAATTCTTAAAAATGAGGTTCATATGGTGTGGAGATGAATGGTATCCTATACCAGTTGCGTGTGATATGTGAAGAAAAGCACTCCAGTGCAAGCAAGGTAATGAATAAATTGCCGTGCCTTATTTCAACTAAGTGCAGACATTTACAAGAAAAAGCTTTTACTATTTCAAAGAAATTCTAAGAGAAGACACAGAGTTCTTTGTTTACCAAAAAATGTAAGCCATGTGATAAATCTCAAGAAGCTAGTTATCTTGTAGCTGAGATTAATGCAAACTCATGTTACTTCTTGTAGTTGCAGTGCCAAAGCCAAAACAATGTTTGGCCCTGAGTATGAACATGTTAAACAAATTCCATTAGCTGATAAGACAGTCGGAAGACATATCCAGGATATGTCTAGAAACACTGAACATTCAGTTAAAACTCTAAGTCACTGAAACAAATTTAATGTTTGCAATTCAGGTGGATGAATCTACAAATGTAAGGGGCCTAGCTCAGCTTGTTTATTTTATTCATTTCATTGACATAGTAGAACAATGTCTCTGCTGCTAGGAAATTCCCTTAACTACCAAAAGCAAAGACATTTTTTCAGTAATAAGTGCTACATGGGGACATTGAATTTGTCGTGGAAGAATTCTATCAGCATATGCACAGATGGCACCCCATCAGTTACAGGTTCCGTAAAAGGATTCTTCACACCAGCCAAACAACGAAGTGAAAACTTTGTTATTACACACTGCTTTTTACATATGGAAGTGCCCCCAAGCAAAAACCATTCAAAAGGGTTTGAAATCTGTTTTGGACAAGACTGTTAAAACGATAAATGACATCAAAGGCAGGCCTTTTCACTCAAATCTGTGGTGAGCTAGAAATACGCAATTATAATCACTTCCTCCATACACAAGTCTATTGGCTGTCCAGAGGGAGAATACTTAGTCATGTGTATGAAGTTATGGATGCAGTGCTGCAGTTATTTGAGCAAGAAAACAAAACTGAGTTTGTTTATGCATTAAAAGGTGAATTGTGTAGCCCAGTGCTAGCTTTCATTTCTGATTTATTTGAAATACTCAATAAGACAAGTACTAATCTACAAGAAAAGGATTTAATTCTTCTTACCACCACAGATAAAATTGCATCCTTAAAAGATGAAGCTGAGATATGCTTGAGAAAAATGAAAAAACACAATTTTGAAATATTTCCATGGACATCTAAATGTATAGTCAGCAACAAATACAGTCATTGACTCATGACCATATATTTGACACTGATTTGTTGTAGAATGTTAGAACATATTCCGAGCTAAAACATAATGAGGTTTCTCGAATGGAATGACCTCCTCGGTGCCAACTAACATTCTGAAAACATTGATCATGTGAAACCCAACTTGCACATTTTTCACGGTTCATACTGGAAGCATTGGATCAAGGCAACCAGGTAGTTGCACTATTTCTTGATTTCCAAGATTTGACTCAGTGCCACACCTACGCTTATTGTCAAAAGTTGAATCATATGGGTTATAATGTGAAATTTGTGACTAGACTGAATGCTTTTTGGTAGGGAGAACACATCAAGTTATTTTGGATAGTGTGTCATCTTCAGATGTAGAAGTAATTTCGAGTGTGCCTCAGGGAAGTGTGTTGGGATCCTTGCTGTTCATGTCACGCTTTTTGCAGGTGACGCGGTTAAATATAAGGAAGTACAGTCTCAAAGAAGCTGCATAAATATTCAGTCATATCTCGATAAGATTTAAAAATGGTGCAAAGATTGGCAAATTGCTTTAAACGTTCAGAAATGTAAAAGTGTGCACTTTACAAAATGAAAAAAAACTTGGTATCCCATAATATCAGTGAGTTACAGATGAAATTGGCCAACTCGTACAAATACCTGGATGTAACACTTCGTAGGAATATGAGAAGGAATGATCACATAGGCTCATTGATGGGTAAAACAGGTGGTAGACTTCGGTTTATTGGTAGAATACTGGTGAAGTGCAATCAGTATACAAAGGAGATTGCGTATGAATCACTCGTATGACCAATTTGAGAGTACTGCTCAAGTGCGTGGGACCCATACAAAATAGGGCTAAAAGAGGATACTGAACGTATACAGAGGAAGGCAGCACAAATGGTTATAGAGTTGTTTGACCTGTGGGAGAGTGTTACAGTGATGCTGAAGAAAATGAACTGGCAGAGTCTTGAAAATAGACACAAACTTTCCCAAGAAATCTAACAAAGTTTCAAGAACCGGCTATAAGTTATGACTCTGGGAATACACTACAACCCCCTAAGTATCACTCTCATAGGGATCATGAGGAAAAATTACAGCATGCAGGAGGCATTCAGCCAATCATTCTTCCAGCACTCCATATGTGAATGAAATGAAAAGAAACCTTAATAAATGGGACAATGAGACGTACCTTCTGCCATGAACTCTGTGGTGGTTTGCAGAGTATGGACGTAGAAGTAGGTGTGCAACTGAGAGAGAGAGAGAGAGAGAGAGAGATTTGATGGATATTTCCCTAGACATAAACCAGTATGATGGATAAGAAATCCTTTCACACTTTCTAGCACTTGTGACCTTCGACGTGTTGAAGAGGAGAAACTGGCAGACAAGAGAAACTGCACGTTAAAACTTGTGTACAAGCAATTTCTGAATTTCTATGCATTAACTCACCTGAGTAAATGAGCACTCATCATTTTTCTGCAGTATTGTACAACACATTCAGGTGAACGTGCTTTTTCTGTTATGACTAATATAAAAACAGTTAAATGTGAAAATTTAAGAAAGTTAGATGAGGCATTATGTGTGAATTTGCCCTAAATATAAAGTAGTATTAAACAGATTTGTTAAGCTTGTCAAGCCCACCTGAGTCACTGAATTCATAATAGTACTGAAAAGTTTTGAACCCGTAAACAGTAATTTAACCTGCAAACATTTGTTTTGAGCTGTGAACAGTTGTACCTCTAATCTTGTCCTGATGATCCCTATGCGAGCAATACTGAGGAGGGTGTACTATATTCCTAGAATCATCATTTAAAGGCAGTATTTGAAACTTTGTTAGTAGATTTCTCACAATAGTTGTTTGTACTGTACTTATAATTATAAAAATTAATATTTCTTTAAAATATGATGTTCTACAATTGAATAGTGAAAGGGTGTCTCATGGAAGTGTATACATTAGAAGGGTTTCACCATGGGGAAAACTTGGAAAGCATTTTCCTAGGACTGGCAAAGACTGGTAATATTTTACGGGTCTGCAATGCAGTCTATGTTGGCAGAAATAAGAATCAGTAGAATAAGGTTTTTGTAGAAGTGGAAGATGATGCAAGGGTGTAATTCCCATGAACAAACTGTTAATAGTTTTAGTAATTTTAGTCTGTAGTAGGGGTTTTGATGGATAGTTACCAAACAAGGAACACCAAGTTGCTTTGGGGTTAAGAGTTAGGTCAAGATATTCTAGTGTATCAATAAGGCCTCATTTAAACCAAGGCTACCATAAGGGAATGTCCATCAACCAACTAGCGTTCTCTATGGGGTAAACTTTAAGCAAGTGTGAGCAAGTAGCATTGGGTCATATTTGGTTCACATTCGCAAGTGCTCCTAGTGGTCTCTATGGGGTAAACATTAAGCAAGTGTGAGCAAATAGCATTGGGTCATATTTGGTTCATATTCGCAAGTGCTCATTCTTGTGTTCCAGTATTTGTCAGTCTTTCAGAGAACCATTAAGGGATGTTGTGTGCTTTCTTCTTCAGTGCTCACAATACAAAAGCACTCATCTGCTGTTTTGAGTGATAAAAGTGGACACCAATTCTGGATACATTTATCCTTTGATTGTAATAAATAAATTTCTGTTACTATTTGAGTTGAGTAATTTCCACATTTTTCAAATAATTATAAACTTTTATTACACATACAAATATGATTACAAATGTTGAGCAGCGACTAAGCTCACACTGAAACTAAAATTTTGCATCAATTCCTATTGGACACATTTGTTATCGTTAACTGGTTTCTCCATGGTTTTTCATAGCAAAGGGTACACTGAGGTCCTCCTTGACACTCTATACAGCATTGGCAGCTCCATGCGAGCACCCATTGTGATGTAGGGTTTTTTGCTTACAAACTCCAGCCACCACACACCACCTGTAGTGTACCTCAAACAAATAATAAAAACAGAAAACAAATATGTTAACATAGCATATGCATAAATAACAACTTTCTGTGCTAGTCTTTTCTCATTTAATTATTATTAAAATTATAATAAAATTACCATAAAGTTTCATAAAGAAAACTGCAAACTTAATTCAGCCACATTCTGTACTCTCGCACATGCCACCTATATAAATGAGTAAACATGTTTCTATTTTCCTATCCATGTAATTGGTCAAATGTTTGAGTGGAGAGAAAATAAAGCCTCCTATAAATTATGCAGTGGGTGTTTGACCGAATTTTCATAGGCAAATGAAGAGTGAAAAATGGACAAATGGCATATGAAATTGATCAGCATGAGGTATAGGTTTGCAAAAAAACAAATGTATTTTTCACAGCCAAAAGAACAGTCAGAAATGGACAAATGGGATATCGTATTGTCCAACATGAGGTCTAGTTTTTCAATAAAGGGTTTAATTGCTTGAAAGTAAATGAGGTAATTAAGAAAAATTCAATCAGAGATTTGAGAGAACATTTTGATCCAAATTTTCATACCCAAACCAAGGGTTAATTGAAATCCAAGCTTTCTGAAAACCTTTATCCTGCTATCAGTGTCTCAATGAAGAAAGTTTGTCAACTTGCTGTAAAAATGGTGTTATGGGAAATATTCCATTAATGTACATCACACTACTTCTAACAATTTCAAGATGATACCCTAGTCTCTAATGCAGCTAGCCAGCATCAGAGCGAGTCTTGGGTGACATATCGAAGGTGCTAATTGAGGTGACTTTTTTCACATTTATTCTTATTATATACAACATGATGACCAGTTCCAGTTTTCATGTGAAATGGTTGTTTAAAGGTATGCATTTTTGAAATCCCCTCACACAGTATCACAGTAACAGATTTACAATTTTGTATTGAAAAATGAACATTCTCAGTTTGGTACCAAATTACACAGTTAGTGGACATAATAAGTTGCACAACAGCTGGTAATGATAAACATACATTGATATAGTTGTTACTGAGCAATTGACGCATTATTAGCTGGTAGAGACCATGAAACACTGCATGATCGATGTTTAGCTGTGAACTTAACTTTTTATGAAGAGCTTTTATTAAGAGACAATGTACGAGATTACATGACATTTACACAAATACATTAATCATAGTGACAGGGAGATATGACCTTGGTGGTAGCGGAATGCAGGATGAAGATTTTGGGGTGAAGTTGGCCCTATAAAGACTTACGTATAGATATATTGTGATTTTGGAAAAATGTAATGGTTTGAAAAACTGCTATATTAGATTTTACAAATTTGGCTGAGCCATGTGTTTCCACAATAATTTTGTTAACATACAGTAATAGATAGGTCAGTTAATGAAATAAAAAAGATAACAGAACTATTTAGTGTATCTATGCTGTGAATTCCCTAATTACAAGTATGGCAACCATATTTACACTTATAATAATTTATGGACATTCTTAATTAATTGATAAAGGGTGTCATTCAGTTCAGAAAATTTAAGGCAACAAAAGTATAACAGTGAAAGCTGGAATCTAACAAGCACAATGGTTAAATTGGCAACAGAAATTTTCGATGGCTGCAAACTTTGATTGCAATTTCTCTAAGTTAATTAGTTTTAGGAAAATTTAACCATGTTGTTGTAAAGTCTGGATTCTTAGCTTTCTACTAGTGAAGTTCAGTATGTCTAATATGACTGATTAGTTCACTCAAAATCTATCCCTACATCATTATGATAAGTTCAATTATCAGCAACTTTTAATTCACACAACTTTCAGTAAAACTATGTATATTATTGCAATCAGTAGATCAAACATTATGATAGGAATAATAAATTTGTATGAAACATAGTGCAGATACTGCTCATACCTAATGCATGTAAGTAACTTCAAAATGAAGAGAGAAATTAACCAGTTATTGCTAGAAGTGCAGTCACAGCAGTTGGAGTAGTCAGACCGGGCCTTCAACCTGAGACCTTTGCTTTTCCTGAGCAAGTGCTCTACTAACTGATCGGACCAAGCACAAATCATAATTTACCCTCACAGCTCTGTTTCCACCAGAACTTCATCTTCTATCTTCCAAACTTCACAGAAGTTTTCCAGCATACTGTGTGGGACTAGCACTCCTGGAAGAATAGATATATGTTTGGAGGTAGGGGGTGAGGTAATGGTGGAAGTAAAACTGTGAGGGCGGGTCATGGGTTGTGCTTAGATAGCTCAGTCAGCAGAGCATTTACGCAGGAAAGCCGAAGGCCTCAGATTCAAGTCCTGCTCTGGCACACAGTCTTAAACTGCCAGAAAATTTCAAATCAGTTCACACTCTGCTGCAGAAAATTCATTTTGGAAACAGTCCTCCAGGCTGTCGCTAAGCTATGCTCCAGGCTGTCACTGAGCTATGTCTCTGCAATATTCTTTCTTACAGGAGTGCTGGTCCAGCATTATATTCAGGAGAACTTCTGTGAAGTTTGAAAGGTATGAGGTGAGGCACTAGCAGAAGTAAAGCTGTGAAGGTGGGTTATGAATCATGCTTGGGGTGCTCAGTCAGTGGAGCACCTGTCCATGAAAGGCAAAGGTCCTAGGTTTGAGTCCTGGGCTGTCACACAGTTTTAATCTGCTAGGAAGTTTAAAATGCATGCATATTCTGCTGCAAAGTGAAAAGTCATACTGGAAACAATTTAATTGCTTGAAAATAATCTGGGTGATTAAAATTCTAAGTTAAACATAGACATTTAAATTGACAACTGACACCTCATTTGCTTGCTTTTGATCTATGTACCCTTAATAATAATAAAATACCAGTACTGGTTGGTATTTAAATATATTATTCTTCATGCTTTCTGAGCAAAACATGAAAATAAAAAAAATAATTATAAAAAAAGTGTCAATGTTTTGTAAAATGATTTGGCTAAAGTAAGAAATAAAATAGATTAGAGCAACATTCGATGTGCCCCTGAGTGATGCTTGCAATCACGTACATCATATTAAGTGCCTATTGAGAATTTAAAGATCAATTTTTAACTCATAATCAGAGAAATTTAAAGAGTTCTAAAGTACAACCAGGTGGATCATGTAGACCATGCAATCTTCAGTCTGTGATCTTGATATAATTCTCTCAGCTGTGTCTCAAGGTGTAAAAAAATTCCAATTTTTCATTCTCAAATTATTCAAATACCAGGAAAGGGAATGTATGTGGCACAAGAACTAATGCCTTCCTTACAAGTGCTGTTGATATTATTGTTCTTGCGCACTCACTGTTCCTGATACAAAAATTAATTTAAAAAATCTATTAAATTGGAACTGTAAATCAGATAGCAATTCCAATCAAACTGCAGAGTCTCCTCAGTGCTCTTTCTATGTAATTAACATGTGAGTATTCCAACTGACTGTTTATGACATTAAATACATTATAAGATAAAAAAAGGACAAATCATGAGGAAATTATCCAAATTGTGTGGAAATCAGTAGATGTGATGTACTTGTTTAGACAAGCAAATGATTACAATTTCAGAAAAATTGGATCATTTATTCAAGAGGAATAGCTTCACAAATTGAGCAAGTCAATAACGTCTTTGTCCACGTCTGGCCCTTACGCAAGCAATTATTTAGCTTGGTACTGATAGAGTTGTTGGATGTACTCCTGAGGAATATTGTGCCAAATTCTGTCCAATTGGTGGATTAAATCGTCAAAATCACAAGCTGGTTGGAAGGCCTTGCTCATAATGCTACAAATATTCTCAATTAAGGAGGGGTTCAGTGATGTTGCTGCCCCTGGTAGGGTTTGGCAAGCACGAAGACAAGCAGTAGAAGCTCTTGCTGTGTGTGGGTGGCCATTATTTTGCTGAAATGTAAGCCCAGGATGGCTTGATACGAAGGGCAACAAAACGATGCTTGAATAGTGTTGATGCACCACTATGCTGTAAGGGTGCTGCTGATAATCTTAACACACCACTTAGCACAGCATCTCTCAGGAGGACAGCCAGCAACACCACCAATCAATGCCGAGCCAAATAACTGCTTGCATAAGGACCAGAGGTGAACCAACACTTCACTGACTTGCTCGATTTATGAAGCTCAAACTCATGAATAAATCATCCAATTTTTCTGAAGTTTTAATCATATGTACATCACATCTTCTGACTTCTGTCCAGTTTGGATAATTCCTTTACGATGCATAATTTTTTTTTGTCTTAGAGTGTACTTGCTTTTGTCAAGCAAAGTCAAGCACATTTTTGTTGCGGTATTTGAATTTCTGTACATGTTTCTAAGAATGAATGAGAAACATATCAAATGTTTCTGTAATTATTTAGTTCTTACTTTTAGACAAATCATTTCACAAAAAATTTGACCATTTAAATTATTTTTTTTTTTTTTTATCATGAGAAGAATCATTCTGTTCAGTTATGATGTGCAACAAATACTTGAGTAGTAATCATGTTTATTTTTTCATCTCCTTAATTAAATATTAAACTGCTCAAAAAATTTTTATCATTCTTGATTTAATCTCGAAAGTAGTGATTTACGACTTATATCAGGTAAGCAGATACTTATTTTTTGTATCATTACCCTTTATTATTGTTGTTATTATTATTATCCTCATTTTTCTTTCAAAGTGAAAAGACAGTATTAATTTTAATATCATTTTTTTCTGCTAATGCTGAAGTTTACCATATGCGACCAAACAGGCCCATCACTTCTGGCTGATTACAGTCTTCCACTTATTATAACAAGGGTCTCCTAACTTTCCAGTGACCATCCCACCATCTTCCACTTATTACAACAAAGGTTCTAATGACCTCCCAGTGACAGTACCATAGGATATTTAGGTAATTTACTTCTTTTACACAAAAATATTTGCTCGATATTGGTGCACCCAATATACAAACATCAAAAAATGTTTTGCATCACCCTGGTTCCCAGAATTCCTGAAGACAGATGTTGACTGTGGATATTGTATCATAGACACAGTCCCTTTGACTGTTCAGAGATGTCGCTAAACCTGCCCGAAGATGTAAAAAACCTTGCATGAGCAGCACCTTTTGGACAGAAGGGGTCCAACAGCCGATCTTTTCCAGTCATTCCACCAGAAAGGAGGTACACGGCTCGTGTTGTCTGTAGTTCAGCCATGCCTAGATGGTCGATACTGCAGATTGATTGAGTCCGTGTTGTTACTTTGTGAAAGGAAGGGCTCTCTACAAGGGAAGCGGCCAGGCGTGTCTCAGAGTGAACCAAAACTATGTTGTTCAGGCATGGAGGAGATACAGAGACACAGGAACTGTCGATGATATGCTTCCCTTGGCCGCCCAAGGGTTACTACTGCAGAGGATGACTGCTACCAACAGATTGCGGCTCAGACTAACGCTGACAGCAACACCACCATGTTGAATAATGCTTTTTGTGCAACCACAGCACGCCGTGTTACAATTCAAACTGTGTGCAATAGGCTGCATGTGCGCAACTTCACTCTTGATGTCCATGGTGAGGTCCATCTTTGCAACCATGACACCATGCAGCATGGTACTGATGGGTCCGACAACATGCTGAATTGACTGCTCAGGATTGGCAATAAGTTTTCTTCATCGATAAGTGTCACACATGCCTTGAACCAGACAATTCGTCGGAGACGTGTTTGGAGGCAATTCGGTCAGGCAAAAACCTTAGACACACTGTCCAGTGAGTGCAGCAAGGTGGAGGTTCCCTGCTGTTTTGGGATGGCATTATGTGGGGCTGATGTACGCTGCTGGTGGTCGTGGAAGGTGCTGTAACAGTTGTACCATACGTGAACCCATACTCCGACCAATAGTGAAACCATATCAGCAGCATATTGGCGAGGCATTCGCCTTCATGGAAGACAATTTGTACCCCCATCATACACATATTGTGAATGACTTCCTTCAGGATAATGACATCGCTCGACTAGAGTGGCCAGCATATTCTCCAGACATGAATCGTATCGAACATGCCTGGGATTAATTGAAAAGGGCTGTTCATGGATGAGGTGACCCGCCCCCCTATCTGAGGGATCTTCATCGTATCGCCATTAAGGAGTGGGACAATCTGGACCAACAGCGCCCTGATGAACTGGTGGATAGTATGCCACGACGAATACAGGCACGCATCAATGCAAGAGGACGTGCTACTGGGTATTAGAGGTACTGGTGTGTACAACAATCTGGACCACCACCTCTGAAGATCTCACTGTATGGTAGTACAACATGCAATGTGTGGTTTTCATGAGCAATAAAAAGGGCAGAAATGATGTTTATGTTGATCTCTATTCCAATTTTCTGTACAGTTGCGGGAACCCTCGGACCTGAGGTGAAGCAAAACTTTTTTTGATGTGTGTATTTTAAAGTAAGCGTTAATATGATTTCTTATTTAGATAAAATTTATGTAATGTCTGGTGTGATACCAATTAAACAAGCTATATTGACTGGTCACTGTCTGGATATATGAACCAGACTAGAAACTGGATTGAATAACTCTAGTGACACATTCAACCTACTCTTCAAATCATTGAGCATGGCAGCAATGAAAATAAGCTTGACTACTTATACTACAGTTAAGATGACCACTCTTAGAAAATTATACAGTCCAGCCATATTATCATTCAGATAATTCAAACAGTATAAATTCCATTTGTGCAAAAGCTTTACCATTTTAATGTTACCACTTTGTTAAAAACAGTACAATCCCATATCAAATGTCACCGTTTAATAAATCACACTTACAAAATTCCACTATAAAAATAAATAAAATTATATACCCATAATCTTAATTTAGAAATTTCTCAGGGGATTGACACAATCATTAATTTAGAGCGTGTCTCCCATAGCAGAAAACTCCGGGAGGATGTCATCTTTCCTCCAGCTTCTCCAGCAGTAGCATTACCATTTCTGTTGGACTCCCTTTTATAAGCTAAATTCCGACTACAAAATTAGAAAAAATGCCTCTCTGCACAGAGGACAATGGATACTAAGACCATAGTAATTATTACCATAAACTGGTACTTATCTGTAAAAAGGAAAGAAAATGTAGTTCCTTGCATAGAGGACAAAGGGTACTAAGACCACGGTTATTATTTTCCATGAACCTCAACTTCTTCGCACTACTTTGGTATACGTAACTATAGATGCCCATTCCTTAAAAAGGGTAAACGAAAATTATTCAAAGACCACAATATTAAATAATGCTGCAATTTTTGATGAGTCATCACACAACATAATCTATCATAATACACTGGAAGTGATGTGGCTCTTAGCAATGGTGTGAAGGACTGTCAGGCCACAACCTCTATATTAATACTGATACATACACTAAAGGGGGAAAAAAAAAAAAAAAAAAAAAAAAAAAAAAAAAAAAAAGGTAAACCTGCCTAATATCATGTAGGGTCCCTGCAATCAAGCAGAAGTGCCGCAACACAATGGGGCATGGACTCAACTAATGTCTGAAGTAATGCTGGAGGGAATTGACACCATTAATCCTGCAGGGCTGTTCATAAATTGGTAAGAGTACGATGAGCTAAGATCTCTTCTGAACAGCATGTTGCAAGGCACCCCAGAATTGCTCAATGATGTTCATCTCTGGGGAGTTTGGTGGCCAGTGGAACTGTTTAAACTCAGAAGAGTGTTCCTGGGGCCACTCTGAAGCAATTCTGGATGTGTGGGGTGTCACATTGTCCCGCTGGAATTGCCCAAGTCCATCGCAATGCACAATGGACATGAATGGATGCATGTGATCAGACAGAATGCTTACGTACATGTCACCTTCACAGCTGTATCTAGACATATCAGGGCTCCCCTATAACTCCAACTGCACATGCCCCACATCATTATAGAGCCTCCACCAGCTTGAACAGTCCCCTGCTGACATGCAGGGTCTACGAATTCATGAGGTTGTCTCCATACCCGTACATGTACATCCACTCGATACAATCTGAAACGTGACTCATCTGATCAGGCAACATGTTTCCAATCACCAACAGTCCAATGTTGGTGTTGATGGGCCCAGGCGAGGCATAAAGATTTGTATCATGCAGTCACCAAGGGTACACGAGTGGGCCTTTGGCTCCGAAAGCCCATATCAATGATGTTTCGTTGAATGGTTCACACACTGACACTTGTTGATGGCCCACATTGAAATCTGCAGCAATTTGCGGAAGGGTTGCACTTCTGTCACTCTGAATCATTCTCTTCATTCATTGTTGGTCCCATTTTTTGGAGGATCTTTTTCTGGCCACAACAATGTCAGAGATTTGATGTTTTACCAGATTCCTGATATTCACAGTACACTCGTGAAATGGTCATATGGGAAAAATCCCCACTTCATCACTATCTCGGAGATGCTGTATCCCATCGCTTGTGTGCTGACTTTAACACCACATTCAGACTCACTTAAATCTTGATAACCGGTCATTGTAGCAGCAGTAACCGATCTAACAACTGCACCAAACACTTCTTCTCTTAGGCGTTGTTGTCTGCAGCAGCCTATTCTACCTGTTTACATATCTCTGTCTTTGAATATGCATGCCTATACCAGTTTCTTTGGTGCTTCAGTGTGTAATATTGTATACATATCTTCATTTTCTGCTAGACAGCTTTCCTGCTTTTCACACTATAATTTCATATTCCATTTCATCTTCTAACAGCCCATTACAGTTTATATAGATAAAACAAATGTAGTTACCTGTGAGATGTCCTCAAAAATATTCTCTTAAATCATTACAGCACTGAATGTTTGCTACCCCCCCACCCCTCCACCCCCACCCCCCTCCCCTCCAGTGCCAAACCATTGTTTGATGATCATGAAGATATTACAGTACCCAAAATTTTGAAACTGTGGTCGATCTTTTCTTCCACTCTTTTTCTCTCCATTCTTAAACATTCGTTAATATTTGTGTCATATATTAGTCACATATTAGTTGTTGGTATTTCTATGTCATGTTTTGTTATATTTGTTGTTGGTATTTCTGTGTTACATTCTCTAATATTTGTTGTTGGTATTTTTGTGTATACTACAAAAATGATGTAGTAATGAGGCAGTGAACCAGAGATGTTCACAGCCACAAGTTTCTAAAAAATCTTGTGTTATTTGATATAAACTGTTGTATGTACCTAAAGAAATTACTTTCACTTTCTAACATGCGCTGTATGTTCCCAGTATTTTCTTCACTATACTAAACAAGTTCTTAAAATGGTGCTTTTCAGTTTTCATTTGCAACACACACTGTTTGCGACCAAAATATAGATCAGCTGAGTGTTAGCTTATTTCATGTCTGACATGTTCAAAGTTTAAGTAATTATTTATATATGACTACTGTGTAGCAGAGCTTTTGTCTCCGTTGTTATGTAATGATGTTCCTATCTCAGCTTGCACATTAATAACAGAATATAAGAATGTACCCCATATCAGATCTCTATTTTGATCACTTCTCTCACTACCAGAACATCTCTACTAGCTTCTAATTTTCCCAACGGTGGTTCCATTTCATTCCTTATCCTGTAAGTGCTTTGTCATTTTTATTCATGACTTGTTCTAAATTACCTTTTGTTTCTATTAATTAATTTTCTAATATTTACACTTTATTCACCAAAATATCCTATACTGATTTAATGATATGTAAGTGCTCAACTTCATTTTCTAACTTTTCTTTCACCAGCTGTAGAAGATCATCTAAATATTGTACATATTTCAAAATTCAATATCAGTTTCTCTTTTGTAGTATGTACACTCTTTCATTTAATTAAGGATGCAAATCTAGCAGTGTACTGTCCATTTGAGAAAATCTTTCATTCATTTTGGAAAAATATGTTCTCTATTTGAGATATGTTTTCATTCATTTCTCTTGACAGATGTGTCAGTGCCTTCATTTCTGTTGCCAGGTATGTCAACAGCTGCATAATTGCTTCTGTTAACTCTTTTCCCTTAGTGAGTGCCATGGTAATCAATGTCTTCACAAATAATAATTAAAAAATGTGCAAATAGTATTGACAATAATTAGGAAGGTACTAATAGCAAAGGATGTATATTTCTTTGATCTAAATCTTTCGTAAACCAATTAAATTGAAAATCATTTAACAAGTTAACTGTATAAATTGGAGTTTACCTAAAAAGATCACTGTGTAAATAAAAATAAAATATCTACTGCACTATAAATGGTATGTTATTTAAACTGATCTCATTGAGTTTTAATGAAGAAAATCCCATGTAAAGGTCATGTAGGTCATGTCTGTAGAGACTGTGTGCTTGATCATCAGTGGAAGCCCAATCTGTGGTTCCCTTTGATGTGTGGCACTGCTGACTGTGAACACTTTGTGCCAATCACTGCTAGACAGCTGTAGCACACTCGCTGCACTCTCTGTCATTGCTGTCTTGAGCTGCTCTTCCCAGAAAATGAGCCACAGGCATCTCCCACAGAAAGTGCACACAAAGTGCTCTGATTTTCAGTTTTTTATTCTTCAAACCTCAAATTTAATTTCCAGAAAATTTTCTTTGTATTTAACATTGATGGCTAAATATTGTGGAACAATTGTTTTTACTGTTTGCCCTCATTGTTGAATGTCTTGACAACTTTTTGTTTATTGCTGTCGCTGTGAAAAATTCACTGTTATATATTCTATGATTGTAATAATAATTATTTTAATATTGTGTAAAGTTCAAATAATGAAGTATTTGAGTACTTATTGGTGTATTAAATAAGCATTAGCCTGACTCCATATCAATGTTTATTCTTCATCAGTGCAAACACTATATATGCCTGATTCACTCCGCTGTATCGTGGTACTGCAATATCACATTTAAATAATCTGTCCAGTTCACTGTAGAAGAGAAACTTTTAGCTCAGTTTCAGTTTTATAATGAATTCAAAAATGATCACAAACCCCCCCACCTCCCCTGAAAGAAAAAAAAGGAAGAAGAAGCATAACCAACCTTGTGGAGTTTCCTCTTGACTACTTTACCAGTGTCACATGGTATTTGCATGATGCCTGCTGAGTGTGGCTAATTTTTTTGCCCTGAGTTCTTACATAGTGGAAGGAATCACCCGTGATTTCCCAAGTGCTACCAGTCAAGGACGCCCACCATACCCAGGGGCCAAGGGAGGTGCTACAACCCCCCTCCCCCCATAGTTCTCCGGCAAAGGAAAAAATATAATGTAGTCAAGCAGTTTTCATTCAAGAAAATGTTTTAAAAGTTGGTTCTATGCAAGTTTTTAACAGGGTCAGAACTGTATCTTTTTTGTGAGTATTGGGAGTCACCATTCAACTTCCAAAATACTGAAAGTACTACATTCTCCCAAATATTGCAGCCTCGCCCCCCACTTCCCCACCCCCCCCTATCATTTGGACACCCTTGCAGTCAGCCATCCAGATAGCACAATGACTGTGCACAGGAAGTTAAAAAGAATGGGGAATGAAGGTCGAGTAGCTGCTCATAAGCCATACATTTCTGTAGTCAATGCTAAGCGATGCTTATGTGATGTAAAGAGTGATGCCACTCAACAGTAGATGACTGAAAATGAGTGATTTGCTGTGATGAATCATGCAATGCTCTGTAGAAATTCATTGGAAGGGTCTGGGTTTGGCAAATGCCTGGAGAATGTTAGCTGCTATGGCATGTAGTGGCAACAGTGAAATATGGAGGAGGTGGTGTTACAGTATGGGGGTGTTTCTCATGGAAATTGTGCTTAAGAAAATACTAAATGTGGAAGAATAGGAACACAATTTACAAAATTATTTACTGTGTACAGTAGAGGAACAGTTTGGAGACAATGTTGTAAAGCAATTGTCGGTGCCAAAAAAACAATAACGCAATGTCCATAATGTTGGCAGGCTATGCTAATTTTCTTGTCCTCTCTTCCATTCTCTCCAGTAAAAACACTTGTTCATGGTGTAATGAAACTGGTCAGTGTTCTTATCTCTCTCTCCTATCATAGAGTACAACAATACTAACATTACATTTATAACTCAATCCAACAGAAATAATTTTTACTGTCTGTCTAATAACCTCATTTTCTCATAAATACAACTGCTATGTAATAACAACACAAGATTTAATGCCAAATTAATTTAAAACTGTAATTATAATTTGAAGCTACTGTCATTATTCACATGTATGTTATTTATTCTGAAAATATTTAACAAGAAATAGTAAACTGTATAAGACTCTTTGGATGTAGTTGATTTGAGCATAACAAGCAGTGAAAGTTGAGTAATGGTACAAGTAGTTAGAAGATGTCTGTTTTGAAGTGAGATCTTCTAAAGATCCTGTCAAGAAATTGTGATGTTAAAGACTGGAAACCAAACTCTGAAATTAAACTGAAACATGACATGAAGAAAAATAATTAAGGTTAAAAGTTCATTATGCAGAAGATCTTTATTTGTCAAGAACTGAACCCATCATGCATAATAGACAAACACAATGGTTACTAAGTAAGCTATAATTTTAACAAACCAAACAATGGAAAATCTGGGATGGAATGTAACAGTGCTACACGGCCATCTTTCCACCATCACACACAATATTTTTACTTCTCTCCTCTTCAACTATCCCCCACCCCCTCCCCACCTCTTCCCTGCCCTCCTTGTAACCTGCAGCACTTCACTGTCTGCCACCCCTACCATCTATCCCTTCCCCTCCCCGTTCCAACCTCCTCCTTCCCCGCGCCCAGTCACCACTCCCATCACGTTGATTTTGATTTGATTTGATTTTAACAGGGAAGTTAAAACAGTTTAGGTCTAACCCACCACTGCCCATGCCAAAACTGAGATTATTGTGCAGTATCATTCCTTGTATATCTAGTAAAGTTGACCAATGCCCTTAAATAGTGCAAGGAGTTCCTTTACCAATTTTTTATTAGACACAATTTCTTCAGGTCTAGTTGTCCCGAAGATTCTGTATCTTTTGCTCTCTAGTGCCATGCATTCGAAGATTAGGTGTGAGGCAGTTTCTTCACCCTCATCACAGATCCTACATTTAGGGTCCTCTTCGATTATACCCACTGTGTGTAGGTGTTTTTTGAAATTCCCATGGCCTGTCATCAGTCCAGTCATGAGTTTGATCTCTTTCCTGTTCAATCCCAGGATTACAGAGCTTCTTTTAAAACATGGCTTGAGTATCATTACCTTACCATGTTTCTATTTATGGACCTTGGTCCAATATTCTACGTGCTGTTTCCTAAGCCAGTTCTGTAGTTCTAGTTTGATCATAGCCTTGGTGATCATCAGGACAGGTTCCGGTCCAATAAATGGAGTCATTGCCCCTATCCTAGCCAATCTGTCAGCTTGTGCATTGCCACAGATCCCTGGGTGGCCAGGGACCCAAACTAGGTTTACCCTATTGCTTCCCCCTAGCTCCACCAGAGTCCTGTGGCATTCTTCAACAATCTTAGATCTTCTTGCAGGAGCTGCCAATGATTTCAGGGCTGCCTGGCTGTCTGAATAGATGTAGATGCTATGGACATTGTAGCACCTATGCATATTCTCCTCCACTCTAGCCCTGATTGCAGTAATTTCAGCTTGGAATACAGAGACCAGTTTTCCTAGAGAGATGATGCCCTCCAGTCTTGGCTGAACCCCGTACACCCCTGCACCAACTCCTTTGTCTGACGTCAACCCAACGGTGAACTAAACGATGTCCCCCATATGGTATTGAACTGCTTTTTCCCACTGTTCCCTGCTTCGAATTATTATATTGTAAGGCCTGTTGAAGCACTTAGGAGTTGTTATATAGTCACAGGCATTTCCCCAGCCACTCCTATATTTTCCCCACTCACTATGTTAGTGTGTGATTCTGGATACCTGAATGAGACCCAATTTTTGCCAGTTTTAAGTCTGTATGCCCCAGCTGCTGTGTCCATCTTGACCAAAAGGTGTAGTAGAGGCATGTTCATCATGGCTTCCATTCCAGCAATTGGTGTACTGCTAATTCCACCTGTTATGGCTCAGCAGGCCAGTCTCTGCACCTTAGCAAGCTCCTTAGCTGCAAACCGCTGTTCTACCTTCTTCCACCACACTACGGCCCTGTAGGAAATCCTAGGTCTAACCACTGCAGTGTGTATCCAGTGCATACCCCTGAGGCTTAGGCCCCAATTTTTGCCTTGAGTCCATGTTAGTTTCCTGTCTAAGGTTACCCCTAGATATTTCACTATCACCTTTACAGGTAGAGTTTCATCAAAGAGCTTTAGATTCCAACTTGAGTGTTGGGCATGTCTCTTCGTGAACGACACCACATCAGTCTTCTTACGATTAACCTTCAGATCCTGTTTGATGCACCAATTTTGCACAATGTCCAATCCTCCTTGTGCCATATTTCTAACTGTGTCAGTAAATTTGCCAAGTTTACTATGACAAGGTCATCTGCATATCCCTGGCAAAAGCGTTGTCTGGAATTTAGTTCCCCAATAAGTTTGTTCACCACTAGATTCCACAATAGAGGGCACAGAACTCCTCCTTGTGGGCAGCCACTAGTGGTGTTAATTACTATCTTTTCATTCATCATGGTAGCCCCTACCTTCCTTCCACTAAGCATGGCCCTGGTCCATCTACATATAGTGGTCCCAAGGTCATGCTCCTCTGCTGCCCTTACCATGGAATCAAAGGTCGTGTTACTGAAGGCCCCCTCGGTATCCAGGAAGATGCAGAAAGCTATTTCTTGGAAGTGAAGTGCCTTCTCCACCCTCCCAACAAGTTGGTGGAGAGCTGTCTCACATGATTTACCTGGTTGATATGCATGTTAGTTTGAATGTATAGGGGCCCTAATTAGCCTCCCCTCGCCAATGTATACATTAACCAGTTTTTCCAGTGTTTTGAGAATGAAAGAGGACAGACTGATTGGTCTCATATCCTTGCCCTTGGTATGATCAATTCTCCCTGGCTTTGGAATGAAGACAACCTTCACTGCCCTCCAAGCATTGGGAATGATTCCTACTGCTAGGCTAACCCCGAATAACCTGCATAGGACTCCTATGAGCATCTCTTGTGCCAGTTGCAGGAAAGCTGGAAAAATTCCATCAGGGGCAGGTGACTTGAACGGTTGTAATGTTCCCACTGCCCATTGGATTTTATTTAAGTCCACACAGTCCTTGGCCAATTCCCAGACCTCTCTTCGAGTGTCTGAGAACCATTGTCTCATCGGGATCACATTCTGGTCTGTGTTGTCCAGCAGAGCATATTGCGGAACGTGAGTTTTGCAGAGCAATTCCAGTGTCCCATGTGCTGTCTTTGTATATTTCCCATCCTCCTTCCTCAATGGACCTCCTGGACCAGTTGGTACTCTAGTGATAATTCTGTGAAGTCTAACTTGAGCAGCCATTGCTCTCCACTTCCTCACAGAATGCCTTCCAGGATGCCTTCTTTGCTTGCCTGATTGCAAGGTTGTAATTGACAAGGGCCTTTACGTCTCACAATGTTAAGCAGTCTCTGTACGTGTTTTCTTTGCATTTCCAAGTTATTATTCCACCAAGGCACACTCCTATTTATGCACTTCTTGGTGATTGTGCAGTTGTCCTGATATGAGGTCACTATGGCAGAGGTATCAGCCTCTGCTACTTCCTCAAACTCTACTGGATTTGTTATTGAGATTTTAATTTCCAATAAGCCTAAGACAAGGTCCCTCCTATATGTCTCCCAGTCTGTTTTCCTGGCATTCCTATACGTCATGGTCTGTCTGATTCCCATTTCAACCTTGAATTTAATGTACATGTGATCTGATGAGGATGGCTCTAACACCACATGCCATTGCTTGACATAGCTGCCCATCGTCATGGAACCAAAGGTTATGTCAATTACTTCTTCCCTTCTGTTATTCCTTAATGTAGGTTCATTTCCCCTATTTGGGGCCTCCAAGTTGTTAGCTAAAAGATATTCAAGAAGGTACTCACCTCTACTGTAGGTGTCCTTGCTGCCCCATACTAAATTGAAATTGTGGGCATTGGTGTCACAACCCACCAGCAGTTTGTCACCTTGCTAATGGCAAGCCTGTGCCAGTCTCCTCACCTCCAAAGGAGGAAGAGAGCTGTCTTCGTAAGGGAGGTATACTGAGGCCAAAATAATTTCCTCTGTGATACCTTCCTCACATTGCTGCATTTCCTGGAGCAGAAATCTATCATTGGCATGAAAGAAATTCCATTTCTTACATAGATGCATGTTCTGGAGTTTCTCGGATTTCTAGCATAAATCAGCTTACCTCCAGTGCCACCGAGTCCTAATACACCCCCTTTATATAAACAGGGTTCTTGTATCAGGGCCACGTCCACTTCCTGCCTCCGCAGGCAGCGGCTTAGGGCAGTAGAGGCATTTCCAGTCTCCGTCTTGCTGCCATCTTTGAGGTCTTTGAGAACCCTGATGGTGACCTGCGAGAACCCTAAAAACAATTTCAGGTCCTGCTCTCACATTGCCTTCAAGGACTTCTCTCTGACCTCCACCACCAGGGTTCATCCATCTGGTACAGCCTTCTGGTTGATCACTCTCCAGTCTTCTGTTGAGACTTTTGGGTTCTAGGCCCCTATTTTCTTGAACAGAGTCTTAGGAGAGACTTCCTTAAGGGTCTTTGGTACCCTTATTGACACCTTTGCGGTCTTAAGGAGCTCCGCTGGCATTTTGACCAGCAGCTTCACATCTTCCCATGGGAATATCATGGGTACCTTGTCCTTAAGCCATTCCAACATGTGCACCCCATCACAGACAAAAATGAGTGCATCACGATCTAGACAGATCCTCCTGAAGTTGGATCCTGGGCCAGTGACACCCCCAATCTTTTCAAAGAGACCATCTGTACCAATTTCTCCTGCTGTGAGGTGATGGCCACCAGTGGATGGTCTTCCTGGATAAGTGCCATCCTAAAAACTGAGACTTCAGTACTATAGGTCTGTTTTCCTATTTCTTGCCTCTCTCCTTTCTTGACTTGCTTATCCAGGGAGGAGGGAGTCAGATTCCTCCCTTATCCTCTTGCTACCTGCCTTTGACATTGTGGGGGTATGCATATCCCCTTCAACCTGAGACAGTTTTTTCCTGGAGATCTTAGGTTCAATTCCCTTTAATTCCGTCCAATTGTCTTTAGGAAGCCATTTTTTCCCTTCCTTTTTCCTCTGTTCTCTGAGTAGTTTCCTCCTCTGGGCCCAAACTAGGCTTTGATCTTAATCTGGTCTAACTTCTCAGTTACAGTTCTCACTTCTGGCTTAGGTCTAAACCCTGATTCAGTAGTGGGAATGCCTTCCATCAGTCCTGACCCTGATTCTTGGGTGTCAGAGGTCTCAATTTGCCCCTCAGTATGTTTTTCTTTATTTTCTCTAATCGTGTCCATATTGATTCCACGAGATTTTGGGATCTACACAGTCCACTCCACGAATACCTCGCACCTCTCCGGGGGCACCACCTAGACGAAGCACTGTCTGCGCGGGTGGAGAGGCTTGCGTATCCGCGGGAAGCTGAGGGCTATGCCGAAAGTAGAGGACCTACTGCCGGAAAGGCCTCAGCCGATGAATCAGACTAAGTGTGTCCCACAACGTCCCTTCTTCCCTATCCACTCCTAGTCCTACCCTATTCCCTGACCTAACCCAAGCTGTGATGCGATCCATGCCGAGGGGTGCATGGCACATGGGAAGATGTGTCGCAAATGGAGCCTCAGGGATACCGGGCAACCTCCCTGAGTAATTAGCCTTACACCACGTGGGGTATTTTTGTGTGTGAACCTTCTAGATCCCCAAATCTCGTGGGACTGACATGGACACGATTACAGAAAAAGAAAAAGAAACTGAGGGGCAAATTGAGACCTGAGATACCCAAACATTGGGGACTGAACCGATGGAAGGCACTTCCACTGCTGAATCAGGGTTTAGACCTGAGCCAGAAGTGGGAACTGTAAAAGCTAGACCAAATTAAGATCAAAGGCTTGTCTGGGGCCAAAAGGTGGAAGCTACTCAGGGAACAGAGGGAAAAGGAAGGAAAAGGATGGCTTCCTAAACACAAATGGAGGAAAGTAAAGGGACTAGAACCAAAGACCCCCAGGAAATAACTGTCTCAGGTTGAAGGGGACACGCAGACCCCCACAATGTTAAAGACAGGTAGTAAGTGGATAAGGGAGGAATCGAACACTCCCTCCTCCCTGGATAAGCAAGTCCAGAAAAAACTGAGGCAATAAATAGGGAAACAGACCTATAGTTCTGCAGTCTCAGTTTTTAGGATGGCAGTTATCCAGGACGGTTATACTCTGGGGGCCATTACCTCACAGCAGGAGGAACTAGTACAGATGGCCCTCTTTGAAAAGATTGGGGGCGGGACACTAGCCCAGGTCCCAACTTCAGGAGGGTCTATCTAGACCGTGGTGCACTCATTTTTGTCTGTGAGGGGGTGGACACAGTAGAATGGCTTAAGGAAAAGGTGCCCATGATATCCCCATGGGAAGATGCGAAGCTGCTGGTCAAGATGGCAGCGGAGCTTCTTAAGACTGCAAAGGTGTCAATATGGGTACCAAAGATGCTTAATGAAGTCTCTCCCAAGACTCTGTTTGGGAAAATAGGGGACCAGAACCCAAAAGTCCAGACAGAAGACTGGAGAGTGATTAACCAGAAGGTTGCTCCGGAAGGACGAACCCTGGTGGTGGAGGTTGGTGATGCGGGAGCAGGACCTGAAACTGTTTTAGGGTTCTTGCAGGTCACCGTCAGGGTTCTCAAGGACCTCAAAGATGGCAGTAAGATGGAGCCTGGAGGTGCTGCAGATTAATCTGCAGCACAGTAAAGGGACCTCTGCTGCCCTGAGCCGCTGCCTGGAGAGACAGGAAGTGGACGTGGCCCTGATTCAAGAAACCTATTTATAAAAAGGGGGTGTATCGGGCCTCGGAGGCACTGGAGGTAAGCTGATCTATGCTAGAAATCTAAGAAACTCCAGAACGTGCATCTTAGAAACGGCATTTCTTTCATGCCAATGATGGATTTCTGCTCTAGGGACTTAGTGACCATCAAAATGCAGCAATGTGAGGAAGGTATCATGAGGGGAATTGTCTTGGCCTCAGCATACCTTCCTTACGAAGACAGTTCTCCCCCTCCTTTGGAGATGAGGCTGGTAGAGACTAGCCATCGGCAAGGTGACCAACTGCTGGTGGGTTGCGACGCCAATACCCACAACTTAGTGTGGGGCAGCAAGGACACCTACAGTAGAGGTGAGTACCTTCTTGAATTCCTCTTAGCTAACAACTTAGAGGTCCTGAATAGGGGCAATGAACCTACATTCAGGAATAGCAGAAGGGAAGAAGTAATTGACATAACATTTGGTTCCACGACGATGGGTAGCTATGTCAATCAATGGCATGTGGTGTTGGAGCCATCGTCATCGGACCACATGTACATTAAATTTAAGGTTGAAATGGGAATCAGACAGACCATGACTTATAGAAATCCCAGGAAAACAGACTGGGAGACATATAGGAGGGACCTTGGCTTAGGGTTATCGGAAATTAAAACCACAATAAGGAAGCCAGTAGAATTTGAGGAAGTAGCAGAGGCTGTTACCTCTGCCATAGTGACTTCATATCAGGATAACTGCACAATCACCAGGAAGTGCACAAATAGGAGTGTTCCTTGGCGGAATAACAAATTGGAAACGCAAAGAAAACAGGTACGGAGACTATTTAATATTGAGAGACACAAAGGACAATGGGCTAAATATCGTGAGGCCCTTGTCAGTTACAACCTTGCAATAAGACAAGCAATGGAGGCATCCTGGAAGGCATTCTGTGAGGAAGGGGAAGGCACGGCTGCACAAGCCAGACTTCACAGGATTCTCACTAGAGTACCAACTAACCCAGGAGGTACATTGAGGAAGGAGGATGGGGAATATACAAAGACAGCACATGAGACGCTGGAATTGCTCCTCGAAACTCACTTTCCTCAATATGCTCTGCCGGCTAACACCGACCAGTATGTGACACCAGAGAGACAACGGTTCTCAGACTCTCAAAGAGAGGACTGGGGATTAGCGAAGGAGTGTGTGCACTTCAACAAAATCCAGTGGGCAATGGGAACATTCCAGCAGTTCAAGTCACCTGGCGCAGATGGTATTTTTCCAGCTCTCCTGCAACAGGCAGGAGGAAACCTTATAAGAATCATATGCAGGCTATTTAGGGTTAGCTTAGCAGTAGGAATCATTCCCAATGTTTGGAGGGCAGTGAAGGTTGTCTTCATTCCAAAGCCAGGGAGAATTGATCATACCAAGGCCAAGGATATGAGACCAATCAGCCTGTCCTCCTTCATTCTCAAAATGCTGGAAAATCTGGTTAATGTATACGTTGGGGAGAGGAGGCTATGTAGAGTCTCTCTACAACTGAAACAACATGCATACCAACCAGGTAAATAATGTGAAACAGCTCTCCACCAACTCTTCGGGAAGGTGGAAAAAGCACTTCACTTCCAAGAAATAGCCCCCTGCATCTTCTCGGATATCAAGAGGGCCTTTAGCAACTCAACCTTCGATTCCATGGTAAGGGCAGCAGAGCTGCATGATCTGGGGACCACTATATGTAGGTGGACCAGAGCCATGCTTAGTGGAAGGAAGGTAGAGGCTACCGTGATGAATGAAAAGATGGTAATTAAGACCACTACAGGCTGCCCACAAGGAGGAGTTTTGTCCCCTCTATTGTGGAATCTAGAAGTGAACGAACTCATTTTAGGACCTATATTCCAGACAATGCTTCTGCCAAGCATACGCAGATGACCTTGTCATAGTAATACTTGGCAAATTCACTGACACAGTTAGGAATATGGCACAAGGAGGGTTGGACATTGTGCAAAATTGGTGCATAATCAGGATCTGAGAGTTAATCCTAAGAAGACTGTTGTGGTGCCTTAATGAAACCCTACCTGTGAAGGGGACAGTGAAATACCTAGGCGTAACCTTGGATGAGAAGCCAACTTGGACCCCTCATATTAAGAGTATCTGCTCCAAGGCAAAAAGCACTTTAGTGAGTACTAGGAGGGCTTGTGGCAAAAACTGGGGCTTAAGCCCCAGGGGTATGTGCTGGATATATGCCACAGTGGTTAGACCTAGCATTTCCTATGGGCCCGTAGTGTGGTGGAAGAAGGTAGAACAGCGGGTTGCTGCTAAAGAGCTTGCTAAGGTGCAGAGATTGGCCTGCTTAGCCAAAACGGGCAGAATTAGCAGCACACCAACCGCTGGAATGGATGCCATGCTGGACATGCCTCCACTTCACCTTTGAGTTAAGATGGAGGCAGCAGCTGGGGCATACAGACTTAAAATTGGCCAAAACTGCTTCGACAAGCCTTACAATATAATAATTGGAAGTAGGGAGCAGTGGGAGAAAACAGTTTGACGCCGTACGGGGGACATCGTTTGGTTCACTATTTCAACAGGTAACTTCAAAAGCAAGCTTCTCTAAATATGGAAAGAACAATCTACATTTACACACTGCAAAACACTGTGAGATGCATGGCAGACGGTACGCCCCATTGTACCAGTTAACAATTATGTAAAAATTGTTTAAACCGTGTTGGATCTCTATACATAAGTGCGTAAAATTTCGATGAGATTGAACAAAAAATGACAGAGATATACATGGAATTACATAGACATCAGTGCAAGGCTGATGCCATCTCCCATTAAGAATTTATATTTCAAATGAAAACAGGAATTTTGCGTGCAATGTATACCGTATTTACTCGAATCCAAGCCGCACTTTTTTTCCGGTTTTTTTAATCCAAAAAACCGCCTGCGGCTTAGAATCGAGTGCAATGCAAGCGGAAGTTCTGAAAAATGTTGGTAGGTCCCACCGCAACTAACTTCTGCTGTCAAATATATGTAGCGCTACACAGGCATGCTTTGTAGGCACAAAGATAAATACTGGTGCCAAAACCTCTGCGTCAGTAAATAAATTTAAAAGAAAAGGTAGAAGACGAGCTTTTTTTTCTCCGCCCCGAGTTTCGACCACTGCATTTTCATACATTATCCAACGAAGTAAATATAAATTCCGTATTGTTCATCTTAGAATTTAGCAGAATTTCAATGTACTACGAAAATCCGACTGGCAAGATTGTTTGGGATGTTTGTCAATATGGCCAACTCTACGTTCTGAATTTTTTCCTACCAGTGAGAAGAGATGGTTGCTAATAGGAACCTGATGAAATGTGAATCACATGCAGTATTCTCTTCACCATAAGAATAATACGAATATAAACATTTTGCCATGTATTCTTGTGTGTTTGTTGCTATCTCATTTAAATCCTGTCTGCCTAATAAACTACGAAACTAGAGTGAGACAACAGCAAATGCGGAAGAATATACGTATCGTGTTATGTTTATATTCGTATTATTCTTATGCATAATAGTGATACAGTCAGAAATGAAGCACAGCAACTAACTAGATTTTTAAATCTAAGATGACTCTAATTTCTATGCAGAATCTGATGTGCTAAAGAAGCAGCCGCAAAGATTTTCAAACGGTGAAAAATTTTCGCCTAACTCTCGTTCAGAACATGTTCTATCATACGCAGTCTATTATTTGGTTCTTGTTGATCATTATCAAAGAAAGCAGCAGTGTAAGTAACAACAAATAGCAGTCTCTTGCCATTGTTTCGCTAATGAGACGATTCCTATCTCTTTTTTAAAAAAAATTGTAAGCAGCGGTAGCGCGCACAAAAGCTAGCCATGCCGCGAGCGGCGACAGGCCATAAACACGCACTATCAGAATGCGACAAACAATGCATGACACAGTATAGTAATGCATTTTCAGCTTAGAGTGACGTAAACCCCTATAACAAAGAAGACAGCACTTATTAGATCAAAGGAAAATAAGCAATCGATTCAAACCAGACGAAGCACATGAAAAAGGAAGGGTACCCGTATAAATACGGACGGAGCGCCTGGCGCATAGCAATGGCTACCTGGTAAAGCTTAACTGCTATTTTACGACTCGAACCAAACTACTGTAGCTGTATCGTCATTCATTCGACCTAAATTGTGTCTCATATTACAATGGGCCAACTTTGTTTTGATTTGGAGGTGCGGCCTAAAACTTTTCTCTCCCCTTGAATTTTGAGTCTCAAATTTCAGGTGCGGCTTAGATTCGAGAATTTTTTTTTTCTTTTATTTCGAGTCTCATTTTTCAGGTGCGGCTTAGATTCGAGTAAATACGGTAATTAGAAACAAGAGAACGTGCATTACACATAAAAAATGTTCTTGAATTTTACAATTATGAGATAAAAAAAAAAAAAAAAAAAAAAAAAAAAAAAAAAAAAAAAAAAAAAAAAAAGGATGACCGAGGCGAGATTTGAACCAGCAATCCATGAACTGCACCTGACACTCGTGATTCTACTATACATACAATGTGTATTTCTATCTCAAGTGGATTAAATATAGTCCATTGGAAAACTTCAAAGCAAATTTTTTCTGTAAATTTATGAAAAACATCAAGAACAACCTATTTCTTGGCACTTTGTAACCACTTTCCATACCCACATTTCACTATGGAGCAGGAAGCAGCCTTAGCCATTTTCATACTGTGTATTAACAGTGTGACAATTGGAGCACAGTAGTACAGAAACTGTGGCTGTACACGATTTTTGAAATAAAAACTACGCAGCTAAAGCATGATTAAGAAAAATGTTGATTGCTGTTACTATATTAAAATATTTAAAGTTTCATTTAATGTAACTTAATAATAATCTCTCTAATACATAAGTAGGACCTACTTTCAAGAGCATAACAACACCAGTCCACTCATGCACCCATCAGCACATTCTCTGATGCAACACACCATTTTGCACACATCCACATGGACCTCAGCTGCCACTGCCTCTTTTCCATGGCAAGAGTTGCTTATTGACTATGTGAGACTGGTTCACTCGTTGGCTCGAGGGAACACTCATAGTGCTAATCACCAGACTGTCACTACTGCCTTCATCAACATCTGGTTGGCATGCTTCAGCTGCCCCACTCATATCACAATTGAACATAGCTGTCAGTTCAACTGCGCACAGTTCACACACATCGCCCGACTGTGTGGCACGCAATTGCACAGAACTACCAGCTACCACTGAGCATCCAATGTTATGGTCAAGTGACTCTGTTGAACACAGAAAGCCTCTCTAACTTGCCACAACATAGTCTGTATGGAAATATTGTGGCTGGTACTCCTTGGCCTCCCAGTAATACTGAGAGAATAGGTCAGTGCCTCACCGGCCAACCTTTTCTCCAGACAACCTCTCACCATCCCTGGTGATTTTGTGAAGAAAGTAATACTGTTTCATGATGCTTCAACCCCACCATTGGCAGAAAGCTTTGCACCCACACAGCCCACCTCAACCACACACACCAACACGGCATGGCACCAGTAAAGTAATCGGGCACAGCAATCTGTGGCACTTTACACACATCATGCTACACACCGGCATGGTACAGCCACCATTCCGGCTGTCCTACTCGGACTGCACCATATCATCACCCACAGGGAGAGAACGCTCAACACAGAGCACAACGGCAACTGACCAAGGTGTCAATCAACTGAGTTGAGTTATATTATATCTTAACCACCCCTTCGGTAGAGAAATTTGTTTCTGTTTGATGGCTTGCGGTCTCAGAATACAGTGAGAAATCTGCACAGCAACTTTTAGTGTTACTTTATTCTCATCTGGTATATTTTCAAACTCAGTAGCGCCATTTGAGACCTTATATCTATTTTATACACAGTACAGTATGGCTATGGTCTGTGCTTCTTGTGAGAAGATACAAGGAGAGTTGGGTGCTGTCCGTAAACAGCTGGAAGCTGCATTGGCTACTGTTGACAAGCTTCTAGCTAATGCTCAAAGTTTAGGTGATGTTTTAGCACGAGACCTGTGACATGTTTGGTGCCACTGGGATCCGCTGCTGACCCGGACAGTGCTGTGGCTTCTGATATGCAACATCTGACCAGTCCATCCTCACTTCAGAGTGGGTGGCAGACAGTGCTGGGTTCACATGTCACCGGGCAGAAGGCAAAAGAGGGAGCAGGCCATGCAGCTGGCTCCCTACATCTTAGCAACAGGTACGAGGTGCTACCCAATACTGATGATAACTCTGAGACAGCACAGGATGCCTCTCCTGTTGGGAGAATGGTCGATTTTCCTGCCCAGTCTGGACAAGTACAGAGGGCGGTACTGCCACAGCACTGTCCGGGTCACCAGGGGATCCCAATGGCACCAAATGTGTCGCGGGTCTCGTCACTGGTGCTCCAGCGTCACCTAAACTTTGAGCATTAGCTAGAAGCTTGTCGACAGTAGCCAACGCAGCTTCCAGCTGTTTGCATAAAAGTTACTGCATGATATAAATATTCAAACTAGAATGCAGGGATCTAAGCTGTGTGCTGTCTACTAGCACAAAATTAAAACTTAGTTGCATGATGGAGTTTCTAGTGATGGAACACTAGGTCTGATGTTGCATATCAGAAGTCGCAGTGATATCCGGGTCACCAGGAGATTCCAATGGCACCAAAGGTAACGCAGGTCTTGTCACTGGCACTCTGACGTCACCGCAACTTTGAGCATTAGCTCGAAGGTTGTTGATGGTAGCCGCCACAACTTCCAGCTGTTTATGGACAGCAGCCAACTCTCCTTGTATCTGCTCACAACGAGAACAGTCCCAAGCCATATCGTACTGTGTATGAATAGATATAAGGTCTCAAAGGGTGCTACCATTGACTCATCAACAGCCAGTGAAGTAGAAGGGTGATAAACTTTCAAGCACTTTTTTTATGCTGATATAAGTGATCTGATTTTATACAACTTGTCATAACTTGAACCAGTTTTTGCTGGCTGAAACAAATTATCATTGCAGTGAAGGTTCTCTATTATTTTCTTATAGAGAGTAAGTGGCATAACATTGGATATTGCATTTACATTCAGATATAGTTACTGGCTGCTTCAGGTAACTGATGAATACCCATTATCATTACCATGCCCAGAAAAGCTTTTAGTTCCTGATCTGTGAGCTCTTTCCACTGTGCACTATTCTTCTGTTTGGTATACAGATTTGTTTGAAAGCAGATCTTCTGCATCAAAGAATCATCAAATAATTTTTCAAAATACACAAATTCATTGTTTGCCAAAGTGAAGTTTGTTGTTGGTTTTGGTTAAAGCACTGAAGATAAATTTAGTCATCTGAAATGTCTTAAATTTTCATCCAAGTCAGAATCTACAGACTCACCATTTTCATCATTTTGTTCATAATTCACTTCAGTTTACTTGCAACACTGATGTTTTCATCTATCAACAAATCAGGATGTAATATATTATTTGCACCAATCTGTTCTATAAAACTGTCTGTGCGTGTTTCTAGTGAGGTGCTTGGAGTAGACAAATGATCACAAAATGAAATATCTTCATAAATGTCATTGTTATCAGCATCAGTTTATGGGTCTTCTGGGTTATCTGGCAGTGAAAATAAAAAAAACCCAGATTTCGTTGACTCTCAGCTTCTGTAATTAAAATTATAGGTAATTGTTGTGAACCACATGCTGTGCTTTTCTAGCACAAAGATTTACAGAAAAAAGTGTATGGCTTTGAAATATGTGTACTACAATATCACAACATAAAGGCACTACAGGGTCACACAATGGTCACTGGACCACATGCATCTTACTTATTGTAAATACACTAAAAAAAAGCTTTAGAAGTAAAATGAGTTTTAAAAAGTGTAATTATTGTTCGTAAACATATAAGAAACATAAAATGGCAAAAATACATACTTCAGACATTTTTAGTAGCAAGAAAACAACAAAACCATTTTGAGACACAAGAAACAGTGGTTATGGCTTGAAAAATCATGCGACAGCCCATTTTAAGAGTCATAGCCTTCTATACAATGAGAATTCATGCATCTTAATTTTTTTCTGAGTTCAGAAGGGCTGCCAGCAGATGGCGGCACTATGCAGAAGTATGCAACTCATCTCCCAGTGTTTTAAATTATGTCTTAAATTAGTGTGACGTATGTGCCCCAACAATGATGAAAGGGTTAAGTCTCGTTCATATTGGGACAAATGGATGTGAATGACCATCTACAGACAACTTGCCAGTGTTTACAACCATTCATTTGTACACATTATCATGAACCTCTCCTCTGTTACCATTAAAAATCCGTTGATCTTGTGCACATTTTTAGCAATTCAATCACTAAGTACATACACACACACACACACACACACACACACACACACACACACACACACACACGCGCACGCGTGCGAGACTGCAGTCTCAGGCAACTGATACCACACTGCAAGTAGCAGCATCAGTACATGATGGGAGTCATCTCCAGGGGACACCACTTTGACGAAGCACTGTCTGTGCAGGTGGAGAGGCTTGTGTATCCATGTGAAGCTTAGGGCTATGCCAAAGGTAGAGGACCTACTGCCAGAAAGGCCTCAGCTGATGGATCAGACTAAGAGTGTCCCACAATGTCCCATCTTCCCTATCCACTCCTAGTCCTACGCAATTTCCTTTCTCAACCCAAGGTGTGATGTGATCTGTGCCGGGGAGTACATGGCACATGGGAAGATGTGTCGCAAACGGAGCCTCAGGGATACCAGGTGACCTCCCTGAGTAGGTAGCCTTATGCCAAGTGGGGTATTGATTTGATTTGATTTGATTTTTAACAGGAGAGCTAAAACAACTTAGGTCTAACCCACCACTGCCTGCACTGAAACTAGGTTTATTGTGTGGTATCGCTCCCAGTATATCTAGTAAAGACAACCAGTGCCCTTAAATAGTGCAAGGAGTCCCTCTACCAGTTTTTTG
Source organism: Schistocerca americana (assembly GCF_021461395.2). NCBI lineage: Eukaryota > Metazoa > Arthropoda > Insecta > Orthoptera > Acrididae > Schistocerca > Schistocerca americana. The sequence continues at coordinate 185,759,535 of NC_060126.1, forward strand.
TTAGACACAATTTCTTCAGGTGCAGTTGTCCCGAAGATTCTGTATCTTTTACTTTCCAATGCCATGCATTCAAAGATTAGGTGTGATGCAGTTTCTTCACCCTCATCACAGATCCTACATTTAGGGTCCTCTTCCATTATACCCATTGTGTGTAGGTGTTTTTTGAAGTTCCCATAACCAGTCATCAGTACAGTCATGACTTTGATCTCTTTCCTGTTCAATCCCAGGATTACAGAGCTTCTTTTAAAACATGGCTTGGGCATCATTACCTTACCATGTTTTTGTTTATGGACCTTGGTCCAACATCCTACGTGCTGTTTCCTAAGCCAGTTCCGTAGTTCTAATTTGATCATAGCCTTGGTGATTGTCAAGACAGGTTCGTCCAATAAATGGAGTTGTTGCCCCCATCCTAACCAATCTATCGGTTTGTTCATTGCTACAGATCCCTGAGTGGCCAGGGACCCACACTAGGTTTACCCTATTGCTTTCCCCTAGCTCCACCAAAGCCCTGTGGCAATCTGCAACAATCTTAGATCTTGTTGCAGGAGCTGCCAATGATTTCAGAGCTGCCTGGCTGTCTGAATAGATGTAGATGCTACGATCATTGTAGCACCTATGCATATTCTCCTCTACTCATGCCCTGATTGCAGTAATTTCGATTTGGAATACAGAGGCCAGTTTCCCTAGAGAGATGCTACTCTCCAGTCTTGGCTGAACCCCGTACAACCCAGCCCCAACGCCTTGATCTGCTTATAACAAATGAAGTGTTATCTTCATACACGACAACACTTCCACCAACTATTTTTAGCACATCATTTACATATAAAATAAAAGTAGCAGGCCCAACACTGATCCTCAAGGCATTCCATATCAAAAAAATTCAAAATTTGAGTAGACATTTGTAATAGTATTGTTTACATTTTGTTTTATTTCCCTGCAATGTTCTATATTTTCCATGAATGATTTTATATCGGCTGCTATCCCTCTTATAAACAGCACTTAAGCTTTTCTAATAATATGCCACAGCATACACAATGAAAAGCTTTTTAAAAGATCAAGAAACATACCACAAACTTTCTTGTGTTCATCTGACACCTTAGTTCCAAACACAATAAATTCAGCTATTGGTGTATTTACCCTTCCTATACCCATGCTGTACATCATTCAAAGTGTTGCATTTTTCTATAAAAGTTACTGTTCTGTCTATAGTTACACATTTTATTATTTTAGATAAAACAAGTGTAATAGTTACTGGTTGGTAATTTCCAGGATCTTCCTTGCTGCGTCCTTTGAAAATAGGGATACTTTATTTTTTTAAAAAAAAGCATGCTGGAAATGTCCCTTCCTTCATGGCTAAGTTTATGAGAAAAGCCAGCTAGGCTTTATTTATTTATTTATATCCCATAAATCCCAATACTGCGAGGCATTTGCATGGATGTAAGACGTGTCAGAATTATTACAAATAATACAAAAGGAATACATAAAAGTACCTCTTGCAAGAGGATATCTGATATAAGACAAAATACACATTAATAGGTATAGAAAAAATTACATTAAAAAAATATGGTAGATCTTAATAGCTAAATGAAAGACACAGTAATGTTAACAGTGACTGTGAGTATGGTAATGCACAATAGCACATCAAATTAGTAAATGAGAAAATCAATTACAGTTAACTCTACTGAAATATTCTTCTACCGAATAGAAGGAATTATCTAACAAATACTGTTTGAGCTGTTGTTTAAATTTGGGAAGCTCATGGATAAGTAATTTCAGTGATGGTGGGAGAGCACTGAACACCTTGCAGCTCATGTAATGGACTCCTTTTTGTACAATAGTAAGGTTTTTTGATTCATAATGGAGGTCCATCTTCCTCCTGGTATTGTGGGTATGGTATGACTCATTGGTTTTGTACGATTGTCCATTTTTACCAATGAAACATAACAGGGAGGAGATATATTGTCATGCAGTTGTCAGTATCCCTAATTTTCTGAAAAGGTTCCTACAAGAATGTCTAGGCTGGACTCCGCTCATTATCCTTATAACTCTCTTTTGGGCAATGAATATTTTTTTGGATAGTGGCTGATTACCCCAGAAAACTATGCCATACAGCAATAATGCATGGAAATGACTAAAATAAGCAGTTTTTGTGGTGTCTCGGTCACATACAGTGGAAATAATATGAACAGCGAATGTTGCTGAGCTGAGTTTTTTGTGGAGGTGCAAAATATGTTCAGACCATTTTAGACTGTTGTCAATGTGTACACCAAGAAACTTGGTTGACTCAACTTGTAGTAACTCACTACCATTCAATGTAATACTTAATTGATCCTCAACTTTTTTCCTTACTTGGAAATGCACAAACTGGGTCTTATTAACATTTAGTGATAACTCATTATTTACAAACCAGTTACATACATCACTAAAGACAATATTGGACGATTCCTCAAGATTGAGGTTGGTAGTCTTCTTGATGAGGATAGAAGTGTCATCAGCAAAAAGAGTAAAGTGAGTTTTAAAGCTAGTATGCAAGGGAAGGTCATTGATAAAGATGAGGAAGAGAAGGGGGCCAAGTACAGAGCCCTGACGAACACCATAGCCAATAGAGCCCCAGCTAGATGACACAGAGCACCCCTCAGAGTCACTCAACATGACCTTCTGCTTTCTTCCAGCTAGGTAGGATTTAATCCATGAGCCAACTGAGCCACTTATACCATAATATTCAGCCTTTGCTAAGAGGATTTCATGATTAACACTATCAAAGGCCTTAAAAAGGTCACAGAAGATACCAACAGGAGATAATTTATTCCACTGGGGCAGCATTTAATTACTCTAGTCCTCAAGTATTTCTTGGTTTTAATCAGCGTATTATTTTTACTAATTCATTTTGAGAGAAGGAACAATTTTTTGTCTCATGAGCAGTACGTTGTGTGCATTTTCTGTCAGGAGAGTTTTGCTTCATTAATTTACCCTCTACCTCAACATAATGTTGATTTAAAATGTTACTGACTTTTCAAGGGGCCCTAATTTCCTTCCCATTTTTCTTTATATTTACATTCCCACTATTTTTTATGTCTACACTTTCCCTCTCTTTCTTTATGTGTGACTGTATGGGCTTTGTGATACTATTAAAAGGTGTAATTTTGTTTGTGTAATAACTGCATTTGGTTTCTTTTATCAGTTTCTTATATGATATCTTCTTATCCTTGTAGGTATCACAGTTTGCTTGCGTTGGATTTATCTGAGATTATTCATACATAGTTTTTAGCTCTTCCTTTTTATATCTGTTGTGACCCAATTTTCATTGTACTTAACTTTTTTATACCTACATACTAGTGGACATGGAAGATCTGTGCAATAGCATAATGTTTTGGGGTATGATTCCGATCCCTCATTTACATTTGCTGTTTGGTGTATATCACTCCCGTCTTCAGACTGCACTAATCTTTGTAGCCTTCATATGTTTACTTGCTTTTTTTTGGTCGCAACTCTTTAACAAAAATTACCTTATCTCATACCTATATTAATACCCAATGGTGATCATCAGTGGCTGTGTTTATGACATGCACTTTTTGTGTGTACTGTGGTATATTGGTAATTGCATGATCTATTAATGTTTCTGTATCTTTAGTGCACCTTTATTTACAACTATATTTAGATCGTAAGTGTTGATTAAACCACTGAAACTCCTTGTGTAACAGCTTTCGTTCAGTGTGTTAATATTTAGATCCCCTGCTACTATTATGTATGTGAATTGCCTAACAGCCTAGCCTTTTTAGAAAACCATTTACCTGTCTGTTTGGTGATTTGCATATCCCTAATATCAAACACTTTTCCCCTTCGAATGTTGTCTGTGTTGCTGCTGCTTCAAATAGCATTTCTGTACTGTGGTCCACTGTCCATGGTAGGCAGTCTGTCATTTCATTGTGTACATACGCTGTAACTCCTCCACCTTAATGTTGACATCTGCAGAAGTAACCCCTTTCATCATAGTCTGTATGTTGTAAATACCAATTTCATTTTCTTTTAGCCCATGTTCTGTCATAATAAATATACGTCATAGTTCTGCTGCTACTAGTACTTCTATCTCACTAATTTACTTGATACATACTATACATATTGGTGTAGAAATCTTACAGTAGAAACATTTATGTTGGTTTTTAAATTTATTACTTTACCTTTCTTCTCAATTGTTGGTACATTCGAGCTACATCTCTTAACACTATTCTGATGTAAAGAACTTAATGTATCTGTATTTACAGCTTTGATGGCACTGGCTGGAGCATGACAGGTCACGGAAAATCTTCACTGCAGCTACTCACATGCCTGCTTCTGGTAGATGAACAAGTGGCAGCACTATCCTTCCTCTTGGCTGCTGATGTGGCTGTATCTAAAGTTTTGGCCAGGCCACTGTTGTCACGATCTGTTGAAGTGATTGCTGCTGTTGGCTCAGTAGTGGGATCTACATGCGAAGCCCGGGTGCAAAAAGCCACTAAATGCATTTTTTGTCACTTTTGAGTTGAGCACAGTACTGTATAGCTTTTTTTTCAGTGTGGATATGACGAAATAGGTTTCAGGCTGCAAAACTTGTTATAAACCATTGAAATTGGCTGTAGAAAATTGTGTTTGGTTGCAAAAGCCACTAACTGCAGGTTGTCTTCTGGTGCAAAGCCCACTAAATGTCCATCATTTGCAAAACCTGCCAAGTTCATTAGGAATGGTGGTTGTCTTGCCACGTCCAGGTGCAAGGAATGCCGACAGGTGTCAGACTTACCAATCTAGACATTCAAAGCTACCTTTCCGTTTGTTACAATTTGAAGGGATATTTTTCTTATTCAGAGTTAGGTTGGTTGCACTGTAGAAAATGTGTATGCAACAATGAAGCCCTTGCTACCATGTGATGTTGAAATATATGCTGGTAAGCACAGTTCAGCTGATCAGTAGGATGTTTGTTGATAAATTTGCATTAGTGCTTTGAAGAAAATAAGTGATTTTGTAGATGGTCTAAATGCAGAAGATGGTACAAATGAAGTGAGAATAATTGAAAAAGTAGGAGTTCTGTAAAAAGTTGAATACAGAGTTGTAGTTGCAAATGACAAGAATGCGGCCGAGGGCAACAGTCCCTCCCAGAAAACGAAGATGCATCCTGATCAGTGGTAAAGAAATGTTTCCAAAACAGAAAGATAGGAACATGAAAAATATTTTTAAAGCTGTGTTATGCAATGAATAGTGTGTTGACATTAATTGTTATGAAAGGATTAGTGAAAGTTACTGGTAACTGGCATTTCCAGATTCAAAAAGCCAAAAAAAACTATGTTCACAAAAAGCAAAAACAAGAGGATTTGTCTAGTTCATAGAGAGCTGTTCTACAACTCTGAAGTTGGAGATGGGAAGAACATCCTGAAGAGGGGAAAAAATTTCAGCAAGGGAAATGGCCAAACACCAATCACAGCGAGTATAGAACTTTCAGAAGCCGAACTCGGAGACATCAAAAAGGTTTTGGAGCTCTGCTTTGGTGGAGACTGGGTGACCAATGACAAACTCACACTCTTCACTGAGATGTTAGATGAGCAGGAAGGCACTCCCTAGAGTCACTCCTGCCACTGCCAACCATCTGAAGATGCCAGAAGCGATTTTGAGTTGATGGACAGTGTTGAGGTCAATGTCATTTAAAAGCATTTTTCAGCCAGTTTCATTTTCCAGAATTTTTTGTCACTGTTTTAATAAAGATACAACTTTTTCTTCAATTTTATTATTTCCTAAAACTTTTTTGATGTTTTGCAAAGATGCAATTTGGAGCTTATTTTATTTTCTACAATATCTTGTGATGTCAAAAACGTGATGGTGTATTTTTTTAAAACAAGCCTAATGTTAAACTTTCATATCTGTTCTCTTTTTGACATTAAGAAACTAAGTTTTTCCTGGTAAAATAATGTCACCTTCATATTTTTATATGCCATCTTTGTAGAATTTTCATACTTCTCTTTCAAATAAAACATATCCTGTTTACATTCGCAATGATTAAATTCCACCTTTCTGTCATTTCTAACGTATCACCAAATAGTGGGTTTTGCAAACGAAAGTTTGTTTTGTAATTGGATCAATACATATGCAAAACCTGCTAACTGTGTAAATCGAGTGCAGAAACTGCTAAGTCAATATTTCAGTTAAGATTTTAATGTATAGAACATAATCACAGATTTCAGCTATTAATACAGTGTAATTAATTATTTTTTTACTTATTTTTAGAAAAGAAATGAAGCCTGTAACTTTAATAGTTTGGATGCAATGAGTTTTTCACAATTATATCAGTTTCGCTTCTCAAGCAGCTAGCAGATTTCGCATCTGCACTACTTGTATATGGTTCACACCACCCTAGTTCACTGACTCTCTTCTGGGACTTATTTTTCATTGCTTCACTTATCGACTTTCCTAACATACACTTCCTTTACTGTTCAAGTGAAGTCCATGTCAGATAAAACATGCTCTATGAAGTGAATTGAATTCTATTAGTTTGACATTACTGGACAACTTACATGTGTTGTTTAGTTGTTCATTTATTCTATGAATTTCAGTGTTCATAGGTGAGCATTCTGGCAGGTCATGTCTGTGGCTGAAATTTCCGAGTGTGATATTTGCATTAGTGAGAAGTAACAGAAGTCTCAAGAGCTGTTTAAATGTGGTTAAGGCTCTATTTTTGTAAATGTTACTTGCTCCAGCACAAGTCATTACTCTGTCCTGTTCAGTGTAGTCATTTTTCATGATATTTCTCATCACCTTTTTGAAATTGGCACCTGGTTAATCATACCTCTTACTGCCAATGAATTACTAATGATGTTAAGTTCCTGAGAAAGTCCTTTTGCATGATTGTCTCCATATACGAGGCAGAATCCAAAATTTTCGGGACTGGTGCTGCCGTCTGGAAAGTAGGAGTAGTAGATCTTTGCATCACTAGGTGGCAAGAGCTGCACATCTGATGAGTCAGTGTGCAGAGTGGCATTCAGCTGGGAGGACGTGTTGCATGTCCACAGTGATTTCCGTAATACTCTGTGTTTGGTGTGTGGCGATTTTACGATGGATCCACGAACAGAACAGCGCTTGTGTATCGAATTCTGCGCGAATCTCGGGAAAAGTGCTACAGAGACCTTTGCAATGATTCAACTGGATTTACAGTTATGACCGAGAGACAAAGCAACAATCGTGCCAGTGGAAGAGCCCGGGCTCTTCAAGACCCAATAAAGTGAGACAGGTGCAGAGCCAAGTGAAGAGCATGATCATCGTTTTCTTTGATACCTAGGGAATTGTGCACAAAGAATTCATCCCACCCAACCAAACAGCAAATTCCACACACTACTGCGACATTTTGTGATGGCTCCATGAAAATGTGCAGCAACGACGGCCCAAACTTTGGCGTCAAGGGAACTGGCTGCTGCATCACGACAAAGTGCTCTGTCACACGTCCTTGCTCACCAGGACCTTTTTGGCAAAAAACAAGATGGTGGTTGTACCCCACCCACCGTACTTGCCAGATTTGGCACCTTGCGACTTCATGCTATTCCCAAAACTGATAATCAAGTTGAAAGGCCATCGATTCGACACTCTAGAGAGGGTTCAAGAAGCATCTCTGGCAGTGAGAAACACCCTCAAAGAACAGGACTTCCAGAAAACGTTTGACCAGTGGCAGAAGCGCTGGAACCGGTATGTATGTGCGGACGGGAACTACTTCAAGGGTGATAGTGACCATTAGTCCACAGGTAAGGTTTTCAACAGATGGCAGCACCAATCCCGAAAATTTTGGATAACACCTCATACATTGATTTTTGTTTCTTTCTTTTTCGCAGTGCATATTTCATTTTCATTTACACTTATTATCTGCATCTTCATCTATATCCAAACTCTGCAAACCACCGTGAGGTGCATGGCAGAGGGTACGTCCCATTGTACCAGTTATCAGGGTTTCGTCTCGTTCCATTCACATATACAGTGTGGGAAGAGTAATTGTTAGAATGCCTCTTTGAATGCAGTAATTGTTCTAATCTTATCCTCATGATCACTGTGTGAGTAATATGTAGGGCACTATAGTATATCCCTAGAATACTCATTCAAAGCTGGTTCTTGCAACTTTGTTGATAGACTTTATCAAGATAGTTTATGTCTGTCTTCAAGAGTCTGCCAGTTCAGTTCCTTCAGTATCTCTAAGACACTCTCCCATGGATTAAACAAACCTGTGACAATTCATATATATTTGTATATGTTCTGTGTTTGCTTGGGTCATTTTTCATTGAGATATTTGCGGTATCAATAATGGTATCGCTTGTTTCATGTGTTTTCAATCTGCTGTTAACTTCTGGCAAAGGAAAAACATTTTTATCCTTTTTCATTTTGCTGCATTTTTCTTCAAGTCCAAGAGCAGTGAATTTATTTGTGACATTTAATATGTTTGCACTTTTAGTTTTTGCTCTATTTCTAGGTTGGTGCCTTGTCACTTTTTGCATTTGAATTAATTGCTCAGATGACAGCGATTTTTAAGAGGCAGTTGCTTCTCTAAATTTGCACAATTTTTGCTCAGAGCATCGTAATGAAAGCGGACAGAAGGTACACCTGCCTTTGAGAAAGATGTGCTGTTACTCTATGAAAACTGGTGGTCTGAGGCAAGGATGAGAGCAATTGCTGCTGAGTCTTGTGTCCACCATAATTAGTATGGAACATATTGCGTGAGCAGCTGGTTCATCCTTTTTGTCCTACCAAATGTAGGCCATGGGACCAGGAGATTATCCGCCTCATTTTGAGTTTGTATTCTGGTTTCTGCAACAGGTTAATGGAGGTCCTCAATTTCCTGAAATTGTTCTGTTTATGAAGTGGTTCACTTTACTCAGAAGGCATGTGCAACTGTCATAACTGACATGTATGGGTGGATAAAAACTTACGTACAACAGTTACGCAATGCCATGAGAGACTATTTGCGGTAAACATGTGAAATGGTATCATGGGCAACTACTTGCATGGGCCCTACAAGTTGCCTCTCAACTCAAGTGGCCAGCGTACAGATTGTTCTTGCAAAAGCATGTGTCAACATTATTGGAGGAGGACGTGGTTCAAGCATGAAAGGACCTCGATGCACTCTGCACATCCAGTACATGCAGCATGTACATCACATGGTTGAATGTACATATATATGTATGTTTACATGTACATTTACAAAGTTTTGACTGTGATGGATTGGCAGGGGAGGACCTGTACAACTCAGAGGAAAAATTAGTGTCAAGGATTATTCCAACATAAAAACGCACCACACGTTGTCTGTCAAACATGGGACATCCTACTGCATCAATACCAGTGCTGTATTGAAGGTAATGGTGCTCATTTTGAACATTTATTGCAAAGTTGTTCAGAACAATAAAAGGTAAACATGTTTAATATTATTTTAATCTCAGTCACATCCCAGATGTCCTAGATGTTTCTTACTTGCACGATATGCATTTCTGCCATCTGGTTGTTAGACAAAATGTATTTATTAATGTTCCCATCATCATATGTGCAATTTTGGAAATTAAATTTTTCAACACCTTGTATAATTGCCATATACAAAATTGTTCTTTGTCTTAATGTTCAGACCACTGTATTAAACTCATCTAACCAACACCATTGCAAGCCACAGTTTCAATAAATCCTATGCACCAGAAATGAAAAATTGCCCATATTATAGTCATCTAGCAAGGCCTATCATGTTTGGTGTGGCGGTTTAGTCATAGAGGGTGTTCTTGGAAGCCATAAGATCATGGGATTGAATCCAGGTTGAACCACAGAATATTTCAGTCTGCCTAAACCTGTCATCTCTCATTGTGTGAAATTTCACCAGGAAAGACATGTGGTCCAGATTCCATGTTGGACTAAGGTCCCCTTTCCCCCAATATGTTTACTGATGTAAGAAGGAACATGCATGTTGACACAGTGACATCCAATTGAAATTTAAACTAGGCTGTTGAACGTAAAGAATTATTATTATTATTATTATTATTGGTTTTGCCTACTGAGGACAAATAAACAAACATGTGCCTTCTTTCTTTTCTCCTTTTCCATTCTTTCCCTACATTGTGTTCTTCTTTTTTGTCATTTTCTTCTTTTTCCCTGGAAGTCCTTGCAACTTTTTACTGTTACTCTAAACTTCTCTCTTTCTCCTATTTCTTCTTCCATTATTTCCATTTCCCTCGGGTCTGCATTAACTTCTTGATTCACATCATTGATGGTTTTGGGTTTTATATTTCTGCGACATCATAAAAAGTAGCTTTAATTGTTGAAAGTCCACAGCATGTGGTCTCGCGGTAGCATTCTTGCTTCCCGAGCACGGGGTCCCGCGTCGATTCCTGGCCTGGTCAGGGATTTTCACCTGCCTCGAGATGACTGAGTGTAGTTGTGTCGTCTTCATCATCAGCATTCATCCCCATTACGGTCAGAGGAAGGCAATGGCAAACCACCTCCATTAGAAGCTTACCTAGTACGGCGGTGCAGGTCTCCCGCATTGTCCCCTACACTCTATCAAGGAGTATGAGACTTCATCACCATCATTGATGAAAACATTCTCATAATGTAAATGAGCTTGTCCTTTTCATTGTCTCATATATAACAGTGTCATTGGTCTGCAAATATTTGCCTAGCGAAAGTTTGTAAGTGTCTTCAATTTAACAATGATGTTCTCTTAATAAAGAATATAATCCTGGATGCATTGTACTACTGTCAGGAATTTGAAGTAATAGTGATAACAAAGCACAAGGGCAAAAACAACAAGCAGAGTGATTTATATGTTCAGCAAACTATATAAATAGGGAGAAGTGTCACATCTTAATAAGGAACTTAAAAAATTTGGCTCAGGAGAGGAGCATGTAGAAGAATTGTGGCTTAGGTTTAGAAGAATAGTAGACCATGCACTTGATAGATATGTGACTAGTAGAACACTTCATGATGGCACGGAACTCTGTGGTATACAGTCACTGCAAAGAAACTGTGTAATATGTGTACTCTGAGGTGACAAAAGTCATGGAATACCTCATATGACCATACTGGGCATCCATTTGCCTAGCATTGTGAAGCAGCTCAAGATGACATGGACTCAATAAGATGTTGGAGGTCCCCTGCAGAAAATCGAGACATGCTGCTTCTATAGTCACCTGTAATTGCGAATGTGTTGTCGGTGCTGGATTTTGTGTATGAACTGACCACTTAATTATATCCCATAAATGTTTAATGGGATTCATGTCAGGTGATCTTGGTGGCCAAATCATTTGATCGAATTGTCCGGAACATTCTTCAAACCAATTGCGAACAATTGTGGGCTGGTGACAAGGCATTTTTATCTGTAATAATTCTGTGATTGTCTGGGAACATGAAGTCCATGAATGGCTGCAAACAGTCTCCAAGTAGTTCCACATAAACATTTCCAGTTAATGATCAGTTTATCTGACAAGAGGACGCATTCCAAGTGAACACAACCCACACCATTGTGGAGCCACCCCCAGCTTGCACAGTGCCTTATTGACAACTTGGTCAATGGCTTTGTGGGGTATGCACCACAGTCAGACCCTACCATCAGCTCTTACCATCCAAAATATGGACTCATCTGACCAGGCCACAGTTTTCCCGTCATCCATGGTCCAGCCAATATGACCACTAGCCCAAGAGAGGTGCTGCAGGTGATGATGTGCTGTTAGCAAAGGCACTTGAATCGGTCATCTGCTACCATGGTCAATTAATGCCAAATTTCACCACACTGCCCTAATGGATACATTCATCATACATACCACACTGATTTCTGTGATTATTTCACACAGTTTTGCTAGTCTGTTAGCACTGACAACTCGACACAACTGGTGTTGCTCTCATGCATTAGTGAAGACTTTCGCCTGCTGAGTTGTCCGTGGTGGGAAATAAGGCCCAAATTTTGGTATTCTCGGCTCACTCTTGACACTGTGGATCTCAGAATATTGAATTCCCTTACAGTTTCCATGCATATAGCTCCAACTACCATTCCGCATTCAAAGTCCAACCTTTTCACATGAACCATCTGAGTACAAATGACTGCTCTGCCAATACACTATCCCTTTATGCCTTGTATATTGATACTACTGCCATTTGTATACGTGCATATTGCTATCCTATGATTTTTGTCACCTCAATGTATAACAAAGCAGAGGACTGTACTGTACAGTGTGTGGTCAGACACAGTCTGACAGTCTGAAAAGCGTGTTGCTGAGCAGGTAGTGCTGAGAAATAATTGTTGAGGAAAAAATTTGTTATTTGGCACCATTTCCAAGTTAATTGGCACTGACCTAGAAGCTGTCAGAAAGCACAAGCTATATATGTCTACAAGAAAGGTAGCAGAAGTGATCTACAAAGTTACCGACCAATATCCTTAACATCCACCTGTAAATTCTTAGAATTAGAGCTAAAATATTATGCGGTGTCTCAAGCTGAATGACCTCTTCCATGTCGACCAGCTGTTGTTATTGTGATCTTCAGTCCAAAGACTGGTCTGAAGCAGCTCTCCATGCTACCATATCCGGTGCAAGCCTGTTCATATATGAATAACTACTGCAGCTGACATCCTTGTGAATCTGCTTACTGTATTCATCTCTTGGTCTCCCTCTACAATTTTGAACCCCCAACTTCCCTACAGTACTAAATTGGTGATCTCTTGATGTAGCAGAATCCTTCTATTAGACAAGTTGTGCCACAAATTTCTTGTCTCCCCACTTCTATTCAGTACCTCGTCATTAGTTACATGATCTGCCCATCTAATTTTCAGCATTCTTCTATAGCACCATATTTCAAAAGTCTCTGTTCTTGTCTTGTCTAAACTGTTTATGATCCATTTTTCCTTTCCATATGTGGCTACATTCTAGACAAATACCTTCAGAAAAGACTTCCTAACACTTAAATGTATACTCCATGTTAACAAATTTCTCTTCTCCAGAAATGCTTTTCTTACTATTGCCAGCCTACCTTCCATATCCTTTCTACTTCAATCATCATCGTTATTTTGCTTCCTAAATAGCAAAACTCATCTATTACTTTTAGTGTCTCATTTCCTAATCTAATTCCCTTAGCATCACCTGATTTAATTTGACTACATTCCATTCTCCTTGTTTCCCTTTTGTTGATGTTCATCTTATATATTGTCCTGTTAAGACAATGGCCACTCCATTAAGTGGCTATTCCAAGTCCTTTGCTGTCTCTGACAGAATTATAGTGTCTTGAGCAAATCTCCAAACTTTCTATTTCTTCTCCCTGAACTTTAATTCCTTCTCCAAATTTTTCTGTGGTTTACTCATTGCACAGATTGAATAACATAGGGGATATGCTACAACCCTGTTCACTTACTTCTCAATCACTGATTCCTTTTCATGCCCCCCCCCCCCCCCTCCTCCCCGATGCTTATAACAGTTATCTTGTTTCTATACAAACTATAAAAATCCTTTTGTACCCATAGTTTACCTCCAATGCCTTCAGAATTTAAAAGATAATATTCCAGTCAACACTGCCAAAAGCTTTCTCTAAACCCTAGTTTACACAACGACACTAAGTTGCAGGCAACTGCACTACTGGCCACTGCGCATGCATGCCATGAGTTTGTGTATCTCATTGGTGAAACTACACACGTTCGGTGTGTTCCAACTTTGGCGACACTAGTTGCATGGGTTTTGAGGATATGTGTTTGTAGAGTATAGACAAACTGAAATATGAAGTGGGGAATGGAGAATAATGTTCACTTTTTGGATCTCTATGCTTTGAATAAGTGTTTGTGGGATTTCAGTGATGCTGATTACAAAAATAAGCAACATATTGCTGCCACTGAGACCGTCATGTGCAATCATAACATAGATGGTTTGACAATATCTGAGCTGCAGGGCAAAATGTATTGAGTTAGGAGCACATATACAACTGAATTAATAAAAATACAAGCAAGTGTAATTCTAGCTATGAATGCTCTTGTCTACAAGACTAAAATCCCATCGTTCGAGTTGGCCAACTCTTTGTTAAGGAATATTGTTGACAGATGGGAAGACTACACAAATTCAAGAAGCTGCACTCTTCATTCAATATTCATCTATTTAAAACATCGCTGCAGTACTCCCCATTCACATGTTAGATTTTTGAAATATTGTTACTGTACAGATCTATCTTCAAGAGAGTAGTTTGCATACCATTCTTTTCTTAATGCAGCCTGCTTCAAATAATTATTGTTGTTAATGTTAATAATTATTACGGTTAATGTCAATAATTATTGGTGTTAGTGAAATAGCATCATCACCAACTAAAACTGTATCTTATAGCATGCCGAGTGCTCTTGAATGTAATGCACGCAGTATATGTAATTTCAGTTCTGGCGACAGTGCTTCATGCATTACAGCACCTTTATTCCTTATCGCATAATTAACTCTATGTAGAAGAAATGTGAACAGTTCTGGTGACATTCTAAGAAAATTAAAAGAACTTCTTGGATCTTCCATTTTAAATTATTTTAGCAAGGATGCTGAGCAACTGAGCTGACGTCTTTTCTTCATCCAGTCACGAATCGAAACACGTTTGCTTAAGTCTACAATTACTATAAACGTAGATTTGCATTTTCCTTTACCTCTCTTCTACAATAAGTTGTGTCCCAAATGTTCCTACGCTTCTCTGAAATCCAAAATGATCTTCCCCAAGATTGGCTACTACCAGTTTTTCCATTACTGTTTCCAAAAACACTGATCATGTGAAAACCCAACTTGAAATTTTGTCACGTCATCCTGAAAGCCACTGATCAAGGGAATCAGATAGATGCAGTACTACTTGATTTCTGAAAAGTATTGACTCAGTACCATACATCTAAGTTTTCTTACGCATGAACGTAGTAAGGGAATGGGAGACAGAAAATTGTTCTAAGTCCCTGCAACCTGGTGTTGCTCATGCACATGGAAGTGTCAACATAGCCAGCTGTTAGGTGTAAAAATTTCAACGCAGTTAGTCAGCCACCAACAGTGTGACATCAACACTTCAGTCTCAAAGTGTGAGTGAACTTAGCTAAATAGTATAAGACAAGTGTCGAACAACTTGCCCCCATTACTCTTGTAATATTATGTAAGAAGCACTAGACAGGATGCAACAACATCTGTCAGGGGTTTAAAAGCAGTTATGATACTGAAACAAATTGATTAAGTCAATACAGCAAAACTGAAGACCGCTGATGCCTCATAATGACTGAGACTGATTCAGTTAGGCCTATTACAAATGATGTTATATAAACAAAGCCGCTCTTTGATGCCATAAATACTCCACCGTCCTAGCCTAGAAGTGAGTTTATCATTAGGATTAATGGTGTTCATGTCATTTAAACTTGATTCTCTGATTATTATTGTCATGTTTCACATGGGGAGATGCTTGATAAGAAATAATAAGACACAGGTAAACAAGAACAAGGGTCATTTACAACCACAGTAGGAGAACCTTTCTCAACAAAAAATAATACAGCTTCTCAGATGCTAACAGCATACACATGGAAAACACAGTGAATAAACATAGAGGGACATGAAGACTATATCACTGATAATTCCTAATGTCAGAGGTTGAGCGTTCGGCATAGATGATCAACAGGTACATCTTGGGATATTGCTGGAAAGTCATAGGTCCTGCTGCGGTGGCTTCTGACTGGGCTCTGACTAACGGGCTACTAAGAGCCAGTGCATGAATTGGCCCAGAGCTCTGGTGGAGGGAACTGCCAATGCGTTGGCTTGTGCCACCCTATATAACTGGGGTGTAGAGGAATTCACGCCAATCCAGTTCCACACACAACACGGCAGAGAAAATAAGTCCCTGTTATGGAGGACCTCTGGTGGCTCTTATTCTGTCATCTGTCATCCTTGTTGTGATTGGCGCAGTCTGGGGAGGCAATGCCTTGTCCATGTGCCAGACCATGAGGCTTCAGTGTCTGAGGGGTTGCTGATCCCTTTGGGTGAACTGCTGATACATGGAAATTATATTGTAAGACTTTGTGTAAGATTGTTTCCAATATTGGTTATACTCTGGCTGCCTAATGTGATGAATGTAAATCTGTAGCCAAAGATGACCATGAACAAGCACCCAGTACAGAAGCCACCACTGATGGTTAGTCCTTGAGTTTACAAAGACTGTTCCAGTTCAGGACACCAACTGCTCTGGAATTTCAATATCATTTTTATCAGATGGCCTACCAAGCTGGCAGGCCAGGATCAGCCTTTAACACATCATGGCACCTGACATGTTTCATTTGATGAGACAAAATGGGCAGTGACCTGAGAGGAACAGAGTACTCTTAGGACAGCATGTGAACCAAAAACACACACGCTGTGGTGACAGACTCATCCATAGCAGACCATCCTATGGGAAGTGCCTCCCAAACCATTGGGTGAGCAACCTGCCTGCCACACTACTGTGCTCGGGGCTGATGCAGCGATCTTTGGCAGCCCTTACTCTGACTCTGGATTTAGCAGATTCCAGACAGGCTTACAGCTCCTCATAGCTGATTAGTTCTTGTCTCGTCATAGGGAATGGCGGACAGAAAGAAAGACTGCTTCACAGTACCTTAAAGTTAGTGAGCAGCCAAGTGTGCTTCATACTGTGGCAAATGTTCTGACCTGTCTTCCTTTTCTTCCTAAAATTGTCAAAATGGAGGCAGCAACAAAGAATGTGATGCTGTGGCAGTGCTGTGGGTCATGGAAGCTGATTCCATATCTTAGTTGTTGCCATCTGCATTTGGATGAACCCCTTCAGCAGTTCTGTAAGCTGGTTCATTGACTGTGTCTGTAACTGAAGAAACTGATTTAGATCGAGTGGTGGTGCCACAGGCATTTGCGTTTGTGGCACAGTGGTGGTGCTGTAGTAATTTGCATTGGGGTGTCACTAATTGTGAGGCAGGCAAATGAGGGATTTGGAATGATGGGTTTGACATGGTATATAAACACATAAGAAATCCTAAAACTAATTTATGAACTGCGGCAGCACAGGAAATAAATAGAAAAAGCAAAGAGCACCAATCTATAACAGAATATTTCCACAAGTACGAAAAGTTAAGAAACAAGAAAGCAACGAATAGCAAAGTGACATAGGAAATGATGCAGCACAGTGAGTTTGGGATCCTTGTCACCAGATGTGTACGGGTCATTTGGAGAAAACAGCTCACACACGTCATATTAGGTTTAGGTGCTCTGAGTGGGCCAGAGGAGCTGTGAGAGTGCAAACAAATTAGTGACACACAAATATATACTTCATTGTGCTGTGATACTTAAATAAAGTTGTACAGCAACTCATTGCTGACTAGGCCAAGCTTGTGGTTGGCAGCAAACTTCAAAGTGCTGCCTGTGGTGTCAGTCAGAAATTGTCTCAGAGTGGTAGCTAAGGTTGCATAACACATGCAACTCATCCTAGAGACAGGTAGTGTGAATCATCTCAGGTTTGTTTGGCCCATGGGAGAGTGTCAAGGCAATGCCGATGAAACTGAACTGGCGGACACTTGAAGATATACACAAACTACGCTGGGTAAGGCTACTTATAATTTTGAAGTACTATCTTTAATTGATGGATCTAGGAATGTACTACAATTCTCTACAATTACTCTCTTAGTGATCACGAGAATGGGATTATATTAATTATAGTGTGCTACAGCCATACCACTATAAGCTGTGCTGCATCATCATCATCATCATCATCATCTTGGACAGTTTTCAGCCACTGGCTGGGTCTGTCGGGAACACAAGCCTCTCCATCGTGTTCTGTCTTTCCACCATTCCCCCTCTTCCACCTTCGTCCAGTTCTCTCCTCTTCTCGTCACACATTCCTTCACTCCCTTCACCCATCTATCTCTTGGTCTTCCCCTGGGCCTCTTCCCCTCCAGTTGCAGATCGAACATCCTCTTTGGAATTCTTCCCTCATCCATTCTCTTCATGTGTCCATACCACTGCAGTCTTGATTTTTCTATCCTGTCCTGTACTGGTTCCTCCTTTAGTCTTTCCCTCACATACACATTTCGGAATCTGTCTCGTCTTGTTACACTCAACCTGCTCCTCTGGAACTTCATTTCACTAGCTTGTATTCTACTTCTGTCGCTTTTGTGCATTACCCATGTCTCACTTCCGTATGCCAATGTGGGGACAAAGTAGGTTCGGTATATAATTCCCTTGGATTTCTGTGGCACCTTCTTGCTCCAAATAAGCCCCCTAATGCATTTGAAGAACTGCCCTGCTTTTCTGCACCTTTCATTTATTTCCATTGCGTTTCCCCCCTTACTTTCAATCATGCTTCCCAGGTACTTGAAGTTCTCTACCACTTGTAGTTTTTCCCCTCCACAAGTTATATCCACATTTGGCCTATTCTTCTTCCTTGTTGTGACAATTATTTCACTTTTCTTTGCAGAGAAATGCATTCCATATTGTGCTGCCGTTGCCTCCCATACATCTAACTGCTCTTGCACCTCCTTCTCACAATTTCCCCATAACATCAGGTCATCGGCAAAAAGCACTGCTTTCATTTTATGATCTCCAATTGCATCTGATACTTGCTGTAGGATTTCATCCATAACAATAATAAACAATAAAGGCGAAAGTGCACTTCCCTGTCACAGCCCATTTTCCAGCTTGAACCATGCAGTACGTTCCCTCCCCACTTTCACACAACTCTCACTTCCCTCATACATTTTTCTGACTTTTCGTGTTATCTCTTCATCTATCCCTTTTGCGTTCAGCACATCCCAGAGCTTGTCCCTATAGATACTGTCATACGCCTTCTCAATATCTAAAAAGGCCATGATTAAGTCCTTCCCGTACTCATAGTGCCTTTCCTGCAGTTGCCTTACCGCAAATATGAGGTCCGTTGTTGATCTTCCCGGTCTGAAACCATACTGCTCCTCTTGCAGTCTTCTTTCAATACTGCTTCTTATTCTCTTCTCCAGGATCTTTTCATAGGTTTTTCCACAGTGCCATAGCAGGGTGATTCCTCTGTAGTTCTCCCATCTCCTTTTATCCCCTTTCTTGAAGATCAGGACTATAATTCCTTTCTTCCAATCCTCAGGAATTCTGTTCTCCTTCCACACCACCCTCAGCACTCTATATAGCCACTGGGTTCCTACTTCTCCTGCTGCTCGTATCATATCCACTGTTACTTCGTCCCAACCTGGTGCCTTGCCCCCTTTCATCCTCTTTATGGCTTCTTCCACTTCATTCCAAGTTAGATCATCAATTTCCCCACTATTATAATCGTCTGCTGCCTTAGGCTCTCCATCGCTGTTACGAGGGTCAGTCAAAAAGTAATGCCTCCTATTTTTTTTTCTACGTTTAATTGTCAGGAAATTTAAATGCAATTACATAGGTTGAAAACCACAACATTGAGGATCATTTTGTCATTTTTCAATGTAATCTCCGCCCATCTCTACAGTTTTGGTCCATCTTTGAACAAGGGCGTGTATCCCAGCACGGTAAAAATCACAGCTCTGCTTCCTAAGCCATTGACGCACGGATGTTTTGACGGCCTCCTCATCTTCAAAATGAATCCCACGATGAGCTTCTTTTAGTGGCCCGAACAGATGGAAGTCTGATGGTGCCAGGTCAGGGCTGTATGGGGGATGAGGCAAAACTTCCCATCCAATTTTGACAATCTCGTCAGAGGTGTGACAACTGGTGTGTGGTCTTGCATTGTCATGCAAAAGAAGAACATCTGCCATTGATTTTGTTGGGCGAACTCGCTGAAGACGTGCTTTAAGTTTGTTGAGGGTTGTGACGTATTGAACAGAATTTATTGTGCATCCCTGCTCCAAAAAATCAACCAGAATCACACCCTCTGTATCCCAGAAAACTGTTGCCATAACTTTCCCTGCCGATTGCACAGTTTTGAATTTTTTCTTCCTCGGCGAGCTTGTGTGACGCCACTCCATTGACTGCCTCTTTGATTCGGGTTCAAAAAAATGCACCCATGTTTCGTCCCCGGTCACAATTTTTTTCAGAAACTCATCTCCCTCCAAACGGAAGCGCTGCAAGTGTTGGGAGGCTATTGTTTTCCTTGCCTCTTTATTCTGATCGGTTAACATTCTTGGAACCCACCGTGCACAAACTTTTGAGTACCCCAATTGTTTAATAATCGTGATCACACTGCCTTTACTAAGAGAAATAATGCGACACACTTCATCTGCAGTCACCCGACGGTCACCACGAATGATGTCATCAACTTGCTGAATGTTGTGTGGAGTCACTGCACTCACCGGCCTGCCGCTCCGCTTTTCGTCAGTCAACGGTGTTTGCCCTTCAGCTTCCTTACAACGACGAACCCATCGTCTAACAGTGCTGACATCCACTGTCACAACACCATACACCTTCTTCAGTCTTTCATGAATGCGTATGGGCGTTTCACCTTCTGCATTCAAGAATTCAATCACACAACGCTGTCTCAAACGAACATCGATGTCGGCCATCTTACAAACTTCTGCTGTGCTGCCACCTGTTGACACAGAAAGTTACTACTGCAGTGGATTTCAGAAGAAGGTTTGAGGAATGGCGGCAAATTCAAATTTTTCACTTAACTTAATTTCTTTAAGTAGAAAAAAAATGGGAGGCATTACTTTTTGACCGACCCTCGTAGTTACCTGCTTGGCGGCATTCAACAGATCTTCAAAGTACTCCTTCCAAATCTTTTTGAGCTCATGCATTTCCTCCACAACTCTTCCATTATTATCCATGATCCTCAGGCACTCGCTTCTGTTGTTCCTCTTATTTCTTACCATGGTGTAAAGTACTTTTTTGTTTCCTTCACTGTCCTCTTCTAACATTCTTGTCCATTTTTCCATCCACTTCTTCTTCTCCGCCCTTACTATGGTCTGTGCCGCTTTCTTGCTTTCCTTATATTTTACCCTAGCTTCCTCTGTTCAGGTCTGGAACCATTCTCTGAAGGCTTTGTTCTTTCGAAGTACTGCCTCTTTACATAAGTTGTTCCACCATGGGGTTTCCTTACTTCTCCTCTTTGTGCTAGTTCTTCCGCACACAGTCTCAGCTGCCTCAACTAGAGCCCTCTTAAAATCTCCCCATTCTTCTTCCACTGTTCTCTGACCTTCCTTTGGCAGCTTTTTCCTGATCAGTGTCTGGTACTGGGTCCTCCATTCATCCTCTTTCAGCATCCATGTCTTCAACCTTTTCTCCTGTATGTCTGTTGCCCTCCTATCTTTTTTCTCTCTCAGGGTGGCTACCAACAGCCGATGGTCACTGTCTAAGGCCTCAGATGGAATGACCTTAACATCTGTGAGGCTGCTCATCATCTGCCTATCCACTAGTACATAGTCTACTGCTGAAGTTTGGGACCAGTCTCCACTGTACCAAGTTATTTTGTGGCTACTTCTCTTCTTGTACCAGGAATTTGCGATCGCCAGCCCATTCCTCTTGCAGAATTCCAGCAACAATTTTCCTTCTCTATTTCGGTTCCCCCAGCCCTCTGGTCCCATTATCTCCTCGAATCCTTTCCTGTCTGTGCCAACATGTGCATTGAGGTCCCCTATTATAATCTGATTACCTCCATTTAGCTGCTTTTGCATGTCATCTTCAAATTCCTCCTTCTCCTTTTTTGTACACCCCACCTGTGGGGCATATGCTTGGATGATTTCAATGCTTTTTCCTTTCACTTGTACTCTGGCTTTTATCATTCGATCATTGATACCTTCCACCTCCTCCTGCAGACCCTCTCTGACCACTATTGCCACTCCATTTCTTCCCCTCTCATTCCCTATCCAGTACAGTTTACATCCTTTACTTAGTGGTTTTTCACCAACTCCTCTCCACCTAGTCTCAGCAAGTCCCAAGATGTCCAATTTCCTCCTTTCCATCATTTCTACAATTTCTTCTAACTTCCCAGTTAGAGTCCTTACGTTTAAGGTGCCCAGTCGTAAACCATCTCGTAATCCTTTTCCATTGCTTGGTCGGTTTCCTTTAAATCCGTTCTGTGATCCGAGGCATGTTCCCTTTTTGAAAGCAGTTGATTTATCCACTACTGGCTTGCTAGGCCTATCGCAGCTTCACGTTTCAGGGTTCCCATAGGGCCTTCCCAGCTACCGTAGCGGTCCTGGGGCACACGAAGTCCCTGCTGTACATCGCCCTATAGGCAGTCCCCTACTTTGTGCCGTTGCCCATCTCCCACGACTTGGACGAGGGGTTGGACTTATGGGAGACAGCTGTGCTGCAGATAAATGTAAAATCAGTCATTTCTGTATTGCTCGAGGTTATGTAAATGATCAACACATTTTTTTCAGTTTATCACCATGATTCAATAAAGTTATGATCCCTTTTTATAAAAAAAATAATCACAATAATTGTATCAAGTTTAGTTCTTAACATGACCATTAGTATACATACTCATGGCTGACACAACCACACATTATACAGTATCAGATTTTTACAATGCAAATGTTACAAAAGTGTTCCTACAATGGTCAGTTAATTAAACTTATAATTAAAAGTTATAGCTTTTACAATAACTTAATGACATCGATACAGTTTACTGATTGCCTGGAAATGTAAATCACAGATACAATATTCAAAGTTTCTTTGTCATTAAAATTTTTGAAATCAGTACAGTTAACAACAATTTTTAATCAAACTATATAATACATACATCAAGCTGAAATGTCCTAACATGTTAACAAAATCATATATGAAAGTACTATGTTTTACATAAGTTGTTTTGATAATGTATAGTTGAACATTCTTTTTAATAGAAACATTTTCATGTTGATTTTACCCAATTCTAGCACAAAAATAATATTTTTTTGCAAGTTTTATAAGATTTTATACTTCTTTACAACACTGGATAATGAACAATAAAGTATTGACAGTAGCTATAAAAAATCACACTGTTTGTGTTCTTGGATCAGCTACTACATTAAGAATATATATCAAGTAGTAAACGAAAAATGTCTTTGTCCATTACACTACACGTCTCATCCCCAGTAACTTAGTATAAACCCTGTCTCACATGGAGTGTGATCAAGGGCACTGACTTTCCAAAATTTCTGTGTGTGCATATCAGTGGGGGAATGTAACAAATGTTTTCTGAGGAGTCTCAATATTTTTTGAAATGATTACCATTCATTTGTAATCTTTTATGAATGTTGCCTGTGTCATAAAAATCTGTGCTGTGACGAAGTAAAATATACCGGTTCTATACCTAAGCATACACTGAGACTGTCACCTCAGTCAGTAACACAGCTGACTTAAACAGAAATGAGATCACATAAGTGATAAGGGCCCATCTGCAAAAATAAATCTCCTGACCTGCCTAACATAAAATGTATACCCTGTCATTAACTAACATAGCTTTCATTACAGCAGGTAGAAGTAGAAATTTTATGGAGTGTGTTGTAAAATCCCATACACAAAGAGTTCATTTGTTTACCATAATCAAAGTATTAAACAAAAATTATTAATATCGACAAATGTTATTACAATTTAAATACATTGCATATATTGACAGTCAATACTAATAAGCACAGGCCTATAGTTCTATCTGTTGTTTGATTGATTTGTACTTATAAAACCTCACTGTAATCACCTTGACCTCTGGTGAAACTGGACCGTGCAGTGTACTACAAAACGGTAGTGCTTCGACAGTGTGTGTAGATCAGTGTTGTGTACGTCGTGAAAACGTAACCGTCGACGACGCCACATTTATAGACAAGAAAGGAAACCCACAAGTGAATAAAGATGCCTCAACAGTGGACAAAGTTCAGTGCTTGATAAACAGTGATAATTCAAATAACAAAAACAGTGCATCTAAAATTGTAGTAGACGGCAACACGTGTACACAAAACACGCGTGGTTGCGTAAGAAAAAGTTCCGATCGCGTACGTAAACAAACACAACGGAAAGATAACGTAAAAATATTTGGAGACAGTCATGCTCGCAATATTTCGACATGCATGTTGAACTCTGCTCAAGATGGTTCGTGTATATCAGCAATTGTTAAACCAGGTGCAAAATTCGTGAATGTGGTAGTAGACATACACACAGAATGTGCTAAATTCACGGAAAAAGACCGTGTTGTGATAATCGCAGGAGCAAACGATGTTTATTGCAACGAGGCCAGCACTTTCATTAAAAAGCTACTCGTATTGCTGCAGTTATTACAGCATACAAACATAATACTAACAACTGTGCCCACGAGATATGACCTGGCAGACTGGTCTTGTGTGAACAGAGAAATTCGCCTAACGAATAGTAAACTGAAACACTTTTGCACTAAGTTTACGAATGTGACACTACTGGATACAGATAGGTATGAGAGACACTGCTTCACAAAGCATGGACTACATCTAAATCAGTTTGGCAAAAATAAACTAGTAGCAGACATTGCAAAAGCTTTTCATGAAATAATAGGCCTAAACAATAACGATCATGAAAGCTGACCAGTCATAGCCTTAACTAACGAGGGAAACTAGTGAGCTGGGCCAACTCTAGCAGGATTTGGTCCAGTAACAAAAATCTGCAACAAGTAATTAATACACAAACGAAAGTTCACTCAAACAGCAATACAATTAAAGACAAACAAAAGTTAACAGTGTTTCATCAGAACATAAGAGGCCTATACTGGAAGCTGGATCAGTTCACAGCAAATATAGAAGACACAAAAGGTATAAACAGTGTCCACATTCTGTGTCTAACAGAACACCACATCACTGCTGGTATTGAAGTGGCCCCTATTCCCAACTATGTTTTGGCAATGTATTATTGCAGGAACTATATGGACAAAGGAGGAGTAGCTGTATATGTAAAAAACAATGTCTTGTTCACGGCACTAGATGTACGAAGATTCTGCTTTGAGCTACATTTTGAAGTATGTGCTATAGAGGTGCCAGACGCTGTCTCCAGATTAACAGTTGT
This sequence comes from Schistocerca americana, assembly GCF_021461395.2. Taxonomy (NCBI): domain Eukaryota; kingdom Metazoa; phylum Arthropoda; class Insecta; order Orthoptera; family Acrididae; genus Schistocerca; species Schistocerca americana. Next base: position 185,784,449 of record NC_060126.1, read on the forward strand.
GGCAGTTTACAGGGCACCATCTGGAAATTTTAAAGTGTTTGTTAAACAATTAGATACTCTTTTGTTGTACTTAAGTAGAAAAAATAGGGGCATGGTAGTTGTTGGGGATTTTAACATAGATTTCTTGGTTAATTCTCCCTGCAAGGTGGAGTTTGAAAATCTCATGTGCACGTACAACCTTGTTCCCGTGGTTAGCTCGCCCACCAGAACCACAACCTCTTCCAGTACTCTCATTGATAACGTTTTTGTTGATCAGAGTAAAGTCAACCATATTAATATTGAAATGGTTATAAATGGTCTGTCTGACCATGACGGACAACGAGTTACTTTCAACAGCTTGGGAATTCCTCTGAGTAACACCTCACTTAGATGGAAAACAGTAAGGAAAATAAGTGAGGAAGCTATTCAAACGTTCAGATCATGTCTTCAGCATACTGACTGGACACCTGTTTATCTAGCAGAAACTGCTAATTCAAAATACAATTTATTCACAAATGAGATAGCAGGTATCTTTGAAAGTGTATTTCCAAAAAAGTCATACAGAGTCCAACCTGCAAGGGCTGCAAAAAAACCATGGCTCACTAAGGGCATCATAGCTTCCTGTCAGAGAAAAAGACAACTCTACATAGCATCAAAGACTTCTAACAACCCTGCTCAGCTAAAACATTATAAACTCTACTGTAAAATTCTTGCCAAAGTAATTAAAAACACTAAAAGTATGTGTATAGCATCTGAAATTACTAATTCTGAAAATAAAATTAAAACAATCTGGAATGTGATAAAGAGAGAAACAGGGACTGTAAACTACACCAAAGACAAAAATATTGTTTTAACTATTGACAACTCAGAGATAACTAATAGTGAGGAAATTGCTGAAATCTTTAACCAACATTTTTTAACTGTCCCAACACAGATAGGTTGCCATGGTTCTGTAGATAAAGCTGCCCATATAATGAAAAATAATTTTCCAGAACCTTTCAGTCAAATAAGTGTGCTTCCCAGTACTGCCAATGAAATCAAAAAAATCATACAGTCTTTGAAAAATAAACATTCTGCTGGTATCGACGATATTTCAAGCAAGCTGTTGAAGGCTTGCTGTAGTGAAGTGACCGAAGTTTTGTCTCACATCTGCAACACATCCATGCAACTAGGAGTGTTTCCAGATAGAATGAAATACTCTGTTGTCAGGCCCCTGTACAAAGCAGGGGATGTTACAAATGTGTCAAACTATCGCCCTATCTCTCTATTAACAACATTTTCAAAAGTCCTAGAAAAAGCTCTGTACAACAGGATTGTGGCACACCTTGGTGACCTGAACATCATTAACAGTCAGTAGTTTGGTTTTCAAAAGGGAGTTTCAATAGATAACGCAATTTTCTCATTCACAAATGATGTTCTAGAGCCTATAAACAGCAAGAGGCTGCCAATTGGTGTCTTATGCGACCTATCAAAGGCGTTCGACTGTGTAGATCACCAGATACTCTTCAAGAAGGCCTGTCATTATGGAATTACAGGACCTGTAGGGAACTGGTTAAAATCGTACCTCGAAAATAGGAAGCAGAAGATTATTCTAGATGTTTCAGATAGTGTATCACAATATACAGTGGACTCTGAGTGGGGAATTGTGCAGCATGGAGTGCCACAGGGATCAGTGCTTGGGCCCTTGCTGTTCCTCATATATGTTAATGACCTGCCTTTATCCATCAATAAGAAGTGTAAATTTACAATGTTCGGTGATGATACGAGCATTGTGGTGGATAATGTGTCAGCTACTGACTTAGAATCCGAGGTCAATGATATCCTTAAAGAAGTTCTGGGTTGGTTTAGTATTAACTCCCTTTCAATAAACCTGAAAAAAAACCAATTTTATCCAGTTCCAGACAACCCACAAAAACCCAAAAGAAATAGTTATCACACAGAATGATCAGATGATAAAGCAAGTATACTTATCAAAATTCCTAGGCGTATACGTGGACAGTAGGCTGAACTGGCAACATCACGTTCTACAAACACTAAAACGGCTGACGTCGGCAACATTTGCTTTACGAATTTTGTCACACTTCAATGACATTACCATCTCAAAGTCAGCTTACTTTGGCTATTTTCATTCAGTCATGTGTTATGGCATCATCTTCTGGGGCAATACACCTGCCGCAAAGAAAATCCTCACAGCACAAAAAAGAGCAATAAGAATCATTTGTGGTGTACCCCCACGAACCCCATGTCGAAATCTTTTTAAACGACTTGAAATACTGACAGCAACATCTCAGTACATATATTCACTGATGTGCTTCATAATAAATAACCCCACTCTGTATGAAACGAATTGCCTACATCATGAACATAACACCAGAAGAAAAGAGGATTTCCACTGTGAGTTAAAGAACTTGACACTTATTCAGAAAGGGGTAAAGTACGCTGGAACGAAAATTTTCAATTCCCTACCCAACAGCATCAAAAGTATAAGGAGTAGTACATCAGTATTTAAACGTAGCTTGAGAAATTATTTACTTGAGACCTCACTTTATTCACTAGAGGAATTCTTTCAGAGAAATAAGTAAAACCCAGATTGGAAAGGTGTTTTTAAATTTTTTGACACTGTTTACTGTTAAACTAATGTAATAATGCCCTAATGTAAAAATTCCTGTTTTTCTCATTTCCATTTTTGGGTCACTTTTAAACCCAAAGTGGGGAGTTTTGATTACTGTTCAAGGTTAAAATAGATGCAATAATGCCCTAAATATGAAACTGCTATCTTCACATTTATGTTGACTAGTTTTTAAGCTAATAAGTGACTTTTGTGCACTGTTATTAATACTATAACAATGTCTTTATTCTATGTATTTTATTATGTACATTGACATGTTCCACATCTGAGTGACTTGCTCACATGTACAGATCTATGGAACAAGTATATAAATAAATAAATCACTAGCATCAATAGTAGATCACTGTGGGTACTGTGGAGGATGAGTTTACTTACTCTGTCTTGGATCACAGAATTCCACTGATAGTTCTCTGTAAGCATGTGTTTCAAAAATAAGCATTATGCTGAAGAAACAGCTACAGGAATAGTTAAAAGCAGGTAAAATTTTGTGCATTAATCTGGAATGCTACAGCTACAATTGAATTCTCTGTTATTATAAGTTTTGTTAATCAACTACTGAGGTTAATGAGGCTTTTTCTTTTTTCAGAGCTTCTTTGGTCTAGGAATTTACTGGATAAATCCTCCTCATATTCATTTTGAAGAATTGTTAGTGCATTGTGAATCTCTTCATTGGAAGCAGAATTTATAAAATTTTGAAGGAATGGTTAACATTATGCGCGTACCCACAAATTTGCCCATTTACTTGGTTGCAGTGATGTCCAGACAGCCATTGAGATGTCCCATTTCCTTGCCATAGATGTAGCCAATGATATTGCTTCTTAAAAATTGTGTCGATAGCAAGATAAATTATCAGCTGCATCTGAAAAAGAGAACATGCTCCATCAAATTCTACATCTTCCGATTGCATAATCTGAGACTAAATTGCAAAGGTTCAATTGCAGCGCTATGTGAAAAATGAATTCACTTTTCTCTAATTGGTTTTTCAAAATAACAGCTTGTTCTCTTTATTCTCTTTACTTAGATGTCTATATTGCTTTTTATGGAACCTTAAGTAGTTAACTTTGAGGTTCGCCGATGACATTGTAATTCTGTCAGAGGCAGCAAAAGACTTGAAAGAGCAGTTGAATGGAATGGACAGTGTCTTGAAAGGAGGATATAAGATGAACATCAACAAAAGCAAAACGAGGATAAAGGAATGTAGTCGAATTAAGTCGCGTAATGCTGAGGGAATTAGATTAGGAAATGAGACACTTAAAGTAGTAAAGGAGTTTTGCTATTTGGGGAGCAAAATAACTGATGATGGTCGAAGTAGAGAGGATATAAAATGTAGACTGGCAATGGGAAGGAAAGCGTTTCTGAAGAAGAGAAATTTGTTAACATCGAGTATAGATTTAAGTGACAGGAAGTCATTTCTGAAAGTATTTGTATGGAGTGTAGCCATGTATGGAAGTGAAACATGGACGATAAATAGTTTGGACAAGAAGAGAATAGAAGCTCTCGAAATGTGGTGCTACAGAAGAATGCTGAAGATTAGATGGGTAGATCACGTAACTAATGAGGAAGTACTGAATAGGTTTGGGGAGAAGAGAGGTTTGTGGCACAACTTGACCAGAAGAAGGGATCGGTTGGTAGGACATGTTCTGAGGCATCAAGGGATTACCAATTTAGTATTGGAGGGCAGCATGGATGGTAAAAATCGTAGAGGGAGACCAAGAGAAGAATACACTAAGCAGATTCAGAAGGATGTAGGTTGCAGTAGGTACTGGGAGAGAAAGAAGCTTGCACAGGATAGAGTAGCATGGAGAGCTGCATCAAACCAGTCTCAGGGCTGAAGACCACAACAACAACAACAAGTAGTCTAGTGGACACAAGGATAACGAATGGCTTTTACGGACTGGTATCTTGAAGATGAATGTGTTGGGCCATACTTTTTTAAGATACCGTAAAATGAGGCGAATCCGATCAAAAACGGCGGTTTTTGTTAAATTTTGTCCATTCTGCTGTGGTATCGGAATAAAAATTCGGTGTGTTAATTTCACAAACTTGATAACGATATATTTAAGTATCACGTTATTTTTTGTTTGCAACTACAGTTATTATTTTAAGTTAATTGTTGATCGGTTTCACCTCCTCAGTTGGGGCGAATCCGATCACCATTGTATTTTGTAGACAGGAACGGAATCAGACTTCCAGTGGAGTGAATCTGACCACTATTTTGATTTTTTAAAAATATATTGCTGTATTTGCAACAAAATTTTACAAGTTCTTGACTAAACAAAATTTTACAAGCACATTAAACTTGAGATTTTTGCTATAAAAACACCTGCATTTGACAAACAAATATTAATTTTTGTTTATTGTATGTCATAATGAATGCGAAAAGTATTTACTCAATGTTATAATCGCCTGTCCCTTCAAAACTAAATTTACCTCGCCTTCTATGCCCTGGAACAATTTTTTTAATAATTTGGGCTCTTTGTACCTTAGTTGCATCGCCAGTTTTTGGAAAGACAAAATAAACATTACCATCACGAACTTTCTTTCTCTGAAATGTCATTTCTTAGGTGTCATTAGAGATGCTTCCAATTTTACCAAAAAAACTTGAACGTTTTTTTTTTATAGGAAATTTTACTATGGTGAAATAATTTTCTTTAAATTCCTGCCAATCTTTATCCTTCTCCTTGTCCATTTCTTCATTTTCATTTAACTCGTGACGTCCTAGATCACTGTTAGATGTTCCGGATAGGAACTTCCAGCTTGCCCATTTTCATTGAAGTCGCTGCTAACTATTCCTCTTCCTGGAGTTAATGTTAAACGCTTTGCCTGGCAAAAGGCTACATCAAGTGGCTGACACAAATGAGTAGAATTAGGTGCTAGAAGAACAAATTTAATGTCCTGTTGCTGGCACTTTATATCAAAGATATCACGTTATATGACAGATGACTCACCTATAATCACTTTAAGTCCCTCTAATTGCTGGGATAAGGCAAGACAATTTCAACAAACCATGATTCAAACATTGTTAGGTCAAATCAACCACTTTGATTCGTATTATAACCTGCACTAGTTATGTCCCCTTTAGTCCAAGTATCGTAGAGGTGTTTATCCCTATAAACTGTGTATGGTGGGAAGACTGAGCCGTCGGCAACTGCTGCTGTCATCACACTGATACTTAGAACTATCTATTATCCTTTCAGGATGTCTTGTGCCTCGCTTCACTATTACTTGCACTTGTCCAGGATCATCACAAAAGTTTGTTTCGTCATAGTTTATAAAGTTGGAGGGAGGGACACCACTCAAGGTCACTTCAAGTTTTTAAAATAATCAATCACTGTTTTTCTGGTAACTGCTGCCGTTGCCCTCTCCACATTTTCACTTACTCTAACCATTAGATCTTTAGTTCTTTTCAGTAAAGATTTTACCCACTTGTGCCCAAGTCGATTGTCACGAAATCATTTTTCAATCCTCCATGCTCGATTGAGATATGCCTGTACAATGCCCCTAACATCATTATTCCTCAAAGGAAACCCCAATTTCCCACAACACAATAGCCCTTCAACTAGGCTATTTTCCTCACTATTGGTTAACGCTGGTTAGCCGCCTATATATTTGTAACTTTCCTTGAGTTTGTCATTTTATGTAGTATATGGATCTGCATATTGCTCTAAAGCTTTCCGGATGCTTAATTTTCCTGATTTGACAGCTTTCACCGCATTTAGAAGAAATTCTAGTTTGTAGTTAGATTTCCATGTTGGTCCCAGAACCTTTTGGTGTACTCGCATGATCGGATTCACCCTACAAAAATGCAATTTTGTATTCAGGCCTGCATAGTGACTAAGCAGTATTAACAAAAAAAAAAAAAAAACAAAAAAAAAACTGTATCACTTAAGACGTTCATATGCAAGAAATAATATTGCAGCTTACCAGTTACACTTCGGAAGTAACAGGCGCCAGCAGAAGTTTTCGCACTATTGCGTTGACTACACGAGTATAGCACAAGAATCACACACCTACTGACAATGCGATTTGCTGACTGTGCGGACTCCAGCACGCCATTGTTGTTGATGGATTATCAAGAATTCACGACAATGGTCAGCTGCAGTGCATATCCAAACGTGGTAAAGCCGATAAATGATCGGATTGATATCACCTGATCCAATTCACCTCATTTTACGGCACAAGAAGATACCAGAGATTCCCATCTTTTAATTCTATGACTGATGAAAAGATACAACACTACTGTGTCGTTAAAGGACCTAACTTCTTGAATTCCACATATATCATTGTTAAGTGCTAGACTTAAAGCGTGCACTGCATAATGCACATATTTTGCAGTCTTTTGTCTTTGTTGTATTCTCGTTCTGATAGCTTTGGGTACCCCTGACATATTGGCGCAACCGTCATAACCCTGATGCAGCACTGAGTTAAAAAGCTCCTTTTTCATCTATTGCGCTTAGTATTTCATTTCCTATTCCTAATGCACTTTGATCTTTCATTTCGTGAAAACTTAAAACTCTTCCATTAATTTCATGTCACAAGGCTTTCCACAGTAACATACAGGGTGGCGCACGAAATGTGTTACCATTTTGTTTTTGAATATAAACTTTAATGTCAATACAATCTGAAAGGAACATAAACTACAATGAAGAGCCGTCCATGGAGATTTGTTCAAACTCAGCACATGCTCAATATGTCCACCATTTCGTTTCCTAACTTCCTTCAAACGAACACTGAAGTTTGTGGTTACCCTATGGCACCCGTCTTCCGTAATTTCACTGCAAGCTTGAAGAATAAGTCTTCTGAGCTCCATTAAATCACGTGGACGTTTCGGGAAAATTTTTTCCTTTAGGTACTCCCAAAGAAAAAAGTCACATGGATTGAGGTCTGGACTATTGGGGGGCCAATTTCATCTGTCATTGAAGCGACCACCTGAGTGAAATGATCCGCATGTCGAAATGCTCGTGTAAAAACTCCAACACAGTGTTTGCAGTATGTGGCCTTGCTCCATCTTGCATGAACCACAGCGTTTTGAAGGGCAAGGCAGTAGCAAGAAGCTGTGGAATGAAGCTATTGCGAAGCATGCTCAAATAACGGTCGCTACTCACAGTTTCTTCAAAGAAAAAGGATCCAATAAGTCCGTGACTGGAAATTGTTGCCCACGCTGTAATCCTCGGAGCATAATGTTGTCGTTCATGAAGCACTTGTGGGTTTTCAGTGGCCGAAAAGCGTACATTTTGTTTGTTAACCACACCGTCTAAATGAAAATGCACCTCGTCTGAAAACCAAACGTTGTTGAGAGTTTCTTCCCTATCCTCCGCCCACTGAGCAAACAGTAGTCTCTGCTGCTTGTGTTCTTCAGTGAGCTTCTATGCACAGGTCATCTTGTATGGGTACATATGGAGCTCACTTTTAAGAATGCATTGAACGGAGTGTCTGGATATTCCCAGTTGCACTGCTGCCTTTCTACACGATTTCCCGGGACTTCTCTGTACAGCAACTCGTACCGCTTCAATATTCTCCGGCGAACAAACAGGCTTAGGCCGAGGTCGCTTCGCTTCCAATACTGTTCCTTCCTATACAAATTTATCGTACAACCTATGGATGGTCTTCTTGCAAAGGACCCATCGTGTGTTAAACTGTTGTCGAAAACGCCTCTGAGTCACAACAAGGCTTTTCATTTCATGAAAAAGTAACACAATTGGCGATCGTTGCTGTGTCGTCAGTCTTCCATTGTCAGCCATTGCTGCTTACTAGTCTCCTAGCGGCAGTATCGTGAATTACACGTCATTTCGTAACTCATTTGTTTTTCCAAGCTCTGCTGGTACTGCTAATGCGCATCGTAAATTGTGAAAGGAAGAATTGGTAACACATTTCGTGCGCCACCCTGTATCTAAATATCTGAGGTAACTGATCTCTTTTTGTAATGTCCTACGTTGCATTTGTAATAACAGAAAATAATGAGGCAACGTTAATGTCGTTAATACTTTCTTTCTCACCTACGTGGGATAGGACATTTTGAATTAAAGGGCCAAGGTACTATTGTGTACAGGCCAACTTTTGTTTATTTAATAGATTGCGTAATACTTGATTGTACTTTGTGAGAAGTTTGATGGTTGCTAAAAAGTTTCCACTGTTTGATTTTCCTATTTGCCTCCAATGTCCCAGAAAAAAGGAGGGGGTGGGATGGGGACAAGTCGGTCAGAATTCAAATCGCCATATAGAATTTTTATCCAATTGGTAGTTTTTGATATGTTTCGTTGTCACCAGATAAAAAACCCACCCTGTATACATTTGCTTTCTTATAGGTCTATTATGACAAGGATGGTACACAGTAGAAATAACCTTTTTACAAAGAAACAATCTTTGGCCGCATATGGGATGCTTAAGTCCAGTACTTGTTTAATATTCTGATAGTGAGGAAACACAGTTTTTGAGAAAATCCTTAGTGTACATACACATACATCAAGAAGAGGAGTGGCCAAGAACGTTGGGAGGCGAAATTTTGACGTTTTCTGTGCTACAATCTGTTAATGTCAGCCGCGGTTTTATTTTGGATATATAATTGTCAGCCGTTTTGAGGAGATGGAACTGACATTATATTAATTTAGTTTGTCTAAAACGTTTTCGTTACCTGCACTACCACAGCTCTTTGTTAAGCAACGGAAAACAAAAAAAAAGATACATTTTTCATATTTTTCACAGCCAAACTTTCTTGAAATAACCAGAAACACTTATTTCCTTCCGAAAAACCGTATTACTCTACGATAATCGAGGTATTTAAAACACACACACACACGATGGTGACTGTCCGTTGCAGAATTCGGGCGGTTTTACTCAGGTAGGCTGCCAACCAGGATGCTATAACAGAAAAGTATCGGAATAAAATTTGGTACTGATGTTCTTTCAAAGGGACAGAGGGCCAAAGGCTTAAATTTAAAGGGAACACACAGAGCGCAATACTGCTGCGGTCGTTCCACTTTGGAGATCAATGGCTCCTCCTTACGAGGCTCTTAAAAGGCTTGAAACGTTCTTATTGCGCCGGGGTCACGGCAACCATTCATGCTTTAAATTACACCCCTGCAATGTCGGCGTGATTTGTGCGGTGGACTCAAAGGAACAGTTAGTTTCGTGTAAGGAGCTGTGTTTCTCTGAACTGACGGTGAGTTGGGTATTCCAGTTGCTAACAGAGGCCCGACCAAAATTTTTTGTGCAGTCTTCTCAAGGAAATTGCATGGAGCTCTCAATCACTAGATGTACGAATGACAGGGGAAAGTTTTGTACCTAAAGGAAAGTGAACCTAGGAACACTCGATGCTTTTTGGTCGGTACTTTATTCGAGTGACTAATTTTAGAATCACATGAACGAATGCGCGCTAGAGACCGCCATAAACAGTTTCCGCCAGTAAGCACAGCTTTTGTTGTTCTTAGACATGAGGCGGCGTTTTTTACAGGATTTGTAAATATTCGCATTCCACACATTAAATACCGTATAACGTATTAAAGCTGTTTGGAATGTGTTGTTAATTCTTCAGGTACAACTTTTATAGTGAGTAAAATGATATATATTATTAGAACTATTTATATAACTTGGGGACAGTTAAGTCATCTTCATCGATCGTTCAGCATCCTGTACCTCGAAACACAAGGATGTCTTTTACCTTGGATCATGTGGTACTTGCAAACAAAATAAGTTCCTTCAATTCCTCAATAATTTTACCTATCTTGGAAAAGAAAATTTGTGATAGTCCCCAGCAACTTCTACTACAAAATATATTTACCTTCGAAATGGTTTTTGATCATGCAAGCTTAACTGTTAAGCTTGGCAAAACATGATAACTTACAATAAAAAAGAAAACGCTTCCTAATGTTCTGCAAAATTTGGCAGAAGTTTAGGAACTATTTTCTCTTTTAATACTTCTGCTTAATTTGATTTCGTTTACTGATCATTAATTTGTAGCAGAATAATTATGTAATAGATAGCAATTAAATGCAGTATTGCAATATTTTCTAGACTATGACACTTATGAATTTTAACAGAAGTTTGATTCCAGGTGCAAGACCATGTTGTATGGTGGTAAAAACCTTAATCTTCTGGAGTTATTTCTGTAGCCGCAGAAAAATATTGCAGCACATAAAAAGTAAATGCCATCATTTGAATATGGAATATGATAATCCACTCTAAAATAAAAAAAAACGACGCACCACGAATGGGACAGAAATGGACGGTCGGGATGTACAAGGGAAAGAGCTTCACAAATTGAGCGAGTCAGTAACACGTTGTTCCACATCCGGCACTTATGCAAGCAGTTATTCGGCTTACTATTGATTGACAGAGTTGTACGTCCTTCTAAGGAGAATCGTGCCAAATTCTGTCCAACTGGTGCGTTAAATTGTCAAAATCTCGAGATGGTTGGAGGGCCCTGCCCATAAGGCTGCAAACGTTATCTCAGTTGGGAGGAGATCCGGTGACCTTGCTGGCCAAGGTAGGGTTTGGCGAGGGTGAAAACGAGTAGTAGAAATCTAGCCGACTCGTAAGACCAGGATGGCTTACCATGAATGGCAACAAAACGGCGTGTACAATGTCTTCGACGTACCGCTGCGTTATGAGTGCCATGGATGACAAGCAAAGGAATCCTGCTATGAAATGAAATGCCACACCAGACTATCACTCCTGGTTGTTGGACCTTAAGGCGTGCGATGGTCAGGCTGTCATTCCACAGCTGACCTGGCCGTATACAGAAGCGTTTTTGCTGGTCGTGAGGGTTCACTTCGAAGTGGGACTCATCACGATGACAATTCTACTCCAGTCAACGAGATTATAGTTTTCATGTACATCACGTCTACCGATAATTCCTTCGTGGTGTGTCTCTTTTTTCTCTTGATTTTTGCAAGTGTCTTCTTGCAACTGGATATATATACAGGGTGGTCCATTGATCGTGACCGGGCCAAATATCTCACGAAATAAGCGTCAAACGAAAACACTACAAAGAACGAAACTGGTCTAGCTTGAAGGGGGAAACCAGATGGCGCTATGGTTGGCCCGCTAGATGGCGCAGCCATAGGTCAAACGGATATCAACTGCGTTATTTTAAAATAAGAGCCTCCATTTTTTCTTACATATTCGTGTAGTACGGAATGAAATATGAATGTTTTAGTTGGACCACTTTTTTCGCTTTGTGATAGATGCCGCTGTAATAGTCACAAACATATGGCTCACAATTTTAGACGAAGAGTTGGCAACAGGTAGGTTTTTTAAATTAAAATACAGAACGTAGGTACGTTTGAACATTTTGTTTCGGTTGTTCCAATGTGATATATGTACCTTTGTGAACTTATCATTTCTGAGAACGTATGCTGTTACAGCGTTATTACCTGTAAATACCACATTAATGCAATAAATGCTCAAAATGATGTCCGCCAACCTCAATGCATTTGGCAATACATTCCTCTAAACAACGAGTAATTCGCCTTCCGTGATGTTCCCACATGCATTAACAATTCGCTGACACATGTTGTCAGGCGTTGTCGGTGGATTACGATAGCAAATATCCTTCAACTTTCCCCACAGAAAGAAATCCGGGGACGTCAAATCCGGTGAACGTGCGGGCCATGGTATGGTGCTTCGACGACCAATCCACCTGTCATGAAATATGCTATTCAATACCGCTTCAACCGCACGCGAGCCTTGTGCCGGACATCCATCATGTTGGAAGTACATCGCCATTCTGTCACGCAGTGTAACATCTTGCAGTAACATCGGTAGAACATTACGTAGGAAATCAGCATACATTGCACCATTTAGATTGCCATCGCCGGCCGGGATGGCCGAGCGGTTCTAGGCGCTACAGTCTCGAACCGCGCGACCGCTACGGTCGCAGGTTCGAATCCTGCCTCCGGCATGGATGTGTGTGACGTCCTTAGGTTAGTGAGGTTTAAGTAGTTCTAAGTTCTAGGGGACTGTTGACCTTAGAGGCTAAGCCCCATAGTGCTCAGAGCCATTTGAACCAAGATTGCCATAGATAAAATGGGGGCCAATTATCCTTCCTCCCATAATGCCGCACCATACATTAACCCACCAAGGTTGCTGATGTTCCGCTTATCGCAGCCATCGTGGATTTTCCGTTGCCCAATATTGCATATTATACCGGTTTACGTTACCGCTGTTGGTGAATTAGGCTTCGTCCCTAAATAGAACGCGTGCAAAAAATCTGTCATCGTCCCGCAATTTCTCTTGTGCCCAGTGGCAGAACTGTACACGACATTCAAAGTCGTCGCCATCCAATTCCTGACGCATAGAAGTATCGTACGGGTGCAATCGATGTTGATGTAGCATTCTCAGCACCGACGTTTTTGAGATTCCCGGTTCTCGCGCAATTTGTCTGCTACTGATGTGCGGATTAGCCGCGATAGCAGCTAAAACACCTACATGGGCATCATCATTTGTTGCAGGTCATGACTGACATTTCACATGTGGCTGAACACTTCCTGTTTCCTTAAATAACGTAACTATCCGGCGAACGGTCCGGACACTTGGATGATGTCGTCCAGGATACCGAGCAGCATACATAGCACACGGCCGTTGGTCATTTTGATGACAACAGCCATACATCAACACGATATCGACCTTTTCCGCAATTGGTAAACGGTCCATTTTAACACGGGTAATGTATCACGAAGCAAATACCGTCCGCACTGGCGGAATGTTACGTGATTCCACGTACTTATACGTTTATTACAGCGCCATCTATCACAAAGCGAAAAAAGTGGTCCAACTAAAACATTCATATTTCCATACGTACTACACGAATATGTAATAAAAAATGGAGGTTCCTATTTAGAAAAGCGCAGTTGATATCCGTTTGACCTATGGCAGCGCCATCTAGCGGGCCAATCATAGCGCCATCTGGTTTCCCCCTTCAAGCTAGACGAGTTTCGTTCTTAGTAGTTTTTTCGTTCGATGTTTATTTCGTGAGATATTTGGCCCGGTCACCATCAATGGATCACCCTGCATATATATCAACGAAGTACGTAATTATATGAAAAACGCTATGTGGTATCGTCCAGAGATCGCTGTGCCACAGCAAAGTTGTGAACACAGTTCCGTACCACGGACGTTACCAAGGTATCGCTGCAGCAACCTGCAATGACGAATGGGAGGCGCTCCAAGATACCGCGCCTCCCTCTCGGCAACAGCAGCTCCCTCGCACTGAATTTAATTCAGTATCGAGCATATAGGAACAGAGCACCAGATCGAGACCTCAGCTACAGCAGTCAACAGCACAGTATAAGACCCAAAAAGGGTCGTTAAGGTTTCAGATGAACGTGTACTATAGTGAACTTCGAACATTGCATCTCAACAGAAAACTTTGTTACTTAGTGTATCAAGTGATGCTTTGCTAGTCTATAAGTTACAAATTATCCAGAACTCCTATGTCAAAGAAGTGTGTCGAGGTCAAGTAAATCTTTTATTCATTTATGTAATAAAGTGAACTAATCATATGTTCCAGTATGACGAGCTTTCTCTCAGAGCAATCAAAGAACCCAAAGTTGTGGCCACACGACAGTAGTTTCGCCTGGTCACCACACAATATATAAGAAATATTTTACTGTTGAACCACTTCTAAAAGGTGCCAACTTTTTAAACAATTTTCTTGAAAGAAAAGCAGAGGCTACACTATATTTTCTCCTTCCCCGCCGACCGGAGTGGCCGAGCGGTTCTAGGTGCTACAGTCTGGTACCGCGCCACCGCTACGGTCGCAGGTTCGAATCCTGCCTCGGGCATGGATGTGTGTGATGTCCTTAGGTTAGTTGGGTTTAAGTAGTTCTAAGTTCTAGGGGACTGACGACCTCAGAAGTTAAGTCCCATAGTGCTCAGAGCCATTTGAGCCATTTTTCTCGTTCCCCGAGACCTAGTGGTGGGGAGGGAGAGGTGGCACGGGCGTCCTTGATTCACAGCTAAGAGAGTGACAAGTGTTGTTGAAACCGACACGAGTGGACGTTGCTTTATCAGTAAATTGTATAAAGTGGACTACTGGGGTCATGCAATTAGCCGATAGCAAAATACCAGTAATGTATCCTCGAAGGTGTCGAATCCGCTGCAAATGATGACTACATGACGCGCATGTGCAACACCCACCCTACTCTCGTGTGTAGAACACAGATACGTGTAGAAATTCTGTGTGTGCTTGTTTAAGGATTACATTGTAACTACTGAATACTGTCTTTTACTTCGTTCACACTCTGTTAATTTGCACATTCATACGAAGTAAGGCTGCAGGGCACTATAACAGAGTCACACAGGTTAGTGAGAACATTGTAAACACTCTTGCATCTGGTACTGCGCAGCTGGAAAATAGTCTATGTAGCATATTCTCTACCAGTAGCAGCGGCGTTTATTACAAAAATCGCCCAGCAATACTATATCGACATATTTAGCATTTGAAAATCTGTGCTGCTAGTTTGAATGATACAACAGAATTTGCCAACAATTCGTCATCATGATCACAATCATGATCACAGGTGGAAAATTCAACAATGTAAACCCAAGCTCAACTTAACCTTTGATTTCAAAACAAAAATGACAATCGATAAATCTGTCCATAGCAACTGGAGTACCAATAAGCGAAATCAAAACTCCTCTCTGTAACCAGCAAATATACCTATACACAAGAGCAGTAGAACACATGTTATATGGAATGGTTTAAATGTGAGTGGTGTTCGTGTAGTATACACGCGACACTTTTTTTTCTAGAAGCACGTTGGTTTTATTCAGGATTACAAAAGACGATATTATTCCCCACTCTTTCGGCAACAAACCCTATTTTTTTTTAACAATCTTCGTTCAATGTGACGGCCTTACACCACGTTACTGGGAGGACCTGTGTGCCTACGTGACACCACTCTACTGGTCGATGTCGGAACCAATGGCTTTCTGCATCAATAACTTCTCCATCATCCGTGTACTGGTTACTGTCTACTGCATCCATTACTGGGCTGAATAGATGGAAGTCAGAAAGTGCGAGATCCAGGCTGCAGGGTGGAGGAGGAAGAACAGTCCAAAGAAGCTTTGTGAGATTCTCTAAGGAGCACAGACTTGTGGGAGGCCTTGCGTTGTTATGGTGAAGTTCGTTTGCAGTTTTGTGGCGACGAATACACTGAAGTCGTTTCTTCACTCTCCTGTCCGCCCCGACAGCTGAGTGGTCAGCATGACGGATTGCCGTCCTACGGGACCGGGTTCGATTCCCGGTTGGGTCGGGGATTTTCTTCGCTCTGGGACTGGGTGTTTTGTTGTCTTCATCATCATTTCATCCCCATCCGGCGCACAGGTCGCCCAACGTGGCGTCGATTGTAATAAGACCTGCACCAAGGCAGCCAGCCAGACCTGCTCCATAAGGGACCTCCCGGCCAATGACGTCAAACGCTCATTTCCATTTTTCAGTTTCCTGAGGTTAGTACTGTACATTTCCAAATTGATCGTTGCACCACGAGGAAGGAAATTAAACAGTGTCCCAGGAGACTGTCGCTATGACTTTACTGGCTGAGCGTGTGGCTTTGAACTTTTTCGTCGAAGGAGACGTGATGTGGCCCACCCCATGAACAGCGTTTTGTTTTCAGTTTGAAGCTGCGAACCCATGTTTCGTTGCCTGTGATGTTAGACAAAAATTTGTCACTATCAGCTTCGTAATGCACAATCAATGCCGCACAGATGGTCCTTTGTTGCTCTCTATGGTCTTGTTCTACACGGCAAGGAACACAGCGGGCACACAACTTTGAGTACCCCAAATAGCGGACAAATGCGTCAGCATAATCAACAAAGACATCTAGTCGTGCAGCAAGGTGTTTGTTTGTGATCTGTCAGTCGCATAGAATGAGAGTGTCTGCACGTTCCAACATTGCAGGAGTCACAGCTGTGTTTGGCCGGCCGGCACGCAGGAGATCGGACAGGTTTGCGCGACCTAGTTGCGATGATGACAGATGCCTCGCCTATCGATACATCGTGCTTTTGTTCACAGCCAGGTCACCGTAGACAGGTCTACAAACATCCGTTATGCTCTGGTTCTCCGCCAGAAGAAACTCAATGTCAGGTCTCCGCTTGGAATGCACCTCCCTTAGAGATTCAATTTCAAAGGCTACATATAGCATCGTCACCTGTCTGAACTTTATTAAACTTCAGGAGCTGAAGCAGGAATATTTCACAATGTCCCACAACAAATACCGCATTTTTCAACTGAAGCTGGCCAAGAAAAAAAAGGTGTTGCATTACTTACAGAACAGCTGTACGAGAGGTGTTTGAAAAGTCCGTGCAAAAATAAAAACTACTTATGTGTTTAGGGTAAACCTTTTTTATTTTTCGACATAGTCTCCTTTTAGAATTATACACTTTATCCAACACTGTTCTAATTTGTTGATCGCTTCTGAATAATAGGAATTGTCCAGGTCTGCAAAATAGCTATTAGTTGCTGCAATCACTTCCTCGTGTGAATAAAATCTTTGTCCTGCCAGAAAATTTCTTCAAATTGGGGAACAAATAGTAGTCCGAGGGAGCCAAGTCTGGAGACTAGGGGGGATGTGAAACGAGTTGGTATCCTATTTCCATTAATTTTGCGACCACAACTACTGAGGTGCGTGTTGGTGCATTGTCATGATGGAAAATGAGTTTTTTACAGTCCAGTCGCCAGTGTTTTCCTAGCAGCTCGGTTTTCAAACCTGTAATAGTTTTACCCTTTTCCAGATAGTTGATGAGGATTATCCCTTGCAAATCTCAAAAGTCAGTCGCCATAACCTTTCCTGTTGAAGGAATGGTCTTTGCCTTTTTTGGTGCAGATTCTCACTTGGTAGCACATTGTTTAGATTGTTGTTTGATCTCAGGAGTATAGTAATGTATCCACGTTTCATCCACAGTGTGGTTAGACACTGGACTCGCATTCGGGAGGACGACGGTTCAATCCCGCGTCCGGCCATCCTGATTTAGGTTTTCCGTGATTTCCCTAAATCGCTCCAGGCAAATGCCAGGATGGTTCCTTTCAAAGGGCACGGCCGACTTCCTTCCCCGTCCTTCCCTAATCCGATGAGACCGATGACCTCGCTGTCTGGTCTCCTTCTCCAAACCAACCAACCAACCATCCACAGTGATGAAGCGACTATTAAAGTCCTGTGGATTCTTCCTGAACAGCTGCAAACCATCCTTGCAAAACTTCACACTACTCCGTTTTTGGTCAAGCTAGAGCATTCACAGAATCCATCTTGCATATAGCTTTCACATGTCCAAATGTTTATGCAAAATATTATGTACCCGTTCATTCGAGATGCCCACAGCACTAGCAATCTCACGCACCTTAACTCTTCTGTCAACCAATACCATATCATGGATTTTATCAATGATTTCTGGAGTCGTAATCTCCACAGGGCGTCCAGAAGTTTCAGCGTCACTTGTGACGAAAATTTTGAAACCACTTATAAACTGTTCTAATCGAAGGTGCAGAGTCACCGTACCGTTTATCAAGCTTCTCTTTAGTCTCCTTAGGCGTTTTGCCTTTCATAAAGTAATGTTTAATCACCACAAGAAATTCCTTTTCGTCCATTTTTTGACAATCACTCGACTTCCTTGCTTCACACGAATGCCGAACGCAAAGAAATAGACTCATATGGCTGAAACTTCATGTGCGTTCCTTCCAAAGATGCTACTAACTAAACATGACCTCTATATGCGCCGGTGGTGCCATCTCTCGGACATTGCACGGACTTTTCAAACGCCCCTCGTATTATACACAACTCTTCCTCGAACATGCAGTATATGCATTTCACTAATGCAACAGGCACTCACAGTCATTCTTTAACATCTTTATTTTTACTTCTGCACTCGAGCAGTTTTTTAAAATTAGTTATTAACTAATCAATATTCAATTTACATTTTTATAGCTTACCCACAAGCCAATTAAATGCAGCATTACAAGCTAAACCTTTGACATAATTTGCAGAAGAAACTGTCACTCAAGGCACAACATTAAAGTATCCAACCTTTTGTCACAATCAAATAATCTCCACTGACACTTCAATAGTAATGAGGTAATCGTTCTTCTGTGCACCTTTTCTGAAGAAAAGGCATAATGGTGTAGAAACTCATGACAGAAATAAATATTTTACTATGCTAGTGGTTGCAGCAATTAGTAGCTATGTTGATATTCTCACAATTTTCGGAAAATATCAAAACTGGATAGTCCAATCTAATTTTCCAAGCATACTGGGAGATGAAGAAGCTTGCACAGGTTAGAGTAGCATGGATAGCTGCATCAAACCAGTCTCAGGACTGAAGACCACAACAACAACAACTTAAGCGAAGACTCAATAGAAGGGATTGACAGTTTCTACAGACAAAGAGTATCTCCAGACGTGCGATGATGTTCATATCCAGTTGCAAGAAGACACTTAGCAGAAAAAATGTCTAGTTTGAAACGGCCATTCAAAGAATCAAGAGATGCAGTGGAAAAAAAGGCACATCAAGAAGGAATTATCGGTAGATGTGATGTGCATGAAAACTGTAATTTCATTGACTGGAGTAGAACTGTCTTCATGATGAGTCCCGCTTCGAACTGAACCCTCACAAGCAGCAAAAACGTATTCGTATATGGCCAGGACAGCTAGTTAGTTAGTTAGTTATGTTTTCCATTTATCAATAGCACAGAAAACCATTATGATGTGGAACATGTCAAATGCACAAGAAATGTGCACAGGAAACATGTTTCTTTCTTTTTTTGTTTACATTTTAGTTTATATCTAAATATTTCTATTATCTACCCCATTCCCTTAAATGGCACAAAATGCATATATTATTTCTCC
This sequence comes from Schistocerca americana, assembly GCF_021461395.2. Classification (NCBI taxonomy): domain Eukaryota; kingdom Metazoa; phylum Arthropoda; class Insecta; order Orthoptera; family Acrididae; genus Schistocerca; species Schistocerca americana. The sequence goes on from NC_060126.1 coordinate 185,803,892, forward strand.
AGATTTATTCACTCATATTCAAGAATTCAGCTATGGTATAGAAGGAGTTGTCAATGAGGTATGATTTCAATTTGTTTTTGAAACTATTACTACTGTGTGTCAGACATTTTATTTCATCTGGTAATTTATCAAAAAGTTTTATAGCAGTATATTTTACCCATTTGTGTGCCAAAGATAGGTTAAGTAAAGGATAGTGTAGGTCTTTCTTTTTTATGGTATTGTAATCATGAATGTCGCTGTTGATTTTAAACTAGTCCATGTTGTTGAGAAAAAATTTCGTTACTGAGGAAATGTACTGTGAAGCAATTCTAAGAATTCCTAACCTTTTAAACAGATGCCTAAAAGATGTGCGACTATGAACCCCACACATTATTCTAACTACTTTCTTATGAGCAGTGAATACCTTTTGCCTAAGTGTTGAGTTGCACCAGAATATTATTCCGTATGACATCAGAGAGTGGAAGTATGCAAAGTATGTTAGCTTACTAATTTCTACATCCTCAAAATTGGCAATTATTCTGATTGCAAAAGTTGCTGAACCTAGTCGCTTTAGGAGATCCAAAATATGAATTTTCCAATTTTCATCTATATGTACACCCAAAAACTTAGTAAGCTCTGCCCTGGTTACTGACTTCTTTTGATGTGTTATGTTCATTAAAGGAATTATACTTCTTGCAGCAGAAAATTGGATACACTGTGTTTTTTCAAAGTTCAGAGCAAGCCCATTTGCAGAAAACCAATTAATAACTTTTCCAAAGACCTTAATTGTATCATTTTCTATCGGACTTTCTTTTACTGGATTAATAATTATGCTTGTGTCATCAGCAAACAGTGTCAGTTCACCATCTTGTTTTACATAAGAAGGGAGGTCATTCACATATATCAAGAACAGCATGGGACCCATGATCGAACCTTGTGGAACACCAAATGTAATTTCACCCCAGTTAGATGAAGTGACAAACTCATTTGAATCACTTGAAGCATATAAAGAGACTTTTTGCTTCCAGTTCTGTAGATATGACTTAAACCTCTCATATGCTGTTCCATTTATACCATAGAATTGTAATTTATCTAACATAATGTCATGGTTCACACAATCAAATGCTTTGGATAAGTCACAGAATATTCCTACTGGTGACATTTTACTATTTAAAGACTCTATTATGTGGACAGTCAAATTGTATATTGCTGTCTCAGTGGAACAGCATTTCTGAAATCTGAACTGTGATTTACTAAGTATCTCATTACTGATCAGGTGGCTAACCGCTCTTGAGTACATTACTTTCTGAAATATTTTTGAAAATGCTGTAAGCTAGGATACTGGCTGGTAATTATTGACATCTGTGGTTTCCCCCTTTTTGTAGAGAGGCCTGACAATGGCATATTTTAACCTGTCTGGAAAAATACCCTGAGACAGTGATGCATTACATATGTGAATCAAAATATCAGCTGTAATTGCTCCACATTGTTTTAATAACTTGTTAGAGATGTCATCTACTCCAACAGAACATTTATTTTTCAAAGATTTAATAATTTTCCTTATTTCACAAGAGGTTGTTAGGTGAAACTTAATCTGACTAACATTTTTCAAAACTGACGCTTCCATGTAGTGCCTGGCTTTTTCTTTTGAACTATTCTCACCAATTTTTTCTCCTACACTTAAGAAGTGATTGTTAAATACATTGTCTACCTGTGTACTGTTGGTTAAGATGGTCTCATTCTCTTTAACAGTAATACTACCTACCCCAGTGGATACTTATCCTGTCTCCCTTCTAACAATATCCAATATTGATTTGATTTTATTGCTGGAGTTTTTAATTTCTTCTCTAACATACATATTTGTTGATTTCCTTACAACTTTTCTCAGTATGTTACAATAATTTTTATAATGTAAAACTACTTCTGGATCTTTACTAGTTCTTGCTGTCTCATACAGTTTTCTTTTTTTTCTGAAGGCACTTTAATACCTGTAGTAATCCAAAGTTTCTTTGAAAAGTTTGTGGTGTTACCTGTAGTAATTTTCTTTGGAAAACAATGTTCAAAAAGCAATAAATTTATCAAGAAATATGCTGCATTTATCATTAGCATTTGGATCATTATATACATCTTCCCACTTTACATTTCCTAAACTTTCTCTGAAGTGATGTATAGATAATGGGTTGAGCACCCTCACACTTTTACTTAATGGTTTCTGAAGTGTACACCCTGTCAGGTTTTGTAAGTTAATCAGTTGTGCATCAAGGTCAGATAATCCATTAACCACAGGGAAAGAATGTGTTTGTTCTACATCCTCTTCCTGTACAAATACATTATCTATTAGGGTACTACTGTCCTGAGTTATACTTGTTTTTGAAAAGGAGCTCGTGTCAGTCTCAGTCTGTCTTACTTTGTCTTTCTCTCATAGTCTGTCTTAGCAAGGAGACGTGGTATGTAAATTATCTGATGGAAGTTATAGTTTTGTTTTCTGGTTTTAGTGTAATTAAATGTGATATTTGTTAAGAACTTATGCAATTATTTTAAATTTACCTCCTCCAAATTTGATAATTGTCATGATTTTTGCCGTAGGATCCAGTGGAGTTAGCAGATCGTTGTGGATAGACAAAACGACCGAACGCGCTTTATGTTCAGTCATTAATTTGTACTTGTTCATAGCAATCAGCGATCTTGCAACCATTCCATCCAAGAGATGTTATAAATGATTCGGTCATTGGACTCCGAACAATGATGCGATGTCAAACACCGGCTCTCCATGCTACTCTATCCTGTGCAAGCTTCTTCATCTCACAGTACCTACTGCAACCTACATACTTCTGAATCTGTTTAGTGTATTCATCTCTTCGTTTCCCTCTACGATTTTTACCCTACACGCTGCCCTCAAATACTAAATTGGTGATCCCATGATGCTTCAGAACATGTACTAACAACCGATCCCTTCTTCTAGTAAGGTTATGCCACAAATTTCTCTTCTCCCCAATTCTATTCAGTACCTCCTCATTAGTCATATGATCTACCTATCTAATCTTCAGCATTCTTCTGTAGCACCACATTTCGAAAGCTTCTATTCTCTTCTTGTCCAAACTGTTTATCGTCCATGTTCCACTTCCATACATGGCTACACTCCATACAAATACTTTCACAAACGACTTCCTGACACTTAAATCTATACTCAATGTTAACAAATTTCTCTTCTTCAGAAACGCTTTCCTTGCCATTGCCAGTCTACATTTTATATCCTCTCTACTTCGACCATCATCAGTTATTTTGCTCCCCAAATAGCAAAAGTCCTTTACTACTTTAAGTGTTTCATTTCCTAATCTAATTCTCTCGGCATCACCCGATTTAATTCGACTACGTTCCATTATCCTCGTTTTGGTTTTGTTGATGTTCATTTTATACCCTCCTTTCGAGACACTGTCCATTCCGTTCAACTTCTCTTCCAAGTCCTTTGCTGTCTCTGACAGAATTACAATGTCATCGGCGAACCTCAAAGTTTTTATTTTTTCTCCATGGATTTTAATACCTACTCCGAATTTTTCTTTTGTTTCCTTTATTGCTTGCTCAATATACGGATCGAATAACATCGGGGAGAGGCTACTACCCTGTCTCACTCCCTTCGCAACCACTGCTTCCCTTTCGCGCCCCTCGACTCTTATAACTGCCATCTGGTTTCTGTACAAATTGTAAATGGCCTTTCGCTTGCTGTATTTTACCCCTGCCACCCTAAGAATTTGAAAGAGAGTATTCCAGTCAACATTGTCAAAAGCTTTCTCTAAGTCTACAAATGCTAGAAACGTAGGTTTGCCTTTAATTAATCCATCTTCTAAGTTCCAATATTTCTGCGGAATCCAAACTGATCTTCCTCGAGGTCGGATTCTACCAGTTTTTCCATTCGTCTGTAAAGAATGCGCGTTAGTATTTTGCAGCTGTGACTTATTAAATTGATAGTTCGGTAATTTTCACATCTGTCAACACCTGCTTTCTTTGGGATTGGAATTATTATATTCTTCTTGAAGTCTGAGGGTATTTCGCCTGTCTCATACATCTTGCTCACCAGATGGCAGAGTTTTGTCAGGACTGGTTCTCCCAAGGCTATCAGTAGTTCTAATGGAATGTTGTCTACTCCGGGGGCCTTGTTTCGACTTAGGTCTTTTAGTGCTCTGTCACACTCTTCACGCAGTATCATATTTCCCATTTCATCTTCATCTACATCTTCTTCCATTTCCATAATATTGTCCTCAAGTACATCGCCGTTGTGTAGACCATTTTTAAAAGTATTGAACACGTATTTTTCCGTGTTTTAATCCGATGCATAGAGTCCGAGATATAGCGTTGTAAGAAAAAAGATCCTCATTTAGTAAGTAAATTACTTTATTTTTTGTTGTCCTTAAATTTTAATACCAAGACATGTCGAATATGTTTGTAAAAAGAGATCTACGAATGAATTAAACTACTACTACTATTACTGTTACTAGTCTAAGAGAGACTAACATTAAACAATTTCTTACGATTTAGACGTTACTTTGTAAGTGAAATATGTCCGTAAGCTCAACGACTGTTGTTCCAATGTAAATTACTTTCGTTACTGGTAACAAAATTTCCGTTATTTGCTCTGGCATGACGACTACAGTGCCTAGATGCACGCTGCCCATATAATGTTCCTGTAACACATCCAAGACATGTACAATATCTTTGTAAAATATGAGGATATCGAACGTGTAGTACAGTGATTGAAGGGAGATGAAAATCTAATACTCATGGGGGACTGGAATGCAGTTGTAGGGGAAGGAGCAGAAGAAAATATTACAGGAGAATATGGGCTTGGGACAAGCAATGACAGAGGAGAAACACTAATTGAATTTTGTAATAAATTTCAGCTAGTAATAGCGAATACTCTGTTGAAGAATGACAAGAGGAGGAGGTATACTTGGAAAAGGCCGGGTGATATGGAAAGATTTCGGTTAGATTACATCATGGTTAGGCAAAGATTCTGAAATTAGAAGAAGAAACAGGAGTCGATTTAGAAGCGATAATTGATCCAGTATTAGAATCGGAATTCAAGAGAGCTCTGGAAGACTTAATTTTTGTTTTAAAATATAATCTGTAGTTTTCTGAACTTCCAGGAAAATGTACCACAAAATATACTAACATTAGAGGAATTTAAAAGTAGCTACATGCACCATAACACCCCCACGTGCTCTCATTTGTCTAATTTTTATTACTTTTTAGTCCCTTAAGGTGGCTAACCTGCGAACGCTTTACAGTTGCTTGTCTTTTGTTTATACAGAGAGTTTAGTCATTATTTGCTGCTGATTTGGCGCGAATATTTTGTGTACAGTGAAGTAATTGTGTGTGTGATTTTCTTATGGTGTGCATGAGTTTCTTATTCCACTTGAAAGCAAAGGGAAGAATTAAGAAGTTCGGTGTTAAACAACGTAAATTTTAAGGAAATAGGTTCACCAAACGGATTAACTCTGCTAATACTAAATACAACATGATACAACACTTGAATCAGCTTCAACTACTCCAAGTATTTCAAAGCTAACACTAGAATATTTGGTCAATGGGCTTAACAGTATGAATGCAGACGCCAACTATTGATTCAGATTGTGTCTTTTTTGGACTATCTGCTCTATTTGAACTAGTAAATAAAACTTTGCAGTGTAAGGAATGTGGCAATAGTGGTGTGAAGGTAGTTGAGGAGATATTACCAAGTATTGTCATGGATGTGCTAGTGGAACTGAAAATCATAAATGTTTGATTAATTTTAGTGGTTATAGTGGAGGGATGGAATCTGAAGGTCTTGTGAAGATATTTCACAGGTCTGTGGAGAAATACGGTGTGATGTATACATCTTACCTAGAAGATGGAGACTCAAGAGGGTACCAAAAAGTTTGTGAATCGAAACCTTACGCTGATACAAAAATTTAAAAAAATGGAATGTGTTGAACATGTCCAGAAAAGGTTAGGTACAAGACTGAGCAATATGAAGAGGCATTCGACGGGAAACAACTTAGCTGATGTGCATTTATAGACGTGGTTGGATTTCAGATGAAGAAAGACAGGTTGCAGTATTATTATGGACAAGCCATAAGACAAAATAAAAATGACCGTGAGGCAACGAAAAAGGCAGTATTGGCTACCTTCCTTCATAAATCCTCCACAGATAACAACCCATGCCATGCACTCTGCCCACCTGACAGTGATTCATGGTGTGAGGCTGTTACTCAAATTGAGACCAACAACCATAAACATTCTTTGCCATTTGCTATAATGGAAGTTATGAAACCTATATATAGGGATCTTAGTGACGGAGGATTATTAGAGAAATGTTTACATGCTAGGAGTCGAAATACAAATGAAAGTTACAACAATTGTATATGGGAACAGATACCAAAAACTGTTTTAGTAGGACAAGTCACAGCTGCAAAATACTAACACGAATTCTTTACAGACGAATGGAAAAACTAGTAGAAGCCAACCTCGGGGAAGATCAGTTTGGATTCCGTAGAAACACTGGAACACGTGAGGCAATACTGACCTGACGACTTATCTTGGAAGAAAGATTAAGGAAAGACAAACCTACGTTTCTAGCATTTGTAGACTTAGAGAAAGCTTTTGACAATGTTGACTGGAATACTCTCTTTCAAATTCTAAAGGTGGCAGGGGTAAAATACAGGGAGCGAAAGGCTATTTACAATTTGTACGGAAACCAGATGGCAGTTATAAGAGTCGAGGGACATGAAAGGGAAGCAGTGGTTGGGAAGGGAGTAAGACAGGGTTGTAGCCTCTCCCCGATGTTGTTCAATCTGTATATTGAGCAAGCAGTAAAGGAAACAAAAGAAAAATTCGGAGTAGGTATTAAAATTCATGGAGAAGAAATAAAAACATTGAGGTTCGCCGATGACATTGTAATTCTGTCGGAGACAGCAAAGGACTTGGAAGAGCAGTTGAATGGAATGGACAGTGTCTTGAAAGGAGGATATAAGATGAACATCAACAAAAGCAAAACAAGGATAATGGAATGTAGTCTAATTAAGTCGGGTGATGCTGAGGGAATTAGATTAGGAAATGAGGCACTTAAAGTAGTAAAGGAGTTTTGCTATTTGGGGAGCAAAATAACTGATGATGGTCGAAGTAGAGAGGATATAAAATGTAGGCTGGCAATGGCAAGGAAAGCGTTTCTGAAGAAGAGAAATTTGTTAACATCCAGTATTGATTTAAGTGTCAGGAAGTCATTTCTGAAAGTATTCGTATGGAGTGTAGCCATGTATGGAAGTGAAACATGGACAATAAATAGTTTGGACAAGAAGAGAATAGAAGCTTTCGAAATGTGGTGCTACAGAAGAATGCTGAAGATTAGATGGGTAGATCACATAACTAATGAGGAGGTATTGGATAGAACTGGGGAGAAGAGGAGCTTGTGGCACAACTTGACTAGAAGAAGGGATCGGTTGTTAGGGCATGTTCTGAGACATCGAGGGATCACCAATTTAGTACTGGAGGGCAGCGTGGAGGGTAAAAATCGTAGAGGGAGACCAAGAGATGAATACACTAAGCAGATTCAGAAGGATGTGGGTTGCAGTAGGTACTGGGAGATGAAAAAGCTTGCACAGGATAGAGTAGCATGGAGAGCTGCATCAAACCAGTCTCAGGACTGAAGACCACAACAACAACAACAGGACTAAATACTTTGAAAATAGGTGTGCTAGATGCTGTTCTATGTTTCAGTGATGGTGCAGTCTCAAGGCTTAATGTTATGGAACTGATGGGAGTGCTTGGTGACTAAATATGCATAGAGCTCTAATGGCCATTGATCAAGGGAGACTCTTTGAAGCAGAAAAATCAGTGTTGGAAGCCATCAAAGAAGCAAGAATAAGAAGTGTGAAAAAGAGAAGGAAGGAAGAACAACACAGGAAACAAGATGAATAGGGACCTAGGATGCATTAGTGCCATGCAAGTTTAACAGAAAAAGCAAGTTTTAACTTTAACTCGAATTTCCTAAAAGTTAAATCACTTCTACATCTACATCTACATCTACATGATTACTCTGCAATTCACATTTATGTGCTTGGCAGAGGGTTCATCGAACCACAATCATACTATCTCTCTACCATTCCACTCCCGAAGAGCGTGCGGGAAAAACGAACACCTAAACCTTTCTGTTCGAACTCTGATTTCTCTTATTTTATTTTGATGATCATTCCTACCTATGTAGGTTGGGCTCAACAAAATATTTTCGCATTCGGAAGAGAAAGTTGGTGACTGAAATTTCGTAAATCGGTCTCGCCGCGACGAAAAACGTCTTTGCTTTAATGACTTCCATCCCAACTCGCGTATCATATCTGCCACACTCTCTCCCCTATTACGTGATAGTACAAAACGAGCTGCCCTTTTTTGCACCTTTCGATGTCCTCCGTCAATCCCACCTGGTAAGGATCCCACACCGCGCAGCAATATTCTAACAGAGGACGAACGAGTGTTGTGTAAGCTGCCTCTTTAATGGACCGGTTGCATCTTCTAATTGTCCTGCCAATGAAACGCAACCTTTGGCTCGCCTTCCCCACAATATTATCTATGTGGTCTTTCCAACTGAAGTTGTTCGTAATTTTAACACCCAGGTACTTAGTTGAATTGACAGCCTTGAGAATTGTACTATTTATCGAGTAATCGAATTCCAATGGATTTCTTTTGGAACTCATGTGGATCACCTCACACTTTTCGTTATTTAGCGTCAACTGCGTCCTGCCACACCATACAGCAATCTTTTCTAAATCGCTTCGCAACTGATACTGGTCTTCGGATGACCTTACTAGACGGTAAATTACAGCATCATCTGCGAACAACCTAAGAGAACTGCTCAGATTGTCACCATTTATATAGATCAGGAACAGCAGAGGTCCCAGGACGCTTCCCTGGGGAACACCTGATCAGTTTTACTCGAAGATTGCCGTCTATTACTACGAACTGCGACCTTCCTGACAGGAAATAACGAATCCAGTCGCACAACTGAGACGATTCCCCATAGGCCCGCAACTTGATTAGAAGTCGCTTGTGAGGAACGGTGTCAAAAGCTTTCCGGAAATCTAGAAATACGGAATCAAATTGAGATCCCCTGTCGATAGCGGCCATTATTTCGTGGGAATAAAGAGCTAGCTGCGTTGCACAAGAACGATGTTTTCTGAAACCATGCTGATTACGTAACAATAGACCGTTCCCTTCGAGGTGATTCATAATGTTTGAATACAGTATATGCTCCATTACCCTACCGCAAACCGACGTCAATGATATAGGTCTGTAGTTCGATGGGTTACTCCTACTACCCTTCTTAAACACTGGTGCGACCTGCTCAATTTTCCAATCTGTAGGTACAGATCTATCGGTGAGTGAGCGGTTGTATATGATTGCTAAGTAGGTAGCTATTGTATCAGCGTAATCTGAAAGGAACCTAATCGGTATACAATCTGGACCTGAAGACTTGCCCGTATCAAGGGATTTGAGTTGCTTCGCAACCCCTAAGGTTATTATTTCTTGTTATGGTACACTTTAGCTAAAAGCTATTATAGACAAAATGGTTCAAATGGCTCTGAGGACTATGGGACTTAACATCTGAGGTCATCAGTCCCCTAGAACTTAGAACTACTTAAACCTAACTAACCTAAGGACATCACACACATCCATGCCCGAGGCAGGATTCGAACCTGCGACCGTAGCGGTAGCGCGGTTCCATACTGAAGCGCCTAGAACCGCTCGGCCACACCGGCCAGCGGTTCTGCATAGAATCGGACAGGAAAGAGATGTATGGAAAACACTGACAAGTAGAAGAGACAGGATGACAGGACATCTGTTAAGACATCAGTGAAGAACGTCCATGATGCTAGAGGCAGCTGTATAGGGTAAAAACTGCAGAGGAAGACAGAAACTGGAATACATTCAACAAATAATTGAGGGCGTTGATTGCACGTGCTACCTTGAGATGAAGAGGTTGGCACAGGAGACGAATTCGTGGCAGGCCGCATCAAACCAGTCAGAAGACTGATGACTGAAAAGCGAACAAAAACACCTCCGTATGACGATGAGCCTGCAGTAGCTGAAAACTACTCAATGATACAGAAAGTAAACCATATAAAAATTTTAAAGAACGACCGTTTGTATATTTTAACCAAATAAATCGTCAATTTATTGGAAGTATGCGCACCTAGACACAATTGCTTATTTTTATTGTTTGGCCATAACTAGTTTCCGACCAGGCGTCTCATTGGATGCTTATGCCTGTATTCGTATCACTTCCACCTAACACTTTCTAGCATTGCAGACACGACTGACCAGGTGTATGTATACTGAGTTGACAAAAGTCATGGAATACCGCTTAGTATCGTGTAGGATCCTCTTTTACCGGCGTAGTGCAGCAGCTTGACGTGGCATGGATTGAACAAGTCGTTGGAATCTCCAGCAGAAATACTGAACCATGGTGTCACTATAGCCGTATGTAATTGAGAAAGTGTTTTCGGTGTAGGGTTTTATCCACGAACTGACCTCTCGATTATGTACCATAAATGTTCGATGGGCTTCATGTCTGGGTGGCCCAACCGTTTTCTCGGATTGTCCAGCATGCTCTTCAAACCAACTGTGATCTGTTGTGACTCTGTGACATGGCGCATTGTCATCCACAAAAATTTCGTCGTTGCTCGGGAACATGAAGCCTAGGAATGGTTGCAAATGGTTTTCAGACTGTCAAATATAACCATTTCCAATCAATGATCGGTTCAGTTGGACCAGAGCACCCAATTCCAGGGAAACGCAGCCCACACCATTATAGAGCCACCACCAGTTCGCGCAGTGTCTTGTTGATAACTTGGGTCTATGGTTTTGTGGGGTCTGCACCACACTCGAACCTTACCATCAGCTCTTACCAACTGAAATCGGGACTGATCTGACTAGGCCACGATTTTCCAGTCTTCTATGGTCCAACCGACATGGTCAAGAGACCAGGAGAGGTTCTGTAAGCGATGTTGTGCTGTTAGAAAAGGTCGTCTGTCTGCTGCCATAGTCCATTAACGCTCAATATCGCCGCACTGTCCTAACGGATAGGTTCGTCGTACGTTCCACATTGATTTATGAGGTTATTTCACGCAGTGTTGCTTGTCTGTTATCACAGACAATCCTACGAAAACGCCGCTGCTCTTAGTGGTTAAGGGAAGACTGTCGGCCACTGCTTTGACCTCGGTGATGCCTCGGAACTTTCTTGACACTGTGAATCTCAGAATATTAAATTATCTAACGATTTCCGAAATGGAATGTGTCTAGCTCCAGCTACCAACCCTCGTTCAAAGTCTGCTAATTCCAGTCGTGCAGCCATAATCACGTCGGAAAACTTTTCGCATGAATCACCCGAGAACAGTTGACAACACCGCCAACGCACTAGCCTTTTATATCTTGTGTACGCGATATTACCGCCATCAGTATATGTGCATGTCGCTACCCCACGACTTATGTCACTTCCGTGTGTGTTAAAGAATGGCAACAGTTGTTTTGATACATCAGAAATCAACATGAAATGAGGAACCACTAGGTATACCAACCGCCCTTTACGGTTAACAAGGAAATGTAAATAATGTTATAATAGCCTTACGTGGATAACTACGAGGCGTGTCTTTTAAGTAAGTACCGTTTTAAAATTAAAAAAAGACGTGCTAAGATATCTAAATAATTTTATTTTTACATGAAAGGCTGTACCTTACTCTACATTTCTACATAATTTCCGTGAATATTGAGGCCCTTGTCATAACGTTGTACCAGTTCTTGAATACCCTCCTCTGCCGCCTGACTTATTAACCACTGCATCACCACTGCTTTGACTTCGCCATCGTCTTGAAGACGCTGACCGCCCAGATTTTTCTTCAAGTGCAGGAACAGATGGTAGCCACTGGACGCAAGATTGGGGCCGTACGGAGGATGATCTAGAGTTTCCCATGGAAAAGATGTGATGAGATATTTGGTCTGATTTGCCACATGCGGACGGGCATTGTCTTGCAGCAAAACTACGCCCTTGCTCAACTTCCATGGACTGTTGCTTTGATTCTGGTGTGACGTAGGCCACCCATGTTTCATCGCCCGTAACAATTTGGCTTGAGAAATCATCACCGTCGTTGTGGTACCGCTCAAGGAAAGTCAATGCACTGTCTAAACGTTTTGTTTTGTGCACATCCGTCAACATTTTCGGTACCCAACGTGCTCACAATTTTCGGTAATTCAAGTGCTCGGCCACAATGCCATACAAAACACTACGAGAAACATTAGGAAAGTCATCCCGTAAGGAGGAAATCGTAAAGCCTCTGTTTTCTCTCACCTTGTTGTCCACTTCCTGCACCAAACTTCCATTAACGACCGAAGGACGCCCACTCCGTTGTTCATCATGCACATTAGTGCGGCCATCTTTAAATGCTCTCACCCACTTTCTTACCATTCCATCACTCACAATGTTTTTTCCGTAAACTGCACAGATCTCACGATGAATATCGGTCGCTCTTAGGTCTTTAGCACTAAGAAATTTTATAACAGCCCGTACTTCACAGTCGGCGGGACTCACGATTATCGGAGGCATCTTAAACACTCAGTACACAACGTAAACAAGGAAGAATCAGACTGTAATGGCGTCAGTGCGTAGATTAAGGTACAGGCTTTCATGTAAAAATAAAATTATTGAGATATCTTAGCACGTCTTTTTTTAAATTTCAAAACGGTACTTACTTAAAAAAACATGCCTCGTATGTTCACTCCTGATTTTGGTATCCAAACATCACTGCTCCCTCTCGGTTCTCCATGACCCAGACAATATCAATCAGCAATTGGCACACCTATCATCACTGCTGTGATCTAAGGAGATGACCTTGACATCACTGTGATTGAGATTGAGGAGTTTAATGCCAGAAGTGACACCCAGCGCGCAGATATGAAATTCCGCATTCGCCATAAACTGGCTCTGCATTACAAGGGGAAACGTTGATGAAATTGACAAAAAATATCAATTTTCGATTTATTTTTTATTTGTTAGCGCGTCTCATGGACAATAAGTTCCCAAAGTTTCAATGTTGAAATCGCATCCGAAGTGCATGAAAATTAATTAAAAGTGTAACCCTGCTTCCCCACCACGCCCACGTTTTGAAGCAGCACTTCAATACCAGCTCAGTGAACAACGATTCTGTGTATTACTTTCAACCAAATGTGTAGGGATACATCTAGAAGGCCATGATACATACTCTTTGGTTTTATAGATCATCTTTGACCGATACTGCACTTCTCAAAAAGTATGTTCATGGCAAAACCCAAAATCCAAATGAGTCTCAAAATTCACTCATATGAAAACGATGCCCTAAAAACACATTTGTATCTGCTACAGTTGTCAGAACTGCAACTTATGATGCAGTTATTGTGTTTAATGATGGGAACGTCGGGAGGATGAAGGTATTAGAAAGAATAGGCTTCAAGATAGGAAATTTTACTCAAGACATCCTGAGAAAAATAGATTTACAGCGCGTCTCTGCAGCTGAAAAGTCAGTAGAAGACCTGGTAAAGGAAGGAAGACAGACAACAAGAAACCAGAAGAGAAGCCTTGAACGGAAAGACGACCCAGAGTACAAATGTGGTGCCTTCTGAAGAAGTGACATAAGGAAGAAAGTTAGGTTGAACTTTAAATTGCGTTTCCTGAAAAGTTTGTTTTTTAAAGTTTATGTACCTTTTCCTCAAATTCTATGAATTCTAGAATTTTGACATTTTGTACACATATTTCTTAAACTTAATAAACGTTGTTTCAAGATCAAATTTTGAAATTCTGATTGCAAGCTGAGATATGGGACAAAGTGATTGGAATTTTGCATGAATTTAAAATTGTACTTGTGGAATTATAATTAAAAAATTGTGAAAATTCTCCTATTTGACCTATTCCAAAAAGAGATGAAACAGATAAATTTTTGTAGAAATCTCTTGAATACTTTCTGGGAAAAAAGAACATACATTATTTTTGGAAAATAAAACTTGATATTTCATTTAAAAAAGTTGTATATATGTAATCAAATGATTTTATATGTAAATGTCTTACTTTAATGTAAAGTGTAGTACAAAATTTCATTGCCATATCTCCAAAACTCCGGTTTTGGTGCGTTTTTGAAATAGTGTGTGTTTTTCATCAACATCCCCCCTTAACTGCATTTCCTTCATATCATCATCATTAACTGATCACCAATAGTATTTTCCATTATGACTGCAGATATCTCGATGAGTGTTCCTTTCCCCAAACCCATGGTACCTTTGCAGGAAGTCCTTACTTACGATGATTAATTAAACCAATATTTCAAAATTAATCTGTCATCACTGAAAATCCAACCAGCTTCTAAAATTATGCCCCAGCCTAGTCAATTATAATGAAGTTTTAGATTTAAATCCGATCTTTCTTGTTGAAGGAAGACCTCGTGGAATATCTTTCCATGCTGCAGGGGCTACACAACGCGGTATTTATTGCTTGAAAATGATATTTTTGATGAATCTGAATCATGATCACAATAGATTAAGAGAATATGTTCGTTATATTTGTGTTTTCCTTATCACCGCGTATTTAGAAAACACTTCTGGAGCGTCCTCCCCCTTTAACAGCCGAAGCACATTAACTGAATTTCAGTATGCTTTTAAAGCTTAACCAGTATCAGGTAGTCGATCATGATGCCTCTCATGTAAGACTGAAAAAAAAAACCATTTGTAATGCCTGTGTCTGTCTTGTCAGCTTGGACAGCTTTGATCCTAATTAAGTGCCTGAGTCAAAAAAGGAAGTGTCAACGCACTGAATCGTCTGTCAGAACAATCAGACGAAAATATTAAAAAGATTCTAGTATGAATGTGTCAAATGTTATGAATTGTCAATAATGGAATTGAACAGTTTCTTTCTAATAAAATGAGACTGTTTTACCAGACTAGTCTTGAGTGTCAAGCTCCTTAAGACAGATTCGTCGCAGTGGCAGGTACATGAAGATTTTGTCCACGCACTACAACTAATTACAGAACTGAAAGCTGAGATGGGTCTCAAGTTAACGGAGGACTATAGTAAATCACAGTAAATCGTTCACAAAGACTAGGTGGTGTCTCAATATCATCATGGGTTTAGGGCGTGATAAGAGATTTTGTTAAAGAACTACAGTGTTTAAAAGGAATTACGATTTTCTCGAAATATTTGTTTAAGAAATGTAATTATTAAAGTTAATACAACAGTATTAACAATCGATTTGAAAGTGCGAAAGTTTCTGGTTAAAAAGCTAGTTCTGAACAATATACGCTATAAGAAAAAAAAGATGGATCTCAATGAATATCAAATTGGTCCCAATTTGATATTCATATAGGTACCAGCGGAAAACGCAAAATTGTAAACTTTGGTGGCTGATGAATGAATGTGTGAGGCTGCAACGCAGTTTCAACGCTCAGCTGGCAAGGATAGTAAACAAGACACATGTCGATATTAGGAATTCATTCATTCATTCATTTTATTCCGTGTACTCATTTAGACAGTACCTATGCCTCACAGACAGGCATGTGAATAACATACATGGATGTCAGCATTTGAGAGAGGACGTGTAGTTGGTCTCAAAGAAGTAACCGACAAATCGCTCGACGTTTGAATAAGAGTGATGCCACTATTGGACGATGTTGGGAGGAGTGGGTGGACCATAGCCTAAAAACATCGCCAAGAAAGAAGTGGTCGACCTGGAGAAACGACAGAATGTGAAAGCGGAGCAATCGTCAGAGAGACACTCAGAGCCCCGGATTCACGATTGTCATCAATCCGACGTGCGACTGATGCTTCGGTGATGATAAGCACCGTTAACAGCCGGCTCACAGGAAGGGGGCTGAGCTCACGACAACCATTGCACCGACTACCTTTGGCTACTTGCAGAGTAACAAGCCAGTTTGCAGTGGTGTCGGGCCATTCGGCCTGGAATCTCATGGAATGGAATAGAATTGTTTTCCGTGGTAAGTCCCGTTTCGAACTGAAATCCTATAACTATCGAAGACGTGTCTGGAGACGCCACAGGCAGTGGGATACCAACAAGACTGTTGCTCACAATACGTTTCGACAACCAAGAGTGATGATCTGGGGTGCCACTCCATTTCATAGCAGGGTTCCTTTTGCTGTCATCCGCGGCACACTTATAACACAGCGGTACGTCGACAATATTCTACGCCCTATTTTGTTGCTCTTCATGGCAAGCCATCCTGGGCTGACATTTCAGCAAGATAACGCCCGCCTGCATCTGGTGAGAGTTTCTACTGATGTCTTCGTGCTTGTCAAACCCTACCTTGGCCAGCAATGTCGCCCGATCTCTGCCCAACAGCGAATATTTGGAGCTTTATGGGCAGGGGTCTCCAATCATCTCCGGATTTTGACGATTTAACACGCAAATTGGACAGAATTTGGCATGATATCCTTCAAGAGGACATCCATCACCTCTGTCAATCAATAATAAGCTAAATAACTGCTTGCGTAAGGACCAGAGGTGGACGAACCCGTTACTGATTTGCTCAATTTGTGAAGCTTTGTCTCTTGAATAAATCAAATGTAATTTTTCTGAAATTTTAATCACTTGTTTGTCTGTACATGTACATCATATCTACCGATTCCCGTCCCATTCGGATAATTTCTTCGCAGTGCGTTGTTTTTTATGTCTTAGAGTGTACTTCTATATAAAAGAAATAAATGATTGTAAAATGATTTTTGGTTTTTATAGATGTAGTGGCGGTAACCACGATATCCCCTTTTCCTTTTGAGGCCAAATTATACACAACCCATTTTTTTTTTGTGCGGTGGAATCATAATGGGAGCAGGCAACGCAAAGGAGAAAATCACATTTAAGGTTGAATAACTAGTACACTGTTTTTGTTCTAAAAACTAGAGAAATAAGAGCCACCTTATGACACTGAATTTCAGAATCAGATTTTTATGAAATTGAAGTCTTAAAATTCTTTGTACTGAAGTAGCCTGATTAACGTGTTGATCTGCAACAATTAAAGAGAGACCCAGCATTAACAGCCAAAAAATTATCGTCTACACCTCAGTGTATTGTTCTTATATACACAGAAGCGCCAAAGAAACTGGTATAGGCATGCGTATTCAAATACAGAGATATCTAAACAAACAAAATAATGCGCTGCGGTCGACAAAGCCCATATGGGACAAGTGTCTGGCACAGTTGTTAGATCGGTTACTGCAGTTACAATGGCAGGTTATCAAGATTTAAGTGAGTTTGAACACGACGTTATAGTCGGCGCACGAGCGATTGGACACAGCATCTCCGAGGTAGCAATGGAGTAAGGATTTTCCCGTACTACCATTTCACGAGTGTACCGCGAATATCAGGAATCCGGCAAAACATCAAATCTCCGACATCACTGCGGCCGGAAAAAGATTCTGCAAGAACGGGACCAAAGACGACTGAAGAGAATCGTTCAACGTGACTGTAGTGCAACCGTTCCGCATATTGCTGAAGATTTCAATGCTGGGCCATCAACAAATGTCAGTATGCGAAACATTCAACGAAAAATCATCGATATGGGCTTTCGGAGTCGAAGGCCCACTGGTGTACCCTTGCTGACTGCACGACCCAAAGCTTTACGCCTCGCCTGGGCCATTCGACACCAACACTGGATTGCAGATGACTGGAAACTTGGTGCCTGGTCGGACGTCACGTTTCAAATTGTATCGAGTGGATGGACGTGTGTGGGTATGGAGCCAGCCTCATGGATCCATGGACCCTGCATGTCAACAGGGAACTGTTCAAGCTGGTGGAGGCTCTACAATGGTTTGGGGCATGTGCAGTTGGAGTGATTAGGGGTGCCCTGATACGTCTAGGTACAACTCTGACAGGTGACACGTACGGTACATAAGCATTCTGTCTGACCACCTGCATCCTCTGGCCACCAAATTCCCCAGATGTGAACATTATCGACTATATTTGGGATGTCTTGCAATGCGCTCTTCAGAGGAGATCTCCAATCCCTCGTACTCTTACGGATTTATGAACAGCACTGCAAGATTCACGTTGTCAATTCCCTCTTGTACTATTTCAGACATTAGTCGAGTCCATGCCACGTCGTGTTGTGGCACTTCTGCATGCTCGCGGGGGCCCTACACGATATTAGACATGTGTTCCAGTTTCTTTGGCTCTTCACTGTACACAGTCCAGTTAGTGTAATGTCCCCACCGCCTATGTCGGCGCGGTGAGGGGGGGGGGGGGGGAGTGTGTTGCGAAAGACAGTGCAGTCGTTATAATGCGGAAACGGAGCGATTTATCTGACGTCCAAAAGGGCATCATCATTGGATTTCGGGCCTAATGTGAGAGCTTTTCCGAAACGGCCAAGTTTATAAATTTTTCGCGTACCGCTGAGGTTGAAGTACACTCCTGGAAATGGAAAAAAGAACACATTGACACCGGTGTGTCAGACCCACCATACTTGCTCTGGACACTGCGAGAGGGCTGTACAAGCAATGATCACACGCACGGCACAGCGGACACACCAGGAACCGCGGTGTTGGCCGTCGAATGGCGCTAGCTGCGCAGCATTTGTGCACCGCCGCCGTCAGTGTCAGCCAGTTTGCCGTGGCATACGGAGCTCCATCGCAGTCTTTAACACTGGTAGCATGCCGCGACAGCGTGGACGTGAACCGTATGTGCAGTTGACGGACTTTGAGCGAGGGCGTATAGTGGGCATGCGGGAGGCCGGGTGGACGTACCGCCGAATTGCTCAACACGTGAGGCGTGAGGTCTCCACAGTACATCGATGTTGTCGCCAGTGGTCGGCGGAAGGTGCACGTGCCCGTCGACCTGGGACCGGACCGCAGCGACGCACGGATGCACGCCAAGACCGTAGGATCCTACGCAGTGCCGTAGGGGACCGCACCGCCACTTCCCAGCAAATTAGGGACACTGTTGCTCCTGGGGTATCGGCGAGGACCATTCGCAAGCGTCTCCATGAAGCTGGGCTACGGTCCCGCACACCGTTAGGCCGTCTTCCGCTCACGCCCCAACATCGTGCAGCCGCTTCTGCCTTGGTGCCAATGATGGTCGTATGCGTGTTTGGCGCCGTGCAGGTGAGCGCCACAATCAGGACTGCATACGACCGAGGCACACAGGGCCAACACCCGGCATCATGGTGTGGGGAGCGATCTCCTACACTGGCCGTACACCACTGGTGATCGTCGAGGGGACACTGAATAGTGCACGGTACATCCAAACCGTCATCGAACCCATCGTTCTACCATTCCTAGACCGGCAAGGGAACTTGCTGTTCCAACAGGACAATGCACGTCCGCATGTATCCCGTGCCACCCAACGTGCTCTAGAAGGTGTAAGTCAACTACCCTGGCCAGCAAGATCTCCGGATCTGTCCCCCATTGAGCATGTTTGGGACTGGATGAAGCGTCGTCTCACGCGGTCTGCACGTCCAGCACGAACGCTGGTCCAACTGAGGCGCCAGGTGGAAATGGCATGGCAAGCCGTTCCACAGGACTACATCCAGCATCTCTACGATCGTCTCCATGGGAGAACAGCAGCCTGCATTGCTGCGAAAGTTGGATATACACTGTACTAGTGCCGACATTGTGCATGCTCTGTTGCCTGTGTCTATGTGCCTGTGGTTCTGTCAGTGTGATCATGTGATGTATCTGACCCCAGGAATGTGTCAATAAAGTTTCCCCTTCCTGGGACAATTAATTCACGGTGTTCTTGTTTCAATTTCCAGGAGTGTATATCGTGCATGGCAAATGGTGCTATCCAAAACCGGCCCCAACGCAACTGTGGTGCACTTTGCGCCATAGACGACAGTGTGAATGACGGCTGCGGAGATGTGAATGGGCGAATGGACTTGCAACTGTTGAGCAACTGACTGCCCAGAGGAACTGAAGGGCTGTCAACAGTGTCTCCTCAGCTACCATTCAGTGAGCGTTGCTGCGTAATGGGCCTCTGCAGGAGGCGCCTGATTCATTCACCCATGCTGACTGCTGTTCATCAGCGAGGAAAGACTGAAATTTGCACAGATGGCGTTTCCAGACGAATCACGTTATATGCTCCATCGAAAAATGGCCTTTAGTGTGTAAGGCTCTGCAACAACTTTCGGAAGGGTGTAGGTCAGTGGAGGGGGCGTTACGGTCTGGGGAATGATTTCGTGGAGTTCCCTGGGTGATCCCGTCATTCTCGAAGGCAAAATGGCTCAGTACAAGTATGCATTTATCCTTGGGAACCATGTCCACCTCTGCATGCAGTTTGGTTTTCCCTCGACACGACCGCATTCACCAGTAGGACAGTATAACGTGTCACAACTCCCAGGACCTCACTGTTCCTGCAAGTCCACACTGCAAAAGGTGGTTATTCAGGCTTTGGACAGGTTGTTGTTGTTGTGGTCATCAGTCCCGAGACTGGTTTGATGCAGCTCTCCATGCTACTCTATCCTGTGCTAGCTTCTTCATCTCCCAGTACTTACTGCAACCTACATAGTTCTGAATCTGTTTAGTGTATTCATCTCTTGGTCTCCCTCTACGATTTTTACCCTCCACGCTGCCCTCCAGTACTAAATTGGTGATCCCTCGATGTCTCAGAACATGCCCTAACAACCGATCCCTTCTTCTAGTCAAGTTGTGCCACAAGCTCCTCTTCTCCCCAATTCTATCCAATACCTCCTCATTAGTTATGTGATCTACCCATCTAATCTTCAGCATTCTTCTGTAGCACCACATTTCGAAAGCTTCTATTCTCTTCTTGTCCAAACTATTTATTGTCCATGTTTCACTTCCATACATGGCTACACTCCATACGAATACTTTCAGAAACGACTTCCTGACATTTAAATCTATACTCGATGTTAACAAATTTCTCTTCTTCAGAAACGCTTTCCTTGCCATTGCCAGTCTACATTTTGTATCCTCTCTACTTCGACCATCATCAGTTATTTTGCTCCCCAAATAGCAAAACTCCTTTACTACTTTAAGTATCTCATTTCCTAATCTAATTCCCTCAGCATCACCCGACTTAATTCGACTACATTCCATGATCCTCGTTTTGGTTTTGTTGATGTTCATCTTATACCCCCCTTTCAAGACACTGTCCATTCCGTTCAACTGCTCTTCCAAGTTCTTTGCTGTCTGACAGAATTACAATGTCATCGGCGAACCTCAAAGTTTTTATTTCTTCTCCATGGATTTTAATATCTACTCCGAACTTTTCTTTTGTTTCCTTTATTGCTTGCTCAATATACAGACTGAATAACATCGGGGAGAGGCTACAACCCTGTCTCACTCCCTTCCCAACCACTGCTTCCCTTTCATACCCCTCGACTCTTATAACTGCCATCTACTTTCTGTACATATTGTAAATAGCCTTTCGCTCGCTGTATTTTACCCCTGCCACCTTCAGGATTTGAAAGAGAGTATTCCAATCAACATTGTCAAAAGCTTTCTCTAAGTCTACAAATACTAGAAACGTAGGTTTGCCTTTCCTTAATCTTTCTTCTAAGATAAGTCGTAGGGTCAGTATTGCTTCACGTGTTCCAACATTTCTACGGAATCCAAACTGATCTTCCCCGAGGTCAGTTTCTATCAGTTTTTCCATTCGTCTGTAAAGAATTCGCGTTAGTATTTCGCAGCTGTGACTTATTAAACTGATAGTTCGGTAATTTTCACATCTGTCAACGCCTGCTTTCTTTGGGATTGGAATTATTATATTCTTCTTGAAGTCTGAGGGAATTTCGCCTGTCTCATACATCTTGCTCACCTGATGGTAGAGTTTTGCCAGGACTGGCTCTCCCAAGGCTTTCAGTAGTTCTAATGGAACGTTGTCTACTCCGGGGGCCCTTGTTTCGACTCAGGTCTTTCAGTGCTCTGTCAAACTCTTCACGCAATATCATATCTCCTATTTCATCTTCATCTACATCCTCTTCCATTTCCATAATATTGTCCTCAAGTACATCGCCCTTGTATAGACCCTCTATATACTCCTTCCACCTTTCTGCTTTCCCTTCTTTGCTTAGAACTGGGTTTCCATCTGAGCTCTTGATATTCATACAAGTGGCTCTCTTTTCTCCAAAGGTCTCTTTAATTTTCCTATAGGCAGTATCTATCTTACCCCTGGTGAGACAAGCCTCTACATCCTTACATTTGTCCTCTAGCCATCCCTGCTTAGCCATTTTGCACTTCCTGTCGATCTCATTTTTGAGACGTTTGTATTCTTTTTTGCCTGCTTCATTCACTGCATTTTTATATTTTCTACTTTGATCAATTAAATTCAGTATTTCTTCTGTTACCCAAGAAGCTCTACTAGCCCTCGTCTTTTTATCTATTTGATCCTCTGCTGCCTTCACTATTTCATTCCTCAAAGCTGCCCATTCTTCTTCTACTATATTTCTTTCCCCCGTTCCTGTCAGTTGTTCCCTTATGCTCTCCCTGAAACTCTGTACAACCTGTGGTTTAGTCAGTTTATCCAGGTCCCATCTCCTTAAATTCCCACCTTTTCGCAGTTTCTTCAGTTTTAATCTACAGTTCATAACCAATAGATTGTGGTCAGAGTCCGCATCTGCCCCTGGAAATGTCTTACAATTTAAAACCTGGTTTCTAAATGTATGTCTTACCATTATATAATCTATTTGATACCTTTTAGTATCTCCAGGGTTCTTCCATGTATACAACCTTCTTTCATGATTCTTGAACCAAGTGTTAGGTATGATTAAGTCATGCCCTGCGCAAAATTCTACCAGGCGGCTTCCTCTTTCATTTCTTAGCCCCAATCCACATTCACCTACTATGTTTCCTTCTCTCCCTTTTCCTACTCTCGTATTCCAGTCACCCATGACTATTAAATTTTCGTCTTCCTTCACTACCTGAATAATTTCTTTTGTCTCATCATACATTTCATCAATCTCTTCGTCATCTGCAGAGCTAGTTGGCATATAAACTTGTACTACTGTAGTAGGCGTGGGCTTCGTGTCCATCTTGGCCACAATAATGCGTTCACTATGCTGTTTGTAGTAGCTTACCCGTACTCCTATTTTTTTATTATTAAACCTACTCCTGCATTACCTCTATTTGATTTTGTATTTATAACCCTGTATTCACGTGACCAAAAGTCTTGTTTCTCCTGCTACCGAACATCACTAATTCCCACTATATCTAACTTTAACCTATCCATTTCCCTTTTTAAATTTTTTAACCTACCTGTCCGATTAAGGGATCTGACATTCCACGCTCCGACCCGTAGAACGCCACTTTTCTTTCTCCTGATAACGACGTCCTCTTGAGTAGTCCCCGCCCGGAGATCCGAATGGGGGACTATTTTACCTCTGGAATATTTTACCCAAGAGGAGGCCATCATCATTTAATCATACACTAAATCATTTGGACAGCTAGTCACATTAATGTAACTGGACCGTGTATGTTGTGTGAGAAGTTTCTTATTACCTTTAAAATGAAAGTCTGCTTCAGTTTTTGACTTAATCTACATCATTGAGGACCATTTTACTTGGGACTTGTGGAGCGGACATCAGTATATCACCTACTGTTTGCAAATATGTACTGCGTGTTCTTGTTTTATGACGTGTTCTACTTTCTCGATGATCTCCTCTGTGTGGAATGGAGCAAAAAGTGTACATCTAATGTAACAGAGACGCAGAAAGCGGTAGCTTCAGGCGGAAGTTGTTACCACTGCACATGACGTCTTTCCGAGCTGCGGTCTGCGATGTCGCCGCAGATGACGCGGAAACACCGCTGCCGACGTAAGAGTGGGGCGTGTCCGAGGGCTTCCCACCTCACAGGTGCTGTTATCACTCCGCCTAAAGCTATTATTGTTGGCCGGAAAGCTAATGCCGGGATTCTTGGGAGTAACCGACACTACTACGAAAGAAGATGCTTGTGATAGTAGTGCACAAGCTTGCCAGCAGTCAGTTATGAACTCAGGACATGTAGTGAGGGGAGCGGGCAAGGGGAGCGGGAAGGGAAGGAGGGTGCAACTATATTGGTGTACGGAAGCAGGAACGGTACATGAACCGAAGCTCAGTCCCTTACAACATAAAGCTAAAAAAAAAAAAAAAAAAAAAAAAACATGCAAATCAACAAACATACTAACGCAACAACTTTAGAGTACGTACTTAGTTATTAAAACGTACTTAATACAGAGAATATAGGCTGTATTCGATTTGCACGTTCGTTACAATGTGATGATTTTGCGAATCGTGCTGCCTAGTTGTAGGTGGATGCATCGGAATTGGGTGGCTTCATAGATGCTGTTGTTGATCGGCGCTAGCAGTGAACTGGATTTCTCGAAATCTGATTTGATAAAGTTGAGAGATCACCGGACGACTGACTGTAAGTACTGCCTTTCGTGGCTTCAGTATTTGCTTGTACTGCGAAAGCTTGAAAATCAGTTTTTACATTAGACATGGCTCACACATTTGCGACACGTTTTTCTGTTGCTCATCTCTTGTAACATTCGCTTTCCTCCTGATCACTTGTTAAGCGTGTTACTGAATTTTACTAAAAATTATATCATCATTCACACAATTTGTACCAGGAGGAATCTGAAGTTAAACTACACTGCACGACACAATCACAGGACCACTTTTCGAAACCGCGTAATGGTCTCTCATTTCGACGCTCAAGTTTGAAATTGGTTCAGTGATGCCCATAGCCTTCCTCTGTAATGGCGCAAAAGCCTGGCGTTCTGTGACGTCACTCTCGGGGTCGGCGACGCTTCAAACATCAATGTGTTCACATATGCGAAACAAAGGCCAGAGCTCAGAAGTTAATGCGGGGTGTAATAAGAGATAATGTTGACGCCAAATTTCACCAAAACTCCGCTCAGTACAACAGTGGACATGTCACATGGTGGGAATGTCGTCACACACCCGACATATACATCCACATGGACACTCTGCAAATCACACTTAAGTGCCTGACAGACGGTTCATCACACCACCTTCACAAAGATTCTCTATTATGCCAATCTCGAAAAGCGCGCGGACAAAACGAACACCTATATCTTTCCGAGCGAGTTCCGATTTTCCTTATTTTTATTATGATGATCGTTTCTCCCTGTGTAGGTCGGCGTCAACAAAATATTATTCGGAGGCGAAAGTTGGCAACTGAAATTCCGTGAGAAGATTCCGCCGCAAAGATAAACTCCTTTGTTTCAATGATGTTTACTCCAAATCCTGTGCTATCTCAGTGACTTCTTTCCTCTATTTAGAGATAGTAAAAAACGTGCTGCCCTTCTTTGAACTTTCTTGATGTATTCCGTTAATCCTATCTGGTAAGGATTCCACACCGCGCAGCAGTACTCTAAAAGAGGACAGACAAATGTAGTGCAGGCAGTCTCTTTAGTAGATCTGTTACATTTTCTACGTATCCTGGCAATAAAATTCAGCCTTTGGTTTGCCTTGCCCCACAACATTCCCTACGTGTTCTTTCCAATTTATGTTGTCCGTAATTGTAATTCCTACGTATTTAGTTGAATGTACGGCCTTTAGATTTGACTGATAATCGTGTAACAGAAGTTTAAGGGATTCAAAAAATGGTTCAAATGGCTCTGAGCACTATGGGACTTAACTTCTGAGGTCATCAGTCCCCTAGAACTTAGAACTACTTAAACCTAACTAAGCTAAGAACATCACACACATCCACGCCCGAGGCGGGATTCGAACCTGCGACCGTAGCGGTCGCGCGGCTTCAGACTGCAGCGCCTAGAACGGCTCGGTCACTTCGGCCGGCTTAAAGGATTCCTTTTAGCACTCACGTGGATGACTCACATTTTTCGTTATTTAGGATCAACTGCAAATTTTTCCACCATACCGTTTCTAAATCGTTTTACAATTTGTTTTGATCTTCTGATGACTTTACTAGACAATAAACGACAGAATCATCTCCAAACAACTGAAGACAGGTGCACAGATTGTCTCCTAAATCGCTTATATAGATGAGGAACAGCAAAGGGCCTATAACACTACCTTGGGGGACGACAGAAATAACTTCTATTTTAGTCCATGACTTCCCGTCAATTACTACGAACTGTGATCTCTCTGACAGGAACCACGAATCCAGTCACATAACTGAGACGATATTCCACAAGCACGCAATTTCACGACAAGCTGCTCGTGTGGTACAGTGTCAAAATCCTTCTGGAAATCTAGAAATACGGAATCAATTTGAAATCCCTTGTCAATAGCACTCAATATTTCATGTGTGTGAAGAGCTAATTGTGTCTCACAAGAACTGTGTTTTCTAAATCCGTGTTGACTGTTTGTCAATAGACTGTTCTCTTCGAGGTAATTCATAATCTTTGAACACAATATATGTTCCAAAATCGTGCTGCATATCGACGTTAATGATATGGACCTGTAATTTAGTGGATTACTTCTACTATCTTTCTTGAATACTGATGTTACTTGTGCAGCTTTCCAGGGTGTGAGTACGGATCTTTCGTCGAGTAAGCGGCTGTATATGACGGTTGAGTATAGAGATATTGCATCAGCGCACTCTGAAAGGAACCTGTAAAGTCTGGACCGGAAGAGTTGCTATATTAAGTGATTTAATATGCTTCACTGCTCCGAGGATAACTACTTCTGAGTTACTCAAGTAGGATTCGAAATCTGGAAAATTTACTTTATCTTCTTTGGTGAAGGAATTTCGGAAGGCTGTGTTTAGTAACTCTGCTTTGGCAGCAATGTGGTGGATAGTATTTCCGTTGCTATCGCGCAGAGAAGGCATTGATTGTATCGTGCCGCTAGCATACTTTACACACGACCAGAAGCTCTTTGGATTTTCTGCCAGGTTTCGAAACAAAATTTATTTGTGGAACTATCATAACCATCTCGTATTGAAAAATGGTTCAAATGGCTCTGAGCACTATGGGACTTAACATCTTAGGTCATCAGTCCCCTAGAGCTTAGAACTACTTAAACCTAACTAACCTAAGGACATCACACACATCCATGCCCGAGGCAGGATTCGAACCTGCGACCGTAGCAGTCCCGCGGTTCCGGACTGCAGCGCCTAGAACCGCACGGCCACCGCGGCCGGCTTCTCGTATTGAAGTCCGCGCTAAATTTCGAGCTTCTGTAAAAGATCGTCAATCTTGGAGATTTTGCGTTCGTCTGAATTTGGCATGCTTTTTTCGTTGTATCTGCAACAGTGTTCTGACCTGTTTTCTATACTAAGGTTTATCAGCTCCGTCGTTTGTTAATTTATTTGGTATAAATCACTCAAGTGCTATCGATACTATTTCTTTGAATTCAAGCTACACCTGGTCTACACTTACATTGTTAATTTGGAAGGAATGTGGAGATTGTCTCTCAGGACTGTGTCAAATGAATTTTTATCTGATTTTTTGAATAGGTATATTTTTAGTTTATCTCTGGGGAATTTGGGGGTTTCAATATTCAGTCTCGCCACGACAACCCTGTGTTCACTAGTGCCTGTATCCGTTTTTAGCTCCAGATTATTTGTTGCTAAGAGGTCAAGTGTGTTTACAGAACCGTTTACTTCTCGCGTGAGCTCATGCACTAACTGCTCGAAATAATTTTCAAATAATGCGTTTAGCACAATTTCGGAAGACGTTTTATGCGCATCTCCGGACTTACACATGTATTTTCGCCAACATATCGAAGGAAAAGTCACCACCACCTATAATTGTATGAGTCGAGTACGTGTTCGAAATTAAAGTCAAGTTATTTTTGAACCTTGCAGCAATTATATCATCTGAGTTGGGAGGTCGGTAAAAGGATCCATTTATTATTTTATTCCGTTTTCCAAGAATCACCTCTGCCCATACTAACTCATAGGAACTATCTACTTCAATTTCACAACAATGTAAAGTGGTTCTAACAACAAGAAACACGACACTGCCAACTGGGTGTAGCCTATCCTTTGGGAACACCGTTAGGTTCTTCGCAAAAATTTCAGCTGAACTTATCTCTGGCTTTAAGCCAGCTTTCAGTGCCTGTAACGATATGAGAATCAGTGCTTTCTATTAGCGCTTGGAGCTCTGGTAATTTGCCAACGCACCTACGACAATTTACAACTGTTATACCGATGGTTCCCTCTTACCCACATTTCACCCCTTCTTTTGACGTCTCTGTGATGGGCGTCAGAGCCCAGCGCTGAAATCACGCCATTTATTATGAGGGGTCGGGGAAAGCATTTCAGACACACAGAAAGGCCTCAGATGGAGTGGCATAAAGGGCGTCAGTGAAACTACTTCTTCTCTTGGGGCGTTGATTCCCACACATGTCGCGGTCGAAAACAGCAGTTCGCAGTGCTATGAGCTACAGGACCACGTTCTCGATATTTTTGACACTAGTGACACCTACTGACCCCATCAACACTTCTCTAAGGATATCGTGTCCCAGCAACACCAATGGACGTGACCGCGCCCCTCCGTAGTGCCATGCTTTTTCAGCCCTCCTATGCTGTAAACACGGAGGGGTGCGACATTGAAACGTGCGTGAATACAACGGTAAAGTGTCCGTTTAAGAACCTCCCCCATCCTCCTCTCCCCCAGCCCCCAGGTTCAGCAATATCCTCGGTGGCATCCACTAAATTTACTGAGAAATTTAAAAATGTGCCGTAATAGGCTAAACCTGTGAAGTAGCCCTAGGACGTCGCAGACCTCCACGCTTTTGCACGGTTATAGAAGAAAGTTGTAGGCACCTTTAGGCCAATTTCAAGCTAATGTGACTCAGTGAGAGACATTTATGGAGTTTCAAGAAAGTGCTAATTTAATTGTGTTGCCCAGTTTATTTGGCTGTTCTTCACCGTTTTTAACGATCACATATACACACATAAAAAAAATTGCATCACCTCGGTTCCCAGAACTCCTGAAGACAGTCACTTTGCTGTTCAGAGATCTCACTAAACCCGCCAGAAAATGTAAACAACCATGCATGAGCAGTACCTATTAGACGGAGGGGTTCGACAGGCGATCAGTTTCAGTCATTCCACCAGGAAGGAGGTACACGGCTCGTGTTGTCTGTAGTTCAACCACGCCTAGATGCTCAATACCGTAATTCGATCGCGTCCGCATTCTTACTTTGTGCTAGGACGGGCTCTCAACAAGAGAAGTGTCCAGGCGTCTCGGAGTGAACCAAAGCGATGTTGTTCGGACATGGAGGAGATACAGAGAGAGACAGGAACTGTCGATGGCATGCTTCAGTCAGGTCGCCCAACGGCTGCTGTTGCAGTGGATGACCGCTACCTACGAGTTATGGCTAGGAGGAACCCTGACAGCAACGGCACCATGTTGAAAAATGCTTGTCGTGCAACCATAGGACCTCGTATTACGACTCAAACTGTGCGCAATACGCTGCATAGTGCGCAACTTCACTCCCGATGTCCATGGCGACGTCCAGCTTTGCAGCCACGACACCATGCAGCGCGGTACAGGTTGGCCCAACAACATATCGAATGGACCGCTCAGGATTGGCGTCACGTTCTCTTCACCGATGAGTGTTGCATATGCCTTCAACCAGGCAATCGTTGGAGAAGTGTTTGGAGGCAACCCCGTCAGGCTGGACGCCGTAGACACTGCCCAGCGGGTGCAGCAAACTGGGGGTTCCCTGATGGTTTTGAGTGGCATTATGTGGGGCCCACGTACGCCGCTGGTGGTCATGGAAGGCGCCGTAACGTCTGTACGATACGCGGATGCCATCCTCCGACCAATAGTGCAACCATATCGGCAGCATACTGGCGAGGCATTGATCTTCATGGACGACAATTCGCGCCCCCATCGTGCACATCTTGTGAATGACTTCCTGAAGGAATACTAGAGTGGCCAGCATGTTCTCCAGACATGAACCCTACCGAACATGCCTGGGATAGAGTGAAAAGGGCTGTTTATGGACGACGTGACCCACCAACCACTCTGAGGGACCTAAGCCGAATCGCCGTTGAAGAGTGGGACACTCTGGATCAACAGTGCGCTGAAGTATGCCACGACGAATACAGGCGTGCATCAATGCAAGAGGACGTGCTGCTGGGTATTACAGGTACCGGTGTGTACAGCAATCTGGCAATCTGGACCACCACCTCTGAAGGGCCCGCTGTATGGTGGTATAACATGCAATGTGTGGTTTACATGAGCAATAAAAAGGGTGGAAATGATGTTTGTGTAGATCTCTATTCCAATTTTCTGTCAGGTTCCGGAACTCTCGGAACCGAGGTGATGCAAAACTTTTTTTTGATTTGTGTATAAGGAATTTCAAGTTTTGTTATTTAGTTGTTGAGACAGCTGTAGACTAACCATCACCTGGTGGGAATTCAGTTGTGCACCGGGAGTTGGGAGGTGGCGCAGTGCAGCTCTGTAGGCGCTGCAAGGCTGGAGTGTGAAGGTACGTAATAACCATAGCACGACTGTACCCGACGAAAAAATGTTCAAATGTGTGTGAATTCCTAAGGGACCAAACTGCTGAGGTAATCGGTCCCTAGACTTACACGCTACTTAAACTAACTTATACTAAGAACAACACACACAACCATGTCCGAGGGAGGACTCGAACCTCCGGCGGAAGAGTCCGCGCAATCCGTGACATGGCGCCTCCATCGGCGCGGCTCCCCGAAAAAGCATTATCACGTTCTGCATGAGGAAGACTCCAGTGAGGTAACAACAAACGCAGAGGAGTTCACTGTTACATCAAAACCAACTTTAAGCGTATTGTATTTAGTTTATGACGAATGAAGCAGTTTCCACCTGAAGCTATCGATTTGAAATGGATCGATAAGTCTGTATCGATCTTCGATATAAGTAAAGAGCGGTGAGTTGAATAGGATTATATCACCGGGACTGCTCGCTGATCGCTCAGTACAAGACGTTGGCCAACATGTCGCCTAACACGATTCCCTCTGTGTTGGCCACAGCTGATACAGCGTGGAAGTTGCGTTAGACGCCGCAGGCAACCGAAAAAGTGACGTTGGGTCGTATGAGTAAAGCGGAGAATGCACTTTATTCTCTGAAAGTCGGAGAATCTTCACAGGTTCGCATGAATTAAGCGAGTCAGTAAATATAATCGAGTAGTTCTTTTCCTGAGAATGTTCTGAGCTAGAGTGAAGGGGCGTGAGGACCTGCTCAACACAAAGAACAGTCGCACGGGGTAGCCGCGCGGTTTTGGGCGCCTTGTCACGGTTCGCGCGGCTCCCCCGTCGGAGGTTCGAGTCCTCCTTCGGGCATGAGTGTGTGTGTTGTCCTTATCGTAGGTTAGTTTAAGTTAGATTAAGTATTGTGTAAGCTTAGGGACCGATTACTTCTGCAGTTCGGTCTCATAAAGACCATACCACAAATTCTCAAATTTTTTACTAAGAATATGCGAGATGCCGGGGTTGAAAGTCACCCAAATTCATTAAAGAACTCCATATTAGTTAGGTTAATACGCTCGATCCTCCCTTTATCTACCACAGTTCCTGTCGCGCAACGGACAATTTACGGAGGAAATTGTGATACGGCCCTGTTTGTTGTCACTTTAAGAGTTGTGCCTTCGACTTAATTCTATTTGAGATGATTTAATAGCTGATCACTCACATCCGGCAAAGAGCCGTGATAATAAGGGTGAAATTTAACTACTAAATAATACAATGATTTTGGTATCATAAATGATCACAATCTATTGGTTATGAACTGTAGATTAAAACTGAAGAAACTGCAAAAAGGTGGGAATTTAAGGAGATGGGATCTGGATAAACTGAAAGAACCAGAGGTTGTACAGAGTTTCAAGGAGAGCATAAGGGAACAATTGACATGAATGAGGGAAAGAAATACAGTAGAAGAAGAATGGGTAGCTTTGAGGGATGAAGTAGTGAAGGCAGCAGAGGATAAAGTAGGTAAAAAGACGAGGGCTAGTAGAAATCCTTGGGTAACAGAAGAAATATTGAACTTAATTGATCAAAGGAGAAAATATAAAAATGCAGTAAATGAAGCAGGCAAAAAGGAATACAAACGTCTCAAAAATGAGATCGATAGGAAGTGCAAAATGGCTAAGCAGGGATGGCTAGAGGACAAATGTAAGGTTGTAGAGGCTTGTCTCACCAGGGGTAAGATAGATACTGCCTACAGGAAAATTAAAGAGACCTTTGGAGGGAGAAAAGAGAGCCACTTGCATGAATATCAAGAGCTCAGATGGAAACCCAGTTCTAAGCAAAAAAGGGAAAGCAGAAAGGTGGAAGGAGTATATAGAGGGTCTATACAAGGGCGATGTACTTGAGGACAATATTATGGAAATGGAAGAGGATGTAGATGAAGATGAAATAGGAGATATGATACTGCGTGAAGAGTTTGACAGAGCACTGAAAGACCTGGGTCGAAACAAGGGCCCCGGAATAGACAACGTTCCATTAGAACTACTGAAAGCCTTGGGAGAGCCAGTCCTGACAAAACTCTACCATCTGGTGAGCAAGATGTATGAGACAGGCGAAATTCCCTCAGACCTCAAGAAGAATATAATAATTCCAATCCCAAAGAAAGCAGGTGTTGACAGATGTGAAAATTACCGAACTATCAGTTTAATAAGTCACAGCTGCAAAATACTTACGCGAATTCTTTACAGACGAATGGAAAAACTGATAGAAACTGACCTCGGGGAAGATCAGTTTGGATTCCGTAGAAATGTTGGAACACGTGAGGCAATACTTACCCTACGACTTATCTTAGAAGAAAGATTAAGGAAAGGCAAACCTACGTTTCTAGCATTTGTAGACTTAGAGAAAGCTTTTGACAATGTTGATTGGAATACTCTCTTTCAAATTCTGAATGTGGCAGGGGTAACATACAGGGAGCGAAAGGCTATTTACAACTTGTACAGAAACCAGATGGCAGTTATAAGAGTCGAGGGACATGAAAGGGAAGCAGCGATTGGGAAGGGAGTGAGACAGTTTTGTAGCCTCTCCCCGATGTTATTCAATCTGTATGTTGAGCAAGCAGTAATGGAAACAAAAGAAAAATTCGGAGTAGGCATGGAGAAAAAATATAAACTTTGAGGTTCGCCGATGACATTGTAATTCTGTCAGAGACAGCAAAGGACTTGGAAGAGCAGTTGAACGGAATGGATAGTGTCTTGAAAGGAGGATATAAGATGAACATCAACAAAAGCAAAACGAGGATCATGGAATGTAGTCGAATTAAGTCGGGTGATGCTGAGGGAATTAGATTAGGAAATGAGACACTTAAAGTAGTAAAGGAGTTTTGCTATTTGGGGAGCAAAATAACTGATGATGGTCGAAGTAGAGAGGATATAAAATGTAGACTGGCAATGGGAAGGAAAGCGTTTTTGAAGAAGAGAAATTTGTTAACATCGAGTATAGATTTAAATGTCAGGAAGTCGTTTCTGAAAGTATTTGTATGGAGTGTAGCCATGTATGGAAGTGAAACATGGACGATAAATAGTTTCGACGAGAAGAGAATAGTAGCTTTCGAAATGTGGTCTACAGAAGAGTGCTGAAGATTGGATGGGTAGATCACATAACTAATGAGGAGGTATTTAATGGGATTGGGGAGAAGAGAAATTTGTGGCACAACTTGACTAGAAGAAGGGATCGGTTGGTAGGACATGTTCTGAGGCATCAAGGGATCACCAATTTAGTATTGGAGGGCAGCGTGGAGGGTAATAATCGTAGCGGGAGACCAAGAGATGAATACACTAAGCAGATTCAGAAGGATTTAGGTTGCAGTAGTTACTGGGCGCTGAAGCAGCTTGCACACGATAGAGTAGCATGGAGAGCTGCATCAAACCAGTCTCAGGACTGAAGACAACAACAACAACAACAAATGATTTATTGTGAGAATTGCTAACGTATTACCCGAGGCAAATATTGAATGCAATATAAATAAGAACAACGTGACTTCGGTAATGAGATGTTGCCTGAATTCGCGTACAGGAATGGGATCAACTACCATGTTATAGAGCCCTTCAAACTTTGTGACTGAGAGTATAACTTAACGCATTACGCTTGACTGTTACGAACAATATCGGTCGGGAATGAGAACCCTTGAATCAGATCACACTTGCAAGCCGTGGCTATGTACGGCGACAAGGTGACAGCGTAAGCTGGGAGGGGTCAAATTAATTAGACTATTGAGCCGTTGCTGCGAATACATTAGCATCTGCAAGAGTGGCCTCGCACTGACAGCTCGAAGCACAAGTATGATGCAGCTGCCCTCAGTAGCAGTCCGCGATCGTGGATCAAGTACGAGTAACAAGTTGTCACCAAGAGGTAACAGCTAGGCTGTGCCCCGACTACCGTGACAGTAATACTTCTGACTCTTGCGGTCACGTGCACTCTGGCTCACCAGTAGTGAAGAACTCTAACTTTCGGTCTGGCGGTCGAGATCTCTCCGGCCGTCCATAAGCGAATCCCTGAACTCCTCACTTCACCTTAACACTGAAAGATTAGCGCCTTGTCTCGCCCGTGCAGGAAAATTTCCAGTCATGGGAGGACACAGAAACAGTTGCCAGTTAGATTCTGCTGCTCCTTTCCCCGCCACATTTTTTCCTCCTGTCACGGGTCGTCCCACCAGATTCAGAGGGTGCTCTTTTGTGTCAGTACACGTCATACCGATCCATAAATCAGATGGCGTTTTTTGGTCTATGCACGGTGGAGGATAGACCTGAAACTGCCTCTGGCCGTTGGACGGCAGTGGTATACATTGGCGCTATTCTGTCGTCCCCCTTGTATGCAGACATTAATATTCTTCTAACCGAGGCAGACAATGGAGCCGTCCGGCGTTGTCTAGTAGGCGAGTTGCGGGCCCCAGTGCACTAAAACGATCTGTGATGCAGCGCCGCCACTGCCCACATCCTAGACATTCTGCTTTCCTCGCTACAATATGGTTCATATGGCTCTGAGCACTATGAGACTTAACATCTGAGGTCATCAGTCCCTTAGAACTACTTAAACCTAACTAACCTAAGGACATCACACACATCCGTGACCGAGGCAGAATTCGAACCTGCGACCGTAGCAGCAGCGCGATTCTTGGCTGAAGCGCCTAGAACCGCTCGGCCACAGCGGCTGGCTCGCTACAAAAGGCGAAAACGCTGGGCACCTCCTGTAGTGCGACAAGCAGGCCGTACGCTCTTGTCGATCAGGTGGTCTTGCCACCACACATCTTCCCATGCCTATTAAAGTGCAACAGCCCCGTCACCCAGTTACTATCTAAAGAAAATCAAAGCTCTAATTCCAGATTTCATTACTCCAATGACGTTAATTTGGCATAATCACTCAAGAACTTAACAAGAAAAAGTTGAATCAAGGGGCAAGCCACGAGAGACTGGCATCTTTCAAACATTCTCCGATTTCGTACGAATAAAACTAGAGAAGTTTTTCACAAGTGGACAATATTCTCCATTTTCTGAAATGAGCTTTGTAGCATATTTGTAGTCGAGTAATTTCTGTTGAGGTTCAGTTTTACTGAGGGTTTTTTTTTTCAGCGAATGGAGGAATTTATGTTGCTCGGAAGAGAAAATAAGATACACGAAGCCTGATGAAAAACTGGAGAGAGAAACTGTAAAAGTTTTTATAGGTTTAACAATAAAAACATTATTTGGCTGGCGAGCTTCCTTCCCGAAAGTCAAGGAAGAAGAGGGTTGACCTTTCAAACGAAGCGAATATGAAAACATTTTTCTGTTATTTAGCAGACCGAAATACTCAGACCGGTGCAAAACAAGCCTTATTAGATATACACCAGACTATTATGTCAGCGACATTTTCAGAGCCGGGTGGAGTGGCCGCGCGGTTTGAGGCGCCATGTCACGGATTGCGCGACCCCTCCCGCCGGAGGCTCGAGTCCTCCCTCGGGCATTGGTGTGTGTGTTGTTCTCAGTATAAGTTAGTTTAAGTAGTGTGTAAGTCTATGGACCGATGACTTCAGCAGTTTGGTGCCTTCGGAAATCACACACATTTGAACATTTGACATTTTCATATGTTCTTTATCATGTTTTCTCACAGCAGAAATATTTTGTTTTGTTGAGTTAGAAAACCTTAGGTGGCTCAGGAAAACTAATAACTGATTTATTACAAACAGGGCGTTCTGTTTTTCGTAATGAAACCGCACGGGCCTTTGGTTAAGTACTTGACACACGTGCCGACTATTATGCGCCACATTTAACCAAAATTATTTCTTGTTAGAAAACTCTGACAGAATTTCGGATTGGAGGAAATGAAAAGGAGATGCATTTTGAAGATTTCGTTTTCATAATGTGTTCACTTAACTTCAGTAATAAAAAAAAGGTTTCCCATACCTCGAAAATTCCCTAATCGTCTTAAAAATTTGTTGCCGTACACCAAACTGAAATCGAAACCTTGTGCAGCTCTTACAGAGCACATTGATGCCGTTCCATATTTGTACATTGAATACTCTGAGTGAGCTGAATGAAATACAAGATTATGCGTGTGTTGTGTGTCGGACACTGGACACAACACACCGAGAACTTTCTCAAGGAGGGGAGGTGGTGAGAGAGAACTCTCTCATCTGAGAATTGCTTCGAATTTTTTTATTCATACGAAACTGAGAATGTTCTTTTTGGTCCGAGATCTTCTCCGGAGAATGTTCCCTTTTTTATTCATACGACACACTGAGTGATCCTACTGGGTATTTTTTAAAGGCTTGGGACTAGCAAGAAAGCGCACACTGTCGCATGTGCCACTATATTCTGTTGGGACCCTACCTGGACGTTCTTACATAAAACTTGTTCCTTTTTTACCAATAAGTCCTCAGGGAATCTATAGCCTTGTTGCTTTACCACTCTCTGGCTGGTCCTGACCTGACGGCTAACAGTCCTATCCTTGCGCTCCTTGTATCATCCTTCACAGAGAGGAGCCTGTTTAATGACCACACACTCATATTAGTGAAAATTGAAATTTATAAACTGAGAGGAGTTACATCAAAATCAAAATATTGCACAGGATGTCCACACGAAACCTCCCTGACTTCCAAGTGTCATTAAAAATAAAAACAATGAGACATGAATACTTACAGTTTGCAGCATCATGTAAAGTAACTCAGAAAGATTTGTAGGAAAAATGAATACATTTCTAGGTGGACTCCTTTGCTGACTTTCAAATGTCTCATGTATATACAAGCATGTCCGGGATGAAGGAAACTACTGCATCCACAATTATTCTGCAGAGATCGCTAAAGTCATGTGCAAGCGAAGCACACACAATGTAGTTAAATTAATGGCACACCAAGAAATCCACGCTGGCCATGTCTGGAGATCGTGGTGGCTACTCGGAAGGGGCCAACAGGTCCTATACAATGCTGTGGACATGTTCGGTCCAGGAAGTCAAGAACATATAAACACCAGTGTGGTGGTGCACCCTTCTGCTGGTACAAAAATGGTTCAAATGGCTCTGAGCACTATGGGACTTAACTTCTGAGGTCATCAGTCCCCTAGAACTTAGAACTGCTTAAACCTCACTAACCTAAGGACATCACACACATCCATGCCCGATGCAGGATTCGAACCTGCGACCGTAGTGGCCGCGCGGTACCAGACTGAAGCGCCTAGAACCGCTCGGCCACTCTGACCGGCCCTCCTGCTGGAAGATCATATTTGGCTGAAGGGGAAGAAACTTTGGAAAATGGTCCATCTATGCTGTCTTTCAGCAGCGCACTCCACACGTAACACATTTTCGCTGTCTTTGACATATTCTCGGAAAATGTGGGATATTTCCGATCCCTAGATGAGAATGTTATGCCGTCTAACCTTCCAATATGTGTGGAAGAGGGCTTCATCAGAGAAAACGACATTTCCTAGATACTTTGCCCGATCCGATCTGACTTATCAATGGCAAGTTCGTAGCGAAGCTTAAAATCGTTTCGCTCCAGTACTTCCACAATTTGAACTTTGTAAGCGCACGCACGAAGTCGTTTAGGCAGTACCTTGTGAACTGTTGCGCGGGGAATGTTTGTCTTTCTAGATGCTAGGTGAACTTTCTGTGATTGACTTCTGTGGAAGGTCTCTCTCGTCTCCTCTTCCATTTCATCTGATTTGCTGCCTGAATCTACCTCTTTATCCTCCCAGTGGGTAGGAACTTATCATACCAACCTTAACAGTTTTAACGTCTGGTGGTTCATTTTGAAATTCACGTCGGAAATTTCTTTGGCAGCAATGGATGATTTCGTTTCCATATACCACACTATGCATTGGGCTTTCTATTGATGTATAGTCATTTCTTGTAACTCTTTATCACTTGAAACAAAAGAACAGAAACCGTTTACAGAAGAAATCTGTATAAAACGTTTTGAGTTGCTTCACTTGATGCTGGATACCGCAAGTACCTGTGTCTCATAGTTTTTCAACTGCATTCGGAAACCAGGAAGGTTTCACGAGGACACCCTCTGCTTCCGTACCTACTTCGCTCGGGCCAGTAACCATAAAAATCCTTCTGTGTAATGATAAAGACGATCTAAGTCTCTGAAAGCGGTCTGTGTATCACATTCCATGCGAATGTCCTATGTCTTACCTGGAGCACGCTGTTAGAACTGTCGAACAGAGACGCAAGGAACATCAGATACACAACCGACCAAAACAACTAGGCAAATCAGCTGTCCCTGAGCACTACCTTGAATATAAACGAAATGAAATGCGGCAAGACCAGTATCGTCATGCAAACAACTTTCTCGAAATCGTAATGTAACAAAACTTAAAAACCGGAACCGGGGTCTCACTTTAAACAAGGCTTTGGGTCCGACACTTAATGTGCTAAGATCACGCTGGTCATCACATTCACCAAAACTGGAAAACTCTGAATAATGCCCGTTTTACGGAATGTCAGTGCGGCCTGAAAAACATAAGAGCATCGCAGTGTGTAGTGGGCGTCGAGAGCCGAACTCGGTTATAAATAGTTCACAGTCTGGAGTCCAGGCAGCGAACACAAATAACAGTGTAACTTGGGCTGTCGAAATATCGTGCATAAAGCGGACTCGACGATTCGGTTAAATATCTGGACGACTGTCCCCGTCGAATGTTCGAGTCCTCCCTCGATCATGGGTGGGTGTGTTGTCCTAAGCGTAAGTTAGTTTAAGTTAGATTAAGTAGTGTGTAAGCCTAGGGACCGATGACCTCAGCAGTTTGGTCCCATAGGAACTTACCGCAAATTTCTAAATTTAAATGTCTGGAAGCACGCCACTAATGATTCAGGCAGACAGATCATTTACACTAATCACATTACTACACTGAAGATGTAAGTCATATTTTGTGTAATACCTACTTTATCTGATACAAGGTGAGTACCCAACATTGTCCACTATCTATTCATCCCAGTTCCATTACACCATATCATCTTTCCTTCTCTCTGTCCCTCTCCTTGTTCCTCCTCTCTGTCTGTCCATCTCTTCCTCGCGCCTTCTGTCTCCACGTTATCAGTCCCACCACAGTAGGAAGCTGTTGGGTCTTACCACCACAGTATTTCTTCCAGATCGTAACAACTACGTGTAGCAAATTTGGTTGAAATCATTCCAGGGGTTTACGATGAGTCTTTTACCTGTTGCTTTGTCCGCTTATGTACACATTAAATAGATTTCACCTGTATTTAACACATCTGACGCGTATTTGTATACTCATTTCAGCTGTACCTCTAGCAAACGTTGCCCTGCTGCTTCCATTCCACACAGCTCAATGTTTATGGCGCCGTATATCCTGAGCTATGTGTGGTACAATGACATAATTTTGCAGGTAATTCAGTTGTATATGTGGCTACTGTCTACGAAATGTGTTTTGGACAGAGTTAATAGTGAAGCAGTAAAAAATTAAAAAATCAGGCATGATGCGGTGGTTTTCACGTAACTCAATATTGGACATCATATCTCACAAGTACGAGGGCTATTCGGAAAGTAAGGAACGGTAGGTGGCGAAATGGAAACCACAGTGAAAATCAAAACTGTTTTATTTGCAACAGTTAGCTATAACTTCCAGCTACCTATCTCCATAGTCGCCGATCCGACTTAGACGTTTGTCGTAGCGTTGTACCAACTTTCCAACACCCTCGTTATAGAAGGCAGCCGCCAGCGCTTTCCGCCAATTCTCTACGCTGGCCTGCAGCTCGTTATCTGTGCCAAAATGTTGTCTTCGTAGCCAGTTCATGTGAGCAGAGATGAAACTCAGAGGGAGACAATTACGGGCTCTATTTTGGGTAATCAAACATTTCCAATTGAGAACGATGCAGGAGCATCTTCATTGCCCTTGCAGAATGCGGCTGAGAATTCTCTTGAAGAAGAAAACGCATGACAGTTATGTAACCGTTGGCTGCATAGCTTCAGGTGAAATTCCTCACCTGGCCCTCGTACTAGGCGGGAGACACGGTTGTTCTAGGTATCTTTATGTGCTCCCTGTGTGCTCGGAACTAAAACGAACGGCGTGACGCGATCGACGGGCATACTAGAGCCACTGCCCAACACACCTGTGCAAAACTTCATCGGATTTTCGCTGTGGTTTCCATTTCGCGACCGATTGTTCCTTACTTTCCGAATAGCCCTCGCATCTCATATCTCGTAACTGTCTCGTACAATGATTTAATTTTGCAGGTACATTCAGTGATATGTATGAATACTGTCTGAAAAATGTGTCGCGAATACAGTTAGTAGTAAAAAAGTAATAAATTAAAACACCATGTCTGATTCGGTAGTTTTACTGTTTGAATAGCGAAAATATAGTAAGCGATAAAATTGTTTCTTTTCAGCATCTAGTGGGCCTTATAGGCCAGAAAAAGTTTAGAAAGGATTTGAGATTATGTGTAAAGTTTATTGCAAGTCACTTAGTGCTCTCATCCTCAAATGGATGAATAAAGTAATAAAGTCTGGGTACTCGCGTGTCACGATCTACACTACTTCCCCCCCCCCCCCCCCCCCCCCTAACTCCTTTGATTGCTGCGTAGTTCTTACCGCCACAGAGATCCTTTGCAGACAGTAAGTGATATGTGTACCAAGTCTGACTGAAACTGATGTTGTGGCTTAGGAGGAGACGTGGAAAATTTATTAATGGGTTCTACGAAGAAGCTCGTCAATGGAGTGGAAGACGATGGCAACCAAGAAAACCTTTAGGATGCTCTTAAACTATATTGGTAGTTAAGCTTTTTATGGCCGCTGGCAAGTTATTGTCAATGTGTGTTCCTGAATAATGGACACGTTCTGGCCCAAAGTAAGTGACGTCAAGTCGTTATAAATGTTATTCTTATTCCTTATGTTGATCACAAGTACTGAGTTGTGAGTTCGGGAAAGAGATATATTATTTATGATAACTTTCATTGAGGAATAAATATACTGGAAGCGTAGTTAGTACCCCAAATTCCTTGAAGAATTCGTTCTACACTATTTGGACTCGGCAAAATTCAGCTCGGCTTCTTGAATTACGGAATGACAATGGAAGAGTCCGCAGCTCGTGGTCTTGCGGTAGCGTTCTCGCTTACCGCCCACGGGGTCCCGGGTTCGATTCCCGGCGGGGTCAGGGATTTTCTCTGCCTCGTGGTGAGTGGGTGTTGTGTGTCTTTCATCATCATTGACGAGCAAGTCGCCGAAGTGGCGTCAACTAAGAAGGACTTGCAATACGGCGACCGAACTTCCCAGCAGGGGCCTCCCGGCCAACAACGCCATACGATCACTTCATTTTCAATGGGAGAAGTATGCTAGCTAGAAAGCCGCCTTGTTCTGTGAACTGTGTCGCTCGGTACAAGTTAACCTCATTCACCTTTTACTTTTATTCAGACCTTTTGTTCCTCCGTCTCGTAGCCAGATCTCGCAAGCGCGAGTTTTCTTCACCATCCTCTATACAAAGGGATATGGCATATAAGACCCGTAAACTGATTATTAAGAGGTCTGTTTCTGATGCGCACCGGATAACAATGCGAATAAATTCAATACTCTATGGGCATGCATGAAGTAGGGAAAAAGAATGTCACGAGGCATGTGATTTGTGTCCTAAGAAGGCTACGCTTTCTTTTAAGGCCCAATATACTCAAAACTCATGTTCATATATATTCTTCCGTGGGGTCCCCCAGACTGACGGGGGAAGGGAGACGCGTATTAGATGCTGGGTGTCATTATTCGCACCTCGCACGGCTGTCTGCCTTTTGACCTCTTACACTTAGGGCGTTGGGGCACCACAACCTAGGTGGTGGTGGTTGGGGCCGCTAACATCCATACTACCCCCAAAACCTATCTAACTTACATACAAAAACAATCAATATCTAGTGCCACCGCCATTTTCCCACTAGAAGCCAACTAGGACAGATGTTAGCGACCACTTCAGGCTCCACTCATGAAAAAAAAAAAAAAAATTAAGTAGACCTCAGATCATTTTGTAAAAAAAGGAAAAAAAAGAGGGAGAATGCTTTTTGCATCTTTTTGTTATTTTTTATCTTCTTCGGGGGTCTCCACAGCAGCCAGACGGTGCAGACGGTGGGATATCCAGGTCGTCTTCTTGTTTACCGAGATTAAAACACCATACGATTACCGTTGACGTCTCTGATCAGTCTATCCTGTGCTATATCTTCAATTTCTTCTCACACCATGCACACACCAGTACTCTGGTGGGTACTTAAACAACAACCCGAAGTATTTCACAAAGAGCGAAGCATACGACGTCTTGTGCCGTAAAACCGCGTAATTATTCGTTAAATAGTGCCAAAAATTTAATAACTCTGCAATGGCCGCACTAAAAAGTATGACAACGCCATACCTTTCACCCATACCGTGGCGTTATGTCGAGCATCAGGGTAGTAAGTGATGTCAGGATGGAATAATGCTCCGTCGCAGCAACAGAGCCGACGTGCCACGTGTGAGGAGCCGGCCGTCGGCTGCCGTACCACAAACGAAACGGTGATGCCGGTGTCAACAGCGGCGCATCTGGGGCAGAGATGGTCCTCGGCAAGATGTATAAACGTTGTCGGCTGGGGAGTTTTTCAGTCGTTATCACATACCACCGTTCTTAGCGCGGTGGGAAAGAAAGGCTAATGGAAATGGTTGTGTGGTATTATTGGGCGGGAGACCCCAGACCGCATCTCGTGGTCGTGCGGTAGCGTTCTCGCTTCCCACGCCCGGGTTCCCGGGTTCGATTCCCGGCGGAGTCAGGGATTTTCTCTGCCTCGTGATGGCTGGGTGTTGTGTGCTGTCCTTAGGTTAGTTAGGTTTAAGTAGTTCTAAGTTCTAGGGGACTGATGACCATAGATGTTAAGTCCCATAGTGCTCAGAGCCATTTGAATTTTGGGAGACCCCATCTTGATCGCTAAATACTTTATCTATGACACGTTTAGAGTAATCATCGTCAGACAACTGTGGCCAAAATTAACACGCCACTGAGCTACGGAGGCGGGCTACATGGCAATGAAATTAGATAGGTAAGGCTTAGGTAAGTACAACTCACATTACGAGGACCTGACAATCAAAATGGGTACCTGAGAGGGTGCATGCTCATACATAGGGGTGGCAAAAGTTATGGGATAGCGATATGCACATATGCAGACGGCGGGAGTGCCACGCACACAAGGTATAAAAGGGCAGTGCATTGGAGGAGCTATCATTTGTACTCAGGAGATTCATGTGAAAAGGTTTACGACATGCTTATGGGCGAACGCCTGGAATTAACAGACTTTGAACGCGGAACGGT
Organism: Schistocerca americana; assembly: GCF_021461395.2. Classification (NCBI taxonomy): domain Eukaryota; kingdom Metazoa; phylum Arthropoda; class Insecta; order Orthoptera; family Acrididae; genus Schistocerca; species Schistocerca americana. The sequence continues at coordinate 185,847,545 of NC_060126.1, forward strand.
AGTTGGAGCTAGGTAGATGCCGTGTTTCTTGACTTCCCCATGCGTTCGATGCAGTTCCCCACAGTCGTTTAATGAACAAAGTAAGAGCATATGGACTATCAGACCAATTGTGTGATTGGATTGAAGAGTTCCTAGATAACAGAACGCAGCATGTCATTCTCAATGGAAAGAAGTCTTCCGAAGTAAGAGTGATTTCAGGTGTGCCGCAGGGCAGTGTCGTAGGACCGTTGCTATTCACAATACACGTAAATGACCCTGTGGATAACATCGTAAGTTCCCTGAGGCTTTTTGCGGATGATGCTGTGGTATATCGAGAGGTTGTAACAACGGAAAATTGTACTGAAATGCAGGAGAATCTGCAACGAATTGACGCATGATGCAGGGAATGGCAATTGAATCTCAATGTAGACAAGTGTAATGTGCTGCGAATACATAGAAAGAAAGATCCTTTATCATTTAGCTACAATATAGCAGGTCAGAAACTGGAAGCAGTTAATTCCATAAATTATCTGGGAGTACGCATTAGGAGTGATTTAAAATGGAATGATCATATAAAGTTGATCGTCGGTAAAGCAGATGCCAGACTGAGATTCATTGGAAGATTCCTGAGGAAATGCAATCCGAAAACAAAGGAAGTAGGTTACAGTACACTTGTTCGCCCACTGCTTGAATATTGCTCACCAGTGTGGGATCCGTACCCGGTGGGGTTGATAGAGGATATAGAGAAGATCCAACGGAGAGCAGCGCGCTTCGTTACAGGATCATTTAGTAATCGCGAAAGCGTTGCGGAGATGATAGATAAACTCCAGTGGAAGACTCTGCAGGAGAGACGCTCAGTAGCTCGGTACGGGCTTTTGTTAAAGTTTCGAGAACATACTTTCACCGAGGAGTCAAGCAGTATATTGCTCCCTCCTACGTATGTCTCCCGAAGAGACCATGAGGATGAAATCAGAGAGAGTAGAGCCCACACAGAAGCATGCCGACAATCTTTCTTTCCACGAACAATACGAGTCTGGAATAGAAGGGAGAACCGATAGAGGTACTCAAGGTATCCTCCGCCACACACGTCAGGTGGCTTGCGGAGTATGGATGTACATGAAGATGTAGACATTCCATTTTGGAATTCGTTAGGTAATTCAATATTCCGAGATACACAGCGTCAAGAGTGTTCTGAGAATATCAAATTTCAGGCATTATCTTTCACCATGGACAGTCCAGTGGCCGACAGCCTTCACTTAACCACAAAGAGCAGGACATTTTCGTAGAGTTGTAAGTGATAACAGACAAGCAACATTGCGTGAAATCAATGTGGGACGTACACGAACGTATCCGCTAGGACAGTGCGACGAAATGTGGTGTTAATGGGTTATAGTAGCAGACGACCGAAGTGGGAGCTTTTGCTAACAGCGCGACATTGTCTGCAGCGCCTCTCTTGGCCTTGTGATCATATTGATCGGATGAGTCCCAATTCCAGTTGGTAAGAGGTGGTGGTAGGATTAGAGTATGACGCAAATCCCACGAAGCCGTGGACTCAAGATGCCAACAAGGCACTGTGCAAACTGGGCATAGTTTCTTAATGGTGTGCGGTGTGTCTATGTGGGACGGTCTGCGTCCTCTGGTCCGATCATTGACTAGAAATAATTATTAATCGGCTACTTGGAGACCATCTGCCGCCATTAATGGACTTCATGTTACCAAACAACCATGAAATTTTTATGGATGACAATGTGCCACGTCATCGGTCTGAAGAACATTCAGGACAATTTGAGCGAATGATTTGGCCACCCGTTGCGCCCGACATGAATCCCATCGAACTTTTAAGGGACATAATCGAGAGGTCAGTTCATGCACAAACTCCTGCACCAGCAACACTTTCGCACTTAGGGACAGCTATAGAGGCAGCATGGTACAATATTTCTGCAGGGGACTTCCAACGAATTCTTGGGTTCATGCCACATGGAGGTGCTGTGCTACGCCAGACAACAGGAATCCTGACATGGTATTAAGTTACCTCCTCTTGTCACTTCAGTGTATAATTCATATTGGATGCATAAACATGTCATGCTAACTGGCTAAGCATTTGGTAGTATCTAATGATCACTGGGGGTATCAGAGGGGTATTCCTATGTGTACTTCCGGAATCAAGCACCAATACAGGCAAGGGCACAAAAATATAAAAATCATTTACTGGATGAAATTTTCCAGAAATGTGTGTTACCGTTTTACTTATGCTCTACAATAACGAGCTCCAGTGGCTGATTGGGTAGCATTCCAATGTAGTTCATACTCATAACCCAACACCCGCTAGTGGCTGAAAATCAGTGAGATTTCATAAATTCAGACAATGAGAAGTAAGCTGTAATCACACATGCATTTAGGTATCAGTTGAACTCGAGGGTTCAAATGGTTCAGATGGCTCCAAACATTATGGAAGTTAACATTTGAGGTCATCAGTCCCCTAGACTTAGAGCTGCTGTCCCCTAGACTTAGAACTACTGAAACCTAACTAACCCAAAGACATCACACACATCCGTGCCCGAGGCAGGATTCGAACCTGCGACCGTAGTAGCAGCACGATTCCGGACTGAAGCGTCTAGAACCGCTCGGCCACAGTGGCCGGCGATCTCGAGGGAAACAGACCTATGCATCAAACAATGCAAAAAGAAGGTAGCTGTGAACTGGTGGATACATGGTGGGCAGGTGGGCAAAAATCGACCAGTTTAGGCAAATTCAAAAACCGTGAAACAATTTATAAAAAAATACGGACATTCATTGAGTTCAGGAGAAAAAGATATTCATTGAACGTGGACCATGAGGAGAAAACTGACTTAAGAGACACTTGGTGGGCTGGTGGCCGGAATCAATCAATTCATGTAAATTCAGAAACTGCATCTATCTGGGATCCCTATCAGGTAGGGCTGATAAAGGAGATAGAGAAGATCCAACGAAGAGCGGCGCGTTTCGTCACGGGATCGTTTAGCTGGTGAGAGAGCGTTACGAAGATGCTAAAGAAACTCGACAGACAGACGTTACAAGGGAGGCGTCACGGAGAAATTTACTATTGAAATTTCGGGACAGAACTTTTCAGGAGGAGTCAAACAACATATTACTCCCCCCCCCCCCTCCTCCCCCACATACATCTCGCGTACTGATCACGAGGAGAAAATTCGAGAAATTAGAGCCAATACATAGGCTTACCGACAGTCATTCTTCCCACGCACTATTCGCGAGTGGAACAGAGTTGGAGGGATGAGATAGTGATACGGAAAGTACCCTCCGCTACACACCATTAGGTAGCTTGCAGAGTATGATCTAGATGTATGTGTAGAGGCATGTGAATATTCATTGAGGAAAAAAGATCTACTCATTGAAGGTGACGATGAGGAGGATACTTTGACATGAGAGACACGTGGTGAGCCGATGGGCAAAATCAGTCGGTTTACACATAGGAACCACCAGCAAAAACTGGAGAAAACCAAAATTTACAACGCAATTCACGGGCAGTAATAACATGGAAACTCTTTGCAAGTTATGCCCCACATATTTACTCTACAGAAACTACCACAAGACGACAGATTCAATGGTCATTCTCTCAGTACAAGAAAGACCCATGGAACTTCATAAAACGCATAAATTTATCCCAGAAAAATCAGAATAATCAAACCTTGCAAAAATTACGCATTATCACACCGAAAAATGAAATTAATTACAAACACCATCTGAAATAATTTATAAATAAATCAAAAGCCAAGATCGCTTAAACACTGTTTACTAGATGACCGGTTTCAACACACTAAAGGTGCCATCATCGGCTCTGTGAAGATATAACATGACAGGTTTGAGGGAGGGCTTACAAGAGTTACACTATATACATTACTGTACATTACTAGTAGTACAGCACCACATACCTGAATGTAGCTTAACATGCATAAATCATTTGGATATAACGATGGATGAGGCAGACCAGCTGATAATAAACCACTGTCGCAGAAATAAAAATTAAAAAAACAACTGCAAGCGATCTTGGCTTTTGAATTATTTATGCAATAGAGTGATCGTCCTACAATACACTATGTGTTCACTGCAAAAATCTAGCAAAGCACGCCTGCAGCTTACGGGACCAAAGCAAACAGTGCCCCGTCATTTGTTCTGGAGCGACTCTAACCCGAGCAAGTGGGAGAGACCTGTTGCCAACTCTGCACCTGTATTCAGCGGAACGGTACATCCACTCCCTGTGACTAACCAGTGTCTCTGGTTCCGGTGCTGTCTCAAGCGGCCGGAAGGTTAGGTTGGCCCTACGAACCTACGACTTTACGGAACCCTCTGAATCCGTTGGAGTGTACTTCAAACACTCGTAACCTCCATGTAAAACATGCCCACCTATCCACATACATACATACAAAAAGGGAAGGTGAGGACGAAAACGGACTGCATAAAAGCAAAAAAATAAATAAACACACTCTCATTGTCCTTTACCAGAGATTGTGTGACCGATTTTGCAGCTAAACGATAGAAATGAGCAAAAATAGACATAAATGGACAAGTGAAGACACAAATTGTTCTCAACAATTATGAAAGTGGGTCTTATTAACCCCTTTGAAACATTTTTAATTTTTTATGCCTAACAACATCCACATTGCGGAGAAAGATTTGTTTAGGTGCTTCAAGAGGTCTTTTCAATGCTCCTCCCAACTAAATTTATCATCAAGTTGTATTCTCAAAAATTTAACACTGTCCACCTCTTCTATCTGGATGTCTTCACATGTTAGACATGAACTTGAAGGAAACCTCTTACAAGTTCTGAAGTGCATGTAATGTGTAATTTCAAAGTTTAATGACAAACTATTCGCCAAGAGCCACTTATTAATGTCTTTCTAAAATTACTCTTCATCATCATCATCATCATCATTTAAGACTGATTATGCCTTTCAGCGTTCAGTCTGGAGCATAGCCCCCCTTATACAGCTCCTCCATGATCCCCTATTCAGTGCTAACATTGGTGCCTCTTCTGATGTTAAACCTATTACTTCAAAATCATTTTTAACCGAATCCAGGTACCTTCTCCTCGGTCTGCCCCGACTCCTCCTACCCTCTACTGCTGAATCCATGAGTCTCTTGGGTAACCTTGCTTCTCCCATGCTTGTAACATGACCCCACCATCTAAGCCTGTTCGCCCTGACTGCTACATCTATACAGTTCATTCCCAGTTTTTCTTTGATATCCTCATTGTGGACACCCTCCTGCCATTGTTCCCATCTACTAGTACCTGCAATCATCCTAGCTACTTTCATATCCGTAACCTCAATCTTCTTGATAAGGTAACCTGGATCCACCCAGCTTTCGCTCCCATACAACAAAGTTGGTCGAAAGATTGAACGGTGCACAGATAACTTAGTCTTGGTACTGACTTCCTTCTTGCAGAAGAGAGTAGATCGTAGCTGAGCACTCACTGCATTAGCTTTGCTACACCTCGCTTCCAGTTCTTTCACTGTGTTGCCATCCTGTGAGAATATGCATCCTAAGTACTTGAAACTGTCCACCTGTTCTAACTTTGTTTCTCCTATTTGGCACTCAATCCGTTTATATTTCTTTCCCACTGACATTACTTTCGTTTTGGAGATGCTAATCTTCATACCATAGTCCTTACATTTCTGATCTAGCTCTGAAATATTACTTTGCAAACTTTCAATCGAATATGCCATCACAACTAAGTCAGCCGCATATGCAAGACTGCTTATTTTGTGTTCACATATCTTAATCTCACCCAGCCAGTCTATTGTTTTCAACATGTGATCCATAAATAATATGAACAACAGTGGAGACAGGTTGCAGCCTTGTGTTACCCCTGAAACTACTCTGAACCATGAACTCAATTTACCATCAACTCTAACTGCTGCCTGACTATCCATGTAAAGACCTTTAATTGCTTGCAAAAGTTTGCCTCCTATTCCATAATCTTGTAGAACAGACAATAACTTCCTCCTAGTAACCCGGTCATATGCCTTTTCTAGATCTATAAAGCATAGATACAATTCCCTGTTCCACTCATAACACTTCTCCATTATTTGCCGTAAGATAAAGATCTGGTCCTGACAACCTCTAAGAGGCCTAAACCCACACTGATTTTCATCCAATTGGTCCTCAACTAATACTCGCACTTTCCTTTCAACAATACCTGAGAAGATTTTACCCACAACGCTGATTAAAGAGATACCTCTATAGTTGTTACAATCTTTTCTGTTTCCATGTTTAAAGATTGGTGTGATTACTGCTTTTGTCCAGTCTGATGGAACCTGTCCCGACTCCCAGGCCATTTCAATTATCCTGTGTAGCCATTTAAGAACTGACATTCCACTGTATTTGATGAGTTCCGACTTAATTTCATCCACCCCAGCCGCTTTATTGCACTGCAATCTATTGACCATTTTTCCACTTCCTCAAATGTGATCCTATTTCCATCATCATTCCTATCCCATTCTACCTCGAAATCTGAAACATTACTGATCGCATTTTCACCTACATTGAGCAACTCTTCAAAATATTCCCTCCATCTGCCCAAGGCATCCACAGGATTCACCAGCAGTTTTCCTGACCTGTCCAAAATACTTGTCATTTCCTTCTTACCTCCCTTTCGAAGACTGCTAATTACACTCCAGAATGGTTTTCCAAAGTCTTCCCACGATTTCTTCTTGGATGCTGCAATTATCTGTTTGGCTTTGTTTCTTTCTTCAACATAACTTTCTCTGTCTACCTGGGTTCTGGTTTGTAGCCATTTTTGATACGCCTTCTTTTTCCTTTTACAGGCTGCCTTGACTGTATCATTCCACCAAGCTGTTTGCTTCATCCTACTTTTACACACTACTGTTCCAAGACATTCTTTAGCCACTTCTAGTACTGTGTCCCTGTACCTTGTCCATTCCTTTTCCAATGACTGTAATTGACTACATTCAACTAACTGGTACCTTTCTGAGATCGCTGTTATGTACTTGTGGCTGATTTCCTTATCCTGAAGTTTCTCCACTCTTATCCTCCTACAAATGGATCTGACCTCCTGCACTTTCGGCCTCACAATCCCAATTTCACTGCAGATTAAATAATGATCAGTGTCATCAAAGAATCCCCTGAATACACGTGTGTCCCTCACAGCCTTCCTGAATTCCTGATCTGTTATTATATAGTCAATGACAGATCTGGTTCCCCTGCCTTCCCAAGTATACCGGTGAATGTTCTTATGTTTAAAAAAGGAGTTTGTGATTACTAAGCCCATACTGGCACAGAAATCCAAGAGTTGTTTCCCGTTCCTGTTGGTCTCCATATCCTCTCCAAATTTACCCATAACCTTTTCATACCCTTCTGTTCGATTTCCAATCCTGGCGTTAAAATCACCCATGAGCAGAACACTGTCATTGTCCTTTACTCTAACAACTACATCACTGAGTGCCTCATAAAAACTATCCATATTATCTTGATCTGTCCCTTCACAATGCGAATATACTGACACAATCCTAATTTTCTTGCTAGACACTGTCAAATCTATCCACATCAGTCGTTCGTTTACATACCTTATTGCAACTACGCTGGGTTCCATTTCGTTCCTGATGTAAAGCCCTACACCCCATTGTGCTATTCCTGCTTTGACTCCTGACAGGTAGACCTTGTATTCTCCCACTTCCTCTTCATTCTCACCCCTTACCCGAATGTCACTAACAGCTAAAACGTCCAGCCCCATCTTACTTGCAGCCTCTGCCATCTCTACCTTCTTCCCAGAGTAGCCCCCATTGATATTAATAGCTCCCCATCTCATTACCATTTGTTTGCCAAGTCGTATCTTTGAAGTCCCTGGTTTGTCAGTTAGAGGTGGGACTCCGTCACCTCCAAAGGTCCGAGGCATTTTGCTCTGATTGTTGCCAGCATCATATTTAAAGTACCAGGGAAGCAGGTTGCTAGCCTTACTTGCCCCGAGTCCCATTGGGTTTTACCCCTAACGGCTGAGGGACTAACCGGTGGATTTGGTAGTCTTTGCCGTATGAGCACAAAGGTGACCACGACTCAGAATATGTCCGAGATGCCCAGCCTTATTCCAAAGTATCTGGTATCCCGACTGTCGGGACCACTTACTTGGCCACTCATACGTTGCCCGTGGTTCATGAACTAGGACATGACTACAGGAACCCACACCATGAACCACTCTTTATTTGCTATTTATTGCAGTGCCTGTACCATCAGCAAACAGAACTAACTTGGCATCTGGAATGTTACTGATAAAAAAGTCTTTCAAATACGCAAGAAAAAAATGAGGGACCTAAGCTGGAACCTTGGGAAGACTGGGTACGCGGTCTATCGATTGATTGTAGAACTCTTTTGGGAGGCGATACCATTCTGAGAAGGAGCGGTGTCTAATTGTACCAGACACTTGTATCACCGTTGACGATCTGCAGCTGATATTTTCAATACTTCCCAGATATGATATGCAGTATTCTCATCCGGAAACCGCTCTGGCCCGTCCATGCGGTAGATACCGCCATCAGTGAAATATTCTTCAACCAGAATATGTCAGTGCGGTCGCGCATTATCTTTCGTTAAGCGGAAGTCTGGACCGACTATATTTCACGTGCGTGGTAACTGTGCCTCATATGTGTACCTCTGGAGGTTAACAGTGTTCGTCTGATCTCTATAAAACATGTTAAGTCCCGTCCGTCAACCAACATGATACCTCTCGAGTCTGTACGCGAGGATATCTTTAGGGTCCTGCCACCAGTGAGTATCAGCAAGTTCCTCATAGTTACATACTGTTCCTATACGCACTCCGTATCAGTTTTTGAAATCAAGTACGTAAAATGTGCTCAGAATATTCAAACTGCAGAAAATAGCATCTAGTCCTTGCTGTATAGTTTAATTCCTTATATACGATTATGTTAAATAAGTAATGCAACACTTTTCTTCTGAAAGGCAGCCGCGTGGGGTAGCCGCACGGCCTTGAGCGCCTTGTAACGGTTCGTGCGGCTCCCCCTGTTGGAGGTTCGATTCCTCCCTCGGGCATTGGTGTGTGTGTTGTCCTTAGCGTAAGTTGGTTTAAGTTATATTGTGTAAGCCTAGGGACCGATGACCTCAGCAATTTGGTCACATAGGAACTTAACACAAGTTTTCAAAAATTCTTCTGAAAGCATGTTAGTTTTATTCAGGATTCTAATACAAAATATTATTCCTCACACTTCTGGCTACAAAACCCTATTTTTCAACATAATTTGCGTATACTGCGACGGCCTCACGCCGCATTACTATGCCCTCATAGTACCACTCTACTGGGCGACGTCGAAGCCAACGTTTTGCCATATCAATAACCTCCCCATCATCCACGTATTGTTTCCCACTGAGTACATCCTTCATTGGGTCAGACAGAAGGAACTTGGAAACTGTAAATCCGGGCAGTAGGATGAATGAGGAAGAACAGTCCAATGGAGATTTCTGAGCTCCTCTCGGGCGTGCAGACTTGTCTGATGCCTGGTCTTGTCACGGAGAAGAAGTTCATTTACATTTTTATGGCGACGGACACTCTGATTTCGTGTCTTCAATTTCCTGTGGGTAGCAGAATACACTTCAGAGTTGATCGTTTTGTCACGAGGGAGGACATGAAACAAAATATCCCAATCAGTCCCAGAAGACTGTCGTTATGAAATTAGCGCCTGAGGGTGCGCCTTTCAACTTTTTCTTTGGAGTAGACGTGGTGTGGCGCTACTACATGCTTGCCGTTTTGTTTCCGGTTCGGGCTGATGAACCGGAGTTTCATAACCTGTGACGATGTTCACGGTTGCCACGATCAGCTTCGCAATGCCCAAACAATTGCCCACAGATGGTCCTTCAATGCTCTTTATGGTCTTGTGTTAGAAGACGAGGAACCCCACGGGTCGGCCGCTGTGGCCGAGCGGTTCTAGGCACTTGTCCAGAACCGCGCTGCTGCTACGGTCGCAAGTTAGAATCCTGCCTCGGTCATGGATGTGTGTGATGTCCTTAGGTCTAAGGAGAGTGATGACCTCAGATGTTAAGTCCCATAGTGCTTAGAGCCATTTGAATCTGAACCCCGCGGGCACACGCCTTTGAGTACCCCAACTGGTGGACGAGTGTATCAGCACTACCAATAGAAACGTGCAGTTGTGCAGCGAGGTGTTTGATTGCGGTCTGTCACCATCTGGAAGTAGAGAGTAAGCGCGTCGTAACACGCAGGAGTAACAACTGTGTACGGCCAGCCAGCACGCGGCAGATGGGACAGATTTGCGCGATCTTGTTGCGATGGCGACAGATGTTTCACGCAACACTCACCGTGTTTCTGTTCACTACCAGGTCTCCGTAGACATTCTGCAAGCGCCTATGAATATCTGCGATTCTCCGGTTTTCCGCCAAAAGAAACTCAATGACAGCGGTCTGCTTGGAACATAACTCCGTTACAGACGCTATTTTAAAGACCACGTATAGCGCCGCTACCTGTCGCAACTTCATGAAGCAATAGAGGCTGAAGCGGGGATTTTCCACGATGTCCCACAACAAATTCCGCAATTTTTTCAGCCGAAACTGGCCGACAAAGAATGTGTTGGATTACTCATTGAACGCCTTTCGTAGTTATGTTTCAAGAAAATTCATATGATTTGCAAGAGTATGTTTATTACATGAATGAAGATAAAAACTTCGGGCGAATTCTTACTAGCACATCATAACTAGAAGTTTACCTTGGTGCTTGTTGTAATTACCCGGTTCATGTGGCTGCCACCAGGGAGCCTCCTGGTGTAGATAGCTCCCTCGCTTGTTCATTACACAATCCCGACAACTTGCCGAAAATTTCGTTTTTCGACAAGACGAGGCGGTACCGCATTGACACCTGCATGTGAGAGCGTTTCTTAAGAATGAGCTGCCTCAACAATGAATCCGCAATAAGTGATGTAAGGATCTCACATGGGCCGGCCGGTGTGGCCGTGCGGTTAAAGGCGCTTCAGTCTGGAACCGCGTGACCGCTACGGTCCCAGGTTCGAATCCTGCCTCGGGCATGGATGTGTGTGATGTCCTTAGGTTAGTTAGATTTAATTAGTTCTAAGTTCTAGGCGACTGATGACTTCAGAAGTTAAGTCGCATAGTGCTCAGAGCCATTTGAACCATTTTGATCTCACATGGCACCAGTAGCCGCCAAGGTCGCCCGATTTCAAGCTAAGTGATTTTTTTTTAATGTGGAGGTTTGTGGAAGGCTCCGTATGTGAGTCTCCCCTTCCAACAGCATCGGGTGGTCTTAGACGACACAAAGCAACCAACAGCAACGCTCAAAAAAGTATGAGACGAGATTCACTAGCGTCTGGGTGTAATGTAGGTGTCTAGCGGAAGACGCGTTGAACATTTGTGAAACATAAGTGAAAACGTGTCCTAAACGTAGTTTGAAGATGTCGCTTATGTTTTGGCATCGCGGCTTGGCAGTTTTTTTGGAACACAAAGAACAATACGCAATGGCGACAATGACAGCCCCCCAAAATGGTTGAAGAAGCTTGAGAAAAATGTAATTTTATTGAATCTGTTTGGAGATGTTGTTCTGATTGAAAAGAGCAGAGCTAGTTAGACTACATTTTTTCGCAGATGCGGCCTATTATTTTGCATCTCCTTTTTCGTCGTGCACTTCCATCCATGTCAGTTCTCACTATTAATTGCGAGACGCTGTGCATAGGAACCTCGTACAGCGTGACAATTATTGAACTATATGAAAAGCACTCCGTCATCAGGCCACGAGTGGCCCATTGGAACCACCGACTGCCGTGTCATCCTCAATGAGGATGTGGATAGGAGGGGCGTGTGGTCAGCACGCCGCTCTCCCGGTCGTTACGATGGTTTTCTTTGACCAGAGCCGCTACTATTCGGTCGAGTAGTTCCTCAATTGGCATCACGAGGCTGAGTGTACCCCGAAAAATGGCAACAGCACATGGCGGCCCAGATGGCTACCCATCCAAGTGCCGGCCACGCCCGACAGCGCTTAACTTCGGTCATCTGACGGGAACCGGTGTATGCACTGCGGTAAGGCCGTTGTCAATTATATGAAAAAAAAAACATAAATTAGTTACAAACTCCGACAAGTTCACTCAACATCTAAACGTCATTACAGATAATCGGATTTAGGTTACGACATGTTCGATATCCCTGCCATCATTAACGATGATGTGGCACAGACGTACAGCGAAATCGTGAAGTGTTGGAACATCGATGCAGTCGATGACCTCCTGAATGGCAGTTGTCAGGTCAGCAACAGTTTTGGAATTATTGCTGTACACTTCGTCTTCAATATAACTCCAAAAAAAGGAATCGCATGAGTTCAGATCCATAGAAAATGGCGGCCAATCGAGGCCCATGCCAGTGGCTTCTGGGTATCCCAGAGCGAGAATGCGATCTCCAAAGTGTTGCTCCAAGACATCAAACACTCTCCTGCTTCGATGAGGTGGAGCTCCGTCTTGCATGAACCACATCTTGTCGAAATCAGGGTCGCTTTGGATAATGGGGATGAAATCGTCTTCCAAAACCTTCACGTACTGTTCGGTAGTCACTATACCATCAAAGAAGATCGCACTGATCATTCTGTGAATGGACATGGCACAGCACACAGTCACCCATTGAGGGTGAAGAGACTTCTCGATCGCGAAATGCGGATTCTCAGTCCCCCAAATGTGCCAATTTTCTTATTGCCGAACCCATCCAAATTAAAGTGGGCCTTGTCGCTAAGCCAAACCATATTCACATCAAAGTCCTCTTGGGCAATAGTGTTGGCCAAACACAACCGCTATTCCATGGCCCTGGGGCTTAATGGCTGATGGGTTTGAATTTTGGGTGGGGAGAGAAGCAGGTCTTCAACAACAATTTGTCGCAGTGTCTCTCGGATCATTCCCGCCTGTCGTGCAGCTCGTTTGATAGATTTTTGGGGTTGGTTTGAAACACAGCGTCTCTGAAACTTGCGAATCAAATTCTTGACTGTTAGCTTTCTTGGACCGGTTGTTTTCAGCTAGAACTCGGTCGCAAACTTCCTTCGAGCAGGAGTTGGGTTGTTATTGTTCGTATACTAGGTCTTCACATGCGCTATACGCTGTAACGTGACATTCACACGTGCAAATGGCCAACAAGAACAAGGCTCGTGCGCATGCGTATACTAGTTCTCATCATGCCCCGCAGCCAACCGTGCTCTTTGAACGTCCTAACGCAACCCGTTCGGAAGCTATGGCGATTTTATTTCGTACAGTTCAATAACTGTTACCCTGTACTTGGCCGCCTCTCTCAATGTAACGTCCCAAACGGCCGCTGCTTATTGTGCACGTTCTCTATAGAAATCGTACATCCGATAGCGTCCCACTCAGCTTGCGCCTCAAGTGGTGGCTTGTGTCGCTTGGGCCTTAAACCATCCCTGAATAAGAGATCTGTTCACCCAACGTTGTAATTGATATATCGGAGCAACAAAATACACGAGAGTTACTGGAAGACGTTTACGTGGCTTGAATATATCGAAGTTCTCTTCCAGCCCTCGACACTCTCTCTGCAGACGGCAAGAGCTTGTCGCACTGCATAACAAGTCCATTGCATCAGAGTAATTAAAAAGAGGCGTCCGCACAAGAAAATAATCAAGATAAAAAGTCTCCAGGACAGCATCAGCGTTACAGGTCGTCTGGAAGGTAATACGACTTCTCGGCTCGGTCCGGCAACTAACACTGTTGTTCTACATTCCACCCTACAGCGAAATGTTCGAAGTAGACTAATAGTTTGCAATGGGTCAAGGCAACTCGACGATTATAAATACAAGTCGGTATGTGTGTGCTTACCATTAACCGAATGTCCCAAAGAGCCATCATCCTTCTGTCTAGCCCGCCGGAGTGGCCAACCGGTTCTAGGCGCTTCAGTCTGGAACCGCGCGACCGCTACGGTCGCAGGTTCGAATCCTGCCTCGGGTATGGATGTGTGTGATGTCCTTAGGTTAGTTAGGTTTAAGTAGTTCTAAGTTCTAGGGGACTGATGACCTCAGAAGTTAAGTCCCATAGTGCTCAGAGCCATTTGAACCAAGCCTTCTGTCTAACCGAAACATTCAGGAAAGGCAGACAATCGTCTTCCTATAAACCCATACGGAACCGGATGTTCTCATTATGAAGTTGAGATGATAAACTCCATCCGAACAGGGCTCGGGAGGCCAACGGTACCGACCGGCCGCCGTGTCATCCTCTCAGCCCTGGGGAGTCACTGGATGCAGATACGGAGGGACATGTGGTCAGCACACCACTCTCCCGGTCGTTGTCAGTTTTCGTGACCCAGTCGCTACTTCTCAGTCAAGTAGCTCATCAGTTTGCCTCACAAGGGCTGAGTGCACCTTGCTTGCCAACAGCGCTCGGCAGACCGGACGGTCACCCATTCAAGTGCTAGCCCAGCCCGACGGAGCTGGTGTTACCACTGCGGTAAGGCCGTTGGCTGAGATGATAAAGAACACCATTAATTCATCTTCTCAATGAGGCCATACACTAGGCTTAAAAAACTTGTACACAAGGCGCATACAGTCTCAGGTGCAGATAGAATACCGAAAGAGATCGCCCACCTAAAGACAATATTCACGGAAAGTGGATATCCTACGCAGCAGGTTAACAGGGCACTATAGGTTAAAACCAAGAACTTATTTAAGTGAACATCCTATTTACTAATAAGTACATCTTTTTGTACATAGTTCTTTCGGATTTTACCTGACTGATGTGAGCTGTAGGCGGAGCCTCCAGTATTTAAGAAATAGCAGTGCCGCTCTCTCCAGCAGTTGACTACTGTCATTCAGCGGTTCGTGCTCTGTGTAGAACCATTGTCCATCGATATGGGCTTATCTATGTATTGTAATGATTAGCTAATTTAAAATTCTATGTATTTATCTCTCTAATTTATATCCTGTATCACATTACAGTTTTGAATGTCTGAAGATAATCATCTGATGATACAAAGCGGTCACCTTCTAATAAATGTGCCTTTGCGATCTATACTGTTTTATAAATAGTTCCAAATATTCTATTTTGATCTCTGACTTTCGCCAGCAATGTTTTCAAAAATATCTAGTGCTGCCTGACTCCTCTGTCATGATTTTGTCAAAGGAAACAAGTAAAAACGTCACAGATACATTCTGTCACATAGATTTAAACCATTCGGCTAATTAGCTACATTAGTAAAGGGAGTTTTCAGAGCATTATAAGAATAATAATCAAATGAGACATAAAATCGTCACGAAGTATTTAACGTTACATTACTCTGATCTGTCCACAACTGTTTAGTAAACATGGTGAGTAGGAATGAAGCTTTACGAACGTGAAACAGCAAGTATTGACTTTATGTAGAATACTCGTGACAAATTAAGCAAAGCAGGCAAGCTGAATTAAAGCCAGGTAAAATGAAATAATGCGAGCATGACAGGAGGACAGACTTGAACATATTTAGGCAAAAGTAACAGTTCGAACATTATATTCGAAGTTTCGTCATACAAATGAAGCTGATAATTACCCAGTTACAGTGTTTATCACTACTAAGGACATTGTCTTACCGGATGGGAAATACAGTTTTCGTTCGTTATCGACAGAGTTATTGCGCCACACTGGAGGCACCCCGGATCTAGCTCAATGCATTTTCCCCCCTTTTAACAGCTAATACATGGATCAAGCGAGTGAAAGCACAAAATACATCAAGCTACAATATTACAACACAGTCATCAAGCCATAGCATGTTTATGGGACTGAGACACTCATTTCAGATAGAAAGAGAAACACTGAAGAAATCCAAAAGAGTGAATGAAAACTAATCAGGATAATTTTAGATCCATTTATACTGAAGAAGACACGTATCGAGTAAGAGCAAATAAAGAAACTGAAAAGTATAGCAACCTGTATAAGGATATGAAGAAATGCAAGCAAAAATTCTGTAGGCATATTAAATTAATGGAACCTACCAGATTAACCAGACAAGTTGTGGAGTTCTATGAAACTCGCAAAGAGCAAAAATTGAAACAGTGAAACGGATCAGTGCAGCGAAGGAAGACCCTGAGGAAGCAGGTATAACGCAACTTAATATACGGGGCAGAAAAGTCACGACTGGAAAGTCGGCCTGGAACAACCAGAGTTGATCGGGACAGGATGGTTTGACTAACCGAAAAAAGCCTTTTCTGAAAGAAAGAGAGTAGTCTGAGCACATAGAAAAGCTAATACAAATCTCTAAAACTGCGCCACGTTGTACATCGCGTGGTCCTGTGGTCCCAGAATTGAGTAATGATAAGTCGAACAATATATCCATACATACTGTAAAAATGGATTTAGGTATAATGATGAGCTAAAACATTATGACTATCTATTCAGAAGCGGGTTGGTCCACCTCTGAAACCCAATTCAGCAGTGATCGACGAGTACTTGATAAGTTTCCAGAGGTTTGTGGTATCAGATGCCAAAGCAGAGGTCACACACTTCCCGTAATTTACGGATGGTTGGTGTGTGGGCGAGGAGCTGGCGTCCAGTAGCATCCCAGATTAGTTTCACCGGATTCACATAAGCCTATGTGGGGGGAACTGCACATTCAGAATACTAGACAGCGTTATTATAACATTTCGTAAATCATATTTGGGCAAACTATAAATAATAACATGAGGTTGCAAAATTGTTCGAAAGAAGTACTTAGACGTCATTGTATAACCTGGTAGATTGTAAGAATAGTATATGGAAAAGTTTACCACAATAGTTGTGTAATGTGGGTGCTTATTCTAGAATTGCGAACAACTGTGTAAGTTGAAATGATAAGTTTAATGTCGCAAATTTTAGCACAAAAATTACAGCTTTTACACAGTTTTCAACTCGATAACTTAAAAACAGAGCAATGGATAACGCATCTCGCCAAAATAAAAAAGTGAAATAATCGTATACACAACACTATTAAACATTAGCTCTCTCAAAGAACATTAATCCTAAGCAGAATAATATGAAAGTCTAATTGGAATTTTCTTTGCAAAATTGCTCCTACACATACGTTATGATGTTGAGCAGTACTACGAAAACCGTCCGAGTCTGGTTCAAAGTTCGGTACTGTTTAGGACGACAATCAAGTCTACGGTGGATGGTTAGTTATGTGACAAATCTGAGCCCAAGATTACCCAAGGCTCGAGTTTACAGTGGACGCAAGCTGGTTTACGCATCTGCACGCAGTATTCACCTTAAGCTGCGACGAGCTACCGACTGCAAGGCCGCTCTCTCCCGCTGAAATTCCTATAAAACTAATCTGGCCTTTGCTGAACTTTCCAAAAGAAACTTTCCGCATGTTTCTCGTTATGCGAGAAAACATGTAATAATCCCTAGCGTCTGTAGGTGGCGATATACACGCACATGATTGGAGCAGCATACATATCATAGTGCCCTCTCAGTTCTCGCAAGAGCAGTTAACTAATTTGGCTGGTTCGTTTCTCCGCAGTTGGAGCTAAGCGATGCTACAGCTAATTTCTAGCTGGATTGCAGCCGCTGTGAACGCAGTGTCCACACAAATTTCTTCTCTGCGTCGTACAGAGCGTTAAGCGCTCCATTCTGCACTTGCCGCCAGTTCAGAGAAGAGTTCTCGAAAATTTCTCTCTTGTCCTACTAATGGCAGAACTTCCTCCCCCACTTGAGTTCATTCATTCTACATGTCATGGCCTTTTTCGACCAGTAGGAGCGTTCCTCTTATTTTGTGAAAACTCTCTCTACCAGTCGCAATGTCCCTTCTATCAAACTGCATCGAAACTTCATTATTTTTCTCCTTCCTACTGCGTTTCCGCCAATCGGACGTTTTGTGCCCATTCTAGATGTCTAAAGTACATTGACCTTTCCGTGTATCGCACTTGCTGGACACGTGATCGAAATGCATTACTAGTCTTTGTTCATATCCTGTTGGAATTCCGACATGCAGCTTTCTAAAGCTTTTTCTCTGGCCCTTGTGCAGATGTGCCGCTACACGCAGTCCTCCTTCTGAATCACCTGGTCACGGTCGCTGACCTTCCTCCTACCACCCCTTAAGTGGTTTCCGGCATGAACCCTGCGATGCCTTCATTACACCGGTGTCTGCCTGGCTTTTCAAACTAAAAACGACTCGCGTTGCCTGTTCCACTTTCCGCTCAAAGGCATGCATTGTATAGGAACAGTGTGTTAATTGCCATTGATTGACTGTCATCCCTTTTTGCTGTTACATACTGATAGGCAAATGTTCTCATAACTGCCGAATTAGGTTAGGTGTCATATTCACCTTCTCATTGCGATGTATAAAGCTCTCATGTAAGGTGTGAATCTGACCATTTATTCTGCCACCTTACAGTTGGCATCATATCAGACGTGTAAGTTAAATGTTTGTGTATTCTAGTTAACAATAAAATTTATGATCAAAACCTGTGAACAATAAGAACCCATTATTTAAAATGTATACATGTAGTGTTTAAGACAGTTCACAATGACTGTCGCTTCCCATACAAGTACAACTAATCCCAGGAATACACTGCAATGTACACCCTAATTTAGATATGCATTGCATTGTTACAAGTTCTGATCATAATATAATAAACAAGACCTAATCGCTAATTATCTATAATGACCAGTATCTGTGATTAATTCTCTATAGCTCAGAAGTATATGCAAGTTATAGGTACAAAGAATAAGCCTCAAAAATGTCTGGGTTAAGTGAATTTATACGTAGCCTAAAAACTTTTGAGCAGAAGTCTAGATTAAAACCATATGAAAAGTGTGATGGCTAGTTCGATGTCTAGGTCACAATTAGAAGATATAGCAACAATTGATATATCAAACTTCCTGGCAGATTAAAACTGTGGGCTGGATCGAGACTTGAAATCGGGACCTTTACCTTTCGCGTGCAAGTGCCCACTAAGCAACCAAAGAACGATTCACGAGTCGTCCCCACAACTTCAATTCTGCCATTACCTCGTCATCTACCCTCCAAACTTCATAGATGCTCTTCTGTGAACATAACAGAATTAGCTCTCCTGGAAGAAAGGATATTACAGAGACATGGCTTAGATACAGCCTGGGGGATCTTTCCAGAAGAGATTTTGTGGTTTGGAAGGTAGGAGACGTTGTACTGGTAGAATTGAAGCTGTGGGGAGGGATTGTGAGTCGCACTTGGATAGCTCAGTCGGTGGAGCACTTGACTGTGAAAGGCAAAGGTCCCGAGTTCGTGTTGGTCTGGTACATAGCTTTAATCTGCCAGGAAGTTTCATTTCAGTGCACACTGCACTGCAGAGTTAAAACTTCACTCTGGGAACTGAAATATCACTTGATGTCTTGATCTAAGGGAAAATATGAAATGTATTATACCTAGGCTGATATCAGGGTTATTATTATTATTATTATTATTATTATTATTATTATAATTATATTAGAACATATGGAATATCTGTTACATATTCTGAGGTCTAGGTCATAATAATAACATGAGAAGAATCTATATATTACTTGAGGTCTAGGCTATTATCAGAGTGCACGAAGAGAATATTACTAATTTCAGTAGAGGTAAATGACATTGATTTTATAGCATATCGTCAAAAATACTGTAAAAGTTACTTTGAGTGAATTCTATTTGCCAATTTAAGATCAAATCAATTTACTGCTGTAAATCTGTATCTCTTCTAATAAGCATAGTTTTCTTTCTTTTGGGGCTTTATTGGGGCCTTCATATTATGTTGGACATATGTGGTTTTATATTTGCTATTTCTCAAGTGCAGCCCAAACACAGTTTTATTTTGGGTGCTTGTATGTTTGCAATATCTCATTGAAGAAGAATACTGAGTCTGCCCAATGTAAAACTTATAGCAAATATCACAATTTATATACACTGGAACTAGTGTACTTATCTTTTTTGTTTTTGGCTATGTGTTGGTGTAATTTTGTTTTTACTGTATTAGCTTTACTGAAGGCAAATTTCACATTAAATTAAACAGTTTCTTCGTATTTCTTTCCAACTCTTGAGTTATGTGTGTGAATTGTACCATTTGTCTGTGGTTTTCTGTTTCTTAATTTATTATATATTTTAGTTACTGTATTTTGATCATAGTCACTTGTGATATCTATATGTTTAATAACTGCTAGTTCTCTTTCAACATTTTTTACTCAATAGATTGTTTTATATATATATATATATATATATATATATATATATATATATATATATATATATAATTCTAGGTGACACAGTGTAATGTTGATGATATCACTGCTGGATGGTTCAAATAGCCTGGAGCACTATGGGACTTAACATCTGAGGTCATCAGTCCCCTAGAACTTAGAACTACTTAAACCTAACTAACCTATGGACATCAAACAGATCCATGCCTGAGGCAGGATTTGAACCTGCGACCGTAGCGGTCGTGCAGTTCCAGACTGAAGTGCCTAGAACTGCTTGGCCACAACAGCCAGCACTGCTGGATGGTTTTCTGCACATCCTGAAAATGTATTTCCCATTCTGTTTTGTGATGGTAAGCTCTAGGACACTAATAGAACTATTTTCCTTAATTTCTAACATAAATTTAATTTTTGGATCCATGTTATTTAATGATGACAGGTAGTTTTGGATAGCTGTTTCAGTACCATTGAATAGGACTAACACATCATCTACTTATTGTTTGTAATAAAAAGTTTTGGCTTTTATGTCTTTTTGTGTTTGGAAAAACTTATTTTCCATAACATTGACAAAAAGTTTGGTTAGCGTACCTGCTAAACTATTGTTAGTTGCAACATTATCTGCTTGATAATATACACTCCTGGAAATTGAAATAAGAACACCGTGAATTCATTGTCCCACGAAGGGGAAACTTTATTGACACATTCCTGGGGTCAGATACATCACATGATCACACTGACAGAACCACAGGCACATAGACACAGGCAACACAGCATGCACAATGTCGGCACTAGTACAGTGTATATCCACCTTTCGCAGCAATGCAGGCTGCTATTCTCCCATGGAGACGATCGTAGAGATGCTGGATGTAGTCCTGTGGAACGGCTTGCCATGCCATTTCCACCTGGCGCCTCAGTTGGACCAGCGTTCGTGCTGGACGTGCAGACCGCGTGAGACGACGCTTCATCCAGTCCCAAACATGCTCAATGGGGGACAGATCCGGAGATCTTGCTGGCCAGGGTAGTTGGCTTACACCTTCTAGAGCACGTTAGGTGGCACGGGATGCATGCGGACGTGCATTGTCCTGTTGGAACAGCAAGTTTCCTTGCCGGTCTAGGAATGGTAGAATGATGGGTTCGATGACGGTTTGGATGTACCGTGCACTATTCAGTGTCCCCTCGACGATCACCAGTGGTGTACGGCCAGTGTAGGACATCGCTCCCCACACCATGATGCCGGGTGTTGGCCCTGTGTGCCTCGGTCGTATGCAGTCCTGATTGTGGCGCTCACCTGCACGGCGCCAAACACGCATACGACCATCATTGGCACCAAGGCAGAAGCGACTCTCATCGCTGAAGACGACACGTCTCCATTCGTCCCTCCATTCACGCCTGTCGCAACACCACTGGAGGCGGGCTGCACGATGTTGGGGCGTGAGCGGAAGACGGCCTAACGGTGTGCGGGACCGTAGCCCAGCTTCATGGAGACGGTTGCGAATGGTCCTCGCCGATACCCCAGGAGCAACAGTGTCCCTAATTTGCTGGGAAGTGGCGGTGCGGTCCCCTACGGCACTGCGTAGGATCCTACGGTCTTGGCGTGCATCCGTGCGTCGCTGCGGTCCGGTCCCAGGTCGACGGGCACGTGCACCTTCCGCCGACCACTGGCGACAACATCGATGTACTGTGGAGACCTCACGCCCCACGTGTTGAGCAATTCGGCGGTATGTCCACCCGGCCTCCCGCATGCCCACTATACGCCCTCGCTCAGAGTCCGTCAACTGCACATACGGTTCACGTCCACGCTGTCGCGGCATGCTACCAGTGTTAAAGACTGCGATGGAGCTCCGTATGCCACGGCAAACTGGCTGACACTGACGGCGGCGGTGCACAAATGCTGCGCAGCTAGCGCCATTCGACGGCCAACACCGCGGTTCCTGGTGTGTCCGCTGTGCCGTGCGTGTGATCATTGCTTGTACAGCCCTCTCGCAGTGTCCGGAGCAAGTATGGTGGGTCTGACACACCGGTGTCAATGTGTTCTTTTTTCCATTTCCAGGAGTGTACTTTATTAGTGAATTCAAAATAATTGTGAGTTAATGACAATTCTAAAAGTTCTGCTAGCTCAACCATTTTGCCTAAATAGAGGTTCTTTGATGGAGCTACATTTTCTTTAATACTCTCTAGATACTTGGGATTAGGAACGATTATACATAGATTTCTTGTATCGAATCAAGCTATAATGGAATCATTAGGTACAATAATGTTTTGAAAAACTGTGTAAGCTCATAGCTTTTTTCAGATTTGTTGGATTTTTAAAGGTATAAGCTTCTTTCAACTTCTTATTAAGTAACTTGCTTAATTTATAATTTGGTGTAGTTCTTTTCTCAAGTATCAAATGCACTGATTTATTGGATTTATGTTTCGATTTGAGACTGTAAATGTGGAAGTGAAAAGTTCACAGTCTTAGCAATGTTCTCTTCTTTATCAGAAAAAAAACAGAAATTTGCAACTGTCGATTTTCTTCCTAAGGGCACTTAGAGAACTTTTAGTGGGATCATTTTTAATTTCTGCAATGTTATTACATGCAAAAACGTTTTCACTGTTAGCTACATAGTCACTGTAATGAATAATGAGGCCAGCAATACTGTTATCGACTGTTGTTACAACTGGCTTGTTATCATGCAGTTTCATATTTATGGATTTCAGCACCTGAGTTTTCCTGTTGTTATGCGAAGGCTTTTTCGCTTCTTTTAAAATGCCATTGGTTTTGACAACAGTATTTATTCTCTGGAACATGTTCATTTTCGTACATTCAGTAGCTATTTTGATATATGCTATAATTCCTTTAGGCTCGTTTGTTTCTAACTCTTCATAAATACTTTATTGTAGCTTCTTGATGAATAAGGCCTGTTCATCATTAGAAGAAAAAAATACCCATTAAACTGACTACCCTTAATGAGAAGTCATGCATTTCTGAGGAATTACTTATACTTTTGGAGGTGGGTTCGTTACACAAGCTTTTAATTTTCTTGTCAGGTCTGATGTGGATTGATGTTGAAAGGTTACTAACACTTTTACAAATTACCTGTTTCATCTTGATGAACTGATTGTGTGACTACTTGGCTTTCAAATTCTGTTCTAAATGTGTAGCTCTCATGACTGTAAATGTGTTGCGTTTTAAAAATCTCTAATTTGTAACTTAAGCACTAACAATTAGCTTTTAGCTTTAATTATTTTAGCTATTCTGGAAGTATTATTAACTGTAACTGTGGCATATAAAGGAGTAATCGGTAGCTGAAGACATCTTTTGTTAAACCCTACGTAAACTGCTTCATTGCCATTTTTCACGGAAGATAGGAAAATATTATAGTCTACTATTGCCTAGAGGCACTATATTTTGATATATATATTGTTATTGCAATTTGTAGTATACATGAACAATATTAAATGATAATAACAATGATAATATATCATAGTGAATGCGTCAATTTTTAAAAAGTCAGTGTAATTAACATTGTGTGAAGCAGTTATCCCACCATTAACATGGCATTATTCTCTAGCAGTTTTTTCTGCATAACATGTTAGTGAGGTGAGATTGCGTAAACTCCACTGTATTTTGGCGAAATAAGCAAATTTTAACATGACAACAAGAGAGATGTGTGGGTTTCACTCAAAATTTCGTCACTCATGATGCCTCTTTGAAAGTTACAAATGGTTAAAAAGCCAAGCGAAAATAAATCGCTGCATTTCCATGGAAATTCTTTTTAGACACTAACCAAAGCAGAGGTGATAGACCTTTCTGAATAATTCTGAGTGGAGGACCCTATATAATATTTACAAAAATTTTGGGCTTCAGTTTAGAATGGCACTTTCATTCGAGCGCTCGGTATTTATCCTACAGCGCCTCCCCGTTACACTCACCATTACCACTGCCCCCCCCCCCCCCCCCACACACACACATGCCCTGCAAACTGCGCATCTACCAGACACTGTATTTTGCGTGGACTCTATGGGGAACCGACTTTCAGTTAAATTTCCTCCCGTTGAAAGGCATGTGTGTACATTTTTGTAGGAATTTTTCATTGGTTTGGGTGTCTGGAATCGTGCTTGTAAGTTTAGAATTGCTTTAGACATTCGAACGCAGCCTTGACGGAGAATCTGTGCTGCATAGAGATGAGTTACAGATGGTCTATGCTCTGCGAAGCTTCGTGGTAGATTTATCTGTTGATCGCGAGGAGAGAGGAGGAGGTAGACAGCTGAGCTTTGGTGTTATATGTGGACAGTCGAGTATTGGTTTAGTAGCAGTAAGCAGCTTGCAACGAGGATTTTCGTGAATTATATTATGGGTTTATGGAAGATTTATTGCGAAAAAAGGAACTGATTTCACATTGGTTCGCTTATACTCTTTGTGAAGAGGTAATGGTTAAGTTTGTTTTATCTGGGGCAGCAGTTTGTTATGCAGAATTCCTGGTTCGTCAGACATCCAAATGAGGGATCTTTTTGCTTTTTTGTTAAGATTCATTGTTCATTGTGAGAGAAGTGGATTTAAGAATTAGATTTTTGGATTTTATTTAAGGTAGGACTATACATGTAAAGTTTAATTTTTGTAATTCTTTTATTGCAGTTACATGATTTCAGAGAAAGCTGAACTATTATTGAAGTTTCATTAAACGTCATTAAGTCAAATGATATGACATCGATATTCAATTAATTTTACACTGAATTATTGTTCACATCCCAAGAGTCAATTAATTTTATTTAAAACCATTATCAAAAAATATAACCAAGAATGATAGCAATGTTTTTAGAGAAAAAATTGCACCTTTGAGTATCTTAATAGTTAGATTTCGCAGTTCTGTTATCGACAATTTAACTTGAAAAATATAATCAACGTTACAGATTCGCTTTAATTAAGATCAATTTAAACAGATAACTTACACCCTGCACGGGAATTACGTAATATGTGTACGAGTACATGCTGTAAAGCAAAAACGACGACATATGGACGTTTTGGACTGGCCATGTGTCATGCACAGATAGCCAAAGCGGGTAAGGCGACCACTAGCCTAAAGCAGGAAATCCTGATTCGAATACCAACCCCACAAAATTTTTTGTTGTCATTCACTTATACAGCTGATGATTGTTCGTATTTAATGCATTTAGCATACTTTCTAATACGTTTAACACTGTGCAAGGTCTTTTATTTGTGATTAGTAATGCTGAATAGTTACTTAACATCTGACTCTTGTAGGCATCGCTTTTTTACCACACAATTTATGTGATCAGTTTTTGTTTTATCTGTTTCCATGTGGTCGCGCGGGGTAACCGCGCGGTCTATGGGCGCCTTGTCACGGTCCGTGCGGATTTGCGTGAGGTACGTTAAGAATATCACATTACAGTGTTGACAGCACCTTGGTCGACGGCACCCGGTACTCCGCGAGCGGCTAACAGCTACACAGAGACGTATTTAAATCTCTCGCTAGCGCCTCCGGGCGAGCTTGCTCTTCTATCCCTCGCTGTCTCCGATTGGTAGCTCCACGCATACACGCCACAATAGGGCGTTAAATTAACATGACCTCATTGCCTGCGACTCTTATTGGCTGGCGCGTCTTTGTAAGTATCCGTACTCAGATTCAGTGTATCTATAGACTTATCAACGTTACTAACGGTAGACTGCAGCGAGAAAATTACATTGCCATAGCACGATGTTACTAATGAGGAGAACACAGTAAATGCCATAACCTGATTTCTCAGAAACTTCGCTCAGTGGAAGAGGTATCAAAATAAGTGAACACGTGTCTCAGCTTATCTGTAGATACTCCAACATTTCCGAGAAAATGACGGTCAAAGTTTTCGAGACACTTTATGTGCCTTTAAAGAGCAAACAGATCAACCGCAGCGGTGCTGCACTGGCTAACGTTGTGGCTTCACACTTTTGCGCCTCGCGTTCGAAACCCTATTATGCCCTTTATCTTTGTTTTTCATTTATCTATCCATGTCCGTAGAAGATTACTACACGAATGTTTTCCAATGTATATTGAAATCATCTTGTCCTTATTAGTCCTCTAATTGTATGGCTGGCGAATGAAAGAAAGAAAAGAACTATAAATGTATGGAAGAATTATTTGAAATTGTTTTCAGTGAAATTCCCGTAGTGCACATTGATTCATAATCAACTGTGAAATTGTTGCCATTGTGTGAAATCTTCAGCAATGTTGACGATGTTTCTTTTCCGAGTAAGATTCATATGAAGAAATGTCAGTGTGGGAAACCTACCTTCGCGCGATGCTCGTGGTGTTCGAACTTTCGGTTTCAAATGTTTCTGCGATCGGTATCATTCAAGGAAATGCATCAGATCTTCCTGAAGAATAAAAGTAAGAATAAAGTATAATAATTAATGTAAGAATTGATGTAGGGCTGAAATATAAGAATATGAGAATTAAAAAGCAAATACCTTTTCTCTTCTTTTCCTGGTGTCTTTTTCCTGCAGTCTCGCAGTGTCGGCATGGTTATGGTCAGATTTGCAGGGTTAATTTAAGGGGCTCCGGATGCCGTTTCTGTCGCCACCCGTTTACGCGAATGATGATGGGGATGATGAAATGACGAGGGCAACACAAGGACAACACAAACACCCAGCCCAAGGGCAGACAAAAACCCCAACCTGGCCGGGAATCGAACCTGGGACCCCGTGATCCAGAGACTGCAACGCTAGCCACTAGACCACGTGCTGAGGACAATTAAAAAGAAAATATCATACAGACATATACAGGGTGTTACAAAAAGGTACGGGCAAACTTTCAGGAAACATTCCTCACACGCAAATAAAGAAAAGATGTTATGTGGACATATGCCCGGAAACGCTTAATTTCCATTGGCCGTACCTTTTTGTAACACCCTGTATAATAAATGTATGACACATTGTCAACGCTAGTTGTGATTTTACATTTAATTGAACACCCTTGTATCCCCTAACTTGGGAAGAAACTTTCGTGTACTAACCTTCTACGTACATGGGTAGATAAATGAAAAGAAAAAAAGAAAGAAAGACAATAATTGGGTTTCTAACACGGAGGGCAAAAGTGACGCTAGCCACTGTGCCACAATTTCGGCTGAGAATATAGTATGCTTTGAAAGGAATCTAGTTATTTTCTCAGAAACGGCCGAGTATCTGGGGATAAGCCGAGACACGTGTTTGCTTATTTTAACTCCTCTTCCACTAAGCGAAGTTTCTGGGGAATTGGCTTAGGACACTTCCCGTGTTCTCCTCGTAAGCATTACAACGTGTCAGTGACTTATCTGATTGTAGCAGCATTCAAGAGTGTTTGTTTCTATGAAGAACATTACTCTTAGTGTGTACAACTTAGCACTAGAGAAGAGTCTGCAGCACTCCAAAGTTACGTATGTGCGGTACATATCGTAAATAAATTTATTCCTTTTTTTGTAGATGTCTGATTGTCTTTATTCTCCACCTCAGTTACCGACACATCACACGTCATGATCAGAAAAAGAGCGGAAGTCAAACAGAATTACTTTTATTTTATATCTGTTAGTGTGTCATTGGTTGATGTGTGAAACATCTTATCTAGAGGTACATTACTCATATCGTTAGAGGCAAACTATCTCCTTCCATTCTCTGCAGAGCAAGATTTTAGCTTCAGGCCTATATTTACCTCTGGTAAAGACTACAAGAACAAGAATGGACGCAACATCGATGCCTGTGGTACACCTGTTGCGCTCGGTGGCCTACTACAAATTTAGCGTCGAATTGAGCTTCGTTCCCTCTACTGAGTAGTGAACGAGAAGAGAGAAACTCACTTTCCAACCAAACCGCTGTCATCCTCACCTCAGCGGTTGTGCAACGGCCCGGGAAGTTGCCGGTAAAAAAGAAGCGAGAGCCCTGGGAGTGTGAATCACCTTGGCAGTCGCCTCTGTCCCGTAGTTAGCCACGGGGAAGCACCACTGGCCAGTACGAATGCCCTAAGGAGGTGCCGCACGGACAGCAGAAAACGAGTTTCCGGTGATCGCCGAAATCAGCGCGCGTGCTCTCTTATCGTAATTTGCCAGACCACCTGAATAAAACACCATCCGAAAAACAGTGTAGGTCACTAGCGTCTGCAAGAACTGCCGCAGAGCCTGCACCAGAAGTGCTGGATAGACAAGGCGGAAAAGAACTAAAACAGTACAGTTTCTTATTACGCTCACAGACATCAAGTACAGTCTTTTTGAGATAATCCACTTTTAAGGGTCTCAGTCTTCCCAATTTTTCTGTTATGTACTTGTGGTCTTCAGGCCAAAGACAGTTTTTTTTGACATCTTCATGCTAGTCTAAGCTGCATAAATTCCTTCGAATCTGCACAGGTACTGCAGCTAACATTCACTTGAAGATGTTTCCTGTAGTCAACCCTTGTCCCCCGTATGCATTTTTTATTCCGTAAACTTTCCCCCATTACCCAGTTATCTCTTACCTGATTACTCAGCTTGTGTAGGGATAAGTGCTGTACCTAGAGGATAGTGTTTTCAAGGAATACGTGCAGTTTTCTTGCTGGATAATTCCGTCTAGTTACTGATTTTGGAATCGCATGAAGGGATGCACACTAGAGACTGCCATAAGCAGTATCTGCCACTTTCCATGCTCTTCTTGTTGCTAGACACAGGGTTGCATTTTGTGCAGCATTTGAGGATTTTTCGAGCTCTACGCGTTTAAGTTCTTTACAAAATATTAAAACTATTTGGAATACATAGTCAGTTCAATTACAGATTATTATAGGAGGTAAAGCACCACATTTTTTAGAACTAGTTATACAACGTATGGAAGGTTAAGCTAAACTTCGTCGGTCGTGCACCATCTTATACCTTAAAACTTTAGAAGATCTTTTACCATGAACATGCGATATTTGCAAATTAACTGAGCTTAGTTAATGTCTAAACAATTCTACGTCTCTTTACAGCGAAAATTTGTGTTAGATTCGATAGTTTCAGTTTAAGAATGTATTTAACTTGTAACTGGTTTTTGATAGAAATTCTGCTTCATTTGATTTCACTTACTATTTATTTATACAGTACTTATTTAGCCTGAACAGATTGTTGCCTCAATGCCTTCACTTACATCTGACCAGGAACAATACATATCAAAGATATTACGAAACATTCCCAATAATAATAATAATAATAATAATGATAATAATAATAACTGACAATAATAATAACAATAGTAAAGGGAATTTCGAATGATATAAATTAGGTAAGCTCATTTGAAGCCATATTTAGTATTATCAGAAGCGAAATGGATAAAGAAAGAGAAGACTGAAATGAAAGTGACAGTGGCTTTTAGGTACGGCGAGTAGAAGAGCAATAATGTAACAGATATAAGGCGAAATACAGTATTGAAAGGATTTCCTGGACTGTAACGCTTTTAAATTTCAATATTTTTTCTTAGGTGCATGTTTTCTCATTTTCAGAAACCTTAATTTTACGGAGTAATTTTTATAGTTTGAGAAACAGGCTTCAGCTCGTGAAAGCCATCGTTTAAAAATGATATATTAAATGCTATTATAGGGCTGGCTAGAGGCGAAAAACTGGAAGGATACCAAGTTACAATACTCTTGCCTACTGTCAACGTATATTGCTTTTAGTCAAGCTGTGCCATAAATTTCTTTTCTCCCCACTTCCACAGAGTTTCTCTTTCTTATTTATCCGA
This sequence comes from Schistocerca americana, assembly GCF_021461395.2. Lineage (NCBI taxonomy): Eukaryota > Metazoa > Arthropoda > Insecta > Orthoptera > Acrididae > Schistocerca > Schistocerca americana. The sequence continues at coordinate 185,877,392 of NC_060126.1, forward strand.
GGTATCAATCTAATTTCAGCGTTCTCCTGCAGCACCACATTTCAAAAGCTTCTGTCCTCTTCTTGCCTGTATTTTTATCGTCATCGTTTCAATTTCTCATAAGGCTACATTCAAAGCAACTACATCGATGAAAGGCTTACTAACACCTAAATTATATTACACTAGCAAATCAGGCAGTACTTTGCAACTGCTAAATATGTATGTAAATTGGAAATACGTTCTAATCTCCATCTCACCCCCCCCCCCCCTCTCTCTGGCTATCTCGTTCTCCCACTCTCTTTATCTCCTTCACCTCCTTCCCCTCTCTATGTCCATCTCTTCCTCCCCACCTCTCTCTCCATCTCCTCTTCCCCGTCTGTCCACCTGCTCCTTCCCCTCTCTATGTCCATGTTTCCCTCCTCCTCCCTCCTCTTTGTCCTTCTCCTTTTCCCTCCTCTCTCTGATTCTGAACCTTATTTGCTTATTGAAAATTCAGACTCCGTACTAGAACTCCAATCATGAGCCGGTAAGCCATAAATACTGCTTCCCCATATCTCGTGAAACCTGGCTGCGAGGAAGGAAACAAAACAGAATATTATTGTTTAAGAATATATGTAACGAGAGAGAATATATGTGGAACAAATAATCTGTCTAATGATTTAAATGCCCTGCTACCTTAGTCAAAACTGAATGCGAGAAAGAAAACAAAATCGCACAGTTTTATAGCAGAGCACATTCTCGCATTTAGTTTTAACAGAAAACCTGTACGATTTATTTTTAAAAAATATACGTCGTATGTCCGTCTGAATGTTCAGTAGAGTATCGTGTAAAAATTTGAAGTAAGTCGATCAAGTACTTCCCGAGATTTTTGATGGCGAAGTTAAAAAATGACTTATTTTTATATAGTAGATGTTAGCATAGTTCTCTATTTCAGGTATGTTTTCCCATTTTATCATTCTGTATTTTATATCCCATTGACTCTTTGCTTCCCAATTGTCAGAATTCTTCTACAACTTTCAGCGTCTCACATCCTAAACTAACTCGCTTAGCATCATATGATTCCACTCGCTTACACCCCATTACTATTGATTTACTTTTATTGATGTTCATCTTATACGCTATTTTAAGACACTATCTATTGCCTTCAAGTGACATTCCAAGTCCTTTGCCACCACTGACAGACCTGCAATGCCATGAACAAACCTTATAATTTTGTATTTCTTCTCCATAAAGTTTCCTTGGTTTCCTCTACTACCAGTTCTGTGTTCAGACTGAACAACATTATTTTTGTGTATGTACTGTCACTCATTCCTTCAGTACGATCTAGCCAACTGAACTGATGTGCTTCGTTTTAACTCATCACGTTCTTTCTAAATAATCTGACAATGAGTCTTATATCTTAATGCTGGGTGCGATCAGCTCTAGTATAACCTCAAATCGAAGGCAGAAACTTTATATCTTTCGGCTGATGTTTTTGTTTGCGAGAGCGAATACTGCCCTGTAGAGTATAAAACATTCTTGATTTTCTTGCCATGCTAAATCTGGCCAAAACGTCTAGCCTTTGACAATCATTACAGTCATCTTCCTCAGGAGCTGCTGACTATTGTGTTGTTTTTTTTTTTTTTTTTTTTTTTTTTTTTTTTTTTTTTTTTTTTTTTTTTTTTTTTGCGGAAGCCATTTGTAGCCTGCAAATGGCTTCTAATTGGACGGTTACGTCACTGTTACGTCATCTTGCAGTAGATGTTGGCGTCGTCTGCACTGTCAGGGTTACCGGTCCCATAGAAGCGTGGGCAATTCGTCGGATTTCCCCTCATTTTCTCACTGTCGAAAACTCGCTTCCACGCACGGGTGAGATTATATCCACTGTCCCCTGGAAATTGTTCTCGCACGTTCTAAACTCTGCAGTCTCTTAAGTAACCAAATGGCGTTATGCAGATACTTGGGACAAGATTTTAGTTTGATCGAACGTTATTCCCTGTTTATTTGTGAGACGGAAGGATTGTAGGGATTGGCAATGTGGTGTAAACTTTTATTGATCACTCAGTACTACCTTTGCGGTCAAAGGCACTTTTAACTGTCTCACCAAAAGTACCAAAAATGGCTAGTTACACCGTGGTTCGACGTCCAATGTAAACTGTAAGTCCCCTATAGCCGACTGAAAAAGTGCAAAGAACGAAGTAAGTCAAATAAATACTACCCGAAGTAGGACCATGTCTATACATCATTATGGTGGTTAAAACAATATGCAGACTAATGACATATTTACCATAACTGTGCACCTTTTATGAAAACTAAAAATTGTTTGTAAATCTCTGAGACATTCGCAACCCGTACTTGACCTATTGCGTTGAGGTGTTTGTTTCGGGCTCTTTGGACGACGACTGGTAGACCGATAATCTGAAGTTCCACCAGCATGAGTGGATGACATTGCCAAAGAATCATCCTCCATCGATCGTGATGGACTGACGTAGAGCTGTCGCATCGCAGACGGAGGGCATTACATCGCAGGGTGATAGGCACACCATAAATATAAAACAATGTATAAAGCTAGTATGAAATAAAATGGAAATGAAGTCCCATGCTTCTTTACAGAGCGTAGGGGAACGATGCGGGAGACCCGCACCGCCTTACTAGGCAAGGTCCTAATGGAGGTGGTTTGCCGTTGCCTTCCTCCGACCGTAATGGGGATGAATGATGATGATGAAGACGACACAACAACACCCAGTCATCTCGAGGCAGGAAAAATCCCTGACCCCGTGCTCGGTAAGCGAGAACGTTACCGCGAGACCACGAGGGCGGACAAAGCTAGTATACAAACCGACTAAGAAAATTTTTGAGAGCCTCAGATAGGTTAAAGGCAAACGGAACCCACAGACAGCGTCATGGGTTCACCAAATACCATACATTTAGGGCGATGATGGTGATGTTATGTTTGTGGTGCGCTCATCTGCGCGGTTATCAGCGCCCGTACAAAGTCCCAATTTTTTCGCAGTCCAATTTCTCCACAGTCCGATCGAGCCACTGTCACGAAGGATGACGATGATGATGATGGAATGATGAGGACAACACAAACATCCAGTCCTCGGGCAGAGAAAGTCCCAAACCCAGCCGGCAATCGAACCCGGGGCCCCGAGATCCTGAGGCAGCAACGCTAGCCACTAGACCACGCGCTGCGGACTACATTTAAGGTGAAGTATATACATGAATGATGGGACGACCCGTAAACACCTGGATCATGTCACTACACTGGATCTTTCATAGATCAAACCATTTTTAAACTAAGCGATAAATTTTTTTCAAGTTTAGAGCGCTATACTTATTACTTTCAATATCGATTGTCATTCTGATAACTTGATCAGTCGTTATTTGTGTATTTCAGGTTCTCAGTTGCCATGGAGTGGTGCACAAAGGAGGAACGTGTCATTATTGTGAAAACCCTGTACAGAACTGACTGGCGAGTGCTATGTAGAGACTGTTTGTAGACTTCGCAAGATCTTTGGATGTAATAATGCTCCTACAGCATCAACGGTTCTGCAGTTGATAAATAAATTCGAGGAACCCCGGCCGGTTGCAACCATAAAATCGTCCGGACGAAACAGTGCCGTTCGTACGAAACCAAACATTGAATTAGTGCAGGGTAGTGTGGTTGTGAAACCTCGTAAGTCGCTCCAACATCATTCTTAACGATTGGGATTTTCGACAGCCTCTTTACAAAGAATTTTGAAGAAGGAACTTCATATGAAGCCGTACAAGATTCAGTTGACGCAGTATCTTAAACCCACAGATCATTTGACTTCTCACAAAAGAAGAGGACAACAGTTTTACAAAAAGAATAATTTTCAGTGACATGGCACATTTTCATCTGCGTGGTTTCTTTAACCGACAAAATTTCCGTATTTGGAGTCAAGAAAATCCTAGGGTGAGCCAAGAGAGCCACGCGCATCCAATGTGTAACCACAGTTTGTTGTGCTTATGGGCAAGTGGCGTGACCGGTCTCGTATTTTTGAAAATTTTGACGGTAATACAGTAACAGTTACCGATCAGCGTTATCGTGAAATGGGCAGAAACAACTTCTGGCCTCCTCTGGATGAAGTGGGCACAGCCAATATATGGTTTCAGCAGGATGAGGCTACGTGTTACGCATCCCGTAAGATAAGAACCCTACTCCACGAAAAATTCCCTCAGGCTGTGGTATCACTGCGTGGCGACTTGGAATGGCCTCCCAGATCTTGTGACGTTACCCCACGTGACTTCTTTTCATGGGCTATGCGAAGTCCAAAGTCTATGAGAATAAACCGCTAACAGCTCTCCAACTTAAGGAAGAAAATCAATACGTCATCAAAGATACCAACAGAGATGTCTGTGAAAGGGTTATCACGAACTACATAAACCGAGATAGTGGAGGTGGACATATGGTTGATATAATTTTCCACACTTAAATGGGTGCGTATGTAGATGAAAATAAAAAAGAATTTTTTATTTAGAAGCATTTTTGACTTAATTATTGCATTTTTAAAAATTACGTAATGTATGAAAGAGCCTGTAAAATATAACATTCTGGGACAGACGGAGGAATCGGCTGTGGCTGAGCATTCTAACGGCCCCTGCATACTTCAACAACATAAAAGTCTTAACAAATATGAAGAATAATAAATTCGATGATTAATTTACATTTTTGGCAAGTTCCAAACGCGCTCTCACATTGCGTAACTGAGGTATCAGCAATTTATTGCCTATGATTACAAGCTACCTGCAGAATTACCCAGCTAGATACAGTTAATAACAAGCAATTCAAATAAACTTGTCTTCGTTGTAAATATTTTCTTCTGTCTCTGCCTAGGAGATGATTGATTCCTCTAAATATTGCCCAAGTTCTACAGCCTAACACCCATTCATAAATAAATAATGTTTCCTATAGCCGTCAGCTTAGCAGTTTTGGTGAGTGTTACAATCTGATCCATGATACTACAATTTTACGATATCCCCAACCTTGGCTAATTCAGTCATTTGGACCATATTGGAACATAATTAACACATCTTAACATCATTCTTCCAACTACGAAAATTACAGACGTCTTACATGGAATTTCGTGCTTCACATACAGTTACTTTTTACTACAAATTTATTATGACAAGAATATATATTTAAAATGTTCTGTTTAAGCAAATATTTATACATTCATTCAGGTAATATTAATATAAATGAAATAAAAAGTAAATATACTTATTTTGACTCAGTGGCCAACGTTTCTCTAAGAAATTTGTTACATAACAGTCACATATCACAATTTTAGGTGACCCTGTGCTCTTGGTGTTGGAGCAATTTCTCAGTCAACATTACGAGGCTTTATGATCATTTCGTTGGAAATTTATTCTCTGTCATTTCAGTATGGCATGCCCAAGATCTTAGAGTACATAAGTGACTTATTAAACTCAGATATGATTTGACCATCAGAATCAAACTACTGCCCTGCAACTGATTCTGGTTAGGAGATCTTCGAAAAACAAATATAACAGCAGCATTCTTAATTTGTTTGTCCACTGTGATGATGTTCCATTGCAAAGAAGGTTCCGACCGATTTCGTTTAAATATTAAATATGAGTGTATTTTTGTTTGTGGTTATGACTTACGATTTACGAGCGTCGTACTGAGCTTTTCACAGCTCTGTTAAAGGCGGGTTAGAGACCAAGAAAGATAGGCACTGTTTATTCAAATTTTCTTAATTACATATACAAATTTAATTTTTTTATTTTATAGAAAGTAGCTAATCGTAATATCTCCCAGTCTGTATAAGAACAATAGTTGTGAAGTTATTTCAAAGTAATTTATTGAAATATACTACGTGGAATTGAGAAACAAATAATGGAGATTTAATTTTTGTATAATACAATAGCTCAAATATGAAATACTGATAATTTTAGCTACACAACAAGATAATACTTAATATACTGACATTCAAACGAATTTTAAATTTGCAGAAAAGTTATTTCTCTTCAAAAACATTGTTTAATATAAATGAAATAAAAAGTAGGTGTACTTGTTTTGACTCAGGGGCCTACATTTTTCTGAGAGTTTTGTTACATGACAGTCACATACCACAATATTAGGTGACTTTAGCTAACAGAGTAATGTCACAAAATAATTATTAAACTGCAATTATTATTAAATTTTTGGAATTAATAATCTGTTTAAGTAAATTACAATAGAATGACGTATGTAAGTAAAAATTATCATGGTCCTACAAAATTGCAGATACACTATTCAATTCTGAGTTAGTGGACAGTGTTCTTCAGTAAAGTGGTTGATCGTCTTCTTCTCTAGAAGGAGTATGGTACAATCTCCAGTTTCATCACAGAATGTGCGAAATGTTAAGAAACATTGTATAAAATTCAGCGAAACTAAAGTTATGTCTGTTTAAAATGAATTACCATATTATCTTTCTATGGGAAGCCATCGAGCCGGCCGGAGTGGCCTAGCGGTTCTAGGCACTACAGACTGGAGCCGCGCGACCGCTACGGTCGCAGGTTCGAATCCTGCCTCGGGCATGGATGTGTGTGATGTCCTTAGGTTAGTTAGGTTTAAGTAGTTCTAAGTTCTAGGGTACTGATGACCTCAGAAGTTAAGTCCCATAGTGCTCAGAGCAATTTGAACCATTTTTGAAGCCATCGAGGTCTACAAACACGGTAATAACTTAAACTAGAAACAGAGAAGCCTTAGGATAAGCGGATATTGAATTCCTGAGAACGACAGCCGCAGGTACTGGCAGCAAGTGGAAAGACACACAGGTAACGGCCACGGAGAGGCACTGGGGTAGTGCTGCTGCGAAGATACATAACCTCCATCCACTAGCTCCATTTCAGTCTGCCTTGAGCACGGTAAGTCTATGAGAAGGCCATCCAGTCCATCTGGCGAAACGTCAGTTATCACTCAAGCCTCATCGGTTGAACAAGAAGAAACAGTCATTTCCGGACAATACATCGAAAATTTATTTCTGAACATAATCTCCATTTATCTCAGTCCATTTCTTCTAGAGAGACTCCAGTACTTTACTCCCTCAGAAAAGATAACTGCAGCCGACTCTGCATAGTACTCCTCTACATAACAGGCAACCTCCAAATTCGACCATACTTTCTTCCCTCGAAGCTGTTAGTATGCAATAAAGAAAAAACAGCCACTTGATCAAGTGATCAAAATGTGGGGACCAAGGTGGGTGTGGAACTGTTTCGAAGACCATTGTGTGGATTTGTATCGACGCGGCGCTTCAAGTGTGAGAGTATGCGCGTTATCCTGTAGGAACTCATTTATTGAGTATTCATCTACGTCAATTCCGATTCAGCTCGCTGTGAAAACGGTCCGTTAATATCAGGTAGTGAGAGAATTATATTTTCTGACGCTTTCCCAAATGGTTTGATGGCGCCCTTTGACTCATAAATAACATTCACCACTTTTGCCGTCCATTGAGCCGTCTTCCCTTTCTTTGGTGCAGATTCGCCTACAACTTTCTGTCTGAAACAATTTTTTTTTTCTGAGGTATAATTGTGCTTCCACTTTCATCTGCAATCACACAATAACTCAAGGAGGTTTCTGGTTAGGGCTTAAAATTTTCTACACTCGATTTTGAAGTGGTCCGCTAGATTTCGGGCTTGCAACTACAGAGACTTCATTTCTTTCACTTTCAAGAAATCTGCAGATTTAGACGTCTCTACAGCTATAACCTACGATATGACGTAGGTGAAGTATTTAAAAGCCACAGCCTTCCCGACATGCGTAGAATGTCTTTTCTCAAAAATGAACTGGATCAGGGCAAAGCTCAGCGTCCCTCCATTGAAGACAGCAGCACTTCTTGGCCCCGTTTAAGGAGTGCAGTGCAACATTTTACGAACAGCACAACACATAGACATAAATAAAATTATGGTAATAAAACATCTCTTATTTACCAAGTCTGTTTCGTTGGAGTCCATTCCGCAGAAGAAAATACAGACATGTCAGTAATTTGAATGTCCAGCAAGTGGAACCTGCGACTGAAATCTCGACTTACGAAATGTGAAAAAAAACCGCTTATGGTCGTAGTGAGTCTGAAAAACTTAAGGCCTTTCTCACCAATAATTGGCTTACAAAACGCATTTAATCGTTAGCTGACTGATGCCGGCACTGTAGCTCAGCGTGTTCGGTCGGAGGGCTGTCTGTCCTCTGTAATAAAATAAACTAAGTTAATGGATCAACGATGAATTTCAAAAAGTGTCATGGGACGTCCGCCAACAACAATAACTGACAAAATGAGATTAACGAAAAAAAATTATCAGCGTAGCTGAATGTAGTGGGAGAGGCTCGGGTTCGATGGGTGCTGTGATGTCCTATTGTAACCATACACAAGGGAAGAACTGTCATATCAGATGTAAGTCAAATTGCTGTCTCTTGTTCCTTCCACTAAGTACACTTTTAACTTAAAATACATCCATAACCTATTATTAGAGTTTTTGTATATTTTTTATTTGTTATTTTTTATTTCATCCTTTTGTAAATTTCTCAGGAAAATGTACTAGTAATAAAACTGAATTTGTACGATATAACATGTAAAATCACACAATGCGCTGTCTGTTATATAACGAAAAGCTGCAGATCTTTACTTGAGAAATAAATAAATAAATGTCCTATCGTCGTTTCATGATCATCGGCAAGCAAGTCCCCAATGTGGCGTCAAATAAAAATATTTCCATCAGGAGGCCTAACTCGGACACTCAGCCTAATATGCCGAACGAACATTTAATTTAATTTTAGAGGTACAGATTTCACAGAGACGTAAAACCATTTAATCATAATCAGCAGTGGTTGCACCCTGCGCCAGGTATACAGACGGTACTTGTCCACCTCTCTTCGTCTCGTGCTTTCCTCTTCAGTTCCACGTAGTTATCGCTTTCCTCCTTCAAACCCTCCGTTAGTGGTATCTACTTCTTCTTTTCGTTTTCTTTCTGTTTAGCATCAATTCAGTTTGCTACTGGACTGAACATTGGTGTCTCAACATGAGGGCACACAGTATCGCCTTCATGTATTTATTGTGTTTGTTGTTGTTTTCTGCAATTCTTTTCAACACGTCCTCATTCGTCACTCTGTCTTCGGAACACACACCCTCTAGTTTCCTCCAAACCAAAGTTTCCAGTGTCTTTCTTCTTCTTTCTTCTTCTTTACGCATTGTCCAGGTTCTGAGACATATAACACTGTGCTCCGTTTATGACATTTACTCAGTCTTTTCCTCAGATTTTTATTCTTTAATGCCTTTTGTATTGTTCTTCCAATTTCTCACAGACTCCACACTGGACTCGCATTCGGGAGGACGACGGTTCAATCCCGTCTCCAGCCATCCTGATTTAGGTTTTCCGTGATTTCCCTAAATCGTTTCAGGCAAATGCCGGGTGGTTCCTTTGAAAGGGCACGGCCGATTTCCTTCCCAATCCTTCCCTAACCCGAGCTTGCGCTCCGTCTCTAATGACCTCGTTGTCGACGGGACGTTAAACACTAACCTAACCTAACCGAACCTCACATACTCAGGTGGCAAAAGTCATAGGATACCTCCTAATATCGTGTCAGACAGCCTTTCACCCGGTGTCGTGTAGCAACTCGACGTGTTATGGACTCAACAAGGAATATTAAGCCATGTTGCCTCTATAGCCGTCCATAACTGCGAAACTGTTGTCGGTGCAGGATTTTGTGCACGAACTGACCTCCCGCTTATGTCCCATAAATGTTCGATGGGATTCATATCGTGAGATCTGAGTGATAAAAAAATCATTCACTGGAACTGTGCTGAATGATCTTCAAACCGGTGGCTTTGTCATACATAAAGAATTCTTTGGGAACATGAAGTCCACGACTGGCTGCAAATGGTCTCCCGGTAAGCGAACATAATCGCTTCCAGTTAACGATAGGCTGAGATGGATCGGATGAACTGGTCCATTCCACGTAAATACAGCGCACACCATTATGCAGCCACCACCAGCTTGCACAGTGGTCCATGGCGCCACACTCGAATCCTATCATCAGCTCTTTCCAAATTAAATCGGGTCTCATTTGACCAGACCAGTGTTTTCCAGTCGTCTAGGATCCAATTGATACGGTCACGAACCCAGGAATACTGTTAGCAAAGACACTCGCGTCGATCGTCTGCAGCCAAGCCCATTAACGCGACAATTCACCGCACTGTCCTAACGGATACGTTGGTCGTACGTCACACATTGATTTTTGCTCTTATTTCACGCACTGTTGCTTGTATGTTATCACTGACGACTCTACGAAAACGCTACTGCTCTCGGTGGTTAAGTGATAGCTGTCGGCCACTGTGTTGTCCGTGGTGCAAGGTAATTGGTCTTCCAGAATGAGATTTTCACTCTGGAGCGGAGTGTGCGCTGATATGAAACTTCCTGGCAGATTAAAACTGTGTGCCCGACCGAGACTCGAACTCGGGACCTTTGCCTTTCGCGGGCAAGTGCTCTTCCATCTGAGCTACCGAAGCACGACTCACGCCCGGTACCCCCAGCTACTGGCAGAAGTAAAGCTGTGAGTACCAGGCGTGAGTCGTGCTTCGGTGGCTCAGATGGTAGAGCACTTGCCCGCGAAAGGCAAAGGTCCCGAGTTCGAGTCTCGGTCGGGCACACAGTTTTAATCTGCCAGGAAGTTTCATATCAGCGCACACTCCGCTGCAGAGTGAAAATCTCATTCTGGAAACATCCCCCCAGGCTGCGGCTAAGCCATGTCTCCGCTATATCCTTTCTTTCAGGAGTGCTAGTTCTGCAAGGTTCGCAGGAGAGCTTCTGCAAAGTTTGGAAGGTAGGAGACGAGATACTGGCAGAAGTAAAGCTGTGAGTACCGGGCGTGAGTTGTGCTTCGGTGGCTCAGATGGTAGAGCACTTGCCCGCGAAAGGCAAAGGTCCCGAGTTCGAGTCTCGGTCGGGCACACAGTTTTAATCTGCCAGGAAGTTTCGTAATTGGTCTTGTTGGTACACTCTTGACACTATGGATCTCAGAGTACTGAATCCCCTAACGACTCTCAAAATGGAATGTCCCATGCGTCCTGCTCAAACTACCATTTCGCTTCGAAGTCTGTTAATTGCAGTCGTGCAGCCGTAACCACGTCGGGAACCTTTTCACATGAATCACCTGAGTACAATCGACAGCTCCGCCAATGCACTGCCCTTTTGTACCTTGTAAACGCGATACTACTACCATCTGTATATTTGAATATCGCTATCCCATGACTTGTCAGTGTATCTACAGGACAATTTTAATATAAGGAGCCAAGTTGCAGGAAACGATCCTTCGCAGGTTAAGGAACAAAACTGGTCACGTGAAAATATGGCTTGAAATGGGTTCCAAGGGAGCTATACCCTTTTGAAGATGGAGATAAAAGATTTTTGGGAGTGAAAATTTCAGTGACTGAAAGCAGGCGTGAGAACTCATCAGGCAAATAGGGATGTTCAGTCTGTGCTAATGTTTTACCTCCACAGTCACGAGGGCAGTGGGCTGGAGTACCATCATCTAGCAGTCACACTACGCTTCATACCACAAAAGGCACACCATCCAGCAGGAAAGACGGAGTCACCTGCAGAAGTGTAGATATGTCTCGTCCGTGAGGCGTTGTAGAAGGATGAATGGTTACACAAGGCAACCGTCAACAGTCTCCGCACGGACATTGAGCCGGTGCTGATGGTTTGCCGCCTTATAGACTACTGGCCATTAAAATTGCTACACCAAGAAGAAATTCAGATGATACACGGGTATTCATTGGACAAATATATTGTACTAGAACTGACATATGATCACATCTTCACTCAATTTGGGTGCATAGATCCTGAGAAATCAGTACCCAGAACAACCACCTCTGGCCGTAATAACGGCCTTGATACGCCTGGGCATTGAGTCAAACAGAGCTTTGATGGCGTGTACAGGTACAGCTGCCCACGCAGCTTCAACACGATACCACAGTTCATCAAGAGTAGTAACTGCCGTATTGTGACGAGCCATTTGCTCGGCCACCATTCACCAGACGTTTTCAATTGGTGAGAGATCTGGAGAATGTGACCTCAGCAGTTTGATCCCAAAAGACCTTACCACAAATTTCCAATTTTTCTACACGTCGCCTCATAGACTCCTGCAGCGTGGAAGCCGTCGATCAGTTCCGTTGTAGGTCGAGAGAAAGACTTCCGAAGAATTTTATGTATGCAGTCATTTACTGCAGTAACAAACTTTAACCTCGCACAAAGAGATGGAGGTTGCCAGTTCTTCTTGTGTGCATTATTATTACCGCTTCGATTCAAGACGTTATTTATGGACACGTCATCATCGTCGTTAGCTAATAAATATTTATTCGAAAAATTTGGTTCTGATGGCAAGGTCTTACTTTCAAAAATTGCTCTGAGCACTATGGAACTTAACATCTGACATCCACATAGAAGAGGCTGCAGTATGGTTTTAGTTCGGCATTACTTAATGCCTTCTGTTCGAAACGCTCTGTAAAAAATATCAGCGCCTTGACATGAATGTTTGTGCTGTCTCTCAGAAATTAATTATACAGTCCAAAGTTCTATGTGTATAACCAAGGCAACATCACATTCATAATCAGGTTTCTCTAAGTATATAATTTTACGATATGAAACGTCACACATAAACATTTGAAATTATGACAAACACGTTATTTTAGAAAAGGAAAAAATATAAAACAATTATTTTGAGTGTAACAAATGTATAGCTTGTGTGTATTTGTGTTACCAACATTAATCATGTGGTGCAGCTGTATTTTACTTTTTATGTTATTGTGTGGGAACGAAGAATTAACATAAGTGGTTTGGTAACTGTAAATTTGTATTGGATCAGGTGCAAGTATTTTGATGGCTGTGAATATATGTATGTATGCTAGATGACTGTGCGTGACTCTCTACTCAGATGCCAAATTGAAAAGAAGAACATTTTCATTGTTATTTTTTAATTCCTGCACCCTTAACGAGCTAGGCAGTTGCCTAGCAACGGCTGTTCTATGGAAGCGCTATCGATGTTCTCTGCTCTTGAGTTATTCAGGTTAATACAAGAAGTGTTCGAGGGTGTGTCGACCCCGACTACGGTCTTCTAGGCAGCTCGTGTCGAGTGGAAAAAATGCGCGATTTTGCCTCGATAAACAACACCGTGTTGTGTGTTTTTGATAATACATCGTTGAATTAGTGATCACGCCACGTCAGCTGTCTATCATGCTTCATGTGGCCAGCTAGAAGGGAAGAAACGTTGAACCAAGATTGTAGCCCTCTGCGCGCGGACCTATAGCCCTTCAACAGACATCGGTAGGCACTCTTCGAAACTTATTAGAAGAAAAATTTGACGAAACTCGTCCGTTTATTAGCGAACTGCAGTGTGTCGGGCGAATCAACGTCACACCATTGGATGCTACGGACACCGCCATGACAAACTCAATCCAAGAAGACCTGCGAGGAAATCGACGGAATGGACATGTTGCTGAGAAACGCAATACAAAGTCACGATATTCAGAGGTAAGGAAGCATTCACCATGCGACATTATGTATACCAATGTATTAAGCCTAGTTTACACGACGAATTAGGTTGCGCCACTCACTGCGTGTAATGAGTTGCACGTAAGTGGTTTCATATATGACTGTAGACACGCTAGACACTAGTGTATAAGTGTATACTTCAGTTTCGTCGTTTTGTGGGTCTCTGAGTCGTGTCTGAAATGAAAACCTTGGGAACTCCACGTCGCACGAGTTGTGATGGAGTTAAAGCTTGTTGCGTGGAATCGCTGCATTAGTAAAAATAAGATATGTGTTTCAATTCGTGACTAGATGAAGAAAAGACGTCAGCTCGGTTGCTCAGCATCCTTGCTGAAATCATCTATAACGGGAGATAGCCGGCCGATGTGGCCGTGCGGTTCTAGGCGCTTCAGTCTGGAACCGCGCTACCGCTACGGTCGCAGGTTCGAATCCTGCCTCGGGCTTGGATGTGTGTGATGTCCTTAGGTTAGTTAGGTTTAGGTAGTTCTAAGTTCTAGGGGACTGATGACCATAGATGTTACATCCCATAGTGCTCAGAGCCATTTGAACCATTTATAACGGAAGATAAAAAAATGGTCCAAATGGCTCTGAGCACTATGGGACTTAACATCTCAGGTCATCAGTCCCTTAGAACTTAGAACTACTTAAACCTAACTAACCTAAGGACATCACACACATCCATGCCCGAGGCAGGATTCGAACCTGCGACCGTAGCGGTAGCGCGGTTCCAGACTGAAGCGCCCGGAACTGCTCGGCCACCAGCGGCTGGCTAACGGAAGATACTAGAAGTTCATTTAATTATCTTAGAACGTCACCAGAACTGTTCACGTTTCTTCTAAATAGAGTTAGTTATGTGATAAGGTATAAAGGTACTGTAATGCATGAAGCATTGTCGCCAGAACTTAAATTACATATCAAATATTGCGTGCATTACAATCCACTCGGCATGCTGTAAGATACGGTTTTAGTTGGTGATGACGCTTTTCATTAACACCAATAATTATTAACATTAACAGTAATAGTTAATAACATTAGCAACAATAATTATTCGAAGCAGGACGCATTAAGAAGAGAATGGTTTGCAAACTACTCTCTTGAAGATAGATATGTACAGTGGCAATATCTCAAAATTCTAACATATGTGAATGCGGAGTACTGCAGCGACGTTTTAAACAGATGAATATTGAATAAACAATGCACCTTCCTGAATTTGTATAGCCTTCCCTCCTGTCAACAATATTCCTTAACAAGGAGTTGGCCAATGCGAACGACGGGATTTTAGTCTTGTACACGAGAGCATTGTCACAGCTAGAATTCCACTTGCTTCTATTTTTCTTAATTCAGTTGTATATGTGCTCTTAACTCAATACATTTTGCCCTGCAGCTCAGATATTGTCAAACCATCTATGTTATGATCGCACATGACGGTCTCAGCGGCAGCAATATGTTGCTTATTTTTGTAATCAGCATCATTGAAATCCCACAAACACCTATGCAAAGCATAGATATCCAAAAAGCGAACATTATTCTCCGTTTCCCACTTCATATTTCAGTTTGTCTTCACTCAACGAACACACATAACCTCAAAACTCGTGCAACTAGTGTCGCCAAAGTTGGAACAACCCGAAAGTGTTTAGTTTCACCAACGAGTTGCGCAAACGCGCGCCGCGCTTGCACAGTGGCCGGTAGCGCAATTGCCTGCAACCTAGTGTCATCATATGAACTAGGCTTTACTTGTCCGAAGATGTCTCCTCTTAAGAGCGTGTACAGATTCTGCGTGGTCTTAAGACACATATTCTTTCTATCTGCTCGTTTGGGAATTCGTTAACAACTCTTCAGCAGTAACTCTGAGGTACTAATAGAACGCACGTTCTTACGAATTGCAGAAGATTTTAGAAGAGGAAAATAAAAATTTAAAAGCTAATGGAACTTTTTGAGGCACTTAAATACCAGTCACATCTCCTTCGCCACTGTTCTTTTCAGATAATACGGCAACTAAAGAGATAGTAAATCATTCAGAATAGTAAGTAGAGCGGTGATTTCCTGTCACTTACAAGTGATATATATTGAACGTGTGACTGTCATGATGCCAGACACCGATTTTATTAAAACCGTTGACAACAATGGCAAGAGATAACCGTAATTTAACTCATCTTACTCGTCATCCAGATCTTCATCATCGACAATTCCGTATGTTGAGTACGAAGTCAAGAGCTATTGTTTTTTCCGTAGCCAATACAGGTGCTGAAATATGTACTGTTCGTTACTACCACGCAACACACAACACGACAAAAAACCATAATAACAGCAAACAGTATTTGCAGATAATTCAGTTCCTGAAGTAGCGACTTTTAACTCATATTCTTTAGTCTATCGGCGACTAAAACAATGCTCTGCTGTGTCGTCAATTTACTTCTGCCGAACCGCTACACTTGCTGAGACATCAGTCACAAAGTAACTTTAATCGGAGTATAGTGCACTGTAAACAAAAGCAGCAACTAATCGATATCTGGGGCCATGATAATGACGTGCTCAAGGTATATCGCTTGCAAGTGATCTTGGAAATTACCAGTAGACCTAATGCTGATTTACTAGTTTGCTGTTATCCCCATTTCCACGTAGTGCAATCTTTAACAAAAACGTTAAGTAAATGAAATGCTCAGTATAAATAATTATTTCTTCAAGTATTTTGTTTTGCGTACAACTACATCATACTCTGTAAGCTGCAAGCTATCTTATGGTATCGCGGGAGGTTCTTTGCGTGCCCCTGTCACTTCGGCAATCTTTTCTGTTCTAGCCGCGAATGATGCGCCAGGTGAACGGTTTCTGGTAAGCTTCAATGCAAGCTCGAATCTCTCTGATTGTACCTCCATGATATTTTCGCGATGTGTGCGTAGATGAGAGGAAAATACATTGATGAGACAAAACATTATGACCACCTGCTTAATAGTTTCTCCATCTTTGGAACGAAATACATTACTGATCCTGTGTGTAAGGAATCCGACAGTTTGATGGCAGGTTTGTGGAGGTATGTGGCATTAGACGTCTACGGATAGGTTATGCAAATCGCGTAAATAAGAGCCGCTAATTTCCGTACGGGGTGATGGCGCCCTATAGCGAGCAATATGGGTTCCATAGGATTTACCTCAGGCAAATTTGATCACCGAGACATCAACTTGAGTTCACTATAATGTCCCTCAAACCACTGGCTCCGAGACACAGACAATTATACTGCTGGAAGATGACATCGCCGTGGGAGAAGACGTCAACCATAAGGGATACGGGTATTTCGCAGCTGTCAGGGTGTCATCAATTACTACTGACACAGGTCTCATGCAAGCGCTGGAAAATATCTCCCATAGCGTGGTACTGCTCCCACCAACTTGAGACAGTGGCACGCTGCCCGTTCCGAACCGTCGTTCATCTCGATGACGGCGTTTATGGAGACGTCCACCGACCTAGTGTGGCAAAAATGTGAAGTTGGAAGCCTAGTATGCATGTAGGGCCTTAATAAATTCTAGCTCATTAGAGTGACACCAGTTTAAGTAACAAATGTAGCAAAGACTGTTTGCCAGTGTTCTTTCTCACTGGAAAATACGCAACTCACTCACTGGGCTCCATAAATACACTGTAATAGTAATTTCTGTGTGTATGCAATGCATACGGATTGTAGAATGTAGTGGTGCTCTCTCTTTCACTTCTGTATACAATACGCCTGACCTAAACGGGCCCTTTATCATTACAGGCCTTGGACAGTGCAACATCATACTGGCAACAGTAATGTGCTTATACTGACAACCTCACTGTTCGTTTTACCTGATTCTGTAATCATTTAAATAAAACAACATGACCTTCCAGTGGAAGACATTTCGTCCCCCTTTTCCTTCCGTGAAATTTTTGCCTTCCAACCAGCGAAATGCGGCAGAGTACGGGCGGCAAACGATTCACAAACCACGATTTAGTGCCGTTAAGGCGATTTCCTTAAACATTGTCGTAGTTGAAGGAATTTTGTTTCTTCTTAAATCGTCTTATGCAGCAACATTCATAGATATCGCAAATAGGAAAAGCTCTTTATCCAGGTACAAAGGTTGTAAAACAAACTTCCCACAGTTCGTGTTTTGTCTAAGAGGTATCACAAGTAGTGTTCCTGTAGCTGTGAGAATCAACGGTTGAAAACGAGTTTAACACCAATGCGTAGAGTACTGCTAAATATTCAAAACGATTATTAACCTAAGTCTGAGTTCTTCCACAAACTGAGGCGTATTTATGATACTGAAGCGAGACTGTGTATCCTTGTCATCCTCTAGTGGGCATTGGAAGGCGTTTACACACTGTATACAATACTATGAGTACTTCGAACGCTATACAGGGTTACTACAAATGACTGAAGCGATTTCACAGCTCTACAATAACTTTATTATTTGAGATATTTTCACAATGCTTTGCACACACATACAAAAATTCAAAAAGTTTTTTTAGGCATTCACAAATGTTCGATATGTGCCCCTTTAGTGATTCGGGAG
Organism: Schistocerca americana; assembly: GCF_021461395.2. Taxonomy (NCBI): domain Eukaryota; kingdom Metazoa; phylum Arthropoda; class Insecta; order Orthoptera; family Acrididae; genus Schistocerca; species Schistocerca americana. The sequence continues at coordinate 185,895,442 of NC_060126.1, forward strand.
ACATCAAGCCGATAATCAAGTTCCTCCCACACTCGGCACAGCATGTCCCCATCAATGATTTCGAAAGCATCGTTGATGCGAGCTCGCAGTTCTGGCACGTTTCTTGGTAGAGGAGGTTTAAACACTGAATCTTTCACATAACCCCACAGAAAGAAATCGCATGCGGTTAAGTCGGGAGAGCGTGGAGGCCATGACATGAATTGCTGATCATGATCTCCACCGCGACCGATCCATCGGTTCTCCAATCTCCTGTTTAAGAAATGCCGAACATCATGATGGAAGTGCGGTGGAGCACCATCCTGTTGAAAGATGAAGTCGGCGCTGTCGGTCTCCGGTTGTGGCATGAGCCAATTTTCCAGCATGTCCTGATACACGTGCCCTGTAACGTTTTCTTCGCAGAAGAAAAAGGGGCCGTAAACTTTAAACCGTGAGATTGCACAAAACACGTTAACTTTTGGTGAATTGCGAATTTGCTGCACGAATGCGTGAGGATTCTCTACCGCCCAGATTCGCACATTGTGTCTGTTTACTTCACCATTAAGAAAAAATGTTGCTTCATCACTGAAAACAAGTTTCGCACTGAACGCATCCTCTTCCATGAGCTGTTGCAACCGCGCCGAAAATTCAAAGCGTTTGACTTTGTCATCGGGTGTCAGGGCTTGTAGCAATTGTAAACGGTAAGGCTTCTGCTTTAGCCTTTTCCGTAAGATTTTCCAAACCGTCGGCTGTGGTACGTTTAGCTCCCTGCTTGCTTTATTCGTCGACTTCCGCGGGCTACGCGTGAAATTTGCCCGCACGCGTTCAACCGTTTCTTCGCTCACTGCAGGCCGACCCGTTGATTTCCCCTTACAGAGGCATCCAGAAGCTTTAAACTGCGCGTACCATCGCCGAATGGAGTTAGCAGTTGGTGGATCTTTGTTGAACTTCGTCCTGAAGTGTCGTTGCACTGTTATGACAGACTGATGTGAGTGCATTTCAAGCACGACATACGCTTTCTCGGCTTCTGTCCCTATTTTGTCTCACTGCGCTCTCGAGCGCTCTGGCGGCAGAAACCTGAAGTGCGGCTTCAGCCGAACAAAACTTTATGAGTTTTTCTACGTATCTGTAGTGTGTCGTGACCATATGTCAATGAATGGAGCTACAGTGAATTTATGAAATCGCTTCAATCATTTGTAATAGCCCTGTAGTTAACGTTGCTCTCATAAACTAATTTTTTAAAAATTTTTCTTGGTCTTTAGCGTGCAATGTGTGTTGTAGATATAGTCTTATACAAAAGAATTGAACGCCATAAGGTGGACAATACAGTCGCACTCCCCTCGGAATTCTGTCTGGCAATATGCTCGATCTGACAACAATGTAGACTGCGGCACTTCCCGGAGGCGGTCTTGACTGCAGTCTGAGTAGATCACTCTTGACTACGACAGTAGTCTTGAGGTGAAACGCGAGACTAGCTAATACATCATCTGGCAACGGAAAGCACATGTCGACAAGACTTTTATCGCCCCTTTCCTCTCGGTGCTGAAGCTATGAGTGTAATTCTAGCGAATCTACAATATATTTCGCTTTCTGTCACATTGGTAACAGTAGTTTGATTCAACAATATTTTAGTGAGCTTTCTTGGCCGAACATCTGCCTCTGAACACCACATGCGTCTGAGTTCTCTGGGACCCGTTTGCTGCCTACTGACAGGGACTGAGGCACTGTACTGCCTCGCCTTCTACCAACATCATCTACTCCATTCCTCACTCTCGATGGTGTAAAATGTTTTAATGTTATTGAGTGGTGACCCATAAAATCTGTCTACGATTTGTGTTTCACACTCGATACCTACGCAGGCACAAAACCGTTTTGTATGCAATACACCAATGTGCCAGAGAATTAATTTCGTTGTTTGTGATCCAGTGCGCCTTAAAGTGTCACATCCTGTTCTTTTTCCTTTCACAGGAGATTCTTCAAATAATTTATTTTTGACATCGATTCATATGTGTTTGTCATGGCAGAGAGCGTAAATGCAATGTAATGTGTTTGGTTTCTTTCTTTGATTCCCTATGTTAAATGAATGCAAAACATTGTGTCAATACCTTTCAGAACCTGCCTTATAGCTACGCAGGCAAGATGCTAGTTTTGAGGTCCATGCATTAATTAATGGAGAAGTGAACGCTGTTCAAAAGTGATATTTAAAATATTCAATTGGATTTAAGACGAAAAATTGTCCGTATTTGAAGCTACCCAGAGAAAAAGTAAGTTGCTAGAGCCGCTATTAGCAAATGTCTGCAGAGAGTTCCTAATTGCTACTGTGGAAATTTAGCAGAGAGGCCCTATAGTAATCGAGAGGTTCATTTCCTTCATATTTATCACCCTGGCATGTGAGTCTTAAGTGAAGAACAATATTGAATTTCGTATTGTTGACAGTCAATTCGAATTTCTTCTGAGACACTTGTATTGTGAAGCAGCTTGGCAGTCAGAAAGCCGAGATCTATGACCATTAACACAACTTACTGAGTCGAGCTACCAAGAGTACTTGATGTGTAAAGGTTTTCTTCCAATTTCGTTACAGAATTTTTTCTGGAAATTCGCAGCTCCATAAAATAAATCAGAAAAAAAGCTCACACATGCTGGCCCCTACTACGGTTAGAACTGATGACTCATTGAGCCATTGCGACATGAGACACGGCCAGTACCACGGGGCCACAGACACACTGCTGCCAGCACACCACTCTCATCATAGTATTTGTCGCTCAGTCTCGTGAACGATTATACAGATTGTCACTTATGTGAAGAATAGCATTTCTTTAGCCAAAAAATTGATTTTTTTGTCTCAGTGTCCTGGTTTACATGAGGATTGTACAGCACAAGTCATTCAAATGGAAAGGGAATATCAAGTGAATTTAGCGAGTCAATTCAGTACCATATGCAGAAGTGATTGCACTGTCACAGTGTTGCCAAATGTTTGTGACGATATTGTCAGTTCTCAACTGTGCTAGGAACAGCTCTGTAGCGGTATGTGAGGAGAATCTTGTGCTCGTGTCACAGGAGGATACGGAGAGGAGGTGCGGGGTTTGGTTAATATGCAGCGTTTTCTCCTACCAGTTGAGTCAAACATCTTCAGATCTATACAAATAATGTATACTAACCAGCATATTCATTGCTTTCGTAATGTTTCCCTCTTGTTTAGTCTTCTAATGATGAACTGGATCCACACCCATGAGTCTGATTGTTTGTTTGTATCCTTCCACCTACTATCTTTTTCTGTTATTGCTCGGTGTTCAATAAGGAAAATATTATACCTGCTCCCACGAGGTATTAGGACGAGGTCGCAAGAAGGCTTACGAATTATAATCAAAATACACTGAGATGCCAATTTGTCTGTCGTCATGGTGTTAAGTTGACAGAAATAGTTGGGTATTATTGCCTGCATCACCAGCATCCCGTTGTCGTCGTCTCATACTGAGATTTTCGTATTGCCCTGAACACAAGACCCGAGATAAATGTGTATATTCTCCGTGAGGAAACATCCCAGATTCCATTCTTCCTGATCCATTCGTTACGTGCATCGGCAGCAATGAGTGATAGGTAAGCTGTTGTGAGTTGAAGAATAACAATAACAATGGTAGTAATAACATATCAGTAATCAAGGATGTTTACTGCGTTATGGACAATTGTTAACGATTAACAAAATAACCAAGAAAGGCTGTGTGTTTAATTGGCGCACTGCATAGGTGTTCTTACCACTTTTACTGAATTTTGTTTTGGTTGTTCGCAGAGAGAAAAGAAAGAGCCCTGTCACCATACATATCGCTAGTACAACGAGATATTGCCTTTCAACTATCCTTGCTTTATATCACGAGACGAACATGGCGTCATCGTGCTGACATTTGAAATACATTTCTGTTTTCTCTCTCTGTCTGTCTGTCTCTCTCTCTCTCTGTCTCTCTCTCTCTATTTTTCTATTATTTTTTGAGGAAAGCATCGAGAAGCGTGAGTAATAAGCAAGTAGATATATAATCTATTTACAGTTATTTTCATTGGGATACATAATGCAAAAATACACTTTGTAAGTGTATTATTGCGTAATACCAATTATTGACAGTCTATTCGTGAGCTTGCTCGCATTCAGTGGGGTGAAACCTATCACAGAAGCAAGCAAAACACAAATATTTCTTGCACCATGCGCAACACACAAACGAAATCTCGATGCACTGACGTGTTGTCCGATATATTGCTCGGAAAACACATCTGATTCATGATGCTAAATACAATTCTATCAGATATCAAGTTGGATGTGTACCAAGCGTATAAAAGTATATATTGAAATACACAGAAAGGCACACAGATGTATTCGACTAAAACGTAGCGATTACCGAGATTGTAACTGGGGTCGACAGCATCGTCGTCTACCACCTTGACAACTCGAACAATGACAGTGCTCGGCCGGTTACTTTCGTTTACTGGAATTAAAGCTACAGCATGAAAACTCAAAAATGTTAATAACCCAAAGATCATTAACTTTGGAACCCATAGTAAAGTAAAGCAGTCATCAGTTGGAAGATTGATTTGAACACCACAGTGCTTTAATAGGCATGGTCCTGTTGGAGGTGGTATTGAAACGTCCCCTTAGAAAAATTATACAAGACTGTGCTTAAACTGACACACAATATTCTAGGCGCAACGCAATCTGACTTTCAAAAATCCCTACAAAAAATGGCCCTGACTAACATTTCACAAATCGCTTACCTCACAAAAATATTGGTTACTCGAACTACTGCAATACAGAGAGCACCACTACTGCCAGCTAAATAAAAGCTTCAAACTAAGGAAGGCACTAACTACTGATAGGGATAGTTAGCAAATGAAAGATTTTAATAGAGAACAAACAATGTATTTACCTTAATAGTCATAATATATATAGCAGTTCGTGACATCCAGTCTTACAAATTTCAAAACTCCGCCATTTCTCTCCCCACATCCACCACTGCTGGCGGCTCACCTCCAACTGCGCAACGCTACGCGCTGTTGACAGCCAACAGCCCAACACTAGAATAGCGAATATTACAACAATGCCACCCAGCCACAGACTGCCCACAGCACAGCCAGTGATTTTCATACAGAGCGCTACATGGCGTTGCCAGTATAAAAACCTAAACAGCTTACTTACATAGCCCCCATGCTCCCCACAAAAAATTTTACAAATTGTTTTGGGCAGGGCCAATACAGATTTGAAAAAAAATTTTTATAATTACAATAACAAAGAAATCAAATGCACACACTTATTGATACAATGTTGGTCAAAAGCTAAAATTTTCTCACAGTCAATAAAGACAGTCCTGATTATTCATCACAGTAAAATTGCAGTGTTTTTCTCAAAGTCTGAGCAGTAAAAGAAAATGCACACGGAAGTAGTGGATTTCCATGCAATCTTGAAGAAGTAGTGTTGTCCTTCCAACGGAAAGACAGCGCTGACTCTTGACATGGAGACAGGTAATGGGCCACAACAGAGCAAACCCACAGCAGAGTCAATCGACGTTTTGAAGACCCACTGTAGTCCTGGTAGAGATTACGGTATTGGTGGGCCATCAAAGATGCAGGTCCACTATACTCCTTGTAGAGATAATGGTATTGGTGGGCCATCAAACGTGCAGACCCACTGTAGTCCTTGTAGAAATAATGGTATTGGTGGCCCATCAAAGATGCAGACCCACTGTAGTCCTTGTAGAGACAGCCAGCAGCCATCTGTTGCGACTGTTCAGGTGCACAATCATCATCGAAGAGTCTTGTGGAGAATATAGCAAGTCCATGAACCACCACTTGTGCACTCACAAAAAATTTTTTTTGAAATGTCCTTAGAGCCAACAATGCTGTTATCCAGTCCCTTGCTGAATTATTAACAGACGTGCAAACACTAACAGTCCTCCTTTTTTTCACATATTGTGCATATACTACGACCAACAGAAACGTGTGCAGTGAAATGTAACCTACAAGTTACTTAATTTGATGAGCTGGTGTCAATTACAATTTTATAGCATAAGAATACAATTACAAAGGTACAAAATACATCATTAAAACATAATAATACAGATAACATTTGTAGTAATAGGGGCTTTACAAAAGAATAGAAATAAACATATACATCAGTGTTACAGGAATTATGACGTAAGTAAACACATAAAAGATCAGAATAATTATTGAAACATCAACTTCACACATGAGCATTAAAACAAAACAGAATTAATAATGTCTAACATCTTTACAAAGTAAATAACATATTATTAATGCAAATTATATTTGAGGATAACAGTATTCCTCATCATAGTTCATGTAGCTGAGTATTAGAAAAATTCTTCAGCATAAGTCTCATCAGATAAACATATAAAGACAGGAAGAACATAAATACACAAGGGTACACAAACACATAGTGGGATAAAACAAGGAAAGGACAGGGTTTGTTTTACTGCAGTATCTTGCAAACAAAACTTTTCTTGGAGATCTCCCTTTGTTCTTCATTATTTCCAAAAAGTCCTATCTATACCTGCTTTCTGTACTTTTCTCGTATAACCTCCCAGTGCATTTCTTCAAATTCATCGCAACTCATTCTCTTAAATAGGCTACCCCCTCTTAAGCCAACTTAAATCTACTGAGCTCAGATGCATAAACTAAGGGACGAGGCAATGCAGCAGCACAAAACAATTAACACAAATAGCAATGACAAAAAAAAAATGGAAATTGGCAAAGATAGCTACAGTAAATCTAAATTACCAAGCAATGCAACATTACAACTAATATGAGCCAATGTGCAGCGACAAGAAAAATAAATCAGTTGTAAAACTAGCTTAACAGAGTAATACAAAGTGAAATTTAGTAGCACTATGCCTGGCAAACAGCCGCAGCTAATGCAGTAACTTATATCTAAACATGACAAAGCTCAAGCAGAAAAAACATTACAGTAAAAATGGCCATGTCTAATACCTATGTCACATCTTAACACTAGGGTGATGCATCACGAGAACTTACTCTAGCAGACAAGTTACCAAATTGTACAAAAATTATTTATGCAGTTCCTGTGAAGGGAAATGTCTATTTATGTTCCCTCGATTCCTTGGAAGTAGATCATGAAATTATTTTTTTTACTGGATCTGTAGGCATAAAATAACTATATTAGTACATCTATTAAATTTTATTTTAACCAATGCTACAGTGCAGCTAGAAACTAAATATTGAACAAAATAGGCAAAGCAAGGTGTGAAACGTCATTCGCTAGCCATAAGGCATTTCATAATGCAGTAAACAATCATCCAACTAGCAAGACAATAGACATGAAATGTTTCTCATCACTTCATTTCAGTAAATATCATAAATTAAGAACCCTACAGTGTAATCATGTTTTCAAGTTTGAGGGTGTTGTATTTATGATGCTTTCTGCAAAGGAATGTCAGTAGCGACGATAATGGCCTCTTTTTTTTCCACTTGTGCCTCTGAAAGGCACACACTAATGGCTTTTTTCCAGGCGTCTGTCGTGCAGCTGGGTGCCCCTGACGCATTATGTGAAGGTGGTCACTTAACTTTCTTACCGAAATATTTACGACAGCAGTTTCCGCTACAGTGACAGTCTCATATAAAAATATTTCACAGGTCAAGAATTTACGTTACAAATCTGTAGAAACAAAATCCTATTGATATAACAGTGTCCAAAAAATTTTCGTCGGCATTGTAATACATTCACACATTTACATACATTTCATAACTCTTAAAGTACGATTCTTGGTTTCCAACAACCTTTTTCACATTATCCCTTACCTTATTTGTCGACACTTCTTGAATATTTCATCATAACAGATACATAGCATAATCAAATAACTCATATAGCATCAGCTTATTGATCATAAACATATCTCAACAGCATAATACACATCGTTGTCGTAATAATATCATCATAACACCTCAGTCAACTCTCAAAATCGTCGTAGCTTCCTCCAATAATTTAAAAACCTAATAAATATTCTCTGCTCATTTCAATAGTGTCATCTACCTCAAACATACTTTAAAAATCATGTTCCCATACCAAATACATCACTCAAAGCTCTCATAATATCACAATTGTTTCAAAAAAATACGAACAGTTCTCAAAGTACAGACAAAATACAATTTCATAAGTGTGAAGTTATCCACCTGCGTAATTGCGTAAAGATGTGTCACTGACATAGTAAAAAGATGTTTGTTTCTCTGTCAAATAATCAGATAGCTGCGTAATACTGTGTTAGAGAAATATGGTACCGAAGTGTAAAATTGTATAAGCAAATACGATATTAGCTAAGGCTCCTTGTGCTTGCCATACATATGGTACACAAAGTAAGCGTGTACCCCCATGAGGATTACTGTAATTACACCCTCAGGTGTTAGAGATTACAGCAATGGAATGAAATGTATCAGGGAAAACCTTTATATCATTGTAATTCAAAAATCTTTAAAAATAAATGTTTTAAGTACCAAATTAATCACTCAAATACGTTTACTGTAGTGCTAAACTGTGCGTCATGTTGTAAGATAATCTCTGTGGAAGTGTCGTAGTTATCGTCCTCCGAAAGCTAAGTTCTGCAGAAGTCAATGTACTTACCTCATGATAAACAAAAGTGAAATGCTTTGCGTATAGATATCTTAGTTATTACGCTTATTGCCGTGATGAAGAAAGTACTGTGCTGTAACGTATTGTTGTACTACGGAAAAGGCTGTCTCAGTGTAGCTATACCACAAAAGTTACTACTAAAACATGTTTTACTTTCCAGAATAATTCAGAAAAACTATGCAGATATAAAACAGATACACCGCAAAAGCAACATTGTAAATTGTCACTCATTAGTAGCGTCGTGATAAAATCGTGTAGTTGTCACATAAACTAACCACTGAGTCATCTGGTATCTCACAGAAAGTACTTTAAATCCAGAATGTATCTTCAAGTAAACCAAAATGTTGCATTAAAATCTCATTAGCAGTACCTGTATATGTCCTAAGTATGTAAGCCTGATAGTTGTTACGTAATCGTGCAACTAACAAGCAAGAATGTACAAATACAACACTGTGTCGTCTGTTCACTATAACAATGCATTCGTAATTTATGTTTAAAAATGTTCCCTAGGATCTAGACTGGATATTTAACTTCAAACATTGTTGCATGTTAACAGTTTCTTAAGTCTGACAAAGCATACTAGAAATGTGAAGTGAAAAGTTTTATGGCAAAGACAAAGTTAAAAAGCAGATTATCTTTCAATAAACGGTTTTACATGTGAAATGTGGTGTAAACCTTTACTCTTCCTAGTACGCAGAGTTTCAACTTCAACGCAATTATTATGTGGTATACATCGGTAAAGAATGCTGGAGTTTTTCTCAAGGTTAGCGCCTATGTTATTTTTCTCTGAGCCAGCCGGCGTACGCGGCTGCCTGTGGTGCAAGTCATTGTCTGTTCCTTTGTTGGTGCGCATCGTTATTGGGATTAGGAGACCTAACTTCTACAAATTCACCTTGTCGAGAGTGCCCTGCTCTGTTTGCATCTCGCCAGTTCTGATGCAATTCAAGTTTGTCGTTACGATTATATCGTCTGTCGTCATGTCGGTAGTTTCTGTAGTTTCTTTCTTGTTGGTGAAGTGGTGGAGAATTTCTCCCTGAATTATCACTACACGGTGCACCGTTGCGTCTGAAGTTATTCTGTCTCCCATGATAATAATAGTTCTGGTTGCCATATTGTATGTTTCTGTGATTGTCTCTGTTATATTCATTACTGCGGAGAGGAGATCCTTCCCTGTAATTATTACTACTCTGCCAACGGTTGTCATACGGGTGGTGTCGGTTTTGGTCACGATTTGTGTTGTGAGAATAGCCTTGTCGTGTCCAGTTATTATTTCTTTCATCGCGGAATTGCGACGAATGTGACCTGTAATTGTTCTGTTCCTGTTTTCGCGTTCCGCGATTGTCAGTGTCAATTTCTAATTCTTGTAAGAGTCCCTGAAAAGCTTGAATGTCGTCTTTGCAACGTCCTGCCAAAATAATATGCTGTAAATATTCAGGTAATTTGATTAAGCAAATGCAGATGCGTTTGACAGGTACTGATTCTTGTGCAACATGTCTTCAAAATATTTCACAAGACTGGAAAATTCAGATTGTTCGAAATGTTTCATCATTATGATGCCATGTTTTACTCGGTCTTGTGTGGCTTGAGACCAATATGCTGAGAGGAAGGCATGGTAAAATTCTCCTTCACTGTGGCAATCGTGAATGACCGATCGCATTCTTACAGCTGGTTCATTCTCTAAGTAGCCACACATAAATTCCAATCTGTGTTCTGATGACCAGTTGGGAGGAAAACAATGAGAGAATTGATGAAGCCACGCTTGTGGATGAATGTCGTTGCCAGAATTCTTAAATTTACGTCGTTTCGGCTGTTCCGTCTCAAAATTCGGTGTACCTTGTCAATTTCTTTCATAATTTCCGAAGTGCCCTGTGTTATTATTTTGTGGCTGTTCCATATTTCTATGTCCCTCTTCCCGTATTGGAGCGCGAGTGTCCTCTGAAATGGGTAATTCTTGTATTACCAGAGTCAGCTGATCTTGTACTTCCCGGATTTCTCTTTGGTGTTGCGTGTTAATTTGATTCTGATTTTTTTTGAATTTCCTAATTTGTTCGCACTCTTCTGTGTCATTAAAGACTACCGGTTTTGTGTCATTCAGATTATCATCTACCTTCGTAGATAAATTATTTGGCTGATCCAAAAGTTCAACTACTTTCTGTGATAATGAACTAATTTCCTCCATGTGTCTTTCTGAACCAATTTTCAGAGTATCTACTGTGTCCTTTAAGTTTTCTTGAGTTTTTGCAAGTTGTGTAACCGAATCGGTAGATGCAGCTGAGTCAATTTTAGCTTGCAAGGTCTCATGATTTTCATGAACAATAGTTTGCAGTTCTTTTATGGCTGCTTCGTGATTCTGTAATGCATTTTCATGCAGCGAAAAAATAGGTTGGTAATGCTCACAAATCTGTGTTTTTACGTCATTACAGACTTTTTGACATTTCGATTCAATGTTATGTAACTCAGTAGTTAAATCTTCACGTGTTTGTTCAAGTGTGGTGTCTAACTTTTGAAGCTTTTGCTGTGTTTGTCTCTGATTTTTTTCCATTGTGTCTAACTGTTGCTGTGTTTGTCTCTGATGTTGTATCATTGTGTCTAACTTTTGAAGCTTTTGCTGTGTTTGTCTCTGATTTTGTTCCATTGCGTCTAGCTTTTGAAGATTTTTTTCCATTGTGTCTAACTTTTGAAGCTTTTGTCCCATTTGTTGCATTAATTGTAATAACAATGCACTGGTGCCTGAAACATGTTCCTCAGCGCTATTCGGCAATGCATTTGAACCGGCAATATCACAGTTTGAAAAGCAGAAAATGTGTCTTGTCTTATTTGAGAAATCGGTGAGGACGCAAAACCTGAATCTACAGTATTTGCAAGATTGTGTCCTGTCATTTCGGATTCCTGAGGCAAGCTGTTGCCGACCGATCGATCGATAATGCTTCCCTGTTCACTAATTGTTTCACTATCTACACCATTGTTTGCAGCCCGCTCCATTTCCCTATGCACAATTACCAAATTACTACTTTGAACATTAGTTAATTCATTAGTCGGTGGCGCTAACACACTGCTTTCGTCTTCACTGTCATTTCTCAGATTACTTTGGAGCCTAGTATTACGTTTTTCACACGCCATTATTGTCACAATATTTCACACGATAACACAGAAAAGCGCAATTTGAAGAGCAAAAATAAGAGAACACATTAACGTAGCACTGAAAATAATATCTCGTTAATAGCAAGCGCAGCTGCAAAATGCTTGCTGCAAATCTACATGCGTGCCACAACTGTTTTACTGTACAACAATGAAAAACTATAACTACAAAGGAAATTCTCTCTCTATAATAACGCGCTAGCAATAAACAAAAGCTACACTAACTACACAAACTACAAGAAAAAAATCAGAAGATTCCAGTGAGGTATCCACGGCTAAGGGTCGACATATCAAACGTCCCCTTAGAAAAATTATACGAGACTGTGCTTAAACTGACACACAGTATTTTAGGCGCAACGCAATCTGACTTTCAAAAATCCCTACAAAAAAATGGCCCTGACTAACATTAATCTACACGTTTCACAAATCGCTTACCTCACAAAAATATTGGTTACTCGAACTACTGCAATACAGAGAGCGCCACTACTGCCAGCTAAATAAAAGCTTCAAACTACGGAAGGCACTAACTACTGATAGGGATAGTTAGCAAATGAAAGATTTTAATAGAGAACAAACAATGTATTTACCTTAATAGTCATAATATACATAGCAGTTCATGACATCCAGTCTTACAAATTTCAAAACTCTGCCATTTCTCTCCCCACATCCACCACTGCTGGCGGCTCACCTCCAACTGCGCAACGCCACGCGCTGTTAACAGCCAACAGCCCAACACTAGAATAGCGAATATTACAACAATGCCACCCAGCCACAGACTGCCCACAGCACAGCCAGTGATTTTCATACACAGCGCTACATGGCGTTGTTGTTGTTTTTGTTGTGGTCTTCAGTCCTGAGACTGGTTTGATGCAGCTCTCCATGCTACTTTATCCTGTGCAAGCTTCTTCATCTTCCAGTACCTACTGCAACCTACATCCTTCTGAATCTGCTTAGTGTAGTCATCTCTTGGTCTCCCTCTACGATTTGTACCCTCCACGCTGCCCTCCAATACTTAATTGGTGATCCCTTGATGCCTCAGAACATGTCCTACCAACCGATCCCTTCTTCTGGTCAAGTTGTGCCACAAACTTCTCTTCTGCCCAATCCTATTCAATACTTCCTCATTGGTTATGTGATCTACCCATCTAATCTTCAGCATTCTTCTGTAGCACCACATTTCGAAAGCTTCAATTTTCTTTTTGTCTAAACTATTTATCGGCCACGTTTCACTTCCATACATGGCTACACTCCATACAAATACTTCCAGAAGTGACTTCCTGACAAATCTATACTCGATGTTAACAAATTTCTCTTCTTAGAAACGCTTTCCTTGCCATTGCCAGTCTACATTTTATATCCTCTCTACTTCGACCATCATCAGTTATTTTGCTCCCCAAATAGCAAAACTCCTTTACTACTTTAAGTGTCTCATTTCCTAATCTAATTCTCTCAGCATCACCCGACTTAATTCGACTACATTCCACTATCCTCGTTTTGCTTTTGTTGATGTTCATCTTATATCCTCCTTTCAAGACACTGTCCATTCCATTCAACTGCTCTTCCAAGTCCTTTGCTGTCTCTGACAGAATTACAATGTCATCGGCGAACCTCAAAGTTTTTATTTCTTCTCCATGGATTTTAATACCTACTCCGAATTTTTCTTTTGTTTACTTTACTGCTTGCTCAATATACAGATTGAACAACATCGGGGAGAGGCTACAACCCTGTCTTACTCCCTTCCCAACCACTGCTTCCCTTTCATGTCCCTCGGCTCTTATAACTGCCATCTGGTTTCTGTACAAATTGTAAATAGCCGTTTGCTCCCTGTATTTTACCCTTGCCACCTTTAGAATTTGGAAGAGAGTATTCCAGTCTACATTGTCATAAGCTTTCTCTAAGTCTACAAATGCTAGAAACGAAGATTTGCCTTTCCTTAATCTTTCTTCTAAGATAAGTCGTAAGGTCAGTATTGCCTCACGTGTTCCAGTATTTCTACGGAATCCAAACTGATCTTCCCCGAGGTCGGCTTCTACTAGTTTTTCCATTCGTCTGTAAAGAATTCGTGTTAGTATTTTGCAGCTGTGACTTATTAAACTGATAGTTCGGTAATTTTCACATCTGTCAACACCTGCTTTCTTTGGGATTGGAATTATTATATTCTTCTTGAAGTCTGAGGGTATTTCGCCTGTTCCATACATCTTGCTCACCAGATGGTAGATTTGTGTCAGGACTGGCTCTCCCAGGGCCGTCAGTAGTTCCAATGGAATGTTGTCTACTCCAGGGGCCTTGTTTCGACCCAGGTCTTTCAGCGCTCTGTCAAACTCTTCACGCAGTATCGTATCTCCCATTTCATCTTCATCTACATCCTCTTCCATTCCCATACTATTTTCCTCAAGTACATCGCCCTTGTATAGACCCTCTATATACTCCTTCCACCTTTCTGCTTTCCCTTCTTTGCTTAGAACTGGGTTTCCATCTGAGCTCTTGATATTAATACAAGTAGTTATCTTTTCTCCAAAGGTCTCTTTAATTTTCCTGTAGGCAGTATCTATCTTACCCCTAGTGAGATAAGCCTCTAGATCCTTACATTTGTCCTCTAGCCATCCCTGCTTAGCCATTTTGCACTTCCTGTCGATCTCATTTTTGAGACGTTTGTATTCCTTTTTGCCTGCTTCAAAACAGCTTACTTACAGTATGCCGCTGCTTTCCTCCGACCTTTGAGTTGACTTACTTAGCCAGTCAATAGGGGAACCTACAGTTTAACGTGGCTTTAGGATCAAAACGCAACTCGGCATTTTTCACATCAAAAAACATTGTCCGAGTGGAAATAAGTGTAAAATGGCAGATAAGAAAAAGGATGGATCACTTAGCCTCGTACTTGATTCACGTCATGTGAACGACATTATTATTAATGAAACAGATCGCCCACAGACACCAGAAGAACTTTTAAAGAAATTTCATGGTACTGCTGTTTATTCCACATTAGATTTAAAATCCGGATTTTGGCAAATTCAGCTCCATCTGAACTGCAGAAAGTACACAGCATTTCTCTGTTTTGGTGACTGGTACCAGTTTTGCAAATTGCCGTTCGGTTTAACAATTTCTTCAGCAGCATTTATTCGCGGTTTGAATAGTATACGTCCGACATAACTTAAAGACAGAATCAAAACGTATGTAGACGACATCCTTATTGCAGTAGCTAATTGGTCAGAACACAATTTGATTCTTGAACAACTGTTACAAACTTTTCGTGCACAAGGACTCACAGTTAATCTTAGTAAATCACACCTTGGCAAAACTTCTATAAAATTTCTTGGACATGTAATTTCGGCAGAAGGCATTACGCCTGACCCGGAAACACTTCAAGCTTTACGTGACATTACTGTTCCAACGACGAAGAAACAACTACGCAGCTTTTTGGGTTTAATTAACTTTTTCCGTAAATTTATTCATTACTCTGCTTTAGACACCCCTAGATTATGTCAGTTGACGGGTAAAAACGCTGTTTGGTCCTGGGATAGTCAAGCACAGTCTGAATTTGTTAATCTGAAACAAGCTTTGTTGATTGCACCACTTTTATCGCACCCAGATCCTACCAGAAATTTTTCCATTGCCACCGACAGTTCTAACACAGCTTTAGGCGTACACATTTTTCAGGGAATTGAAGAAGATGGTGCTACAGTAATTAAAAACATCGCCTTTGCAAGTCGCATTCTGTCACCTGCTGAACGAAATTATTCTGTTACAGAACTTGAAACATTATGTGTTGTATGGGCATTTACCAGATTTAGGCATTTTCTCTATGGAAGACATACTACCGTTTACACAGATCATAGAGCTATACAGTTTTTACTTTCCGCTAAATTTACGCACGACAGGTTAAGCAGATGGAAACTTTATTTACAGGAATTAAATTTTACAATTGTTCACATTCCCGGTACACAAAATATTGTAGCCAACGCACTGTACGTTCTCTCAGCAAAAATCAGCAAGACATCGCAACCGACTTGTGTCAAGCAAATTTTAGCCTCATGTATATTCAACAAGTTGCATTTGAAAATTTCATTTCGTCGTAATTAGGAGACATAGCACAAGACAGCATTAGAAACTATTACACTGTGCCCAATAACATTCTGTTTCGTCGCTCTCACCCTGACAGCAACAACTGGTTATTATGTATTCCAAACGAACTTGTTAACAAATTAATTTGGTATACTCATTTAAGTTACGCACATTATGGAGCCAGAAAATGTTTTCTTATACTCAGACAGAACTGTTATTTTGCCAACATGGAGAAACGAATTCGACGAGTTTTAGCGTCATGTAAAATCTGTCAGAAGGCTAAGTCAGACACGACTTCTCATATTCCTGCGTTACATCCCATTGTACCCGTTAAATTGAGACATATGGCGGCTGTAGACATTTTTGGACCGAATCCCAGATCTTGAAGAAGTTTCTGCTACATCTTTGTCGCTGTTGAACTCACTTCGAAATCTGTTACCTTCACTACGTTACGCAAAGCTACTGCTAAATCTATTTAGAATGCATTTGTAAAACATTTTTTATTTCATGTAGGTCATGTATCGAAAGTAATTTCTGACAATGGACCACAATTTCGATCTGCTATATTGACACGTATATTACGAGCTAGAAACATTTCTCCGATCTATATATCCAAGTATCACGCTTCTTCGAACCCTTCTGAACGACTAATGAAAGAAATTGGTAAACTATGTAGAATATTCTGCCGCAAAAGACATATTGATTGGGACACACACATACTCTCATTCCAGGATGTAATTAACTCAATACCAAATGAAGCTACTGTGCTATCTCAGACTGTTATATTGAAAAATGTTGAACCAACTAACAAAATTAAAGAATTAGTATCCTTTCCTACATCTCGTCGACTACGACACCATGAAGTAATTGGCATTGCGCTCAACAACAAACGTGCCGCAGAGCGCCAGAGAAGACAGCAGAAACAGGTTTGTACACGCCGTGACTTTCACATTGGACAGAAGATATTAGTACACACACTCTATTTATCCAACAGAGGAAAAAGTAGATGCAGTAAATTTGAGCTTCTATACGCTGGTCCATATAGAATTCGCAGCATTCCTCACCCCATTGTAGTACATGTCGAAACTTTGAGAACCAGAAAAAGCAAGGGCCATCACCATACTGCCAATATTAAACCCTTTATTGAATGAACATACTTCATGATTTATCACACTGTAATGCCATTTCCAGATATTTATATGACCACTTACTGATGATGATTATATTTTTACTTGGGAAGTCGCTGGCAAGGTAAGGTTAGCAGGCCGCTTTTCCTGTGGTTACACATCAGACCGTGCACATTTTTCCACATAAACTTACATATTATATGACCACTTATGTAATTATATCTATGTGACTACTTACTGATGATTATATTTTTTCTTGGCAAGTGCCCGGCAAGGTACGGTAGGCAGGTCGCTTTTCTTGTCGTTATATATCAGACCATGCACATTTTCCATTTTTATGTATAGATGATGATTTTCCTGTCGAGAGTAGAATTTTTCTTTGTATGCACTATGAAATCTTCAACGTATATAACAAACACCAGTTGACTTTGACATTTTTGCCTTATGATATCTCAATATCTTGACTATTCTACATTTTTTGCTACTACATTAAGATGCTGTGTGTACATTTTTTGCACTTGAAAATTGTCTATTTTGGCCTAATACATTTTGTCATGTTATGCTGTATGCTTAGTTATATCACTAGAAACAAGTTTTTATTTAATAGGTGTATGATTTAAATGCAAGAGATTAATCCTTATTTGTCATTTTCAGAAAGCAATACCGTGTAAAAGAAATAAATTAAACAAACCACAGTGCTTTATTATGAAATGGAAATTTCACCATCGGAATGAACGAAAGAAAATGCAATACCTTGTCATGAAGAGTAAATGGACCAGAATTAACAAACATTAACAAGAATATACTATACACATCGTATAATAGCGGTCTTAACTAATTATTTTTCTTTGAAATTATGAGGCGATTCATGCAAGCTGTCAAACAGAACTACACATGTTAATTTTAGTGATGAAATACGCTAGAAGTAAGAAACTCTATACTATGAATAGTTGTATGAAGTAAACGGTAATACGAATAATAAATAATAAAGTGTCTATTTTTTGCAGATGATAATAAATGATGATGAACAGTTATATGAAGAATATGGTAATATGAATAATGAAGTTTTTCTTTGCAGATGATGATAATGATGAGGTTTATATATTTTGTATTAGTTAGGAGATGCTATGTAATTATTTAAGCATTTGTTGCAGTTCCCTTTGACAGTATGTCTTATGTCGCATAGTATAATGACTGAATGTTTGGGAAAGACAGCTAGAGTACACACATATTAAGTTCACGTTTCATTACCTGTTAATTCGAAGTTTACTACTTTTCAGCATAATATGAATACATTTTTTCTTTCAGCTCAATAATCCACTTTGTATTCTTTTCAGGAGAGGCTTTCCATGATATTAATATGCTATAAGCGCTTAGTTGTGAAACCTGTTCTAATATTTGCATTTTTTACCCACTTATGTCTATCATTTATGAATGTGATGACATATACTGTACTTGTTTCATAACCTTGCTACAGCTGACTCATGACAAATGACGTTATTAATCCTTATTTCCACCAATAAACCAAAAGTAAATATTTTCATGCCACAGCAATTATTGATCCCAACGCAATGCATTGCTAGCACAAAAAATTTTTTTATTACCAGTCCCAACTATAACCAGTATATAACTAAATAATGGTATCAGTTTAAGATATATTTCTAGTCCTAAATATAATGCAAATTTTTCTGATGTATTGATTCCATTATGTCTATGGATTATTGGACTACAGACCTTGAGTAATAGTTACAATGTCTTACATTTTAAATATGTCTTATGTCACTCGCATGATTGCATATATAAACACCAGCAGCTTGATGCTACACGCAATAGCTCTTGTTTTGAATGATGACTTCTGAATAATGTGTAATAAATGCTTTGTAACTGGCCAATGAGTGCCAATAATTACTGTAATGAGAAGACTTATGATGCCAATAATTACTGTACTTAGATGACTTATGAATAATATTCTGTAATAATTACTGTAATGAGATGACTTATGCATAAATGCTATGCCAATAATTTCTGTAAATAATATTTTGTTATACTCTATAAATGCTATGCCATTGATTACTGTAATGAGATGACTTATGCATAAATGAATGCCAATGATTACTGCTGTTATGAGATGACTTATGCATAAATACTATGCCAATAATTACTGTAATGAGATGACTTATGAATAATGTTCTGTAATACTCCATACATACTACATAAATGTTTATTAAATAGCCAATGAGTGCCAATAATTCAAATCGGTTGATACAGTAGTGTAATTCTGAATGATGACTAGCATAAAACTTAATGTCCTTGACCTACTGACCTAATTACCAGCAATTACTGCAATATCCCTATGTCCTGTCCATCCTCATGATCATGGAGCACTATATTTGGTTTTTGCACTAATTCTACATTGATGTAAGAGTATGGATTCTACCAGAATGTGGTGTTGACATCAAATTGTCCACCACTCTGACTGAAGGAGATGTCATTATGGCCTACTGTTTGGTGTACCTAATGTACTACCAAAATGATAACATACAATATTAATATATTTCAGTGTCTTGGCTACACTGATAAATACTTCAGGGAGGAGAACATCAGATTGTCTCACTTGGTGTTGTGGTTCTGTAGAAAGATATGGACTTTCAGTGCAGCGAAGTACAACCCACTGTGCTACAACCATGATGCTATCCTTCCCATTCCTTTCCTAGTTCTTGTAAAAATGTTAGAGACTTATAGAGTGCGTATGCACTTTATTTCATTTCTTAATGTATTCACTTCTTGTAAAAAATGCTAAAGACTTATACACTGCGTGTGCACTTTATTTCATCTCTTAATGTGACAGTGCATGTGCACTTCATTTCATTTGTTAACATGATCAGTTCTCATAAATATGCTAAAGACTTTTACAGTGCGTGTGCACTTTATTTCACTCCTTGATATGTGTAATTCATGTAAAAATGCTAAAGGCTTCTACAGTGCGTGTGCACTTTATTTCACTCCTTGATGTGTTTAATTCATGAAAAAATGCTAAATACTTTTACAGTGCGTGTGCACTTTATTTCATTTCTTAATGTATTCAGTTCATGTAAATATGCGAAAGACTTCTACAGTGCGTGTGCACTTTAAGTCATTTGTTAATATATTTTGTACTCAGTGCATGTGAACCCTATTTCATTTCTTAATATGTTCTCTACTTATCAATAATGTTATATATATGTATATACTCTGTGACTGTAGACTTAGTAAGCTAAATAGATCATAGAAAAATTTGTTGCTCATGGCAAGTCCAATTGACTCACCATCGCTGCAAAATTTTTGCCCCCCTCCCAGTGGAGGGTTATGTAAGAGGTCCATGATTAAGGAATTTGTTGCTATAGTTCAATTCATTTATCTTGGCGGCTCGCGCATGCCCGCCCAGACGCGGGAGATTGCAGCATTGCCAGTTGTACGCGCCAAGAGAAGCAGCGCCGTAGCAGTGTAGTTCTCAAACTTATGTTTAGGGGGGAGCGCGCAGTTTATGTAGTAAAGCCACCACGGCCGCATTAAACCTTTCGCTGCTACAGAGACGTGCTCCCCGCATTCCACGCCGTGCGCGATTTTGTAACCACTGCACTGCTCGCCTGTGCAGACACATAGTGTTCCGACTGCTTTGACACACTTATCATTCGATTTCACAAACACTATTTGGCCCAAAAATTTGATTTTGACACATCTTCTTGACTGATACCTTCCCCCCATAAATGACTTAATTTTGTTTCGATTTTCAACGCAGTTATATTGCAGCATTAAATGTAGTAAACCATTGCACGAAATTTTGAAGAGTTTGCAGAGGTAAAGTTCATAGCGTATACTTTCCGTATGTTCGATTGTAGTTACCACAATGTTGAGAATGAAATGTGGACAAGATACCTAAATTTCATATAAAATTTACTGTATAACAACATCTCATTTAATTTAAGTACCAGATTGGTGTCGTATGTAATATTGAGAAATATTCCGTCTTTCGCGACTGTAATAAAAGTTTTATTTACACCGTGCGCGTTTGACTTTATTTTAAAGCACTTCAATCAATCAAAAGGAAGTACACAAAATACGTTAAACAAAACTGTGGACTTACAAAAACATTAGGACTTGAATATACTGGGTATCAGTGCTCTGAGCTATGTCAAATATAATTTTTGTGTGTGGCACACACAAAAAGCATTTATTTGCTAAAACACTGATCGGCCGACACAAACGTTGAATATTGTGTTACCTCAGCACAAAACTACGAAAGGTGACTTGGCGATGGAGGAGACAAAATGCTGTCCAATGAAGATGCTTCAAAAGAGAAAAACGCGTCTGGTCTAAATAAGACGCTTATTACAGTTGCAGAAGAGGAATATATTTCAATACCATTGGTAAAATTGCAACTGTGGAACAAAAACAAGAAAGAGAACATGAGTATTATTGTGTATGTGCCTTACCCTTCATTGTTGTCAATCGCTGCGATAGTCTTCTGCATCGCTGTAGTCAGTGTCGCAGTCCGAATCATCAGGTCTTAGAGTTATGACGATGGGTTCAAGCAGATTGTCAATTACAATTTCCCTGTCCATGTCCTCCTCCTGTAGCCTTTGTGCATGCCGAACACATTCAGCCCATGCTGAAGAAGTAATTCTGTCAAGTGCTTCGTGCAGAAGCCTTTCTGTATCGGCAATTTTAAATGTCACGTTTCGTTCTGCGACATACCCTTTCACTTGTGCCCAAATTAACTCTATCGGATTGTATTGGCAATGGTACGGTGGCAAACGCAAAACTGTGTGTCCATGTTCCTGTGCAATACAATCGATTTCATAAACTTTTGTGCGAGGCTTATGAAGCACTACAAGATTCAACATTTCAGCACGAGTTTGGTTGGCAGTATGTGGAATATTTTTACTTGCAAGCCATAACATGATATCGGCTTTTTTTGTACTTGTTGTGTGTGTCTTGTCAACAACAACAGAGTGATAACTCGCATTGTCCATTACAATCACCGAGTTTGCAGGCAAGTAAGGGAGAAACTGATTCCTAAACCACAACTTAAATGTCTCAGAGTTCATTTCGGAATGATAATCCCCTGAATTTCTCTTTTTTGCCCGGAATACTAATTTGCTTTCTGGAATGAATCCAGAAGCAGAACCAGCGTGAAGCACAATTATTCGTCCACCTTTACCAACTGGTACTTTAAACCCACCCGAACCATCACTCATTTTCCAACACGCTTTCCTTGTGTGATTTTGGTTCTGCCATGTTTCGTCCAAGAAAAAAAATGTTCTTATTCCCGGATTTTCGTACTTCAATAATACGTCTTAAAAACTGTGCCCTTGAAGCAGCGATATCACTACGTTCCATTAAAAACTTTCTTCCGTCATTTGTATGTACATATTTGAATCCAATGTTTTTAAGTATTCTATTCATTGAAGTCATGCTACCTTTAAAATTTATGGTTTCACGCATTTTCACAGTGATTTTTTTTACAGTAGGAAATTCGCCTGTGTTGTACATGTTGAGCACTTCTCGTCTTAGAACATCTTTGTCGAAATTATCTAAATTAGTTACAGTCCTCTCACGAGTGCGATATTTCCCTGGCGATCTGAAAAGTGGGCTTCCACAGGTCTCCGTAGATAACTTTCCTTCATTGGCAATCCGCTGAACGGTTCTCAAGCTAACGCCTGTCGCTTCTGCAGTGCGTTCCTGAGGTCTGGCGACATCCGTGATAGGTCCACCGTTTTCTGCTTCGCGCTTGAAAAAAGCGTGAATCCGGTAAATTATGTCCCTCGCCTGTTTATGGAGAGTTTGTCGCTTACCACCATTATCAGCCATGACAACTTGCAACAAATGTGATAAAAATTCACCAAAGAATAACTACAATCACATTTAACACTCGCACTCGCCAAGACATTCCCAGCAGACCGTTCAGAAAACTACTGAACACTCATTGGCTGTCAGCGGATGCGTGACGTCAGGTGCGTAGAACGAGCCTTAAATCGACCGCAGTCGTTCATGGTTCCAACTATACAGAGTGTTCATTTTAATTGGAGACATTGAAATATCCGCAAATCTACACATCGGATCAAACAAATTTATAACTAAATTTTTTTTGTCTCAGAGGGGGACATCCAATGATACCAAATTCGACGAATTTGTAGTCAAATTTGTTATAATTGGATGTCCCCTTCCGGGAGGAACTAATTTTCATTAGGATTTCTTTTGGCTCTGTGTGTCGTTTTCAAGAGATTTCAATGTCCCCATAAAATGAACACCCTTTATAACATAAACAGTGTTTATAAATTGGGAAATATTCTATCTTTAGCAACTGTAACAAAACTTTCTTTATACCAGAGTCATTTCGCTTTTTTCTAAAACGTTCTGATTAAAACGAAGTTGGCGAAGTACACAAAACTGAATTTTGGACGTAATAAAACATAAAACTAAAATATATTGCCAGTGAGGCACAGTACGCAAACATTTTGTTTTTGTCACAACGGACAGCAAATACTTGCCAAAACATAGATCAGTCGACGAAACCATTGAATATGATGTTGCCAAAGCAGCGAAGCAAAGAATTCCGTCAGACAATCAAATAGCTCGGCAACGTACGAGCCGAAATTCTGCTCTAAATAATACTTTTAATACTGCCGCAAGAGAATATATCTCAATATTAATAGTAAAACAGCGACTGCGGAAGAGGCGATATACAAACAAAACGGATAACATGAATATTGTATGTGTGCCTTTTCGTTGTTTTTAATTGCTGTGAAAAGAAATATTGGAGGAGAAAATTGCAAAAACTGAAAACTTATTATGATTATAATGAAGCACAAGAAATTTCAAAACATTACATTCAAACGAATAAAATTCATTAAGTAAGACACTTCGCTATTGTTTTTAAATAAATAAGATATTTAGTATGCAACAAGCCTTGAACTCAGAATCTTCCGATTAGCAGCCCAACACCTTAACCATTACGCCAACGCAGCTTCTCATTTCTGGCATGTCCTGGAGCACTCTAAACGTTTGCAAAATACCGACAAACACTGTTGGGATGACTATGAATTACTCACGTTGCGTCGAAGTACAATAGGAAATAAACAATTACCGCTGTTCTTTATTGCGAAAAAGCGGTTCGTGAGACTGATACAAACACCTTTCCTTGCTATCGCCTGAATTAGGAGGCTTATTGTTTGTTTGGTTTAATTAATTAATAGAATATGAAGCAATTGGTGTAAAGAATGCTTTTTCCAAACTTTCTATAAAAGAAAGTCTGCTATCAAGACACTGCTTTTGTTCAATTACTTCATTTATGACTGAACGTTTCTAAAATTGAAGACACTCGTCCGTGCTCTGCACTGAAGTCGAGATCTGGCAACGTCGTTCTCTGTTCATTGGCTGACTGTGATTTGTGACGTCAAATGCGCAGAACGAACCTAAACTCGGCCGCCAAGATATATGACGCGCATCTTAGTGCACTCGAGCAGATGTAATTTCGATGGATTGCTCACGCGCTGCCTGCGATATGTAAGCTGTAAGAGAATCTCAGACCAGAGAGCAGTGTTGTATGCAGTAGTAACTGTGTGTTAGTAGCAGTATATAGTAGCTAGCAGTCGTGTGTATCGAGTTGGCTGAGCCGGTCGTGGGGAGCGATGGCGGTGCCTGAGCGTTGTAGTATAAGGTAAAAGCAGCCTCGCGCATATATACTATTGTTATATCAAGTCCCATGTAAATGTTTTTTAAAAAATCTCTTAATAATTATCTTTCTTATAAAATTTTTTAAGTTTACTAATTTCTCCAAATCCATGGTCATCCCGATTATTGTAAAGAAAAATCAGTTGTTTCTTTTTATACATGACAAATCTATCAGCCAGCATTGCAATGGGCTGTGCCAGAAAAATTTCTTATAGGAGCAGATATATACGCGTTATCCGGCGACTTCATTGAGGTAAGATTTTTCAATTTATTCAGAATGAATTTTCAGGGCTATGACACAGCACTGCTGACGTGTCCAAAATTTACCAGTTTAAATTCACAGTCAATTATTGAAAGGTTATAAGTGAGTCACATTTTTTATTAGGGGATTAGTCACATTTTATTATTGGTAGGTTACAGAATTTATCTATTGGTAGGTCACGCTAAATGTGAATACAATATGCGTTATATTTTTTATCTGTGGGGAGGTTACAACACTCTAGCTTCAATATTACAAATACGACTCAGTTTGGGGATGAAATCAGACTTAGGTTGATAATCATTTTTAACATTTGGCATTACTGTACCCATTGGTGTGAAACTCGTTTCCAACCAATGATTCCCACAACTACAGGAACACTACTTGTGATACCTCTTAGACAACACACTTAGGCAGTACTATCAGACGAAGAGATCAATCTGACACAAACTGTGGGAAGTTTGTTTTACAACCTTTGTACCTTGGATAAAGAGCTTTACCTATTTGAGATATCTGTGCACGTTGTTGCATAAGACGAATTAAGAAGAAATTTAATTCCTTGAGCTACGGCAATGTTCAAAGAAATCGTCTTAACGGCACTAAATCGTGGTTTGTGAATCGTTTACCGGCCGCACTCTGCTGCATTTTGCTGTTTGGAAGGCAAAAAGCTTACTGACAAATTTCACAGAAGGAAAAGGGGGACGAAATGTCCCCCACTGGAAGGTCATGTTGTTTTATTTAAATGATTACAAAATCAGGTAAGACGAACAGTCAGGTTGTCAGTATAAGCACATTACTGTTGTCAGTATGATGTTGCACTGCCCAGGGCCTGTAATGATAAAGGGCCCGTTTAGGTCAGGCATATTGTATACAGAAGCGGAAGAGGAGGCACTACTAAGTTCTACAGTCCGTATGCATTGCATACCCACAGAAATTACTGTTACAGTGTCCTTGTGGAGCCCAATGAGTGAATTGCGTATTTTCCGGTGATAAAGAGCACTGGCAAACAGTTTTCGCTACATTGGGTTACTTAAACTGGTGTCACTCTGGACTAGAATTTACGTCAGCGACTAAGGGTACGGTCAATGAGTCAGATGCGGGTTTTGCAACTGTGAAATACTTTCCTACATTATAGAAGCGAATATTAAATTTGAAATAATATTGCGAATATTTTAAACTTGGATAGCTTAGAATGAAAATCTTTGTGAGTATTTCAAAGAAAAACAAATGATTTTCTGAAACATTCTCTGTCATACACAACTTGGAACTGGTCACGTCGACCAAATCATCTGGAAGAACTGACAGCGATGTATATCGGAAGCAGGAAGATCCCTTGGCTTTTGGTTTGGCAGTATTCGACAGCCATTTCTAGGCGCAAGTAAATGAAGAAAGGCAGCGCGTTTTTGTTATCAAGTAACGTCTTTATTAATTACTTTAGTTTTAATGTAATCTACAAGTAATTCCTGATGTTTGATATTAACATGAAAAGGATTCCGTAGACAAGGAAAGAACCTGCTCTTGGGCAACTACTTGTATAATGACCAAAAGGCATTAAATGATCTTCAAGCACATGTGTTCCAGCAGCGGTATGAAGAAAATGATAGTAATATGACGGTAATAATCGAATTATATGGTAACTTCACACTTCACAGTGAATTTTCTCGAACTAAGAAATTTGCTGAATCGGTGAACATTTCAAAATGGCTTCACATCAAGGCTATGATATCTAGAGTCTTTACATAATGCTGACATGAGAATACCGCAATCTCCGCGTCAGAAGCTTGCTTGTACTTAGCCATTTAATAGATTCGCATTTTTTCCACCGTGACTTAATTTGGTAAGCTAAGCACATCATCCTGGGGCTGGGAAATATGGCCACAATGGTCAGGTGGAACGAACCATCACAAGTGCAATGCTTGGGTTCAGGCATTTACTTTTAAGAGGCACAAACAGATTTACTTTACCTCTGGTAACCTCAAGAGAAATACGTTGTAATCCAGAATCCGCATTAAACATCACGGTCCTTCAATACCAACTGGACAGAGCCAGTTTACGTTGGGAAATGACATAGGCGCAAGTCATGGTAAACAGAAATACTGGCGCCAGTAAACTTACATTAGAAAATTTTATTTTATTTGATGAACCGATAGCCATTTAAAGGAACAGGGCTCTTATTTTACTTGTACTTGATTGAACTACAGACGTTGAAAAATTTGCTGCTGGACTGTGATTCGAATTCGTATCTCCTCTTTCGAGGATCTGATCTCTCGGAACAGTATAGTTCAATCATTTCGTTCCTTTTCCCAAGACTGAAATCTTCTCTAGGTCTCCTCCAAAGGTAAGTATGTGGGTCCGAATCTTGATCCAGTACTAAAATATTCATAATTTAATTTCAAGCCCTGTCACGTACGCACTGGCCTGCTAGTGAAAATTAACGTGCATTTTTAATGTCTGTTCATGTGTTGCCAACACATGATTTCTGGTCAAAAATGCACACATCTTACTGTTTGTGAGTAAGCAATTGATACTTAAGCTATATTCGTGGATGATAAAGAAGGATGGTAGGTGTGCAGTTCCATTGTCGCTCACGCACAAAAATTTGTATCCTTATTTTAGATTCAAACACCTAGCAGCTGGTAAGAAAAACCGATATGTAACATTTGATTTTACTTAGTTAACAATCTGATTACGTGTTGGGTTCGTATCTGTCACAGAACTTCACATCGTGCGCTTCATCTTTAAATGCATGCACACTTTGTTACTTGTGAATGGAGGTATATCAGATTTCTTTCGTGGTTAGTTAACAGGGGCGAAAGGGTCTTGATAGGAATCGTCTTTTATTTTCAAGATTAGATTTGGTTACTGATATTGGCGGAAATTTCGGTAATTCATGACTCGTCATGGCTAGTCAGTAATGATTAGATTATATTAGATTAATACTTGTTCCATAGATCATGAATACGACATTTCGTAATGATGTACACACACACACAAACACACACACAACACACACACACACACACACGAACATTCACATTCTTTTTTTTATATGTTTGTTGTGCTCGACTATCAGCCACGCACGAAAACGTCCGTGAATGAGTTTCTTAGTTTTGAGTAGAGAAGAAATATAAAAACAACTATGAGAGTTACTGATTTATAATCCTTAGTTTGCAGTCACTTCGCTCCAGTCCCTAAACCTAGTTACAGAAATGCGAATCAGGCGCATTACGTATTTCATTCCATGGCAGCCGCGTCTTTGAGACGCCAGCTATGGTCACTTCCCAGCCCGCTGTAGGAACACATCAGTTCATCTTCCTCAAACAAAGATTTGGCAACAAGGCAAGGTATGTTTGGCAAGTCTGGTCGACGAGCTACTTCCTGGTGTGCATGGAATTAAGCCTCAAAGTTCACTAGATTTTTCCTGTCATTTCCATTGAATAACCTGAGTTATTATTGCTTGAGGTGTAACAAAAGATTGTAAATTTACTGTTTTCAGCCCAGGAAAGTCATTGCACATGGAAATCGCAACTAATCTCGTTCTTTAAATAGCGGTTTACGAATTCTAGCCACTATTGGCCTTGTACGAGGAAGCTAAGACTCATATCTCTTCGCTAGCTCTCTGGTAACGTGTTGACCTGTGAAAAAGCGTGTGTTATAGTTTGCAGTTCCAGTCTTGCTGACTGTAACGTTTTTATCCCTTCTGTGAAAGAGCTACAAGCAGTCAGATCAAACATCAATAAGGAAATCGCAAGAAAATACTTTCCACTCATAGTGCAATGGTGAAAATCTTACAATGCTGCACAACAGGTAACACATCTTTCCGCTGCTGACAAGCAAATTTTGGGTTTCTAGGAATACATAACTTTATTTATGAAATGCCACATTTGCATAACTCTTGAGTATGACACAGCATACCAATTAAACACAGACCCAATCGAAATATAAGTGAGTAGTAATTTACTATTTCATGCCGATAGAGGCACACTTGTGTATAGATACTTAGTTTTATTAAAACGGCCTTTCATCGTAAGGTTATCAAGGGTAGTTTTATTTCATTTCTTATAATACAGTGCACAATTTTCGTAAGATTTCTTTTAGTGTCGTTAAAACAATAGTAAACACGAGAGAGAAATTAATCATCAACGATATATCGAATTCTCTGATGTTATCTATAACAGTCTGACAATGCACATGCAGTTTATTGATCACATGCGTGTAGAGAACTTGTTGTGAGTTCAAGGTTTGAAGAAGAATAAAATGCCACTACCACACGACAGCTAATGTAGAAAATACTTTTCTGACGTATTTTGGCACGATGCGCTCTCCCGATACATAATACAAAAGTTTCGAGATGCATGTGCTGCCTGGCCATCTATTAAACCTGAAAAGAACAAAATGTTGCAGAAGTTAGCCCTTTTTCCACATGCGACTATTTTGGGTTGAGAAGTGAAGGGAATTATGTTCAAAGTTCCATTAGATAGATAACTTCACCAGAGAGCAGAATTGCATTTTTTTAAAAAGTAGCAGTGAATGTATGTGAGATAATGCATATGGCCGGATCTACACTTCTGAGAGGCAGACAGTTACATCTTTTCTTTTGCACTGTACGACGTTTTCAACAAACAGATAGCGCAGTAGAGTAGCGCAAGTGGAAAGGAACACTTCCTATTTAAATTTCTGCATCCTACACTGTTGGCAGTTCTGTGTAGGTAGCAGTTACGTGATTTTATTTCGGTGATTACAAAACAGAGTCGAATGTATGCACTGGGTAGCCGAGGCAGCTAGTTCATGGCGATTCGGTCAACCAAGTAAATGAATGTACTGAACATGCTACAAACCACTACAGGGAGCCTGTGTGTCAGAATTCTCATCCAGTGTGGCGCAACGGAGTTACGATAGAGAAAAGAGTCACAGAGAAGAGGGTTTGGTGGTGTGTTGGTTTCATGATAGGTTCATATGGTCTGGGTACGATTCCAAGTTCTGCCAATGATTTTTGATAGGGAGAGAAAGATTCTGTTCTCGTCTGGCTGCGCCAAGTGAAAAAGGTATAATGGCATTGTGGTCTGAAATTCACATTAAACATGATATTCCTTCTCTATCAAGTAGACGTTAGGTTAACCAAAACAAAGTCAGAATTGGCGACATGTAGAAACTCTTATCACCAGTAACCTTTCTTATACTAATTATTTATTTCTAGTGACAAAACAAACGCTATGTAGAGTTACAGGACACTTATTCCATCTTTTATTTGAGCTTCTGTATGTCGATAAAATTGGTTCTGAACTGGGAATGCAACTCTGACCGCCCTTCACGCAGAATTTGATCCCTTTGTGACAGTACAATGTGTTGTTTGTTCAAAACTGCAGATTCCTCAATATCGCCACATATTGCGCGTGAATCGGTTTGAATCCTGGCCCGGAAATAAAGCTTTCATTATGTATTATCAAGCTCCAGCATGAGAACACCTATCTGCTGGTGACTAATACTTTTGATTTTTGATGTATGTTCATTCGTTGTCAACACTAACGATATCTGACGTTTTTGACTCCCTGTGAGACACAGAACTATTTGCGAGATCACTGTAAGTTCAAGGATGTTATTCCGAGCTGCTTGTGGAGAAAAATTCGGTAGCTGATGTCTCTCTGTGTGTCGTCAACAACGATATGTGTGGGGTTCGATTCCCAGTCAGCACTGAACTCTACTACGGTCGCAGGTTCGAATCCTGCCTCGGGCATGGATGTGTGTGATGTCCTTAGGTTAGTTAGGTTTAAGTCGTTCTAAGTTCTAGGGGACTGATGACCTCAGATGTTAAGTCCCATAGTGCTCAGAGCCATTTGAACCATTCTCTCTATGCCTAGCCAGGAATGACTGTTAGTTTCCGTCAGTCACGAAATCTTTGCTTAGTCTGCATGAACTCGGCTTGAACCCATATGCAGAACGAGACGGTTCGTCGTGTCATTTGAAGTTCATACATATTCCCAACTAGCTGCTCGTGAATAACTTAAATTTTTAATATCATTTTGTGTTAAATAATAGGTACAGTATGTTACTTTGAAGAGGAAATCATGAATACGACGAACTTACTACGTGCATTACCCATCTGACGTAATAATGAGAGTGGTAACATTCCAGGTATGTCTTTTATTGTAATAACCATAAACTTACAAAATGTAAGGACAGTCTTTACTGTGATAAGGTGTTCCCTGATTTTTGTAGTATCGAGATATTACTTTACATCTTGAGTTATTGCGATACAGAGCGGTGTTTTCTAGTGGTGACTTGTTGGAACCATTTTCAACAGTCAAACGACAGTACTAAGGAGCAATTAGAGGACCTGCTAGACAGCTGCGTTATGCGGGTTGCATGCGAATCAGGCGAAATGCATTCAGGTCGTTCGGATACTTTTGAGCATGACTGTATATATTCCAGATAACAGTCCAGGCTTTATGTAGTTTTTCGGCACGTTTTTTTCTATTACTCTTTCATTGTTAGTGTTTTCAATAATTTCATCTAGATACTTGGAGTGTTTAACATATGTGACGTTGTCATACTGAAACGTCCGCTTAGAAAAATTTATGAATGATTGTGCTAGTAAACTTCCACGTTATTTGATAAAAGGACAGCTGAGTAAAATTGAACGTACTCAGACAGTTTACTCTTTACTTATTCTGATCATCACTAAACTGACACACAATATTTTTTTACAGCAACGCATTCTACCTTTCAGTAATCCCCACAAAACAATGGCCGACTAGCAGTAACCTATATCTCTCATGAATCACTTAGCTCACAAAAGTCTTCGTTACTCGAGCTACTGCAATACAGTGAGCGCCAATACTGACAGCTAAATAAAAGATTCTAATTACTAATAGACCCCCCCCCCCCCCATGAACCATGGACCTTGCCGTTGGTGGGGAGGCTTGCGTGCCTCAGCGATACAGATAGCCGTACCGTAGGTACAACCACAACGGAGGGGTATCTGTTGAGAGGCCAGACAAACGTGTGGTTCCTGAACAGGGGCAGCAGCCTTTTCAGTAGTTGCAAGGGCAACAGTCTGGATGATTGACTGATCTGGCCTTGTAACAATAACCAAAACGGCCTTGCTGTGCTGGTATTGCGAACGGCTGAAAGCAAGGGGAAACTACGGCCGTAATTTTTCCCGAGGGCATGCAGCTTTACTGTATGATTAAATGATGATGGCGTCCTCTTGGGTAAAATATTCCGGAGGTAAAATAGTCCCCCATTCGGATCTCTGGGCAGGGACTACTCAAGAGGATGTCGTTATCAGGAGAAAGAAAACTGGCGTTCTACGAATTGGAGCGTGGAATGTCAGATCCCTTAATCGGGCAGGTAGGTTAGAAAATTTAAAAAGGGAAATGGATAGGTTAAAGTCAGATATAGTGGGAATTAGTGAAGTTCGGTGGCAGGAGGAACAAGACTTCTGGTCAGGCGAATACAGAGTTATAAATACAAAGTCAAATAGGGGTAATGCAGGAGTAGGTTTAATAATGAATAGGAAAATAGGAATGTGGGTAAGCTACTAGAAACAGCATAGTGAACGCATTATTGTGGCCAAGATAGATACAAAGCCCACACCTACTACAGTAGTACAAGTTTATATGCCAACTAGCTCTGCAGATGACGAAGAAATTGAAGAAATGTATGATGAAATAAAATAAATTATTCAGATAGTGAAGGGAGACGAAAATTTAATAGTCATGGGTGACTGGAATTCGGTAGTAGGAAAAGGGAGAGAAGGAAACGTAGTAGGTGAATATGCATTGGGGGGAAGAAATGAACGAGGAAGCCGCCTGGAAGAATTTTGCACAGAGCACAACTTAATCATAGCTAACACTTGGTTTAAGAATCATGATAGAAGGTTGTATACATGGAAGAACCCTGGAGATACTAAAAGGTATCAGATAGATTATATAATGGTAAGACAGAGATTTAGGAACCAGGTTTTAAATTGTAAGACATTTCCAGGGGCAGATGTGGACTCTGACCACAATCTATTGGTTATGAGCTGTAGATTAAAACTGAAGAAACTGCAAAAAGGTGGGAATTTAAGGAGATGGGACCTGGATAAACTGAAAGAACCAGAGGTTGTACAGAGTTTCAGGGAGAGCATAAGGGAACAATTGTCACAAATAGGGGAAAGAAATACAGTAGGAGAAGAATGGGTAGCTTTGAGGGATGAAATAGTGAAGGCAGCAGAGGATCAAGTAGGTAAAAAGACGAGGGCTAATAGAAATCCTTGGGTAACAGAAGAAATATTGAATTTAACTGATGAAAGGAGAAAATATAAAAATGCAGTAAATGAAGCAGGCAAAAAGGAATACAAACGTCTCAAAAATGAGATCGACAGGAAGTGCAAAATGGCTAAGCAGGAATGGCTAGAGGACAAATGTAAGGATGTGGAGGCTTATCTCACTAGGGGTAAGATAGATACTGCCTACAGGAAAATTAAAGAGACCTTTGGAGAAAAGAGAACGACTTGTATGAATATCAAGAGCTCAGATGGAAAACCAGTTCTAAGCAAAGAAGGGAAAGCAGAAAGGTGGAAGGAGTATATAGAGGGTCTATACAAGGGCGATTTACTTGAGGACAATATTATGGAAATGGAAGAGGATGTAGATGAAGATGAAATGGGAGATACGATACTGCGTGAAGAGTTTGACAGAGCACTGAAAGACCTGGGTCGAAACAAGGCCCCTGGAGTAAACAACATTCCATTGGAACTACTGACGGCCCTGGGAGAGCCAGTCCTGACAAAAATCTACCATACCCTCAGACTTCAAGAAGAATATAATAATTTCAATCCCAAAGAAAGCAGGTGTTGGCAGATGTGAAAATTACCGAACTATCAGTTTAATAAGCCACAGCTGCAAAATACAGACGAATGGAAAAACTAGTAGAAGCCGACTTTGGGGAAGATCAGTTTGGATTCCGTAGAAATACTGGAACACATGAGGCAATACTGACCTTACGACTTATCTTAGAAGAAAGATTAAGGAAAGGCAAACCTACGTTTCTAGCATTTGTAGACTTAGAGAAAGCTTTTGACAATTTTGACTGGAATACTCTCTTCCAAATTCTAAAGGTGGCAGGGGTAAAATACAGGGAGCGAAAGGCTATTTACAATTTGTACAGAAGCTAGGTGGCAATTATAAGAGTCGAGGGACATGAAAGGGAAGCAGTGGTTGGGAAGGGAGTAAGACAGGGTTGTAGCCTATCCCCGATGTTATTCAATCTGTATATTGAACAAGCAGTAAAGGAAACAAAAGAAAAATTCGGAGTAGGTACTAAAATCCATGGAGAAGAAATAAAAACTTTGAGGTTCGCCGATGACATTGTAATTTTGTCAGAGACAGCAAGGGACATGGAAGAGCAGTTGAATGGAATGGATGGTGTCTTGAAGGGAGGACATAAGATGAACATCAACAAAAGCAAAACGAGGATAATGGAATGTAGTCGAATTAGGTCGGGTGATGTTGAGGGTATTAGATTAGGGAATGAGACACTTAAAGTAGTAAAGGAGTTTTGCTATTTGGGGAGCAAAATAACTGATGATGGTCGAAGTAGAGAGGATATAAAATGTAGACTGGCAATGGCAAGGAGAGCGTTTCTGAAGTAGAGGAATTTGTTAACATCGAGTATAGATTTAAGTGTCAGGAAGTCATTTCTGAAGGTATTTGTATGGAGTGTAGCCATGTATGGAAGTGAAACATGGACGGTAAATATTTTGGACAAGAAGAGAATAGAAGCTTTCGAAATGTGGTGCTACAGAAGAATGCTGAAGATTAGATGGGTAGATCACATAACTAACGCGGAAGTATTGAATAGGATTGGGGAGAAGAGAAGTTTGTGGCACAACTTGACCAGAAGAAGGGATCGGTTGGTAGGATATGTTCTGAGGCATCAAGGGATCACCAATTTAGTATTGGAGGGCAGCGTGGTGGGTAAAAATCGTAGAGGGAGACCAAGAGATGAATACACTAAGCAGATTCAGAAGGATGTAGGTTGCAGTAGGTACTGGGAGATGAAGAAGCTTGCACAGGATAGAGTAGCATGGAGAGCTGCATCAAACCAGTCTCAGGACTGAAGACCACAACAACAACAACTGATAGACATAGTTAGCAAACGACAGATTTTAATAGAGAAGAAACAATGTATTTACCTTAATAATGTTCAATATATATATCAGTTCATGGTATCCAGTCTTACAAATTTCCTCTTTCTGACGGACACACGTCCTTATCGTCTTCTGGCATCTATGTCCCCACATCCACCACCGCTGGCGGCTCACCTCCAACTGCACGACGATATGCACTGTTCACATCCAACTGCCCAACGCTACAATAGTGAATATTCCGACAATGCCAACCAGCTACAGACTGCACATAGCACAGTCAGTGATTTTCATACAAAGCACTACGTGGCATTACCAACGTAAAAACCTAAACAGTCTACTTACATAGCTCCTATGCTCCTCAGAAAGAAATTTACTAATTGTTTTGGGCAGCGCCAAATAATAGTTTGCAATTTTTTTATATTGACGATAACAAAGAAATCAAATGCACACAATTGTTGATACAATGCTGGTCAAAAGCAAAAATTGTTCTCATAAATACATTCCTGATCTTTCATCACAGTAGTAATTACATTGCACAAAGTCTGAACAGTAAAAGATAATGCACATGGAAGTAGTGAATTTCCATGCAGCCTTGAAGAAGTAGTGTTGTCCTTCCAGTGGAAGATACTGGTGGGCCATCAAAGGTGTAGCAGCCATCTGTTGCGACTGTGCGGGTGCACAATCACCATCTAAGAGTCTTGCGGGTAATATAGCAAGTCCATAAACTCTTGACATGCAGAAGGGTAATGGGCTACAACAGAGCAAACCCACAGCAGAATCAGTCGAAGTTTTGAAGAATATTGGCAGGTAGGTCATCACAGAGTTGACCCACAGTATATCTTGAAGAGATAAAGGTATTAGTGGGCCACCGCAGGCGGAGACCCACTGTAGTCCTAGTAGAGATTATGGTATTGGTGGGCCACCAAAAGTGCAGACCCACTGCAGTCCTTGTAGAGATAATGGTACTGGTGGGCCATAAAAGGTGTAGAACCACTATAGTCCTTGTAGAGATGGCCAGTAGCGATCTGATGCGACTGTGTGGGTGCACAATTACCATCTAAGAGTCTCACGGATAATAAAGCAAGTCCATAAACCACCACTTGTGCACTCACAAAAATATTTGAAATGTCCTTAGAACCAGCAGTGGTGTTAACCAGTCCCTTGCTGAATTGTCAACTCACATGCGAGCACTAGCAGCCCCCCCTTTTTTTAACTTCTCACATATTGTGCATATACTATGACCAACATAAACATGTGAAGTGAAATGAAACTTAATTTGAAGAACTGGTGTCTATACAATTACAAATTTACGACATGAGGATACAATTATAAAGATACAAACAACATCATTAAAGAACATAATAATACAGATAACATTTGTAGTAATACAGGCTTTAAAAAAGAATAGAGATAATCATATAAATCAGTGTTCAGGAGCTACGACATAAGTAAATAAATTAAAAAAAATGAGAAGAGCTTTCGGAATATTAACTTCACACGTGAGCATTAGAGCAGAACAGAATAAATAATGTCTAAACATCTTTACAAAGTGAATAACATACTATTAATGCAAATTATATTTGAGAATAACAGTATTCTTCATCATAGTGAATGTAGCTGAGTATTAGAAAAATTCTACAACATAACTTTTATCAGATAAACACATAAAGGCAAGAAGAACACAAATACACAAGGGTACACAAACATATAGCAGAGTAACACAAAAAGAAAGGACAGTGTTTGTTTCCAGTATGACATTTGGTACAGCAGTATTTATCATATTTGATTTGCAAACAAAACTTTCTTTACTTGTTGGAGATCTCCCTTAGTTTATCATTATTCCCAAAAAGTCCTATCTATATCTGTTGTCCCTAAACCCTACTTTTTTGTTCATATCCTCTTTAACAATAATTTTTCTTCATTGTACACTATTTTTTTGGGCAAACCTTTTTCTTATAGCTTCTCAACGCATTTCTTCCAATTCATCACAACTCATTCTCTTATATAGCCTACCCCCTCTTAAGCTAACTTAAATCTATTGAGCTCAGATACATATACTAGAGAACGAGGCAATGAACGAGCACAAAAGAATTAACACAAACAGCAGTGACCAAAAAAAATGCAAATTGGCAAATCAAGAAGCAGTATATGTAAATTAGCAAAGCAAGTGCAACATTACAACTAATATGAGCCAATGTGCAGCAACAAGACAGATAAATCAGTAGTAAAACTGGCTTAATACAACGTAAAATTCACTAAGAGTATACCTGGCAAATGCCATAACTTATACCTAAACATGATAAAGCTCAAGCAGAAAAAATATTACAGTAACCATAGGAAATGTCTAATACCTATGTCACATCTTAACAGCAGGGTGATGCCTCATGATAACTTACTCTACCAAACAAGTTACCATGTTGTTGAGAATTCCTGTGAAGGGAAATGTCTTTTTTTAAGAAAGTAGATCATAAGGTTATTATTTACTGGGTCTGTAGACAGAAATTAGTACATCTATTAAATTTTATTTTAACCAGTGCTGCAGTGCAGTTAGAAACTAGATATTTAAAAAAAGCTAATATATACATAAAGCAAGGCATGAAACGTCATTCACTAGCCTTACGGAACTTCAGTAAATATCAGAAATTACGAGCAACAAAGTGTAATCATATGTCTTAAAGTATGAGCGTGTCATATTTGCGATGATTTCTACAAAGAAATGTCAACAGTGAGGTTAATGACCTCTCCTTTTTTTTTTCGTTGTGCCTCTGAAAGGCATGGCTTTTTTCCAGGTGACTGTCACACAGCTGGGCACCTACAGCGCACTATGCCAAGGTCACTTACGTTCCTTACCGAAATATTTACTACAGCAGTTTCTGCTGCAGTGACAGTCTCATATAAAATAAAATAATTTCTCAGGTTGAAAAATTACAGTATAAATATGTAGAAACGAGATCTCATGAATAGCAGTGTTGCAATACTCACGTTCATGCATATACACATGTTTCATAACTCTTAAAGTACGATTCTTCGTTTCGAACATCCGTTTTCACTAAACAGAGTGCCTAACCACTACTCATTATTCCTTACCGTATTACAGATACACATATTTGTCGACACTTCTTCAATATTTCATTATAACATATATGTAGCATAATCAAATTCCTCATGTAGCATCAGCTTATTGATCATAAACATACCTCAACAGCATAATACACATCATCATCATAATAATATCAATATAGCACATCAATCACATCTCAAAATCGTCGTAGCTTCCTCCAATAATCTCAAAACCTTTAAAAATGCCCTCTGCTTGTTTCAATAAAGTCATCTACCTCAAATTTAGTTAAAAAATCATGATCCCGGACCAAATACATCATTCAAAGCTCTCATAGTATCACAATGGTTTCAAAAAATATGAGGAGTTCACAAAGTACAGACAAAATAAAATTTCGTAACTGTGATTTCACTGGAATAGTAGAAAAAATGTTTGTCTCTTTTAAATGATCAGATAGCTGTGTAATTCTGTGTTAGAGAAATATGGTAAGAAATATGGTACCGATATGTAAAGTTGTATAAGCAAATATCATATCAGCTAGGGCTCCTAGCGCTTGCCACTCGCTTAATACACAAAGTATGCGTGTACCCCCTGAGGATGAATGTAATTATACCCTCAGGTGTTACAGATTACACCAATGAAATGAAATGTATAACAGAACACCTTCTTTGTATCTTTGTAATTCAAAAATCTTTAAAAAATGTTCTAAGTATAAAAATTAATCACTCAAATGCGTGTCCTGTAGCACTAAACTGTGCGTCTTGATGTAGGATAATTTCTGTCATTCCTTAACGGTAAAAATGTTCCAAGTCTCGTAATTATCGTCCTCCATAAGCAAAGTTCTGCGAAAGTCAATGTACTTACCTCGTCATCAACAAAAGTGAAATGCTATGCGTATAGACATCGTAGTTATTACGTACATTACCGTGACCAAGAAAGTACTATACTGTAACATACTGTTGTGTAAAGAAAGATACCTATCTCATTGTAGCTATACCGAAAAGGTACTACTAAAACATGTTTTACTTTCCTGAATAATACAGAAAAACTGTGCAGATATAAAACAGATACAGTGCAAAAAGCCATAATGTAAATTGTGTTACTCACTAATAGTTTCGTGATATAATTGTGTAGCTGTCAAATAAACTAACCACTGTGTCATTTGTTATCTCTCAGAAATTACTTTAAATCCAGAATGTCTTTTCAAGTAAACCAAAATGTTGCATTAAAATCTCATTAGCAGGGCATGTTCCAAGTATGTAAGCGTTATAGTCGTTATGTAATCGTGCAACGAACAAGCAAGAATGTACACACAATAACACTGTATCGTCTGTTCACTACAAAAATGCATTCGTAATTACTGTCTAAATAAGTTCCCTAGGTTCTTGCCTGGATAGTTGACTTCAAAACATTGTTGCATGTTAACAGTTTCTAAGTGTGACAAAGCGTACTAGTAACGTGAAGTGAAAAATTTTATGGCAAAGACTAAGTTAAAAAGCAGATTATTCTCTCAATAAACGGTTTTACATGTGAAATGTGGTGTAAACCTTTACTCTTCCTAGTACGCAGAGATTCAACTTCAACGCAATTATCATGTGGTACACGTCGGAATCTGTAAGGTCCATTGTAAATCAGAAAGACTTTGTGACTCAAGTGTTTCTTCTTATGTGACAATGAATTAGCTTTAAAGAGAACTTTCTGACCAATATATAGTTTCATTGCATTTGCTTTACTGTGTAGTTTTCTTCTTCTGTTTGCAGCAGAGTTTATATTTTTAATAGCCAAATCAATTATGCCTTTGTGTCGAAGTTTACGTGTATTCGGAAAAGGTACAAGAGCTCTGATTTTGTTCGGTGGTTCTTCATTCTTCAGTACAAGAATAGGTGGTAAAGTAGTGGAGTCATGAGGCAATTCATTCAGCACGTTTTGAAATAAGTGTAAATATCTGCCCCAATACTGATGCTTTCTGTGACAATAAGGTCTGCAAAGCTTATTGATTTCTTTCATAACCCGTTCAGACGGATTGCAATGTGGTGAGTACAATGAAATAAAAACAGGTTTTATTTTACGATTCCGAAACCTGCGTGACCGAACGGCAGATCTGAATTGCGGTCCGTTATCTGAAATGACTTTACTAACATGTCCAACTTTACGTAAGAAATTTTTAACAAAATCGTTGTATACAGACCGTCTAGTGGCTTTACGTAACGGTGTGAAAGTAACACATTTTGAGGTAAGTTCAACAGCGACGAGAACGTTCGGAAATCCATTCGATGTTCTGACATGGTTCCCAAGAGATAAACAGCAGAAAATTCTTTTAATTTAGAAGGAATGATAGGAACCAACGGAGCACAATATGAGATAGTACATGGTTTAGCCTTTTGACAAAGTTTGCGAATAGACAAGACTCTTCGAATTCTCTTTTCCATATTGTTAAAATAACAAGTCGTCCTAAGAATATGATAACATTTTCGTGGACCAAAATGTGCGTAGCTGAAATGAATGTACCAGGTGAGCTTACTGACAAAATCGTCAGGAATGCAAAGTATCCATAGCTTGTCATCAACAGTGCAGCGTTTGAAGAGTATGTTGTTTCTAACCAGATAATAATGTCGAATCTGTGTGTGTGTCTTTTCATGCCATTTACTTTTGATATCTTTCCAAAACGGATCTTTATCTTGTTCCTTTAAAGATGTGGTGATGAAGTTTTCAAAGGCGACATTCTGAATATAAAGAATACTGAAATTTTTTTCGAGGTTGCCTTCTGTGTTATTTTTCTCAAGCCCAGCCGGTGCACGTGATAATGCGTCCGCAACAATGTTCTCCTTGCCAGGAATGTACACTATTGTGAAGTGGAATTCTTGCAGAAACAATGCCTATCGTTTTAACATGTCATGATTTAATTTTGAAGACATAAGAAATGGAGATGCAGAATTATCACTGTTTACTTTTACGTGTTTACCAGAAAGAAAGAAACGGAATTTGTTAAATGTCCAAACGATAGCTGAAGCTTGTAATTCAGTAACGAAATAATTTTTTTCAGATTTTGTTAGTACGTGGCTAGCAAAAGCAATGGTTTTCTGAACAGTAGTGTCATTTTCTATGGCTTCTTGAAATAAAAGGGCACCAAGACCGACTTCAGAAGAATCCGTGCTAAGGCAGAAATCTTGTGACAGATCTGGATGATCTAGTATTGGCGCATTAAGTAGCGCTTCTTTCAAAGAATTAAATTCCAACTGTGCCTGTTCGTCTCAGTTCCAAACAGTATTTTTTCCAGTGAGAGAACAAAGTTTTGGTGTAACTAGAATTTGCATATTCAGAAAAATTTAAGAGACCTAGAAAACTGTGGACTTGTTTTTGTGGATGGAACTGGTATGGTTCTGATTGCTTCTAACATTTCAGGATGCGGCTGTATGCCTTCAGAAGAAATAATGTGTCCCAAAAACTTCTCCTTTGTCCTACCGAATTCAGGCTTTTCCAAGTTAACTGTAATTCCAGGTTCTGCAAAAATACGTAACAGACTGCTGAGGATGCGATTATGTTGTTCCCATGAGGCTTCTGATGTTAGAATATAAGGTGATGTGACTTTTTAAGAACTCAGGTAATATGGAATCGCCGCGCGGGATTAGCCAAGCTGTCTAAGGTGCTGCAGTCATGGACTGTGCGGCTGGTGCCGGCGGAGGTTCGAGTCGCCCCTTGGGCATGGGTGTGTGTGTTTGTCCTTAGGATACTTTAGGTTAAGTAGTGTGTAAGCTTAGGGACTGATGACCTTAGCAGTTAAGTCCCGTAAGATTAAAAAAAAAATGGAATCTAGCCCACGAATGAATGCTGCTGAAGAAATGTTCAAACCAAAAGGAATTTTCCGAAATTGATAACAAACGCCGAAACAAAGATAAG
Source organism: Schistocerca americana (assembly GCF_021461395.2). Classification (NCBI taxonomy): domain Eukaryota; kingdom Metazoa; phylum Arthropoda; class Insecta; order Orthoptera; family Acrididae; genus Schistocerca; species Schistocerca americana. The sequence continues at coordinate 185,937,448 of NC_060126.1, forward strand.
CTGTGTATTTTCTACATTCTGTATGAAGTTCGATCTGATAAAAGTTGGATCTGCGATCAATAGCAGACAACACTTTTACACCATTAAAATTTTGAAGATGTTCTTCCAACTTTTGCAGCCTCTCTGTTTCAGGATGGATGATAGTATTGATTTGTCTCGAATCTATAAGACTGATCGATCCATTTTTCTTCTCAACAACATGTAATGGATTGTTGTATGAGCCTACTGCAGGCTCAATAATGCCCTCGTCAAGCATAGATTGTATTTCTGTTCTAACACGGTCCCTATAATGTGCCGGAATTACATATGGTCTAACACAAAATTTAGTATGCTCACGAACAAGAAATTGGCATTGAAATCCCTTGATTGTTCCTGTTTTGTGAGTAAAAACTGTGGAATGTGCTCGTAAAATCTGAAAAAGGTCCTGCCTATCAGTGTCATTACGATTCTCAATTATTTGAATTTTATTCTGAATTAACTCATTAGTATTAAATACGCTGTCGATATCATCCATGTCAATACTCGCAGAGTGATTGTTTGTGTCAAGTTCCATCGAAAGTTCCGAACTGTTGTCTAACAAGTTGTAAAGCCGATTAATTTCCTTCTCATGGTTTGAGAGCCAATCTTCAAATTTCAAAGCTATTGACTTACCTTCTTTCTCTAAACTTATTTCAGCATCGTGAAAGTTTAAGATTGCTTTGTATTCATTCAAAAAGTCGACTCCCAATATAATTTCTGTCGACAATAATGGAACGATAAGAAAGTTCATAGTGAATCTGTGGCTTTGACAAAAGAATTCTAAATTAGTTTGTTGGCGTATATCTACACTTTTTCCAAAATTTACACCTTGTAATTTAATCTTACGTAAACGAAGTGTGGGGCAAGCACTTGATATGTTGCATTTGCTAAAAGCTGTTTCACTAATTACTGAAATGGGACTGCCAGAGTCAAGTACTGCGATAAATTTTACGTCATTTACTGTAATGTGAATTACAGGATATGCAATGTTGTTTAATTGAGAAAAAGGTGAGGACGCAAAACCTGAATGTATGGTATTTGCAAGATTGTGTCCTGTCATTCCTGGTTGCGAGGGCGAGCTGTTGCCAACTGATCGATCGACAATACTACCCTGTTCACTAGCTGTTTCACTGTCTACACGATTATTTATTGCCTGGTCCATTTCCCTATGCACAATTACCAAATTACTATCCTGAATATTTGTTCATTCATTACACGGTGGCGCTAACACACTCCTCTTGTCTTCACTGTTGTTTCCCAGTTTACTTTGGAGCCTAGTATTACGCTTTTCACATGCCATAATTGTCACAATATTTCACACGATGACACAGAAAAGCACAATTTTGAAGAGTAAAATAAGAAAACACATAAAATAGCATTGAAAATAATATCCAATTAATTGGAAGCACGGCTGCAAAATATTTGGTGCAAATCTACAGGCATGCCACAACTGCTTTACAGTACAACAATGAGAAACTACAACTACAAAGAAGATACTCTCTACAATTATATGCTAGCAATGAACAATAACTACTGTAATTACACAAACTACAAGAAAAAATCAGAAGATTCCAGTGAGGTATCCTGGGAGGGTCGCCATATGAAACGTCCCCTTGGAAAAATTTATGAATGACTGTGCCAGTAAACTTCTACGTTATATGGTACAAAGACAGCTGAGTAAAACTGAATGTACTCAGACAGTTCTCTCTTTACTTATTCTGATCTTCACTAGTCTGACACACAATATTTTTTTTAGCGCAACGCAATCTGACTTTCAATAATCCCCATGAAAGAATGGCCCTGACTAACAATAACCTATACCTTTCATGAATCACTCAGTTCACAAAAATCTTCGTTACTCGAACTACTGCAATACAGCAAGCGCCAATACTGCCTGCTAAATAAAAGATTCTAAGTACTTACTGATAGGCATAGTTAGCAAATGAAAGATTTTGATAGAGAACAAGCAATGTATTTACTTTAATAATGTTCAAAAGTCATCATATGTATATCAGTTCATGATATCCAGTCTTACAAATTTCCTCTTTCTGATGGACACACATCCTTATCATCAGCTCTCAAAACTCTTGGCACCTCTGTCCCCACGTCCACCACTGCTGGCGGCTCACCTCCAACTGCACAACATTATGCGCTGTTCACATCCAGCTGCCCAACGCTACAATGGCCAACAACAATGCAAACCATCCACAGACTGCACACAGCACAGAAAGTGATTTTCATACAGAGCACTACGTGGCATTACCAACAAAAAAACCTAAACAGCCTACATGGCTGCAAGTGATGCCAGGTTTGGGCTCATGTGGTCTACATATTGTGTTTTTTCGTAAAGAGATCTGGAGCCCGGTCTTGAAGATACTCTCACGACGTTTTTCGATGGCGTGGTTTTGCGCAAGAGTCCGGATAGTTACTGGTACGTCGTCAGCAAAAGCAGAGCACTTAGGTTGATTTGTTTATCTTTTGTATCCATACTCATTTCTAGTATTTATTTCTTCTAAGGTCTGATGACGTTATCGGGTTTCGGGTTTAACAGGAGCAGGAACAGACTATCATCCTATTTTACTCCAGTTTTAACTTGAAAAGTTTCGGAGATTTCGTCCACGAATTTTTCTTTAGAGAAAGTGTCTGTCGAGGCCAGTTCCATTAATATATTTGTTTTGTTATCCACGCCGTATCCATGGAGTAAATTAAACGAGATGATCGAGTCGTAAGCTTTTTGAAGTCTGCGAAAGTTACAACTGTGTGGTTTCACTCTCGTTGTTGCAGTATCAACTTGATATTCCACATCTGTTCTGCACATATTAGTTTTGCTAATGCTGTGGTCATCAATCCGAATACTGGTCAGACGCTGCTTTCCACCCTATAAAATCTCTGTCCCTTATTATATCTGCTACTCCAACTTGAACCTATTTAGAATCTCCTTATTGTACACTACTGGCCATTAAAATTGCTACACCACGAAGATGACGTGCTACAGACGCGAAATTTAACCGACAGGAAGAAGATGCTGTGATATGCAAATGATTAGCTTTTCAGAGCATTCACACAAGGTTGGCGCTGGTGGCGACACCTACAACGTGCTGACATGAGGAAAGTTTCCAACCGATTTCTCATACACAAACAGCAGTTGACTGGAGTTGCCTGGTGATGCCTCGTGTAAGGAGGAGAAATGCGTGCTATCAGGTTTCAGACTTCAATAAAGGTCGGATTGTGGCCTATCGCGATTGCGGTTTATCGTATCGCGAAATTGCTGCTCGCGTTGGTCGAGATCCAATGACTGTTAGCAGAATATGGAATCAGTGGGTTCAGGAGGGCAATACGGAACGCCGTGCTGAATCCCAATGGCCTCGTATCACTAGCAGTCGAGATGAGAGGCATCTTAGCCGCATGGCTGTAACGGATCGTGCAATCACGTCTCGATCCCTGAGTCAACAGATGGGGACGTTTGCAAGACAACAACCATCTGCACGAACAGTTCGACGACGTTTGCAGCAGCATGGACTGTCAGCTCGGAGACCATAGCTGCGGTTACCCGCGACGCTGCATCACAGACAGGAGCGCCTTCGACGTTGTACTCAACGACGAACCTGGCTGCACGAATGGCAAAACGTCGTTTTTTCGGATGAATCCAGATTCTGTTTACATCATCATGATGGTCGTATTCGTGTTTGGCGACATTGCAGTGAACACACATTGGAAGCATATATTCGTCATCGCCATATTGGCATATCACCTGGCGCCATGGTATGGGGTGCCATTGGTTGCACGTTGCGGTCACCTGTTGTTCGCATTGACGGCACTTTGAACAGTAGAAGTTACATTTCAGATGTGTTACGACCCGTGGCTCTATCCTTCATTCGATCCCTGCGAAACCCTACATTTCAGCAGGATAATGCACGACCGCATGTTGCAGGTCCTGTACGGGCCTTTCTAGATACAGAAAATGTTCGACTGCTGCCCTGGCCAGCACATTCTCCAGATCTCTCATCAATTGAAAACGTCTCGTCAATGGTGGCCGAGCAAATGGCTCGTCACAATACGCCAGTCACTACTCTTGATGGACTGTGGTATCGTGTTGAAGCTGCATGGGCAGCTGTACCTGTACACGCCATCCAAGCTCTGTTCGACTCAATGCCCAGGAGTATCAAGGCCGTTATTACGGCCAGAGGTGGTTGTTCTGGGTACTGATTTCTCAGGATCTATGCCCCCAAATTGTGTGAAAATGTAATGACATGTCAGTTCTAGTATAATATATTTGTCCAATGAATACCCGTTTATCATCTGCATTTCCTCTTGGTGTAGCAATTTTAATGGCCAGTAGTGTAGTTATGCCTCGGTCCCATTCTATTACACAGGTGTACCAAAGTTAATCGCCGGCCGAAGTGGCCATGCGGTTCTAGGCGCTGCAGTCTGGAACCGCGAGATCGCTACGGTCGCAGGTTCGAATCCTGCCTCGGGCATGGATGTATATGATGTCCTTAGGTTAGTTAGGGGACTAATGACCTCAGAAGTTGAGTCCCATAGTGCTCACAGCCATTTTGAACCAAAGTTAATGTCTTGAATATTTCTTATGGGAAACTCTAGTATAATTTGTTTCCGAGTGGATAAAAGTATAGACTTAGATAGCATGACCGTAGCCACCTATGTTGGTACTGCGTACAGTAAGGGATATTTGAAGGGGCGCAACGTAATCTGTTTTGTTGATATTTGTGTGAACTGAGATTGGTAGCCGTAAATTCGAAGAGCTATTGCATTCAATATAATTGTCATTGACCTGAAAGCTAAACATGATTATTGCCCTACAATGCAGTGTATCTAAGACGTCCCTGTACACCTGCATCGACACATTATATTACATATTGGAGCGACTGACATAAAAACTATATATCAAGTGGTTCTCTGTCTCCGTGACCTCGTTGGCGTCTTGTGTATCATCTCCTCAAACTTTTGCACAATTCTTCATGGGTCTCGCATCAACGTTGAACCACATAGAACTTGATTATTCTCTGTAATGAGGTGTGTGGCGTATATGGGTCTCGACTCCATGGAGGACATTTCTGTGGACCTGGAGATATTTGTGAATCATACCCAATCCAGCAGCCTCGAAATAGTTCATTGAGGAACTCCCACACCTGGTTTCAGGAGTTAAGCACGTTTTCAACAGGTAAAAACAGGAACTGCCATTCATGTACCATTTAAAATAATGTAGGAACATGAATCACGATGATACTCCAATCTGTATTACACGTTCTGAAAAACAAAAAGGAAATGGTCACAGTTTCATAAAAATTGGATGATTTATTCAAGAGTAAGAGCATCACAAGCAGAGTAAATTCACGATGCGTTGGTCCACTTCTCGCCCATAGGCAACCAGTTATTTGGCTTGGCATTGATAGAGTTGTTAGATATCCTCCTGATTCTGCCCAATTGGGGCGTAAGGTCGTCAAGATCCTGAGCTGTTTGGAGAGCCCCGTCCACAATACTCCAAACTTTCTCAATTGGGGAAAGACCCGATGACCTTTCTGACCAAGGTCAAGACAAACCGTGTGCGGGCGAACATTATCTTGCTTAGACGTAAGCCCAGGATGAGTTGCAATGAAGGGCAACAGAACGACATACCATTGTGCTACAAGGGTGCCACGGATAAGAACCGGAGCGAGCGTGTTATAAAACGAAATGGCACCCCAGACCATCACTCCTGGTTGTCAGGCCTTATGGGGCGTTATAGTCCGGTTACTATCCCACTGCTGTCCGGGCGTCTCCAAACACTTCTTGACTGGTCATTGGGGCTCAGTCTGAAGCACAACTCACCACTAAAGACAATTCTACTGTAGTCAATGAGATTTCAGGTCTTGATAATAACAATGAGTGTATGGCATTGGTGGCCGGGAGACCCCTCGCGGGGCGGTTCGGCCGCCACTCCAAAGTTCTTTAATGCCACTACGGCGACTTGCGAGTAATGAGGATGTAATGATGATGAAAGACACACAACACCCAGTCATCTCAAGGCAGAGAAGATCCCTGACCCCGCCGGGAATTGATCCCAGGACCTCGTACGCGGGAAGCGAGAACGCTACTGCAAGACCATGAGCTGTGGACTCCAGGTCTTGATGACTAGCGAAGTCGTGTCTGGAGGTGCCCAGAACAACAGGTGGATACTAAGTCTACTGTCATCGGTCATACCGCCCGGAAACAATGCATTATGGTCTGGGATGCCATTTCATGTCAGAGCAACGCCCCATTGGGTGTCATTCGCGACACCCTTCAGCACAGCGTTACGCCGACGATATTCTGGGCCCCATTTTGTTGTCCTTCAAGGAATGGCATCCTGATCTTACATTTCAGCAAGATAATCCCCACCTGCACACTTCTAGAGTTTCTGCTGCTTGTCTTCCAGCTCACCAAACCCTACCTTGGTCAGAAAGGTCGCCGGATCTTTTCCCAGTTGAGAAAGTTGGGAACATTATGGGCGGGGCTCTCCAAACAGCTTAGGATTTTGACGATCCAATGCGCCAGTTGGACAGAATATGGTACGATATTCCTTAGGAGGACATCCAACAGCTCAATCAATCAGTGTGTAGCCAAATAACTGCTTTCGTAACGGCCAGAGATGCACGAACTCATTACTGACTCGCTCCATTTGTGAAGCTCTTTCTGTTAATTAAATCATCCAATGCTTCTGTAACTGTAATGAACTGTTTGTCTACGCATGTACGTCACATCTGCCGATTTCCGTCCTATTATTCGGACGGTTCCTTCGTGGTGCGTCGTTTATTTTTCTTTTTTTTTTTTTTGCGTGCACTGGTGATTTTCCTTTGACCAGAAAACCGTACATTGCCTATAACTTGTTTAATTATTGCACGCTTTTATTGAATCGCCATGGATTAATGATACATATTTCTACAATTATTTATCAGGCGCATAAAAGACATCATTCACCAATAATTGCTATGGTGTTGCTGCTCAAACGTTTGATCAGTAAGATTGGTGGTGATCAGACATGAAACACTAACAACCCAAAGTGTTCTAGTTCCTGCTGATTCAGAACAAAGGAGTCAGGGTGCGGGAAGTCAGTGGACATTCTGAGTGATCTATCTTTCATCTTAAAAGTATGTATTCAGAAACATACCTGAGTGAAATGCCCATATTACATAATGTATAGACCAAAGAAATCTTTTATAAGGCAATCTGACTAACATTATTAAAAACAACAAGAACATGTTTAAGAATAGTAACTACTTCCTTCGCGCAACGGAGAGAGTAGATGGCACGGGTGAGTGTTTAAGAGAACTTTATAACCATAACCATTACTTGCAGGATTTCGAAAACGTGTTGATAAACCACCTTACAGGTGAGTTACATTCAATGAGCATACGTGGCTGTCTGATACCCTAACACTTTTCTGCCTAGAGACTTGAAATATATGTATACGAAACAACGACGTCGAACATGATATGATAAGCGGTCGGCACTCGGAATTCCACGCTGTCACTTACCTTCCGAACTGCAAGGCATGCAAAAAACAGCAAACGCGTTCTTCTGATCGCAGTTCTTAAAATGTGTATACTGGTTGCAATTGTGGCCCACTTTCACTAGTATCCCTACTGAAGATGGAGAGCATATAAAGCGATAATCTACAGTTAAATGTAGGTTTCAACGTGCACACAATGAAACAAAGGTAATAGGGCCCTCAGGCATTAATTTATCATCGTCAAGGGAATGTGAATAAATCACACAATCTCTTGAAGTTAAAATCACAATTATTTCGTCTCAAAATATAATCATATAATCACTGATGCAAGAATGGATACAACTGACCATATGTGAAACATGTAGCATACTGTGCCACTCAAAGAAAAAAAAAGAATTGAACAACAAGATACTCCATATGCATTGGAAAATCTGCAATTGCAGATATACTTACTACGAGACAAGTATGGGAAGAGATGGGAAAATTATAGGGAACTTCGTAGATTTTTCAAAGGCATACCACAATATCCTCAGAGTGAGCCTTGGGGCGTTTGGGGTACCTGAGCAATTAATCAACCTGCCAAAAGCGTAGGCAACAGATACGAAAGCTGCAGTAAGATGTTAAGGAGGAATGTCGAAGGAAGTGTGTATAGAGTGCGCTACGCCAAAGTGACGCGGTGTCACCCACTTTATTTAACTTTGTCGTTGAAAAAGATGTACGCGAGATGAAAAGCGTAGGAAAGGGCATCAATCTGAATGGAAATCTGCAAATACTATCGTATGCAGATGATACGACAGCTATATCAGAGTAGAGTGATGAAAATAAACGCAGAAAAGAGAGAAGTGATGGAATTTAGTAGAGGGAGTGCCTGGGGACTTACAAGTGAGAGAGATGAAGTTGAAGATAGATGAGAACTTTTAATATTTGGGACCACATTCAGCCGGAGAAATAATGTCCAGCTAGAAATCAATCAACGAATTGTTAATGCATCAAGTCTATGTTAACAGTCTAATTCCAGTTACGAAATCAAAGATAATCCCAACGAAAATAAAATCAGAAGAGGTCACAGTTCGGAGTAGTTGAGGGAAAGACATCGAGTAAAACAGAAGTGATTTCTAGCGTTCCTCAAGGTAGTATTATAGGCCCTCTACTGTTCCTTATCTATATAATGCTGCTGTGGCGGAGAGGAGGGGGGTTGTGGAGGAGGGGGGAGGGGAAGGGCTGTCGTCTAGTAAAGTCATCAGAAGAATTGCAAAGCAATTTAGAAAAAAATATCTGCATGGTGAGAAAACCGGCAATTGACCTTAAATAATGAAAAGTGTGAGGTCATCCACATCAGTGCTAAAAGATTACGTTAAACTTCGGTTACACCATAAATCAGTCCAATCTGAATGCCATAAATTCAACTAAATACCTAGGAATTACAACTACGAACAACTTAAATCGGAAAGAACACATAGGAAATGTACTGGGGGAGGTGCACCAAAGACTTTTTTTTTGTCGGCAGAACACTTACAAGATGAAACAGATATACTAAAGAGACTGCCTACAGTACGCTTGTGCGTCGTCTTTTGGAGTACTGCTGCGCGGTGTGGGACCATTACCAGATAGGAGCAACGGAGTCCATCTAGAAAGTTCAAAGAAGAGCAGCATGTCTTTTATTATCGAGAAATAGGGGAGAGAGTGTCACGGACATGATACAGGATTTGGGGTGGACATCGTTAAAAAAAAGGTCTTTCTTGTTGTGGCGGGATCTTCCCACGAAATTTCAATCACCAACTTCCTCCTCTAAATGCAAAAATATTTTGTTGACGGGAACATAGATGGAAGAAACGATCATCATAATAAAATAAGGGAAATCAGAGCTCACACGGAAAGATACAGGTGTTCATTTTTTCCGCCCGCTGTTCGGGAGTGGAATAACAGATAATTATTGTGAAGTACAATAAGTACCCTAGTTTTGCTGTGTGGCATAGAAACTCCGAGTAGGTACCACTGAGAGTGATAAAAAAAAAACTGATGGTGTTTGAGACAAAGAGCATGAGAAGTAGGGCGGAGAAGATCGAAAAATTAAGAAATATATGCTAGGACGAACGAGCCTAATATTGCACAAAAAGCAAAAGTCAAGCGACTGCAATGACAGAGGATGTTAGGCCAAAAGCAGTGTTGGCAGGGAGACCAGAGGTAAAGCACTACTGGGGAAGACCACGAACGAGCTGGGAGCATGGACAATGGAAAAACCTGCAACAACTAAGGTTCAAAGGAAACTGGTTGGAAATCGCACAGGACAGGATCTGCTAGAGGCAGTTTGTAGGGTCAGCATCTGATCTGCAACGTCCCTGACCGCTGTCTAAGTAAATAATTGGTGAATGCTAGAAACACGTAACTAAACGAGAGTATGATGAATTCCACGAGCATATTCTTCAGATGGAGCAATGCATAACAGTTTATGCCATGTACCAAATATGCTTTAGTGTGTCTTTTTTTGGTCACAATCCAATATATTTTCCAGTACGTATATGCCCATACAATTCTTCAATTTGATAGGAGCGATTCACCTCAACAGATTATGACGATGTGTTAATGCATAGTAGTTGATACAAACAAAATAATTATTTTATATCGGTATGTAACGAATAACGTAAGCTTAATTATTAAATGGATCTTGTTATTGTTCATCTCTTACGTGCAATTTTCTATATTTTGGATCAAAAGATGGCTCTGAGTGAGCTGAAACTACTTGTCAATTTATTTTTACGATCTTGACCTAGGATTTTTAATCCATACATTTTAAAAATTTAGTAATCGGTCATATGGCATAAAATATGTTTACGGTCCAGAATATGCAGAACAAAGAGAATTTGGAGGCTGACATAGCAACAAGCAGCTTTCAACTAAGTCTCCGCTACAGAAGTGTCTACAAGACTCTACATTGTCGCTGCTGGCGTAGTTTCTAGTTTTCCATTCAGGACGAGAATTATCTCAACGAAAGGAAACGAGGCTACGTTTATTTAGAAACACTGCTGTTTTCTGTTGAAGCTGCTGTCACGCTACTGTCTTTATACTAGTGAAGGAACTGCGCTGACAGATTCTGTTTCCAGAGAGCGGTTGTGTGTTACTGAATTTTACTGCTTTGTGTAGTTGTCTTATGTAAGAGGCTGCTGGGAGTAGAATCGTTCTAATACTTAAAATAGATAAAAAAGATTAAACATGTGCAACAAAGGTTGAATATCTTTATTGTGGTAAGGTACAACAATCCTCAAGAGACTCTAATATTTCAAAAACAGCTATCAGAACTGTGTAGTTCTTAAATGGAGAAATAAACATTTTTTTTTTAGACATCAGTTGTCCAAATGACTAGTGTAAGACGAAGAGCTGAGTGCAAAAATCACTTCTGTACGAAGTCCATCGTAATTTATTATTACCTCAATTGTTTTTTAAGGTTGTCCCAGCAACCCAATATTATGTGCACTACCAAAAATGTCTTTCCAAGAAGATTAAAACCTCTCCACATTTATTTGTAACTTAGTTGTATCATTGTTCGATGGTCGTAACGTAAAATAACTAAAAAACATGCAGGTGATATCAGTAAGAACACCTGTCTCGTGTCATTGTTTTAACTGGCCTTTGCAAGTAATGGGTTCAATATGACAGTACGATCACTGCAGTGCACTTGCGTGTATAAGTTTTTATTCACTATCAATAAACTACTTCGGGAAACATAAATTGCCACATGCATTAGCTGTCGTTGACAGTCTGTCCCCCATAGATTCTCCTTTTCATCACTTAACTTGTATTGTTCATCGTTCTTGATTTTTTTCCGTGGTAACTTCTCCGATAGTTGCAAATTCACAAACGGTCTTGTATTCAAAATTGTCCTACGACATTCCGTCCCATTCTGCGAAATATAACTGGCGGGTCTCATGCCATTCAGGCACAGATCATGTCATTTATATCAAATAAATTGGCATTTGCGATACCCAAAGGCAAAAAATTAATTCATATACATATTGGAACGTATTGAGCGATGCCTTTATAATAATACGCTACGTCTTCAATATCTCATTACACATGTATGTTTTAGTTGAGGCAACGTATGAATAATACCATATTCCCAACTTTGCATGGTTCACGTAATTCACTGAGATATGGACCTATTACTGGTTCACTGGAGGTTCTCTGAAATAAATAGTTCCATTGCTCCGAAACGTTCCGTGTAAAGGATGCTGGGAACCAAGACACTAGGAACAATTACTTCTTACCGTTCTGCGTGTGTCTTCCTGTCTGACCAATTACGTATACGAGGAAGTTTTTCAGCGAAAGGATCCCTTGAACAGTGTGGTGTCAACAGGATGTTCTGCGTGAAATAAACTGATCAGCGTGGAGTCTACAAACATCCATTTCCTCAGTGTCAAAATTCCACGTTTTCTTTTTTGGGTAGCCAGTTGCTTACAGCTTTTCACCAGTCGTGAAATTTAGCTTTAAATATCAAAGCTGTATGTTTTGAAACACCCTCAGATACAATTGTTATCATCGAAGCGTGATTGACATTTCTCATAGCAGTGCGGAAACGCTGAAACCCAATCTTTCAAAATGCATGCTGGTCGATTCTGAACTTTCGTTCACGTCTGAAATGTCATAATCGTCACTTTCCACTAGGTACATCACTTATTTTGAAGTTTTCATTGTTCTTCATTGTTTTCGTGGTAACTTCGCCGGTAGTTGCAGATTCAGAAACGGTCATGTATTCGAAATTGTTCTCCGAGACATGGAAGTGTACTCCACTGGCTCGTGCCAAAAGATTACTCTGTCGTTACAACGTTTGTATTTAATAAGAAAGGTAACTAGCTGCTTCAGTTACTTATCAAAACCTCAGCAGATACTCCACCTATCTTTTAAAACAGCGTCTCACACCTGAGAACAACCAACCGTTTTATAAGGAGTTAATATGTTGTCATTTCCTTATTAATATAAGAAAACACTTTCCACATCCAGCTGCACTTCAAAAAATGTTCCCACAGGTCATACAGCGACAGCTAATATCCCATACAGCTTGAATTAGTCTTTCCCGTTAGAGTGTATGAGGGACAAAATCACTGACAGGCGTGGTTAAAAGCCTGTCGTTCACAGAATATATTTGGCATTTAACTACAACACTGAGCACGAATAAAGTCAGTTGTTCGTCAGAAGGTGTTAGGACAAGGACGCACTAGTCAAGGTTATCATGGAGCTGGTTTTATAAAAGAAGTTGCCGCCTCATCACTCTGAAAAAGTCAACGAAACAGCCAGAATTCTATCAACACCACAAATCCAACCAGGACCGAAATGCTACACACGCAAGAATACTGAGCTCCACAGTCTTCAGTGTTGTTGCCATGTGGTCATTACAGTTAGTGAGGAACACACGCGTGTCAACTTCTCTTCACGCTGATGTTGCTTCGTCAACGTCGCCAGTGGTAAGATGGAATGGCGTCTGATTGGTTTCTTCAGCCTGGTGGGCAGTGACAGCTACAGCACGAACCTAGGCCGCAATGGCAGGCATGCAAGTGACCAGGAGGATGCCCATCAGAGATAGTGGCACAAAGGCAGCTGCAAGATGCAGCTGTTGTTCGCTGGTACTGAAGTTTTGATGCAGGGATGCACCTGATCACTCGGCCTGGCAGGCATCATAAGCAACAGCACGGAGGTGAGCAGCTGTGAAGCACACAAAACGCCCATCTGAGGTGTAGCCTCAAATTGGAGTGGTGTCTGGGGGGCTGGTGGCGTGGCCGTTGGGCTGCTGCGGCTGCCGTTCTGGTGGCTGCTGAGTGTCCAGTTGCTGAGGCAAGGCCTGCTGAGTCAGCTGCAGGATCTGCTGCTCCGTCAGCTTGAAGGAGGTGGTGCGCTGCGAGGTCAAGCTGCGGCTGCGCGTCTCCGTCTTGCTCTTGCTGCTGCCTGTGAAAACAAGGCTGTGATAAGACTTCAAAGTTACAACTGCGGTGGCGCTCCAAAGTTTTGTGTGTACATATTGATGAAAGCTTGAAATCGGGAAAGAGTATTACTGAGCTTCTCAAACAATTAAATCCAGATATTTTTGCTGTTCGTGTAACTACTAATCTTGGAAAGAAATGAATCAACCTATTCATGTATATTGCAAATTTCCACTCAATAATGTATTATTCAGTAACTTTGTTGGGGTACCTCATTACCCAGGAAGGAAGTATTGATTGCAGAAAAGTGAGCAGTAAGAATAAAGTGTGGTGTTGAGCCATAGACGTTGTGCAGGTATCTTTTCAAGGAGTTAGGCATAGTAAGTGCGCCGTAGGTATGCACATACACTACGTGATCAAAAGTATCCAGACACCCCCAAAACATACGTATTTCATATTAGATGCATTGTGCTGCCACCTATTGCTAGGTGCTCCATGTCAGCGACCTCAGTAGTCATTAGACATCGTGAGAGATCCGAATGGGGCGCTCCATGCAACGCACGGACTTCAACGTGGTCAGGTGATTGGGTGACACTTGTGTCATACGTCTGTATGCGAGATTTCCACACGCCTAAACATTCCTAGATCCATTGTTTCCGATGTGATAGTGAAGTGGAAACGTGAAGGGACACGTACAGGACAAAAGCGTACAGGACGACGTCGCCTGTTGGAAATGAGCGTTTGGCGTCATTGGCCAGTGGCCGGGAGGCCCCTTGCGGGGCAGGTCCGGCCGCCTTGGTGCAGATCTTATTACATTCGACGCTACATTGGGCGACCTGCGCACCGGATGGGGATGAAATGATGATGCAGACAGCACAATACCCAGTCCCTGAACGGAGAAAATCACCGACGCAGCCGGGAATCGAACCCGGGCCCGTAGGACGGCAATCCCTCACGCTGACCACTCAGCTATCGGGGTGGACAGCACCTCGTCTGTTGACTGACAGAGACCGCCGATATTTAAAGAGGGTCGTAATGTGTAATATGCAGGCATCTATGCAGACCATCACACAGGAATTAAAAATTGCATCAGGATCTACCTCAGGTACTATGACAGTCAGGCGGGAGGTGAGAAAACTCGGATTTCATGGTCGAGCGGCTGCTCATAAGCCACACACCACGCCGGTAAATGTCAAACGACGCCTCGCTTGGTGTAAGGAGTGTAAACATTGGACGATTGAACAGTGGAAAAACGTTGCGTGGAGTGATGGATCACGGTACACAATGTGGTGATCCGATGGCAGGGTGTGGCTATGGCGAACGCCCGGTGAAAGTCATCTGACAGCGTGTGTAGTGCCAACAGTAAAATTTGGAGGCGGTGGCGTAATGGTGTGGTCGTGTTTTTCATGGAGGGGGCTTGCGCCCCCTTGTTAGTTTGCGTGGCACTATCACAGCACAGGCCTACGTTGATCTTTTAAGCACCTTCTTCTTTCCCACTGTTTAAGAGCAATTCGGCGCTGGAGATTGCGTCTTTCAACACGATCGAGCACCTGTTCATAATGCACGGCCTGTGGCGGAGTGGTTACACGACAATAACATCCCTGTAATGGACTGGCCTGCACAGGGTCCTGACCTGAATCCTATAGCACACCTTTGTGATGTTTTGGAACACCGACTTCATGTCAGGTCTCATCGACCGACATCGATACCTCTCCTCAGTGCAGCACTCCGTGAAGAAAGGACTGCCATTACCCAAGAAACCTTCCAGCACCTGATTGAACGTATGCCTGAGAGAGTAGAAGCTGTCATCAAGGCTAAGGGTGGGCCAACACCATATTGAATTCCAGTATTATCGATGGAGGGTGCCACGAACTTGTACGTCATTTTCAGCCAGGTGTCCGGATACTTTTGATCACACAGTGCATGCGCGCTAATGACATTCGCCGTATGTAATCCATCACAATTTGAGAAGAATGTGATGTCCATACCTACAACATTAAAGCGAAAAATGACCTTTACTACCCATTGTTAAAGTGGCTTGTGGCTTCGGAAGGCGTTTAATATGCAGCAACAAAAAATTTTGATCTTTTGTCCAATAACATACGATATCGAACAGGTAGCAAAGCAAGTTTTAAAAAAAACTTAAAGTCATTTGTCCTTGACATCTCCTTCTATTCTACTGACGAATTTTTACTTAAAAACTGGTAGCCATTAAAAAAAATGTAAACAGTAATCTTGTACAGATATCCTGTAAATTGACTAGTTTCACGTCAATTCGATAAAAGAATCATTCAAATGATCTATGAAACCCGTAGCTAAGTAACCAACCAGCCAACCAACCGTGTCTTCAGAGCCGCACAGTATCGTAGCATCTGCCGAGAGTTGCAGTGTGCGTGTATCAAAATACGGCGCCAGGCCGTATCCACTGTCACCGCCAACAGAGCCAGACTGGTCATACTACCAGTTTAGTTAGTCATTGTTCAATGGATTCAGGAAGAGCCCAAAGTTTATAGTATACTGTTAATAAATTTTCCTTGGTTCATCTTCAGACTTTAGTTAAGTATTACGAATATTTTTATTGATAAACTTTCAAGGCTGTGGCACGGTAGAGATACCTGTTCCCGTCAGAGCATCGACTTTAAGCACTGTTGGGTGTGGTTCGCATTTGTGCGGTTGACCATCATGCGCTGTTAACCTACGGGGATGCACTGTCCCTCGTGGCCGGCTGGAGTGGCCGAGCGGTTCTAGGCGCTTCAGTCTGGAACCGCGCGACCGCTACGGTCGCAGGTTCGAATCCTGCCTCGGGCATGGATGTGTACGATGTCCTTACGTTAGTTAGGTTTAAGTAGTTCTGAGTTCTAGGGGACTGATGACCACAGATGTTAAGTCCCATAGTTCGGTTTAAGTAGTTCTAAGTTCTAGGGGACTGATGACCGCCGATGTTAAGTCCCATAGTGCTTAGAGTCATTTTTTTCCCCCTCGTGATGCCAGTTGAGAAGGTGTTTGATGAAGTAGTAGCGTGATAAATTATTGTTAATTTGCCCTGTGGGGGAGTGGAATTGTTGTTGTGTGATCAGAAAGCCACCCACCTCAATTAAAACAATTGTTTTTCGAGGTGGAGGATTTTCTTCGTGCCACCTTATTTGGTGAACACAACGAAAACAAAGGTAATAGAATGCAGGCGAATTAAAGCAGATGATACTAAGGGAATTAGCTTCGGAATTACGCCACAAAAAGTAGCATATTAGATGAGATTCACCATTTTGGGAGTAAAATAGATGACGATGGCCGGACTAGAGAGGATATAAAATTAAGCAAGAAAAAAGAGGACTTTATTAAAATGGAACATAAATTTAAGTGTTAGAAGGTCCTCTTTGAAGATATGTCTGTGGAATGAAGCCTAGTGCAGAAGTGAAACGTGAATGATAAACAGCACAAAGAAGAAGATATCAGAAGCTATTGGCATGTGGCGCTACAGAAAAATGGAGATTAGGTGGATAGCTCGGATAACCAATCCTGCGGTACTGAACTGAGGAAAAAAGATATTTATGAGACAACTTGACTAAAACAGGGATCAGTTGATAGGACACAATCTGTGGCATCAAAGACTAGTCCATTTGGTAATGGAGGGAGATGTTCGGCGTAAAAAGTGCAGAGGGGAGACGAAGACTCGAATAGAGTAAGCAGGTTCGAGTGGATGTTTTTCACTGTGGATAAGCTGATATGAAGCTTGCACAAGACAAACGAGAGCGGAGAGCTGCGTCAAACCAGTTTTCCGACTGAAGACGACAACATGTGCAATATGTAGAGTGCAATGGAAAACAGTCTCGAATTCTCCTGGGAATCGGTGGATATGAATTGTAAACATTGATCAAAGTGATTTATGCTATGACCTGGGAACGAAATTCTTCTAATTCCTCGAGGGAAGCTTTGTCTGAGTAATAGGCCCTTCGGTTATTCTCCACTAAGGACCAGAATGGCTCCATAGTATCCAAATACAGCGATTCTGGGGTATGATCACATGTGCATCAAGAATATATTTAAAATTTTCTGCAAACGAGTTTCTTTTCCGAAGAAATATGATGCGTTGTAGCGATAAAAATGTTGGGCGCATGATTAGGAACGCAATAATGACAAGGTATGAAACAATGGTAGGGGCAGGCTTGCGGTCTATCGCCTTTTCCGGCTGTGCTAACATCTTTGCTCGAGGAATAGTCCCCTCGTAGGCTTCTAGAACTTCGAGTTTCGATTTCTCCGAAACGCTTGGGAAGCGTTTCATTGAAGATAACCATTTCTTACCTCTAAGTAAATCAGTGACCCATTAGGTGTCTGCATTTCTCGTAAGGTTTGGATTTTTTTTTAATGTTTTGTTTTAGGCAATGCCGGAGATGCAAATGCGAAACACTCCCAACTGGGAACCAACTGGTCGCAGACCCATTTGCTGGAATTGGAAGCACTACAACAGCCCATCCTGGCCATTTGCGTAAAACATTTCTGTGATACATACTTAGCAAGCAACCATGTGGTGTATGGTGGAGGGTACCTTGTACCACCGCTAGTCCCTCCCTTTCTGGTTTCACTTGCAAGTGGAGCGAGGGAAAACCGACTGTCTATATGCTTCTGTATAAGCCCTGATTTCTCATAGCTTGTCTTCACGGTCCTTAAGCGAGATGTACGTTGGTGGCAGTACAATCTCTACACAGTCTGTGGCGAATGCCAGTTCTCTAAACTTTTGCGATAGTGTCCTCAAAAGAAACGATTTCTTCCCGCCAAGAAATCACGTATGGTTTCTGTGGTGTCACCGCCAGACACCACACTTGCTAGGTGGTAGCCTTTAAATCGGCCGCGGTCCATTAGTATACGTCGGACCCGCGTGTCGCCACTATCAGTGATTGCAGACCGAGCGCCGCCACACGGCAGGTCTAGAGAGACTTCCTAGCACTCGCCCCAGTTGTACAGCCGACTTTGCTAGCGATGGTTCTCTGACAAAATACGTTCTCATTTGCCGAGACGATAGTTAGCATAGCCTTCAGCTACGTCATTTGCTACGACCTAGCAAGGCGCCATTATCAGTTGCTATTGATATTGTAAAGAATGTACAGACAAGAGCTACGTTCAACATTAATGGATTAAAGTTAAATATTCCACCAGTTACATCCTTTTTTTCTAGTCTAACTACCTTGTCCTGTTCCAGACCTCACGCCAGCCTGCGTGAGCTTAAGCGCGTGCCTTTCGGCTTCCTCCAAACCCCGTGGGTTGGCTCCTGCCAATCCACAACAGTTTCACGGAGCATTTCGGTAATACTCACGTGTCGATCGAAGCTACTGTTAACAAGTCTAGCAGTACGGCTCTGAATTACTTCGATGTCATCCTTCAATTTGACCTGGTGGGGATCCAAACACTCGAGCAGTACTCAATAATAGGTCGTACAAGCGTTCTCTTCGCGGCCTCCTTTATAAATAAGCAACACTTTCCTAGAATTTTCCCAAATAAACTGAAATCGACTATTCACCTTTCCTACAGCTAACCTTAACTGCTAATTCCATTTCATGTCGCTTTGCTCTGTAACGCCTACATTTATAATCGAAGTGACTATGTCAAGCAGCACACCACTAATATTGTACTCGAATGCTATGTCGTTTCTTTCTCTATTAATCTATTAGATGTTTCAACATTAAGAGCTAATGGTATCCACACCCAGAGCAAGGGTAGTGGGAGGGGGCGTTATTTTTTAGGAACGCTATTGTGAAAGTTTAGAGAACAGGTATTCGCAGTAGGCCGTATAGAGACTACTGCCGCCAACGTACATCTCGCTTAACGACTGTGAAGACAAGCTAAGTGCTCGTACGGAAGCATATGGGCAGTCGGTTTTCCCTAGCTCCATTTGCAAGTGCTACGCAGGCTTGTAACAGATCTTTTTAATGGGTTCTTACAAGTCGTCATTAGTCTTCCAAAATGTTATAAATACCCCATATTCCAAGGTCTAACCGCTCCCCCTCCCTCCCCCTCGTACAAACCATCATATGCGCAGCCTCGCTTAGAGCCAGCTTCCATTCATCACACCAAATATAACTTTGGCCTGATTCATCCTGTATCATTCTACAATCACTCAACGACGACACTTGCCCATATCAGCAAACAGTCGAAGATTGTTGCCCACCCTAACCGAAAGGTCGCTTCTGATCAATAGTATCTGGACACTCACATGTAATGCGGAATTGACCACTAGCTGCTGAAAGAGGCGGACACGCCAGTATAATAGGAGGCAGAATGTAATGTTTTGGCACTTGGGGAGCAGTACAGGAGAATGAGTTGGTCAGAAGAGCTCCGTGATTTCGAATGTGGGCTAGTCACCTGAGAAAACAAATCTATCAGGGAGATACGAACGCATCTAAAGCTGCCCAACTCAGAGCACTCAGAAGATACAACATGTTCACTAAAGAGACTGCCTACACTACCTTTGTCCTTCCTCTGCTAGAGCATTATCGTGCGGTATGGGATCCATACCAGATAGGCTCGACGGAGGATATTGAAAAAGCCCAAGGGCTGATCGTTTTGTGTTATCGCGAAATAGGGGAGAGAGTGACGTGGGTATTATAAGCGAGTTGGACTGGTAATCTTTAAAACAAAGGCGTTCTGAGTTGCGGTGAGGTAACACGAAATTTCAATCACCAACATTCTCCTCTGAGTGTGAAAATATTTTACTGCCGCCAACCCCCATAGCGAGAATTGATAATTGTAATAAAATAAAAGAAATCAGAGCTTGTACAGCAATATGTGTGTGTTCATTTTTCCCACGTGCTGTTCGAGAGTGGAGCAGTAGAGAAGTACGAGGGCTATTTGGAAAATAGGCTCCGATCAGCCGCGAAATGGAAACCACAGTGAAAATCCGATAAAGCTTTACACAGATGTGTTGGGCAGTGTCTCTAGTAAGCCTGTCGATTGCGTCACTTCGTTCTTTTCAGTTTGGAGTACACAGTGAACCCGTGCAGATTCCTAGATAAATAGTGTCTACCGCGAAGTATGAGGAATTGGTGAGAGATTTCGCCTGATGAGATGCAGCCCACATAACATAACTGTCATGCGTTTTCTTTCTCATGGCAATTTTCGGCCTCACTCGTCAGGAGCAATGAAGGTGCTCCTGCAGCGTTTACGGTGTGAAGTGCTTGATCACCCGCAGCACGGCCTGTATTGGGCTCTCCCTGAGTTTTATTACTACTCACACGAACTGCTCTCTATGAAGACAACATTTTGGCACATTCAACAAGCTGTATGCCAGCTTAGAGAGCTGGTGGAAAGCATGGGGCACTGACTTCTACGTGTGAGAACAGAGAGAAAGCCAGTAGTCTGCATGTCGATTCGTGGTAATGTCCAGTGCAACTATACGCGCCTATCGCTGCACACGGAGAACGCCGGTTAGCCTGCCAGTCAAGGGGCAGCAGTGCGATTATGAGTATAACGTCACGCGCGCTCCGTTAACTCCATAGTTTTTCTCACACTGTTTTACAGAAACTATTCATCAAAAAAATTTGATTTTTACGTTATGTATAGCTTTATATGTCAGCTTTATGATGAAGTGCGCAGCATCTCGCTATTCGTCATACTTATTGTGGTGTTTGTATTTAAGTAAGAAGCTGCGCAACATTCGAAAAAGTTTCCGATGAAAAATATATTTTGCTATGATTTTGCTTTTGGTACATATGTTACTGTGACGAAATTTAGGTAAGATATCAAATTTTTCTTTAGACTTGGGGGGAGGTTTTTATCTGTCTCCAATCTGGAGGAAATATATATAGCACCTTTACTTCCGACCGCATCCGCGACAGTGAAATATTTATAACATACCTCGCATCTCCAAAGCCGTTCGAGATACCGAAACGAGAGTTTGGCAAATGACATCAAACAACGAGGAGAGTATTGTTCACACATGGAACTTTTAAATCTATGTTGATTTAGCTGAAGCTACAATTTTTCTTTTCAACCCAGTACTGTAATTTTTGAAAAGTCATTGACAGGTAGCGAAAAGATAATTTGCTAGTGTGAAAATACAAGTGAAGTTCCTTCACTTATGTTGCAGCGAACCTACGCAATGAGGTTCTCTCTGGTCGCCTATTGCTTGTTTAGTGAGACACTCTGTTTCAAGATTCTGTCACAAAAGTTATTGCAAGGTGAGTTTGTGCAATTTTTACTGTGTTTTGGCAAAAACAAAATTCGGCATGGCAGTTAGATAAATCGATGCATTGCTCAAAATACATCACTGATGACACTTCTCTGAAGAAAAAAAGTTCAACAACTCAGATGCAACTAAATCGCCAATTCTGTTCCAACTTCAGGGGAATCATGTATCCCAGTGTATCTTTAATAATGAAGATCTGGGGCTGAAACTCACCAAAGAATTTTCTTTCTACACTTCAAGTATTATTGACATACGAAAAAGCACACCAAATAGTGTATCATCTCTCAGGTCCTATCTGTGTACGGTGTAAGAGAGTGAATATTCTTACGTCAAATATCTTTTAATTCATCATATTGACTTTGACGAAAATTTGTCAAGATTCTGCAAATCGTCAGTTTGTTCACAGTTCTAGAATTATGAAAGTTCTTATTGCTTCAGTTCTACCCTACAGTAAAAATTCAGCATCGTTCTACTAGAAACAACAAAATTAGTGCCTGAGTATCTGTAGATAACAAGGTTACATAACCATGATAGTCATTGTTTTATGAACAACTTGAGATACTCATTAAGGATAAAACACATTACAACACATTAAAAGACAATTACGACGAAGAAGATCACCAGTCTACTCTGAATGGTGATAGGAACAAAAAGGTGGTACACTATTTGCTGCGAGGTATTATCGTATTCCTCAGATGAAGAATAAGGAGAAAATCCTATGGTAACTTTCCATTGCAATTGTTCACTATTAAAATATGATGGGTAATGGAATTCTGACAAAACCACAATAGAATTGGTGAGTTACTTCTGTCTGAATTGTTAACCTTTTCTCATCTGAAGAAGCGTCATCAGTTATGAGTAACAAGCATATTTCTCTTGTTGACAGTTTTAATATTAATGCTTTTGCTAAAACACAGTATAATTTGGGCAAACTCGCCTTGTAGTAGCTACTGCGACGTAATTATGGAACAGTGTCATGTTAAACAAGCAACTGGTGACCAGAGAGGTTAAGACCTGATTGTTTCGGCTACAGTAGCATAACAGAAGAAATTCACTGTCGAAAACTCTTAAAAAATTACAGTATTGGATTGAGAAAATAATTAAAAGCCATAGCTTCTGCTATACCGTTGTAAGTAAGGAAGTTTTGCGTACCAACCATATAGCAAAATATTATCCTCTTTGTGACCTATCACTTGCCAAAATCTCGTATGGTATGGCCTCGGAAGTACGAGGCATATTATGAATATTTCATTCTCATGTGCGTGCGGCTGGAAGTGAACATGCTGCATAAATTCCATTTTCTCGAGACTGGAGACAGTCTAAAGTCTGCCAAATCTAAAGAAAAATTCAATATCTTAGCTAATTTTCATTCGCAGAAACATATGCTGTAACACGCATCAAACGCAAAATCATAGCGACGTCTTTTCTTCATTGCAGACTTTTCGAGTTTAGAACAGTATCGTACTTAAATGTGAACATCGCAATAAGCATGATAATTATAGAAATTTTGGGCACATCACTATGAAGTTGACATATAAAGCTATATGTGAGGTGAAAGTCAATTTTTTCCGACTAGTTTCTGCAATATCGTTTGAGAAAGATTGTAGAGCTTGCGCCTCGATTCTGTGAGTGCAGCACGTCGCGAATTCGCGAATCGGCGAACCGAAAGCCGGCAAAGAATGTCTCATTTATTCGGGCTTGCCGACAGGTGCGATGCCGCACCAGTCGGTGCCACCAGCTGGCTGTCATTGTGTCCCGCCTCATTAGATAACAAGGGAATGTTTTGCACGCTGGGTCACGCACGCCGCTTCACGCCGGTGTCCTCTGCACATGGAGCCCGCTTTCTGTCTATGCACACCCTATGGCGAGGGCGTTGGAGAGTTGGTACAGTGCTACGACCAGTGTCTAAGTCAGAGCAGAGACTACGTAGAGAAGTAGCTGGAAGGAGTGTCTAACTGTTGCAAATAAAACATTTTTGTTTGTGACAGTGGTTTCCATTTCGTGACTGATCAGACCTTACTTTACGAAGAGCCCTCGCAGGCTGAAGGCGGTTCAGGGAACCCTCTGCCAGGCACTTAAGTGTGAATTGCAGAGTAGTGATGTAGATGTATATGCAGAACACAATAAGTCACTGCAATTACTTCAATCACCCATACAAGTCTGACGCTTTCGACGCGGTGAAGAAGTTGTAAACGTCTAGTCATATCGCTGGCTTAGTTTTGGAGTATCCTTGCGGGCAGCCGCGTCTGTAGGGAGTCGAGCACGGGACACGAAACTGATATGTTGTGTAGTGTGTAGCTCTGCATGTAGAACCATTGTTAGTATTCAGGTTGAAGTGTTGCTACAAGTGCTATTATAGTAAAGTGATGACATATGGAAATGGTTCAGAGGAAAGTGCATCAAGAAGTAATTGAAAATGAACAGTGGCGTTAATAACGTATTTATGTATCCTCTCGTTGCGTGTCACATGGCATCGATCATCCGCGCCGTGTTCGGTCTCCAAGAATGAACAAATGTGAATCAGTAATACTACTTACCACAAAAGAGTGCACTCAAGTGCCAGTGATTTGTAGCGAGCGTGAGAACGTGCGTTCGATCATCGCGTTCCGCATCATCAACAATCAGCCGCGCCACGACGGTTACGCGTACGCTCGTACAAGTGAGAACTGAGAACTGAAAAATTAACTTTACGAACAGTGTTATATCATTACTAGTGACAAGGAGGACCATTACCAGATACCTTTATGCGTGACGAGCGTAAGAACTTTCGCTCGATCATTCGGCTTCCGCATCATCAACAATCACCCGCGTCGTGTCGGTTACGCGTACGCTCGTCTGAATTATATTTTGGACTGTTAATCATCAAGATTGATAATTGGGATATACATTTACGATTTAGAGTGTAAACAGTGCAACCTGTGGTTTCAATATCGTCTCAGAATATGGATGTCCATAGGCAGTGTTGTGTTTAAACGTTGAGTGGCTCCCCTAAACCTGCTTGCATTTTTTTCGATAGATAATTTCAGGCCAAGAGCCGCTGTGGAGCAGAACAATATGACCGCCGCGGGATTACCAGGTACGTGGTGTGTACAGGGCGCACGGTCAAGAAAAGCAACGGTCACGAAACGAGAAGTCAGTTCAAGGTGCCCCCACCCATTCGTACTCCCGGGCGTGTTACAAAGTAGTGATGCAGACTATACCAAGGCCTACCAGGACGACACTCTTAACAATGGCCAAGTCCGCTCCGTCGCTGGCGTGCATAGTGGAGAGGCGTCCGCGTTGTAGAGAGTGATGTCCTAGTGAAATCTTTCCGGGGCTGCTTGGTGTGTTGGAACTGGCTTTTGGGGTCAGAGCGCGAGCCTAGATAACCACCTCTTGGAGGGATGCCATACGTGTGACTGGCTCCAGTCGATTTCCGCAGTATTGAGAAGCAGTTCGGTCTGCGCGCATTGATTATAGTTCTGCGCATGTCTCGGCATGCTGACCAGGCCGCTGGATCCGTCCTGTGTTGGTCTCGCCGGTTTGAGTCGCCGCAGCCTCTGGTCTGTCAGAGTCCGGGCCGTGGTGCTGCCGCCCTGATATACGATGAACAGTAATACAACACTTTTTTTTCTCGGCCAATTTCGGTTGAAAAAATTCAAAATTTATTGTGGGACATTGCGGAATATTCTCGTTTCACCACCTGTAATTTCATGAAGTTCCGATAGGTAGCAGCACTATATGTACCCTTCAAAATAACGTCTGTAATGGAGGTGCGTTCCAGGCACAGAGCTCTCATTGAGTTTCTTTTGGCAAAAAACCAGAGAGTTGGACATATTGATAGTCGTTTGTAGAATGTCTACGGAGACCTGGCAATGAGCAAAATCACAGTGCGTCGCTGGGGGATGCGTCTGTCATCATCGCAACAAGGTCGAGCAACCCTGTCCGATCTCCCATGTGCCGGCTGGCCGCACAGACCTGCAACTCCTGCATAGTTGGAGTATACAGACACTCTCATTGGAGATGATAGATGTATCACAATCAAACAACTCGTTGCTCACCTGGACGTCTATGTTGCTAGTGCTAAAAATGTTATGTGATTAGGGCCTCCCGTGAGTAAACCGTTCGCCGGGTGCAAGTCTTTCGATTTGACGCCACTTCGACGACTTGGGCGTCGATGGGCATGAAATGATCATGATTAGGACAACATAACACCGAGTCCCTGAGCGGAGAAAATCTCCGACTCAGCCGAGAATCGAACCCGGGCCCTTAGGATTGACATACTATCACGCTGACCACTCAGCTACCGGTGGCGGACGTTGATAGTGCTGACACACTCATCCACCGAACTTCATTGGACTATTCTGCCCTATGCACCCTACAGCCCGTATCTCGTACCTTCTGAATTGCATCTGTTTGGCCCAATGAAGGCTGCACTCTGCCGGAAGCAGTACGTGGATGATGGGGAGGTCATTCATGCAGCATGATGCTGACTCTAATATCGATTAGTAGAGTGGTACTACGTGGGCATACAGGCTCCGACAGTAAGGTGGCATGAGGCCTTTGCACTGAACGGAAATTATGCTGAAAGAGGGTTTGCAGAAATGGAGCTGTTTATCTGACGTCCAATCATTGGCTTTCAGACCAAAGGTGGAAGCATTTCCGAAACGACTAAGTTTGTAAATTGTCAGTGTGCCACCATTTTTAAAGAACACCATACATGGCAAAATTGTGCTATCCAAAACCGATGCCATGTCAACTGTGGTATCCATGATCCATAGATGGCGGGGTGGACAACATCTACAATGACATGTACAAGCGAGTAGACATGCAGTAGTTGAGCAGTTGACCGCCCTGATGAGCCAGCAGGCTACCAACAGTGTCTCCTCAACGACCGTTCAGAATTTCGACGCCAATACTGCAGCTGGACGTCCACTGGCTGGCGACAGGTGGCCTTTTCGGATGACTCACGTTTCATGCTCCATCGGACAGTTGGCCGTTGGCGTGTGTGGCGTGAAATGTCCAGGCCAGAGGAGGAAGCATTATGGTCTGGGGAATGTTTTCGTGGCGTTCCCTGAGTGATCTCGTAATTCTGGAAGGCGCATTATGCATTTATCCTTGGTGTTCGTGTCCATCCCTACATGCAGTTTGTTTTCGCTTGGCACGATGGAACATCATGTTTTGAAGAGAACCAGGATGAGTTTACACACATACCCAACAACCGCAGTCCCTGGATTTAAACGCAGTCGTGAATCTGTGGGAACACTTCGATCGGGCTGTTTGCACCATGGATCCTCAACCGAAAAATCTAGCGTGGCTGACCATGGCACTAGAGTCGGCAGGGCTCCACATCCCTGTAAGTACCTTCCACAACCTCACTCTCTCCCCGCACATCTCGCAGCAGTCCGAGCTGGAAAAGGTGAGTACTTAGGCTTTTTACTGGTCACATTGCTGTGACTGGACAGCGTATTTCCCATGGTCAAAAGCGACTTTTTTTTACTACGTTTGGTGATTTGTACGTCTTTGTGAGCTGATGCAACATTCTAGAAACTTCACTGTAATGCATACACGCGAAAATTTGTCTTCAATAACATTTCTGATCCTTTAGATTCTATGAGATATTTTTCTTAGATGCTCGTGGGTCTTCCAGGTGGTGCTGTCCTCGTCCATGAAACTTTTCGATTCCAGAATTGGACAAAACGTTAGAATCACGAATATATGAACCGGAAGACTCACCAGCTCACGAAAGCCTTCATTGAAAGACATGTCCGCCCCTGGTAGCTGAGTGGTCAGCGCGACAGAATGTCATACCTAACGGCCCGGGTTAGATTCCCGGCTGGGTTGGAGATTTTCTCTGCTCAGGGACTGGGTGTTGTGTTGTCCTTATCATCATCATTTCATCCCCATCGGCCGGCCGCAGTGGCTGAGCGGTTCTAGGCGCTTCGGTCTGGAACCGCGCGACCGCTATGGCCGCAGGTTCGAATCCCGCCTTGGGCATGGATGTCTGTGATGTCCTTAGGTTAGTTAGGTTTAAGTAGTTCTAAGTTCTAGGGGACTGATGACCTCAGATGTTAGGTCCCATACTGCTCAGAGCCATTTGAACCATACCCATCGAGACGCTATTCGCCGCCGTGGTGTCAACTCGAAAGACTTGCACCGGGCGAGCGGTCTACCCGACGGGAGGCCCTAGCCACACGGAATTTCCATTGAAAGACATTTTTCTTTTGGATATTTGTGTGCTGTTGTGTGCCAGGTCGCCCATGCTAATCACCACTTATTCTGTTCCTTTGTGCCCGTCATAAGCAGAAACATACGGACTTGAATAAATCAGAAAGAGAAACATACTTAAACCAGACACAGAAACGTGTTATACCCATCGAAAACATTAATGTTCCAGACACATAGGCTGTCAACAGGACCAAGATATTGCACTCTCAGAAGAGGTAAAATTTTAACAGTATACGTAAGATTAATGGATCGTATAATACACTGAAGCGCCAAAGAAACTGGTATAGAAATGCGTATTCAAAAACAGAGATATGTAAGCAGGCAGAATACGGCCCTGCGGTCGGCAACGCCTATAAGACAACAAGTCTCTGGAGCAGTTTTTAGATCGAGTACTGCTGACACAATGGCACGTCATCCAGATTTAAGTGAGATTGAACGTAGTGTTATAGTCGGCGCACGAGACATGGGACACAGCATCTCCGAGGTAGTGATGAAGTGGGTTTTTTTCCGTACGATCTTTTGACGAGTGTATCGTGACTATCAGGAATTTGGTAAAACATCAAATCTTCGACATCGCTGCGGCCGGAAAGAGATCCTGCAAGAACGGGACCAACGACGACTGAACAGTCGTTCAACGTAACAGAAGTGCAACCCTTCCGCAAATTGCTGCAGATTTCAATGCTGGGCCATCAACAAGTGTCAGCGTGCGAACCATTTAACGAAACACCATCGATATGGATTTTCGGAGCCGAAGGCCCACTTGTGTATCCTTGATGACTGCACGACACAAAGCTTTACGCTTCACCTGGGCCCGTTAGAACCGATGTTGGATTGTTGGTGATTGGAAACATGTTGCTTGGTCGGACGAGTCTTGTTTCAAATTGTATCGAACGGATGGACGTGTACGGGTATGGAGACAACCTCGTAAATCCATGGACCCTGCATTTCAGTAGGGGACTGTTCAAGCTGGTGGAGGCTCTGTAATAGGGTGGGGCGTGTGTAATTGGGGTGATATGGGAACCCTGATCTGTCTGATCAACTGCATCCATTCTTGACCATTGTCTATTCCGACGGACTCGGGCAATTCCAGCAGGACAACATGACGCTCAACACGTCCAGAATTGCTACAGGAACACTTTTATGGGTTGAAACAATTCCGCTGGCCACCAAACTCCCCAGATATGAAAATTATTGAGAGTATCTGGGATGCCTTGCAACTGCTGTTGAGAAGAGATATCCACCCCCTCGTACTCTTACGGATTTATGGACAGCCCTGCTGGATTCATGGTGTCAATTCCCTCCAGAACTTCTTGAGACATTAGTCGAGTCGATACCAAGTCGCGTTGCGGCCCTGCAGTGTGCTCGCGGGGGTCCTACACGATATTAAATTGGAAATTTTTGGTATGGGATCAAAGTGCTGAGGCCATCGGTCCCTAGTCTTACGCAGTACTTAATCTTACTTAAAGTAATTTACGCTAAGGAAAACACACACACCCAAGCCCGAGGGAGGACTCGAACCTCCGACGGGGGGAGCCGCGCTTACCGTGAGGAGACGCCATAGACCGCACGGCTACCCCGCGCGGCTAAACGATATAAGGCAGGTGTACCAGTTGCTTTGGCTCTTCAGTATAATTATACGGTAATTTATTTAAAGAAACTATTGTAAAACTTTTGCTTTACTTAAACAGTTCGAGACCTTCAGTAAGTCGTTGAGTTTTCGTCTAGTACGTTGTCTTCATCTCTTTTTAATGCCAGTGTATTTCGTGTTCTTCAACAAATCCATTTCATGTCTTTGATGTCTTTGTACCGTGAATATAATCTACAAAGCTATTCACATGGTATCACTACACAGGGTACTCCTTAGTCATCGGTCTTATGGTGATAAATGTTTTGTCGATAGTCTTAAATGTACGTGACATGAGCAGAATTTACTTAAATCGTAGGTTGCTGCACTGCGGTGCTAGACACGCAACAGATTCTTATTCAGGCTGCAGTACCGTTCTTCCTGGAAGACCGCTTACTGCAAAGCTGCTCGCTCCTCAGTTTACAGAGAGATCATAAAAACGCTGCGCGTTTCCCGCAAGTGTGGCCAGTGCCAACTGGACTGCAGAGTAGAAAAAAAAGAAGAAAAAAAGGCTTGCAGAACGAATGCAACACAAGGCGTTCGCGCTGTATAGTAGTGAATCATGAAACCTGTGCGTTTCTAACGTTTATCCAATTCTGGAAGAAAAGTTTCGTGGACGAGGACCATACCATACCACTTGGAAGACTCACGAGCAACTAAGAAAAATATCTCACAGTATAGGATCAGAAATGATAGTGAAGACAAATTTTCGTGTGTCTGCGTTACAGTGAAGTTTCTAGAATGTTGCATCAGCTCACAAAAACGTACAAATCACCAAACGCAGCAAAAAAGGCCATTTTGACAACGGGTTATACAGGGTGATCAAAAAGTCAGTATAAATTTGAAAACTTAATAAACAACGGAATAATGTAGATAGAGCGGTAAAAATTGACACACATGCTTTG
The DNA here is from genome assembly GCF_021461395.2 of Schistocerca americana. Lineage (NCBI taxonomy): Eukaryota > Metazoa > Arthropoda > Insecta > Orthoptera > Acrididae > Schistocerca > Schistocerca americana. Next base: position 185,967,776 of record NC_060126.1, read on the forward strand.
AATGAAATGGGGTTTTATTAGAACAAAAAAAAAAAAAAAAAAAAACAAAGTTCACAAAATATCCGACAGATGGCGCTGGACAGCAAAACTGCTACCGTGACGGGTGAGAGGTACACCGATATATTACAGAACCGCATCATCCCCTGCCCGGCTGATAAACACTTGGTGGAATGTACGATATTTATGCGGGATGGCGCTCCACCCCATATTGCTAGATGCGTGAAAGATCTCTTGCGCGCGTTGTTTGGTGATGATAGTGTGCTCAGCCGTCACTTTCGTCATGCTTGGCCTCCCAGGTCCCCAGACCTCAGTCCGTGCGATTATTGGCTTTGGGGTTACCTGAAGTGGCAAGTGTATCGTGATCGACCGACATCTCCAGGGATGCTGAAGGACAACATCCGACACCAATGCCTCACCATAACTCCGGACATGCTTTACAGTGCTTTGCACAACATTATTCCTCGACTACAGCGATTGTTGAGGAATGATGGTGGACATACTGAGCATTTCCTGTAAAGAACATCATATTTGCTTTGTCTTACTTTGTTATGCTAATTATTGCTATTCTTATCAGATGAAGCGCCATCTGTCGGACATTTTTTGAACGTTTGTATTTTTTGGTTCTAATAAAGCCCCATGTCATTCCAAGCATGTGTGTCAATTTGTACCTCTCTATCTACATTATTCCGTGATTTATTCAGCTTTCAAATTTATACTGACTTTTTGATCACCCGGTACACTGTCGTGTCACAGTAATGTGACCACCAGTCAAAAGTATGGGGAGCAAAAAAGAGGCCTCGTTTGACAGTAGCCTTTGAACAGGGGTGGTAAAAAGAATCTAACCGACAGGAAAAAGAGATTACACTCACGTATCAATAATGATATTCTAATTCAAACCCATCAGGCATTCCACATGTAAGTGATCGTAAGTCAATCTCAACCAGTTTCCAGTTTCGAATGTAGCACTGGCCTAGGGCAGAGATACGGGACTCGATCTTGGCTTTGTAGCCTCTTTTTCTGACGGACCGCGCCAAAGTTCCTTTCAACGCTTCACTGCGCTGCTTTGCAGATGTGCAGACCCTAGGTTCAACTCTCTTTTCATCGATGTCCTTGACATTTAACACTGCAAACTGCCTTGCTTACGGGCAATGTTGCTTTTTGGGGGTAACAGAAAAGAATCTGCCACTAGAATGCGCTATTGAGAGTGAGCTCATGACGCGACAGTGTCTGTTGTCTATGGCTCTAAACACTAAGGGACTTAACATCTGAGGTCATCAGTCCCCTAGACTTTGAACTACTTAAGCCTAAGGACATCACACACATCCATGCCCGAGGCAGGATTCGAGCCTGCGACCGTAGCAGCACCGCTGTTCCGGACTGAAGCGCCTAGAACCGCTCGGCCACAACGGCCGGCGTGTTGGTCTGTACAGCAATGTCAGTGTGGCACATATTGCTCTCTTATGGTGATTGTTAGTAGTTACGCACAAGAATGAAAAAAATGTGTAGTGCTTCTTTAACCTTTGGAGAGTGTACTGTTCAGTTCATCTTCTACTTCTGGTCATAAGTATGCGAGTACTGCAGGAATCAATATCGTTTGCATATGTACAGTACATTCGAACGATAACAAATTAGTGTTTACTTTATTCGTCTAGATTCCAATGCTAGTTTGAGTGTTATAATGGAGTCATTCTGATATTTTAAAAATGAACGACGAAAGTGGTTACTTATCAAGAATACATGGCCCTAGAATGTCCGTCTGACAGTGAAGATACTTTAGATTTTGACGATTCGGATGGAGATCTTACGGTAATTGTAAATGATCTGGAATCTGCAGACTACTAGAGGAACTACTCGCAAGAGTTCAAATAATTTTTTGGAGGGTGATAATAATCAAGTTGTTGCTGATGTACCGCAAATACAAGCTTCTGAAAAATACCCTAAGATGCTGAAAATCGTATCGTTTGGAGAAAACCAAAGTGCTTGATTTGTAAATGCTCTGTTTGGTTTGAAAGGAAATATCGCGCTGTCCCAATCAATGTTAGAGTTGCCTATATTGTACCACTTTTTTGAATGTTTTTTCACTGACGAATTGGTGGAAAAAATTGTACATGAAACTTCTCCTTACAACACACAGAAAAATAAAAACAAAACATCTTTTTACTACACTGGCGCGCCAAAGAAACTGGTACAGGGATGCGTATTCACATAAAGAGATATGTAAACAGGCAGAATGCGGCGCTGCGGTCGGCGACGCCTGTATTGGACAACAAGCGTCTGGCGCAGTTCTTAGATCGGCTACTGCTGCTACAATGCCAGTTATCAAGAGTTAAGTGAATCTGAACGTGGTGTTACAGTCGGTGCAAGAGCGACGGGAGACATCATCTCCGAGGTAGCGATGAAGTGCGGATTTTCCCAAACGCCCATTTCACAAGTGTACCGTGAATGTCAGGAATCCGGTAAAACATCAAATCTCCAACATCGCTGCGGCCGGAAAAAGACCCTGCAACAACGGGGCCAACGAAGACAGAAGAGCAAATTGCTGCAGATTTCAATGCTGCGCCATCAATAAGTGACAGTGTGCGAACCATTCAACGAAACATCATCGATAAGGCTTTCGGAGCCGAAGACCCACTCGTGTACCCTTGATGACTGCACGACACAAAGCTTTACGCCTCGCCTGGGTCCGTCAACACTGACATTGGACTGTTGATGATTGCAAACATGTTGCCTGGTCGGACGAGACCGTTTCAGATTGTATTGAGTGGATGGATCTGTGCAGGTATGGAGACAACCTCATGAATCCATGGACCCTGTATGGCAGCAGGGGACTGTTCATGCTGGTGGAGGGCCTGAAAGGGTGTGGGGCGTGTGCAGTTGGAGTAATATGACACCCCTTGATATTTCTAGATTCGCCTCTGACAGGTGACATGTACGTAAGCATCCATCCATTCATGTCCATTATGCATTCCGAAGAACTTGGACAATTCCAGCAGGTCAATGCGACACCCCACACGTCCAGAATTGCTACAGAGTGGCTCAAGAAACACTCTTCTTGGTTTAAACGCGTCCAGTGGTCACCAGATTCCCCAGACATGCGCATTATTGAGCATATCTGGGATGCCTTGCAACGTGCTGTTCAGAAGAGATCTCCAGCCCCCTCGTACTCTTACGGATTTGTGGACAGATCTGCAGGATTCATGGAGTCAGTTCCCTCCAGCACTACTTGAGCAGTTAGTCGAGTCCACGCCACGTCGTGTTGCGGCACTTCTACGTGCTCGTGGAGGCCCTACACGATTTTACGCTGGTGTACCAGTTTCTTTGGCCCTTCAGTGTATGTTCATGACATTCACAAAATTATAGGCATATGCATTATTAGCTCTTTCTCTCCTCTTACCGCTGCTCGCCATGTTTGGAAAGATGTTACTGTGCCTCTGTCATATGTGCGAAGTGCAAAGTAAACTTAAGTTCCATAAAGACAAAAACTGATTTCTAGGTTTGCATAGCATCTACAAACAGATGCCATTCACCCGCTTTCGATTAAGTCATTGATTCTATCATAGCTGTTGTTCATTTAGTGTTTAAAACTATGTTTTTATACTTAACATATGTTTATTAATGCTGCAAATTTCACACAGTTTTGCATAAGTTTCACAGAGGTTTGCATAAATGTAAAATGTAAAAAATATATATATTTCTTTCAAAGTTAAGAAAGTATTTTTTTTCAACATTTTAGCTGACATCCTTGAACGATTACGATAACAAAATTTTTAGTGTTCTAAAAAGAAGCGTGAAATGAAGCATTAAATGTGTTAAGGAAGCTTCTGTAAATGTAAATCATGATGAGAAGACGGCATTAGTGCCCCTTCTCCAAAATATAAGTCCAGCATCTTAGCTAGAGCACAATCCTGGACGATATACTGAAACAGTTAGCAGAGTTCCGAGTTTACACATGTAGAGCAATCCTAATAGCCACATTTCATGCTAGATGCACACAAAATTTATCATAAGTAACCAAATGGCAAACACAAATTAGGGTCATGTTCAGTAATAACATCATTAGATAGGCAATCATATTAGGTAGATTTAGCCGTTACTGTCAGAATGACATCCTCACCTCCAGACGACCTTTTTTATTTTGTTCTTTTCGCACTGGTACAGACGCCGAATTAGTGAAACTGCAACAACTATGTGGCTGCAAAACCTGTATGAGAGCATAGTCATACATTTTTTTAATTATCAAATAAAAAATTAAAGTTACATAATTATTTTTTTAACAATGTCTGAAGCAACAGTCATTGATGATGGTCTTGCAGCAGTACTAAATTGATGTTCTGACAGTAGTTGCATTACGTACGAAGATATTACCTGTTAGCGGCACATGAAAATTTGTGCCGGACCAAGATTCGAATCCAGATTTCCCACTTGTCACGAAAGGTCGCCTTAACCACTTCCGCTATCTGAACACGCTCGCAGCACTGACCCAAACTACCGTATGTCATACAATCTATGACACCACTGCTCGCAACTTTACTTGAATTCCCGCCATAAGATTTAAGTGAGACAAAGGTTTTAAACACTAGTATTTCGAGCGCAGTTTTGCCAGTCAGGACTTGTAATATTTACTGATGAGAGTCTTACACCAATAGGTAATATCTTCATATCAAGTGCAGCTAATGTCAGAAATATTCCGCAATTGCGAATGAATATCATAAATTTAGAACAGCTGCAACCTTTTCTCCAATGTCTGTTTCTTCAGACATTGATAAAAACAAGTATTACAAGCCTCAGCGGACAAAATTACGATCGTAATACTAATGGTGAATACGTTTGTCTCCTTGAAACGCTGTGGCGCGATGGGGTTGTAGACAGTATGACGTGTGGAAATTCGGGTCGGCACTAGAAGGTGCTTTGACAGCTGAAGTGGCTAAGGCGACCACTCGTGACAAGCAGGAAGTCCAGGCTCGAGTCCCGGTTAGGCATAAATTTTCATGTGTCATCAATAGGTAACATCTTCATACATAATGCAGCTAATGTGAGTCCAAATTGTGAATCAATTTCGCAAATTATTATTTTTTAAGTGCAGGTACAGGTCTGCAGTGCTGGAACATTTAAATCACCACTATAACAAGTCGCAAGAGGAGCCAAGACAAAATGGCGCAGTACATTAATGGAGTGGAGAATCGTGCCGTAACTAGGTTTCTACATCTGGGACGAGACAACGTTGCAACAGTCCGTGCTTAGGTGGTTAAAGCATATACCAACAGTGTACCATCATATGACAGCTCTTAGATGCCACAGGTGCTTCCATTGTGGCTAAACAATTATGAACGACGAAGAAGAAGTCTCAAACCACTTTGCAGTGTATAATCAGGAATTTCAAGAGGAACTAGTGTTCGAAGACCAACATATCAAATTGACCCGATAGTGGAAGAATAGAAAATCAGTCATGCCTTAATTTTCAACATTTTTTGCGACATTTTGTACATCACACAGTTCTTTACCTGCCTAATTACCACAGACGAGTGAAAGGTGTATAGCTGCAACCATGAGACGACGGACGAAAGGGTATACTAGAAACGTGTATTCGCCATTGTTGAAAAACGCGACGACCGAACCATTATCGAGCAAAGTGATACCCAATATTTTTTGGGACTGCCATTGTGTGGCATAACAGATTAGGTTCATAAGGGGCAAACCTTAATAAGATCATACCATCGACATCGCTGGACAAGGTTCCGGGGTGCTGTCAAGACGAAGTGTCACATAAATCTGCCGAAGGGGGTGCCTTCGCTCCACGATAACGCCTCTGCTTATTCTGCACAAGACGGCCACACATGCTGCTTCTTTGGGCTATCATATATTGGCTCATGCTCTCCCTCCCGATGTTCGCCTTTCTGTTATTTTCACGTGGGTTCCTGTGGCCTCTTCGTATTTCCTTGGATGAAGAAACCCTTGCATTCAAGGTACCTTCAGAATGATGAGGTGTTTTTAGAGGTGGAAATACATGACCACCACCTATTTTCAACGTCAACGTGCAATAACCACACAGAGCCAGCAGTGGCACCGTTAGCAGTGGAGAGTATATGAAGTGGGTCGGGCGAGGGGGAAGGGGGGGGGGAGCTGGCGGTAGGGGCAGATTTATCTGATGTCCAAAAAGGCATGATCATTGGCTTCGGGACAACAGTGGAAGCATTTGATTCGCTAAAGAGGTCATCTGTCGCCGCGCAGTTAATGTACAATTGCGGTACCGGGATGCAAAACCAACCTGCGTCGCTAATGAACAGCAGCCAGCACGGGTGTATGAACCTGGCACATGCTGCAGAGGCCCATTACGCAGCAAAGTTCGCTGATCGATCGCTGAGGAGACGCTGACGTTTGGATCATCCAGGCGCTCAGTTGCTCAACAATTGCACGTCTGTGGTGCACCACAACTACCTCTGCGCTGGTTTGGGATAGCACCATTTTGCCATGCCTGGTATAGTTTAACAATGGTGGCACACGAAGTTAGGTGTTTCGGAAACGCTTCCACCTGTGGCCTGAAAGCCAATGACCAAACCCTTTTGCACGTCAGGTAAATAGCCCAGTTTCGGCACTACAACAACTGCACTGTTTATAGCGTCTTTTTTTCTATTTTTTCTTTATTGGGTTTCGATTCCCGCCCCCCCCCCCCAGAGGGGGGGGGGCGGTTTCTGTTCGCATGAGATAAAAAAACACAACTACTGACAGTATGGTGGCTTTTCGCAACACTAACAGGGGACGCACAACACTGAACACTCACTTAAAACAGCACTATACAGGTGACACAGCGGCAGGTGGGGGAGCCAAGGACCCAGACAGATGAAGGGGGAAAGGGGGGGGGGAGGAAAGGAAAGGAAAAAAGCGGGGAGCCAATGGAGGGAGGGAACATAGAAAAGGGGGAGGGGCTGGCCAGACACGAGAAGGAGTGGGAAAGGCAGTGGAGTTGAGAGCAAAAAGGACTCGGGGGAGAGAAGGGAGGCAGAGGGTAGGTGGGGAAAAAACAGGATGGAAGGGGTGGGAGAGGGAGCCTGGGAAAAGGACAGAGGAAGGGAGGGGGAGGTGAGGATCAGAGTTGATAGGAGGGATAACTGGAGGGAGGGAGGACATCATCCAGGAGGGAGAGTCAATGGAAGCCACCTTGGGAAAGGAGATGATGGGTGTAGAGGTGGAGGGTAGGGGAGACACAACAGTGAAGGCATGGCAGAGGGCAGGGGTGGGAGAGGAGAGGAGCAATCAGGGGATGAGGGGGATCAAGGCAGCGGGAGGTGTAGAGGATGCGGATATGTTCGAGGAAAAGGAGCAGATGATGGAAAGGAATCAGGTCGTAGAGGATCCGCGTATACAGAAGTCGAGGCAGAGTGCATGGTGATCAAGGATTCAGAGGGACATACAATTTGGGGGGGGGGGCGGATATCCAAGTGGGACTGGCATAACGGAGGATGGGATTACGGATTTGTAGGTGTGGAGGATGGTAGAGGGGTTCAACCCCCATGTCCGGTCAGAGAAGAGTTGAGGAGTCAGAGGTGGTTGTGGGCTTTGGATTGGATAGATCGGAGATGAGGGATCCAGGTGAAGTGACGGTCAATGGTGAGGCCAAGGTAGGTGAGGGTGGGGGAGAGGTGGGCAGGACGGATGCAGATGGTAAGGGAGAAATCAAGGAGCTGGAAGGAGCGAGTGGTACGACCTACAATACTCACCTGGGTCTTGGAAGGAGCCACTGGTTACACCATGCGGCAAAAAGGTCAAGGTGATTCTGGAGATGGCGTTGGGTCTGTTGAAGGGTAGGGGCGAGATCAAGGAAGGCGGTGTCATCGGCATACTGCAGAGGGTGTACTGGAGGGGTTGGGGGGGGGGGTTGGGGCATATCTGCCGTGTACAGGACGCAGAGGAGAGGGGAGAGGAGAGGACAGAGCCCTGGGGCACACCCACAGAGGGGTAGAAGATGCGGGAATCACCATTATGGATGGTAACATAGGAGGGGCGGCAGGAGAGGAAGGAGGCAATCAGATGGACATAGTTGACAGGAAGGGCATAGGTCTGGATTTACAGTGTCCATCCCACTTGCTTTATATACCCCCCACTGCTAGTGCTACAACCTGCCATTTGTTTTGATTAAGGGTTCCTGTACGAAAAGGACTCCCTTGGTTGACATTATGTGTGTAGCATGTTATCCATGGAATCAATTGAAACTTTTCAAAGCTTCTGTCTGGAATCATGGCTAGGGGGTAGCACTATACACACGAAATTTTATCTCGAGAGAGAGGACAGCACCAATCAGAGTGACTGCTTTTCGTCTCAGTAACGAATAACACACAACAGCAGTGCTGACTGACAAATGGATGAATCCTGAAACAATTTTCCAAAGCTGCTTGACATTTGTGGATCCTGAGGGGTTACCAAGGATTATTAAGACTTCAGAAGTCTTGCGGGACAAGTAGAGAAGATGGCAGCATTTCGAATTTTTTTACTCCAAACGGGAAAGTTTGATCGAAAGGGTCCAACGTAGTTACTGCCAAAACGAGGTAGCGAGAAGTTGCTGTTACAGTCTCCCTCAGGGAGAAAGAATATGGAAGGAGCAACTGCAAGACAAGAATTTCGATTAGGCAGCGAGAGCGCTATTCTGTTGACAGCCTTTCCGCGATATGACGATGACAGTGGTATGTGTAGCAAGTTGGAAAGGAATTTTGGTCTAGTGACTGGACTTGACTGGGTTTAAAGCGGCAATAAACTGTTTCGTTTCGTAGAAAAAAGTGTCAGAACGTGTATGACTTGACCCTCTTACTTTTAACTGTGATAGAGAGATTTTCCTGTAGAGGTCTATGAACGTCCATTGGAGCCAGAAAGTTACTGAGTGAGGAATGCCGTCACAAAGTAGCACCCAGTCCGGTGGTTGGATCAAGAGTATTCTTTGTGCAAGTGGACACAGCTCGATTCTTTGGGGTAGGGCTCTGTAGCCTGTCACGGCAAAGCTGACCACCCTAACTGAAGTAGTGTACCGAGTGCAGTAGAACAAGAAGCTGATATGGGTCTTCGAATGAAAGGATTACATGTCAACGGTTGGATGACGTAATGAAGTCGCTTGGGTCACAGAGTGCCTGGGCTGATCGCAGTGAACGATGTAATTATGTTGAAAGCAGTTTACGAAGGACACAAAAGACTCAGTTTAACTCTGAATGTCAATAAAACTCTGTCACGATGATACAAAAATAATATCCAATAGAGATATACAATAACAATCAATGATCACACTGTGACCCAATTATCCACAAATGAGTGTGAAGATGTCCAAAGATAAATGAAAAGGTTCAGTAATGATACTGACCTTGCTGTCAGCCAAGTAATGACTCTCTCTGATACAGACGAAATGGAGCTGTAGTTCAGTTATCTGTCAACAAAAATGAATGTGTTGGCTGCACCTAGTAATAAAGATGAGCAACTTCAAATTGCTGGGCATATAACGTTAGTTTTATATCCTACTCCGCATAGGTATAACAATGTTTATGATCACTCACACTCACACAGTGATGCACAAACCGATGGAACAAACAGGCTGTTCTTGTGTCCAACGATGGTGGATTTCACAAAGTGAACTGCTACCCAGAATCAAAGTCCAGAAAGTTGTGAAACTCATATTAAGCACATGCAGAGAGCTCATGGAGCCACCCGAAATGGAATACGTAAGCACAAAGAAGGTTAATCACTCTACTGTCAAAGACACATATGGAGGGCTTCAGAGAATACTGAGAAGTGCTGGAAAAGTGCAGGGCCGAGGAATTAATAGGCACTCTCACGTCAGTGGACTGTCCCATGTTACCTGCCTGCACCTGCAGAGGCATCTTCCGCAAGAGAAAGTTGCAGTTGGCTGTTTATAACCTTCCTTCACGTTGACACTTGCACTGGGTGTGGAATCTGAATCACTGCCGGATACTAAAGTTAGTATTTCCAACCCCAGGCAGAGAGACTTGATCAGTATTTCATTTCCATGTTAACACTGAGTTCTGTGTAATCTGTAAGAAATACGAGGGTTGTCCAGAAAGTAAGTTCCGATCAGTCGCGAAATGGAAACCACAGCGAAAATCAGAAAAGTTTCATCTGCAACGGTTAGGTACACCTTCCACGTACTTCTCTACTTCGCTCCAACTTCGAGTTTTGTCGTAGTGTTGTATCAACTTTCCAATATCCTCGTCACAGAAAGCAGCCGCCTGTACTTTCGGCCAGTTATCTGCACCGGTCTGCAGCTCGTTGTCTGTGGAAAAATTTTGTCTTCATAGCCATCGGTTCTTGTGAGGAGATATGAGACTCAGGGGGAGCCAATTACGGACTGTATTGTGGGTGATCAAACACATCTAATCGGAAACGCTGTAGGAGCGTCTTCACTGCCCCTGCAGTATGCGGCCGAGAATTGTCATGGAGAAGGAACTGCTCGACAGTTGTGTATGTGGGCTGCATGACACAGGCGAAATCTCTAACCAGGCGCTCATACTTGGCGGGAGACACTATTCCCTGCGCATTTTTCCGTGTTCACTGTTCATTCAAAACTGAAAAGAGCGTCGCGACACGATCGACGGGCATGCTAGAGACACTGGCCAACACACCTGTGCAAAGCTATACCGGATTTTCCCAGTGGTTTCCATTTTGCGACCGATGGGAACTTACTTCTTAGACAACCCTCCTAGCATGATTTATCAAGAAGGTTGAACTACCGTCAGCACAGGATGAGAGACAGAATAAAAGTGTAATGCATAAAGTAAGTTATACATCTCATACTGTAGCACATCCGCCCATCAACCAAAGTCATTCGTTCTATTTATTCGAGGAAAATAACTGATCAGAGAACCGTGAGACAGACGTCACATTGTAAGCGGAAAGAGCTGTACAATATAAAACTATTAGCAGAGCACACCACATGGTTCTTAAACTGTTCTTATGTTCCACCTATCATATACTACAGGGCAATTAGAATGCTGTCATTTATAAACACTGAATTCAGGAATGATGGAGGCAGAGTGCAATTTGTGCCAGGTACCTCCAATATACCAGTGATTAGAATAGCCATGGTACCAGCCAGCTACTTGGCATTCCTTGACAAAAGTCACTGGTCAAATTAGGTGCTAGTCAGGTTATACTGTCCTTCAAATGGAAGTAGTTTGGAAAGAAAGCAGGTCCACAAGGACAGCCTAGACATTTGTGCTGTGGCAGCAGAGACAGAGTGCCAAAGAAGGCCTTAAAATGGTAGAGTACGCACCTGATCCAGAGCCTCCATGACCCTCTGATGGCGGCAGTGAGCACGGGCACCAGGAGGGCAGTCGTGACCTGAGCAGCCGAAGCACGCTGCGCTTGCAGCAAAACAGGTAGAATAGGAAGACAGCCCGCAGTAGGTTCACCAGGTCCGTCAGGTACCAGTAGTAGGCAGGTCCGCCCACAGCCCACGACACGATCTCCATCACCCACGTCAGTCCCATCAGTCCAAACAGCTTGGTGTACAGCACTAGCCTGTGGTGAAAAGTGCACAGTGTGGGACAGGTGACACAATATGGTGCAAGAAGGGTCTTGTAACTGACTTGTGTGATCACTATGGTCGCAGGTTCGAATCATGCCTCGGGCATGGATGTGTGTGACGTCCTTAGGTTAGTTAGGTTTAATTAGTTCTAAGTTCTAGGGGACTGATGACCTTAGAAGTTAAGTCCCATAGTGCTCAGAGCCATTTGAACCGTTTTGACAGCCACGTGGACCAGCTTTCTGGTGTGCCTCTCCTCCAGCTCAACATTTCAGCCTGTTGGCACATTCGTTTATCACCTGATCTAACCAGTAATGCAACCTGACACCAAATTCAGTCCCTAGTCCACCAACCAGAGTTGATCAGCATATCCCTCCACTGATCAGTGGCATGTACCTTATCTAGCGAACCTGTTGGCATATTTCCTCCCTGGCGCATCAATCGGATGTAAGCAGACTAACAGAAAATACTGTCCCTATATCATCAGATTAGCCCATAAAGTCCAATAGCACATCCAAACCATAGATTAGTTTTATGCTTCTTCACCATCCAAAAGCGATTTCAGCCTACAGACACATTCCCTCCATAGCTCGTATGTGCAATACATGCAGCCTGACAACAAATTACGTCCTTATGAGTAACCCAATACATGCAGCCTGACAGAAAGTTCTGTACCTACACCACCTGCTTAGTGCCTGGGAACTGTCAGCAAACCTCTACCATTGATCAGTGGCAAGTTCCTTCTGTATAACAACGTCATCTCAGACCGCAGCCCAAACTAATCCACAAGCTACAAGGAGACTGTCAGGAACTCCTGTTTCTAGACAACCTTTTCAGCAGGTGTATCACATGAGCATATCCTCTCTGCAGGTCAATTGTATGTGGCATCATAAGTAACTCAGCACCTAAAGATTACATCATTTCCCTATTCCCTTTCCCATACTTCATTTTTTCGTCAAAGACTTTAGTTTATACCAGGAGCTAACCTGGGAAACAATAAAGTCAAAAAGGGACACAGCATAATATCAAAAAGTCGACTAGAAAAAGTGTAAGGAATAAAATAAAAATGTTAGCATGTTCACTTCCCAAACAGTTTCAAATCCATTTTTTGACACTGTGTGTCATTTCTAACATCGTTGTATCCCAATGTAGCTCTTGCTGTTGAACCAAGTGTGCTGGAAAATGGTCTTTGAATGAAACGAGTCGCATATTAAAGAATAATTTTAACAGCAGCTTCCAGTGCTACTAGAGCTCATTGCTGAAGTTTATCATCGCTGTAGAGTACAATCAAAAGGGAATAATCCAAGGCGCTCGTAGGCATGTCGCCTTTGTAGCTGATCATCCTGTAATCTCTGCAGCTCAAAAGGTTCTTATTTGTCTAGCTATCCAGCTTGCTATCATGCTATATCTTAAATACATCATATTCTCAGACCATTGGCTTGCCCTCTCCCAGAGCACATCAACTCTATACATTAAGCTTGTCACTCTGTCCTCTTCCAGACTGCCAGCTCTCCATCATATCACTTCAGCTCTTCCTTTTATACCCCTCCCCCACTTCCACAAGATCTCCCATTCCCAGTTCCCTACTGTATGCCTTTCATATCTCTTCAGTTTTTTAACACGAAGAATGTTCTGGTCCCAAGCACACATCTTCAGTAGATCAGTTTGCGTCTCTCCTACACTTTCTCAATAACTTATAAGAACTTATGCGGCATAATGCTCAGGCAGGCCATCGCAAACAGCCAATGGGTATGCCAGCCCGCCACCTACGTAATGACGCAGACAGATAGAGCATTTTCCGGCGAAAGATTCCGAGTTCGAGTCTCGGTGCGGCTCACAGTTTTAATCTGCCGGGAAGTTTCATATAGGCGCACACTCCGCTGCAGAGTGAAAATTTCATTCTTGAAACTACAATAGTGATGGCATAGTGTTCTGCAATATGTCATTCTACCAGTAATGGTGGCTGTGATTGGTTCTACAATGGGGTATTCTACTATTAAGTGGATGCGACTAGTTTTGCAATGTGGCATTCTACCGTTAATCGAGATTTCCCGAATGTGGAAAATCATTCATGCCAGAACGATCTTTCTTGAAACAAAAAAATTGTTTCCTGACGTGAGTTTCCCAGAGGCACTTGTCCCCCACACAATACAAATGCCTCAATCTGCCTCTGGTGCCTTCGCCTCTCTCTTAAACTCAAAGCAAGCAATATGTCGCAAATGTTAGATACTTTTCCACTTGCAATTGTATCTGACAACACTTAAACGATATTCATAAGTTTCAACTATCCAAAACCCCATATGTAAATGCAAGACAAATACCAGAATTTCAAATAAGAATGTGACAGCGGTTAAATAAACTTGTATCAACCTATCTTTTGTGTTAATGAACATGTTTACTCAGTTTATCGATGTTACTTTGTGTGGAAAATCAAACCAATAAACAATTTTATGCTCACTAATAAGAGAGCAGAGACGTGCCGAAGATGCACTGTGCTACGTTTTCCTAGTCGGGTGGCATATGATGTTGGGTGGCCGGAGGTGTGTGGCTCGTGGCTGCTGTAGGGCGAGGAAACACTACAGTGTACACTGCTCTGATTTCGACATGGATGTAAACTATTTTGTGGAATTGTTTTCGGCAGTGTTTGCTATTATTGGTGGTGTTAGAAAGTGAAGCGAATTATCTTTGGGATTCTATGAGACTGATACCATTAGCAGACATCAGAAACGTGGTTTATAACTTGAATTCTCGCCTTTGTGCTTGCACTCCGCCAGGTTTATCACTAGATCGTGACTAGATACACTCCTGTAACAGCTCGAGCGGAAAACAACGCTTCCTCCAGAAATTCTGCATTGGAGCCTTAAGTGAAAGACTCGGAGGTAGTCTTCTGCAGCAGCGAGCTGGAGCAAGGTTTCATGTCTGACACAGTACGTTTGTCATGTTTATATATAACTGTTGTAGTAATTTGAACAAGAACTTATCAATAATTTGAGCAATGCTACTACCATAATGGCGTAGTTAAGCACATATTAAACTCATTACGTTTTACAGATCACTGATATCCTTGGGCTATTTGACACTGTCCAGTGTACAGTAAATAGCAGTTCATAGATCTGTTGACAACAACTGTCACTGCCAAGCTGATTGAACCTATCTGTATGCAGCAAGTTTAAACATTATTGTTGTGTCATTGTATAATAAGTTGCATGATGTAGATATGGAGTGTTGTCTCTCTCTCTTTTTATTTGTGTGACCATTAATTTATAAACACACGTTTATAGGTACATAATATTATATGACTGATGTGGTATGTGTTGTACATTGGCTTCAGAGTAACCACTTGGAAATGGCACATCTGCCAAATCAGGTGATTATGTGAAAATAAATGACTGCGTACATAATGTAGCCACGGTGGAAGATAAAATCGCTGTTTAGTATTGGAAAGAGTTTAATGGGTTTTGAAGTATGACCTGATTAGTTACCATTACCAAGAAAATGTTATCATTTAAAGAAATTAATATTTCTCTGGCTCTAATTAAAATTCGAAACATATTTTTATATGCTTAGAAACACTATAGTTATCTATACTATACTTTACTCTCAGCATTTTTTATATTTGTAGGAAGTAGAAGCTTTCAAACTATTTTCTATTGTCACTAAAAGCATATCACTGTTTTGGCTGTCTGCAGACAGTCCTTGACGCAAAATATCAGTGCTTTGGAGTTTCAGTAACAAATACCAACTAATTTAAATCGCGCTATATTCTGTGTACAAGTCAGAGTGTTTTTCCGGAACCCCCATCTCTCCTTACACTGTTGTGGTGTGCAACACAGAAGGGGAGGGAATGCGGTGACCTGTTGCCGTGGGGATGTGCTGAAGGGCCAGGAGAGGTCTTGTACTGAAGGCACAGAGACAGATATCTCAGACAGAGTCACCTCCTCCATAGCAATCAACATGGATTCTCGAAACATCGCCCATGGAGAACCCAACTTTCACTTTCTCAGATAACATCTTGAAAGCCACGAGTCAAAGCAATCACGTGTATGCGGTATTTATCTCCTTCTGGAAAGCATCTAACGCACTACCACACCAATAGTTATTAACAAAAGTGCGATCATGTGGAATGTTGTTGTTGTTGTTGTTGTGGTCTTCAGTCCTGAGACTGGTTTGATGCAGCTCTCCATGCTACTCTATCCTGTGCAAACTTTTTCATCTCCCAGTACCTACTGCAACCTACATCCTTCTGAATCTGCTTAGTGTATTCATCTCTTGGTCTCCCTCTACGATTTTTACCCTCCACGCTGCCCACCAATACTAAATTGGTGATCCCTTGATGCCTCAGAACATGTCCTACCAACCGATCCCTTCTTCTGGTCAAGTTGTGCCACAAACTTCTCTTCTCCCCAATCCTATTCAATACTTCCTCATTAGTTACGTGATCTACCCATCTAATCTTCAGCATTCTTCTGGAGCACCACATTTCGAAAGCTTCTATTCTCTTCTTGTCCAAACTATTTATCGTCAATGTTTCACTTCCATACATGGCTACACTCCATACGAATACTTTCAGAAATGACTTCCTGACACTTAAATCAATACTGGATGTTAACAAATTTCTCTTCTTCAGAAACGCTTTCCTTGCCATTGCCAGCCTACATTTTATATCCTCTCTACTTCGACCATCATCAGTTATTTTGCTCCCCAGATAGCAAAACTCCTTTACTACTTTAAGTGCCTCATTTCCTAATCTAATTCCCTCAGCATCACCCGACTTAATTAGACTACATTCCATTATCCTTGTTTTGCTTTTGTTGATGTTCATCTTATATCCTCCTTTCAAGACACTGTCCACTCCATTCAACTGCTCTTCCAAGTCCTTTGCTGTCTCTGACAGAATTACAATGTCATCGGCGAACCTCAAAGTTTTTATTTCTTCTCCATGAATTTTAATACCTACTCCGAATTTTTCTTTTGTTTCCTTTACTGCTTGCTCAATATACAGATTGAACAACATCGGGGAGAGGCTACAACCCTGTCTTACTCCCTTCCCAACCACTGCTTCCCTTTCATGCCCCTCGACACTTACAACTGCCATCTGGTTTCTGTACAAATTGTAAATAGCCTTTCGCTCCCTGTATTTTACCCCTGCCACCTTTAGAATTTGAAAGAGAGTATTCCAGTCAACATTGTCAAAAGCTTTCTCTAAGTCTACAAATGCTAGAAACGTAGGTTTGCCTTTCCTTAATCTTTCTTCTAAGATAAGTCGTAAGGTCAGTATTGCCTCACATGTTCCAGTGTTTCTACGGAATCCAAACTGATCTTCCCCGAGGTTGGCCTCTACCAGTTTTTCCATTCGTCTGTAAAGAATTCGTGCTAGTATTTTGCAGCTGTGACTTATTAAGCTGATAGTTCGGTAATTTTCACATCTGTCAACACCTGCTTTCTTTGGGATTGGAATTATTATATTCTTCTTGAAGTCTGAGGGTATTTCGCCTGTTTCATACATTTTGCTCACCAGATGGTAGAGTTTTGTCAGGACTGGCTCTCCCACGGCCGTCAGTAGTTCCAATGGAATATTGTCTACTCCGGGGGCCTTGTTTCGACTCAGGTCTTTCAGTGCTCTGTCAAACTCTTCACGCAGTATCATATCTCCCATTTCATCTTCATCTACATCCTCTTCCATTTCCATAATATCGTCCTCAAGTACATCGCCCTTGTATAGGCCCTCTATATACTCCTTCCACCTTTCTGCTTTCCCTTCTTTGCTTAGAACTGGGTTTCCATCTGAGCTCTTGATATTCATACAAGTCGTTCTCTTATCTCCAAAGGTCTCTTTAATTTTCCTGTAGGCGGTATCTATCTTACCCCTAGTGAGATAGGCCTCTACATCCTTACATTTGTCCTCTAGCCATCCCTGCTTAGCCATTTTGCACTTCCTGTCGATCTCATTTTTGAGACGTTTGTATTCCTTTTTGCCTGTTTCACTTACTGCGTTTTTATATTTCCTCCTTTCATCAATTAAATTCAATATTTCTTCTGTTACCCAAGGATTTCTACTAGCCCTCGTCTTTTTACCTACTTGATCCTCTGCTGCCTTCACTACTTCATCCCTCAAAGCTACCCATTCTTCTTGTACTGTATTTATTTCCCCCATTCCTGTCAATTGCTCCCTTATGCTCTCCCTGAATCTCTGTACAACCTCCGGTTCTTTTAGTTTATCCAGGTCCCATCTCCTTAAATTCCCACCTTTTTGCAGTTTCTTCAGTTTTAATCTACAGGTCATAACCAATAGATTGTGGTCAGAGTCCACATCTGCCCCTGGAAATGTCTTACAATTTAAAACCTGGTTCCTAAATCTCTGTCTTACCATTATATAATCTATCTGATACCTTTTAGTATCTCCAGGGTTCTTCCATGTATACAACCTTCTTTCATGATTCTTAAACCAAGTGTTAGTTATGATTATGTTGTGCTCTGTGCAAAATTCTACCAGGCGGCTTCCTCTTTCATTTCTGTCCCCCAATCCATATTCACCTACTATGTTTCCTTCTCTCCCTTTTCCTACACTCGAATTCCAGTCACCCATGACTATTAAATTTTCGTCTCCCTTCACAATCTGAATAATTTCTTTTATTTCATCATACATTTCTTCAACTTCTTCGTCATCTGCAGAGCTAGTTGGCA
This sequence comes from Schistocerca americana, assembly GCF_021461395.2. Taxonomy (NCBI): domain Eukaryota; kingdom Metazoa; phylum Arthropoda; class Insecta; order Orthoptera; family Acrididae; genus Schistocerca; species Schistocerca americana. The sequence continues at coordinate 185,985,975 of NC_060126.1, forward strand.
TATAAACTTGTACTACTGTAGTAGGTGCGGGCTTCGTATCTATCTTGGCCACAATAATGCGTTCACTATGCTGTTTGTAGTAGCTTATCCGCATTCCTATTTTCCTATTCATTATTAAACCTACTCCTGCATTACCCCTATTTGACTTTGTATTTATAACCCTGTATTCGCCTGACCAGAAGTCTTGTTCCTCCTGCCACCGAACTTCACTAATTCCCACTATATCTAACTTTAACCTATCCATTTCCCTTTTTAAATTTTCTAACCTACCTGCCCGATTAAGGGATCTGACATTCCACGCTCCGATTCGTAGAACGCCAGTTTTCTTTCTCCTGATAACGACATCCTCTTGAGTAGTCCCTGCCCAGAGATCCGAATGGGGGACTTTTTTACCTCCGGAATATTTTACCTAAGAGGACGCCATCATCATGTAATCATACAGTAAAGCTGCATGCCCTCGGGAAAAATTACGGCTGTAGTTTCCCCTTGCTTTCAGCCGTTCGCAGTACCAGCACAGCAAGGCCGTTTTGGTTATTGTTACAAGGCCAGATCAGTCAATCATCTAGACTGTTGCCCTTGCAACTACTGAAAAGGCTGCTGCCCCTCTTCAGGAACCACACGTTTGTCTGGCCTCTCAACAGATACCCCTCCGTTGTGGTTGCACCTACGGTACGGCTATCTGTATCGCTGAGGCACGCAAGCCTCCCCACCAACGGCAAGGTCCATGGTTCATTGGGGGAGGCATGTGGAATATGGAACAAAATTTGTGACTGTGTTGACGATTAGTAGGAAGGATGCAGCAGTTTGTTCAAATGGTTCAAATGGCTCTGAGCACTAGGGGTTCAAAAATGGTTCAAATGGCTCTGAGCACTATGCGACTTAACGTCTGTGGTCAGCAGTCTCCTAGAACGTAGAACTACTTAAACCTAACTAACCTAGGGACATCACACACATCCATGCCCGAGGCAGGATTCGAACCTGCGACCGTATCAGTCGCGCGGTTCCGGACTGAGCGCCTAGAACCGCTAGACCACCGCGGCCGGCCAGCAGTTTGTCATCGACAGATGTAGAAGTTACTTGAGACATGTCCCATGGACGTATATGGGACTCCACCTGATCATTTTGTATAGTAATGACCTTGGCAACACTCCTCTAAAATCATGTCTATCTTTAGTCCGACATTGTGGGGAACCCAGACATTCGAGCAGCACACACTAGTGCTCCTTGACTGGCGTGTTACACTTTTCAAACCTCTCACAATTAACGATAGTCATCCTTTCTCTTTCCCTGCAAACTGCGTTATCTATTCATTCCACTTCATGTCTACATCCTGAGCTGGACAACATTGGTTCCCTGGGCGCATCAGACTCCAAAATGCGTGTGCATGGAGAACTATGGGATGGGGTCTCCAGTTCAATGGCAAGTGCGGAGTCAAGATTGTTTACTCAATAACATCCTTTATTAGTCTATGCTCCCGTACAGGAGATCGATGACAGTGACCCAGGAGTCGGCCGTGGCTAGCAAGCAGTGAGCGAAAGCCTAGCCAGACATAACGCGGTCTATTGGTACGGCCCGTAACACTGAGCCGCAACGACCAGGCCGCGTCGTTGAAATGCTCATTATTGTATTGCGCACGTCTCCTAGAGTGCAGCACTGACGCAGCAACAACAGAACAGCCGCACCGGGCGAGGAGCGTTTCAACGGTGCGCTCTGACTGCCGCGGCTGAGGCCCACAGGCCGTACCGCCAGGCTGCGTTCTGTCTGGCAAAGCCTTAAGACAGCAGGGTTGGCGAACATTGCTCGTGGCCCAAGATGGTTGGCTGGGACGTGCGGACGCTCTGAGTTGAATCAAGGACTCTCAGAGAGTGGCTGGTGCTTCAGGCTACGGCGCCCAGTAGATGGCATCGCAATGGCAGGTGTACTTTGAAGCCTGACCCATAAGGGCTAGTTAACAGCCCCTACGAGCTAGTTGGTGATGTTACCCGATTAAGCTGTAGCACCTTGGACGCACATTCGACCAATGACAGGTGTGGAGACTGTGCCCGTGGTGTGCACATGTCTGATGGAATGCCACTAATGGCTGAGCTGGCTGAGCTGGGCGTGTGTGTGACATCCAGTCAAAGATATACGACAGGAGCTGTGTTCCCGTCAAATAGTCGTCTATGGAAATGCTACTTCGTGCCACAGCATCCAGCAATTGCATCCATCGTTAATGGTAGAACGCCGCATTGCAGAACCAACCACATCCACCATAAATGGTAGAATGCCACATTGCAGAGCCATTCACATCCATTCATGAGTTTCAACTATCCAAAATCTCATATATAAGCGCACGAAATCTCGATAATTGACGTATATGATTGATTGCTACAATTTTGCCTTCGTACGACATTACATTCAGTAGGCAAGGTTCATTGACCGTGTGTAGGAGTACTGCATGCTCAAATTCAAAATAAAAATCAATGGATGGGGGGGGGGGGGGGGAGGAGTCTTCCTGCATTTTTGCTTGAATATCATCAGTTTTGTGACTGAGCATTCCTATGCAATATTATTACTGGTGACATATTATGATACTTTTATGTTAACCTCTTAAGAATAAATTAATTGTTGAACCCTAAAAAAAGACAAATACTCGAACAAGGAGAATGTGAAAAAAAAGACAAATACTCGAACAAGGAGAATGTGAAAACATTATTTTGCACGTGGTCTCTCAAAAATGGTATTGTGCACTATGAATCCCTCCCCAAGGGTGTGTCCATCAAGCCTGGAATTTGTTGCCAACTGTTGAGACACATTTTGGTCTCAGTGCAAGAAAGACGACCGACAAAACTGCATCAAGTGTTACCCCTACACGATAACACACTCTACTGGTTTGACAAACAAAGCTATCTTGGATATTGTTTGGGAAGCCATTCCTCGCCCACTTCTTATGACCTTTTGCCCTCAAATATTTCCTGCTCCTTGTCGAGCAACTGTCAATAAAATTCCTTTCCTGACGATAACGTACTTCAGAGCTGACTTGACGATATCTTTAACCCATAACCACTAGGTTTCTATAGTTGTGGAATTGATAAAATACTTGAGCATTGTTAGACTGTTTTAAATAATGTAAGGGAATATATCGTTGATGATAAGTTCTCCTATGTTTACAGTTCTCTACAATAAACTGCTGGAAGAATGCACTTTACTAATACAAATGAATTACAACTTACCTAGATAATCTTATAATGCATGTCTATTTTAAGAAAACATAAATTATCTGTGACACTATTGTGCCTGTGTCGGCATGAGTTAATGAGATACTACTCACCCTGGAGTTCGAAGAAGTCTGTGTTTGTTTGCTGCCGTGTGTCATACTCAAGTAGTCTGAAAATGCGGAGTTTTATAAATGAGATTGTGTATTCACAAAAACCAACAACATTTTTGGCACAAGCGAAAAGACGCACTATCGAATGTGCAATATCAACAATTTTTTGGCCCATACACTATGGTGTACTGGAAGTAGCGCCCCGAGTTTTGATGGAGAATTTTACTTAAGATTTTCTTATTTATGTGGCTGCTCGTAACTCTGTCATAAAACAGGTATAAATCTGGTCTCCAGTAAGACTGGAACAGTGTGCCAAAGCAGCCTTCAGTTTACATCTGCCTCAGAGCTAGCAAAGACCTGTGGCATCTGTCTCTGCCTTATTGACGAGGAGGATAAATTGCGAAGTAGAATACGAGATTAGTTGCAATATCGGTGTACGAAGACGTCCCTGGACTCAAAACCGTAAATTTATGACTTTGTATCACTCATTAAGTGGAAACCATTCACATTATTAAGTGGAAATGACAAAATATAAAGTAAATTTGGCAGCATAATTCCATGACATCCAGGGCGGAACTTGATGATCACACAATTGCCAAACATATTGTGCGTTTTTACCACGTTTCAGTTACATTACCAGCAGAAGGATAAGTTTCCCAGCCGATCTGTTCCTTGAGTCAGCTCGGAAGCGAACACAGCAATGTTAAAGATAGAGCTGCCAGGTCTAGAATACCAAAAGTGGTTTTATTCTCACTTCTGTAATTAGTTTAGAGTCTACCTCATATCTACTAAAAGTACTCAGATGCACCGGCTGCAAATTAAATATCGTAAATCGCTATCTGTCACAGTTAGTTTTGTTTTCCTGTTATAAGCACAATGAAAACTGAGAAGCTCATTCACCAGACACGATACGCATTTTTGGAGAATCTCCAGAGTTATATTGCAAACATTTTGAATAGGAACATATCCTTTTTACAGTTATAGACTTAGAAAATGTTTTTCTTATGTCAATGGTGGTATCCTCAAAAGAGGCACACATATGAAGAGACAACAACACAACATTGATTGCTAAACATGAACATCCACAGGGAGACTTCGTAAGGTACGAAAGACAAAGTTCCATTTCAATAAAGGCTACTGTGCAGGAAACCATACACAATGACTGAAGAAGTAGGCTCAGAAAGTTGTTGATAGTGAAACCACTGAAGGGCGTGCTCAGTGCACGTTCTACTCCAGTTTCTGCCAAAAGCAGTTGTTATCAGAACGCGGAACAAATAATATAAAACGCTGACAGTAATGTCTAGTATAACGCATCCTTAAACAATTCTGTCATTTAATCTGTAAATATCGAAAGAACGAAAAGCATCATTTACTCGTTATGATTGCAATAAATTCCTACTGATACCTTGTCAATAAAAGAGAAAAGCGCTTATCTTGAAGAACTTTTCAAGTTGCAGTACGTTTGAGACAGAGAGAACCTGAAATAACTACTGGTTCAGCAAGCTAAGATAGGCGCTGTGGCTCTATACAGCGCCTCGCAATCAGCACTGAGTGTTATTAATTTAGCTCCTGACATTTTGATATGAAAGATGCCTCTAGACCACAACAATACGAAAATTTACGAGTGGTAATTAGACGTCACAGATGGTTAGACGGTTCTAGAACTTGCGGAGACTATCCAAACACTGTTGTTTCATGACACAAAACTACCGCTATTTTATCTTAACAGTGGTCACTGTTAGCCGGATTACAGCAGGTATGTGAATCAGAGTGCAGCAGTCTCTATTTAGTCAAATAATTAATGGTTAGTATATTTCACAACAGTGGAAGTAGGGTTACAGATAGCTGATTACTTGACTAACTGTAACATATAGAACCTGTGTAGTGATTGTCATTCCAGTTGCATAGCGGACGGTAATATTTGCTTTGAACTTATCTGCAGTATTAATGCAACAGTGAACTCTGTTGTCATTTTTGTATCTCATGAGTTGACGATTACGTTCCTTAATTCAGATTATTCAAATTGATGCCTAATGCAAGAGACGTCGGTGCCAGCTTGATTTTGCAAGTAGCGGTGAATGTTTAAACTGTATTGTGAGCAGTTGTTAACCTGTCACGTAATATGTAAAAGTATTGTTTGTGAAATGGGATGCATAAAGATTCATTCTTACCTGTTCTGTGACAAAGCTACAAGCAGCCACATTTAAAATAAATAAGAAAATCTTAAGTAAATCTCTCCATCAAAAGTCGGCTCGCTTCTTCCAGTACCCCACAGTGTTAGGGCGAAAAATTGTAGATACTGCACACTTGGTAATGTCTCTTGCCATTTCTGCTCACATTTTTTTTTAAAGTACACAATCTTATTTATGAAATGCTACATTTCCATACTACGTAGGTATGACACGTGACAGCATGTAAACTACACCATTTCAAATTCCAGAGTAAGAAATATCTTACAAACTCATACCGATATAGGCACATTCATGTTGCAAATACTTAATGTTTTCTTAAATTAGACGTGCATTACAAGGTTGTAGTTGTACGTTAATTCATTTATGTTAGTACACTAGATAAGTGGCATTTTTCCAGTAGATTATTGAACACAACAATAAACATAAGAGGGAAAATTATCATCAACAATATATTCTCCCACTTTATCTGAAACCGTCTGACAATGCTTAAGTAGTTTACCGATTTCATCCCTGTAGAAACCTACTGGTTCTGAGTTCTTATTGTCGTCAAGCCAGATTTGAAGTGGGTTCACTTGTTAGATAGGGAGTGGGGAAGGTAAACATTTGATGGGAAAAGGTTATAAGAAGAAGTGTATGAGATATGATTCCCAAACAATATACTGGACAGCATTGTTTGGCAAATCAGTATAGTGTGTTATCGTGTAGCAGCAACACTTGATGCAGTTTTGAGACGCTACAAAATATTATTTTCACACTGTCGTCTTTTTTAGGGCTCAGCCATTAATTTACTTTTAAGATGTCAACATATAATTTGTCATCAGAAACAGCACTGCACAGGAATGCTTAGTGGGTCAACTGTTGATGTACAACCAAAAATACAGTGAGAGTCAGCCCTTCTGATTTCTGTTGCTCTGAATTAGAGCATGCAATACTCCTACATCCGACATGTCAACCTTATGTACTGAATGCAAATGTCACAGAAAAGTTAAAAGATAACAGTTAATAAAATATGTTAATTACCGAGGCTTCCTGGATACGGAAAATTATACATGCCAGAACGATCTTTTTGAAACAAGAAAATTCTTTTCTGACGTGAGTTGCCCATAGGCTCTTGTCCTCCACACAATATGAATGATTCGATCTACCTCTGTTGCCAGAGAACGAGTGGAAAACAACGCCTCCTCCAGAAGTTCCACATCCTACATTGTTTCCAGATCGTGCAGATGGCCGGTCTTATAGTTGTGACAGGTGCGCAGTTTCCTTGGTGCACTATGTGAACAAGTCGGAATCAGTCTTTGCAGTGGCTGGGCGGCTCCCAGGTTTTAGGGTAAGACTGTACCATGTATAGGGTGTTTCAAAAATGACCGGTATATTTGAAACGGCAATAAAAACTAAACGAGCAGCGATAGAAATACACCGTTTGTTGCAATATGCTTGGGACAACAGTACATTTTCAGGCAGACAAACTTTCGAAATTACAGTAGTTACAATTTTTAACAACAGATGGCGCTGCGGTCTGGGAAACTCTATAGTACGATATTTTCCACATATCCACTATGCGTAGCAATAATATGGCGTAGTCTCTGAATGAAATTACCCGAAACCTTTGACAACGTGTCTGGCGGAATGGCTTCACATGCAGATGAGATGTACTGCTTCAGCTGTTCAATTGTTTCTGGATTCTGGCGGTACACCTGGTCTTTCAAGTGTCCCCACAGAAAGAAGTCACAGGGGTTCATGTCTGGCGAATAGGGAGGCCAATCCACGCCGCCTCCTGTATGTTTCGGATAGCCCAAAGCAATCACACAATCATCGAAATATTCATTCAGGAAATTAAAGACGTCGGCCGTGCGATGTGGCCGGGCACCATCTTGCATAAACCACGAGGTGTTCGCAGTGTCGTCTAAGGCAGTTTGTACCACCACAAAATCACGAAGAATGTCCAGATAGCGTGATGCAGTAATCGTTTCGGATCTGAAAAATGGGCCAATGATTCCTTTGGAAGAAATGGCGGCCCAGACCAGTACTTTTTGAGGATGCAGGGACGATGGAACTGCAACATGGGGCTTTTCGGTTCCCCATATGCGCCAGTTCTGTTTATTGACGAAGCCGTCCAGGTAAAAATAAGCTTCGTCAGTAAACCAAATGCTGCCCACATGCATATCGCCGTCATCAATCCTGTGCACTATATCGTTAGCGAATGTCTCTCGTGCAGCAATGGTAGCGGCGCTGAGGGGTTGCCGCATTTGAATTTTGTGTGGATAGAGGTGTAAACTCTGGCGCATGAGACGATACGTGGACGTTGGCGTCATTTGGACCGCAGCTGCAACACGGCGAACGGAAACCCGAGGCCGCTGTTGGATCACCTGCTGCACTAGCTGCGCGTTGCCCTCTGTGGTTGCCGTACGCGGTCGCCGTACCTTTCCAGCACGTTCATCCGTCACGTTCCCAGTCCGTTGAAATTTTTCAAACAGATCCTTTATTGTATCGCTTTTCGTTCCTTTGGTTACATTAAACCTCCGTTGAAAACTTCGTCTTGTTGCAACAACACTGTGTTCTAGGCGGTGGAATTCCAACACCAGAAAAATCCTCTGTTCTAAGGAATAAACCATGTTGTCTACAGCACACTTGCACGTTGTGAACAGCACACGCTTACAGCAGAAAGACGACGTACAGAATGGCGCACCCACAGACTGCATTGTCTTCTATATCTTTCACATCACTTGCAGCGCCATCTGTTGTTGAAAATTGTAACTACTGTAATTTCGAAAGTTTGTCCGCCTGAAAATGTACTGTTGTCCCAAGCATATTGCAACAAACGGTGTATTTCTATCGCTGCTCGTTTAGTTTTTATTGTCGTTTCAAATATACCGGCCATTTTTGAAACACCCTGTATATGCCCTATCTAAGTTCGAACAGTTAGTCAGTATCCGTGAACATCATGCACTCTTCTTTGCTTTCCACACCCATTTACCTTTCCTCTAGATTCTTCTGCATCTCATCAAGTTCCCACCCCTCCTCGCCTTTAATGGACACCACATGTCCTGCACTAACTGAAAACTAGACAATGACCTCATTATTTCTACTGTGATCACCAGTTCTGATGTGCAGCCATGCCTTTACCAGCACATCCCACTGTCCTGACATCTACACACACACCATATCCTATTCCAAAGATATTTCAATCAACTCCCCCTATGAGACATTGAAATTCGCCCTGATATTGATCCTTCCTATCGGTTATAACACCTTCCCACCTATCCCACTCCACACCAGGGATCCCTTCTATCTCTTCCCTCCCAATCTCTCCCCATTCCTTCTCTTCATGATACCATGGACCTGCTCAGCTGCCAGACTCCTCCCCACTTTCCGTCTTTCCACTGTACACACCAACACCTATCTTCATCTCCATAGCTGCTTCCCAACGGACCCACAACATTTTTTATCCAGTTTCCTCCCCAAATCCTTTTTCTCATTGCAGGTCCTCCAGTATTTTTGTGTGAAGTTTTTTTAAAAGAGCGACAGGATTTGCGCCATGTGTTTTCAGTATATATATTTGTTTTTATCTTTTAGTTCATAGACTTTAAGTTAAACAACAAAGGAAATCACTAGCTTTAATGCTTTATGTAAAGCCTACAGAATTCATGCTTCTGTAGATTTTAAAGACATATCTATAGTGTTCACTTGTTAATCAAATTTGTTTCGTTTTCGGACCTGTGGCTAAGTGTGTGATGTGCAGTAAAATTAACGTCATCGGAAAACATTCATTATGTTTTCCACGGGCATGGATGTGTCCTTAGGTTAGTTAGGTTTAAGTAGTTCTAAGTCTAGGAGACTGATGACCTCTGATGTTAAGCCCCATAGTGCTTAGAGCCATTTGAACCAATTTTTTTATGTTTTCTGGAATACTGTGTGTACTAAGAACCAACCAACGGATACTATTCACTGCTAGTAACACAACAAAATCTATCTTATAATGTGAATAATTATCGCCTAACTCAGTGCTTGCATGTTCTGATCACATATCTGCCACAGTTGCACGACTCCCACACAGCTGCAGACAATCAATAAAAGTGTAACATCTGATGATGACTCGCTAGGCGGTTCGAAAGCGGTAATGGGATAGTAAAAATTGAAGAACGAAAGAAAAGGCGACTGGTTGCAGTTATTTCAAGAAAGGTTTATTCATCACAGTCGCAGTGATCGTAATCCATAATGGATGAAAGTTTTACTGGCCATTTATGTTCTCGTTTCTAATAAAAAATTGGCAAAATAAATACCTGCATAATGCCAGGTTTGTCAGCTAGTATATTTTCATAAATCTGTGGCTGTGGCGCCCGATATAAACTACTTATCACCGAAACATGTTTTGTTTCCATTGGATTACAAAATTACCTCCTCAGCAACGAATGATTCCCGAGTTTCGTATCTCACTGTGTTTGCCATGTAGAAGATGATTTTTTTTGGAAATCTGTTAGTACAGTATTTTGCTGTTTCTATCTCCTACAAAATTAACTTAAAACTTGTCGGTAGTCGTACAGAGTGGCTGTGCCGTTACAAGCGTCATGTCATTGATTGCGCGGCCCCTCGCGCCGGAGGTTCGAGTCCTCCCTTGGGTATGGGTGTGTGTGTTGTTCTTAGCATAAATTAGTTTAATTAGTGTGTAAGTCTAGGGACTGATGACCTCAGAAGTTTGGTCCCATAGGATTTCACACACATTTGAATTTGTCAGTAGTGTAAACCTCCATAATGTGCCCAAGAGTGTGAAAAATCTGTTCTTAAATCAATTGGGGCTGGAATTAGGTGTTTCCCTTAAATAAATGTAATTTTCGCATCAGGAAACGTTTCCTAGTCGAGAGTAAGGAGGCCCAATTCTTCGCGCAGCAGAAGTGGCAACACAGCGCGAGGCAACACTGCTACCACAACTGCCATTGGCGTCCTGCTGGCGGGAGCTGTCCAACCAGCGCTCTGTGAGATGTCGGATACTCTAAACGGTAGTGTAGGGAGGCGGAAGCTCACCTCTGGCGTTCCTTGCGGTAGATGCTGTGTCCGCTGGACTTGCCGCGGCGGCGCCCGTCCACCATGTTGAGTATCTGCGTCTCCTTGTGAGCAGAGACGATCTTGACGGCGGTGTAGGTGAAGAGGGAGAGGTTCCCCAGCAGCAACACAGCCACCGGCCCGTAGAAGAACAGCAGCGTCGCCTCGCGCCCTGCCACAGCACAGGCATCAGCGTATCTGCGGCTAGTAACACTGCAGTCGTTACGTGTAAAGGTACGAACGTCAGCCTTCAGCGATCAGGAACGCGGTTCTTACACTACTGTACAAAACTTAAGGACGAAAGTAACTTTTGCATGATGTGTCACTGCCAAATACGAGGTATGTCCACAAAGTAAGTTCCGTTTGGTTATATAAAACAAACGTGCACAGATACAGAAAAAATGTTTATTGTACAAAAATCTACAACTGCTAAACTCCTTTTATACCTAGCTTCCGAAATTTTGTAGGCACTTGTCATAGGAGGTTGCTGCCTGTGTATTCAACCATGTGGTAACATGTTCCTTCAGTTCGTCATCACCGTTGAAGTGTTGACCACCAAGGACTGATTTTAGTTGTAAGAAGAGATGAACGTCGCTAAGAGCGAGGTCCAGGCTGTATGAAGGATGATCAAACGCGTCCCAGTACAATGAGACGAAATACAATGAGACGAACAGAAAGACAAGAATTACACTCAAGTCACAGGGATTTGTGATGAAAAGGCGGGACATCGTGTTTAATAGGTTTGTGCTCCCATGGTGGTTACATTTGCCGTGCGAGGTCGGGAATTATCGCAGAAAAAACAACACATTTTGAAAGTAATCCTCGGCGTTTGTCCTGAATTGCACGGCGCAATTCCTTAATGGTCTCGCAGTAACCATGTGCATTGATTGTTTGGCCTCGTGATAAGAAATCAATCAGCAAAACGCCATTTCTGCCCCAAAAACGGTGCGCATGACTTTTCGAGGTGTCAAGATTTGCTCTGGCTTAACCTTGGTTGGGGATGAAGTGTGCCTCCATTCCACTGATTGCCATTTTGTTTCAGGGGTGTCGTACAATACCCAAATTTCATCCTCCGTGACTATCCTAGAAAGAAAACCATCGCCTTCTTCATTGTGGCGTGTCAGAAACTGAAGTGCACTGCCCATCCGTTGTTTTTGTGTTGTTCAGTAAGAATTTTGGGTACCCAACGTGAGAAAAGTTTTCGAAATTTCCGTTTTTCAGAAAAAATGTCATGAATTAGTGATCGTGAGATTTGCGGAACTTCCATAGCAAGGGCAATAAGTGTAAACTTACGGTTGTGCTTAATCTTCTCTTCAGTTGTGTGAAGCAGTTCATCAGTAACCACAGACGGGCGTCCTCGTCGTTCTTCATCGTGCACTTGATCACGTCCTTAATTGAACAGTCTGACCCATCTTCTAACCATTGAATCACTCATAGAGTTTTGTCTGTAAACCTCGCAGACTTGCTGATGAATTTCCTTTGGTTTAACTTTCTTTGCATTTAGAAAACGAATCACAGATCTGATTTCACACGTGGCTGACATTATAAGGAAGCACTGCAAACCGCACGTCGGCAGGAGTGATCTGAAAACGGCGTTCATGTCTTCTCCTTGAGTCAGAGTAACCGCCGCGCATGCTCGGAACTGCGATCGTAGCGCTGCCGCGGATAGAAATAGAAACGGAACTTACTTTGTGGACGACCCTCGTAAAACAGCTCGAAGTAACTTGGACCATACAAAGAAGCAATTGCCACAGTGTAATACAGACGGTAACTGAAATACAGTGAGACGAACAGAAAGACAAGAATTACACTCAAGTCACAGGGATTTGTGATGAAAAGGCGGGACATCGTGTTTAATAGGTTTGTGCTCCCATGGTGGCCACAAGGTTGGTAACGAGTTCTTGTGGTAGGACGTCCAATTCCTCCATCAAAGAGGTCGAAAACTGCTGGATTGACGGTGCTGTAAGTAGTGGACGTGCTGAAGTAGGCCTCCCCAACGCATTCCACAAGTGGTCGATGGAATTTAAGATTTAAGTCGGAGTGGGGGAGGGGGGGGAGGGGAGGGGGGCGCGGGGGGGGGGGGGGGGGCAGACCAGTCCATTCAGCGAATATCGTCTCGTTGGAAGAGCTCATTCGCCTGCGCGGTTCGATGCGGTCGCGCTCTGTCGTCGATAAAACTGAAGTCAAGACCGAATGCACCCCTGAAAAGTCACACATGGGGAAGCAGTACAGTGTCACGATACCGTTGAGCAGTAACCGTTCTGTGTTCAAAGATTTGGAGATCACACTTACATGCAACATTACTGCCCCACACCCCACAACACCTGGATCATCGAAACGATTGTGTTAAACAATATTCTAGGGTGCATTACGTGTTTCCATCACTCGCCGTATGAGGGTTTGTAATGTAGCCAGCAACGTTACCGAACATGATCGTTTTGATGGCCCTCATTTTATGGTGTAGGGAGGCATAATGTTACACGGGTGTACTGACCTCCAAATCTATGGACACAATATACTGATAGGTCAGCTTTATTGTGACGCTGTACTCCTTTCCCATGTGCGCCATTTCAGGGCTTTCAGTCTACACTGTCTTTTTAGGGTACCATGTCTCGATCTGTAATTATAGAATCCTTACGGGATCGCTTTGTTGTCCGTCTCTCTGTACGTCCGACTGTTCAGAATCATTTTTCTCAGGAATGAGCACGTGTATCAATTTCAAATTTATGTCACATATTTGTTCATGTCCTAAAAATTTTAAGTCACTTCAATCAAAAGGTACGGCGATTTATGTCATATATTTTGATACTCAGAAACTCACTTATCAAAATCTATAGGACTCATGGACCTAGAATCATGAAATCTAGCGTGAAGCAAGATTTCACAGTACAAGTAAAGGAAAAAATCCGTAAATTGTTGATCTGTAATTATATATAAGAAAAATATATTTTCTGTCAATTTTTTTTCTCCATCTGTCTGTCTGTGCGTTTGTTAAGACCCTTTCCCTCTAGAACAGGTCGCCGTATCAAGTTCAAATATATGTCACGTACTAAAGTCTATAGTCCCTTACCTACGTAAAAATTGCAAGCTTCAAAGTCAATGGAGTTAAAAGATATGACCACTTATGTCACGTGTTTTGATACTCGAGAACTCACTCATCATAACGTGTAAGATACTTCCCTTTGAGCTAGAACAATGAAATTCGACAAGAAGCAACGTTTCACAGTACAGGTAATGTAAAAAATCTAAAACTTACTAAATTGTAATTAGATCACATAAAGCTATCTTTTCCGATTTGAATTACGCAGCATTCATCGTCCGTCAAAAGAATAATAGACGAAAATTATTGCATGCAAACATAAAATATAAGTCTTAGTCATGTTTTAGGAAGTAAATAAAAATGTTTTGCTACATTGTGTCTTTCTGCATATATATGAGTTGAAGTTCCCTGCTTCCTTCTTTCTGTATGTCCGAGATAATCCGAGGAACTGAAATACGGATTTTTATACGTTCTTGAAATTCCCGGTACCCATATCTCGCGAGTATCGATAACGACAACAGGGAAAAATCGTTGAGATTCTCGATTCCCAAGACGGATCTACTATGTATACACACAATTAAGTCTGTACGAAACCCTACTCGTACTTGGCCAATTTTTTATGGATGACAACGAGAGATCGCATCGAACTGCACTGATGGAGCAGCTTTTAGAACGCGAAGATATTCGGTGAATGGACTGCGCTGCCCGTTCCCCTAATTTAATCCCACTGAGCACGTGTGCGATGCGTTGGGCACAAGTATTCCAGCACGACAACGTGCACCGACGACCATCCGGTAGTTGTCAGTCCCTCTGACGGAGGAATGGAACGACCTCCCATGAGAACTCATGACTAAACTTGTGGCCAACATGGGGGCGCGTTGCAGGTCATGCACTGCCGTCCGTGGTGGTCCTATTAAGAACTGCGTCCCGCCTTTTGCAATGTCCAGGGGTCCGTGATTAGTAGGGGTGACTTCGGTGTATTTGTCGTCTTTGAGTAGGCCTAAAGGTGCCATTTCCGTTCGTCTCATAGTGTATTTCTTTCAGTTACCTCCTGTTCCACACTGTAGCAGTTCGTTCTATGTATGGTCCAAGTTTTTCGAACTATGTTACGTGGCAATGCCACATAATGCGAAAGTTACTTTCGTCCTTAAAGCACAATGTTTTTCTAGCCCTAAATCCCATGTACAGGTGCTTAACATATTATTCTGTCCTTAATTAAACTTAGGTAGCATTTTACTGTGGTGGCGAAACAAATATGACAACAACACGGGGATCATGAAGTCTCGAAGAAATCACGCTGCGACCATAAGGCTTATAGAACGGGTTAGACCTACTCTGCATTTTCACTCTCCAATGCGTCACATTTTTTTCTAATGATGAATGATTTTGTGGAAACTTTAGCTGTAGAAGTCCGTATTTAGACCGTCGAGGAAACGTTCCATTTCAGAAATCATTCTGGAAAAGCTTGCCATGCAATGGTTTCTTCATCCGAAGAAAGAGAGGGAAGTCACAGTGTGCCATGTAAGAAAAGTACGCATGGCAGCGTCAGGTTTTGATACCCCAAAGAAGCAGCATATGTTATTGTGTCCTGCCCATATTAAGTTGGGCACTGAAAACATCCCCTCGTACTACTACCCACGATGCTTCGTCTTCAAAGGCTCTGGTACCTCGTCAAAAGCCGCGCGGGATTAGCCGAGCGGTCTTGGGCGCTGCGGTCATGGACTGTGCGGCTGGTCCCGGCGGAGGTTCGAGTCCTCCCTCGGGCATGGGTGTGTGTATTTGTCCTTAGGATAATTTAGGTTAAGTAGTGTGTAAGCTTAGAGACTGATGACCTTAGTAGTTAAGTCCCATATGATTTCACACACACACACACACCTCGTCAAAATATTTCCCTTGTCCGATGACTGCTGGGTTTTCGTATTTATCTCCAGTGGGGAATTCAAGTGTTTTCAGTGCCTGCCGTATTGCTTTGGCTATGGGATGAAGCAGTACGCCCAGCATTCGTTCACATATTTTATTTCTAGCGGTGGTAATTAAAACTTTATGATTATTTCTCGTAAAACAATTGTCAAAACCAAGCTATTCTGTTAGTAGTGGTACACGCTTGCTGCATAGATACTTTGAAGTCAAGAGGATACTGAACTCAATTTTGACCAGCGATGTAATGCTAATGGCTGCTGCGGCGGCACTTGCCGGGCACAGTCTGACGTATATTTCTCTGCAGTGTTGCTGGTTTTCATATTTCCGCTCTTTTTTTAAAAAAAAATATTTATTTTGTATCAGAAAATCGGCGGGGCTTCTAAGATTTCGTCCGCGCAGTGCGCTTAATTTTGCTGATGTTTTTTAAGCTAGGGAGACTGTTAATCGTGATATTCCGCAAAGTAGAGATTCTGATACCATGTGTATATTGATGATGAACTCTCGTGTTTTCAGCCGGGTCACAGTGTTAAAATACTGCGACGTTTCAAGCAGTGTCATACTCATTATCTTCAGGCGATTTGATTTCACCGGCAAATAATGAGTGTGATACGCGTCGAAACGTCGAGGTATTTTGACACCGTCATCCGGTTGAAAGAATTTTTCTTCACAAGTTAACTGTTTCAAAACTGGGTACACGTTAAAAATTAATGCAAAGAAATCAGAGGGTAACTATGTACGAAGAATCTGGATTGAGGCGGGAGGCTTTCTAGAGTAGTACGTGCCGTTGTGCAAAGCCACTGTGACAAGGTGGCTTATGGGTTAGCGCATCTGCCTAGTGAACAAGAGACTCGGATTCGAATCCCGGCCTTGATACAAGTTCTCATCTGTCGCTTCAGTCTGCATGCATACATAATAGATGTTTGAGACTTGAAAATTCTCTAAAACACTGTAGTTTCATTTGATTAAAGAGCCTGTGCCTGGGTTTCAGGCAGGATCCCCCGTTTCGTTCCATGCTGAGGTGCTGCTTCAGTACAGTTGAGCCTCTGCAATGCTGTTCGAGCTTAGGAGCAATACGAAGAGGCTGATGCGTGAAAGGGAATTTGGATTAAAGCGGGAGGCACGTTGGGATAGTCCATGCAGACGTGCAAAGCCACTGCGCCACAGTGGCGTAATGGTTGGTACATCTGCCTGGTGAGCGGGAGACCAGGGTTCGAATCCCGGCCTAGGTACAAATTTTCATTCGTCACTTCGGTCTTCATATATACAGCATACATGTACAAAGGTACCACAATTTTCTATTGTTTGTATATTACTATGCTTTGACATATTTATATTATTTTAAGTTGCATAGGTATTGAAAATGTTAGTATGTGATAGAAAATTCAATGTAGCGTGTTAAGTTCTGTTTCGTAACATAAACTACTCATGCAGCAATCTGTACAAGTGGTAACAAAAGAATAATTTTGAGAAACTGTTCTAATTTTGTCACATTTATTTCGTTATCACAGTGCAACATATTTAAAAAGTCCAATAAGAACTGTCTTATGAGTCTGATTAGAGAATAATACGTTAAGTACCTTCTAACGTATTCCGCTTAGTTGAATGGGTCAGAAACAAGGTATTGTCTCGCAAGCAATACGAATCAAAGTGGGCGACTTGTTCAGTTCACTGTCGGAAGTTACAGTAATGCCTTCCTCATCATGATAATGTTAAAATTGTAATTAATTAATAATTAATATTGTTTGTGCAGATCACATTAGGATTTAATTAGCTTCCGGTTATCACGGCCTATATTGTTGAATATAAACAGAATAATTTATTAAAGTGTTAATCGTGATATTTGAACTCACGCGTGCACAACGAATTGTGTAATTTATGACACGTGCATGTTGAACAAAAATAATGACTCACTAGTTCCATAATCACAAAGGGTCACATGGAGGTACTGTAAGTGATAAGTTTTGAAAGAATTATGTACTAGAAAGCTTTACGCTTGTTACAGGAAAAAAATACTTACAACAGTGTTCGGAGCGTCAGTGTACATACAAAACTGTTGCACTATGAGTTGAATTAAACTAACCAAAACAATTTTAATGCACGTAACGAATTACTTTTAATAAAGTTTTAGAAAACAAGAATAAACTACGGCGAAATATAAGGGGCGATCAAAAAGTTTCTGCTCGAAGGCCGTAAAGTCCATAATCAGTATGCCAATCAAAGTCACGGTGAGCGTTGAGGAAATCATCCTAGCGTCGCTTCAGGTTGAAGGTAATCGCATGGCAAAGCACCGTGTCGTGCTGCATGAAAAAGTCCGTAACTGCCTGATGCACACGCACGTCCGACAGGATTCATCGACCTTAGGGGGGATCCAAGGGGTGATAATCGCATGTTAGAGATTAGGTCTATAGGGCGGGTTTTCGAGTGTCTCCCACTGGAGTTGTCACAACTTCTGCGTCAAATTTGCGGTGTAGGAACGTATGTATTATGAAGCACCAGCATCCTATTCCACAACGGTGGTTCTCGACAGACATGTTATCCCATAAACATTCTTCTTTGTCCGATGTATGTCTGCAGGTATTTGTGTTTCGGCGGCCAAGAAAAAAGTAACAGCACTTTGGTCCTGTTTGGATAGTTACGTCGGCATAGTTCACGTTTTCGCATTTACTTCACATACGTCAGAAAGACACAAAGGCCACACTAATCCTTCACCACAGGTCAGCGCTTATGATGGGTACAAACGGAATAAGTGGAGATATTTTTTATATGCGGCATCTTAAGATGTACACATATCAGTGTATTGGTTGTTTTTGCTCTTTGTCGAACAGTCATCCCACAAAGACGTAACAGACTTTACGACCTGATGTTTTCTGCACGGTCGTAACTCCACCATTAAGTGGACTACGCCCGTCAGTATAGATTAACCGTTTCGCGTCGACATTACAACCCCTGACTTACCTTCCAGGGGAAAATTAGCATTAATAGCTTGCTCTTGCAATGTATACACTACTGGCCATTAAAACTGCTACAACAAGAAGAAATGCGGATGATAAATGGGTATTCATTGGACAAATATATAATACTACAACTGACATGTGATTATATTTTCACGCAATTTGGGTGCATAGATCCTGAGATATTAGCAACCAGAACAACCACCTCTGGTCGTAATAACGACCTTGATACGCCTAGGCATTGAGTTAAACAGAGCTTGGATGGCGTGCACAGGTACAGCTGCCCATGCAGCACACGATACCACAGTTCATCAAGACTAGTGACTGGCGTATTGTGACGAGCCAGTTGCTCGGCCACCGTTGACCAGACGTTTTCAATTGGTGAGAGATCTGGAGAATGTGCTGGCCAGGGCAGCAGTCGAACATTTTCTGTATCCGGAAAGGCCCGTACAGGACCTGCAACATGCGGTCGTGCATTATCCTGCTGAAATGTAGGGTTTCGGAAGGATCGAATGAAGGGTAGAGGAACGGGTCGTAACACATCTGAAATGTAACGTCCACTGTAGAAAGTGCCGTCAATGCGAACAAGAGGTGACCGAGACGTGTAACCAATGGCACCCCCATAACATCACGACGGGTGATACGCCAGTATGGCGATGACGAATACACGCTTCCAATGTGCGTTCACCGCGATGTCGCCAAACATGGATGCGACCATCATGATGCTGTAAACAGAACCTGGATTCATCCGAAAAAATAACGTTTTGTCATTCGTGCACCTAGGTTCGTCGTTGAGTACACCATCGCAGGCGTTCGTGTCTGTGATGCAGCGTCAAGGGTAACCGCAGCCACGGTCTCCGAGCTGATACTCCATGCTGCTGCAAACGTCGTCGAACTGTTCGTGCAGATGGTTGTTGTCTTGCAAACGTCCCCATCTGTTGACTCAGGGATCGAGACGTGGCTGCACGATCCGTTACAGCCATGCGGATGCCTGTCATCTCGACTGCTAGTGATAGTCCTCAGCTCGTGGTCGTGAGGTAGCGTACTCGCTTCCCGCGCCAGGGTTCCCGGGTTCGATTCCCGGAGGGGTCAGGGATTTTCTCTGCCTCGTGATGACTGGGTGTTGTGTGATGTCCTTAGGTTAGATAGGTTTAAGTAGTTCTAAGTTCTAGGGGACTGATGACCATAGATGTTAAGTCCAATAGTGCTCAGAGCCATTTGAACCATTTTTTACTATTGATACGAGGCCGTTGGGATCCAGCTCGGCGTTCCGTATTAAACCCCTGAATCCACCGATTCCATATTCTGCTAACAGTCATTGGATCTCGACCTACACGAGCAGCAATGTCGCGATACGATAAACCGCAATCGCGATAGGCTACAATCCGATCTTTATCAAAGTCGGAAACGTGATGGTACGCATTTCTCCTCCTTACACGGGGCATCACAACAACGTTTCACCAGGCAACGCCGGTCTACTGCCGTTTGTGTATCAGAAATCGGTTGGAAACTTTCCTCATGTCAGCACGTTGTAGGTATCGCCACCGGTGCCAACCTTGTGTGAATGCTCTGAAAAGCTAATCATTCGCATATCACAGTATCTTCTTCCTGTCGGTTAAATTTCGCGTCTGTAGCACGTCATCTTCGTGGTGTAGCAATTTTAATGGCTAGTAGTATATGTGGAGGTACTACCCAGCATACTACTCTTAACAGTTATATTAATAATTTGAATACGAAGTACATACTGATGTAGTGTTGTTCAGTACACCGTCCAAAGACACCAATAGAAATGTTGTTGTTGTTGTGGTCTTCAGTCCTGAGACTGGTTTGATGCAGCTCTCCATGCTACTCTATCCTGTGCAAGCTTTTTCATCTCCCAGTACCTACTGCAACCTACATCCTTCTGAATCTGCTTAGTGTATTCATCTCTTGGTCTCCCTCTACGATTTTTACCCTCCATGCTGCCCTCCAATACTAAATTGGTGATCCCTTCATGCCTCAGAACATGTCCTACCAACCGATCCCTTCTTCTGGTCAAGTTCTGCCACAAACTTCTCTTCTTCCCAATCCTATTCACTACTTCCTCATTAGTTATGTGATCTACCCATCTAATCTTCAGCATTCTTCTGTAGCACCACATTTCGAAAGCTTCTATTCTCTTCTTGTCCAAACTATTTATCGTCCATGTTTCACTTCCATACATGGCTACACTCCATACGAATACTTTCAGAAATGACTTCCTGACACTTAAATCAATACTGGATGTTAACAAATTTCTCTTCTTCAGAAACGCTTTCCTTGCCATTGCCAGCCTACATTTTATATCCTCTCTACTTCGACCATCATCAGTTATTTTGCTCCCCAAATAGCAAAACTCCTTTACTACTTTAAGTGCCTCATTTCCTAATCTAATTCCCTCAGCATCACCTGACTTAATTAGACTACATTCCATTATCCTTGTTTTGCTTTTGTTGATGTTCATCTTATATCCTCCTTTCAAGACACTGTCCATTCCATTCAACTGCTCTTCCAAGTCCTTTGCTGTCTCTGACAGAATTACAATGTCATCGGCGAACCTCAAAGTTTTTATTTCTTCTCCATGAATTTTAATACCTACTCCTAATTTTTCTTTTGTTTCCTTTACTGCTTGCTCAATATACAGATTGAACAACATCGGGGAGAGGCTACAACCCTGTCTTCCTCCCTTCCCAACCACTGCTTCCCTTTCATGTCCCTCGACTCTTATAACTGCCATCTGGTTTCTGTACAAATTGTAAATAGCCTTTCGCTCCCTGTATTTTACCCCTGCCACCTTTAGAATTAGAAAGAGAGTATTCCAGTCAACATTGTCAAAAGCTTTCTCTAAGTCTACAAATGCTAGAAACGTAGGTTTGCCTTTCCTTAATCTTTCTTCTAAGATAAGTCGTAAGGTCAGTATTGCCTCACGTGTTCCAGTGTTTCTACGGAATCCAAACTGATCTTCCCCGAGGTTGGCTTCTACTAGTTTTTCCATTCGTCTGTAAAGAATTCGTGTTAGAATTTTGCAGCTGTGACTTATTAAGCTGATAGTTCGGTAATTTTCACATCTGTCAACACCTGCTTTCTTTGGGATTGGAATTATTATATTCTTCTTGAAGTCTGAGGGTATTTCGCCTGTTTCATACATCTTGCTCACCAGATGGTAGAGTTTTGTCAGGACTGGCTCTCCCACGGCCGTCAGTAGTTCCAATGGAATATTGTCTACTCCGGGGGCCTTGTTTCGACTCAGGTCTTTCAGTGCTCTGTCAAACTCTTCACGCAGTATCATATCTCCCATTTCATCTTCATCTACATCCTCTTCCATTTCCATAATATTGTCCTCAAGTACATCGCCCTTGTATAGACCCTCTATATACTCCTTCCACCTTTCTGCTTTCCCTTCTTTGCTTAGAACTGGGTTTCCATCTGAGCTCTTGATATTCATACCAATCGTTCTCTTATCTCCAAAGGTCTCTTTAATTTTCCTGTAGGCGGTATCTATCTTACCCCTAGTGAGATAGGCCTCTACATCCTTACATTTGTCCTCTAGCCATCCCTGCTTAGCCATTTTGCACTTCCTGTCGATCTCATTTTTGAGACGTTTGTATTCCTTTTTGCCTGTTTCACTTACTGCATTTTTATATTTTCTCCTTTCATCAATTAAATTCAGTATTTCTTCTGTTACCCAAGGATTTCTACTAGCCCTCGTCTTTTTATCTACTTGATCCTCTGCTGCCTTCACTACTTCATCCCTCAAAGCTACCCATTCTTCTTCTACTGTATTTCTTTCCCCCATTCCTGTCAATTGCTCCCTTATGCTCTCCCTGAATCTCTGTACAACCTCTGGTTCTTTTAGTTTATCCAGGTCCCATCTCCTTAAATTCCCACCTTTTTGCAGTTTCTTCAGTTTTAATCTACAGGTCATAACCAATAGATTGTGGTCAGAGTCCACATCTGCCCCTGGAAATGTCTTACAATTTAAAACCTGGTTCCTAAATCTCTGTCTTACCATTATATAATATATCTGATACCTTCTAGTATCTCCAGGGTTCTTCCATGTATACAACCTTCTTTCATGATTCTTAAATCAAGTGTTAGCTATGATTATGTTGTGCTCTGTGCAAAATTCTACCAGGCGGCTTCCTCTTTCATTTCTGTCCCCCAATCCATATTCACCTACTATGTTTCCTTCTCTACCTTTTCCTACACTCGAATTCCAGTCACCCATGACTATTAAATTTTCGTCTCCCTTCACAATCTGAATAATTTCTTTTATTTCATCATACATTTCTTCAATTTCTTCGTCATCTGCAGAGATAGTTGGCATATAAACTTGTACTACTGTAGTAGGTGTGGGCTTCGTGTCTATCTTGGCCACAATAATGCGTTCACTATGCTGTTTGTAGTAGCTTACCCGCATTCCTATTTTCCTATTCATTATTAAACCTACTCCTGCATTACCCCTATTTGATTTTGTGTTTATAACCCTGTAGTCACCTGACCAGAAGTCTTGTTCCTCCTGCCACCGAACTTCACTAATTCCCACTATATCTAACTTCAACCTATCCATTTCCCTTTTTAAATTTTCTAACCTTTCTGCCCGATTAAGGGATCTGACATTCCACGCTCCGATCCGTAGAATGCCAGTTTTCTTTCTCCTGATAACGACGTCCTCTTGAGTAGTCCCCGCCCGGAGATCCGAATGGGGGACTATTTTACCTCCGGAATATTTTACCCAAGAGGACGCCATCATCATGTAATCATACAGTAAAGCTGCATGCCCTCGGGAAAAATTACGGCTGTAGTTTCCCCTTGCTTTCAGCCGTTCGCAGTACCAGCACAGCAAGGCCGTTTTGGTTATTGTTACAAGGCCAGATCAGTCAATCATCCAGACTGTTGCCCTTGCAACTACTGAAAAGGCTGCTGCCCCTCTTCAGGAACCACACGTTTGTCTGGCCTCTCAACAGATACCCCTCCGTTGTGGTTGCACCTACGGTACGGCTATCTGTATCGCTGAAGCACGCAAGCCTCCCCACCAACGGCAAGGTCCATGGTTCATGGACCCGTTACACCCTGTACACCCGCTACGTTGCAGGTACGCTTCAACAATCTCCTAAAAATGGAAATTATTTGATCGCCTCTTATACAGCGTGCCAAGAAGTAGACAACGTAAGAATCTCATATACATCAACAACCAATAAAAAATATTTGCCTTTATCTTTATTTACTTTTTAATGTTGCTGATGTTAGAGTAACACTCGTATTCAAATATTATTTACAATAAAATGTCTGTTATGAGTGCTTAATATGCCATATGCATTATTTGTGAAATTCAAGATGTAATCTAATAAGCAAAATTTGACCGCGCACTCTTCTTTAGGTTTTTTATTACTAATAGATCTCAGGCTTCCAAACAGGGCAGTTGGAGACAGGATACTCTCCTAGCGAACAATGAATAACGACGATATAAAGATTTACAGCTAATCTATAGTTGGCTAAAAAGATTCTGAAATTGAATCGGATCAAAAAATTGGCACCGTGGCAGCTAGTCGTCGCGGTGATGCTGCTGACATCTACATCTACATCTACATCTACATGACTACTCTGCAATTCACATTTAAGTGCTTGACTGAGGGTTCATCGAACCACAATCATACTATCTCTCTACCATTCCACTCCCGAACAGCGCGCGGGAAAAACGAACACCTAAACCTTTCGGTTCGAGCTCTGATTTCTCTTATTTTATTTCGGTGATCATTCCTACCTATGTAGGTTGGGCTCAACAAAATATTTTCGCATTCGGAAGAGAAAGTTGGTGACTGAAATTTCGTAAATAGATGTCGCCGCGACGAAAAACGTCTTTGCTTTAATGACTTCCATCCCAATTCGCGTATCATATCTGCCACACTCTCTCCCCTATTACGTGATAATACAAAACGAGCTGCCCTTTTTTGCACCCTTTCGATGTCCTCCGTCAATCCCACCTGGTAAGGATCCCACACCGCACAGCAATGTTCTAACAGAGGACGAACGAGTGTAGTGTAAGCTGTCTCTTTAGTGGACTTGTTGCATCTTCTAAGTGTCCTGCCAATGAAACGCAACCTTTGGCTCGCCTTCCCCACAATATTATCTATGTGGTCTTTCCAATTGAAGTTGTTCGTAATTTTAACACCCAGGTACTTAGTTGAATTGACAGCCTTGAGAATTGTGCTATTTATCGAGTAATCGAATTCCAACGGCGATGGCGATGTAGTGGTGGTGTGTGCAAAGAAAGACGATGTTCCATCAGTGTCGCCATAACTGGGGCACTCAACCCTCTGGATCATCACAACATCGTGATCATGAGTCGAGTGCCTTTGTACCGCTGTTACAACATAGGGCCAGCTAAGTCACAACTAGCGCATCAAATTTTTAATACAGACCCTCCGGCATTAACATCGCACCGAGTTCCCTCGACAAGGAACCAAAAGTGACTCCTCTTTAGAACAGACGAAGTGCTACAACAGGCCACCCGGCTCTTATGAGTCGTAAAAGAAAAAGAGAAAAGACAAAAATAGAGAGAGAGAGAGAGAGAGAGAGAGAGAGGGAGAGAGAGAGACAGAGAGACAGAGAGAGAGAGAGAGAGAGAGAGAGAGTCTGGTGGCGATACTCGGAAATCATACATTATTCGCGTATATGTCAATAACGCACCCATGCCCACGCTCTCCCCACTCGCCCCCCCCCCCCCCCCTCCTCCTCCATCAACACTCCAAAGGAGGGCTGAAAATGCATAAGCACGCTTTACTACTTCGGATGATGTTCATATTTCGCCGAACAGTTTTGAACGGTTCCTAGTTGTTCCAAACTGTGCACGAGAGCAAAAATAGTGGTCGCGTTGCACTCTGAAGGGGTGCGATCACGTTCAATGGCGAACCCCCGCCCCCAGTGTTCTCAGAGCAGTGTTGAAACATCAAGGGGTGTCAGCAGTGTCAAACGTTGTCAAGACGTCCTCCTGCTGCTCATCGTAATGAGAAAGACGTTTTCGACTGCGAAATGTGTGGGAACCACTACCCCAAGGAAAGGGGTGGTTTCATTAACGCCCTTAATGCCACCCCATCAGGCCTTTTCGTGTCGATTTTGAGCGGCGGTGTGTGTGAAATGTTTTCGACCACCCACAAGAAAACCTACTGATCTGAACTCGGAGCGTCGTGGTTTTCACCTCCACCGCAGAGAGGGATGGAATATCGATGATAGGGGGTGTGACGGCCTTCCCACGGTGCCTTTATACAGTATTGTGATGAAAGCTGGTGCCCATGCGGCACCATTAATCCACCTGAAACGACAGATGAGCCTCTGAGGTCTGGCCTTTTTTTCGTATGTGTCAACATCTTGATGTCTGCAGCGTCGTCACTTCAGTCCGGAACCGCGCTCCTGCTACGGTCACAGGTTCGAATCCTGCCTCGGGCATGGATGTTTGTGATGTCCTTAGGTTAATTAGGTTTAAGTAGTTCTAAGTCTACATCTACCTCTACACACATACTCTGCAATCCACCATACGGTGCGTGGCGGAGGCTACCTCGTACCACAACTAGCATCTTCTCTCCCCATTGCACTCCCAAACAGAATGAGGGAAAAATGACTGCCTACATGCCTCTGTACGAGCCCTAATCTCTCTTATATTTGTGGTCTTTACGCGAAATATAAGTTGGCGGTAGTAAAATTGTACTGCAGTCAGCCTCAAATGCTGGTTCTCTAAATTTCCTCAGTAGTGATTCACGAAATGAACGCCTCCTTTCCTCCAGAGACTCCCACCCGAGTTCCTGAAGCATTTCCGTAACACTCGCGTGATGATCAAACCTACCAGTAACAAATCTAGCAGCTCGCCTCTAAATTGCTTCTATGTCCTCTCTCAATCCGACCTGATAGGGATCCCAAACGCTCCTGCAGTATTCAAGAATAGGTCGTATTAGTGTTTTATAAGCGGTTTCTTTTACAGATGAACCACATCTTCCCAAAATTCTACCAATGAACCGAAGACGACTGAGCGCCTTCCCCACAACTGCCATTACATGCTTGTCCCACTTCATATCGCTCTGAAATGTTACGCCCAAATATTTAATCGACGTGACTGTGTCAAGCGCTACACTACTAATGGAGTATTCAAACATTACGGGATTCTTTTTCCTATTCATCTGCATTAATTTACATTTATCTATATTTAGAGTTAGCTGTCATTCTGTACACGAATCACAAATCCAGTCAAAGTCTTCTTGTATCCTCCTACAGTCACTCAACGACGACACCTACCCGTACACCACAGCATTATCAGCAAACAGCCGCACATTGCTATCCACCCTATCCAAAAGATCATTTACGTAGATAGAAAACAACAACGGACCTACCACACTTCCCTGGGGCACTCTAGATGATAGCCTCACCTCCGATGAACACTCACCATCGAGGACAACGTACTGGGTTCTATTACTTAAGAAGTCTTCGAGCCACTCACATATTTGGGAGGCACCGAGTCAAACGCTTTCCAGAAGTCAAGGAGTATTGCATCCGTCTGATACCCTTCATCCATGGTTCGCAAGATATCTACGGGACTGATGAGCTCAGATGTTAAGTCCCATAGTGCTTAGAGCCATTTGAACCATTTTGCAGCGTCGTCGATCCTGAGGATGACGTCGCAGGATGCCGCCCTTTTGCATCACTACTGAGGAAGATTATAGGTACCTTTGAGCCAAATTTCAAACTTATACGACCCAATGGAAGACAATTACGTTGTTTCGGAGAAGTGATCCTTTAATTTTGTTGCGCAGTGTATGTATATTGATCACACGCACTGGATGTGTGTCTGCGTAATTCGTTTAATAGATATGTTATAATCTTTCTATAGGATTATACGCTATTACAGTGCCTCACGAAACAAACTCTTTTTCTTGGCCGAAGACTTTGGGGCATATAAATCAGCACAATATGAGACCTGACAAGGTGATGCATTATCTAAATTAATAGATCCTGCAAAAGAGAGATGCTAATTGTTCTCTGAGAAGTTAGAAGAAACAAGCAAGATACTAGTTTAAGGATTTAATAATTTTGTAGTCTTCGATTTGTCAGTCTCACAGCGTGTAGAATAAGATCGAGACTGGATCTAGGAATCAAAAATTACCATATACTGAGTTGATCACGTTTGTACGTTCGCGTTCACTCGGCAGGATGTTCATAGTGACTACTTGTTTCGAAACTGTATCGGCTCTTCCTCGTGCACATCTGAAAAAACGAACCGGGTTCTTCTAGCGACTCGAATAGACGTGACGTCACGAGTGACACATTTATCTTTCCATGCGTCACACAAAGAATCACCGGTGATGAAGAACTTACGACAGGGTATTAATTTCTAGGATTCCATTTCGTGTGTTTATAGCTCTGGGTGTCGCACACGAGTGACGTGTCAGCTATGTGTTTCAGAGGCTCAAAATACATACACTGAGAAACGCGGTATGCTATCCATTCCGGTGTATTATAAAGATAGCAACAACTGAAACCTTTGCAACAGAATGAACCGTTATGAAAATAGATATTTATACTCTCTGTGCTGTATAGATTTATTGAAGGTAATAAATGGGTCTCAGTGTGAAAAAATGGGCTTATCGATGCCACATCCCGTACTCAATTTCTTCTCTGAAACTATCATTTGAAAACTGATTACTTTAAATAGATAAATGATTTCCTGTGTTGTTCTGCTCCTTATTTCACAGTTTTTTAGGGCAGTTGTCTATCGGACTGGTTTGACCAATGAAATTTACCTTTATACGAAACATAAACAGAATTCCCTATGAAAATAAATATGTTAGTAGCTTTAATCCTGCTGTCCAAGTAGGTGAACTTGTAAATGAACGACATACATTGGCAATTTTTCCAAGCAGAGCGAATCTTCCATTGTTTGGCCGGAAGGCTGTGCGGTCATAGAGGCTTCAAGGGAGATCTCTTATCTATGTTTGTTGAATACAAAATACTGATCTTAAGACCAAAGTTATGAGATCAGGAATCTAGAGTCGAAAATGCATGCTTCAGGCGCTGCCAGATCTAGAACGTGGAAAAAGTGCGAGAATGTATTTGAAAACGGAACACTGGGCTGCCTCTCACGACGTTCTTGGCTGCGGCCGTAGAGTAGAAATGTGTCTGGAGTGAGCATAACGCACTGCATATGTTCTCACCATCACACCGATAGTGTCAAATGACTTTACTATATAGGCGTTCGTTTTCATTTCATGCTAAAACTGAAGCTTTAATATTACGAGGGTCATTCAATAATTAAAGAGACAAATTGGTCTGGAGAAAAAGCGTTTATTTTTACAGACAATACTTTTTCTACTTTTCGACATAATCCCCATGACCATTTATGCACTTGTTCCGACAGGCTACAAGCTTTTTTATTCCGGCTGCAGAGATCTCTTTATCTTGATGTTTGAACCAATTTTCCACACACTTGTCACGTACTCGTTGTCTTGCAACCTCTTCCCATGTAATGCCCCCTTCAGTGCACCAAACAAATGGAAATCACTACGTGCTAAATCAGGACTGTAAGAGGGATGAGGCAGTACTTCCCAGCCCTTTTTGTCGATGGTGTTAGTTGAGCAATATGAGGACGTGCGTTATCTTGCTGGAGAACGACACCTCTCCTCTGAGATCGACGACGTCTCTGCCTCATGGCTGGCTTCACCTTGTTTAAAAGCAAACCCGAGTAGTATTGGCTGTTCACTGTACGCTGCTTTTCGAGATAATCACAAAAAACTTGACCTTCAGCATCCCAAAATACCGTCAACATGACTTTTCCTGCTGAGGCTTGGGTTTTGAATTTTTTCTTGACAGGTGAGTTGGTGTGCTTCCACTGCATGCTTTGTCTTTTTGTTTCTGGCTCGTAATAGTGAACCCAAGTCATCACAAGTTAAAATTTTGTTGAGGAAGTGCTCACCTTCCCATCCATAACGTTCCTTTAGCTCTGTGCACACTCTCAACCTTGTTTCCTTGTGTAGCCACGTCAACTCCTTTGGGACCCATCTTGCACATGTCTTGCGGTACTTCAGCTTGTTACAGATAATGCTATGAACTGTACCAGTACTAAGTTGAATCTTATCAACTAGCATTTCCACAGTCACACGTCGGTCGGCACAAATAATGTCATCAATTTGGCTTTCAAGTGAGGGAGTTGAAACCGCAACTGGTCGGCCAGAACGGTGATCGTCAGTCATTGAGTCGCGACAATTTTTGAACTGCTCTACCCACTTGTAAAAATTTAAACGATTCAACAACCTTCACCATAAACCTTAGACATTCTACGGTATATATTCACTGGTTTCTCGCCTTCAGCAAGTAAAAAACTGGTAAGAGAACGTTGTTCAACTAATGTGGACGTTTTCAGCGGACTCTTCATCTTGGAATGTGTTTTTGAGGTTATAAACAAAACAATGTTGATACATAAGGTGACCAGGGTTCATCCCAGTGATGCCTACTTAAAACCATAAAAGTACCATACTTGCCATACAAACAGTTTCTTCCCGAGACCAATTTGTCTCTTTAATTATTGAACGACCCTCGTACATGTATTTTCATTATATCCATTCCGTTGTAACGAACTGCAGCTTTGATTTAAATTCGCTGTTTATGCACAGGGGTTGGACAGAAATAAGGAAACACCGTGAGAAATGCGTGCTCGAAC
This sequence comes from Schistocerca americana, assembly GCF_021461395.2. Taxonomy (NCBI): domain Eukaryota; kingdom Metazoa; phylum Arthropoda; class Insecta; order Orthoptera; family Acrididae; genus Schistocerca; species Schistocerca americana. Next base: position 186,016,141 of record NC_060126.1, read on the forward strand.
ATAAACACAGATGCTAAACAAGCCTGTAGGTTGCGCTGTTGTATTTGACCACAAACGGCACCTGTGCAGTGTCCTCAATACAGTGCCACTCGCGTTGAGAAGTATTTTATGTGTAGTTGTGAGTGCATTGTGGCGGAGCTAAGTGAATTACAACATATTCACATTGTTAGTGTTGATAGTGCGTGCTTCTGTACCAAAGGTAGCCGAAGTGTTAGAATTTTCAAGAGGCACCATATCGAATAATAATACCGCATATAGGGAGAACGGAAAATCATCATCCGGCAATTAACAACGCGGACGAAAGTGTGTGTTGAGTGATTATGACGGACGGTAATTTAGGAGGACGGTGACAAATATAAGAGGATGACAGCTGCAAAAGTCCCTGCGGAACCGAATGTTGCACTTGCAAATCCTGACAGTACCGCAACACGAGTGGAGCTCCATCAGCTAGGCATAACAGGGCGAGTTGGAAATCCAAAACTACTCTTTCGTGAAGTAAACGCCCGTCAGAGGAAAACGTGGTGCCAAAGCCGTAAAATCTGGACTATGGAACAGTGGAAGATAGTCATTTGGTCTGTTGAGCCTTGTTGCGCACTCTTACCAACTTCTGAGCAAATTTACGTCCCAAGAGGGAAACACGGCGAGGTTTCGGTGACGATTTGGGCAGCAATATCGTGGTATTCCATGGGTACTGTACAAGGTTACATTACTGCCAAGGACCATTAGACCATTTTACCTAAACAGGTCCATCTCAAGGTACATTTTTTTCCCTCAATGGTGATGTTCTGATCCAAGACGACAGGGCTCCTGTTCAAACAGTTCGCATCGTCCAGGACTGCGTTTGAGAGCAGGAGGTTGAATTGTCGCATCTTTCCGCTCACCATATCTCAGAATTATTGACCCTTTGTGATCTGATTTGGCCAGAAGGAAAGTGGTCGCTATCCACCTGCAAGATCATTACCTCAACTTGCAACTATTTTGCAGACAAAAGGGTATGAGATTCCCTTGAAAACCACAAATAACCTTTATTTATACATTCCGAGATGACTGGAAGCGGTTTTGAATGCCAAGGGTTTTCCTGCGTAGTACTAGGTATAGTAATGTGTTGTGTTTTTGCTGTTTCCATGTTTTTGGCCAACCTGTTAGGTACATGCAACTAGTACCTTTTTTAATTTGATGCGATTTACTTGTGTTGAACCATTAACCATTTTCAACGCAGTGCTAACTCATCATCAGATGCTGGTGCTACAGGAAGATTATTCTCTGGACTATGTACGGCTACGCTCTAGAGTCCGGCGCTAACGAAAACCGAGGCATAAGTTGCCGAAGTCTTTACGAAGCGAAAGATTGTCAAGTTTTAGAACAACTGCATCGTACTTCTTCGAGGTACCCCGACTATTTAATTCCGATAAAGAACTATAAGCTGGGAGAAATATACGTTACCGGAACGAATTTGTCCTCGGTACCAACAGTCAGTAACGTAACGATCCATTTCGGTAACATATGTCACAGTTATCGTTATTTTTGCCAACACCACGACTCTAGCGTTTAGCTGCACGTGGTCTAGAGAAGTCTTTCTGTAACGCCTTTATCTGATGACGCGCTTGCAGTGATTCGAAAACTGGTTAATGGAGAATAGATCTTATGAATTTCAAAAAGTGATTAGTTGCATACAACCTACATAAACCGTTAATTACAGGTATTTGTCCTATTTTACACATTTATTTAGGCAAACAGTGGTTAACAGCTGCTGCTCCTATGGATGCAATTCGAACTATCTGTACATGGAATAAGGAACAGTTGCTTTTCATAGGTAAGAGGCATAATAGTTTTATTATAGCTATTATACAAGTAAGAAAAGCTTTATGTCTTGAAAAATATGGAGACACTGAAATGAAGGTTTAATATATCAGAATTACGTTGTGTAATTCTGTGGTCATATATTTACGAGAAGGAAAGGTCTACGACTAATGAGGAAAATAATGTGACAAGAAAATACATTGCTGGATTTTTCCTTAAGATGATTGTTTTCGCCATTTGATTAAACCAGATGAAAAATGTTAAGGTATAAGATGCCATCAACACCATTTTGAATGTCATTCTGTTCACTCTTCTTTGCACCGAGCGAGGTGGCGCAGTGGTAGGGCACTGGACTCGCATTCGGGAGGACGACGGTTCAATCCCGCGTCCGGCCATCCTGATTTAGGTTTTCCGTGATTTCCCTAGATCACTCCAGGCAAATGCCGGGATAGTTCCTTTGAAAGGGCACGGCCGACTTCCTTCCCCATCCTTCCCTAATCCGAGCTTGTGCTCCGTCTCTAATGACCTCGTTGTCGACGGGACGTTAAACACCAATGTCCTCCTCCTCCACTCTTCATTGTTGCTATCACATTGATCTATCACGAAATGTATAACACTGTAGCCTAACTTAAATTTTACAAGTCACATCTTTAAACTAAGTCGTTTTATTTATACGCAAGAATGTCTGAACAAGAGAATGAAATGTATTGTTTTATGTTGGTTGACTTTATTGCACAGTTGTTCATCTATTTTATGTGATATTTATTCTACATTGGAGAAGATACTTGTACATAATTTGCGCAACGTAGATATCATAAAAGTTATACGATTACTCTGTGCTTGTCTATAAAGAAGAAAAAACTGAATAAAGAAAAATCGAGAAAAATGGACAAACATCTATCTAAATATACTACGAGGATTGACTGAAAAGTAATGCTTCCACCTTCGTAACTCTTCAACAGTTGGCAGAGTTGGTGTGCGGTAGGTACTGGCGTGCTCCGTAGCCTCTTCTCTACAGCTCCAGTTGGCGGGAAGCCTTAGCATTGAACGGTTGTGTTGTTACAGTGTAAAGTATGGAACCCTGCGCAGACAGTCGGTTAATGCGATTTAAGCAAAGTGCAGTCATTGAATTCTTGACAGCAGAAGGTGTCACCCCAAAGGAGATTCATCAGAGAAATAAAGAAGTTTATGCTGATTGTGTTGATGTGAGTACTGTGCGTCGTTGGGCAAGTAAGTTTAAGGATGTTGAAGCGAGAACATCTGACATGCGTGACAAACAAAGAGTTGGACGTCCTGTGACAGCAACCACAGAGTTTCACAAGCAAAATGTTGACACATTGATTCAGGACGATCGTCGTATCACTCAGAGAGAAACTGTAAGCACAATCGGCATTTCCCAAGAAGGTGTGGGTCACTTTATTGCTTTGCTTGGCTATCGGAAGGTCTGTGCACGATGGGTACCCCGGATGCTGACTCCTGAAATGAAAGAGCACAGATCTGAAATTTGCTAGGAACTCCTCTCGCGTTACGAGAATGAAGGTGACGCCCTTCTCCATTCGACTGCGACAGGAGGCGAAACGTGGGTACACCATTACGACCTTGAGACGAAACATCAGTCTATGGAGTATCTACACAAAGACTCGCCCCAGAAAAAGAAATTCAAGACGCAGCACTCAGCTGGAAAAATCATGGTCACAGTGTTCTGGGACGCAGATGGTGTTATTCATGTTGATTTCCTTGATCGTGGGACAACAATAAATTCAGAGCATTACATCACAACGCTGCGAACTCTGAAACGACGGCTAACAAGGGTCCTACAGCATGACAATGCCAAACCACACACTTCACGTGCCACCACAGCAGAACTTCAGAGTCTGAATCTCACCACCGTACGGTATCTCCATACAGTCCAGATTTAGCACTGTCTGACTTCCATCTGTTCTCGATAATGAAAGACGATATGTGGGGACATCATTATACTTCTCATGAAGACGTTGAGAGAACTGTGAGACTGTGGTTGCGGTAACGGAGTGTCGACTTCTTCCGTGGCGGCTTCAGAAAACTTGTTTATCGTTGGCAGAAATGTATCCAATTGGCTGGTGATTATGTGGAAAAGTGAATATTGCTAATTAAAGATCACATTCTAAGGATTATTTCTGCGTTTGCTGTATTAAAGTATTCCCATCCAGACCCAATTAACGAAGGTGGAGGCATTACTTTTCATTCAGCCCTCGTATAAACTCTTCTCCCTTCTCCCCCCCTTCACCCTCAACCCCCGCCCCGCAGTCAAGAATCGGGAGTGTTAACAACATTCAGTGACTGTTGTCTCAAGCGAAGACGGTATTTGAGGAAGAACTAGATGGCAAAGAACAGGTGAGAAGTTAGACTGGAGTGTAAATCGGCGCCGGCCGAAGTGGCCATGCGGTTAAAGGCGCTGCAGTCTGGAACCGCAAGACCGCTGCGGTCGCAGGTTCGAATCCTGCCTCGGGCATGGATGTTTGTGATGTCCTTAGGTTAGTTAGGTTTAACTAGTTCTAAGTTCTAGGGGACTAATGACCTCAGCAGTTGAGTCCCATAGTGCTAAGAGCCATTTGACCCATTTTTTTGTAAATCGGCGTTTGTGATTTATTTACTGTAGCACACATTATAACTAACATACAGTGTAACATTTAGTTTTCCATTTGAACAAGCGGATATATATCTACATTTATCGCCAATTAACACAGTTTTAGAGTTTATTAGAGACTATAACCTCAAACATGTTTCAATAAATTAGTAACTTTTATCATAGGTTTTATCGGGTACCTTAACAGAAATCTCGTTTGCATATTAATTACTTCAGTTTGTAACACTTTTAGGTTAATAGATCCAAAAATTGAAAGAGAATCAGAAGTTTCAGTTTTGAGTTACTTTTTTACTGTTCTATAAAGCATTGCACCAGCCATAATGCAACTACGGTATGAGTTGATTGACATTCATAAGCAGCTGGAAATGGCCATGACTCTTATCAAAAGATTGAAAGGCGCTACGAATGCGCGTTTCAGGAGCGCTTCCAACAGTAATGAAACGGAGATATCAAAGGTGCCTTAATTACTATCCTCTCCTCCGGAGTCTGTTCTTCTCTATGGGAAATACGGAAACTCTCACTACTCATCCACTTGGCTATGAGTGGTGTCGAAGCGGTGGGCTAGTTGTCCTGTACAGGGAAGGCATGGACCATGGAGAACTCGAAGTGTTTTATACTGATCCCCCTAACCAGCTAGTTCAAGATGCTGCCGTTCACTAAGATCGAAACTCAACCACTGAGACTCACACCACCTTTTGGAAAACTTGCTATGTCCTGTATCAAGACGAGTCAAATGCAAAAGGGTAAGGGTTTGTTAATCGTCAGCAGTTCAAATGCATGGCGAATAATGGTATCCACTAGGGCAATGGCAGCAAGGACTGGGACGGAACTCTAGGGGCATTCAGTGTGTACCCCTTGGGGCTTCATTCAACATGTTGAAGAGGCTGTTCCGGCAACTACTGAGGAAAAGGGTGCAACCAACTACAAGTTGTGGTGCACTTTGGAACAAACGGTACCTATCATCCGGGCTCCGAGGTCATACTTGGATCATTCCAGTGACTGGAAGCGAAGGTTGAGAAGGCCAGTCTTGCATCTGCAATTTCATCGACGTTCACGACTTGCAGCATTGTCCCAAGAACTGATCGGGGCTGCTAGTTGTTAGTCGAGTGGAAGGATTGAACCAAAGACTCACAATGTTCTGCGACAAGCTAGGCTAGCTACCCAGGTAGCTTACAGTGTGTGGGGTGCACACAAGGGTGGGACATGAACTTAAAGCCGAATCCTTCTATCAGCCACCGGACTCATCTCCAAACTTCAGAGAAAATCTAAGTTCACTAGCAAGTAAGTTCCCTTGTCATACTGTCGTTACTGTAGGAGACATTAGTAGCCCAAAATCAATAGCGAAAGTTACACTATTTCAAGCGGTGGGCGTGAAAAGACGTTCTGCGATACATTAGTAAATGAGTTCTCTGAAAACTACCTAGAACATTTTGTTCGGAAGCTCACTCATTATGGAATTCTGTTGTATCTAAAACAACAAATAAACCTAACTTGAAGACTTAATAGAATCTTGTGGCAGTGAAAATGAGGCAGTTGTAGCAACAATGACTTCTTAAGTACAAAGGGACACTAACACAAGTTGAAAGAGGTATACTTTCATCAAAGTGCATGAAGAGGCAGTAGTACCGCACCTCAATAACAAATTCGAAACGTTTAGCTCTGGAGAAGTGCATGTAGAAGAACTGCCTTCAGAAGAATAGTGGACCACGTAGCTATGCATCTAGTATAATTGTTCACGATGGGAGAGGCTCTCCATGGTGTACAATCAGTGTAAGGAAACTTCTAACGGAACAGAGACTACCGCATAATAGTTCTAAAACGAAGCTTAGGGCTAGAGATCAGGAGATGCTAAACGAAACGCATTTGGCTGTCAAGAGGGAAGTTCGTGAAGCCTTCAGTGTCTACCGAACCACAATATTAATGAAGGATGTTTCTCAAAAGCAAAAGAAATTCTGCTCATACGTAAAGCCTGTTGGTGGTAACAAAGTCAGTGTCCTGATATTCATGGATGAGACAGGAACTGAAACTGAGTGTAGCAAAGCAAAAACAGAAAGGCTGAGCTGTTTTCAAATGTTTCTTTACAAATGAAAATTCGTATTACTCCAATTCTCGCTCCAATTCTCGCTGCAAAGATGTGTGACATAAATCTTAATACCAAGGGCGTTTAGAAGCAGCTGAAATCCCTAAAACATAACAAAGCCCCAGGGCCCGATGGAATCCCAATTGATTCTATACCGAATTTGCTGTACAACTAGGCCCCCTTTAGCTATAGTCCACCACATCTCCCTCGAACAGAAAACCTAGCCAGTAATTGGCAGAAAGCATAGGGCACACCGTCTACAGGGAGGATAGCAGAAACGAGCCACAAAACTACCAGCCAATATCTTTAACACCCATTTGTTGTAGAATCTTAGAACATATTCTAAGCTCAGACATAATAAGGTGTTTCGAACACAATTATCTTCTCCGCGCCAACCAACATGGAATCCTAAAACATAGGTCAAGTGAAACCCAACTCGCACTTTTCTCACATGACATACTGAAAGCTTTGTATAAAGGCTGTCATGTGGATGCATTCCTTCTCGATTTATGTAAATTATTTGACTCAATACCGCACCTACGATTATTATCAAAAATATGAACATATCAAGCGAAATTTGTCACTGGGCTGGGGCTTTTTTAAATGGGAGGACGCAGTATATCATCTTGAATGGCGTGTCATCGACTTAGAAGTAACTTCACGTATGCCATAGAGAAATGTATTGGGGCCCTTTCCGCTAAGGTTGTATATTAATGATCTAGCAGACAATATTAATAGTAATCTTAAATTTACACATATGATGCGGTTACCTATAACGAAGTATTATCTGGAAAAATCCGCCCATGTATTCAATCAGATCTTGATATGATATGAAAGTTGTGCAAATATTGGCAATTTGTTTTAAATGTCCAAAAATGTAAAATTGTTCACTTCAGGAAAATAAAAAGTAGTATCCTGTGACTAAAGTATCAACGAGCTACCGCTGGAATCGGTCAACTCATACCCTACACCTGGCTGTAACGCTTTGTAGGGATGTGAAATGGAACGATCGTTTCGCTCCGTCATGGGTAAAACAGGTGGCAGATTTCGGTTTATTGGTAGGTTACTAAGGAAACGTAACCAGTGGACAGAGGAGTTTGCTTGCAAATCATTCGTGGGATACAGCATAGAATATTGCTCAAGTGCGCGTTATCCTTACAAAGCGAGACTTACAGGGAATACTGAACATACACAGCACAGAAAAGATCAGCACGAATGGTCACTTATTTGTTTGATATGTGGAAGAGTGTCACAGAGGAGATGACACAACTGAACTGGAAAGGAACCTGAAAATAGAGGCAAACAGTTCCCGGAAAGCTTAATATGTAAGTTTCAAGAAGCGACCTTAAATAACGACTCTAGGACAATATTTCACAACCCGGGGATAATTACCTCCTCAGGGGTAAAAACAAAAGTGTTCAACAGCGTTCCCGGTCACTATACTAAATTATTTTTGGAAGATAGTTACTGTTGTCACTATTTTGTGAGGCTGTAATACTGAATACATGGGTTACCAGTTATTTCATTTTTTCAGATACCAAGGTTCACGCGTGAGACAATGTGCTATAGGTTGTAGCCTATGAAACGAATGTACAAACATCATCTAGGTGACATAGTCCATCCACTACAGACATACTTTGCACCACGCGCCTAAGACAATAAAATTAAGACTATACATCAGATACACTGAAATAGCTCATGAAAATGTCTTCCGCAAATTGTTTGTAGTCCCCGCTATAGTTCAGAAATAGCTCCGTGAATCACCCCGCAACTATAAAGGAAGTAATCGACTGCTCAAGAATTACTATATAATGCCTACTACACTGCTGTAGGGCTAACACTGCATTATTATTATTATTATTATTATAAATTTATGTCAGCTGAGAAATGAGGAGTCCAACAATCAAGTGATTCTCAAACAATAGGCCTAAGTATAGTGCATACGTTTTAATGTGGTTGATTTTAAATGGGACTGTATTGCACGAAAATTAAACAGCATTCATCTTACGTCATTTTAAAAATAAAAATAATCAAAGAAAACTGTTTATCATTATAAAGTTTACTTATGCACTAATGTTCATGACTAAGGTGGGAGGGATGGGGCCGGCCGCTGTGGTCGAGCGGTTCTAGGCGCTTTAGTCCGGAACCGCGCTGTTGCTACGGTCGCAGGTTCGAATCCTGCCTCGGGCATGGATGTGTGTGATGTCATTAGGTTAGTTAGGTTTGAGTAGATCTAAGTCTAGGGGACTGATGACCTCAGATGTTAAGTGCCATAGTGCTTAGAGCCATTTGACCCATTTGGAGGGGTGGTGGTGGTGAGGGGGTAGCAGTTAGTATCTGATTGCGCGATTCGTCACAGGGTTATTTGGTAACCGTGATAGCGTTACGGAGATGTTTAGCAAACTCAAGTGGCAGACTGCAAGAGAGGCGCTCTGCATCGCGGTGTAGCTTGCTCGCCAGGTTTCGAGAGAGTGCGTGTCTGGATGAGGTATCGAATATATTGCTTCCCCCTACTTATACCTCCCGAGGAGATCACGAATGTAAAATTAGAGAGATTCGAGCGCGCACGGAGGCTTTCAGACAGTCGTTCTTCCCGCGAACCATACACGACTGGAACAGAAAAGGGAGGTAATGACAGTGGCACGTTAAGTGCCCTCCGCCACACACTGTTGGGTGGCTTGCGGAGTATAAATGTAGATGTAGATGTAGATGTTGGAGTAATGAACTCAGAAAGGATGGGAACCACTGCTCTAGGACAATACTACAAAGTGGTTAAAAAAAATGGTTCAAATGAGCACTATGGGACTTAACATCTGAGGCCATCAGTCCCATAGAATTTAGAACTACTTAAACCTAACATAAGTACATCACGCACATCCATGCCCAAGGCAGGATTCGAACCTGCGACCATAGCTGTCACGCGGTTCCAGACCTAGAAACGCTCGGCCACCGCGGCCGGCACAATGCTACAATCGCTTACTTATTACTCTGTGGGGATCGTGAGTACATGATTATATTAATTACACACATAGGAGCGGTTAACCTGTCATTTGTTCCGCGCTCCATACGTGAACAGAACAGGATGTGGATGTACGGACTCACCCCTGAACCAACATCGTACGGCGCCGAAGTCTGGCTTCAGCTTGGCGCCCTTGGGCACGGAGTCGGAGAACTCGACGGCAGCGGTGGCCGCGCACACGAGGGCGGCGCCGCCCCACGCGTAGGCGGAGAACCACCAGAAGCGCCGGCGGTCGCCGTCCCAGGCGCCGCCCTGCAGCGAGCGCAGCCCACTGCAACACCGCAACACAGCGCCATCAGCGCCTCCGTCGGGCACCTGCTGCTAAACAACTGGACCAATAATACCTACACTTGACACCGTATCGATACCTCGATAACAGAGGCAGCTCGCACTTAAAGGATCCAAGACACAGTCGCCCCGATGGATGTACACCCCTCTGCAAAACTTTAGGACGAGATAGATAAAGTACCATGACATATACTCAGAAAATAAGGAATTATTCGAATGGTACGTAGTAAAGGAGTTTTGCTATTTGGGGAGCAAAGTAACTGATGATGGTCGACATAGAGAAGATATAAAATGTAGACTGGCAGTGACAAGGAAAGTGTTTCTGAAGAAGAGAAATTTCTTAGCGTTGAGTATAGATTTAAGTGTCAGGAAGTCGTTTCTGAAAGTATTTGTATGAAGTGTAGCCATGTATGGAAGTAAAACATGGACGATAAATAGTTTGGACAAGAAGAGAATAGAAGCTTTCGAAATGTGGTGCTACAGAAGAATGCTGAAGATTACATGGGTAGGTCGGATAACTAATGAGGTGGTATTGAATAGAATTGGGGAGAAGAGGAGTTTGTGGCACAACTTGACAAGAAGAAGGGATCGGTTGGTAGGACATGTTCTGAGGCATCAAGGGATCACAAATTTAGCATTGGAGGGCAGCGTGGAGGGTAAAAATCGTAGAGGGAGACCAAGGGATGAATACACTAAGCAGATTCAGAAGGATGTAGGTTGCAGTAAATACTGGGAGATGAAGAAGCTTGCACAGGATAGGGTAGCATGGAGAGCTCCATCAAACCAGTCTCAGGACTGAAGACCACAACAACAACAACAACAACGGAAATCGGTAGATGTGATGTACATGCAGAGAGAAACAAATGATTAGAGTTCCAGAAAACCGGAATGATTTGTTCAAGAGAAAGACCTTCAGAAACTGAGCATGTCAGTAACGTTTTGGTCCACCTCTGGCCCTAAGGCAAGCAGTTATACGGATTAGCGTGGTTGGCAGGGTTGTTGATGTCCACCTGAGGGATATTGTGCCAAATTCTGTCGAAATGGCGCGTTAGATCATCAAGATCTAGAGCTGGTTGAAGGGCTCTGGCCAAAGTGCTGCAGACGTCCTCATTTGGGAAGAAATCTGGCGACCTTGCTAGCCTAGGTACGGTTCGGCAAACATGAAGACAAGCAACGGAAAATCTCGACGGGAGCGGGCGGGCATTATCTTGTTGAAATGTAAACCCAGGGTGTCGTGCAAGGAAGAAGAAACGGGACGTACCGCTGTGCTGCATGGGTGCCGTGGTCATCGCTGGTCGTCGGGACCCAATTCGAAGCAAGACCGATCACTGAAGACAGTTCTATACGGTCATTGCGATTCCAGGCCGAAGACACGTCTGGCGATGCCCCCAGACAGCGGTGTAATACCAAGTTGACTGTCGCCCGCCATACGTCCCGCAGTCAGGTTTGATGGTCTGATATTGGCATTTCATTTCTTAGCACGACCCCTTCGGTTGTCATCAACGGAACCCTAACAGCACAGCGGTACGTCGACTACATTCTACGGCCGTCTTATTGCCCTTGATGGCAACCCATATAGGCCTAAATTTCAGCAAGGTAACGCCCGATCGCACACGGTGAGAGTTTCTACTGCTTGTCTTCGTCATTGCTAAATCGTACAACCCTACCTCGACCAGCAAGATCGCCGGATATCTCCAGAATTGAGAACTTCTGGAGCATTACGGGCAGAGCCCTTCAACCACCTCCGGATTTTGACGATCTAACGCACGAATTGGACAGAATTTGGCATGGTATCAATCACGATGACATCCAACAATTTCTCAATCAAGGCCAAGCCGAATAATTGATCGCATAAGGGCCAGAGACGAACCAATGCGTTACTGACTTGCTCAATTTCTGAAGCACTTTCTCTTAAATAAATCACCCAATTTTCCTGAAATTATAATCATTTGTTTCTCTTTACATGTATGTAACTTCTGTCTAATTGCTTCCCATTCGGATAATTGCTTCATGGTGTGTTTCTCTTTTTTGTCTTAGAATTATTAACTACTAGCTGGAAATCAATGAATATGCGGGGACATGTTGCCAGAGGTTTCCCAGTCGTGCATACAAAATAGTGCGTCACATGGCGTGAGGTCAGAGTGACGATAGCGCCAAATGGCACTGGCCCAGCAACACGAGGCAGTTGGACGAACAGGAAAACATAGTGTGTGTTAATCAGTGACCATTTACGCTGCAATGCGGTGGTGGTTTTCATTGCAACGTGGCTTGGAGACAACATTCGGTTGACTTCACACCGAGTGGTATCACAGGGACATGGAAAGAAGGAAGAAGTGTGACGAGTGTAGCACAGTGGATGGGTATCTACATCTACATGTATACTCCGCTAGCCACCAAGCGGTGTGTGGCGGAGGACACAATTCGCGCCAAAGTCATATCCCCCCCCCCCCCCTCTCTGTTCCATTCGCGTATTGCGCAAGGGAAAAACGACTGTTTAAACGCCTCAGTACGAGCTCTTATTTCCCTTATCTTTGAATGATGATCACTGCGTGATTTGAAAGTTGCTGGTAATAATATATGCTCTACATGAGTTCGAGTCTCGGTACTGCACACAGTATTAATCTGCCAGGAAGTTTCATATCAGCGCACACTCCGCTGCAGAGTGAAAATCTCATTCTGGACATGCTCTACATCCTCGGTGAAGATGGGATTTCGGAATTTAGTGAGCAGCCCCTTCTGTTTAGCGCGCCGTCTATCTGTAAGTGTGTCCCACTTTAAACTTACTATGAGATTTGTAACGCTCTCGCGATGGCTAAATGTACCAGTCACGAATCTTGCCGCTCTTCTTTGGACCTTCTCAATCTCTTGAATCAGACCCAACCGGTAAGGGTCCCATACAGAAGAACAATATTCCAAGACTGGACGAACTAACGTATTGTAAGCTATTTGCCGGCCGGAGTGGCCGTGCGGTTCTGGGCGCTACAGTCTGGAGCCGAGCGACCGCTACGGTCGCAGGTTCGAATCCTGCCTCGGGCATGGATGTGTGTGATGTCCTTAGGTTAGTTAGGTTTAATTAGTTCTAAGTTCTAGGCGACTGATGACCTCAGAAGTTAAGTCGCATAGTGCTCAGAGCCATTTGAACCATTTTTTTGTAAGTTATTTCCGTTGTTGAAGGACTGCATCGCTTCAGGATTCCACCAACAAACCGCAATCTAGAGTTCGCCTTACCCGTTACTTGTGTAATCTGAACATTCCATTTGAGATCATTCCGAATAGTCACACCCAGATACTTGACGGACGTTACCGCTTCCAAAGACTGGGCATTTATTTTGTACTCGTACATTAATGGGGATTTTCGCCTTGTTATACGCAATAGGTTACACTTACTAAGATTGAGAGAACTGCCAGTCAATACATCACGCATTTATTTTCTGCAAATCCTCATTGATTTGTTCACAACTTTCATGTGATACTACTTTCCTGTAGACTACAGCATCATCGGCAAACAGTCTAAGGCCGCTGTCAATACCATCAACCAGATCGTTTATGTAAATCGTATTGTTCACAGCATTGTTTCACTTGCATGGGAAGCGTTCCTAATCATAGGCACTGCTGCCTCAAGATGAGGAGGTCGTCGATAATGATCTTATACATCGGAAAATGAACGCTATATTGTGCAACTGGCAAGAAGGGACCCAAGTCAAACAGCGGGTACAATGGAAACAGCATTTCTCAAAAGTGCAGTGCACTCAGTGTCACACTCCACAGTGGCAGGGTGGCGGCATGGGGGTGGTCCCTTTTCCGGACGACAGTAAATTGTGTTCCGTTGACACCTGCACATCGGCACCAACGTTAGCGATGGCACCAGCGAGTAGTAGGGCTGCATACTGTTCTCGGTTGAGTGCAGACTCAGTCTGAGCAGGTATTCTGACCGTCTCCTCACATATCGAAAGGTAGGAACGCTTAATGCGATCACAAACATTGTCAAACGAGATCGTTTTGGATGTCCAGGTGTTATGGCGTGGAGAAGCATAATGATGCACGAGCGTACTGACTTTCAAATTTTTGATTACAGTAGACTCAGCAGTTACTGTGACACTATAATATTTTTCCACATGCAGCTTTTCATGGGTACATTTGGCCCTGACTTCATTTTTATGGATGATAATGAGCGAGTGCTTCGAACTGCAGAGGTGGAGTAGCTCTTGCAATGAGAGGATATTCGGCGAATTGACTGCCTTGCACGTTACACCGATTTAAATCCCATCGAACTCGTGTGCAGTGCGTTGGGGAGACGTATTCCAGCACGTCCAAATGCACTAACGATCATTCAGCAGTTGTTAACAGTCCTGGTGGAGGGATGGAACGTCTTACCACAACAACTCCTTACAAACTTCGTGGCCACACGCTGCAGAGGATTCACTGCCGTACGTGGCGATCACACATCCTATAAAGAACCAGGACCCGCCATTTATAAGGTCTGGGGACCAAGAATTCAGTGTAATTATTGTCTTTGAATAAAAGTGTAATTTCTATTCGTCACCATATACTTTTCAGTTACCTTTGTACAACACTTCTTTGTATGTATAATCTACGTTTCACCGAACTATGTGTCTTGACAGTGACACATCGCGTGAAAATTACTTTCGTCCTTAAGTTTTGCACATCAGTGTGCCATATTATAAGTCAACGGCCTTGCCGCAGTGGTAACACCGGTTCCCATCAGATCACCGAAGTTAAGCGCTAGCACTTGGATGGGTGACCATCCGGTCTGCCGAGCGCTGTTGGCGAGGTGCACTCAGCCCTTGTGAGGCAAACTGAAGAGGTACTTGACTGAGATGTAGCAGCTCCGATCTCGTACACTGACATCGGCCGGGAGAGCGGTGTGCTGACCACATGCCCCTCCATATCCGCATCCAGTGACGTCTGTGAGATGAGGATGACACGGCGGGCATGAAGACCATCTTCTCCTGTGCCTGCAGACGTTGAGGTGATTCGAAGGAGGTCAGCTAGAATCCAACAAGCAGCTGAATGAGCAACAGCCGAGGCTGGTGAGGAGTAGCGACGACTTGTAAACACTGTAAAGCAATGACTGTTTTACTACCGTCCAAGATGCCTCACAGGTTTCCAACAGCTATCTGGCTTCAAAAAGAGATGTCACCACTCGGCTCTCTGTAGCCTATTTATGCGAACTTCGTTACATTTATTTATGTTCCGTGTCAACTGCCGGTTGGTGCACCAACTGTCGGTTTACTGCATGGCTTCCTACAGTTCGCTACAGACTTCTAGCGTTGCTGCCTTCTTATAGACAACCGCACCGTCTGTGAACAGCCTATTTCATCTTCTTACATTATGCACTAGATCATTTATATACATGGTGAGTCGGAAAACCACCGACAAAGTTGCAGAGGTGGTTCAGGGATAACTTGTAAGTGTTACGGTAGAGAGGACCCACGCTCTTGGATGGCTCGTTACAGAACTTCCAATTCGTTTGGTTTCTTGACGCAATTAGCTTTGTATCTGTACTGTTTGGTATCATAGCCGACGATAACATTCAGGAGCAAGTCCAATTGTTGACCTCACGAGTGCCACGCCCCCTGAGCGCCACGGATCACGTGGATAAGAGGCCGCCCGACTGCAGCTGTAGCGCAGTCTTTGCCCAGTTGTAGAGTAGCTTCAGTCAGCAGCAGTGAAGCATCGTCATAGTGCAGTACATCAGAACTGGCCTCATAATTGGTGCTTATTTCTACATTACGAAAAGTTAAAGTGTTTAACTTACCCGGCTTTGCCAGGAACTTGTACACCGACTTCGCCGAGGAATATTTTGTACCAAAGTTGAGTATATTACAATATTACTCTCAGTGACTGTATTCTCCTATTCTTTTGATTTCTGTCTCAGAACGCACCCACTGTCCCGACGGGCAAGAGTACTTTTGGTGACTAGATTTACCTGCTCACTTCATAGGGCACTGAAGATTACAGTGAACATGTCGACAGTATGTGTCGCTGAGACCTCGTTAGCTTATGTGATTTCACCATGATGGGACGCCAGCACTCGATATTAGGAACCACACTGAAGTACAGTTTGGGTGAGAATGGATTAGTCGCGGTGATCCTGTTCCATGGCATTACCAGATGTGACACCAATGAACAACTTCTTCTGAAGGCATGTACATAGTCTAGTTTACGAGACTCCGGTCGATATTCGCACGGATCTGGTTGCTAGCATTATCGCGGTCTTGGAAGCAGTACACCAAACTTCTTGAATTCTTGGGCTCGTTATACAGTCGATGGTGGGTCGTTGGTCACTCTCCCGTGATCATGGTGGTCGACATTTTGAACAATAGCTGTAAGGGAACAATTCTGTACTTGTTGTTTCCAGTATTGTACACTGGCAGAACAGACTGTGATAAAATTGTACATGTTTAATCTGAGGATTGTTGCATCACTCTGTTTCTGTATTTTACGTTAGGTTATTGCACAATACGTTTCTTCACTGCTCTGATGGTATTTTCGCAGAAACAAGAGTGACTGCGGCAGCAAAACGAATAAACCATAAATACGTTATTACGCTCAACGATCCGCCTGAGACCGCATGCTCCTTATCCGAAAACATTCAAAAGGTATACCTGAACAACCTCAAAGTTTGTCGGTGCAGTAATGGCTCAGTCTGTATGTTTACAGTAACAGACCAGAATGAATTTGAACTCTGCTGCGTAGTGTGCGCTGATTTGAAAGATTAAAAGTGTGTGCCGGAGCAGGATTCGAACCTGACACCTTTTGCCTTCCGCTGGCAAGTGCTCTTAACGACTGAGCTGTCCACGACCCGCCCTCACAGCTTTACTTCCGCCAGTACATATTCATCATCATCATCATCATCATCATTTAAGACTGATTATGCCTTTCAGTGTTCAGTCTGGAGCATAGCCCCTCTATAAAATTCCTCCATGATCCCTTATTCAGTGCTAACATTGGTGCCTCTTCTGATGTTAAACCTATTACTTCAAAATCATTCTTAATCGAATCTAGGTACCTTCTCCTTGGTCTGCCCCGACTTCTCCTACCCTCTACTGCTGAACCCATGAGTCTCTTGGGTAACCTTGCTTCTCCCATGCGTGTAACATGACCCCACCATCTAAGCCTGTTCGCCCTGATTGCTACATCTATAGAGTTCATTCCCAGTTTTTCTTTGATTTCCTCATTGTGGACACCCTCCTGCCATTGTTCCCATCTACTAGTACCTGCAATCATCCTAGCTACTTTCATATCCGTAACCTCAACCTTGTTGATAAGGTAACCTGAATCCACCCAGCTTTCACTCCCATACAGCAAAGTTGGTCGAAAGATTGAACGGTGCACAGATAACTTAGTCTTGGTACCGACTTCCTTCTTGCAGAAGAGAGTAGATCGTAGCTGAGCGCTCACTGCATTAGCTTTGCTACATTTCGCTTCCAGTTCTTTCACTATGTTGCCATCCTGTGAGAATATGCATCCTAAGTACTTGAAACCGTCCACCTGTTCTAACTTTGTTCCTCCTATTTGGCACTCAATCCGTTTATACTTCTTTCCCACTGACATTACTTTCGTTTTGGAGATGCTAATCTTCATACCACAGTTCTTACATTTCTGATCTAGCTCTGAAATATTACTCTGCAAACTTTCAATCGAATCTGCCATCACAACTGAGTCATCCGCATATGCAAGACTGCTTATTTTGTGTTCACATATCTTAATCTCACCCAGCCAGTCTATTGTTTTCAACATATGATCCATAAATAATATGAACAACAGTGGAGACAGGTTGCAGCCTTGTCTTACCCCTGAAACTACTCTGAACCATGAACTCAATTTACCGTCAACTCTAACTGCTGCCTGACTATCCATATAAAGACCTTTAATTGCTTGCAAAAGTTTGCCTCCTATTCCATAATCTCGTAGAACAGACAATAACTTCCTCCTAGGAACCCGGTCATATGCCTTTTCTAGATCTATAAAGCATAGATACAATTCCCTGTTCCACTCATAACACTTCTCCATTATTTGCCGTAAGCTAAAGATCTGGTCCTGACAACCTCTAAGAGGCCTAAACCCACACTGATTTTCATCCAATTGGTCCTCAACTAATACTCGCACTTTCCTTTCAACAATACCTGAGAAGATTTTACCCACAACGCTGATTAAAGAGATACCTCTGTAGTTGTTACAATCTTTTCTGTTTCCATGTTTAAAGATTGGTGTGACTACTGCTTTTGTCCAGTCTGATGGAACCTGTCCCGACTCCCAGGCCATTTAAATTATCCTGTGTAGCCATTTAAGACCTGACATTCCACTGTATTTGATGAGTTCCGACTTAATTTCATCCACCCCATCTGCTTTATTGCACAGCAATCTATTGACCATTTTCTCCACTTCCTCAAATGCGATGCTATTTCCATCATCATTCCTATCCCGTTCTACCTCGAAATCTGAAACATTACTGATCGTATTTTCACCTACATTGAGCAACTCTTCAAAATATTCCCTCCATCTGCCCAAGGCATCCACAGGATTCACCAGCAGTTTTCCTGACCTGTCCAAAATACTTGTCATTTCCTTCTTACCTCCCTTTCGAAGACTGCTAATTACACTCCAGAATGGTTTTCCAGCAGCTTGACCCATAGTCTCCAACCTGTTTCCAAAGTCTTCCCAAGATTTCTTCTTGGATGCTGCAATTATCTGTTTGGCTTTGTTTCTTTCTTCCACATAACTCTCTCTGTCTACCTGAGTTCTAGTGTGTAGCCATTTTTGATACGCCTTCTTTTTCCTTTTACAGGCTGCCTTAACTGTGTCATTCCACCAAGCTGTTTGCTTTATCCTACTTTTACACACTACTGTTCCAAGACATTCTTTAGCCACTTCTAGTACTGTGTCCCTGTACCTTGTCCATTCCTTTTCCAATGACTGTAATTGACTACATTTAACTAACTGGTACCTTTCTGAGATCGCTGTTATGTACTTGTGCCTGATTTCCTTATCCTGAAGTTTCTCCACTCTTATCATCCTACATATGGACCTGACCTCCTGCACTTTCGGCCTCACAATCCCAATTTCACTGCAGATTAAATAATGATCAGTGTCATCAAAGAATCCCCTGAATACACGTGTGTCCCTCACAGCCTTCCTGAATTCCTTATCTGTTATTATATAGTCAATGACAGATCTGGTTCCCCTGCCTTCCCAAGTATACCGGTGAATGTTCTTATGTTTAAAAAAGGAGTTTGTGATTACTAAGCCCATACTGGCACAGAAATCCAAGAGTTGTTTCCCGTTCCTATTGGCCTCCATATCCTCTCCAAATTTACCCATAACCTTTTCATACCCTTCTGTTCGATTTCCAATCCTGGCGTTAAAATCACCCATGAGCAGAACACTGTCCTTGTCCTTTACTCTAACAACTACATCACTGAGTGCATCATAAAAACTATCCATCTTATCTTGATCTGTCCCTTCACAATGCGAATATACTGACACAATCCTAATTTTCTTGCTAGACACTGTCAAATCTATCCACATCAGTCGTTCGTTTACATACCTTATTGCAACTACGCTGGGTTCCATTTCTTTCCTGTACACCCCATTGTGCTATTCCTGCTTTGACTCCTGACAGGTAGACCTTGTATTCTCCCACTTCCTCTTCTTTCTCACCCCTTACCCGAATGTCACTAACAGCTAAAACGTCCAGCCCCATCTTACTTGCAGCCTCTGCCAGCTCTACCTTCTTCCCAGAGTAGCCCCCATTGATATTAATAGCTCCCCATCTCATTACCATTTGTTTGCCAAGTCGTATCTTAGGAGTCCCTGGTTTGTCAGAGGTGGGACTCCATCACCTCCAAAGGTCCGAGGCATTTTGCTCTGATTGTTGCCAGCATCATATTTATAGTACCAGGGAAGCAGGTTGCTAGCCTTACTTGCCCCGAGTCCCATTGGGTTTTACCCCTAACGGTTGAGAGACTAACCGGTGGATTTGGTAGACTTCGCCGTATGAGCACAAAGGTGACCACGACTCAGAATATGTCTGAGATACCCAGCCTTATTCCAAAGTAACTGGTACCCCGACTATCGGGACCACTTACTTGGCCGCTCATACGTTGCCCGTCGTTCATGAACTAGGCCATGACTACAGGAACCCACACCATGAACCACCAGTATATTCTACCTTCCAAAATTCGCAGGAGTTATCCTGCAGCCTGACTTAGTCAGTAGCGCACTAGCCAGCGATAGCTGAACGTCCTACCTTCGCGTCCCAGTCCGACACAGGGGTAACAATGGCACATTTGCGTGGATTTCTCTACATAATTTTTAATGTTTGGAAAACAATGTATCACGGAAACGGTACGTTTCCGGGCATGAGTTCCTAATGTAAAATAATTTTATATAGGCTCTAGTGGAGTGCGTAAATGTGCTCCGAGTACGGCGGAGGTTTACGAACCTATTGGGGGGGGGGGGGGGGGGGGGGAGCACGTTTACGTATGTCAAGTAGTAAATACCACAGAAATGCTCGTCCTCTTCATCAGACGGATACACGTTATAAGAGGAAAGAAGAACTGGATGGGACATCAGTTGAGACGAGAGTGCTTGCTAATAGACACTTTAGAAGGACTAGTTTGTGAGGGGAGATTGAGAAGAAGGATCACTGGCGATACAAACGGTTCTACAAGGCGTAGCCTCGTTGTTTTGGATATCGATGTTTACTCATATCAGTAACATGCAGACCCATACTTGGGGAATGAGCGTCAGGGAGCAGATGCAGTAATCCCGCACCGTTGTTCTAGGCAAGGTCCTCGTGCATGTGGTTTGCTGTTGCCTTCCTCCGATCGACCGTGAAATGTGAAGTGTTTATCTGCGTCGTGAGCATGACTCTGACGAGTGCCTGCACCTTGTGGTGATGGATTCGTGCAGTAAGGTTGGTTGATTTGGGGGAGGGGGACCAACTAGCGAGGACGGGTTACGGAAGGATGGGGAAGGAAGTCGGCCGTGCCCTTTCAAAGGAACCATCCCGGCATTTGACTGAAGCGGTGGAGGGAAATCACGGCAAATCTAAAGCAGGATGGCCGAACGTGGGTTTGAGCCGTCGTCCTCCCGGATGCGGGTCCAGTGTGGTAACTACTGCGCCACCTCGCTCGGTGTGTGTATTAAGGGATGAAAGGAGGGGAGAGGGTCAAACTCGGTGATGGCACAGAGCGTACTCTTCCCGTGTAGCACCAAGGAGGCCGAGGTTAACATCCCCATCTGACGGACGGATCGCCATTAGCAGTGGCGTATGAACTCACATGAAACACTGCGGAGAGATTCGTTTGTTAATTCAGGACACTGGTGCAAAGACATCATGTCTAACACCACCTCTTCTCCCCTTACCGGCCAAATACACTTTTTTTTTTGTCATCAGTCTACTGACTGGTTTGATGCGGCCCGCCACGAATTCCTTTCCTGTGCTAACCTCTTTATCTCAGAGTAGCACTTGCAACCTACGTCCTCAATTATTTGCTTGACGTATTCCAATCTCTGTCTTCCTCTACAGTTTTTGCCCTCTACAGCTCCCTCTAGTACCATGGAAGTCATTCCCTCATGTCTTCACAGAAGTCCTAACATCCTGCCCTTCTCCTTATCAGTGTTTTCCACATATTCCTTTCCTCTCCGATTCTGCGTAGAACCTCCTCATTCCTTACCTTATCAGTACACCTAATTTTCAACATTCATCTATAGCACCACATCTCAAATGCTTCGATTCTCTTCTGTTCCGGTTTTCCCACAGTCCATGTTTCACTACCATTCAATGCTATGCTCCAGACGTACATCCAATTAAAGCCGGTATTTGATATTACTAGACTTCTCTTGGCCAGAAATGCCTTTTTTGCCATAGTGAGTCTGCTTTTGATGTCCTCCTTGCTCCGTCCGTCATTGGTTATTTTACTGCCTAGGTAGCAGAATTCCTTAACTTCTTGACTTCGTGACCATCAATCCTGATGTTAAGTTTCTCGCTGTTCTCATTTCTACTACGTCTCATTACCTTCGTCTTTCTCCGATTTACTCTCAAACCATACTGTGTACTCATTAGACTGTTCATTCTGTTCAGCAGATCATTTAATTCTTCTTCATTTTCACTCAGGATAGCAATGTCATCAGCGAATCGTATCATTGATATCCTTTCACCTTGTATTTTTATTCCACTCCTGAATCTTTCTTTTATTTCCATCATTGCTTCCTCGATGTACAGATTGAAGAGTAGGGGCGAAAGGCTACAGCCTTGTCTTACACCCTTCTTAATACGAGCACTTCGTTCTTGATCGTCCACTCTTATTATTCCCTCTTGGTTGTTGTACATATTGTATATGACCCGTCTCTCCTTATAGCTTACCCCTACTTTTTTCAGAATCTCGAACAGCTTGAACCATTTTATATTGTCGAACGCTTTTTCCGGGTCGACAAATCCTATGAAAGTGTCTTGATTTTTCTTTAGCCTTGCTTCCATTATTAGCCGTAACGTCAGAATTGCCTCTCTCGTCCCTTTACTTTTCCTAAAGCCAAACTGATCGTCACCTAGCGCATTCTCAATTTTCTTTTGCATTCTTATGTATATTATTCTTGTAAGCAGCTTCGCTGCATGAGCTGTTAAGCTGATTGTGCGATAATTCACGCACTTGTCAGCTCTTGCCGTCTTCGGAATTGTGTGGATGATGCTTTTCCGAAAGTCAGATGGTATATCGCCAGACTCATATATTCTACACACCAACATGAATAGTCGTTTTGTTGCCACTTACCCCAATGATTTTAGAAATTCTGATGGAATGTTATCTATCCCTTCTGCCTTATTTGACCGTAAGTCCTCCAAAGCTATTTTAAATTCCTATTCTAATACTGGATCCCCTATCTCTTCTAAATGGACTCCTGTGTCTTCTTCTATCACATCAGACAAATCTTCACCCTCATAGAGGCTTTCAATGTATTCTTTCCACCTATCTGCTCTCTTCTCTGCATTTAACAGTGGAATTCCCGTTGCACTCTTAATGTTACCACCGTTGCTTTTAATGCCACCAAAGGTTGTTTTGACTTTCCTGTATGCTGAGTCTGTCCTTCCGACAATCATATCTTTTTCGATGTCTTCACATTTTTCCTGCAGCCATTTCGTCTTAGCTTCCCTGCACTTCCTATTTATTTCATTCCTCAGCGACTTGTATTTCTGTATTCTTGATTTTACCGGAACATGTTTGTACTTCCTCCTTTCATCAACCAACTGAAGTATTTCTTCTGTTACCCATGGTTTCTTCGCAGCTACCTTCTTTGTACCTATGTTTTCCTTCCCAACTTCTGTGATGGCCCTTTTTAGAGATATCCATTCCTCTTCAACTGTACTGCCTACTGCGCTATTCCTTATTGCTGTATCTATAGCGTTAGAGAACTTCAAACGTATCTCGTCATTCCTTAGTACTTCCGTATCCCACTTCTTTGCGTATTGATTCTTCCTGACTAATGTCTTGAACTTCAGCCTACTCTTCATCACTACTATATTGTGATCTGAGTCTATATCTGCTCCTGGGTACGCCTTACAATCCAATATCTGATTTCGGAATCTCTGTCTGACCATGATGTAATCTAATTGAAATCTTCCCGTATCTCCCGGCCTTCTCCAAGTATACCTCCTCCTCTAGTGATTCTTGAACAGGGTATTCGCTATTACTAGCTGAAACTTGTTACAGAACTCAATTAGTCTTTCTCCTCTTTCATTCCTTGTCCCAAGCCCATATTCTCCTGTAACCTTTTCTTCTACTCCTTCCCTTACAACTGCATTCCAGTCGCCCATGACTATTAGATTTTCGTCCCCCTTTACATACTGCATTACCCTTTCAATATCCTCATACACTTTCTCTATCTGTTCATCTTCACCTTGCGACGTCGGCATGTATACCTGAACTATCGTTGTCGGTGTTGGTCTGCTGTCGATTCTGATTAGAACAACTCGGTCATTGAACTGTTCACAGTAACACACCCTCTGCCCTACCTTCCTATTCATAACGGATCCTACACCTGTTATACCATTTTCTGCTGCTGTTGATATTACCCGATACTCATCTGACCAGAAATCCTTGTCTTCCTTCCACTTCACTTCACTGACCCCTACTATATCTAGATTGAGCCTCTGCATTTCCCTTTTCAGATTTTCTAGTTTCCCTACCACGTTCAAGCTTCTGACATTCCACGCCCCGACTCGTAGAAAGTTATCCTTGCGTTGATTATTCAATCTTTTTCTCATGGTAACCTCCCCCTTGGCAGTCCCCTCCCGGAGATCCGAATGGGGGACTATTCCGGAATCTTTTGCCAATGGAGAGATCATCATGACACTTCTTAAATTACAGGCCACATGTCCTGTGGATACACGTTGCGTGTCTTTAATGCAGTGGTTTCCATTGCCTTCTGCATGCTCATGTCGTTGATCATTGCTGATTCTTCCGCCTTTAGGGGCAATTTCCCACCCCTAGGACAAGACAGTGCCCTGAACCTCTATCCGCTCCTCCGCCCTCTTTGACAAGGCCGTTGGCAGAATGAGGCTGACTTCTTATGCCGGAAGTCTTCGGCCGCCAATGCTGATTATTTATCAAAATTGAGGCAGTGGCGGGGATCGAATCCGGGATTATGAATCAAAGACGCTACCCGTAGACCACGGGTACTCCTCCCAAATACACTACTGGCCATTAAAATTGCTACACCAAGAACGAATGCAGATGATAAACGGGTATTCATTGGACAAATATATTATACTAGAACTGATATGTGATTACATTTTCACGCAATTTGGGTGCATAGATCCTGAGAAATCAGTACCCAGAACAACCAACTCTGCCCGTAATAACGGCCTTGATACGCCTGGGCATTGAGTCAAACAGAGCTTGAATGGCGTGCACAGGTACAGCTTCAACACGATACCACAGTTCATCAAGAGTAATGACTGGCGTATTGTGTCGAGCCAGTTGCTCGGCAACCATTGACCAGACGTTTCCAATTGGTGAGAGATCTGGAGAATGTGCTGGCCAGGGCAGCAGTCGGACATTTTCTGTATCCAGAAAGGCCTGTACAGGACCTGCAGCATGCGGTCGTGCATTATCCTGCTGAAGTGTAGGGTTTCGCAGGGATCGAATGAAGGGTAGAGCCACGGGTCGTAACACATCTGAAATGTAACGCCCACTGTTCAAAGTGCCTTCAATGGGAACAAGAGGTGACCGAGACGTGTAACCAATGGCACCCCATACCATCACGCCGGATGATACGCCAGTATGGCAATGACGAATATACGCTTCAAATGTGCGTTCACCGCGATGTCGCCAAACACGGATACGACCATCATGATGCTCTAAACAGAACCTGGATTATTTCGAAAAAATGACGTTTTGCCATTCGTGCACCCAGGTTCGTCGTTGAGTACACCACCGCAGGCGCTCCTGTCTGTGATGCAGCGTCAAGGGTAGCCGCGGCCATGGTCTCCGAGCTGATAGTCCATGCTGCTGCAAACGTCGTCGAACTGTTCGTGCAGATGGTTGTTGTCTTGGAAGCGTCCCCTTCTGTTGACTCAGGGGTCGAGACGTGGCTGCACGATCCGTTACAGCCATGCGGATAAGATGCCTGTCATCTCGACTGCTAGTGATACGAGGTCGTTGGGATCCAGCACGGCGTTCCATATTACCCTCCTGAACCCACCGATTCCATATTCTGCAAACAGTCATTGGCTCTCGACCAACGCAAGCAGCAATGTCGCGATACGATAAACCGCAATCACGATAGGCTACAATCCCACTGTTATCAAAGTCGGAAACACGAGGCGTCACAACAACGTTTCACCAGGCAAAGCCAGTCAACTGCTGTTTGTGTATGAGAAATCGGTTGGAAACTTTCCTCTTGTCAACACGTTGTAGATGTCACCACCGGCGCCAACCTTGTATGAATGCTCTGAAAAGCTAATCATTTGCATATCACAGCATCTACTTCCTGTCGGTTAAATTTCGCGTCTGCAGCACGTCATATTCGTGGTGTAGCAATTTTAATGGCCAGTGGTGTACTAGCAGTGAGATTTCAGCCACCATCAAGATTAGGAGCGGCTTGCCTCCGATTCGAGGGCCAGCGGACAGACGCTCATTAGCGATCAAAGATGTTGATGTAAAATCGTGTTTTCAACGCTATACGTCGAAAGATCGTCTAAAAACAAATATTTTCAGTTAATACAATATTGGGCCCAACGTTAATAATGTTCCAATTACTAATGTTTTGTTTTTTCATGTTATAGCGTGGACACCTGTCATTGAAAATGTGTAGCAGAGCGAGGTAGTGGTCGAGCGGTCAGGACATTGGACTACAAGACTGCTGACCCGTGTTCGATTATTGGTTATGGCTTTAGTTTTCATTCGCTGTTTTTTTCGGTATATCTGGTAATATTCTGATAAAGGGCATAGCTTACTTTCCATTTTTAAAAACAAAATGTCGGGAGATGTAATTAATAACCTAGTAAATACATATTATAATGTATTGACAGTAGTTTTCATCGTGATACATGACATGCCAGACAGGACTTTCGTAAATCATGATACCCAGCTAACCTGCACCGTGAAAGTAATGCCACCGAAAGCGCATCCCTCTATCAACCGAGCTACGTTTACTTTTTCCGGCACGAAAAGAACGTCATCTCACGAATTGAAAATCATGCGATATCACAACAGAGCAGAGAACTACAAGATAACGAAGATGCTATAAAGATGTATACATTGGTCCATAAAAAGTTGTCCACGCCAGGCTTTCAGGATGCACTTTTATACGCTTGGTACGCATCCAAATTGATATCTGATAGATCTATTTATAGCACCGTGAATCAGATATGTTTCCCACGAACAGTGAACCGGAAAACATGTCAGTGCCGCGAGAAATCGTTCGTGTCTTGTTCATGGTACGAGTAACATTCATGTTTTGCCTGTTTCTATGATATGTTTCATCCCGCTGATAGTGAGAACGCTTACGAATAGTCATCAGTTGGGATTACGCAATAACAAACTGTACTATGAATCACGATGAAAATAACTGTCAATACGTTATAGAGTATTTGCTTATTAATCGCACCTCCCTATGTTTTACTTCCAATAAATGCAAATAAAAGTTATCCGATTATCAGAATATTATGAAATACACAGAAAAAATTTCGAATGAAGAAAAAGCCACGAACAAAAGTTGAACACGAACCAGCGGTTTAGAGATCTAACACCTTGACTGCGTCCCCCTCCCCCCCCCCCCCCCCCCCCCATAACCGCTCGACCGCCGTCTCCGCTCTACTGAACAACGGGTATCCAAGTTACAGGAAGAAAACATAAGAACTTTAACAACTCGACCATTATTAACTTTGGAACCTACATTATTTTAATAAAAATGTTTGTTTCTAGACGCCCTTTCGATGTACACCAATTAAAATACCAATTCTCGTCATCAGCTTTGACGTTGATTTTTTTTCAAAAACAAGGAAGTGTCTAGCAAAAATCCGAAACACGTGTCTCTTGGTTTTCAGTATAGAAAGTCCTTGCAAAACTTGATCAAAATCGGTGACTCATGTGAGACGCTCTACTTGTCAGTACAGTTCTTACAATTATGTTGCGAAGAACAGTTTCATGAGTTCTATTCTGAAGATGACTTTCTGACTTAGAAGTTACTATTTACGTGGAACTAGGACAGTTAAATGAGTATCTGCTCAATTAATTTCCGTCATAGTGACAATATCATAGACTATCACGAGAGAGCAAAGTTATTCAGATTTCATTGACTAGGGTATAGGACATCAAGTGCCATGCATAAAACTGTCACCAATGTTTTTAAACAGACTCTTGATAAATGTTGTGGGTTATTTCTTATCCTGTTGCCACATTTTCGTTCTAGAAGCGCCATGTCAAGCAAGTGTTTCGTTGGTAATACTAGTGTGAAAATCGCAATCCATTTCGTTGACCAATAGTAGGAATTAACTTTTCTGTTAGCGTATATGTTTGGTCTTAACTGACACCAGTATTCATCTACAACACCTCAACACTAAACAGCCTAGTTTATCAGTCTCTTATTCGTCTCGCAGGATGGCATCTGTGTATCCCTCCTGTCTGTGTCTAGATTATATCCTACATGTAAGTGTGAGAACGTGTTCTAAACGTTTTCGTAGCGTGTATCAGAGACGAGACACAGTAACCAGCCCGATATTCACACAGCGGGATGTGGAAAACCGTCTAAAAACCACATCCTCACTGTCTGCGTCATTGATCTGCGGAGCAGTCTCAGTTCGTGCAGGCTCGACTCTCCGTGTCCCGGAAGCGACGCGTTAACGCGCAGGACGAGTTCTGCTGCTGTATATACTCGCTGCATGGGCTCCAATCATATTGTGAACCGTTGTTGGTCTAGCGCCGCTAATTATAGCTAGGTTCGACTCCCAGTACCCACTATACCCTTCGATCCTCGTTTGTTTCTCAGAGCGCATGCTAATATTCCGTGACACGCATATAGGTTCAAATGGCTCTGAGCACTATGGGACTTAACTTCTGAGGTCGTCAGTCCCCTAGAACTTAGAACTACTTAAACCTAACTAACCTGAGGACATCACACACATCCATGCTCGAGGCAGGATTCGAACCTGCGATCGTAGCGGTCGCGCGGACACGCATATTGTCTCAGTGTTTCCCTGCTATGGTGGATGTGCGTTGGCTCCAGAGATCTTTATAAATTGAGACAAACAAAGAAAACGCAATAAGTGCGGGGCCCTAACTTCAATAGTTCAATGATTATGTTATTGGATCTCAGAGATATCGTGATTATTAAGGATATGTATTTTTCAGACACTTGATGGCGTGATTACTCAATAAAACGAGACGAGTATGGTGATTAATAAATGAGTTTTAGTACTTCAGTCGAAAGTAACGGAGTCAATGAAGAACGTTATCTGTAAGTGGATTTACCGATTTGATCGTGTGCCAACTTATGTATTCATC
Source organism: Schistocerca americana (assembly GCF_021461395.2). NCBI lineage: Eukaryota > Metazoa > Arthropoda > Insecta > Orthoptera > Acrididae > Schistocerca > Schistocerca americana. The sequence goes on from NC_060126.1 coordinate 186,044,982, forward strand.
CTTTCCTCCTATCCACCAGATGCATCCCACACAGCATGTTTTAGAGAGAGAGAGAGAGAGAGAGAGAGAGAGAGAGTTACAGATTCGTGGTGGAACACATCTATACGCCTGAAACATACATCGACTTAGATATACAAGGTGTCCCAGAAGGAGTGGTCAATATTCAGGGATAAGACAAGGACGCTCACTTGAAACAAAAAACTCCATATGGACATACGCCTTATTCCGAACAGTGTACGAGATAGCAAACATTCAATGTACCTTTGTTTTTGGGCTTGAGGAGCGCGCGTGTGTCTTACCAACCCAACCTTTTCGATGTTTTATTCTAGCCTATAACAATACCTCCACTAACAGTTAATTAGTTCAAAAATTATCACATCGCGCAGTCAAAGCATGATCTTCTTATGGCGCAACTAAAAGGTCTTTAATGTGGTAGGTGTTGCTACATCAATTGATTACAGGCACTGAAGAAAATTAACAATAACATCACTTATCTTGTATTTGCAATCCAACGACGATCTCGCTCTGGCTTTGGCTCGTAATTAAAATTGATGTCTAGGTAGCATGACTATCGCTGTTGGTGCGAAAGGCACGTGGGTGTTAATTACGCCGACTTGAAGAAATTACGAAGACAATCTTTCAGGGTTAATTTGATGATTTATGTTTTTCATTGCAACGTGCTTCATACTTTTTTTAAACATTGGTCATTTGAAAATAACTCTTGACACTCACTTTTCACAAAAATTCACATTTATTAAACTTTTTATACTTTCGCATGTTCAAAACATTACTTCGTCATACAATTTCGCAGCCGTTACTGCTCTTAAGAAAACTCACAACAAAGTCAAGACTGTTCATATTCAACACAAGAACTTGACTACCCTGTACGCTTCCGCGCCAAAAGTCACAAGCCAGCATTAAAGATAACAATAAGTACAAAGATATTCACATTAGATATTATATCGATTTCAACATCTCAAAATATCGACGTACATACATATAAAAATGAAACCAAATTTGAACAGAGTGAAAAATATGAGACATTACGTAGAAAAATATTCGTTAATCTACGGCATCGAAAAACAGTGTTGGCGGGTGGTAATGGTTTCGCAAATAAAGAACCATTACAAGCCCAATCATCTCGTTCCTTTCAACCTCTTAGCTCGAGATATCTTTCTACCATTAAATTAGCCCGTTCAAATCGCCGTACCATAGGAGCAACCACAACAAAGAGATATCTGCTGAGAGACCAGACAAACGTGTGGTTCATGAAGAGGGGCAATAGCCTTTTCAGTAGTTGCAGGGGCTACACGCTGGATGATTGACTGATCTGGTCTTATAACCTCAACAAAAACGATCTTGCTGTACTGGTAATGCGAACGGCTCAAAGCAAGGGAAAACTACAGCCGTAATTTATCCCAAGGGCATGCAGCTCTACTGTATGGTTTAATGATGATTGCATCCGCTCCGGGAAGCGGTGGTTGAGAAGAAAATGAGACAGTGTTGTAACCTATCCCCGATGTTATTCAAGTAACGGAAACAAAAGAAAAATTTAGGGTAGGAAGAACAAATAAGACCTTTGAGGTTGCCCGATGACATTGTAATTCTGTCAAGACAGCAAATAACTTTGTAAGAGCAGTTCATGGGAATGGACAGTATCTTGAAAGGGGGATATAAGATGAACACCAGGAAAAACAAAATGAGGATAATGGAATGCAGTTGAATCCAATCAGGTGATGCTGAGGGAATTAGATTAGGAAATGAGACCCTTAAAGTAGTAAAGGAGTTTTGGTATTTGGGAAGCAAAATACCTGATGATAGTCGAAGTAGGAAGGATATAAAATGTAGACTGGCAATGTGAAGAAAAGCATTTCTGAAGAAGAGAAAATTGTTACCATCAAGTATAGATTTAAGTGTCAGGAAGTCCTTTCTGAAAGTATTTGTATGGAGTGCATCCATGTATAGAAGTGAAACATGGACAATAAACAATTTAGACAAGAAGAGAATAGAAGCTTTTGAAATGTGGTGCTACAGAAGAATGCTGAAGATTAGATGGGTAGATCACGTAACTGATGAGAAAGTACTGAACAGAAATGTGGAGAAGTGAAGTTCGTGATAAAACTTGACTAGAAGAAGGGATCAGTTAGTAGGACACACTCTGAATCATCAAGGCATCACCAATTTAGTATTGGAGGGAAGTGTGGAGGGTAAAAATCATAGAGGGAGTCCAAGAGATGAAAACGCTAAGCAGATTCAGAGGGATGTAGGCTGCAGTAATTATTTGGCGATGAAGAGGGTTCTACATAATAGAGTAGCATGGACAGCTGCATGAAACCGGTCTTTGGACTGAAGATCACAACAACAACAACAACAGCAACAACAACAAAGATCGATCCTCTCATATCCCTGAATATTTACCATTCCTCCTTGTAAATGCTTTATACATACACAGGAAGATTAAAGTTTTTGGAAGTAATGGATCACATAATCCTTCTGGCAGAAAATGGTTTCAAACTTCCGTGATCTTTCAGGAGCATATATCTTATGCTGCTCTGGTATGACTTACACTTCACTATTTTATTATTTCTAGTCGCTCAAAAAATGCCTGAAGAAGGTATGACAAGGCTCAGTTTATAGTTAAGGGACACAGGAAAGCAATCTCTTAAAATAATTGTTATTATTTTGTAGCGCTTGTCGGGACTCCATACGAAAAGAGAGGGGGAAAAAATAAAAATAATACAAGGAGCTGTTGTCTCTAAGCTGGACTTCGCTCCAGCTGCACGCTAACGAGCTAGCATCACAGTTCTCACAACAGCGTTCCACGGTCTTCGGAGAAATACTCATTTTCCGGTTTTCCCAATACTGAGAATGCATGAGGCAGCGGATGCGTCAGTATATCAACAAGTCAACAGCGATTTCTGAACACGAGGTGACAGATACCAATCGAACTTGTTTCTCATCATAGGCGACACTGGACACTGAATGGTTTCTTCTACCAGACGAGAACACTGTCTGAATCTTGCAAGGACGTTATAGAATCTCAAAATAAATGCGTCAATTCTGATGAAACTCAGACAATGTGTGTAACATAGAGAATGGCATGACTAAGCTGTGTAAGCACAGAATTGAAATGAGGACAATTTCGAAATGTGTGAAGTCGGTGGTACTCATTGATATAGAGCAGGAAGGGGTAAGAGAGAGGGTGAGTACCTTGAACTGCAACAGAGTGATAGCGATGCTGGCAGTCATAGTGATTATTTGCTCTATAGGAAGTACTTGTCATATTTCTCTCAAATTGCTCTGTTCATATCAGCAACATTCCTCCCCATAAATTTAAGATGAAAATCCGAAGTTGACCACTGCAGACACTGACTTGTTCATTCATATACACCATATTTCAGCAGTTTTATATACATATCTTTCTAACAGAGTATGTGTGTGTGTGTTTGTGTGTGTGCGTCCAGCGTATCCACACAAACGTCTAGATCGATTTCAGCCTAATGTGGCAAATTTGGAAGGCCTCATGAATATTAGGAGTTTAGTGCTTACAGCCTCCTAGCTCCAACTGGAGTGAAGTAACAGGTTCAAAAATGGCTCTGAGCACTATGGGACTCAACTTCTGAGGTCATTAGTCCCCTAGAACTTAGAACTAGTTAAACCTAACTAACCTAAGGACACCACACACATCCATGCCCCAGGCAGGATTCGAACCTGCGACCATAGCGGTCTCGCAGTTCCAGACTGCAGTGCCTAGAACTGCACGGCCACTTCGGCCGGCGAAGTAACAGGCAACACCGTGTTATATCCAGCCTATATCATATAGGCTGCCATGTAAGACAGGTATGCAGTGTGGAAACAGTAGCCACCTGCCAAATCAGCTGGCTTTGCAAGGTAGCCTACATGTCAGAGGCAACAAATTGTTTCCAGGCTGCCGCATATAGACTCCCTTGCATAAGAGGTGTGTCGCATTGAAGAAATGGTTTTCCAGGTTGCTGACATCTAGGCTGCCCTGTATGACAGGTGTGTTGAAGTAGTATCAGCCTGCTTTATCGACCTGCTTTGCATGTCATCCTGTATGTCAGGGGAAAATAAAATGATCCAGAAGTGTAGCCTGCCTGGCGACACAGGTGTGTTGAGGGAGTAGTAAAAGTATAATTTATTGAATTGTATTGCAGGGGCTAAATGTGGCAATGAGTGTGGTTTAGGACAAATTGAGATGGATAGAGGAGGGAATAGACAGAGTGAGGGGGAGGAGGAAATTTAGAGAGAAAGGAGAGGATGGGGAGATGTGTGAGACATGTATAAGATGTAGAGGGGTAGTGGGCAGGTGGAGGTGGAAGAAATGGAGAAAGAGAGGGGAAGGAGGAGGTGAAAATACAAAGTGTGTGGGTAGAGGAGGTTGACCAATAGAGAGATGAGATGGACAGACAGAGGGAGGAAAAAATTGACATAGAGATGGGAAGGAAAAGGTGTGCTCGATGTGTGTGTCGAACACATATGCGAATGAAGCCTCAGAGATAGGGCAAGCAGTAAATATTTTAGGAAATGGTAGTGTAGAATAATTAGAATATAATGTTTCATACAATATATGTCCAGTTTTTATTGGTGACAGAGATATCACTCATTACAGAAATAAGTTTTCATTTCAAGTGTTGGTACTCTAGTGCGTATGGATTTATTTATCGACTGTCCTTTTTGTTCTGAAGTTCAAGCTGTCAAATTGCTCTCTAGTTTATATGATTGAGTTAACTCCGTGTTGCTATGATTGTGATTTATAGGCCAATTCTACTGTATCTTTAAAGCATGTGAAACATGTTTTCAAACGTTGAGAACGTCGTTATGGTTTCTGTGTGCGGGTTTTGGAAAGAAAACGCCGCTGCTGCTTGTAAGGAATACGGTAGACGATTTCCTAACTGCAGTGTACCAGAAACAAGAGTGTTTGCTCGTGTTTTCAGTAAGCTGTGTGAGGCTAGCGCAGTGTCCAACCAACCTCTTCCAGTTGAATGTACAAATGAACAGAATACGGATGAAGTAGAGGACATTAGTCAGTTGGTGAAACTTATTCTTTCAACAAACAAATACAAAATTTCTAAATATTTCTGTATTCCACGTACGAGAATATGAGGATATTATGCGTGCACGACCTCTGTCCTTATAATTTATTGAGGATGTAACACCTTCAAGAAGGGGATGAAGGTACACGATTGGAATTTTGCTGTCATCTAATTACAAATCAGCAAGTAATCCGATTTATACTGTTTACTGATGAGGGAACTTCTGATGGGGTCAGTAGCACTTATAACTCACTTAGATACAAGGGGCGGTAAAAAAGTTTTCGTTTGCTGACGTTGCTACACTCATATGCAACATAGCACGACTCCGATGCTGATACATAAGCACCGACATGTAGTCAAGGAATCAATGTGGTACCTGTGTCTTTCCGGCGTGTGTACGGTGTATGCTGTAACGTGAACTATAGCGACGTTATTACCAAGTGCCTCCAAGCAGGACCGACATGTTGTTATTCTTTTCTTGGCTGCCGATGGACAAACACCAGTAGACATCCATCGGAGAATGAAGCATGTGTATGGGATAGCATGTCTGTCCTAAACCAAATGCGACAAGGGGTGGTGCTGTTTCATGATAACCCACGTCCCTATATCGCAAATGTCGTAATGTTGAAGTTACGCCAGCTAGAGTGGGAGACACCTGAGCACCTTTGCTATAGTTCTGATCTCTCTCCATATGATTTTCATGCCTTTGAACTCTTAAAAACGGCCTTGAAGAGCAAACGACTTCTGCCGGACATGGGTGTGGCGCTGGCAATTACGAACTTCTTCACGCAGCACGACAGCGGTGCTTTACCAAGGGGGTACCTTCAACCTGGTGCGTCTGTGGGATCATTGCCTCTATCATCACGGCGGTTTTACCTGAGTGGCATATCGATTATGCACTGTGCGACCTTCGCACAGAAACTTTTTGATGGCCTTTAAAGTTCGACGAAACCCAGATGCCTTAGTGAAGATACATTTTAAAGAACATTCTCTGTATACGTGTGGTGTGGTATGATAGACAGTCACTAGATTGGGCATGTTGTATCAGCATGTCTTACAGAGTTCCGTTATCTATACGTTCTTGAAAACGAACTTTGACCGTTGTTGGAAGATGTTCCTTTGGCTGCAAGGATAGGTATGTTCTTCCAGCATGAGGCTGGCCCTGCACATTCTAGAAGTCAGTCGACAGACATGTAAGACTAACATTCCCTGGAAGATGGATCGTCAGAAAGTGTCAAATTTTTGACCAGCACGGGTCTAGGGTCTTTCCCCTTTTGAATTTTGCCTGTGAGAATGGTTGAAGGTGATGTTTACTAGTAATGCTCCCACAAAAGAAAGCCAACATGACCCCAAAACGCTACAAGTGTTCTTGTCAATAGAAGTCGAAAATTCATTGAAGTCGGAGGGATTTATGAAAGTCAAATTTGAACTTAATCATTTGCTTTTGTTTGATATCTCTTGTTTTTGTCTGTGATGTATTCTAACAACAGTATCTAACTAATAAAAAACAGACAAATGTATAGAAAGCTTTATTCGAGTTACTCCTCAATACCTCCTCCTGAAATATTTACTATTATTTCTGAAAAGTCCAGTAGGTGATCGTCGATGAGATGAGTCTGGAGTGGTCATACAGGGTAAAATCACCACCTATTGCGCGGAGAAGAATAATGATGCTGTCATGTCTGACGAATGTGCGTTGATTTCACTCTGTCAATGGGTCTTCATTACTTAGTGGACTGCCGCCGGAGTGGTCGAGCGGTTCTAGGCGCTACAGTCTGGAACCGCGCGGCCGCTACGGTCGCAGGTTCGAATCCTGTCTCGGGCATGGATGTGTGTGATGTCCTTAGGTTTAAGTAGTTCTAAGTTCTAGGGGACTGATGACCTCAGAAGTTAAGTCCCATAGTGGTCAGAGCCATTTGAACCATTTTTACTTAGAGAACTCGCAGATTTGTTCCGAGCCTGTCTGACAAAGCTGGATGTCTGAGCTGTCTTCACAATATCACGTCACCAACTGCAATATAGCTCTCAAACCGATAGTTCTCTCCTATGTCGGCATAACGTAATCAGACTGTGATGTCGTTGGTTTTAGATGATAATTTTATCAAGGTCTGCTGTGGTAACCGCATAATCCTCTTTAGTACCAAATGCTGTGTTTTTTCCTCGTTAGTTCCTAGCTAGGCTGTTTTCCGTAATTTACGCAAACAAATGAATACCGGGAACACAGTCCTGAAGAACACTGATTCTTATTGTTTCCGTTCATTTAATGCACCAAGAACTGTTATCTGTGTTAGCAACACATTACACTAGAATCGAAGCAACAGTAATAATATGCTAAACATGATAAAACAAAAATAAAATTATTGAGTACATAGCTTTTTGTAGTTACCAGCACGCTTTTGTGTAGACACTAGGCGGAAGAGCTCACGTATGGTGACAATTAAATAAATAAATATTCTTGCTTGTCTAATATTCGCTTTCCTCCTGACCTCTCAATGCTACCAGCTTGTAAGATTCATGTTTCAAAGTTAATAAAATAAACATCGGTATAGGATCAGTCCTTGTATTTGCGTTTAGGCGTTTTATGAAACTACGCAGTACATAAATCATGGTGGGTGGAAAGGTCTTTGAGACCTGCTACTTCCAGTCTCTTGAGCTCAGCGTCACGGCACGTTTCTCAGTAGTTAAAGGCAGCCTTGTGTTTGTGACAACATCTATGCCACCGTATTGTGATGGTCTACAGGAGTACGCCCGCATGACGCCACTCTACTGGTTGACGTCGGTGCCAATGTCTTGCTGCATCAATAACCTCCCCATCACGCACGTGCTTTATTGGGCCAAACAGATGGAAATCCAAGGTGCGAGATCTGGAATGTAGAATGGATAGGGAGAACAGTCCAAAGAAGATTTGTGAGCTTCTCTCATGAGCACGGACTTTTGTAAGGCCTTGGGTTGTCATGGAGAACGAGAAGTTCGTTAGCTTCCTTCGATCACCTCGAATGAACGTCTGCACGTTCCAGCACTGCAGGAGTCACAGCTGTGTGGGTCCTCCCGGCACGCGGGAGACTGTACAGGTTTACGTGACTTTCTTGAGATGATAACAGACGCCTCGCCCAACGACTCACTGTGCTTTTGTTCAACGCTAGGTCTTCGTAGACATTTAGCAAGTACCTATGATTATCTACGATGCTATGGTTTTCCGTCAAAATATTAAAACTCAGTGACAGCTCTCTCTTTCAAACACACCTCCTATACAGACGTCGTTTTGAAAGTACATATAGCGCCGCTACCTACCAGAAGTTCATGAAATTCAAGGGACTGAAGCGGAAGTGTTCCACGATGTCACACAACAAATTCCGGACTTTTTCAATTGAAATCAGTCGAGGAAAAATGTCTTGCATTATTATTGACGCTCCTCGAATCCTGTTGCTAAATCGGAAGTTGTAAATTATCTAGATTGACGCGCGTTAAAAAGTCGTGGAACGATTTACAGAAATCGTGGAAACAAATTGATATTTAGATTGTTTTCATATATGTGATAATGAATAAATGTATTTACGTTTTGCCAGATACGTTTCGCATAAATTTATCTTCAATGACCTGAAATGAAAATCCATTTTCCCTGACATGCACCACCTTTACATATTGTGCCATTTTCCTTATAAAGAGAAAACAGTTCTCTACGTGATTGTTTCTTCCCCAGTACGCATCCGGCCACCCTCATTTAGGTTTTCCGTGATTTCCCTAAAATCGCTCCAGGCAAATACCGGGATGGTTCCTTTGAAAGGGCACGGCCGACTTCCTTCCCTGTCCTTCCCTAATCCGATGAGACCGATGACCTCGCAGTTGTCCGCCCCGGTAGCTGAGTGGTCAGCGTGACAGACTGTCAATCCTAAGGGCCCGGGTTCGATTCCCGGCTGGGTCGGAAATTTTCTCCGCTCAGGGACTGGGTGTTGTGTTGTCCTAATCATCATCATTTCATCCCCATCGACGCGCAGGTCGCCGAAGTGGCGTCAAATCGAAAGACCTGCACCAGGCGAACGGTCTACCCGACGGGAGGCCCTAGCCACACGACATTTCCATTTATTTACCTCGCAGTTTGGTCTCTTCCCCCCAAAACAACCGAACCGAATGGAACCCAGTATGCACTTTGAGGTATGTTTACCAGTCACATTAACGTGCCACCTATCAATAGCCTGAACAACTCCGCTTCCAGTGGGGATCGCTGTGAGGCGTACAGGAAGAGAGTCATTGAGGTTCTGGAAGGTACCGACAGGAATGTGGAGCCTCCATTGCCGTGGCCAGCTGCAATAGGTTTTCGGTTGAGGATCCGTGGCGCAAACAGCCCGATCATAGCGGTCCTACAGACTCTCGAGTGAGTTTAAATCCGCAGAGTTTTGTGGGCAGGAGAGTACGGTAAACCCATTCTGGTGATCTTCGAGCCACGCATGTACACTGAGAGCTGTTCGAAACGTTGCATGTCCTGCTGGTAGACACTGTCGTGCCCAGAAAAAAACTGCATATAGGGATATACATGGTCCCCAAGTTTATATGCATACCTGTGTTGATCCATTGTGCTTTCCGTAATGACGAAATCACCCAGGCATGCCACGAAAACATTTCCCAGACGATATCGCACGCAGGGTGTTTGCTTTCAGATGCTTCGCGCGGTACACGCCCTCAGCCATCTTTCCGATGGAGCATAAAACGTGATTCATCTGTAAAGGCTAATCAGTGGACGTCTAGACGCGGTATTGGCATGCAAATTTCAGTCTTCGTCGCTGACGAACAGCAGTCAGCATTGGTGCATGGACCTGGCGCCTGCTACTGATGCCCATACGCCGCGCCGTTTGCTGAATGGTCGTTGAGGAGATACTGTTGGTGCCCATTGGTTCATCTGGTGACTTAGTTCCTCAAGAGTTGCACGTCTATTCACCCGTACACATCTCCGCAGCCGTCATTCACCGCTGTCATATATGGTCTCTGGTGCACCACAGTTGTCTCGATATAGGATTTGGATACCGCTATTGTGTCATGTACAGTATACTTTAGCCTCTTTGGAAATGTTTCCTTCCTTGTCCCGTAAGCCATGCCCATACTCTTTTGGACGTCAGACTTTACCGCGTCCCTCCTCAACGCTTTATATAGCTCTAGTGTTGCCACCTGCCGTTTGTGGAGTTGTTATTGCACGTTGACATCGAAGATAGGAGGTGGTCACACCAACATTGCTGGACCGTGTATAATGTGTACAATTGTAAAGAGAAAACTCTTGATTTTTACATGGTACATAAAAAAAATCATCCGATTTTTAAAAAAAATCATAACTATTATGTTATTTGAGATAAGGTGTATGGTTCATTTTTATTTGCCGAGAACACTGTTACAGGAAGCACATATCTCGAAATGCTGGAGAACTTTTGGAGAACTTCTGGAGATAGCTGGAGACTGATCCGACGACTTCATTTACCAACAGGATGGGGCACTGCCACACTGGCATCTGGAAGTGCGGGAAATTTTAAATCAAAGGATTATTGAACGATGAATTGGTCGCACTGGACCAAATGATTCAGCCTTACATTACTGCCCTCCGGAGTTTTTTTTTTTTTTTTTTTAAATGAATGAACTGAGACATCGCATAACAGCAACTGTGAAAGCTGTAACTCAAGACACGTGCGCTGCAGTGTGGGAGTAGTTTGAATATCTCATCGATATATGTCGTACATCTGAATGGGAGCATACTGAACATCAATGAAAAGTTATGGAAAAAAACTTTCTGAGTTTCCCGTTCATCAAAAAACTAAATTCATTGTGTATGTTTATTAGTTTCAGAAATATAGATGTGCCAAATCGGACGATTTTTTTATACATTCTGTATAAAACAAATGCACCGAAAAAAGTACCGGGACAAGTTCTGTTTGTAGCTTATAAGCACAACGGAACAATAAGTAAATTTAAAGCGTTGCACTTAAGTGAAAATACGAATGTGTTTGACGTCACTCAAGAAGCGTCGATATTTAAGATGAAACGGGCTCGCAAAACAAAACAAAAATTGGTTGAGTTGTAATTAGACAGACATAACATAGAAATCATTAATAGCAACTGATGAATGATAGAGCAACACCACTATACGTACAAAAAGATGACGCTATGTTGCCGACCTTCAGTTCACAACGGTATAGCCCAGTATCTCAATGTCGAAGTCACATTGCAAAGGAAAACTGCAGACATGATGTGGCAATGAAGTGCCGGTATACTCAATAGTTCAAGGATCTTTCCCATGTTTCGAGCAGCCAATGATTATGTTCTGGAGCTCATTTTAATCTCTGAGTTAACGGAGAGTACATTCGAGGAGTGAAGAGCGAACTCTGAAAACATAGTGATAATCCATTGTTGTTATTGTTGTGGTCTGCTGTCCGAACACTGGTTTGCATCAGCGTTCCATGCTACACAATGCAGTGCAAGCCTCTTCATCAGCGCGCTGCGCGGGATAGCCGAGCGGTCTATGGCACCTTGTCACAGTCCGCGCGGCTTCCCCCGTCGGAGGTTCGAGCCCTCCCTCGGACATGGGTGAATGTGTAGTCCTTAGTGTAAGTTAGTTTAAGTTAGCTTAAGTAGGGCGTAAGCTTAGGGACCGATGAAAATGGTTCAAATGGCTCTGAGCACTATGGGACTCAACTGCCGTGGTCATCAGTCCCCTAGAACTTAGAACTACTTAAACCTAACTAACCTAAGGACATCACACACATCCATGCCCGAGGCAGGATTCGAACCTGAGACCGTAGCAGTCGCACGGTTCCGGACTGCGCGCCTAGTACCGCGAGACCACCGCGGCCGGCTGGACCGATGACCTCAGCAGTTTGGTCCCATAAGACCTTACCACAAATTTCCAAATTTCTTCATCAGCGCATAACTATGGCAACCTACATCGATTCGAACCTGATTATTCAAGCCTTGGTATCCCTCTACATTACCCTCCACACTTCCAACCATTGCCAAATTGACGATTCGTTGACGTCTGAGTGTATATTCCATCATTCTCTTAGTCAAGTTTTCGATTTTCGTCATCTCAGCATATTTTGTGTTTTCACCAATTCGATCCTGTACCTCTTCATTAACCATTCGATCTAACCACCTAATTCTCAACATTCTCCTGTACCACCACATTTCTAAAACATGTATTTTCTTCTTGTCTGACTTGCTTTGATTTCAATACATTCCACTGTCCTTGTATTACCTTTATTGGTGTCAGTCTCATAACCTTTCCGTTCACATGCTCTTCCAAGTCCTTTGCTATCTCTGTAATAGGGTCGTTGGCAAAACTCAAGTAATTATTTTTTCTGCCTGAACTTTCCCTTTCCAAATTTCTCCCTTACGAAAGTAGGAGCTCGCTTGGTTCAGACGGTTATGCATCCGCCCACTGTTGAGCACGAATTCTGTCAGTGCGGTGCAACCCTAGACTTGGCCCCGCAGCGCGGTCAGTTACGATCGGCCTCCGGTTCCCATCCACTCACACGGTGCTCCCCTTTCGTTCTTCGCTGCTGCTCTAGTGAAATTTGGATCACGGCGTACGACTTGTAATCCGTGATGTAATACAATGGCGTGTAATTTTTTAGGGTGAAAAAACCTTCACTTTATGTGTCGCTGTCAACTGAAATAGCTCTATGAAGCATGGACCATACATAAAATGAACTGCCGTGTGTTACAGAAGGTAACAAAGAAATACGCAAGGAGATGAACAGAAATGATACACTATGTGATCAAGAGTATCCGGACACCCCCAAAAACATACGTTTTTCATATTAGGTGCATTGCGTTACCACTTACTGCCAGGTACTCCATATCAGCGACTTCAGTAGTCATTAGACATCGTGAGAGAGCAGAATGGGGCGCTCCGCGGAACTCACGGACTTCTAACGTAGTCAGGTGATTGGATGTCACTTGTGGCATACGTCTGTACGCAAGATTTCCACACTCCTAAACATCCCTAGGTCCACTGTTTCCCATGTGATGGTGAAGTGGAAACGTGAAGGGACACGTACAGGTCAAAAGCGTACAGGCTGATCTCGTCTATTGACTGGCAGAGACTGCGGACAGTTGAAGAGAGTCGTTCTTCCCACGCACAATTCGTGAATGGAACAGGGAAGGGGGGATCAGATAGTGGTACAATAAGTACCCTCCGCCACACACCGTAAGATGGCTCGCGGAGTATAGATGTAGATGTAGATGTAATGTGTAATAGGCAGATATCTATCCAGACAATCACACAGGAATTCCAAACAGCATCAGGATCCACTGCAAGTACTATGACAGTTAGAAGGAGGTGAGAAAACTTGGATTTCATGGTCGAGCCTATGCTCATATGCCACACATCACGCCGGTAAATGCCAAACGACGCCTCGCTTGGTGTAAGCATCGTAAACATTCGACGACTGAACAGTGGACAAACGTTGTAACGAGTGGCGAATAACGGTACACAAGGTGACGATCCGATGGCAGGTTGTGGGTATGGCGGATGCCCGGTGAACGTCATCTGCCAGCGTGTGTAGTGCCAACAGTAAAATTCGGAGGCGGTGGTGTCATGGAGTTTTTCATGGAGTGTGCTTGCATCCCTTATTGTTTTGCGTGGCACTATCACAGCACAGGTCTAAGCAGATGTTTTAAGCACCTTCTTGATTCCCACTGTTGAAGAGCAATTCGGGGACGGCGATTGCATCTTTCAGCACGAACGACCACCTGTTCATAATGCATCGCCTGTGGGCACTTAATTGAAGGTATGCCTGCGAGAGCTGTCGTGAAGGCTGAGGGTGGGCCAACACCATATTGAATTCCAGCATTACCGATGGAGGGTGCCACAAACTTGTAAGTCATTTTCAGTCCGATGCCTGGATACTTTTGATCGCATAGTGTACTTTTCTCAAAGACGGTAATTAGACTGGAGTCACTGCGATTTATGATATTACAAAAGGCAGGTCATGGCTCTTAATAGCGTTCGTGATGACCACGAACGGCAAAGCATGCTCCGCAACGAGGTCCCTTGCTGGCGACAAGGTTGGTAAGGAGTGTTCCATTCCTCCACCAGCGCGGTTGAAGACTACCGGATGGTGTATCTGAACGTGCTGCAGTACGTATCCCCAACGCATCCCACACGTCCTCGATGGGATTTGAGCCTCTGGAACAGGCCGGCCAGTCTACTTGCCGAATTTCCTTTCGTTCCAAGAGCTCCTCTACATGCATTGCTCGACGCAGTCCCACACCGTCCTCTACAAAAATGAAGTCAGGGCCAATTGCGCCCTGAGAAGGCGCCAATAGGGGAGGAGTAGTGTCACAATAACATTGACGAGTGAATGAAACGTGTTTAAAGATTTGGAGGTCAGTGCGCTCATATTGTATTATGCCTCCCACACGAAAACACGAGTACCACAAAACCGATTATGTTCGACAACGTTCCTGTGTCATATGAGGTTACGTCCAGAATCAATATTCAGACTGAATCTGTGCTCATCCGAGAAAAGGACGTGACCCACTTCTCTTTGGTCCAGTCCCTTTGTTCTTGGCCCCACAGCAATCAGTACCGTCGATCTGCAGGTACCAACGGAACATAACGTACTGGTAATCAGGCAAAGAGACCAAACCTATGCAGTCGCCGTGCCACTCTGGAGCGTGAGATCGCGTGCCTTGCAGTCCTGTTAAGTGTGGTTTCAATTTCACCCACATGACATTCTCCTTTTTGGCCTGTTGCACAATATAGCGGCTATCTGCTGCAGCAGTTGATCCTGGTCGACCACTTCCTCCCCTTGGGGCAACAGTGCCTGTGGTTCGAAACGCTCCCTAAGCAACTAAAACGATATTCCCATACTCCATACTTAAATAAACTGGGAAGAACAGCAGATAATTGGTGGAATGGGCAGTACTCTTTGGAACTGCACTTCATGGAGTTTGTAGAGTATGCATGTAGAGTTAGAATTGTGAAGAATGGTAAACTCCACAGTGGATACATCACGGACGCCTGCGTATTGTTTCTCTATGCTGCGTCGTTAGCGACGACGGGGAGGTAGTCGTCTGCTTTGAACATAAGCGACTTACAGACACGTTCCCCGCACACGTTGCTCATTACAGATTCCGTAACACCTCAAATACTTATTTCCGATCATTAGTTTCTTAGCTCGAAGCACACTGGCTGACAAAAGAATGTGAAGCACCCAAGACATGGCCGGGTGTCATTGTAAATTTGTACACGCACACACATCTTCAGAAATGTAAATGACTAGAGCTGCAATTCTCTCTGACAACTAGAGTGATTACCAGAGTACGTCAGTGCTGTTCATGTTTAGTTTGTTACCAGGTCTGCTAGGGTATGTAAGGTGTGTGAGTAGCGTCAGATGTCACGTACTCGCGGGAGACAGCGTTAGCAGCACCTGAGCGTCTGAAAGGAATCTTATTGCGGTCCACCATTTTCCCTACTGGTTGAATCACGCAATATCCTGATTTTTGGAGCATTCGGATATAAGAGCGGCCCGATGTTGGACTGCGTGGGGATGTGAGGCGTACTCGTCGTCAGGGATGTGGTTGGCGACGTCTGCCCACTACGAGGGAGGGTCGTAACCCCCTTCACATCTGCGCATGCTTTCCGATGACAGGTAAGGGACTCCTCGCAACGTTCCGTGTCATCCCGCATCACTGGTCGGAGACTAGCAGAAGCCGGAGTACGGAATTATTGGCTCATGAGTAGGTAGACGTTAACACAACAACACAGGCGACTCTCTTTAGAGTGGTGGCGTGACTAGGAACCACGTACCGCTGATGAAAAGCGTCGCATTCTGTTCACTCATGAATCATGAATCCCGATTATGCACTACCCTGGGTGGCCATGGTTGGCTGGTTTGGCGGCGACCTTTCGAGAGGAGGTGTTCTGGAGAATCACAGCAGTCTTACACCCACCAAGTCACCTACCTACCTACACACACACACACACACACACACACACACACACACACACTGTAAGTAGACTGTTTAGGTTTTCATGTTGGCAACGTCACGTAGCGCTCTGTATGAAAATCACTGGCTGTGCTGTGTGCAGTCTGTGGTTGGCATTGTTGGAATATTCGCTATTGTAGTGTTGGGCAGTTGGATGTGAAGAGCGCGTAGCGTTGCGCAGTTGAAGGTGAGCCGCCAGCAGTGATGGAAGTGGGGAGAGAGATGGCGGAGTTTTGAGAGCGGATGATCTGGCCGTGTGTCCATCAGACACAGTAAATTTGTAAGACTGGATGTCATGAACTGATATATACAGGGTGAGTCACTTAACGTTACCGCTGGATATATTTCGTAAACCACATGAAATACTGACGAACCGATTCCACAGACCGAACGTGAGGAGAGGGGCTAGTGTAATTGTTTAATACAAACCATACAAAAATGCACGGAAGTATGCTTTTTAACACAAACCTACGTTTTTTGAAATGGAACCACGTTAGTTTTGTTAGCACATCTGAACATATAAACAAATACGTAATCAGTGCCGTTTGTTGCATTGTAAAATGTTAATTGCATCCGGAGATATTGTAACCTAAAGTTGACGCTTGAAACCTCCGACGTTCAGTTGCGTGTTGTAATAAACACGGGCCACGGTCGGCGAGCAGCATCTGCAGGGACATGTTTACGATGACGGCCGTGTTTACGAGTGTGGCCGTAGTGCACTGTTGTGGTTTGGTCTAGCTGTCGCAGTGTCCGCATGTAGCGCTTGCTGCTATTGTTATTCTGCATTCGTCTCCGCACGCAGACCAACTGTAGTACACCGTGTTACCAGATGTCTGTGATAGTGTAGTGTTGTAGGAACTGTGACCATGGTGTATTCGAACCCTGAAAAGGCAGAGATGACACTCATCTATGGAGAGTGTCGACGAAATGCAGCTGAAGCCTGCAGGGTGTATGCAGAACGGTACCCGGACAGAGAGCATCCATCGTGCCGCACATTGCAAAACATCTATCGCCAACTGTATGCAACAGGTATGGTCGTAGCACGCAAACGGGTCCGTAACGGGCCCGTCACAGGAGAAGCGGGTGCAGTTGGTGTGTTAGCTGCTGTTGCCATGAACCCACACATGAGTACACGGGACATTGCGAGAGGCGGTGGACTGAGTCAAAGTAGTGTCATGCGCACACTGCATCGTCACCGCTTTCACCCGTTTCATGTGTCGCTACATCAGCAATTACATGGTGATGACTTTAATCATCGAGTGCAATTCTGTCAATGGGCATTAACAGAGAATGCGTTGCAGTTCTACCTGTTTACCGATGAAGCGGGTTTCACAAACCACGGGGCAGTGAACCTACGGAAATGCATTACTGGTCCGTGGACAATCCTCGCTGGCTCAGACAGGTAGAGCGACAGCGACCGTGGACTGTAAATGTATGGTGCGGAATCATTGGCGACCACCTCCGTGGTCCACACTTCACTGCAGGGGCCCAAACAGCTGCAACATACGAGGGCAGTTCAATAAATAATGCAACACATTTTTTTTCTGAAACAGGGGTTGTTTTATTCAGCATTGAAATACACCAGGTTATTCCCCAATCTTTTAGCTACACAACACTATTTTTCAACGTAATCTCCATTCAATGCTACGGCCTTACGCCACCTTGAAATGAGGGCCTGTATGCCTGCACGGTACCATTCCACTGGTCGATGTCGGAACCAACGTCGTACTGCATCAATAACTTCTTCATCATCCGCGTAGTGCCTCCCACGGATTGCGTCCTTCATTGGGCCAAACATATGGAAATCCGACGGTGCGAGATCGGGGCTGTAGGGTGCATGAGGAAGAACAGTCCACTGAAGTTTTGTGAGCTCCTCTCGGGTGCGAAGACTTGTGTGAGGTCTTGCGTTGTCATGAAGAAGGAGAAGTTCGTTCAGATTTTTGTGCCTACGAACACGCCGAAGCCGTTTCTTCAATTTCTGAAGAGTAGCACAATACACTTCAGAGTTGATCGTTTGACCATGGGGAAGGACATCGAACAGAATAACCCCTTCAGCGTCCCAGAAGACTGTAACCATGACTTTACCGGCTGAGGGTATGGCTTTAAACTTTTTCTTGGTAGGGGAGTGGGTGTGGCGCCACTCCATTGATTGCCGTTTTGTTTCAGATTCGAAGTGATGAACCCATGTTTCATCGCCTGTAACAATCTTTGACAAGAAATTGTCACCCTCAGCCACATGACGAGCAAGCAATTCCGCACAGATGGTTCTCCTTTGCTCTTTATGGTGTTCGGTTAGACAACGAGGGACCCAGCGGGAACAAACCTTTGAATATCCCAACTGGTGAACAATTGTGACAGCACTACCAACAGAGATGTCAAGTTGAGCAATGAGTTGTTTGATGGTGATCCGTCGATCATCTCGAACGAGTGTGTTCGCACGCTCCGCCATTGCAGGAGTCACAGCTGTGCACGGCCGGCCCGTACGCGGGAGATCAGACAGTCTTGCTTGACCTTGCGGCGATGATGACACACGCTTTGCCCAACGACTCACCGTGCTTTTGTCCACTGCCAGATCACCGTAGACATTCTGCAAGCGCCTATGAATATCTGAGATGCCCTGGTTTTCCGCCAGAAGAAACTCGATCACTGCCCGTTGTTTGCAACGCACATCCGTTACAGACGCCATTTTAACAGCTCCGTATAGCGCTACCACCTGTCGGAAGTCAATGAAACTATACGAGACGAAGAAGGAATGTTTGAAAATATTCCACAAGAAATTTCCGGTTTTTTCAACCAAAATTGGCCGAGAAAAAAAATGTGTTGCATTACTTATTGAACTGCCCTCGTACATCGCGTTTCTACAGAATGATCTGCCAACGTTGCTCGAAAATGCCCCACTGGAAACGCGTCGACGTATGTGGTATCAGCATGATGGTGCACCTGCACATTCCGCAATTAACACTAGGCTGACCCTTGACAGAATGTTCGACGGGCGTTTCATAGGACGTGGAGGACGCATAAATTGGCCAGCCCGTTCTCCTGATCTTACACCTCTGGACTTCTTTCTGTGGGGTACGTTAAAGGAGAATGTGTACCGTGATGTGCCTACAACCCCAGAGGATATGAAACAACGTATTGTGGCAGCCTGCGACGACATTACACCAGATGTACTGCGGCGTGTACGACATTCATTACGCCAGAGATTGCAATTGTGTGCAGCAAATGATGGCCACCACATTGAACATCTATTGGCCTGACATGTCGGGACACACTCTATTCCACTCCGTAATTGAAAACGGAAACCACGTGTGTACGTGTACCTCACCCCTCATGGTAATGTACATGTGCGTCAGTGAAAAAGACCAATAAGAAGGTGTTAGCATGTGGACGTAATGTTCTGTTCCAGTCTCTTCTGTACCTAAGGTCCATCACCGTTCCCTTTGGATCCCTACGTAATTCGGTGCTCTCCGATACACACGATCGAACAGCGGAGGAGTGGTACTCAAGCGTCAATTTTGGTTACAACATCTCCGAATGTAATTAACATTTTACAATGCAACAAACGGCACTGATTACGTATTTGTTTATATGTTCAGATGTGCTAACAAAACTAACGGGGTTCCATTTAAAAAAACGTAGGTTTGTGTTAAAAAACATACTTCCGTGCATTTTTGTATGGTTTGTATTAACCAATTACACTAGCCCCTCTCCTCACGTTCTGTCTGTGGAATCGATTCGTCAGTATTTGATGTGGTTTACGAAATATATCCAGCGGTAATGTTAGGTGACACACCCTGTATATTATGACTTTTGAACATTATTAAGGTAAATAAATTGTTTGTTCTCTATCAAAATCTTTCATTTGCTAACTATGCCTATCAGTACCTCGTGTCTTCAGTGGTTAGAATCTTTTATTTAGCTGGCAGTATTGGCGCTTGCTGTATTGCAGTAGTTCGAGTAAGGAAGATTTTTGTGAGGTAAGTGATTCATGAAAGGTATAGGTTATTGTTAGTCAGGGCCATTCTTTTGTAGGGATTATTGAAAGTCAGATTGCGTTGCGCTAAAAATATTATGTGTCAGTTTAGTGTTGATCAGAATAAGTAAAGAGCGAAATGTCTGAGTACGTTCAGTTTTGCTCAGCTGTTTGAAAATCAAATAACGTAAGGGGTTTATCAGCACAGTCATTCATAAATTTTTCTAAGGGGACGTTCCGACACACACACACACACACACACACACACACACACACACACACACATACATACATCCTATTCTATCATACGGATTTAGACAGCATTATCTCTGGGAGATAAAACATGACATAACCTTGGGATGGACACCTCTCCGTTTTTCCAATAAAATACATAAAGAGATAAAATCAAATCTGTTCTGTTTCGTGATGTAGAGAGATTTAGATATCAACATTTATTGCCAGTTTTGCAGACTTTCTTTTTGTACCTATCGAGGGAAATTTTTATGCGCAAGTTTAAACCCTGAACTTAAGTTTTATGTGAAAATTTACTTGCTACAGAGATACTACAATTTTTCAAAACGAAAAATTCTGTTTTCTAACAGTTCGTTTATGTGAACTATTTCAAAAATTGCACATAGCTTGTGATTTTCTATGATGAAAAGTAAAGTTATGCAGAAGATTTATTTAGTGCAATAGAGTCAATAAGGACTATTTAAACAGCACTTAAACAACTTTAAAAATACATTTATATAACTCAAAATTTTCAGATGATTTTAGTCTTAATTCTAGGTTTACAGGCAATGGTCCAATGGTCCCAGGGACACCCCCCCTCCACCCCCCACCGCCCTCGTAGTGTGCGTCACAGAAAAGTCTCCTCATGAGTTAAGGATTAAGCAACTGCGACGTTGCAAGCATTATTCTCTCCAGCGGCACCTGTGAAGGCCATAAGCTCCTTGGTTTCATCCTCGGCATTTGGATACAGTAGCCCATTGTTGGCAAAGTGTGCAGTTGTTTGATGGTTAGTGTTTCGGAGTAATTTTGAACAAATCAAATAATCCCTGGATGGCGCATCTGGTCCACGTTGCCAACAACCAGATCTGCGGTGTACGGGCCTAGACTGTCAGTAGTTTCTGGTACATTCGTTAGATGTTGTTGAAAGCAAGACAACAATGCTTCAGTTTTGATTTTCGTTCAGTATTTGCCTTAGGTAGCGCACCATATGCGTGGTGAGTCACGTGTGACCTTTTGTCACTCGAAAACAAATACAAGAGAGAAACGATATGCTATACAGAAGTGCACATAAAAAGTATTTGATATTGTTAATGGATGCCGGTACTTAATTTTAGCAAAATAAAAATTAATAAATACAGCAATTTTATCCCAATTAAACGCAATTAGCAACTTTAGTTTGTAACTATCCTGTCACAGAACAGATTTTTGTTACAACTCTAAATATTAAAAAAATCAAAACTTGGTGTGCCATTTTAAAAATATTTCTCCTTTCTCCTATAGGTATGACATTTTCATATTCCTTACCTTTCCTTTGCACCACAACTGAACTCAGCAACTTAAAAATTATAATAAAAGTGAACAATTGAGTCTCGGTGTCTCATAGTATAATTTTAAACAATGTTTACAAAATAATCTGCTTCACAAATGCTCTGGTGTCGAAAGATGCGAGAAAACAATAGAGATTCCGAAATTTCAGGAAAAACTAAGAAGCATAAAAACATAACAACTACACTCTTTCTCGCATATTTCACAGAATATATGTTTCCATCTGCCGTATAGTGCGCAAACTCTGGCAATCAGTCTTAATACGACTGGACTTTCGACTAGCTGTTTTCGACATTTTCTGCTGTTGAACTGTTGGCATACTGAAAGTAGATAGATTTTGAACAATGAACATGTTACATTTAAACGCCCAACGGTACACGGCGTGCTAGTTTAGTTTGGCGGATGGATAACAGAAATTCGACAATGCCTCGGTTTCATACTATGAGAGTCCGTGTATAACCAAGGAAAGAGGTGAGGTTTCTTTATTTCAGTGGCTAGGCAACTTTAGCCATCCCTTGTTTGTTTTACATATGAGGTCAGTTCAAGGCATGTGAATATCTTTCTTTGTAGAAAAGGCAGTTGACCAGGATTCTATAAACTACAGATTTATTTATTTATTCCAAATAGCGCCTTCAGTCCTGGCATCATTGATACTTGTAAGCAATTCTGATCTTTTGAAAATCCGAAAATTTTATGTTACGTTGAAGAAATAGGTATCTTTCAGGATTTTAAACCTAAATAGGCAAAAAGTAGGCGTTAACAGCGAAACAGTCTGTTTTAGGTGCTATAAAATAACCGTTTCGAGTTTAATTAATCATGAAACGCGTAAGTATAAGTTTGTTTTCAACTAGGACCTCAGGAAAAGGATAAATAGCTTTTAACCTAGATGAACGCGGACTAGTAATTACTACGCTGCTGTCTCGGTTACATGGGAATGACATTTTCTCCATATGGCACTGCAAAGACTCCTCACATTTTTTCATCAATTGTTACATATTGGAATAGTTATACATTCCACATTTCCTGCGCGGAGAGAGGTGAGGAGGAAATGGTGAAGGCCGGCCGGAGTGGCCGTGCGGTTCTAGGCGCTACAGTCTGGAACCGAGCGACCGCTACGGTCGCAGGTTCGAATCCTGCCTCGGGGATGGATGTGTGTGATGTCCTTACGTTAGTTAGGTTTAAGTAGTTCTAAGTTCTAGGCGACTGATGATCTCAGAAGTTAAGTCGCATAGTGCTCAGAGCCATTTGAACCATCATTTTTGAAATGGTGAATGTAGAGAGGGCTGAGGAGATGATATGTTCAATACGTGTGTAGAACGCGGGCGAAGCCACGGGAAAAAGGCTAGTACTCAACAAAGCTAAATATTACAAAAACGTAGAACGAAGACAGATGAAAATCTTGTTTGGAAATATCATAGTCATGACCACGCGCAGGAAATGTTCGCTGCTCTTATCGCTAAAAAAGTAACTTTCGTGGTCACTGTTACTGAATGCGACAAGTAAGTTTACTTTTACTTTTTTCACACAACTGTGTCCCATGGCAACTCTGGGAATTGCATACAAGGACATTCTTAACCAGTGGCGGCTCGTGAGTATACATTCTGGGTGTTTACAAATTTTGAGATTAAGATAAATATGAGAGTGTAAAATAATAGCATCTGCTGTATAACAGCTATGCTTATCAAGAAATTTATAAAACTACAGGCACTACCGGTGATAATAACAGTACTAATAAGATGCGTAACTTATCTGACAAAAGAAGAATTGTTTTTGTGGGATTATGCTTTTTTGTACATAATTAAGAACAGATTAGAGCAATAACGAAATAACGTGTAAGCTTTCGCAACTCTCCATCTCGCTTTTTTGTGTAAATGTGAGTTTTCGTACTCTTCCATTTTTTTCGACAAATGTGGAAATCAAATGGTTCAAATGGCTCTAAGCACTACGGTACATAACATCTGAGGTCATTAGTCCCCTAGACATAGAACTACTTAAACCTAACTAACCTAAGGACATCACACACATCCATGACCGAGGCAGGGTTCGAACCTGCGACCGTAGCAGCAGCGCGGTTCCGGACTGAAGCACCTAGAACCGGTCGACCACAACGGTCGGCAATGTGGAAATCCCCAACAGTTATATTAGTTCACGAATTTACTTCCGGACTCGAAAATCAGGCATTGTTACACTGAACCTACACAATCAAGTTAACTGTACACTGCCTGGTTAAATGTTCGCTTGTAGTCACGCGTATTTGATTTCGTGACTCTCTCAATCAAAGGATCTGTTCTCGGAGGCCATCGTTCATTTGCCGCCAACTTTTCCTGGTCATTTACTTTTCTGTTCCCAGAATGAGTGTGCGCTGATTTGATATTTCCTGGAAGATTAAAGCTGTGTGCCGGACCGGGACTTGAACCCTGGACCTTTGCCATTCGCGTACAATTGCTCTGGTGCCTGAGCTACCCAAACACGACTCACGACACGTCGTCACAGCTTTACTTTTCTGTTATTATTTAAAATATATTCAACATCGTTTGCATTTACACTGCACACGAAAGCCGATTCCCCCATAGTAAACAACCAAATCCGAAATGATTAAACTCAAGTGATAGTGTCTACTAACATGGTCACTTGATTAGAATACAAATGAGGCGCTAAGATCCATAAAGGCCTAAAGCACACCGCCGTCGATTCCTCATTTAACTGAATATCAGAGAAAGCAGTGATACAGCTTTTCGTGAATTTTCGTATATACAATGTCGGCCTACAGCACAGATAAATCTGACTCACCATAGGTTCAACAGATTTCAGAAGCATGAATAAATGCTACAGTCCCACACTCATCTGTAATGTGATTTAGGCCCTAATGATTCTCAGCTCCTCAGTGGATTACTATATGATAAAATTCATAACTTATTATACTATAACCTATTCATAAGCCCACAAAATTCGTTTTACTGTCAGTACAACTTTAACGTATTATTACGTCCGCTATAAATTTCCTGCAATTTATAGTGAATGGATTAGCATATCTGAGGAGTGTGCAGCAGGAATGCCGAGCGACCGTGGTGCTACCACCTGGTGGCACTGACGTAAACTTCTACTTGAGTGGCCAGGGCTAGCTGTGCACATCGTCAACCGTGCAAATCCGTATCCATTTTCCCCATAAGGCAATTACGTCCGCGAGTTGTGCATGCGCGAAAGGCCCATAAAACGTGCACAACTGAAGATGTGCTCGCGACCCTGATGTCAAGTTTAACGTACTCTAAAGGAGCAGTAGCGCAGTAGATTTAAGTGCCGTATCTTTCAGGTTGCAGCATCTATGTTACATTAACAGCATTCAAAGAAAAAGAAGCAATAAATTCGTAAGATGTCGAAAGTTAGGTTGTTCTCGTGCTGTTGTGCTCTTGCACAGCAGCCGACACTGTTCCTAACACAGAGGAAGTCGATCAATGTGGTTTTCGGTTATCAGTTCGTGAATTTCGAGTAGACAATCGTTGAAACGTCTGTGAAAACTAAAAGTCATGTCCTGTACATGTATTTCCTCAAAGGGTTTACGACAAATAAATTCAAAAGAATACTAACAAGAAATTTGAAAAGAAATCACATTCTTTGCAGATGACATTGTGATCGAGGCAGAGACAGCAAACGAGCTGAAAGAGCAGTTGAACGGAATCGATAGTGACTTGAAAAGACTTTACAAGTCGAATATCAACTAAAGTAAAAGGAGGATAACGTAGTGTAGTCGAGTTAAGACGAATGATATTGGGGTAATAGATTAGAAAATGAGATGCTTGAAGTAGCACACGCATTTCGTCTGGGCTAAGAAGTAAATGACGATGGTAGAAGCAAAGGACATATAAAACGTAAATTGGCAAAAAAAGAAAATGGTTTCTGAAAATGAGAAATACATTACTATCTACCATTCAAGAGCGTGTTGAAAAGTAATGCCTTCAAATTTTTTATTTTGTTCTCAATGTCGGTTGAGGTATTACACGTCATAGGCATCATTCGGTCGAGTTTCCCTCTTCGCTAACGCAAGTGCAACCCTCTGTCACTAGAGGGCTCCGAATTGTAGTGTGTAAGACGGCGATGTGTAACATACAGGGTGGCGCACGAAATGTGTTACCAATTGTTTCTTTCACAATTCACGACGCACATTAGATATCCTACTGGGATCTCTACGGCAGTACCAGCAGAGCTTGGAAAAACAAATGAGTTACGAAATGACGTGTAATTCACGATACTGCCGCTAGGAGACTAGTAAGCAGCAATGGCTGACAATGGAAGACTGACGACACAGCAACGATCGGCAATTATGTTACTTTTTCATGAAACGAAAAGCCTTGTTGTGACTCAGAGACGTTTTCGACAACAGTTAAACACACGATGGGTCCCTTGCAAGAATACCATCCGCAGGTTGTACGATAAATTTGTACAGGAAGGAACAGTATTGGAAGCGAAGTGACCTCGGCCTAAGCCTGTTTGTTCGCCGGAGAATATTGAAGCGGTACGAGTTGCTGTACAGAGAAGTTCCGGGAAATCGTGTAGAAAGGCAGCAGTGCAACTGGGAATATACAGACGCTCGGTTCAACGAATTCTTAAAAGTGACCTCCATACAAGATGACCTGTGCACAGAAGCTCACTGAAGAACACAAGCAGCAGAGACTACAGTTTGCTCAGTGGGCGGAGGATAGGAAAGAAACTCTCAACAACGTTCGGTTTTCAGACGAGGCGCATTTTCATTTAGACAGTGTGGTTAACAAACAAAATGTACGCTTTTGGGCCACTGAAAACCCAGAAGTGCTTCATGAACAACAACATTATGCTCCGAGGATTACAGCGTGGGCAGCAATTTCCAGTCACGGACTTATTGGAACCTTTTTCTTTGAAGAAACTGTGAACAGCGAACGTTATTTGAGCATGCTTCGCAATAGCTTCATTCCACAACTTCTTGCTACTGCCTTGCCCTTCAACACGCAGTGGTTCATGCAAGATGGAGCAAGACCACATACTGCAAACACTGTGTTGGAGTTTTTACACAAGCATTTCGACATGCGGATCATTTCACTCAGGTTTCCAGGTCGCTTCAATGACGGAAAAAATTGGCCCCCCAATAGCCCAGAACTCAATCCATGTGACTTTTTTCTTTGGGGGTACCTAAAGGAAAAAATTTTCCCGAAACGTCCACGTTATTTAATGGAGCTCAGAAGTCTTGTTCTTCAAGCTTGCAGTGAAATTACGGAAGACATATGCCGTAGGGTAATCACTAACTTCAGTGTTCGTTTGAAGGAAGTTAGGAAACGAAATGGTGGACAAAAAATGGTTCAAATGGCTCTGAGCACTACGCGACTTAACTTCTGAGGTCATCAGTCGCCTAGAACTTAGAACTAATTAAACCATACTAACCTAAGGAGACCACACATCCATGCCCGAGGCAGGATTTGAACCCGCGACTGTAGCAGTCGCTCGGCTCCAGACTGCAGCGTCTAGAACCGCACGGCCGCTCCGGCAGTGGTGGACATATTGAGCATGTGCTGAGTTAGAACAAATCTCCATGGACGGCTCTTCATTGTAGTATATGTTCCATTCACATTGTATTGACAATAAAGTTTATATTCAAAAACAAAATGGTAACACATTTCGTGCGCCACCCTGTAACTATGTCGTTGCGTGAGAAACAGTGTGCTGTAATCGAGTTTCTAACCGCCAAAAACGTGCTTCCCGTTGAAATCCACAGAAGAATGAAAGCTGTGTACAGGATGATTGTATCGACATCAGTAACGTGCGACGGTAGGTTGATCTTGCTCGTAATGAAGGAAGCATTGGTGCTAACCTCAACGTATGTAACAGAGCTCAGAGTGGGTGACAATGTATGGCAACTAACGACACTCGTCGGTATCGGGTTGATGAACTCATGAGAGAAAATCGTCGGATATCACAGACATAGCTCTGAGGTAAGTGTGGCATGTACGAGAGCGCACGCAGGCCGTCATTACAGAAAACTGTGTGCACGGTGGGTGCCTCGAATGTTCACTCATGACATGACATAGAGGAGCTTGCGCATCTGTCAGCAACTTCTTCTGCGTTTTGAGCCTGAGGGTAGTGGGTTCCTTAATAATATTGTGACACGTAATGAAAGCAAGGTTCAGAATTTTGACCCCAAAAATAAGAGAGCAACAATGGATTTGCGACATACATTACACTACTGTCCATTAAAATTGCTACACCACGAAGATGACGTGCTACACACGCGAAATTTAACCGACAGGAAGAAGATTCTGTGATATGAAAATGATTAGCTTTTCAGAGAATTCACACAAGGTTGGTGCCGGTGGCGACACCTACAACGTGCTGACACGAGGAAAGTTTCCAACCGATTTCTCATACACAAACAGCAGTTGACCGGCGTTTCCTCGTGAAACGTTATTGTGATGCCTCGTACAAGGAGAAATGTGTACCATCACGTTTCCAGCTGTGTGTAGCCTATCGCGATTGCGGTTTATCGTATCGCAACATTTCTGCTCGCGTTGGTCGAGATCCAATGACTGTCAGCAGAATATGGAATCGGTAGGTTCAGGAGGGTAATACGGAACGCCGTGCTGGATCCCAACGGCCTCGTATCACTAGCAGTCGAGATGACAGACATCTTATCCGCATGGCTGTAACGGATCGTGAAGCCACGTCTCCATCCATGAGTCAACAGATGGGGACGTTTGCAATACAACAACCATCTGCACGAACAGTTCGACGACGATTGCAGCAGCATGGACTATCAGCTCGGAGACCGTGGCCGCGGTTACCATTAATCACAAACTTATATTCGGTATTTTAGAGTGTTCTATTGTTGACGTTAGTGTCCTCTGACTTCGGGAGACGGTGTTTTCGTGACGTAATTAGCGCCTTCCTATTAAAAAGCGGCTTCGTGAATTATTGAAAGGCTGCACAGCGAGGACTTTGTGAGCTTAATGGCTATGTAGTCATTACACGGAACAGCTTTTCGCTCCCGCATTATCACTTCAGCGTTGCAACACCTCAAACGTCAACATGTGAGTCACACATTTGCCGAACAGCTGTTGTAATAAGCAGTGTTTTCATGTAAAACACCGACATTTTCCATACATCGTAATTTGTTACAATTAGGATAATACACAGCTAAGTTTTCCAGTCTTTGCGAAGTCGCTACAAAATATTCTGCGAAAAAGAGGAATTTGTTAAAATCGAATATAAAGCTACATGTTAGGAAGTATTTTCTGTAAGTGTTTGTCTGGAGTGTAGTTTTGGGGTCAAACGCAAGGTCCGATTCCATACGTCTACTTTGAGCCATAACGTCTTGTGTGACAACATGAGTCTACGTTTGAAGGATGTAATCTGCCTGTTATTATATGTTATCTGAGGTTGTCTTAGTCATAAGAGTATGTATGTCTATGGAGTCAGCACAGCGTACTGCGTATCTTCTCAGCATCAAACCGGGATAGTTACGTGATTTTGGGAGGCCGCTGCTTGTCTACAATTTGCGGCGATATCGAAACTTGAGCATTACAAGTATTCGCATTGTTTTATATACGTTTGTTGACGCTTGAGTTTTAGTAAGTGGTATGGTGCAGTACTGTCTTTGCTACGGATGTGAAGAGAAGTATGTGAAAGGAGGCTAATTACTTTTCATAGGTACATACAAAAAATGTGTAATTGTGATATCATACTGATACGAGGCACTTTTTATGTTGAAAAAAATCGAGACACAGCATGATAAAGTCTTGTGCTGCAAAGACAATGCCTCTGATTTTATGGCACGTGTTTACGAGTCAAGTGCTAGATCAATTTGCAAGTGTATAAATATCGGTGTTCATATGCAGATAAATTTATACACAACAGTCTGATTAATTTCCTCCGATTTACGCAGGTTCTCAAACTCTCGGGTGTATACAACTTTTTCTGCACGAGACAGTTTCCTATACAGTGTCACTGTACCATAATTAATTAGAACAGCTGGCCGGTGTGGCCGAGCGGTTCTAGGCGCTTCGGTCTGGAACCGCGCGACCGCTACGGTCGCAGGTTCGAGTCCTGCCTCGGGCATGGATGCGTGTGATGTCCTTAGGTTAGTTAGGTTTAAGTAGTTCTAAGTTCTAGGGGACTGATGACCTCAGATGTTAAGTCCCATAGTACTCAGAGCCATTTGAACCACTTAATTAGATCAGATTCGACAATATGAACCAGTGCGATAAAAACGTAATTAAAAATGTGGACTATTACTTCTTTTATTACTCCATAATTCGAGCACTGACCTTAAATTATTTGTTTGATGAGATGGCGAAAAAATGATATCGGCATTTTACTTGTAAATAAAAAACCCAAGCCTAAATAAAAGAAAACTGGAAATAATAATGGACAAGCCGGTGGCGCAAATCGCTTACCGTGTTTACCGTAACAATTTCATATTTTCAAATGCGTTGATTTTCCGTGACACTACGACGCCGTCTACAGTGTCACTGTGACGTAATTAATGAAAACAGAGATTCGACAAAATGAATAAGTGCAATAGAAAACATGTTGTTGGCTGTCACTTCTTAGGCCGTTACGGGAAAATGTAAGTGAAGTGGAAGCTGGGCTATGATAGTGTGGCGAAAAAGCACAATACCATTGCTCCTCACATCTTTAAGCGAACTTCAGTTTCAGGTATCAAATTGTTAAGATGTCTGTAAAACGCATTTACCAAGTTTCGCTGTACATCTGGAGTTCATCTATCTGTAGCAGCGAATTACAACGCTCAAAACGCGCTAAGCTCTATACGGGCTAAAATGCGTCGTCACAAAATCACGTGACCTGAGCTGCATCAGATGCTGCGGACAGAATTCTCGTTCGGGGCTTCCAAATGCTCATTCCATAGCTATCTATACTCTATGGTCTTAGTAACTAGTGTAATCTATGATATTTGTAAACTATGCTGTTTATTCCAAATATGTCGGAGAGTGTGGCTTACTTGGAACATGAAAGCATAGATTGAATTATCGATAGAGAAACTAGTACCTGTTATATTTTTATTCTTTTTTTCATAAATAGTTGGCTGTTTGTTTTTGTATTTGACAGGACTTTCGAAGGACTTTCGAGGATAAGATTAGGCAGAAACTGAAGGGCGGCACAAAAATGATTGCGAGTGAAACGCTTATTGGTTATAATTATCATGTTTTTTTTTTTAAATTATTTGTCTGCTTTTGTAATGTTCAAGTTTGTGAGGGTGAGATTAACCATGAATCTAAGAGCATAGCTCGAATAGTCGTGGGAGGAACCAGCAGTAACATTGCTTCTAAATTTGATTTTTAAAAATACACTCCTGGAAATTGAAATAAGAACACCGTGAATTCATTGTCCCAGGAAGGGGAAACTTTATTGACACATTCCTGGGGTCAGATACATCACATGATCACACTGACAGAACCACAGGCACATAGACACAGGCAACAGAGCATGCACAATGTCGGCACTAGTACAGTGTATATCCACCTTTCGCAGCAATGCAGGCTGCTATTCTCCCATGGAGACGATCGTAGAGATGCTGGATGTAGTCCTGTGGAACGGCTTGCCATGCCATTTCCACCTGGCGCCTCAGTTGGACCAGCGTTCGTGCTGGACGTGCAGACCGCGTGAGACGACGCTTCATCCAGTCCCAAACATGCTCAATGGGGGACAGATCCGGAGATCTTGCTGGCCAGGGTAGTTGACTTACACCTTCTAGAGCACGTTGGGTGGCACGGGATACATGCGGACGTGCATTGTCCTGTTGGAACAGCAAGTTCCCTTGACGGTCTAGGAATGGTAGAACGATGGGTTCGATGACGGTTTGGATGTACCGTGCACTATTCAGTGTCCCCTCGACGATCACCAGTGGTGTACGGCCAGTGTAGGATATCGCTCCCCACACCATGATCCCGGGTGTTGGCCCTGTGTGCCTCGGTCGTATGCAGTCCTGATTGTGGCGCTCACCTGCACGGCGCCAAACACGCATACGACCATCATTGGCACCAAGGCAGAAGCGACTCTCATCGCTGAAGACGACACGTCTCCATTCGTTCCTCCATTCACGCCTGTCGCGACACCACTGGAGGCGGGCTGCACGATGTTGGGGCGTGAACGGAAGACGGCCTAACGGTGTGCGGGACCGTAGCCCAGCTTCATGGAGACGGTTGCGAATGGTCCTCGCCGATACCCAGGAGCAACAGTGTCCCTAATTTGCTGGGAAGTGGCGGTGTGGTCCCCTACGGCACTGCGTAGGATCCTACGGTCTTGGCGTGCATCCGTGCGTCGCTGCGGTCCGGTCCCAGGTCGACGGGCACGTGCACCTTCCGCCGACCACTGGCGACAACATCGATGTACTGTGGAGACCTCACGCCCCACGTGTTGAGCAATTCGGCGGTACGTCCACCCGGCCTCCCGCATGCCCACTATACGCCCTCGCTCAAAGTCCGTCAACTGCACATACGGTTCACGTCCACGCTGTCGCGGCATGCTACCAGTGTTAAAGACTGCAATGGAGCTCCGTATGCCACGGCAAACTGGCTGACACTGACGGCGGCGGTGCACAAATGCTGCGCAGCTAGCGCCATTCGACGGCCAACACCGCGGTTCCTGGTGTGTCCGCTGTGCCGTGCGTGTGATCATTGCTTGTACAGCCCTCTCGCAGTGTCCGGAGCAAGTATGGTGGGTCTGACACACCGGTGTCAATGTGTTCTTTTTTCCATTTCCAGGAGTGTATTTAGCTGTGTTTCTTCAAATGTGACGTCGTGAGGCGATGCATATATGAAATCGATTATTCTTATAGGCGTCGTGTTATTGTTACCGGTGGCTCACTCTTGTGGTGGATGTTTGTTTTTTGATGTGCTGTTTACTAATGACTTAGGTGAATGGGGTTATTTAAACTGAATGTGGGTAATGTTCCTTTATGAAATGAACATTGCAACGTATATTGCTTACGTCCGTGTTATCTGGGAATGTGTTAGATATTTGAGATGAAATATTTCAGTATTAATGCTGAACTGGAAACGGACTTTACAGTGTCCTTATGACTACGTACTGCGAGACGCGCTAGAGTCGTAATAGGTTGTGTAGTGTGTAACAGGAAGAGTTATGAGCACGCGATCGCCAACTCCGAGTATAACTGCAACTTTCGTAGACGTAGAACCACGATACACAGCTAAATTATATGAATCAGTGTCTTGGTCGTACATTACTTTATTAAAATTCATGACTGGTTTCAATTTTGCATCCACCGTCACATCCAACGAGGACTGCAGCGACATGTTGGCACGTGTACATAAATTTTAATAAACCTATGCGTGCAAAGACTTTTAATTCCGTAATCTGCGACGTTACGAAGGTCACTGGTCTCTTCTGCTGATCCAAGCGGTCTCGTTCCGAGGTTCAACACAGTACTGTCTGCTAGCCACATCTGGTAGTGACCAGGAGAAATCATACAATACCGATCAATTAATCCGACTCCTTCCGATTTGTAAATCCCATCAGCCACCTCGCTGAGAGTGCTCTTACTGTAAGTATACGGTACTGCCACTGGTCTGTGGCTTCAGAAGGCATATGCACTCAGCAGAACTCGTTCCTCCAAGGTTCCCGTTCGCTCTCGCGGAGCTCGCAACTGGACCCATGGAAGGTTTCCGCAAAAGCTTGTTTCTGGCGCTGCTAACGTCGTGAACTAAAGGACGACAAACAAACAGACGGGACGCTGGCGGTTTCTCACGTAATGCTCCACGTGAGAGAAACCGGTTCTCGGGACAAATCCGACGATCTTAATGTGGTACAGATATCCTTATACAAACCTTACATCACAGTTCCTGTTAGATTCCGTTAGTGTTTCTCCAGATTCCTCCATACTTCGTCGCTTCATCATCACGTCTATGATTCGCCCGTAAGCTCCCCACCATCAACACCACGAGCGTACCTTTTAATAATCGAACTCTCATGTGCGAAACGGGTTGTAACGTCTGATCATTTTACAAATGCGTTTTTGTGTTAAATACCTGGCGTTAAGTATGTAAAACCTAAATAGCTGAAGATGCAAAACCATAATTCCACTATGTCATCAAAAGTATCCGGACATCCCCAAAACCATTCTTTTTTCGTATCAGGTGCATTGTGCTGCCACCTACTGCCAGTTACTCTATATCAGCGACCTCAGTAATCATTAGACATCGTGAGAGAGCAGAATGGGGCGCTCCGCGGAACTCACGGACTTAGAACGTGGTCAGGTGATTCGGTGTCACTTGTGTCACACGTCTGTACGCGAGAATTCCACATTCCTAAACATCCCTAGGTCCACTGTTTCCGATGTGATAGAGAAGTGGAAACGTGAAAGGACACGAACAACGTAAAAGCGTACAGGCCGACTTCGTCTGTTGACTGACAGAGACCCCCGACAGTCGAAGAGGGTCGTAATGTGTAATTAGCAGACATCTATCCAGTCCATCACACAGGAATTCCAAGCTGCATCAGGATCCACTGCAAGTACTATGACACTTAGGCGGGAGGTGAGAAAACTTGAATTTCATGGTCGACCGGCTGCTCATAGCCGGCCGAAGTGGCCGTGCGGTTAAAGGCGCTGCACTCTGGAACCGCAAGACCGCTACGGTCGCAGATTCGAATCCTGCTTCGGGCATGGATGTTTGTGATGTCCTTAGGTTACTTAGGTTTAACTACACTCCTGGAAATTGAAATAAGAACACCGTGAATTCATTGCCCCAGGAAGGTGAAACTTTATTGACACATTCCTGGGGTCAGATACATCACATGATCACACTGACAGAACCACAGGCACATAGACACAGGCAACAGAGCATGCACAATGTCGGCACTAGTACAGTGTATATCCACCTTTCGCAGCAATGCTGGCTGCTATTCTCCCATGGAGACGATCGTAGAGATGCTGGATGTAGTCCTGTGGAACGGCTTGCCATGCCATTTCCACCTGGCGCCTCAGTTGGACCAGCGTTCGTGCTGGACGTGCAGACCGCGTGAGACGACGCTTCATCCAGTCCCAAACACGCTCAATGGGGGACAAATCCGGAGAGCTTGCTGGCCAGGGTAGTTGACTTACACCTTCTAGAGCACGTTGGGTGGCACGGGATACATGCGGACGTGCATTGTCCTGTTGGAACAGCAAGTTCCCTTGCCGGTCTACGAATGGTAGAACGATGGGTTCGATGACGGTTTGGATATACCGTGCACTATTCAGTGTCCCCTCGACAATCACCACTGGTGTACGGCCAGTGTAGGAGATCGCTCCCCACACCATGATGCCGGGTGTTGGCCCTGTGTGCCTCGGTCGTATGCAGTCCTGATTGTGGCGCTCACCTGCACGGCGCCAAACACGCATACGACCATCATTGGCACCAAGGCAGAAGCGACTCTCATCGCTGAAGACGACACGTCTCCATTCGTCCCTCCATTCACGTCTGTCGCGACACCACTGGAGGCGGGCTGCACGATGTTGGGGCGTGAGCGGAAGACGGCCTAACGGTGTGCGGGACCGTAGCCCAGCTTCATGGAGACGGTTGCGAATGGTCCTCGCCGATACCCCAGGAGCAACAGTGTCCCTAATTTGCTGGGAAGTGGCGGTGCGGTCCCCTACGGCACTGCGTAGGATCCTACGGTCTTGGCGTGCATCCGTGCGTCGCTGCGGTTCGGTCCCAGGTCGACGGGCACGTGCACCTTCCGCCGACCACTGGCGAGCACATCGATGTACTGTGGAGACCTCACGCCCCACGTGTTGAGCAATTCGGCGGTACGTCCACCCGGCCTCCCGCATGCCCACTATACGCCCTCGCTCAAAGTCCGTCAACTGCACATACGGTTCACGTCCACGCTGTCGCGGCATGCTACCAGTGTTAAAGACTGCGATGGAGCAAACTGGCTGACACTGTCGGCGGCGGTGCACAAATGCTGCGCAGCTAGCGCCATTCGACGGCCAACACCGCGGTTCCTGGTGTGTCCGCTGTGCCGTGCGTGTGATCATTGCTTGTACAGCCCTCTCGCAGTGTCCGGAGCAAGTATGGTGGGTCTGACACACCGGTGTCAATGTGTTCTTTTTTCCATTTCCAGGAGTGTAGTTCTAAGTTCTAGGGGACTAATGACCTCAGCAGTTGAGTCCCATAGTGCTCAGAGCCATTTGAACCATTTGGCTGCTCATAATTGCACATCACGTCGGTAAATGCCAAACGACGCTTCACTTGGTGTAAGGAGCGTAAACATTTGACGATTGAACAGTGGAAAAACGTTGTGTGGATTGACGAATAACGGTACACAATGTGAGGATTCTATGGCAGTGTGTGGGTATGGCGCATGGCCGGTGAACGTCTTTTGCTAGCGTGTGTAGTGCCAACAGTAAAATTCGGAGGCGGTGGTGTTATGGAGTGGCTGTGTTCTTCTTGGAGGGGCCTGCACTCCTTGTTGTTTTGCGTGGCACTATCACAGCACAGACCTACATTGATGTTTTAAGCACCTTCTTGCTTCCCACTATAGAAGAGCAATTTGGAGATGGCGATTGCATCTTCCAACACGATCGAGTTACTGTTCATAATGTACGGCCTGTGGCGGAGTGGATACATGACAATACATCCCCGTAATGGACTGGCCTGCACAGAGTCCTGATCTGAATCCTATAGAACAGCTTTGGGATGTTTTGGAACGCCGGCTTCGTGCCAGGCATCACCCACCGACATCGATACCTCTCCTCAGTGCAGCACTCCATGAAGAACGGACTGCCATTCCCCAAGAAACCTTCCAGCACCTGATTGAACGTATGCCTGCGAGACTGGAAGCTGCCATCAAGGCTAAGGGTGGAGCCAAGACCATACTGAATTCCAGCATTACTCATGGAGGGTGCCACTAACTTGTAAGTCATTTGCAGCCAGGTGTCCGGATGCTTTTGATCACGTAGTGTATGTTTGTTTCATTAGATCTGGATTGTTCATCCACAGATTAATGAAAAAGTAAAGACAAATTTACTAAATCGAAAAAGCAATAAGGTCTTCACATGTTCATTCAAGATTTTTTTGTTAAGTTGTGCATAATGTCAGACTGCTTATTTCAGGCATGATCATAAAAAAGTAAGTGATAAATTTATTCCCTTTCATTATTTTGTGTAAGATGTCATCGAAAAAACGTTTCGAAATAAAGATTGTTCGAAGTTGTTACGTACTCTCATTCTCAAATACTAGATGAAAGAGTCTGGATAATTTGCGCGTCATGAGCTTCGTTGCGTCAAGATGTTCACAGGTTCTGTGTATAGTGCATGACTTTTTGTGTAAAATTATATCTCTTATGTGCACAGTATGGTAGGGTTTTAAACTTTTAATTACTTTTAATAATTATAAGAAGTACGAAAAATCTCTTTTTTTTTTGTTTCCGCTAAAAGACAAGCGACCTGTAACTTATAGCGGATGACCGGTCAGCCCTTTAGTAATACACATTGTTTCTCAAGTTATGGTATTTGGAATATATGGTCTCACTTCCTATTCAAGGTGTCCTAGAAGGAATTGTCAGTATTCAGGTATATGATCTGAAGAAAAAATTTCATATGGACATATGCCATATTCCGAATGGTTTGCAGGATATAGAACATTTAATGTACATTTGTTTTTGGGTTAGTGGTTCACACGTATGTGTCCTATCCACCCATCTTCTCTGACCTATCTCGTTGCTTTCAGCCCCTTTGTTCGGGTTGTCTTTCTGCCTGTAAACTAGCCCGTCGAACGTACTATCTTCCGCGGTGTGTTGTGAGTGGAGTAGTGCGAGGGATTGAGAAAGTATCACAGAGAAGCATCAGTTAACTGTGTTTGTACACGCTCTAGCTAAAGTGCCACACATCTACACTAATGTAGAACAAGCAGATATGGTTTATCTTTTGCTACGTTGGCAGTGGTCCTGCTCCCGTAGAAGAATATCGGCGACGCTTTGCCCCACGTCGAATTCCTGGTTGACCTGAGTTTTCAGCATATGACTTGAAACAGGTATTCTTCCAAGGCCACATTTTCTTCTGAGCGTGTAGTTCAACAACTTGTGTAGGAACAGCAACACACTGTTGAAATGGTGCAGCGTAGGCCAACTACCAGGATCGATACTGCTGTGAGGTGAATGTGATAAAAATACGTATTCTTCGATTGATACTCTGCAAAACGTATGTTGCAATGTTCAATAGCTATTGTACATGTATACATGTTTCAATATGAAAAGTATTGAATAATTCTG
The DNA here is from genome assembly GCF_021461395.2 of Schistocerca americana. Classification (NCBI taxonomy): domain Eukaryota; kingdom Metazoa; phylum Arthropoda; class Insecta; order Orthoptera; family Acrididae; genus Schistocerca; species Schistocerca americana. The sequence goes on from NC_060126.1 coordinate 186,082,788, forward strand.
AAAATAAATAACAATGTACCGTACATTAAATGTCTTCTAGTCCTACTACCAGGATCTATACTGGTTTGAGGTGAATGTGATAAAAATACGTATTCTTCGATTGATACTCCGTAAAACGCATGTTGCAATGTTTAATAGCTGTTGTAAATGTACACATGTGTCAATATGAAATGTATTGAATAATGCAGAAAATAAATAACAATGTACCGTACATTAAACGTCTTCTCTTTCAAACCATGTGGAATAGGGCATACATGAATATGACGTTTTTGCTGCAAATGATCATTCCCGTCATCTCCGTGAATATTGAACATTCCTACTGGGACGCCCTGTATACGTGAGGAACAGTGTCATTGTAGTCCGAGTACTCTTTACCACTCGTGACTACATCCAACTGAACCTACTTACTGGATACACCCCGTGATGTTCCTCTACAATGTTTTCGCCGTTCGGCCCCCTCCTCCCCCCCCCCCCCCCCACCCCCCCACCCCCCCACCCCCCGCCTTCCGCACTTGACAGCTGTGGTGGTCTAGCTGGTAGAGCACTACACTCCGGCCCTAGAGGTCTTCAGTTTAATCTCGAAAAGTTGCGGGGGATTTTGCTGCTCGTTCCTGTCCATGATGGCTCCAAGTCAAACCAGCCTATTGTCAAAATTAGACCACAGCCGCGTCCTGGCGCCGCGGCGAACTGTAAGAAAGCACTCTAGTGACGTAATGCCGGTAGTCCGGTGGCGGTCTTGCGCCACACACCTTACCTTTACCTTACTTCCCCACTTCCCTACGTTGGGAAATTTGCTGCTCCTTGGTGTGTCAGTATGCTATATATTAACCCTTTTGGTCAAGTTAAGCCACAAATATCTTTTGTCTGCATATCGATGCGGTGCTTCTTCATTAGTTACCCGCACCCATTTCATCTTCATCATTATTTTGTAATGGCATACTTCAGAAGCATCTATTCTCTTCTTGCCTTTACTTCTTATTGTACACGTATTAATTCCTTTTTCTCTCTTCAGGAAGATTTATTGTGCTATTGTCTGTATTAGCCAACGGCCTTGCCTCACTGAATACACCGGGTCACGTCAGATCACAGAAGCTAAGCAATGTTAGGCGTGGCCAGTACTTGGATGGGTTAACTGCCTGTGTATGCCACGTGCTGTTGACTGTTTTCCCTTTGTCTTTATAGCAAAGGAGAGAAGAGTTGATGGCGAAGAGTACCTGATCACCAGTTTTTGCGCCAATGTCATACATTAAACTCCAAACCTTTCCAGAGTGTCTCATAAAGTGAAAACAAAGAAAGGTTAGGGTTTAACGTCCCGTCGACATCGAGGTCATTAGAGACGGAGCACAAGCTCGGACTGTTTAAAGGAAATCGACCGTGGCCTTCCAAAGGAACCATCCTGGCATTTGCCCGGAGTGATCTAGGGAAAAATTAAATCTGTATGGTCAGATACGGATTTGAGCCGTTGTACTCCTGAAGACGAGTGCAGTGTGCCGGTCACTGCGTTCGTTCTAGTGAAATGAGGGGATGTGACAGCGTTGATGATGCCGGATGTAGACTTTGAGCTCAACGTCCCCGTTTGTGCTACTCGAGAGAAGTGAGGCATGTGCCGGGCACCAGCTACCACCATCATACGACGCAAACATGACACCACACTATACGTGCCCATGACAGCCACCTGCACTTAATATATACACTACTCTCACACTTTGCGAAGGAAAGGTGTCATTGTCTAAGAACGTCATAAATAACATTCCCTGTTAGGCTGCAGAATCTGCCCGAGGCCTCCCAATCAACAATGCCATTACGTCTTCACATTAGTCTGCATTTCATATCCTCGTTAGTTGTTTTGTCATCACGTATTTTCCAGCCTAAAAAGCAACACTGATTTCTGAGTCACCTTATCTCGCTCCTCCAGCATCACCTAACTTAATTGGGTTTTTCTCCATTTCCTATGTTCTGTTATTGATATTAATCTTAATACCTGTTTTGGAGACGGTACGCATCCTGGCTGTCTACCTGTGTGTGTGTGTGTGTGTGTGTGTGTGTGTGTGTGTGTGGTTCTGAAACAAAAAAGAAAGAAACAAAGAGAGAGAGAGAGAGAGAGAGAGAGAGAGAGAGAGAGAGACAGACAGACAGACAGACAGACAAAGGGGGGGGGGAGGGTTGTAGGTTAAGGACGGCGGGAAGGAGGAGGTGAGAAAAGAACACGTTAATTCGTACAACTGGGGCTTAATGTTTTTACTGTTACAATGTATTGTCTTGGAACCACGTGTACATGTTTATCTTATCCGTTCTGAACACTGCATACTGCGACTATCGTTAAAATAGCGGATGATTTGGGTGCAAATTGGCATCACTCCTTTCATACCTTATTCCAGAAAACCCCAGATTCTATAAAGAATCGAATTCTCATGCGTAAAACAGCTTTAGACTTTGATTACTTTACGAATTACTTAAAATATTAAATATAGGGGACGATCAGAAGGTTGCCGTCCGAAGGCCACACTACATGTCGGTGCTTATATATCTGCATCGGAGTCGGGCTGCAATGTATATACGCTGCAGCAACGCCCTCAAATGGAAACTCTTTGAACTCTCCTTATAGTTGACGTTAAGCATGGAAGCGAACAAAAGTTAAGAAAAGGTTCTAATTATGTTTAAAGTTTGTTGGAAGTCTCTGGGTGTTCTCATTATCAAACACTGGATGAGTATAAAGAGGGTAATTTGCGCTCCATTTTAAACACAAGCTGGTTTTCCCCGCATCAAAGTGTTTTTTACGTCGTATCTCCGGAACTATGTGTCGTACAATGATACATACATTAAGTGGTTTACGAGGATACTGTCTGTTCAATGGATTACGAATAGAGTAGCATTAAAGAAGCAATAAATTAAAATGTCATCTCTGATGCCGCAGTTATACTACATGAACGGCAAAAATGTAGTAAGTGATAGCCTTTTCCCTTTCTTCATATTGTGGTGTGTGTCAGCAATTAGGAGTTCCCTAAGACCTTGTTGCAAGTCGATAAGTGTCTCAATTTTAAATGCTGTACGAATATAGTCTGGGTATCTGCGCGTCCTGAGCGACGCTGGGTTAAGATATACACACGACTTCTAACTGTAATAACTGTCTCACTATGTTAAACCTTTAACACGAGATTTCATCAGTTAGTGGATAAATTATAATAGCATTTTTTTTACTTAGTAAATAACTTATAGAAATGTTCAACACAGCGCTGAAAGCAGTATATCTTTTATTCACACGTAATGCTGTTAGATCCTGACGTTCCCGCTAGCTGGCATTCGCGAATGAGTTCTTCACACAGTCATCGTGGAGTCACACAACACCGCAGTGTGTGCTACGAACCGACCGTTTTACAGATATATATTAACAGTGTGAGTTGCTGAGAGCTAGCTTTAGTGTGAAACCACTATTTTAGTCTTTATAACCTCTCATGTTGTCACTAGCATTAGGAGACACTGAAACATGCTCTGAACCATGGCCGATTCCCATAAAATAAAAGTCGCCAAGAAAGTTATAATACTGTTTTGTAATTTGGTAACTGAACATCCTTAAACTGCGCGTTACAGGAACAAAATTTAATAACAAAATCTGTTCATAAAAAGCCTCTATCCCGGAAGTACTCAACTGCAGCGGTATTATTATCGTTAAAACTAGAAACATGACGAGTATGAAGTACAAAGCAACTGATTAGAACTCCCAAAAATGAACTTCACTTCTAGAAACTTGGACTTCGACATTTTATCATCAGTGTCAGGGAATAATTTGAAAGACGATCGGCGTTAGCAATTAGAGACGATTTTGCTAATGTAGGCCCTTGAGAAACGTAGTACCCCTTTTCAATTATGCTAGGTTCCACATTTCATGCGTGACAAGTCACAAGGTCAGTCTTCGAACTAGCGTGACGTTTATCTTCTTACATAAGGAGAAAATGAACGCTTAAGCACTTCTAGAATGTTATTCTTTCTTTCTGAGAATTTTTTTCCTTACACTAAACGTCAGCTAAACTAATCGTTATCATTTTTTAACGAAAGAGAATTGTGGGTATGTGATTGTAGCGTTTAACTGCAAAAGAAATCCCAAGTATATCCGAAATATTCCTTCAACTATATTAACAGTGTTTAGTTAGCATCCAAACGTTCCACGGATTCCAAACGAAATTCAATATGACATAGGTGAGGATTACAGTTCGTTTAGATCGTCTTTACTCACCTGAAGGCCCAGGAAATGTCCAGACACATGACGTTGAGCCAGAAGAACGCCGCCAGGAAGGAATACTGCACAATGAATGCTGCAACAGCAAAGACAGCAACACATTAATCAGTCTGCCGAACGGATAAAGAATCTGAATGAAAGTGCTTAGACTAAACATTTGTACTAATTCGTTCCAACCACGTACAAACTTTAAGAGAACATCTACTACGTGCCCAATAGCGCAATAGTCAACAGGTATGTAAAGCTGCTATTTCTTTATCGCTTGCATGTATCTGCAATAGCATTCTTCAACAATCAAAACGGCCTACATGAAAAAAGCATTCTCCGTGGCAACTAGCATAATTCCAAAAACACCTTTACAATCTGAGACACACCAACACACCTTACATAGTTCACAGGCGATATTATCTAAGTCATGGATAAAGACAGCCAGTGAATTTCGTGTCTCTAGACTTTACAAAATCTTTTATCCTAGCACTCCTTGGATGCCATATAGGGAAAAGTACATCAGACAAAAATCAGACATCAGTCTAATACCATGTAACACAGCCTCTAGACCCCACAATGGCCTCAAATCAGCGAAGAATAAAGTCAACAAGTTTCTTGAGGTATGGCATAACCAGCTGAAGTCACTCGTTGATGACTAGGACCAAAGAGCTACCTAACTGTGGTGATGTTTCTACTTCATTTTCTTACATGGCATTTTAGGCGCAAACTGTCATGGAAGCAATTTCTATAAAACACACATAAAAAAAGGTTTTGCATCACCTCGGTTCCGAGAGTTCCGGAAGCTGTGCAGAAAATTGGAATAGAGATCAACATAAACATCATTTACGCCCTTTTTATCACCCATGAAAACAACACATTGCATGTTGTACCACCATAGAACGAGACCTTCAGAGGTGGTGGTCCAGATTGCTGTACACACCGGTACCTCTAATACCCAGTAACACGTACTCTTGCATTGATGCATGCCTGTCCTCGTCGTAGCATACTATCTACAAGTTCATCAAGGCACTTTGGTCCAGATTATCCCACTCCTCAACGGCGATTCGGCATAGATCCCTCAAAGTGGTTGGTGGGTCACGTCATCCATGAACAGCCCTTTTCCATCTATCTCACGTATGTTCGATAGGGTTCATGTCTAAAGAACATGCTGGCCACTCTAGTCGAGTGATGTCGTTGTCCTGAAGGAAGTTATTCACAAGGTGTGCACGTGGGTGCGCAAATTGTCGTCCATGAGGACGAATGCCTCGCCAATATGCTGCTCATATGGTTGCACTATCTGTCGGAGGATGGCATTCACTTATCGTACAGCCGTTACGGCGTCTTCCATGACCACCAGCGGCGTACGTCGGCCCCACATAATGCCACCTCAAAACAGCAGTGAACCTCCACCTTGCTGCACTCGCTGGACAGTGTCTTTAAGGCGTTCAGCCTTACCAGGTTGCCTCCAAACGCGTCTCCGTCGATTGTCTGCTTGAAGGCATATGCGACACTCAACGGTGATCCATTCGGCATGTTGTTGGGCCCATCTGTACCGCGCTGCATTGTGTCGTGGTTGCAACGATGGACCTCGCCATGGACGTCGGGAGTGAAGTTGCGCATCATGCAGCCTAATGCGCACAGTTTGAGTCGTAACACGACGTCCTGTGGCTGCACGAAAAGCATTATTCAACATGGTGGCGTTGCTGTCAGGGTTCCTCCGAGCCATAACCCGTAGGTTGCGATTATCCATTGCAGTAGTAGCCCATGGGCGGCCTGAGCGAGGCATGACAGTTCATGTCTCCTTGTATCTTCCCCATGTTCGAACAACATCGGTTTGGTTCACTCTGAGACGCCTGGACACTTCCCTTGTTGAGAGCTCTTCCTGCCACAAAATAACAATGCGGACGCGATCGAACGCCGGTAATGACCGTCTAGGCATAGTTCAACTACAGACCACATGTGCCGTGTACCTCCTTCCTGGTGGAATGACTGGAACTCATCGGCTGTCGGACCCTTCCGTCTAATAGGCGTTGCTCATACATGGTTGGTTACATCTTTGGGCGGGTTTAGTGACGTCTCTGCTCAGTCAAAGGGACTGTGTCTGTGATACAATACCCACAGTCAACGTCTATCTTCAGCAGTTCTGGGAACTGGGGTGATGCAAAACATTTTTGGTGTGTATAACATGTACATACCAATAGCCAGCATAGTCGTTCCATTAACGGTATATAAAGACTGCACACAGTATTCTCTGCGGCCAGTGATTGTGCTACTAATTACTTCTTCTAGTCTGCAGCCGGTGGGGCTTTGTGTAGCTCACTTTCGATAAGGGTGTGAAGTTAAAAGTAACGGAGTGTCATAAACTTATTCGGCACTAAAAGCCGCCCCTGAGCAGCTATAGAACAGGAAAGTTGACATGTCCTGTGTCCACACAGGAAACATGTAATAGGGTTGGCTGGCATTCGATAAAACTGCATTGTGCGACATGCTAGAAGAAATCCTTTTTGCTAAGATAGGTCTGAAACCCAGGTAAAACTCCGAGATTGAGATCATGGGACTGGCTATCGGTTGCAGTCATGGCATACAGGAGTAAAAGGATCTATGACTGGCTCACAGTAATTATTTTGGTACAAGGCACGATTTCCCATGTGTGCCTATGTGCAAAGCTTGTGGTTGGCCAGAGTTGGATATTTAATTCCCACGGAACACCATATTGGTTAACCATGACGAAACTGAGAGAGTAGGAACACATTGAACGTGTTTATTAAATTATTATTGGTCACAACTCACAAAGTCTGCTGCTGTTGACTGGCGAGATTCCTACGCTAGCAGAACCAGTCCGATTTTGGATAATGAAAATCAGAACACTTGCTGTATCGAAGTCGATATCATCACTTGATGCACGATCATCAAAGAGTACGTTTGCTTCAGGAATGCTGAAGAATATGCACTGGTAGAAAAAAAATCTCAACATCAAGAAGGAGTTGTGAGACAAAACGATAGTTGGTAGGTCTGTTTCTACATCTACACGTTTAATGCCAGTCACTTAAGACTGACCCTGGTAGCGCCGCTCTGAGGATGCAAATCAGATTTCCTTTAAATGCACGCTGTAAAGGTAGTGAGAATTAGTTAGCTTTGGGATTGAACATGGTGTGTTGATGTTAGTCAAGAATGAATTTAAGGCGAGAAAGAAGCCATTAGCAACAGCTCACTGCATCTGAACAAGGTTGCGTAATAGGGCTGCGAGAAGCTCGATGCACTTTCTGCGGTATTGCACAAAGATTTGGCAGGAATGTAGCCACAGTACAGCACTCTTCTCACTGTGGTGGTCACGAGAATGTACAGTCGGAAGAACATCGGGCTCCGCATGGCCACATGGCACTACCGAGAGGAAAACCGTTGTGTTCGGCAAAGGCTCTGGCACATCTTACTGCAGCTGCAGCAGCAATCTGAGCGACAGTTGGCATCACAGTATCACAACGAACTGTTGCAAATCGGCTACGTCAAGGACAGCTCCCTGCCAGGTGCCATGTAGCGCACGTTCCACTGTCCCCAAACCACCTCCACTTTGCAACTTCAGTGGTGTCAAGCGAGATCCCATTGGAGGACAGGGTAGAGGTTTGTTATGTTTTCCAATGAGAGCTGGTCCCGTCTCAGTGCCAGTGATGGCCATGCTTTGATTAGGAGGAGGGCAGTTGAGGGCCTGCAACTAACCTGTCTGCACGCTGGGCACACTGGACCTATATCTGGAGTTACCGTCTGGAGTGCGATTTTATATGGCAGCAGGAACACACTCGTGGCTATCCCACCACCCTGACTACATAATTGTACGTCAGTCTGTTGATTCGACCTGTTGTGTTGACGTTTGTGAAAAGCATTCCAGGGGTTGTTTTCCAACAGCATAATGCTCGCTCTCATAGTGCTTTTGTAACACAACATGCTCCACAGAGTAATTGACCTGTTGCCTTGGCCTGCTCAATCAGAGAATTGTCTCCAGTCGAGCACGTATGGGACGTCATTGGACAACAGCTCCAGCGTGATCCAATAACAGCATTAAACGTCCATGTACTGGCTGACCACGTGCAGCAGGCATGAAACACCATCCCACAAACTGACATCCATCACCTGTACAACACAATGCATGCACCTTTGCATGCTTGCATTCAACATTATGGCAATTACACTGGTTATTAATGTACCAGCATTTCATATTTGCCATGACTTATCTCACTTTTAGATTAACTTGTGACCTTGAAGTGTTAATCATATAAATATATTAATTACATTAATATAATATTACAGTGTTAATCATATATATATTACCTAGAGAAATGTTTTCCTGAAATTATGTTATTCTACATTAATTATCTTTTGTTGCTGCGATTTTTTTCCAACAGTGTATATCCATGTGAGATGTGCTAGCTATACTTTCATGCCTAACCAAGCCAGCCATAGTAATATTCATTTTATAAGACATTATGCATTGTGCGAAAATATTTCTCTTTAAGTTGTGTGATCTTACGGAGACGAACCCCTCTATGTAGGTCACTAGGTATTGGACCTTTAGCATCTTCGAGGTATGCTACACAGCATATCCGAGACCTCGCAGTTTCACCTGCTCTTCCTAATGGCCCCAGACATTTTATGTGGGATCAAGATTCGGTAATTCAACGGATCAGTCGAGATGTGTCAGGGTGCTTGATTATTCATCAAACCAGGCATGCAGCCCTATGAAGATAGTTGTTGTCTTCTTAAAAGATGGGAATGTCCACAGTATACTCATGAAGATAAAAATCAAAGAGGACACACAGTCAGCAGCAATACTGAAATGGACAATCTGGTTCATGTTGGAGGTTATGTTAACAAATAAAAACAGATAAAAATCGGATAGGACGAAGTTGAGACTGTACGGAGGGTGACCGATCACAGCGAATTGTTGCAGATGTCGCAGAGTTCGTGTGTGGACGAACTCATGGAATTCGAATTCGATTACAGCACGCTGTTTTTTACGCACTGACATGGTTACGTTATACGTCAGCATGTTACACGCTACAATTCGGTGCCCTCGAGCGCAGTGGACTGCAAATATCTAGACATGAAGAATAAAAATGTAAAAGGTTAATAACGTTTGTTTAATTTATAAAGATTTAAGAGTTTTCGCATAAAGAAATCGGAGGCATTACGTTATACCACGCTCTCGTAACGATTAACAAACGTAAAATCCTGTCACTATAGAATAACGCAATGTTTATTGTCGACTCGAACTAGCGATACTGCTCCTTTTTTAATAACTGTAGCAACTAGCAATCCACATGAAATCTGTGTATTTTATTACATTATTAATTTATATTCTGTATATTACATAATTTTTTAAATACTGTGCCTGCATGTTTCCCCATTGTTTTAACATTGTATAGCACATAATCGATTCATACCCGCCAAGTTAGCCGAGAGCGCTAATGCGCTGCTTCCTGGATTCGAGTAGGCGCACTGGCCCCGGATCGAATCCGCCCGACGGATTACCGTCGTCGGTCGGTGTGCCGGCCAGCCTGGTAGTGGTTTTTAGGCGGTTTTCCTCATCCCGCTAGGTGAATACCGGGCTGGTCCCCACGTTCCGCCTCAGTTACACGACTCGCAGACATCTGAACACGCTCACACTATTCCATTAATTACACTCGACGCAGACAGCAGGGGTACATTAATTCCGTCTCTGGGGGTACGGGGTGGCGGCAGGAAGGGTATCCAGCCACCCCTTTCCATTAACCTTCCCAAATACGTTCCTAACAATGCAGACCCTGCGTCAGCGCGGGACATGGCACCAGTGAAAGAAAGAAGTGCATAATCGATTCAGTGTATAATCTCCTGTTGATTACATTTTGCGATAGTCATTTATGCGCTGCATTAGTTGCCCACGTCCGCAGGTCGTGGTGTAGTGGGTAGCGTTGCTGCCTCTAGACCACAGGGTCCTGGGTTCGATTCCTAGCCGGGTCGGGGATATTCGCCACCTGGTGACTCGGTGTCATGACAAACGATTTCATCATGTTTGCGTTGTCGTTATCATTTCATCATCTTTCGGGAAAAGTGGCGAGACTAGACAGTGAAAAGATTGGGAATTTGTACGGATACTGATAACCACACAGATGGGTGCACCACAAACCATATATCATGATTAGTTGCCAACGCCATCTTGTAACTACTGATGCAACGGCTGGCCATTGTGCCTACAACTGTTCTGTGGCATTTTATTCTGTATTTCCTTCTTATTTTTAGCACAGCTATGTTCTGATGATGAAATATAGAAACGCGTCAATAAATTAAGTTGCGACCACGACTTTCCACAATTTATTAAATACTTTACACAGTGTATAAGCGGCAATTGTGAATGGTTGTCTGTCTCATGGATGGAAGCATTTATCTGTCATGTGAGGAAAACATTGTTGTTGGTCCGTGTTAAGATGGACACGAGCAGTATACCATTTCTTGTATACACACTGAAGAGTTCGCATTAGTCCACCAACAAATTGGGAAATTTCTTTCGTAGTGGTCATGAACAAGCCCGAACCGACAGATCCTTCTCTACCATTTTGTCACGTCCCCACGTCGATCCATATTACTGCGCTCATTCTGTACCAGCGACTGGCACATAAACAGCGCTGCCCTGCATTTCCCGGCTGGCACCGGTTCTACACCTTCTGCAGCACCCTAAAACGGTCGGTCCGCTCTTTTCAGGAAGTGCTTAATACATTGTTCTGTGAGCTTTTGTTGTATATGATATCAATCCAAGTTTGACAGTATTAGAAAGTTCTTAATACGCAGAATGCAGCATATTATCCCGGATTAAGAGTCATACACAAACTCAGAGGTAATTTCTAGTGTGAGCCAGGCCAGTTATTCTTCATGTTATATATCAATATGTAACGGATAATTTTAGGTATAATCTCCGTAGCTGACAGAGTTATTGATGAGCTACTGTTACCCTATAAATATTACTGGTAATATCTCGTTAGATCGTGTCAAAAGATTCGCAACTTGCTCAAAGTGAAAATAATGTAAAACTATGCGCATCACAAGAAGTATAACTTGATTTTACATGTCTGCTCCACAAAAAAAAAAAAAAAAAAAAAGGCTCTGAGCACTATGGGACTTAACTTCTGAGGTCATCAGTCCCCTAGAACTTAGAACTACTTAAACCTAACTAACCTAAGGACATCACACACATCCATTCCCAAGGCAGCATTCGAACCTGCGACCGTAGCGGTCGCGCGGTTCCAAACTGTAGCGCCTAGAACCGCTCGGCCTCTCCGGCCGGCGCTCCACAAGCAAACTTACGGTTTGTGGTGGAGGGTACTTTTTGCGCCGCTATCACAATCCCTCTTTCACTGTTCCAATCGCGAATGATTCGCGGGAAGAACGATTATTGGCAAACCTCTGTGCAGCTCCAGTCGCTCTAATTTTACTTTATATCCTTTTCGCGAGATATACGTAGAAGGAAGCAATGTATTGGTTTTATCTCGTAGGAACGAACGTTTACGGAACTGTAGATCACACCGTATGGTCAACGCGTCGCGTGCAGTGTCTGCCACTGGACTCCGCTGAGCATCTCTGTGTCGCTTTCACGCTGACTGCATGCACCTGTAACGAAGTGCACTGCTCTTCTTTGTATCATCTCTGTTTCCTCTAACAATCCTATGTGATACGGGTCCCAAACTGACGAGCAATATTCCAATACTGATCGAAGATAGGTTCTGTAAGCTACACCCCGAAGTTTTTTCCAATGAGATTTGCCTCCCGTGCGACAATTATTAGTATCATTCATTGCGAGCAACTATCTGGAAGTAATAATGCGTCGGGAGAAAACGTTAGGCAATAAATAGTATGCTTCGATTTATTGCTCCAAAGGCGCAATGTTTCTATGACACATAGTTACGATACGCTTGTACGATTCAAACAGAACTTCTTTTCAAAGATACGGGATCCGCTTCTGTTCCAAATAACAGCAGGCATCGAACGTAAAGAAAGAAGAGTAGTGTCACTGGTCACATGCTTGTTGATCCTGACAAACTCAAATATGAGTGGCTCAGTGGAAGAGGGGGCCGATCCCAATCGCAAGCTGATTCGATGAGACGCTAATCTTCCCTGTTTTCCCAAACGACGATCGCAAATGATTAACGCGCACTGCACTTGCCGCGGTTCCATCTGTCGTTGGTTTACAGAGGATCATGCGTATATTTTTCTCCGCTAGGATGCAGCTGAAGTTTGTTTTGAAGTGCGCGATTCGTGCGCCCACGAGCTTGGGTGGAAAAATGGCCCATTGCAACTCAGAGCACGTATAAGGATTGCTCTGGCGGCCAAAGGTAGCTTACGTTTCTCGCTAGCAGGTGGAGTACGTTTTTTTCACCAAGTGTTCAGTCTAACATAGCTAGTGCGGCTGCCAGTGGAAACAAAGCGAATAAGAGAAAATGTAGCGTATATAAATGAAACAAATCCACACATATTGTAAAAATGTATGTATGTATCTTCCACATCTCCTCCTAAACTATTGGACCGTTTCAGCCAACCTTGGTAGACATGTCACACATCCAGAATGAGATTTTCTCTCTGCAGCGGAGTTTCATGTCACACATCGTCTGAAAACAATCGCCTCGGGGGTAAGAACCACCTGCCCATCAAAAGGGTGGGTGTGACACTGAAAAAGAAATGTACCTCACGTTGCGCAAACCCTGACTTTTAATAATTTTTTCATAATGCGGGGCCACAGTCATAATATATTTCTTTAAAGTCAGTAGCCCGCCGGGGTGGCCGAGCGGTTCTAGGCGCTACAGTCTGTAACCGCGCGACCGCTACGGTCGCAGGTTTGAATCCTGCCTTGGGCATGGATGTGTGTGATGTCCTTAGGTTAGTTAGGTTTAAGTAGTTCTAAATTCTAGGGGACTGATGACCTCAGAAGTTAAGTCCCATAGTGCTCAGAGCCATTTAAAGTCATTACCGCCATTAGACTGTCGTTTATTTACAGTGTTACATTTACACTTACACAATCATGATTTCGGCTTCAAAGTGCCAATATCAAGTGTTTTCTGAAAGCAGATTAGACGGTTACAGTGAAATACATAACAAGTGATATAACCATATAAGAATCCATATTTATAATGCTTGCTTACAAGTGTTATAAATTGCCTAAGATGGTGTCCTACCGGACAGTGAGTCCAAAGATTTATTTAAAAAAAGTCACCTTGTAATAGGAATTTCTTTGGCCAAGGCAATTTGACAGCCAACTGTCAGTCAGTCAAGACGGTATACTCAGTAATGAAACAAAGCAGTAGGCTCTGCCAGAAATATCGCACGATAGTGTATTTTAATACGACAGTATGCCATCTTAGGAAATTAATAACAAATGAGAGCACTTAGTGATTTGCAACAGACTTTAAACATAATTTCAAACCTGTAGGTAACTTTTACTCGCTGACAAGCCCACAAAATGATGAGGGGTAAAAAAAGTTTATCTCTTACTACATTTTAACTGTTCATGCAGTAAAACTGTCGCATCAGGCAGGGCGTTTTATTTTATTACTTCATTACTACTAACTGTATTCGCGCCACATTCTGCAGACAGTATTCTCATACACACATCAATAAAAGTATTGCATCTCCCCGGTTCCCATAGCTCCTCAAGATAGACATTGGCTGTGCATATTGTATCACAGACACAGTCCCTTTGACTGTTCAGTGACATCACTAAACCCGTCCAAAGATGTAATGAACAGCGCCTATTAGACGGAGGGGGTCCGAGAGACGATCAATTCCAGTCATTCCACGAGGAAATGTTGACCTCTATTCCAATTTTCTGTACAGGTTCCTGAACTCTTGGAACCGAGGTGATTCAAAACATTTTTTGATGTGTGTACCGGCAAAATTGTATCATCAGACTACACATAGTTCACGAGATATGACGTCATAAGCACTGAGAGGCGTTCAAAATTGCCGCATCATGCATGACGTTTAAATTTATTGCTTCGTTGGTACTAGCTCTCTTCGCAACACATTTTGCATACAACATCCACATATACCGCTAAATGCACCTGCAAAATTATACCATTGTACGACAAATAGTTCTGGAGCTATGACACCAAAAAAAAAGGTCTGCACGAAAACGAAACTGCAGTACGAAGGGAGAAGGAGGAGATGGACACAGATATGGTGGCTGAAGAAATGGACAGAGAGAGGGGGAGTGGGAACAGCGAAAGTGAAGAAGAAGAGATGGACAAAGACAGGGTGGAAGAAGATATGGACAGAGGAAGGAAAGAGGAGGAGATGGACAGAGAGAGGGGAGAGGAGATGGATAGAGAGAGGGAGGCGGATGAGAGAGAGGAGGAAGGAAGAGATGAACTAACAAATCGGAATATATACCCGAGCAAGACTTGGTACCCATCTAGTTGAAGAGCAATGGCTCAGAGGAATATATTTACTCTACTGGAAAAATGATGCCTGTGAAGAAACTCAATGACAGTAATCAATATTGTATGATGAATAAGATAAATAAGAATTTGACAGTACTGGGACTCTGTCTGCAGACGAGCAATTGCAGCTGGTTTGAGGAAATTCAACGTAAGTTCCTTGTGTCAGACTCTACACAACTTCAATGTGATGTAGATTTTGGTATAACAAAGTTAAGAAAGAGAATAAAAGTAGATTACCCACATGCCTTTAGGGCATATCAGAATAAAATAACCGCACAGTCATCGAAATGAAAGCTGAGGATTTAAAGTGTTTTACTACTATAGATAAAATGTTATCAAAAGAAGCGTGCCACTAGATACGCAGTGTGCTTTAGATAGGATTCGAAGTTTCAGTTTTACAGCCATAATCGTGTAATGTATATGCAATTTATCTGCACTGGCATAGCTGCAGAAGGAAAAGAAAATGGTTTGGGAACAGAGAAATGGAAATGTCCTGTGCTGCGCGATGTTAGCCTTCCGATGAAACAACCTGTTATAGCAGGTCAATTAAAAAGTCGCAACACCATATTACGACGCTCATAAACATTATACCTGCTGTCTTTAAATGCTCTACACAACTCTCAAAGCAGAAACTGTGACATATACCTGGAAACTGATGCTTAAAACACTACGTGTTTCCTGATTTTCATTACTCATACCCCCTTTGTTTCATGTGTACTCTTCGTGAATAAAATTAAAGAAATGCAATTGTAAGTAAGAATAATCGTTCGATAAACCCTCATATTGCACGACATTTGACCATTTACATAAGAGACATTTGGAAAGTCAGAATAAACTATCAATTGTTTCAATACTAGCTCATGCAGTCTCTTGTATATTTGAAGATAGAAGGTCTGTTGCATATTGAATTTCTACACCTACAAGAAAGAAAAACAAAGACATTTCTCCAAGCTCTACGTGCCTACTAAAACCTGACATTTACTAAAGGTTATATTTTCTAGTAGCAAGCTGTAGTTCGGATGGAGCTTTGTTTCTGCCAGGCATTCAGTTGTCGAGGAAAAGCACAATATGGCTCGACTGGGAATTTCAAGAACGTCTGTCTCCTACTTCCTCCCACGCCCTCTCCCCCTCCCATCCCCCGCTGTTCCGCCACATCGTATCTCTGCTGATGAGACCATTAAGCTTAAGACACGCAAGCATACAACCAACCATTCTTCACTAGTTCCATCCGTGAGAGGAGCGGCGAGGAACGCTTAACGTACAATACGACGAAAAGTATCCTCTTGAATTTGTAGTGACATGCGGCGTACAGATATAGACAGTCTCTTATTCGTTAGGGCGGGACTCAAATAGCTGTCTGATAATTCACATTTAGCTTTTCTGCGGTACTGCTAAATCACGTCATTTCATGGCTTAGATCTATCTTTCAACCAAGCTATGGTCTATTCAGTACCTTAATCTCGTAATACAGAGGTACAGCTCAACTATCAATGATATTGACGTTGACGAGGCTCCCCTCAGATTCCCCTCTATCAAATTGTTTTTTGAGGTTTCCCCATAATGACTGATTCTTTCCAGTGTATATTCCGGCCGACGACCTTTGCGTGGGATTTCTTAGATCACCGCTCGCAGTATCTGTACAACTAGGTCAGTCACCAAAGCACTGAGGAACAAAATGAAATGGTCACCTGCACTATAACCTGAAAGCATACCATCTAAGTAATTTCTTATCCAACAGCTGCTTGGAAGACGACGTGTTAACTAATTTACCACCCGTTTCGCTTCGGCCGGCGATAAACTTCCTGGCAGATGGACCGGTAGTCAACCCAGTAACATTGCCTTCCGTGGACAAAACTCTTACCCACCGAACTACCATTTTTTGTTTTTTACTAGAATCTGTCATTGTTTTGAATTACAATAAACTACAAAGTTGTACAAATGTTGATGAAATGCTTAAAAAGGTTAACCATTATCAATGCACCCTTAACATTATTTACATTAAGCAAATAATAAAAAAGAAAACATGACAATACCAGTGCAAGTTTTGTGTCCGCAGGAATATAATGTTTTAAACAAAAAACTGATTTTACTTCTTCTTACAGAACATTTTTTCTCTATACTATGGTGATGTATTGTTTAACTTGGTCTTAGAAGTAAACTAGAGAAATGAAACAGCAGGATTGCGACAACTTTCACTGAATATTTTATTTTAAATAAATATTTCAGGTGTGTTACAAGAGAACGAACGCGTGATATTTAAATTATATGAGTAATTTTAGCAAAGCGATATTTTTGTGTCGGTCGCATTCTCATAATATTGTCAAAACAGTCTGCATTTTCTCTATACTATGGTGATGTATTGTTTAACTTGGTCTTAGAAGTAAACTAGAGAAATGAAACAGCAGGATTGCGACAACTTTCACTGAATATTTTATTTTAAATAAATATTTCAGGTGTGTTACAAGAAAACGAACACGTGATATTTAAATTATATGAGTAATTTTAGCAAAGCGATATTTTTGTGTCGGTCGCATTCTCATAATATTGTCAAAACAGTTTGCATTATAAGTCAATTTTCTTTGTAACTCTTATAAGATTTTGCTTACTCCGTCAGGCGATTGTGTTACTAGTTTGAATGAGAACACTTCATCATAATTTACAATTCTTAACTTGTCTCGAGAGTTTGAAAAATGTCATGACTACCGCCTCGAGATGCTGATAAAATTCTTTATTTAACAATCAGTTTCGGTCTACAGACCATGATCATGCTTTTAAAAGCATGTACAATATCATGTTAAGCGAACATAAATTCATTGACATCATAATGACACCATGAATCTGTGACTGAAAATAAATACAGTCGTCGTATCGTAATATAAACGGCATCCGCGCACAGTATTAATGCCGAGTGCTGATGTATAAGAGTGCACTGCCTAGCACAGATTATACAGGGTGATTCAAAAAGAATACCACAACTTTAGGAATTTAAAACTCTGCAACGACAAAAGGCAGAGCTAAGCACTATCTGTCGGCGAATTAAGGGAGCTATAAAGTTTCATTTAGTTGTACATTTGTTCGCTTGAGGCGCTGTTGACTAGGCGTCAGCGTCAGTTGATGCTAAGATGGCGACCGCTCAACAGAAAGCTTTTTGTGTTATTGAGTACGGCAGAAGTGAATCGACGACAGTTGTTCAGCGTGCATTTCGAACGAAGTATGGTGTTAAACCTCCTGATAGGTGGTGTATTAAACGTTGGTATAAACAGTTTACAGAGAATGGGTGTTTGCGCAAAGGGAAAAGTTCTGGACGGCCGAGAACGAGTGATGAAAATGTAGCATGCATCCAGCAAGCATTTGTTCGCAGCCCAGGAAAATCGACTCGCAGAGCTAGCAGAGAGCTGCAAATTCCACAATCAACTGTATGGAGAGTCCTACGAAAAAGGTTAGTTATGAAACCTTATCGTCTGAAATTGGTTCAAGCACTGTCTGCAGCTGATAACAGCCCGTGACAGAGCACTTCATCACTGGCTTCCAAGAAGCCCTGATCTTACCCCCTGCGATTTTTCCTTATGGGGGTATGTTAAGGATATGGTGTTTCGGCCACCTCTCCCAGCCACCATTGATGATTTGAAACGAGAAATAACAGCAGCTATCCAAACTGTTACGCCTGATATGCTACAGAGAGTGTGGAACGAGTTGGAGTATCGGGTTGATATTGCTCGTGTGTCTGGAGGGGGCCACATTGAACATCTCTGAACTTGTTTTTGAGTGAAAAAAAACCTTTTTAAATACTCTTTGTAATGATGTATAACAGAAGGTTATATTATGTTTCTTTCATTAAATACACATTTTTAAAGTTGTGGTATTCTTTTTGAATCACCCTGTATAATAACGACGTAACTTACACTGCTCACTCACAGTAATTTGACCACCGTCTATGTTCGGCGTCAATACGCGATAAACACTTTCATATGACCTGTGGAAGCACTGGCAGTGAAGGGTACATAAAGCCTGTCAGGGGAGGGGGGCACGCGGAAAGTGCAGTCGCTGTAAGGCGGGTGCGGAGCGATTTATCTGATTCCCAAAAGGGCCTGATCATTCGCTGTCGAAGCAAGAGTGGATGCATTTCCGAAACTTAAGTTTAAAACTTTTCGCCTGTTGCCATGGTCAAAGTATATCGCGCATGGCAAAATGACGCTGTCCAAAATCAGCGCCAAGGCAACTGAGGTGCACCACAGGCCATAATGACAGAAGTGAACGGCGGCTGCTGAATGTGCATGTGCGAACAGACGTGCAACTGTTGAGAAACTGGCCGTCCAGATAAACAAAGGGGCTACCAACAATGTCTCCTCAATGACCGATCAGGGAACGTCGCTGTGTATGGGGCTCCAAAGCGGGGGCCTGATTCATGCACGAATATTCACTTTTGTTCATCGGCGACGAAGGCTCGATTTTCACTCCGATATCGCAACTGGAGGTTCATTCAATAGTGACAGATGAATCACGTTTTATGCTCTATCGGACTGGAAGCAAAAATCCTGCAACGATCGTAGGAAGGATCCAGACCATAAGAGGGAGTGTTATGATCTGGGAAATGTTTTTGTAGCATTCTCTGGGTGATCTCGTTATTCTGGAAGATACACTGGATCAACACAAGTATGTATTTATTCTTGGAGACCATGTCCACGCCTAAATGCTGTTTGTTTTTCCTCAACACGATAGCATCTACCAGCAGGACAATGCAACGTGTCTTACAGCTTGCAATGTATGTGCGCGATTTAAAGAGCACCAGGATGAGTTTATCGTACCCCTCTGGCTACTATAGTCCTCGGATGTAAATCCAATCGAAAATCTGTAGAAACACCTCGATCGGACAGTTCGCAATATGGATCCTCAACCGAAAAACCTAGAGCAGCTGGCTCCGCACTGGAGTCGGCATGACTCCACACCCCCTTGTTGTTACCTTCCACAAACTCACTGATTCTCTTCTTGTTCATCTAGCAGCGGTCCACACTGGAGAACGTGGCAGGCGGTCACATTAATGTGAGTGGACAGTGTATTTTACGATGTGATAACAGTATTATTTTAATTGACAATTTCATGGTTTTATTGTCTGACGTCAATCAGTTTGTATTCGCCTAATATGATGCTACACTATGTGATCAAAAGTATCCGGACACCCGCAAAAATATACGTTTTTCATATTAGTGCATTGTGCTGCCACCTACTGCCAGGTACTCCATGTCAGCGACCTCAGTAGTCACTAAACATCGTGACAGAGCAGAATGGGGCGCTCCGCGGAACTCACGGACTTCGAAAGTGGTGAGGTGATTGGGTGTCACTTGTGTCTGTACGCGAGATTTCCATACTCCTAAACATCCCTAGGTCCACTGTTTCCGATGTGATAGTGAAGTGGAGACGTGAAAGGACACGTACAACACTAAAGCGTACAGGCCGGCCTCGTCTGTTCACTGACCGAGACCGCCGACAGTTGAAGAGGGCCGTAACGTGTAATAGGTAGACATCTATCCAGATCATCACACAGGAATTCCAAACTGCATCAGGATCTACTACAAGTACTATGACAGTTAGGCGAGAGGTGAGAAAACTTGGATCTCATGGTCGAGCGATTGCTCATAAGCCGCACATCACACCGGTAAATGCCAAACGACACCTCAAAAAAAAATGGTTCAAATGGCTCTGAGCACTATGGGACTCAACTGCTGAGGTCATTAGTCCCCTAGAACTTAGAACTAGTTAAACCTAACTAACCTAAGGACATCACACACATCCAGGCCCAAGGCAGAATTCGAACCTGCGACCGTAGCGGTCCAAACGACACCTCCCTTGGTGTAAGGAGTATAAACATCGCATGATTGAACAGTGGAAAAATGTTGGATGGAGTGACGAATCACCGTACGCAATGTGGCGATCCGATGACAGAGTGTGGGTATGGCGAATGCCCGGTGAACGTTATCTGCCAGCATGTGTAGTGCCAACAGTAAAATTCAGAGGCGGTGGTGTTATGGCGTGGTCGTGTTTTTTACGGAAGGGTCTTGCACCTCTTGTTTTATGCTTGCCACTATCACAGCACAGGCCTACATTGATGTTTAAGTACCTTCTTGCTTGCCTCTGTTGAAGAGCAATGTGGGGATGGGGATTGTATCTTTTAACACGATCGAGCACCTGTTCATAATGCACGGCCTGTGGCGGAGAGGTTACACGACAATAACATCCCTGTAATGGGCTGGCTTCCACAGAGTCCTGACCTGAATCCTATAGAACACCTTTGCGATGTTTTGGAACGCCGACTTCGTGCCAGGCCTCACCGACCGACATCTATATCTCTCCTCAGTGCAGCACTCCGTGAAGAATGGGCTGCCATTTCCCAAGAAACCTTCCAGCGCCTGATTGAGCATATGACTACGAGAGTGGAAGCTGTCATCAAGGCTATGGGTGGGCCAACACCATGTCGAACTCCAGCATTACCGATGGAGGACGCCACGAACTTGTAAGTCATTTTCAGTCAGGTGTCCGGATACTTTTGATCACGTAGTGTATATATGGTTTTAAGAATCAGATGAAGATCTGTCGACCGAAAGTGGTTGTTAAATAAAGGATTTTATCAGCAGCTCGAGGCGGTAATCACGACATTTGCACGAGCTCAGGGGTACCACTTCATGAAAATAGTCTCGATAATAGCACGCAGATAATTCTGCGCTGGTGGAGAACTAATTTTGAACAACAGAAACTCAATTCATTCATGTACGCGTGTGCCCTGACTTTGGTGAGAAAAAATGTGAAATAGCCGATAACCTAGAAATAGGCATTTTGTTTAGTGTCAGAGGAAAAGTTCCAATCGGCCTGCAAAACTTGGCCAACGAGCTATCCATGCACAACTCAACACTTTCGCCAGTAAGAGGACTCCCCTAACCTAAGACGCAGAGTAAAAGATCCATTCTAGACCCAAAATTAGGCCATGCCTAAGACATATCTCCGCGTTGTCCGTTCTTATACGATTGCTAGTTCCACCGGGGCGTACATCAGAGCTTCTTCGACGTTTGGCAGATGGAAGAGAGGTGCCAGCAAAAGTACAGTTGTGAGGCTGGGTCGTGACTCGTCCCTTGATAAATCATCCGGTTCTAAATCCGGTCCGGCGCACAGCTTCAGTCTGGCAAGATGTTTCAAAACAAAGCGATCTCCGTTGCGGGACGAAAGATTTATTCGAGGATCTCTCGTACAGGGAATTTCAAAATAAGTATCCGGATTTTAAGGCTTTGTAGTATTTATTACATTCAACTTACAATTGTAAACAATACGCCAAATAAAAGAGCAACACAAGCACTTTTCATTATGAGTGTTCAGATATCGAGTCTACAAGTACCAAAACGAAATATTACTGCATGGCGATGAAGATTTTCTGGATCGTGTCCTCTTCAGTGATGAATTGATACTTCACCTATATGGAAATATGAACACACATAATGTGCTCTTCTCTGGATCAGCAAGTCCCTACGGTATGGTACAGCTAGAACGAGATTCTCCTAAATCACGTGTGTTTTTGTGCCTTATAGCCGCGTTAAGTTTAGAGGCATTTCTTTATCAGTGAAGCAAGTGTATCTGGTGCTTGTTATCTTTATGTGTTAGAACTACGGCTCTTTCCTCAATTGGAAAAACCTGATCCACAGATCTTTATTTGGCAGCAAGATGGTGTGCCGATGCACCAGCATAACCCAGTATGCGATTTGTTAGCTGACGTTGTACCCGACCGCTGGATTGTCCGCAAGGGTCGGATGACAGAGCTTGTTTTGCGTGGCGTCCACATTCAGCCGATCTGACAGCTTGTGATTTTACCCTTGGCGGTTCACAAAGCATGATGTGTATGTACCTCCGCTACCTGTTGATCTACCCGACTTAAGAAACCGGACTGAAGCAGTTGTTGCAACAATTACTCCAGACACACTGATCAAGGTTTGAGAAGATCTCGCCTATCGACTCGATGTATGCCATGTGATGATTGGCGCTCACACTAAACACGTGTAAGGGAAACCATTTCATTTGCGCTTTCATCGGATGTATTTTTACAATTATAAGTTGACTGTAATAAATGCTACAAATCTCGAAAACCCGGATATTCGTTTTGAGACACCCCGTATTTACCAGAGCGCACCGATAGTTTCTATTTTTTACAGCCAACTCGACGCCCCTTAGGGCTGCGGATCATCTTTATCAAGTCATCTGATAAACGATGCGGGCTCTGATGAAATACCAGCCTTCAGTGTTACACGACTCTATATTGCTTCCCCGATACTCGTCTAGTACGTGGTAGGGCGAGTATAGAAACCGCTACACCTCATCGTCTACGCTAATGACACAGCAGATACCATCGGCTGCTACCGCAAACACATGTAGGCAAGCACAGTTATCCGGGGGAGCGTGTGTCTTCATTGATTACCGTGTCCTAAATGTGGCAGTCACGATGCCTTTATAGCCACTGTAGTACCTCCAGATATTTCTGCCCCACATTACCCTCAAGCCTGCAATCAATGATACAAAACATTAATATTAATTTCTAAGTATTAATTTCTAGATATTTTCTAGATATTAATTTCTAGAATATGGAACAAGAAGCTTTTCGGTCTACTTTGTAACTGTAATTATTACGGAGAAATCATACGTATTGTATAGGCCGTAAAGATTAATTTTATTTACCGTATGATCTAACACCATAGAGTTCCGAGAGAAAAGAACGTCTTTCAAGAAAACTGTTACAGTTGAGATGCCAAGTCTTATATGGAGTATTGGTAGCTGTTGTTTTTATGTAAATACTAAATGTGCTTTCTTTTTCCGCTACTCTGTATATTAAGGTCCAAGAAATTTGCCTGTGGCTGCGACATTCAGTTGCATGTAATGATGGCTTAATAATCCGAAGGCCTGTTTGTGGGTAAATAAATAATGCTAGTGGAACAACAAGGAAGACGTCGTCTTTATTATTACTACTGTTGTGTTACGCAAAACACTGAAGAGGAATTCAGGCAACGGACCAAACTGTGGCATGTCGTGACATAAAACATGCGTGAATGGTCGAATGTTCTCTAACTTCATAAAACGTGGTGAAACACACACACACACACACACACACACACACACACACTTGGCTTGAAATGAACTTAAAAGGAAGAGACCTAAGAGTCATTTTAGAAGTCACATTAGACTCAAACCAGCTACCAAGTAAGTTTCGATAATGACGTGGTGTATTCTACAGCTCTAAGGACACTCACGAGGTAGCATTTCGGAAACCAAATATGTGCTAATATAAGATCGTTAAGCAAAGAGCATCTACAAAGAATGAGAAAGCTGGTTTGAAACGTATTGTATATCAAGGAAAATAGAAACAGTGATTTGTTGAAAGTAAGAGAACGTCGGGACAAGCAACAGTAGAGCAAAGTTGTCCTCAGACCGAAATTTAGTTTGTACTACTAGATATAACGGTAGAGGAGGTGCTATGCCTTTGCCTTTCTGCGGCCTTTGAGCTGATATGCCTAGTTAATTACCGGAAGACCTGATGTCTAACTTGGACTAGAGCCACGGAGCAACTTGCGTTTTTCACATACGGAGATGAAAGAAGCGATGAATGACAGGAAAAAATCCTAAGGCCGAGTACAGATCTAATCTTTGACCTTAGGATTTGTAGGCTGATAGTTTTAGATTTTTAATAGTACGAAACTGCTATTAAATAATTTTGCAAATGCGGCTCTGCCTTGAGCAAACACACTCTTCTTGTTCAACACCCAAACATATTTCGATTAAATTACGTTATTTTCTGTCAATCAAGATGTAAAGAAATATTGCGCAATGCTTCATAACAGTTTTGAGATTATGGTATTTACTTTTGTAAAATTATGAACAGAAAAATATATATCTTAATGTCACATAAAGATATTTGTGAGGCTTTCTGATATTTGCAATACAGCTGATTTGTTTCCGTTTGTAGTCTGCAATTAATTACAATTTTTTCAATATTATGCATACCTTTAACAAAACATTAGGCCTAAAATGAAACTGTTGCTTTTTCCCGGTTCTCTGATGTTAGATTATGGTACGTCTATCATTCTGCAGTCAACACTGATTTGTTGTATTATTTTCGAAAGTGTTGTGTGGGGTATGTTGATCATGAATGAGCTATATAAGGTGGTGAGCGGGAGGGGGGCGGGGGGCTGTGTATGTAAATTAAGTGTGCTTACTTTTTATAGATTTCACTTTTTCATGCCTCTACAGGGTATGTAAACTATGCCTTCTAACATGGACGGTCACTGTTTATCAGATATTCTTTTGTTATGCCATCTTGTTTTGTATGTTCCAGGTGGGAATTTCAAATTCATTTTGGTGTGTGTGAGTGAGTGATAGTTAGAAAATTAAAATTGTTATTTCTCACGTAACAGTGTACAAAAAAGAATTGTATGTGTGAAACCCTGGTCCGATGTAAGAGAGGGAGCGATGACTCAGATCAGTTCAAAATAAATAAATAAAGTATCCGAGACACGAAGGAACTGTTAATTTGGTAATGGAGGGAAGTGTGGAGTACAAATCAATAGAGCGAGACCAAAGCTTGAATACAGTAAGCAGGTTCAAATGTGTGTAGGTTAGGGTGGCCAAAACTCCTGTATTTTACGGGATCGCCCCTTGTTTACTTTAAGTTCCCCGTTGTCCCGGAAAATACATACGGTACGCATATATTCCCATGTTTCATTAACCTTCTCGTATATTTTCAAATAGCCTGTTTTTAAGTAATATGTAGCATGTAGAATAAACAGTTGTTATCAAACACAAAGAATAAAGATGACAGGTACACTCTTTCACTAAATTGCCCTGAAGGAGGCAGGATTTGTGAAGTTCTTTGATTATCACTACATAATGTTCCACAAGGCGAGTAGTTTGTCGGATCCGCTTTCTTTGAGCTGTACCTCTTGCTTCATGTCGTCACGTTTAGAAGTATGGTTTTGGGCCGTTAGATTCACAGATTACGTTACCTTATGTGATAAACTGCAAACTTTTCACAGAAACGCCAAAACGAAACCGTGTATTTACTGAAATAATTGAAGCTGACTTTCCATTTCTCATATTAGTTGAGCAAAGCGAAAAATTATTTTGCACATTGTGTAAAAGTACTTGTTCAATCGTCCACGGAGGTTGATCTGATGTTGTGCAACACATTAATGTGAAGAAACACAAGCTAACTGTTTCCACCAAAACTTCGTCACAAAGTATGATGTCTTTAGTTACATAAAGTGAGAACAGTGGCGTCACGAATGACGAAGAATAGCGTCTTGCTCCTAAAGAAGGTTTGCTACGATTCCAAGCAATCAAACATAACCATTCCTTCCTGTCAATGGACTGCACTGAGGAAGTGAACCATGTTAAAAATATATACGGGGCGCAATTATGGATTAAGAACGGTTAAATATGCTGTTAAAGATGCCTTCTCCAAAACTTTGCAGCTCAACACTGCATTTGTACTAGCTCAGTCTCTCACTGACGCTACTGCAGAGAGAGTGTACCCTATCAGAAATGTTTTATGGAAAGATGGATAGAATAGGTCTAATGTGGAGACCGTTAAGAAAATAATTAGAATTAAGACTCATTTTCAGGACGGTTCATGAGTCGATTTTTATAAAATTATATTTGAAAGTATCAGACTCTTAAATGCAACCATTCTTCTGCAAAAGGTAATTGACGATTATAAATACACTAAACTGCCAAAGAAACTGGGATAAACATGCGTATTAAAATACAGAGGTATGTAAGCAGGCAGAATATGGCGCTGCGGTCGGCTACGCCTATACAAGACAACTAGTGCCTGGCGAAGTTGTTCGATCGGTTAATGCTGCTATAATAGCAGATTATCAAGATTTAAGTGAGTTTGAACGTGATGTTATAGTCGACGCACGAGCGGTGGGACACAGCATCTCCGAGGTAGCGATGAAGTGGGGATTTTACCATACGACCATTTCACGAGTGTACCGTGAATATCAGGAATCCGGTAAAACATCTAACCTCCGACATCGCTGCGGCCAGAAAAAGATCCTCCAAGTACGGGACCAACGAGGAATGAAGAGAATCGTTCAACGTGACAGAAGTACAACCCTTCCGCAAATTGCTGTAGATTTCAATGCTGGGTCATCAACAAGTGTCCAGGGTGCTTTCCATTCAACGGAACAGCTTCGATAGGGGCTTTCGGAGCCGAAGGCTCACTCGTGTACCCTTGATGACTGCACGACACAAAGTTATACGCCTCGACTGGGCTCGTCAACACCTACATTGACTGTTGTAGACTGGAAACATGTTGCCTGGTCAGACGAATCTCGTTCCAAATTGTTTCGAAACGTATACGGGTATGGACACAACCTCATGAATCCATGGAGCCTCCATGTCAGCAGAGGACTGTTCAAGCTGTTGAAAACTCTGTAATGGTGTTGGGCGTGAGCAGTTGGAGTGATTGGGACCCCTGATACATCTAGATACGACTCTGACAGGTGACACGTACATAAGCATCCTGTTTGGTCACCTACATCCATTCAAGTCTATTGTGCATTCCGACAGACTTCGGCAGTTCCAGCAGGACAATGCGACACCCCACACGTCCAGAATTGCTCCAGAGTGGATCCAGGAACACTCTTTGGAATTTAAACAGTCCCCTTGGCCACCAAATTCCCTAGACGTGAACATGATTGAGCATATCTGGGATGCCTTGCAACGTGTTGTTCAGAAGAGATCACCACCCCTTCGTACTCAGATTTATGGACAGCCCTGCAGGATTAACGGAGTCAGTAACCTCCGGCACTACTTCAGACACTAGTCGACCCCACGCCACGTCGTGTTGAGGTGCTTCCACGTGCTTGCGAGGGCCCTACACGATATTAGGCAGGTATACCAGTTTCTTTAGTTCTTCAGTGTAAGTAACTTATGTAAGCATCCTGTTTGATCACCTGCATCCATTCCTGTCTATTGTGCATTCCGACGGACTTGGGCAGTTCCAGCAGGACAATGCGACCCCCCTGTTGTCTACCCTAGTTAAAGACCTCGTGATAGTAAAGCGATAAATCGTGTTTGCATTTGACAAAAGTAAAACAATAAAATGTAGTGCCGCAAGAGGACGTCGCGTGGACTCAATTAACGTCTGAAGTAGTGCTGGAGGGAACTGAGACCATGAGTCCTGCAGGGCTGTCCATAAATCCGTAAGAGTGCGAGGAGGTGGAGATCTCTTCTGAACAGCACGTTGCAAGGATCGCAGATATGCTCAATAATGTTCAAGTCTGGGGAGCTTGGTGGCCAAGGGGAGAGTACAAATAATTCAAAAGCCAAGATCTCTTAAAAACTGTTTACTGGATAACCGGTTTCAACACACTAAAGTGTCATCATCGGATACGAATGTAGATTAACACTTGTAAACCATCTGGATATAACGGTACATGAGGCAGACCAGCTGATATAAAATCATTGTCACAAAAAATAAAAAACAACTGCTCTCATGGTCATTCTTTTCCATAAGATACTAGTAGTAATTAGTGGTTATACCGTGGGACTGTGATTGGACAGCGCTATCCAGTGGCCGGTTGTTAACCGCTAGAATCGCAGCAGATATACCTGCGCGGAATAGGGCAGTGTGATGCCGACCGTTGTTAGTCGAGCAGTGGTCATGTGCCAAACAGCTTTATCTTGTGGCTGCGATTTTACATATCTTATACCTGCTGCGATTCTAGCGGTTAACAACCAGCCACTGGATAGCGCTGTCCAATCACAGTCCCACGGTATAACCACTAATTACTACTAGTATCTTATGGAAAAGAATGACCATGAGAGCAGTTGTTTTTTATTTTTTGTGACAATGATTTTATATCAGCTGGTGTGCCTCATGTATCGTTATATCCAGATGGTTTACAAGTGTTAATATACACTCAGATCCAATGATGGCACCTTTAGTGTGTTGAAACCGGTTATCCAGTAAACAGTATCTAAGCGATCTTGGCTTTTGAATTATTTCTACAACAGTGTGATCGCCCCACTACGCACTATGTGTTCACTCCGAAGAGTGTTCCTGGAGCTACTTTGTAGCAAAAATAGTGATGTAAGATGTTTTGATGTTTCCTTAGAGCTAGTTTTGACAAAGGGGTATCATGATCTATGTAATTACTGCATTAGCCAAGTATTGTAACACACATCTGTTATACAGACACAGCGCTGGGAATTAAGGAAAGTTTCTACAAAATGTCAGATCATTTGAACTTCTAATTTTTGTCCCATATTTTGATTTTGGAAGTCTGGTCACACTAGTATAGGTGAGAGAAATTACATCGAGATGAAGAGGTTTGCGCAGGAAAGACTAGCGCGCAGAACTGCATCAAACCAATATTAGGATGCTGACCACAGAATCCGTGTCCAGCAAACTTGTCAGTCATCCCCGTCTAACGACCGTTGCACAACGACTTCCCACCACCGCTCGACGCGATCTCTTGGCCTACTCGAGCAGCAGGCATTCCGATTTGTTTACTGTTCGCTGAGCAACCGCGACGCGAACAAGCGGTACGGTTGCCCGAAATAGCTGTATTCCGGTGATTCAGCGCCTAATGGCCTGTCGTACGTGTTGAGGGGTCAGGCTGGCCGGCAGCTGTGACTCAAGGCCGCAGTCGGAATACAACCGCTCATGTGTAGATGACGCGCCCATAGAGCGAAGTGTCGCGAGCAATTCGCCTGAGTGGGACGGCTGAACAGCTGCGCGAAGCGCGCGTGACTCAGCCGGCAAAGAAGAAGGGACAACGATTGCCAACAAAAACTGAGACAAGTCAGAATTAACGAAAGGAGAGCTATGCGTGTTGTGCTGTACGAAAATGGGGGTTCTGCCGAACGAAAATACACTCGTCGGCACGTCGGTGGGTCCTTCTGTTTGTTCCCGGAGGCAATGAGATGACTTATATCAAATAATATATTAGTTCAGTTCATTACAATGGACACTGACGGAAAAAAATAGCAACACCAAAAAATAATATATAGTAATGAAATTTCAGGAATATATTTCTCTAGGTATGGTATGTAAGTAGTAGGTTAATGTAAGCGCGAGATAAGAAATTGCAAATATGAAATGCTCGACGTAAGATCCGCACTAAAAGACTCGAAAGTTGCACAGGTCACACCAATATTCAAGAAAGGTAGTAGGAGTAATCCACTAAATTACAGGCCCATATCGTTAACGTCGATATGCAGCACGATTGTAGAACATATATCGTGTTCGAACACTATGAATTACCTCGAACGAAACGTTTTATTGATACACAGTCAACATGGGTTTAGAGAACATCGCTCCTGTGAAATACAACTAGCTCTTTATTCACATGAAGTGTTGAGTGCTATTGACAAGGGATTTCAGGTCGGTTCCATATTCCTAGATTTCTGGAAGGCTTTTGACACTGTTCTACACAAGCGGCTCGTAGTAAAATTGAGTGCTTATGGAATATCGTCCCAGTTATGTGACTGGATTTGCGATTTCCTGTCAGAGAGGAAAGTTCGTAGTAATTGACGGAAAGTCATTGAGTAAAACAGAAGTGATTTCTGTCGTTCCCCAAGGTAGTGTTATAGGCCCTTTGCTGTTCCGTATCTATATAAACGATTTGTGAGACAATCTGAGCAGCCGCCTTCGGTTGTTTGCAGATGACGCTGTCGTTTATCGACTAATAAAGCCATCAGAAGATCAAAACAAACTGCAAAACGATTTAGAAAAAATATCTAAGTGGTGCGAAAAGTGGCAGTTGACCCTAAATAACGAAAAGTGTGAGATCATCCACGTGAGTGCTAAAAGGAACTCGTTAAATTTCGGTTACATGATAAATCAGTCTAATCTAAAAGCCGTAAATTCAACTAATTACCTAGGTATTACAATTACGAACAACTTAAATTGGAAAGAAAACATAGAAAATGTTATGGGGAAGGCTAACCAAAGACTGCGTTTTATTGGCAGGACACTTAGAAAATGTAATAGTTCTACTAAGGAGACTGCCTACACTGCGCTTGTTCGTCCTCTTTTAGAATACTGCTGCGCGGTGTGGGATCCTTACCAGGTAGGACTGACGGAATGCATCGAAAAAGTTCAAAGAAAGGCAGCACGTTTTGTATTATCGCGAAATATGGGAGAGAGCGTCACAGAAATGATACAAGTTTTGGGCTGGAAATCATTAAAAGAAAGGCGTTTTTCGTTGCGACGGAATCTTCTCACGAAATTCCAATCACCAACTTTCTCCTCCGAATGCGAAAATATTTTGTTGTCACCGACCTACGTAGGGCGGAACGATCACCATGATAAAATAAGGGAAATCAGAGCTCGTGCGGAAAGATATAGGTGTTCATTCTTTCCGCGCGCTATACGAGATTGGAATAATAGAGAATTGTGAAGGTGGTTCGATGAACCCTCTGCCAGGCACTTAAATGTGATTTGCAGAATATCCATTTGGATGCAGATGTAGATGTAGAAATACTGATACATTAATAACTAGTATAACTGCCAGAATGTTGAATGCGAGCACGCAAACATGCATGCATTGTGTCGTACAGGTGCGGGATGTCGGTTTGTGGGATCGAGTTCTGTGCAGGTTGCACTTGGTGGGTCAATACAGGGACGGTTAATCCTCGTTGTGGATGACGCTGGAAATGTCGTCCGATAATGTCCCGCGTGTAATCGATTGGAGACAGATCTGGTGATCGAGCAGGCCAATGCAACATGTCGACACTCTTTAGAGCATGTTGGGTTACAACAGCGGTCTATGGACCACCGTTATCTTGTTGGAAGACACACCTAGGACTGTTGCTTATGAATGCCAGTACAACGGGTCGTATCACCAGACTGACGTACAAGTTTGCAGTCAGGGTGCGTGAGATAACCACGAGAATGCTTTTGCTATCATAAGAAATCGCACCTCAGACCATAAATCCAGGTGTGGGTCCAACGTGTCTAGCACATAGACAGGTTGGTTGCAGGCCCTCAACTGACCTCCTTCTAACCAATGTGCACGACCATCACTGGCACCGAGGCAGAACCAGCTTTCATCAGAAAACACAACAGACCTCCACGCTGCCCTCCAGTAAGCTCTCGCTTGACACCACTGAAGTCGCAAATGGCAGTTGTTGGGGTTCAGTGGAATGCAAGTCACACGACATCTGGCACGGAGTTGTCCTTGAGGTAGCCGATTTGCAACAGTTCGTTGTGTGATTGTGTTGCCAACTGCTTCTCAAATTTCAGATGCAGTACGATGCTGCACAGGCATACGCCGAACACGATGGTCTTCCTTCTCGGTACTGCCACGTGGTCCTGCGAAGCCCGCTGTTCTTGTGACCGTACATTCTCGTGACCAAGGCTGCCAGGAGTAATGTGCAGTGGTTACATGCGTGCCAAGTCGTTCCGCATTACCGCAGAAGCTTCTCGTAGCCATATTACACGACCTCGCTCAAACTCTGTGAGGTGTTGATGATGGCGCCTTCAAGCCATTCTTGGTTAACATCAACTCACCACGTCCAGTCTCAAAGGTAAATAACGCTCACGGCCATCACAGCGTGCATTTAAAGCAAACCTGATTTGCATCCTCGTCGTGGTGCTACTAGCGCCACTCTTACACGACTGGCGCGAAATTTGAACAGACGTCGTCTTTCAGTTGTAGAAACACGCCTACGAATTTTCGTTTATATCGCACAACTCCTTCTTGGTGTTGAGATTTTTTGCCGTCAGTGTAGATATGAAGGTTTACATAACTTCGTACAATCCATTTCCACAGGAATATTCTATTTATAATTTTCTCTGAATTTTAAAGTATTACTCGAGACATACAAATTTACAAGACTCTCACTTGAAGAATAAGGGACATAATGTTCACATTAAGTTGTGCCTAAGACGTCTAATAAACTGCTGGCCTATCTAAGAGAGTGTCGTCTTTTTTATCGTTGACTACGCACTGGACTTGGCGCTCGCAGTTCGGCAGTTTGCATGCAGATGGACCTGCTGGAGGTTATCGAAGTAATCGGTGGCCGGTGTATCCTCAGGGGAGGCTTCTTCCTCCCCAACCACCATTCCTCCTACACACACTTTTCTGAGACACAGTCGTCGGGAGTGAATACAGTATTGACATTTATGATCCTGAGTTCCCTCTTGGAGATTACACCAACGATGATCCCGCAAATATCGCTGAGTTTTTGTGGTTTGGGTGGATCTGGAGGTTTAGTAGTGTCTATAGGTATAAATGGATGATGATGATTGTTTTGTGGCGCGCTCAACTGCGCGGTCATCACCACCTGTGCAAAGTCCCAATGTTTACACAGTCCAATTTTTTTTTCACTCTTCAATATAGCCACAGTCACGAATGATGATGGTGATGATGACGATGATGAAACTATGAGAACAACACAAACACCCAGTCCCAGGGCAGAGAAAATTTCAAACCCGGTCGGGAATCGAACCCAGTATCCGTGATCTAGCGGCAGCAACACTAGCCATTTTTTTACATTTTGTTCGTTGTTTTTGGTCGTTGCGGACGTCACATGACATCCGTTCAAGTTGGTTTGTTGATCCTTCCACTCAGTTTTTTTTTTCAATTACATAGGCCAACCAGCTCTCTGACTGAACACGCTGAGCTACCGTGCCGGCTGCCACTTCACCACGATCTACCGACAGGGGTGAAAGGGTAGGGATTGTTCAGGTGTGGGTAAGTCCCATCTCGAAGTGACGTGGCTTTCTTCTATAGCACAATCTACACGCTGCGCTCGTTTGGGAGCGGCAGGCATTCGTACGTTCTTCCACTGACACGGCCTCGTCTTGTGGGGTTGCTGCGGTGGGCGTCTCTTCGTCGTGCGTCTGCTGGTCAGCCTCCCCTTCGAGGGGGTGGGCAGGCTCGCCACGTCCACCGGCACCACCTCGGCCTCCCGCATTTCTGCAGGGGGCTGGGTGTGAGTTTCTCTGCTCAGCCAGTAGGTAGACGAGCCGTTGCGGTGGCGTGGAGGAGCTCTGGCAGGCGTGACTACGTAGGCGTTTCTCATTCGTCAGTGCGGCGTGCATCGACAACACTTTTCTGTGGTTTTGGTGTGAGGTGCCAACCTTGCTTTGCCAACCCGTTCTTCGGACGACACCACAATGCGTGTAGCGTTCAACGAATATGGAAGTAAAATTCTATCTACCGACCTTACAAAAATCCTTCTTATGTTAAATTAGTTACAGGATCAAAACCGTCTCTCCAAATGCTCTTTGACCATAATGGCTTCGAAACAGAGAACGACAGAGAGAAGGGCGAAATACTAAATTCGTTTTTCGGTCTTACGCTTTAGCGGAGCAAAGAAAAGGCTCAAAGTCACAAAATCAAATCAATCTTCAGTCCTCCGACAAAAGTCTGGCAATTAATGAGACCAACTGCAGATGCAACATAACTCAGAACACCTCGAGTCTACAAGATACCCTGCGAGTGGCCCAATCTCACGTCGAACAAATACACGCTCTGTACAACAACGCAGGTTTTATCGCCTACGCTACCCCGACAATTCCACTTTAGCTGAGGATGCTCTAGAGAACAGTCATCGGATTAATCTGTCGTGGCCCGCACTAACAGCATCTGAGACTGTGTAATTAAAGAAACCATAGAAATAAAAATCGCTGACAGCAAGAGAGATTGCTGTCTGCAGCTCAGCGCGGCGTGGGATCCACCGATCGCGGAGTTGAAACGGACGCACCAAAGCCGAGTCAACATATACCCATACCGGCGACGCCGTGAGCACCAGTGACGTCACGGCCTGGAACTAGTTTGTATGAGGGCGTAGCAGCGGCCAGCTGGGACTCATATCGCTAGACAATGGCCAAGCAGTGCTTGCTCAAAAGATCTTCGTTTTTTAACTACTTGACAAGGGCTGGAATCCCGAGAACATTTTGTTCAGACTCCCTAGAAATTACAAAATGAGTTTTTGTCCCGGTTTTCATAGACAAACGAATTGTGGGAAATGTACAAATGGGGTATCAAATTAATCAACATGGGGTCTGGTTTCGCAAAACAATATTTAGTAACTGCAAAGCAATCAGAATAATAAGAGAAACTTAATTAGCGATTTGAGAGAAAATTACAGAATGGAGATTTGTCCAAATTTTCGTAGCTAAACTAAGAATGGGAAATCGCCAAATGAGGTATCAAATTCACCTGCTAGAGATCTAGATTCGCAAAAAAAGGATTTAGTTGCTTGAAAGCAATCAGGGCCACCAAGGAGTACTTAATTGGTGATTTGAGGGAAAATGAAATATTTCACGAAGCTTGCTGTGCAAGTGAAGTGTCACATTAGACAAATCATTTCACGAATCATTTGACCAGTTTGTTTTTTATTTCCTTGTTTATTTATATTTTTATCGCAAAATAGTTTTAGTGATGAAGATGGTGTAGCGTTGCGTTTCATCTTTAATTCTCAACTTGTGAAATCAACACGGGCTGATGCAAGGCTTACTTTCATCTCTTGAGCTAAACATCTGATGCAGTGAGAATCCCAGTTGGGAATCTTTGGGAGGGGATTCCCCCTGTAAAACGTTATACGTACGTGAAGTCGACAAGACTGTGAGATACTGAAATCGCTCAATAGAAGAGAGGAGACTAGATATGATGGGATGATCGATTTTACAGAGAGCACACGAAAGAATTTGCTCCTCTTCTAGCAGTAGTGTCCCTCAGGTAGCTGGAGGAGTGAAGCGTTTCTATTGATTGGAAATACGTGCAGGTCTTTCCCGTTTTGAAGAAGGGTCGTCGAACGGACGAACAAAACCACAGGCCTATTTTGCCGACCTCGGTACGCTACAGAATTTTGGAACACATTTTATACTCGCGTATCATGATATTTCTGGAGACCGAATCTCTCCGCTTTGGAAGTCAGCGTTGATTCCGCAAACAATGATCGTGTTTGGACTGTTCCAGAATGCAGCAGATACCGTCGCCGAGGTTGATGCAGTGTTCCTTGGCTTCCAGAAGACGTTCGCTGCAGTTCCGCAAATGTCTCTTAATCAACAAGGTACGAGCACACAGAATACCACACCCGTTTTGTGGGTGTATGTACGAGTTCCTAGCAAACAGAATACAGTGCGTCATTCTTAAAAGAGACGAACAGTTGACGATTTCTCGGTAGGGAGGACGCAGTTTCTCGTAATTGGATGGAAAGTCATAAACGGAAATAGAAATAACTTCAGGCGTGCCCCAGTGTGTATGTTGGGACCCTTGTTTTCGTGTTGTGTATCAATGACCTGGCACACTATATTAATAGTTACTTCGGACTTTTTGGAGTAGGTGGAGTTAGCAATAATGAAGTGCTGTCTGAAAAAAGCTGCACAAATTTTCACTCGGATCCTGATAATATTTCAAAGTGGTACAAAGGTTAGCACATAGTTTTAAATACTGAGAAATTTAAAACAAAATTTAGTGTCCTATGACTACACTACCAATCAGTCAACCCAAATTTATTTATTTAGCCTATGGCTAATACAGGCATATCATGAAATTAAATTACCTATACATATGTACATATTGACACACAAGAAACTTAAGTTTGTCTTTACAACTGAATATCCAGTCCTTCAATCCAGCGCACTGCATCTGGAGTTGCTAGCAGGAAGTCCTCTTTGGCGCCGTGATAGGCTCGAATCCTGCATTCACTGACAATGTGGTGAACAGTCTGGTATGGAGCCCCGCAGTCACAAGCTGGATCAGGCAGCTCCTTCCACTTAAAGAGAGCATCCCGGGAGGTAGCGTTGCTCACGTCCGTAGGTTTAACCTTAAAATACCCTACACATGCCCCCTGGGTGGTGCTAATTGAGCAACAGTGATTATAGGCAGCCAGACTATCCATAGGATCTCCTGGCAATGACATATCAACTAAATACCAGAAGCAGTTCTTTTCAGAGCTCATTAACAAGAAACATTGGACCAACTATCAGTCAACCCACAACAGTACGAGGATGTAACAATTTCTAGGCATATGAAATGGTAAGACCACATTGGTTCAGTTGTCGCTGAAGTAGGTGGTAGACTTCGACTCATTAATAGCATCGTGTCAAAATGCAGTCAGTGTATAAAATGCTGATTGCAAATTATTTGCGCGTGTCGTCTTACAATACGTTCAGGTGGTTTTCGAACATATACCAAGAAATGGGACACGAATGGTGACAGGGGATATTGAACATGTACCAATAAAGGTGACACGAATGGCCACAGATTTGTTTTAACCCACGGGAATGCGTCACGATCCTTGAAAAAAGACGCCAATTATCTGGCGAAAACCTACTTATAAGTTTCAAGAACTCGCATTAAGTGAAGAATCTTTATATATTTTTCAATCTGTTACGTAGCACTAATTACAGCACGCATAGAGACGTTTAAGCAGTCATTCTCTGTGCACTTCATAAACAATTAGAACGGAAAGAATCCTTATCACGTGGCACTATGAGTATGTATGTAGATCTCTCTTCACAGACCAAACAAGGTGTTAAGGTTATACGAGGTCTGTTTAAAAAATTCCAGAACTTTTTCCACAAAATTTTTCCACGCTTGCCTTTTACTTATTGTGCATGGTCTTCTTCGAAACACTGTCCTCCACAATTGGTACACCGCTCCTACTGCCGTTTCCACTTCCGGAAGTAGTCATGGTACGCATCTTGCTGGATCGCGCGAAGCGTCGCCTGCGAATATTCTTTTATCTCGTCTATCCTTGCAAATCTTCACCTTTGAACTTTGGAAACAAAACAAAAATTGCAGGAGTCTGGAGAGCACAAAGGATGAGGCAGCACAGTGATTTCGTTTTCTGTGCAGTAGTCAGGCACCAACAGGGATAAATGTGAGGGTGCGTTATCGTGAAGCAAGACCCATGAGTTGTCTCGCCCATTTCAGGTTGTTTCCTTCTCCCATTTTCCCGCAGGCGTCGCAACACGTCCGGATAGTACCATCGATGAATTCTTGATGAACTAATCCTTCAGTCAAAGAAAACTACCAGTATAGCTTTGACATTTGACCTGGCCTGACGAGCTTCTTTTGGTCTTGGAGAACCTGTCCCGACCCATTGCGAAGACTGAACTTTAGTCTTAGCATCATAACCGTAGATCCACGTGTCATCATCAGTCACAATTCTCGTAAGGAACATCTCGTTCTCATCTGCGCGATGCAAAAGCTCTACACAGATTGCGAAGTGAAGCTCTTTCCGGTATTAACTCCATGAGTCGTGGGACGGGTTTAGAGGCAACACGATGCATTCCAAAGATGCTGTGTCGGAAATTCATGACATGATCCAACTTCAATGTTGAATTATTCTGCACTCTGACAGTCAGTCTTCTTTTGTCACGCACAATTTCATTGAAGTTCCTGACATTAGCGTCGTTAGTAGACTTCGAAGGGCGTCCTGAAAGAGGGTCATCTTTAACTTCCATCCGGCCATTCTTAAACCGTGTGAACCATTCGTAACACCGAATACGGTGTAATCACTCATCACCGTGGGCTTCCTGCATCATTTGGTGCGTCTCTGTAAAGGTTTTCCTGAGTTTCACGCAAAATTTAATGCAGATGCATTGCTCCCCTCACTCTCCCATCTCGAAATTAACAAACTGTGCGACACAACGTTCTACTCAGTACAGCACTGAACAATAACTAACGGACATACAACAATGAAACTTCCGGCAGTTACACATTAAATACAGGCGTGTGCAGGTATGCCAACCACATTTCACTCCAACACACCATTACGAACGTTCCGGAATTTTTTGAAGAGACGTTTAGGTACAGATATTGTGATAATTGTTACCTTAATGTGTATCCACTTCAGGGTGTTAGTTGTTTTTTCTCTGTTCTAACAGTCTCCCTGCAAATACGTCACATAATTTACTATCTGATGTTTTTTGCGCGGTTATAACTGCACCATGAGGTGGGCTACGCCTGTCAGTTTAGACTATTTGTTTTTCGTCGGCGCATCTACGCAATCTGCTGTCCTGGAGAAAATAAACATTAATGACTTTCTTGTGCTTTGCCTATTTGGAGGTAATAACCATCTAAAGGCATACTGCTCGAAATACCTATAATTATTAGTCTGCAAATGAAGTAAATACTGATGTAATGTTGTTTAGTGCATTCCTCAGTCATCAATAAAAATATCTGCACTTATACCCCTAAAATAAAGTGACAATCAGTTCAACACAAAGAAGGTGCTGGACTCCCGTAAAATCTTTTCGCAGTTCCGTCTTGGGACTACCTAGGAGGGATTAACAGGAAGAGATGGAGAGAGGCCAACGTTTCACTAAACGGAACGTGGATCCTCAGATTCTTTGGGTTATAGAAAAGAATCTAACCAAATGAAATACATATAATTTTAAAAAACCGAAATCATAGTGTACACGTAAATAGTACGAAATGAAATTAATAATAGTCCCACTTCCTCAAATCAAACAATGTTATGAAATCGGACTAATACACAGATATCTGATATGAATTTAAATATACAATCGAACGATAAGAGTGAGGGAACTATAGATTCACCAAGTACATTATAGAAATAAATATTATGAGGTAGGTGCCGCAGTTGTAAACCACAGAAGTAACAGCAGTTAAAGTGACGGTGAGGCCTTAAGTTTTTCGTAACCCTTGCTAATCCTGTTACATGTCGAAATTGTACAAAAAAGGAACATCAAACTAGTAATCTTAAGACACATATTTGCTGGAGACACTGAAATAAATCAATGACTCGAGGTCAGAAATCGTTACAGAGAAATTCCCCCAAGCTTGCTTACACGTTTACTCCACATGAAACATTTTGTGTATCGTGTCGGCAAAGAGATTGCTCTCCAGTTTAGAGACACAAAAATAGAAGAAAAACATTCTCGAATGTACTCACGCAAAAATAGGATGTCGATAAATACCTCTCCTTTCTCATTACTAGTTTCTACAAGGACAGAAAATACGTTAGTGGATAAAAACTCGAGAGCATGGAAGAAAACACTTGTGAAAATAAAGCGGAGCTCGGACCTTGAAGGCTGGGAAAGTTCCAACAAACTTGTCTGCACGCAGACGTGGATATTTCGTGTCTGAGGTCCGGAAAGAAGCGATGTTTTACTAACAACTACGCAAGATGTCTTCACGACTTCTTTGGCGAAGTGGACTGAACTATTCAGTTTGAATTATTTCAAAGATTTGAACCTTCTAGATGGAGTAAAATACTGAAAACATTCCCAGGAGCAAAACTGCCGTATGCCGGAGAACGTGTAATGAGACCTACCATATGAGGCTTGAATCCGGATCTTTGTCAATCGTGATCAACACTCTAAAATCTCGTTCACGTACAACTTTGGTGTGTTTAGAAAGGTTTTTTTCGGCGCAGTCTCTCTGACTGCGTGTTCGTATATATATATATATATATATATATATATATATATATATATATATATATATATATATATATATATATGTGTGTGTGTGTGCATGTGTGAATGTGAGAGAGCGCGCGCGCCTAGAGTCTAGTATAACAGATGAAGCTTGATCATGCACTGGAGTCCTTTTCGCAAGAAGCGTGCTTCAAACATCAGTGTTCAGGACGATTTATTTACTGTCAGATGAGTGCTCTTCTCTAACGACTTCGTCATCAACGGAACGTTAACAGTAACCATCCACAACAGTTTTAAAAAACTATGAGTATTATTTCTCTGCATATTGTCAGAATCTTAACCGAGGTAAGAATAGCGTTGTGTGTGCTGTTTTGAAGCTTTTTGGAAGACTGAAACTTTGTGCAGTACCAGGACTCGGATCCAGAAACTTGTGTCTTCAGCAAAATCTGCAGAAGCGCTTGAATAGTAGATCGTCGACATAAATGAAGCAGCGAGGGCGGGTGTTGAAACTGCCTCGATAGTTCAGTCAGCGAAAGGAAAGCCATCGGACTGAGACGGAACACAGGCCGAGTATTACATGAAATTTTGGGAGAGGATAATTGATGTATTCAATCGAGTTTATATCTGGCGACTTGGGGGCCAGCACTTCAATTGGAACTCGCCACTGTGTTCTTCAAACCACTCCATCATACTTCTGGCCTTGTGACATGGTGCACAAACTTCTTGAAAAATGCCACTGCCTTCGGGAAAACTTGACCGACATAACGGGGTTTACTTGGTCTGCAACCAGTGTACGATACTCCTTGACGTCAGGGTGCCTCGTACGAGCTCCACTGGAAACATGGATGCCCACATGAATGTTCCCCAGAGCGTAATATAACGGCCACTAGCTTCTCTCCGTCTCGCCATACAGATGTCAAGGAGCTGTTCCCCTGGAAGACAACGGATTCGCGCTCTCCCATCAGCACAATGAAGAAGATATCGGGATTCATCAGACCATGAAACGCTCTGTCACAGCGCCAACGTCCAGTGCTGATGGCCACGTGTCCATTTCAGCCGTCGGCTGATGTCGTGGTGTTAACATTGACACATGCATGGGTCTTCGGCTGCGGAGGACCATCGTTAGAAGTGTTCGGTGCACTGTGTGTTTAGACACACTTCTACTCTGCCCACCATTAAAATCTGATGTTAGTCCCGCCACAGTTCGCCGCCAGTCTTGTTTTAGCAGCCTTCCCATCCTAAAACGTCCACCCAAACCCACGACGCCTGGACGTGGTTTCACCTTGGTTTCGCCACGTGGTGAAGACACCACAGCACTCCACAAACATCCAACAAGTTGTGCAGTTTCCGAAATGCTCGTGTCGAGCCTCCGGACCA
This sequence comes from Schistocerca americana, assembly GCF_021461395.2. Classification (NCBI taxonomy): domain Eukaryota; kingdom Metazoa; phylum Arthropoda; class Insecta; order Orthoptera; family Acrididae; genus Schistocerca; species Schistocerca americana. The sequence continues at coordinate 186,124,243 of NC_060126.1, forward strand.
TCAAAATCTGTCCTCGGTCAAACTCAGGTAGATCGATCGCGTTCCCCATTCTACACACGGGCACACGTTTGCTGATACTGCATGATTGTGCGTTTGTCTGACTAGCAGTCATTTCTCCCCAGGTGACGCTGCTGGAAGGGTTTATATCAATAGCTGGCAGGTGGTCATAATTTTCTGGCTGATAAGTGTACATACTGGTCAAGGTACGACAAAACTTTCATAAAAGCTGCAGATGTGTATGAAGAGATGCTCCACAAATCCGAAATGAACAGAGTGGAATGGACATACACTGACAGAAACTGGACAGCAATATGGGCAAATACATCTAACAAACACTAAATTCTTAAGATACAGTCAACTTGATACTAAGTGGTGTACGAAACAATAAGAATTTCGTCCTAACAAGCCTCGGAATGCCTAACGGTACCGACTAACCGCCGTGGCATCCTCAGACATAGGCGTCACAGGATGAGTGGTCAGCACACCGCATTCCCTGCCGTTGACAGTTTTCGTGGCCGATGCCGCTATTTCTTAGTCAAGTATCTCCTCGATTGGCCTCCAAGACCTGAGTACCCCACTTGCTAAAAGCGCTCGATAGACCGTATGGTCACTCTCCAAATGCTAAGCAAGCTCGACAGCTCTTAACTTCAGTGATATGACGAGAACCGGTGTCACCACTACGGTAAAGCCGTTGGCTGGAGGAATCAATAGCAAAGAAAAAAAAGAAAAAAAGAAAAGCTTAACTCAAACTATGCTAGTAATTACTCATTCTGCGAAGAAAAAGATAATCTGTGGCACATGCACCAGTGGCCATAAATTAAACTTTCTTTAATGGGTATAATGGATTTTAACCTTCCCCTATCTAAAAATTTCCTGTACAAAATTGACTGAGAACTGAAACTGATAAATTTTGCGCGCAAGCAGCGCTACGTCATGGCCCTGTGAAACCAACCTGAATAAACTGAAAAATTCTTACTTCATAATGGTGTCGCCGGATAACGCTGTCTATGTATCTGGTACCAAATGGTACAGCTTAGTGCAATGCTGGCCTATCTATTACTACTGAACAACATTTGTCTGAGATATGCATTATTAGAAAAAAAAACTGACTTTGCTTGTTGACACAGCTGCATAGCTGGTCCTCTGATTATTAAACAACACATGACTATGATCTGGGAAAATTTGTAAAATATTTAAATTTAAGTAAAAATTATGTTCCGAAAAACCTTATTATTGAAAACATTTCTGCAAACCATTACATAAGAAATTGAACATTACAAGTCAGACTTAATTAGTGTTGACAAATCACAAAAGGATTAAAATAAGTTGATATTAACATCTCAGACAATAAATTTAAGTACGCGCATGGCGATGAAGAATAATAAAGTTTACCTTACACTACATGGCAATGAACTGCGCTGCACCAGCGGCGACTGCCATTGCTCTTACATGACTAGCAACTATAGTGTAGCGGTGAGCTACTACGACTTCTCCGTAACGGCGAGCTATTGCGACTGCTCCATAACAACGAACTATTGCGACTGTTCTGTAGGTGCGAGCGATTATTACTGCTGCCGACATTGCTCTGACCTGCGATTCTATTGCAGATGTTGCTAATTTAAAATGCACAAAAGAAGCCAGACAGAAAAGAAGAGGGGCCAACAGAAGAAATGAAGATCAGTATGATTCAGATGATGCTCAGTATGGTGCAGGAAAATATTAGTGGTAAGTAATGCTCATCACTAACTATGCTAGAACTGCAATATTAAACTTTAAAAGGATTTTTCTCAAAACTACTTTTTTTTTAAATTTCAGGTACCATCATTTGATAAACTAATGGGGTTAGAAACATGAAATTTGTACTGCCGATGGTAATAAGTTATTACAAGTAAATTGAGAGCCACCAAACAATCAGAAACTGGTTTATAATAATTAATGCGAAAAAAGTTAAATTTTACTAGTGAAAGAATAATTTTTTTCTTCAAAACCATAAGAAGTATTATGTTCATTCTACTTGTAAATTGAGACATATATGTCATACATATGCAGTAAAAATTTCTTGTTTTATCACTTATAGTCCTTTTGAAAAGTGTACCCATTTAAAGGGTAAAATAGCATTGACAGAATAGGAATAAAAATTGCCTTCCGTCTCCCCTAACTGGTGTTGTAAGTATCCAGGGTAAATTGAAACAGAATTGACGAAGGCGGATATCAACATACAGTAACACCGAGAAATGCACCCAACCTATCATTACCTGGACACATGGTCAGTAGCAAAATGTCTTCATGAATATGCACAGTAAGATTCGGTTACTAAGTAAAGACGATGACGTCGAGACCTGACCCATTAATGAGTCGCAATTCTATTCAGCCAAGTATCAGTTAAGCTGATAGCGGGACAATTGGAGCATCCCCATTCGCAACATTTGGGAAGGGCTTACCGGTTCTGGCATACCCCTCACAATAAAGGAAAACCTCCCAAAAATCTTGGTCGGAACCAAGGGATTGGTACCTTATTAACTCATTTCTGAAACACTTTCCTCCTTTGAGAACGTTATTCCACTCATATATTAAGATGTAGTGAATGTGAATTGTGTATGTAAGTTATATGTCTGTGTACGTGTTATTGGACGGAGGGAAGTGTCGACGTGACCAATGGTATTTGGAGATATGCAGTGAACCTTCAGACGACTGTGGGAAACACGAAATACGCATCCGAAAAGCAGGCAAAGAATGGTTTCGTAAAGGGACACAATGTTTTTAATAATTTATTTTGTTTCGTTCACATACTAAACTACTTTTCTGCATAGCTTCCGTCACTGCTGAGGCTATCATCATTGCGGAGAACCATTTGATCCAAGGCATTATCGAATACCAACTGGGGTAGAGAGAATCTCAATTCGGAGCATTTGGGAGGAGTTAAACTAAAAATAGGTTTCCATTCGTTGTTAAGACAAATGCCGGAACTGTAAATCCCATCCCAAACGTTCCCACCTGGGATTCTCTCTGACCCACTAAAACTAGTAATCGACACTCATGCCTCAAATGGTTCCTTGCAATGATGACAACCTCAGCAATGACGGAAACTATGTAGAAAAACAATTTGGGGGTGGGCAAAATAAAATAAGTTCTTAAAGATAATGCTTTCCATTCCGGTTTGCTGTGACCTCTTCACTTGAAATTCCACTCCTGCATTTTGAAGACTAAATATCTGCGCACACTATCAGATCAGTAGAAAAAGTATGTTGATCAAATAGCGTAATTATTTAAATCGGAGGGAAATAAACATAAGTCGCGATCCTGAAGTGTCCTGTTGTATTGATATTTTGTTCACGTTACCAAAATTCCTCCCTTAGACCTGGAACACATGATTATTAAAATGGCTCTCGTAATAACACGCTCATTTTTGTATACGTTTGGCTCATACAACTGTTTTTAGAATGAGTGAGTAATACAGAAAAATATGTTTTCGTGCGGTGTTAAGCGTTACTTCCGTTGTAAGAAACACAGCGTGTTTGGTATGCAATGAATTGTTAAAGGTTGTGGTCGAAAATTAATTTACTGACGCGTTTCGGTATACCATCAGCAGACATAGCTGAGAGAAAACAATGAAATACAATACAAAAAGAATGCCCCAGGAAAAATATATGCACTGTGGACAACAGTTTCTATGGATACCTACACTGAAGTGCAAACACAAACCACACAAAAGTAGGCCCATAGGGTACCGAAAATGTAGCTCTCATGCATATAGTGCCAGGGATCGGACCGACACACATCGACAAACTGGTGACAAGGAAAACAATTGCCGTCAGCACATGGCGTCATCAACCATACAGACAGCAGTTGGTTATCAAAGAACGTAACAACTAGAAAAGCATGTATTGAGTACATCGGTTGCATATTACATACACTTAAAAACGCTGAGGAACTATGTAGGCATAATACTTTAAGAACGCGAATTATGTAATGTACAGATTGAAAAGTAAACAAATATAACATAACATACAGATTCCATGCGGGCTGTTAGCTGTTAAGATTGTAAAACATAGAGAAATTGTTAAATGAAGCGTAAATCAAAACGAAGTGCAAGATATAAATGCGGATACATTATGATGTACTATAATTGTTTGTAAATCTAAGTCATAATTTTTCTGCAATTATATTTTATATTTTGTTTTCATGTACGTTTCATTTAATAACTCCTCTATGTTTCATAATTTTAACAGCCAACAGCTTGCATCTAGTCTGTATGTTTTGTTATATTTAGTTATTTTTCAATCTGTACGTTACACAATTCCCCTTTTTAAAGTATTATGCCTGTGTGGTTCCTCTACGGCTTTCTGTCTTATATACATATTCGATATACACTCAATGTGTGCCTTCCTAGTGGTTATGTTCTTTGATAGCCAGCTACTGTCTGTATGATTGTTACGGCAACTGTTGATGGTAATTGTTTTCCTTGCCACAACGTTCGTAGATGTATGGTCAGTTTGATACCTGACTTCACAAGTATGAGAGCTATATTTTCAATACCTTATATGCCCACTTTAGTATGGTTTGTTTGTTGCAAGCATACACGAAATCATAGAACAGCTAAAATTGGTTCTAAAACAAAGCTGTTGCGATCTCAACAATACATTTTATAACACAAAGCTGCTTCGAACTAAAAAAAAAGTATTTTATACACAAAGTGACAGAGTGACTATAAGATAAAGTATTGCCAGTACAACAGCAGACATCTTTTTAAATAACTTAGAAGGAATATTTTTTAATCCCACAAATCCACTAGTCAACAAAGTTATATATTTCCACAGATAAGTAGATGACACTTTTTTACTAACAGATAGTGATGACACTGACATTCAACAAATAAAAAAAGTACTAAATCAGCTATATCCAAAAATGACATTTACAATGGAATCTGAAACCAACATATCAATAAATTTTCTAGATTTCTTAGTAACATCAACAAGACACACAAATTTGCAATTTCCAGGAAATCCACAACGATAGACAATATTATCAACACAAACTCCTGCCTCCTAAAGTACGTAAATACGCATATCTCCAAAGAATGATTAATAGGATGATCACTTTAGCACTAGAACAACCAGCCATATATGAAGAAATTGCCATACTCCAGTATGTAGCCCAGATTTCAAGCCAGACATAGTAGTTCAACTCTATGAAACACACACTAAAACCAGGCACAACGAAATCCGTCAGGGCATAAAATTAATTAAAGAATCACCAACGAAACATAAAACCTCGTATATATGAATGAGATATCCAGGAAACATTTCTAATAAATTGAATGCGTTTCTAAAAATACAACAGTCAAATTCGCTTACCAAACCAGCAATAAGTTCAAATCAGGAATCCATTCAGGGAAAACGAAATTAAGAGTTCACACCAACCTAGGCATACATAAAATCGAATGTAAGAACTGCGAAAAATTTTACATAGGTCATACAGGACGAAATTATGACATCAGATATTTAGAGAAAACTAGAGATTAATGAGTAATTTCTCTAATTTTTTCAAACATTTAAAATATGAGACCACAAAGCAAAATGGACAGAACAAACAATGAAAAATGGGATTTGCTCATTCAGTTTGTTCACTTACGGTGGTGTGAGGTGATTTATTGTTATAAGTAAAAGTCTCTAATTGTTTCAGGAGGTCCACCTTTATTCTCTTGTTCAAGATGGGAAGAAAATAGAGGTCATGGTGAAAAAAAATGAATTGAGTAGTTATAAACGGCGAGTGGTTGCAGTTATTTCTGGAAATCTTTATAAATAAAAAAAAATGGTTCAAATGGCTCTGAGCACTATGGGACTCAACTGCTGAGGTCATTAGTCCCCTAGAACTTAGAACTAGTTAAACCTAACTAACCTAAGGACATCACAAACATCCATGCCCGAGGCAGGATTCGAACCTGCTACCGTAGCGGTCTTGCGGTTCCAGACTGCAGCGCCTTTAACCGCACGGCCACTTCGGCCGGCCTTTATAAATCACAGTCGCAGTGTTCAATATCCATAATGGATAAAAGTTTTAAGATTTAATCACCTACGTATTCAGCGTTGTAAAAAAGGAGCTTATGGCGTGGGGTGCGTGTGCAGCGTTATTGTGTACGCAAGCTCTTTGACTGCAGAGCGCAAAACTGGTGGCCACAGACCGGTACGGCAGGAAGTTTTGTGCGGGACGGCGACCTTGAGCCCGTGCGACCTTCCCGCCTAGTCACGACTGTGTGGAAACAACACGGGAACAGCGTTACAGATTTCTCAACGCTTCTCTCCCATCTACGTTTGAGGCCAGTGTCTCGACGCTTCTTCGGTCAAGATCACGGCCCATTTCATTGCGAGTTTCTTATGAAGTGAACACGTGCTCCGTCATGGATAACGATTATGACTTAATGTGCAAACCACGACATTAGTTTCGTCGTCTGGAGACGACTGTGATTGTGAAAATAGTGAAATATTTTTAATGTTTATATTTTCCGGTTTGTCTATCTGTTGTTCCGCAGCATCCATCCTGCTCTTGACGCCTGCGAGACTGGATTGAGTACGACGTAAACAAACCAACTGTCGAAGAAGAAACGTCCTCTAATGGACCTTGGACAACTCTGAGTCAATATTTCACTGATGTTTATAAAATTTATACTAAAAACAGGAGAAAAGATGTTCTAGTAACAAATTAATGAAATTTTAAATCTTATGTTTGCATTCTTTACTTTAATGAAACTGTTTAACGCACTGATTTTGTAACCACTATCAGATGTCGCTAGCGAACGTATTTTTATACTGAATAGCCGAAGAAACTGGTACACTTGCCTAATATCGTACAGGGCCCCAGCGAGCACGCAGAACTGCCGCAACACGACGTGGCATGAACTCGGCTAATGTTTGTAGTAGAAGGAAATTGAAACCACGAATCCTGCAGGGCTCTCCGTAAATCCGTAAGAGTACGACAGGGTGGAGATTTCTTGTGAACAGCACGTTGCAAGGCATCTCAGATATGCTCAGTAATGTTCATGTATGGGGAGTTTGGTAGCCAGCGGGTTTAAACTTAGAAGAGTATTCCTGGCGCCACTGTGTAGCAATTCTGGACGTGTGGGGTGTCGCATTGCTCTGTTGGAACTGCCCTAGTCCGTCGCACCGCACAATGGACGTGAATGGATGCAGATGATTGGACAGGACGCTCACATACGTGTCAACTGTCAGACTTGTATCTACATCTACATGAATACTCTGCAATTCACATTTAAGTGCTTGGCAGAGGGTTCATCGAACCACAATCATACTATCTCCCTACCATTCCACTCCCGAACAGCGCGCGGGAAAAACGAACACCTAAACATTTCTGTTCGCGCTCTGATTTCTCTTATTTTATTTTGATGATCATTCCTATCTATGTAGGTTGGGCTCAACAAATATTTTCGCATTAGGAAGAGAAAGTTGGTGACTGAAATTTCGTAAATAGATCTCGCCGCGACGAAAAACGTCTTTGCTTTAATGACTTCCATCCCAACTCGCGTTATCATATGTGCCACACTCTCTCCCCTATTACGTGATAATACAAAACGAGCTGCCCTTTTTTGCACCCTTTCGATGTCCTCCGTCAATCCCACCTGGTAAGGATCCCACACTGCGCAGTAATATTCTAACAGAGGACGAACGAGTCTCTTTAGTGGACTTGTTGCATCTTCTAAGTGTCCTGCCAATGAAACGCAACCTTTGGCTCGCCTTCCCTACAATATTATCTATGTGGTCTTTCCAACTGAAGTTGTTTGTAATTTTAACACCCAGGTACTTAGTTGAATTGACAACCTTGAGAATTGTACTATTTATCGAGTAATCGAATTCCAATAGATTTCTTTTGGAACTCATGTGGATCACCTCACACTTTTCGTTAATTAGCGTCAACTGCCGCCTGCCACAACATACAGCAATCTTTTCTAAATCGCTTTGCAACTGATACTGGTCTTCTGATAACCTTACTAGACGGTAAATTACAGCATCATCTGCGAACAACCTAAGAGAACTGCTCAGATTGTCACCCAGGTCATTTATATAGATCAGGAACAGCAGAGGTCCCAGGACGCTTCCCTGGGGAACACCCGATATCACTTCAGTTTTACTCGATGATTTGCCGTCTATTACTACGAACTGCGACCTTCCTGACAGGAAATCACGAATCCAGTCGCACAACTGAGACGATACCCCACAGGTCCGCAGCTTGATTAGAAGTCGCTTGTGAGGAACGGTGTCAAAAGCTTTCCGGAAATCTAGAAATACGGAATCAACTTGAGATCCTCTGTCGATAGCGGCCATTACTTCGTGCGAATAAAGAGCTAGCTGCGTTGCACAAGAACGATGTTTTCTGAAACCATGCTGTTTACGTATCAATAGATCGTTCCCTTCGAGGTGATTCATAATGTTTGAATACAGTATATGCTCCAAAACCCTACTGCAAACCGACGTCAATGATATAGGTCTGTAGTTCGATGGATTACTCCCACTACCCTTCTTAAACACTGGTGCGACCTGCGCAATTTTCCAATCTGTAGGTACATATCTATCGGCGATCGAGCGGTTGTATATGATTGCTAAGCAGGGAGCTATTGTATCAGCGTAATCTGAAAGGAACCTAATCGGTATACAATCTGGACCTGAAGACTTGCCCGTATCAAGCGATTTGAGTTGCTTCGCAACCCCTAAGGTATCCACTTCCAAGAAACTCATGCTAGCAGCTGTTCGTGTTTCAAATTCTGGAATATTCGATTCGTCTTCCCTGGTGAAGGAATTTCGGAAAACTGCGTTCAATAACTCCGTTTTAGCGGCACAGTCGTCGGTAACAGTACCATCGGCACTGCGCAGCGAAGGTATTGACTGCGTCTTGCCGCTTGTGTACTTTACATACGACCAGTTGTTAGACGTATCACGGGTCCCCTGTCACTCCAACTGCAAACGCCCCACATCTTTACAGACTCTCCACCAGCTTGAACAGTCCCCTGCTGACATGCAGGGTCCATGAATTGATGAGCCTGTCTCCATACCCCTACACGCTCATCCGCTCGATAAAATTTGGAACGAGACTCGTTCTACCAGGCAACATGTTTCCAATCGCCAACAGCCCAATCTCGGTGTTGACGGGCCCAGGTGAGGCGTAAAACTTTGTGTCGTGCAATCATCAAGGGTACACGAGTGGGCATTCGGCTCCGAAAGCCCAAACGATGGTGTTTCGTTGAATGGTTCGCAAGCTGACACTGTTGACGGCCCAGCACTGAAATCTGCAGCAATTTGCGGAAAGGTTGCACTTCTGTCACGTTGAGCAACTCTCTTCAATCGTCGTTGGTCTCGTTCTTGCATGATCTTTTTCCGGCCGCAGTGATGTTGGAGATTTGATGTTTTACCGGATTCCTGATATTGACTACGGGAAAATCCCCACTTCGTCGCTACTTCGGACATGCTGTGTCCCATCGATCGTGCACCGACTATAACACCACGTTCAAACTCACTTAAATCTTGATAACCTGCCATTGTAGCAACAGTAACCGATCTAACAACTGCGCCACACGCTTCCTGTGTTATATAAGGCGTTGCCGAACGCAACGCCGTATTCTGATTGTTTATATATCCCTGTATTTGAATATGCATACCCATACTAGTTGCTTTGGCGCTTCAGTGTATTTTATTCTGATTTTCGAGTCCACTACGTGACGTAATTAGAACACATTTTATGTTAATGACAACCCATAGTTCTCCTGTGCAGCAGCTCGGTACGAGAATTTCATTATTTCAGTGTTTTATAGGCACTAAATGAAAATTGTATTTGACATATTAAATTATATAGAAGTTAAATGTTTATTTATAGATGTGAAAAAAGGCCGTTTGCAACGGTCGAAAGCCGTCATCTGCAAAAATATTTGTTGGATATATTTGTGTGTCGTGTCTCTTCTGTCGGACATTCCTCTCACGGGAATACCGGTCGCGCTGTGAGCGAGGGGTACCTGGAAAAGGCGCAATATTGGCTTATGACAAGTCGGCCGAGAATCGTGACCGGGTGGCTTAGGTGATTAAGGCAGCCGTTATAGAGAAGCGAAGCATCCGGGTTCGTGCCCCGGTCCGGCACAAATTTTTAAGTCGCATCACCCATTGATTTCATTGCCGTAATGCGGCCGCTATCGGAATAATTCCGCTGAATAAAAGATATTTGTGTTGTCAGAAGAAACATGTGAAGATATTGGTCAGGTGGTGTGATTAATATAGCGCCATTCGAGTATGTCCTAATTTTCTTCTTGTTCTCCTCAGCGATCACAGACCCTGAAACTGTCGCCTTTTATAACACCCCTGATTGGTCAGTATTCACTGAGACACATTCGATCGAAAATCTGTAGAATCACCTCGATCGGGCTGTTCGCACCATGGATTCTCAACCGAGAAACTTAGCCCAGTCGTCAGGAGCACTGGAGCCGTCATGGCTCCACACCCCTGTAGGTACCTTCCAGAACCTCACAGAGCCTCTTCCTGTATGTCTCGCAGTGGTTCGCACTGCGAAAGGTGGTAGTTCAGGATTTTGGCACATGGTCACATTAATGTGACTGGACGGTGTAGACTGCTATGGCTCATTTAAAGGTCCTGATTCACCTCTTTTCAAGACAGTCTTTCTTTTTCTGAAAACTTAATGTTTCAAGTGATTCAAGTATTCAAAATTTCCGCGTTCCAGAATGTTCGAATCTTAAAATGTTCAAAATACAGTGTCATAGATTTATGTCTCGATGTTTCTGTTTCCAAAAATGTATACTTTCACTAAAATAACTTTTTAATTTGCTAATAATTCACATTAGACGATCTAATTTTCTGGAAACTTTTTGGCGATGTCCGGTAAACGCCACTCACATTACACTGCTTTCCCATAAAATGGTACCGAAAATTTTGCCACTTTCTAGTTATACAGTTAATTGTAGAACAAATTTACTTCACTGTCTAATGTGTCTTCGTCCCTTTTCATTTTCCCGTCTTTTTTGTTAATATCGGAAATGGAATAGCTGAGTATGCCACCAATTTGTAATTATCTGTCATATGTGCATCTGTAAATGGGCGTCGCGCACAACGCACAAAGCCAGTCAGTCGGACGCGACTAAACATGACGAAAACATCAAGTAGTCGGTATCAAGTCAGTGCTAAAAAATATTGCACGTTCGTGGGTACACAATCCTAATTTCAATTCTATGTCGCCAACCACTGATTTTCTCCCGAAAGACTGAGCAGGGTGGTCATTAGCATGTGCCGCATTTGTTGTACGGCTAAACCGCCTTTGGTCGCGGTACAGAGGTAGCGCCTGATACTAGTCGACACTCACGCATCAACGACTGTGTCAGTATTTACCTGCAGTCTCGTTTTAATATGATGACGAGATTTATCTCGCCATCTTTAACGGGCTGCTCTACGGGCACTTACCCGATACCGCCGCCGCAAATCTATGCTGCCCATTACCCTCATGTGGTGAGTAGGATAGCTCACAGGCACATCTGAGATACAGGCCGTGCGGAACGGCCCCAGAGCTTCAGCCAGAAGGACACTCGCATGCTAGTGATACCCACAATGTTTGAACCCGATATCTCAAACGACAGGGTCAGCGACCATTCTTAACAGATGTCTTGCATTTAATCTGGGATATGGTGATCAGAAAATCTGTACTCGCATTGCACACAAAATACTGGCGACGAAATTTTCTTCAGGTATCAGGATTTGAACAGACAACCGTGTGTCAAGAGTTACAGCACAATAATGTGCAAAAAGGCCCACTAGTGACCGGTTACACGATTCGCTTTCAATCGTTGGATATGATAACAACGTCGTAATGTCTAGTAGCATGTGTCCGCATTGACCTAAATTGGAGCCAGAAAATAAAAGAGAAGAAAAGATCTAGGTACGTGCAAATAGGACTCGCGCACCGAGAGGTTCGTATGAACTTAACTTTGCATGTAGATAGTTCAACCAACCTGGGAATCGAGATTTTCAACGGTTTTTGCCTGTTGTTGATATTGATACTGCAAGATACTAGGCGTGTTTTTTAAGTAAGTACCGTTTTGAAACAAAAAAAGACGTGCTAAGATATCTCAATAATTTTATTTTTACATGAAAGCCTGTACCTTAATCTACGCACTAACACCATTACAGTCTGATTCTTCCTTTTTTACGTTGTGTACTGAGTGTTTAAGATGCCTCCGACAATCGTGAGTCCCGCCGACTGTGAAGTACGGGCTGTCATAAGATTTCTTAGTGCTAAAGGCCTAAAAGCGATCCATATTCATCGTGAGATCTTTGTAGTTTACGGAGAAAACATTATGAGTGATGGAATGGTAAGAAAGTGGGTGAGAGCATTTAAAGATGGCCGCACAAATGTGCATGATGAACAACGGAGTGGGCGTCCTTCGGTCGTTAATGAAAGTTTGGTGCAGGAAGTGGACAATAGGTGAGAGAAAACGGACACTTTAGGAAAGTCATCCCACAAGGAGGAAATAGTAATGTTTCTCGTAGTCTTTTGTATGGCATTGTGACCGAGCACTTGAACTACCGAAAATTGTACGCACGTTGGGTACCGAAAATGTTGGCGGATGTGCACAAAACCAAACGATTAGACAGGGCATTGACTTTCCTTGAGCGGTACCACAACGACAGTGATGATTTCTTAAGCCAAATTGTTACGGGCGATGAAACATGGGTGGCCTACGTCACACCAGAATCAAAGCAACAGTCTGTGGAATTTGAGCAAGGGTATCGTTTTGCTGCAAGACAATGCCCGTCCGTATGTGGCGAATCAGACCAAAAATCTCATCACATCTTTTCGATTGGAAACTCTAGATCATCCTCCATACAGCCCCGATCTTGCGCCCAGTGACTACTGGTCCTGCACTTGAAGAAACACCTGGGCGGTCAGCGTCTTCAAGACTATGACGAAGTCAAAACAGTGGTGATGCAGTGGTTAACAAGTCAGGCGGCAGACTTCTAAGAGGAGGGTATTCAAAAACTGGTACAAGGTTATGACAAGTGCCTCAATATTGACGGAAATTATGTAGAAAAGTAGATTAAGGTACAGGCTTTCACGTAAGAATAAAATTATTGAGATATCTTAGCACGTCTTTTTTTAAATTTCAGTACGGCACTTACTTAAAAAACACGCCTCGTATCAAAATGTGTGACATAAATGGCCGTATCTTCTGATTAAACTGACATAGAAGCTTCAAACATTTTACATCACCAAGAGACCATATACCTTAGTATGTGACAAATATTTCAACCTCATACGTCTGCCCGTTGCTGAGAGGAAAAGTTCTTAACAGGCCGACACACATACGCAAAAACAGACAGGCGGACCACGATATTATAAGTGTTCCTTTTCTACCGTTTGAGCTATGGAACCCTAAAAGTATACAGGGTGTTCATTTTAACTGAAGACATTGAAATATCCCGAAACTACACACCGGATCAAAAAAAGTTATAATTCCAATTTGTTTGTTTCGGAGGGGGACTTCCAATGATAACACACTCGTCCCTCCACCCTGTGCGTGGGTGGCGGGAGACAAGTTTGAAATCTTCAATGGGAATGGGAACCACCGTATTTTATTGCAGATTATTGCAAAATCTACAAACGTTTTGTCTGAAGCATTTTCTTCGTTTCGTCACAAATGGCGCTGTAATCGGATGAATAGAAACGGGCACACAATTTACGACATGCTACTCAATGACCCTTGAATATTTAGTGGCACGTGGGACGGCATCTCCATGCTGCGAGGATAGGACAGGTCAGTATTTCATAACTTCTAATTGTAAACCCCATTCGCAAAGTTTTATTCCTCCGAATACCCACGAAAGAGGTAGCCTATAAAACCCTCGTTTCCCCGATTTTTGAGTAATGCTAGTCAGCCTCGTACCTTTACCCGATAGGAATAGTAGTGCAGATACAAATGAGCCAAAGAAGAGCGGCGTGTTTCGTTACTTGTTCATTTAGAAAGCCAAAAAGCGTCTCGGGGGTAATCTCAGAACTCCAGTGGCAGACATTACTAGTCAGTGGCTGTGCATCAACAACGGTAGTTGCAAACATATTCGTACCACTCATTTTACGCAGAACCGACCAAATGTGTATTCGACACATTTCATTGATGTTTTGAATTACATGTAAGTCTCTTATGTGACTGCAGAATACATTTTTTTTCATGCAGCAACTGATCAAAGGGAGAATGTGTACGCCTTTGAAGACGGGCCGTGCTGTCGGATACCTAGTCAGAAGTCAATAAGCATTGAAGGCCATCGTCCCTAGGTTAACGATCACGTCCCCGTTTTTCCCGTGAAACTTATATCATGAATACGCAACTTTCTGTTACCGGAATTGGATAATTTTAGTGTAGTTATTACCGGGAGCCTTTGTCAGCTTAACTTCCAGGAGAAGAAATATTAAAGTTAGCGAGAGCTGATGTTTATTCGCATCAAGTTTTATGTTAATGGAAAGTAATGTACTGATTCTTTTTATCTGACAAAGCTTATTTCTGACATATGCTATATTTTATTTTTACCAGCCCAGAAGACAGACAAAGTAGTGGCAGAATATTTTAAATAGAAAGTGATGGCTTTTGGAAGAGGTTAAGTATATTTTGGGTGACAAGATTTGCATTTATTATTTTTGAACGCCATATGGAGGTTCTGGGCCGCTCAGCGACAATTAAATGAGTGCTACTAACGGCAGACAGATTCGAAATTTATAACAGCTCTGCTCCACGTATCCCATTAAGTTTCCCCTCTCACAATGAGAAAGCCGATCCCCCAAACGAAAGGAAAAATAGCATAATTACTAAACGAATTGTGGTGTATAGTAGATGACATCGAACCTCGGATGAGATTATTCGAAGTTTGAATTGTTATTTGGAGTTGAAAAACTACGACATAAAGTAACACCAGGCATCGTACGCTTCAAGATGTGTCAGGTAGCACAATTTCTGCGTAATGATGATGACGTAACTGGACCTCATAAAGAAGCTTATGACTTTACTGAATATAGATGCACGTAGAGCGTGGCTTAGTGACTTCGGTTCACACACACACACACACACACACACACACACACACACACACACTTTTCACCCACTCAGGCTCGCACACACGTAGACGCTGACGCACACTGATTTTTGTCACTTACTCCTGAGTTCCTGGAGGTACATTACAGAGAATAGGAGGTCAATTGGACGTTCCTCTGGTCACCACACGGAGAACGCGACCCGAGTACGTGGAAATAAAGCCAGCCTACTGTCTCAAGGGTTGCCAATTGCCGCTAACGACGTCCACTTATTTTCCCATCCAGCATTTTGCTTTGTTAGCAGCCACGAGCTCCGCCAAAGCTATTGGATATGATTAAGAAGCTGAGGGCTCTTGCAGAGATTTAAATTAGCGCACCTATTCAGAGACAATGACCCACAGCTTCTGCAGGCTACAGTTGGCTTCCAGTTCTACTGTAATGTATTTTACGTTATCTTTGCAGTATCACGTACGAAGAGTATCTGTGCATCTCCATGAGTCATACGTGTCTTCCTCTGCTGCTAACAGTCAACCACTCTTTAGTCTTCTCAATTCCCAACCACGTTTCCATGCATGTATAGGCTGAAGCGGAGAGTGAAAAAGTGTGCCAAGGCCAGGAATACAACCCGAATTTCATGCTTGTTAGGCGGGTGCGTTAGCTACTAAGCCCTGGCACAATGGTTCACACAACTGGCACGCCTTCCCCGTTGATCAAAATCGGCACAAATTTTCACTCACCGGTTCAGTCTATATACATGAAATCATATCTTTATGAGATCAGTAAGGTCTCTGAAATTGTGTCATTACATTTGTATAAGTTCCTCACCTGGGTTTAAGGCTAGATCTCGCGTTTACTTTCGATGCTGAGGTGCTATTGCAGAACATGGAGAAC
Source organism: Schistocerca americana (assembly GCF_021461395.2). Taxonomy (NCBI): domain Eukaryota; kingdom Metazoa; phylum Arthropoda; class Insecta; order Orthoptera; family Acrididae; genus Schistocerca; species Schistocerca americana. The sequence goes on from NC_060126.1 coordinate 186,140,212, forward strand.
TTTGGCAATTCTCTTCATGTGTAAGGCGGAATTTAAAGTACATTGGAGCGGTAATGAGAATTTGGACCGAGGGGCTAAGCACATTACAATGATTTCTTATTTACGGATCCACAATCTCAATGTATCGTCTGAATGATGGAACATTTCAACTACTATAGACTGTCAGTTTTATTCCTTTAATGCACCATGCATGTAAATTACATTACTGGCTACTTCCGGCCTTAGGCTATTTAGAAATGTGTGATGTTGGTGAGTATGTCACATTCGAAAAATGTGTTTCGCGTTGTCTGGGGAAAGGAAAGTTTCCACATATGTATATGTCGGATGTTGCAACATGAAACAATTTTTTTTAAATGTGACACACACACATCACCAGTATCCTCCATTTCAAAATGGCCAAAGGCCGTAAATGACCAGAAATGTAATTTATATGCATAATGCATTAAAGGAATAAAGCTGACAGCCTACAGTGGTTCAAACAGTTCCTTCATTTACACATTACAATTGCTGTTATTTTTAGAAAATGGTATATTTTGGCCTGCAGTTAAGTTTATTTCTGTCATCCTTTACAAACCTTATTGTGGCACAATTTGTCTGATTAGAAGTATCCAGAGACGTAATGGTGTAAGGTAATATTGGATGTGTCCACCCTTCGGCTTAATACAACTTTGCTGGGACACTTTTAATGAGGCGCCTAAGTGTCTGTGGAAGAATGCCAGTCCATTATTGCTCAAGAGCAGAAACCAAAGAAGGTTGTGATGTTGGACACTGGAGTCTGGAGCGAAATCGACGTTCCAGTTCATCCGAAAGGTGTCTCGTTGAGTTCAGGTTGGGACCCTGGGCGGGTCACTCTCTTTCAGGAATTTAATTGTCCACAAATCATTGCCTCACAGATGCTACTTTATGACAGAGCGCACTGTCGTCTTGTATGTTTACCGTCTTCTCAAGTGCGATAAGAGGACGAGACCCTAACCACGGAAAACACTCCCCTACCATAACGTCACCTCCTCCGTACTTCAATGTTGGAGCTACACGTGATGGCAGGTAAGGTTTCCAGTCATTCGCCAAACCCAAACCTTCCATCGGATTGGAGATCATCCACAGTCCAGTGGTGTTGCTCTTTACATCACATCGAGCGTCGCTTACCATTGACTACAGAATGTGCGGCTGATGGCGAGCTTCTCGACCACTGTATCCCATTCTCTTTAACTCCCCAAACACACTAATCGTGCTGATTTCATGTGATTTAATACATCCACCCTCCGCAATGCTCCACGTTACCCGTATTCATACTTGCGGGACCACCTCATTCAGTGGTCGATTCCACGCAGCATCCTGGTCTCCAGATACTTCTGATCATATAGCGTGTCTTTCTGTCACACACCACAAATAAAAAAACAATATTGTGGCCATTGTATTACTTATTAATCATTCAGAGATTCTAGTTATTACTTCGAGACATAAGTACCATGCCAACTAGGCTTTTACAGGAAAGCCTTGCTGCCGGTCATTATCAACCGATTTGCACGGAAAGCTCGCGATGTGCTTCCATTCTGCATCTACTGCCAATGGCTTCAGCTGACAGCTATATTTCTCAAAACCATAGTCATGGCTGATTTCCAAGCAGAAACTGAGGTGCCCTACATCATTCCTTCCAGTTCAGCGCCTTGCAACAGGAGTATCTCTCCTTGGACCACTTGAAAACTTTTCTTTGGGCGTGTCTATGCAGTTGACAGGTCAGCTCAAATTCTTAGACTCAGCAGTCAAATTACATGTTAGCAGTTTGTTTTATGCGGCACCATCCTAAAGGAAACACTCTCATCAAGGATATTCCTCCCTAAAAGCATACTTGCGTTGAGAAACGTTTAGTTTGTCAACATTTGGAAAACTCACTGTTCTGTCAGGACGTAAATCTTCCAGTCCTCAGGTTCATCTGTTGTTGATTACCGCAACATGTTGAGCAACGACAGTTCCAGGGTCAGCTTCTTCGATGGTACCTTGTCTTGAGATGGTCGGGGTTCTTACCAACACAACCATGACAACTTCTTCTCGCCCCATAAATTGAGGGAGCTATTTCACTGGTGAAAGATGCAATGGAGTGTCTTCTCAATCTTTATCACCATACGTTTTCTGTCTCACTTAACATTATAAACTCATATATGTTTATAGTAATGACGTAGAATTGAACAATAATAATATTATAGAAAAGACACCAAATAAAAATTTACGGTTTATTTTATAAAATAACCTTCAGAACCAATGACAAGCAAAACTTGAGAAATGTAAGAAAACGTATTCTCCCCTGCACATTGCACCTGTGTAATAAGAGATTGGCGTACGTAATGATTTATTCTTACGATCAACCAATCAGTCACAATGAGCAGGGATAGAAGAAAATGAGAGACAGACTGTCTTCCATATTATTTTCATTGATACATTATTGAAAAAAATGATCTAGAAACAAAATACAGAAAAACCGAGCAAATTGCACTGTTTAAGTCTCTTGGTGAAACGATACACGAAAACGGAATAAAAAGAAACATAATGAGCTTTATTGTAAAGGAACAGGAACATCGTGCTGAATTGCTTAAAATATGTACAATAATAACTGTGTCCATCCACATCACACGTAAGTGTTGTATTTGATCGTTAAACCAACACGTTTCTACGCGTCTAAATCACTGAGCTAAATAGGAAACTAATTCTGAAAACACCAAAGAAAGAGAACGAAAAATTATAACAAATGTTCTGTGATTAGAAACCACAGACGTTCAGCTCCGAGTAACCAGCAAAGCAAAAAAAATAATTTAAAGAGTCATACCTGTTACAAATATGCTGATGCTGGCTGAAAGTACACTAAAGAGCCAAAGAAACTGGAATAGGCATGCGTATTATAATACAGAGATATGTAAACGGGCAGAATACTGCGCTGTGGTCAGCAACGCCTATATAAGACAGAAAGTGTCTGGCGCAGTTGTTTGATCGGTTACTGCTGCTACAATGGCAGGTTATCAAGATTTAAGTGAGTTTGAAAGTGCCGTTATAGTCGGCGCACGAGCGATGGGTCACAGCATTCCCGAGGTAGCATGAAGTGGGGATTTTCCCGTACGACCATTTCACTAGTGTACCGTGAGTATCAGGAATCTGGTAAAACATCAAATCTTTGGCGTCGCTGCGGCCGGAAAAGTCCCTGCAAGAACGGGACCGACGACGACTGAAGAGAATCGTTCAAAGTGACAGAAGTGCAACCCTTCCGTAAATTGCTGCAGATTTCAATTCTCGACCATCAGCAAGTGTCAGTGTGCGTACCATTCAACGAAACATAATCGATATGGGTTTTCGGAGCCGAAGGCCCTCTCGTGTGATGACTGCACGACATAAAGCTTTACGACTCGTCTGGGTCCGTCAACACCGACATTGTTGATGACTGGAAACGTGTTGCCTGGTCGGATGAGTATCGTTTGAAATTGTATCGAGCGGATGGACGTGTGCGGCTGTAGAGAGAATCTCACGAATCCTGCATGTCAACAGGAGTTTGTTCAAGCTTGTGGAGTCTCTGTAATGGTGTGGGGCGCGGGCAGGTGGAGTGATATTGGACCCCTGATACGTCTAGATAAGACTCTGACAGGTGACACGTAAGTAAGCATCCTGTCTGATCATCTGCTTCCATTCATGTAATTGTGCATTCCGACGGACTAGGACAATCCGAGCAGGACAATGCAACAAACCCACACGCCTGCAATTGCTACAGAGTGGCTCCTCGAACGCTCTTCTGAGTTTAAACACTTCCACTGGTCACGAAACTCGCCAGACATGAACATTATTGAGCATATCCGAGATGCCTTGAAACGTGCTCTTCAGAAGAAATCTCCAACCCCTCGTATTCTTACGGATTTTTGGACGCCCTGCAGGATTCATGGTGTCAGTTCCGTTCAAATTGTTCAAATGGCTCTAGTTTTTCAACTCCAAATAATTCAAACTTCGAATAATCACATCCGAGGTTCGATGTCATCTACTATACACCACAATTCGTTTACTAACTATGCTATTTTTCCTTTCGTTTGGGGGATCGGCTTTCTCATTGTGAGAGGGGAAACTTAATAGGATACGTAGAGCAGAGGTGTTATAAATTTCGAATCTGTCTGCCGTTAGTAGCACTCATTTAATTGTCGCTGAGCGGCCCAGAACCTCCATATGGCGTTCAAAAATAATAAATGCAAATCTTGTCACCCAAAATATACTTAACCTCTTCCAAAAGCCATCACTTTCTATTTAAAATATTCTGCCACTACTTTGTCTGTCTTCTGGGCTGGTAAAAATAAAATATAGCATATGTCAGAAATAAGCTTTGTCAGATAAAAAGAATCAGTACATTACTTTCCATTAACATAAAACTTGATGCGAATAAACATCAGCTCTCGCTAACTTTAACATTTCTTCTCCTGGAAGTTAAGCTGACAAAGCCTCCCGGTAATAACTACACTAAAATTATCCAATTCCGGTAACATAAAGTTGCGTATTTATGATATAAGTTTCACGGGAAAAACAGGGACGTGATCGTTAACCTAGGGACGATGGCCTTCAATGCTTATTGACTTCTGACTAGGTATCCGACAGCACGGCCCGTCTTCAAAGGCGTACACATTCTCCCTTTGATCAGTTGCTGCATGAAAAAAAATGTATTCTGTAGTCACATAAGAGACTTACATGTAATTCAAAACATCTTTGAAATGTGTCGAATACACATTTGATCGGTTCTGCGTAAAATGAGTGGTACGAATATGTTTGCAACTACCGTTGTTTATGCACAGCCACTGACTCGTAGTGTCTGCCACTGGAGTTCTGAGGTTACCCCCGAGACGCTTTTTGGCTTTCTAAATGAACAAGTAACGAAACACGCCGCTCTTCTTTGGCTCATTTGTATCTGCACTACTATTCCTATCGGGTAAAGGTGCGAGGCTGACTAGCATTACTCAAAAATCGGTGAAACGAGGGTTTTATAGGCTACCTCTTTCGTGGGTATTCGGAGGAATAAAACTTTGCTAATTTGGGTTTACAATTAGAAGTTATGAAATACTGACCTGTCCTATCCTCGCAGCATGGAGATGCCGTCCCACGTGCCACTAAATATTCAAGGGTCATTGAGTAGCATGTCGTAAATTGTGTGCCCGTTTCTATTCATCCGATTACAGCGCCATTTGTGACGAAACGAAGAAAATGCTTCAGACAAAACGTTTGTAGATTTTGCAATAATCTGCAATAAAATACGGTGGTTCCCATTCCCATTGAAGATTTCAAACTTGTCTAACCGCTATGGGACTTAACATCTGAGGTCATCAGCGCCTAGACTTAGAACTACTTAAACCTAACTAACCTAAGGACATCACACACATCCATGCTCGAGGCAGGATTCTAACATGCGACCGTAGCAACAGCGCGGATCCGGACTGAAGCGCCTAGGAGCGCTTGGCCACAGCGGCCGGCCGTCAATTCCGTCCAGCACTACTTCAGACATTAGCCGAGCCGATGCCACGTCGTGTTGCGGCACTTCTGCGTGCTCGCGGAGCCTTAGTCGATATTAGTTTCTTTGGCTCTTCAGTGTATTACCAGCACATGTTTAGATTGGCAGCTGTCTTTCCAGACTGAGGATTTATCAACATACAGCTGAAACTGAAACGTTTCAATGTTGACAGAACTGGCAATGATGCTCGACACAAGAAGTGTGTAACATTTCTCACAGATATTTTACGATAGCGCTTCCCATCAGTAATAAATTTTGCTTGCAACTAATTTGGAAAATTAAACGATAAATGCTTGGATTCTAAGACGATTTTCAGTGATTGAAGGGATAGTTTCAGATACTGAAATTACAGCCAAAGTACAAATTTTTGAACCCCACGATGTCAACTGAAAATAGAATCTGGTGAAGCAGAACTGGCAACATTTCGACGAAAAGTTGGTAGCGAGATTCCATTATTACCAGGAATCTGTTTAAGAACTTAAAGTGGTGAAAATAGATTTTAAGTGACGTGCAGAGCCTGAGAGCAAAGAAAATACAAAAATGAGTGTTTTAAATAAGTAGTATCAATCGTCTCATTGACTCGTTACTTCTAGATTTATTAAATCCTACCAAAATAAACAGTTTTTGTTCGTTTGAATATTAACTAAATGCGATTTGTCATTTAATCAATAATAATGCTTATTTTTTAATCTAAAATTTAGTTAGGTGCTAGAGTTGGTATCGGCTATAATCTACACTCGTTAATGGGTACGTTTTCGGTTGATATCCATTGACACAGAATAGCGCAGGATCGCAGCAATATGTGGCTAGGTCGCACGATGTGCCCGCGCAGATCGCAATGATAGATCGCTGATCGCTCATAATTACCATATAATTCCATGAATTAGAGGTGACGAATATCTAGTATGAGTCCACTTGAATGGCTATTAAGCGTAGGCGTGTGGTTTTATTACGGCTACGTGGAGTACGGACTACACGATAGAATTTATATTTCTTCAGCGCGCAAGAATCACTCACAACAGTGAAATAGAAGGGGGCGTTGCCATTTATACTAAGGAAAAAAAAATCATATGAAAAATCACAACATATAATTAAGACCTTGCTGTTTCCTATAATTTAACTCTCCCTCATAAATTAACGACACGCGTTGTGGGAACTAGCAACACAGCTATTCACAGCGTTTTACGGAGACATCGAGACTGTAAATCCTCTGTTTAAACACGTTTAGCTAAACTAAAAGACAATAAATTTAAAAAAAAACTGAGAACTTCAAGATTTATTTGTGAAATACAAAATGGAAATATGTGTACATCATATTTGGCGTTTATGAAAAATATGTTGTATTTTGTAACATAATCACAGTCTACTTTGTACTGCTGTCTTAGATTTAGTGTTCCAAAACCACGGTTTGCCCACAGACTGACAATGTCAGGGATATACAGGGTGAAAAGTATTTAAACCGACAAACTCTGGGAGGTTGTAGGGGACATCAAAACAATTATTTTTCCCTAATGTCATTTTTTCCTATGAGGAGCATTTAAACCGGTAGAGGAAGATTTCTCTGGTGGCAAATTAATTAAACCAACAAACACCTTTCCATATCTTTATGACCAAGAGACAACATATTAACACAATCCAATTTCAATTACAGTAGATTTTCAAAAATGCCTCCATTGGCACGTAAACAAATGTTACACTGTCGGATCATATTCTGTCTGACACGGGCAAAAACCCCAGGAGTATCCTGAATTGTTCCTGCTGCTGCTACTATCCGGGCAGCCATATCCTCTTCTGATGCAACAGGAGTTGCGTAAACAAGGTTGCTCATCTCTCCCCACACAAAAAAGTCCAGAGGGGACATATCTGGGGATCGAGCAGGCCATGGTACAGGACCACCTCTGCTAATTCACGATTTTGGGAACCGTCGGTTCAGGAATCGACGCACACGACGACTGAAATGTGCTGGCGCCCCGTCATGTTGGAACCACTTGCCTGGTCTTGTAGGGAGCAGGACATCTTCCAGCAATTCTGGCAATGCTCTGGCGAGAAAATTGTAATAGTGCCTGCCATGTAATGGCCTAGGTAGCAGATACGGTCCAATTAAAGTCCCCAACAACACTGACCCACACATTAAGCGAAGAACCGCACTTGACGAGCGCTAGTAACTGTAGCATGTGGGTTATCCTCACTCCAAACATGCGAATTGTGCATGTTGAAGACTCCATCATGCCCGAACATTGCTTCATCGGTAAACAACACAGAAATGTAGGATGCATTTCACACTGTTCCAGGTACCACAACGAAAACTGTGCTCTAGGCGGGTAATCAACTGGTTCGAGGTTGTGGACACGCTGTAAGTGAAATGGACGTAACAACTGCTCTCGAAGGACTGTTCTTACATTCGTCTTATTCGTCCCCATGTGACGTGCAATTGCACGAGTGCTGATTGAAGGATCCCGCTCCACATGCTGCAAGACAGCTTCCTCAAATTGCAGCTTTCTTGCCGTGCGACGGCGTCCCTGTCCAGGTAATCTGCTAAATGACCCAGTCTCACGCAGACGTTGGTACACAGCAGCAAAGATCATATGATGCGGGATACGGCGATTAGGATATTGTTGTTGATACGCTGTGCAGCTCATCCGTTGTGGTGCGCTACGTAGTACACACCAACCATATCAGTGTACTCACATACCATATCAGTGTACTCACTCCAGTAGTAAACAGAGACAATGCACTACTACACTGGTGGACAGCAGTTGCCTACAACTGAAGAGAGTAATACGCCCTCTAAGAACTGAAGATCGTAATACGGCCTCTAACAACTGAAGAGCACAATACGGCTTCCACCGGTTTAAATAATCCTCATAGGAAAAAATGACATTAGGGGAAAGTATTTGTTTTGATGTCTCCTACAACCTCACAGAGTTTGTCGGTTTAAATACTTTCCACCCTGTATAAACTTGTTTTAAAATGAGTTTTGTTGAAACTGAGCGCTATGCACAAAGGAAATGCTCACACTATCGTTAACAGCAGAAGAAGACTTTATTTAGCATCTAAGGCCACGGAAAATGACAAGGTTAAGTGACATATAAAATTGTGTTGTAAAATTCTAAGCAAAATCATCAGAACATCAATACGTATGAATTTTCAAGTAAATATTAATTCTTCCAGCAAAGAGACAAGAACTATTTGGAGGACAATGAAAAATTAGACAGGAAAAAAGAATCAATAAAAATAGGAAATTTCATTGATGGTTAATAATGAACTGACGTGGATAGACCCCGAAATTGCAGACATTTTTATTACAGCTTTTTGTGTAAGTAGATGATAATTTAAGTGTGAGCATTTCCTTTGTGCATAGCGCTCAGTTTCCACAAAACTCATTTTAAAACAAGTTTATATACCCCTGACATTGTCAGTCTGTGGGCAATCTGTAATGTATGATAGTTTTGCAGTTTTCTTCAGTTATTATAAAACAACTCTGATACATGCAACTCTTTTTTTCACGAGTATTTATTTGTCTACATACCCAGATCATCTTCCACCGCTGTTAAATAAAGAAGTTCATTCTCCATAGCAGAACTTCACTACATAGTGGGACGAAATTACTTGATAAGTCGCACTTATGTGGCGAGGTCGAAGAGAGCTACTTTCTATAGACAACACTGCTATCGAGAATGCCAGCGATATACCACTACATCGCTTTTGTCTTCATGACGCCATGTATCATAGTCGGATTAGATGAAAACTTGTACCTGCAAGTCTAAGAGGAGAGCAAAGATATAGATGGTTTATTGCATTCGTCCAATAGTAACATTTCGTAAAATTAGTTCACCAAGAAACTACTGAGGAAAGTCTGTTAAACTAGCTGTTCCATTACGCATTGAGACGAACGAGGAAGGTTCTAGTTGCGTTGTTTTGACAGAGGCCGTTACAAGGCATTAATGCGTCGGAGTCGGCGGGATTCCCAGCTTCCTGCTGCATAACACATTGGCCCCCTTTACGGAAATACCGCCTGCCAAATAAGGAGTTTCGGACGCAGGCTGTCACTATCGCCCGCTATTGCCGAACATGTAGCAGCACTGCTGCGGTCCAAGTCGCTGGGGTCCATTTTGATTGGTGCCCGGAGCAAATATTGGAAATACCGTGGTAAGGTTCCTTATATTGCCGTCTCAAGTGCCTATCTGTCTAGCACTGACGGTTATCACACGTGTTTGTAGACTGCGATGCAGTGTTTGGTTTCTTATGCTTCATATTAAAATGAAATATTAACTTGGACCAGGATACTGGCTGGGATGTCCCCAAGAGCCTCGACACTTTAATAGCTTTCTATAACCATATCCACGTGATGCATACCTTCATTAACTGTGAGTGTTGCGCGTCAAGAGTAAGTACAGGGTGGCGCACAAAACGTGTTACCATTTTGTTTTTGAATATAAACTTTATTGTCAATACAATCTGAAAGGAACATATACTACAATGAAGAGCCGCCCATGGTAATTTGTTCTAACTCAGCACATGCTCAATATGTCCACCATTTCGTTTCCTAACTTCCTTCAAACGATCACTGAAGTTATGGATTACCCTACGCCACATGTCTTCCGTAATTTCACTGCAAGCTTGAAGAATAAGTCTTCTGAGCTCCATTAAATCACGTGGACGTTTCGGGGAAATTTTTTCCTTTAGGTACCTCCAAAGAAAAAAGTCACATGGATTGAGGTCTGGACTATTGGGGGGCCAATTTTGTCCGTCATTTAAGCGACCCAGAAACCTGAGTGAAATGATCCGTATGTCGAAATGCTCGTGTAAAAACTCCAACACATTGTTTGCAGTAAGTGGCCTTGCTCCATCTTGCATGAACCACTGCTTGTTGTAGGGCAAGGCAGTAGCAAGAAGTTGTGGAATGAAGCTATTGCGAAGCATGCTCAAATAACGCTCGCTGTTCACAGTTTCTTCAAAGAAAAAGGGTCCAATAAGTCCGTGACTGGAAATTGCAGCCCACACTGTAATCCTCGGAGCATAATGTTGTCGTTCATGAAGCACTTATGGGTTTTCAGTGGCCCAAAAGCGTACATTTTGTTTGTTAACCACACCGTCTAAATGAAAATGCGCCTCGTCTGAAAACCAAACGTTATTGAGAGTTTCTTCTCTATCCTCCGCCCACTGAGCAAACAGTAGTCTCTGCTGCTTGTGTTCTTCAGTGAGCTTCTGTGCACAGGTCATCTTTTATGGGTACATATGGAGGTCAATTTTAAGAATGCGTTGAACGGAGCGTCGGGATATTCCCAGGTGCACTGCTGCCTTTCTACACGATTTCCCGGGACTTCTCTGTACAGCAACTCGTACCGCTTCAATATTCTCCGGCGAACAAACAGGCTTAGGCCGAGGTCGCTTCGCCTCCAATACTGTTCCTTCCTGTACAAATTTATCGTACAACCTGTGGATGGTCTTCTTGCAAGAGACCCATCGTGTGTTAAACTGTTGTCGAAAACGCCTCTGAGTCACAACAAGGCCTGGTTCATGAAAAAGTAACACAATTGCCGATCGTTGCTGTGTCGTCAGTCTTCCATTGTCAGCCATTGCTGCTTACTAGTCTCCTAGCGGCAGTATCGTGCATTACACGTCATTTCGTAACTCATTTGTTTTTCCAAGCTCTGCTGATACTGCTGTAGAGATTCCAACGGGATATCTAATGTGCGTCGTAAATTGTGAACGAAACAATTGGCAATATATTTCGTGCACCACCCTGTATTTCATGTAGGTGGTAGCGAAGTGCCTTGAGAGCGTGATGTGGTGTGTTTGTTGCTGCTGTTGTTGGTAACAGTGAGAGAGACAAGAAACAATGCGAAACCCAGTGGTAACACACAACATACTTGTTAGAAATTGCACAGAGAAAACGCCAAGGTCAGAATTCTCCATACCATCACGAATGTTGAAACAAATTTGGACTCCATGGAACACCTCGGAGAGATTTCCGACTAATCTCAGAAAATTTTAGAGGACACTGATGATCAGAAACCACAGGCACAACTTGTCTCCAATTACCATCCGAAAATAATTCCTTCGAGCACCAGGGTTTAAACGTGTTACTTCCGCATCTACATTTGTACACCACAGGGCACATTATGGTGTATGATTGAGAGTATTTCTGTGTGCGACTGTCACTTTCCCTTTCCTGTTCAATGGAGCAGTCGGCATAAGCTGATCCCTGACAGTTGTATTGGGCTGAGCATGGCAGCTTCGCGAGCCAACCTCAGCCAATAATGTAAAGCTATTTTGTAAACGTCTCTATGGGAACGCCTCAGTGTTGCCATAGCCCTGTAGACGTCTACTGTTTCCGTCTCCAACTGTTAGCGTTTCACAGGTGGATGCTGGCAACAGTGCTATGAACTGTCAGGGGCCTTCTTATGCCGTCTCGACTATAGTCGCGAATTGTTTGTGGGAAGAACGATTCATGCTAAACCTTCAGGTGAGGTCAAAATCTGCCTAATTTTGCCTTCTCCCTAATTTTGCCTTCGCGGCATTTTCTCGAGATAGGAGGAAGCAATATTTGACTCTTGTAAGAATGTATGCTCTCTTAATTTTAACAGGAAACGTTCCGTAATCCACAATGCCTCTCTTGTAGGGTATGCTACTGGAGGTAGATGAGTGGTTGCATGAAGCTTTTGCACTTACTAAATGAACGTGTAACAAAACCCACTTATACGAGTTGAATCTTCTCTATTTCCTCTATCAACCCTAATTGATGTGGGTCCCATACTGACAAGTAATTTCGACACATCGGTGAAACGAGAGTATTGTGAGCTACCACTTTCGTGGGTGGACTACGATTTCTGAGAATTTTTCCTGTGGCTTTCAGTCTGCAATCTGCCACAGTCATAATTAATTTTATGTGGCCATTGTACTTACATAGCTCTGTGCGCAAATTGACAGAAACTCTTTGATTATATGATTGGGTGGTGCGCGTTTTTTGGGCACGTCGAAAAGAACGGACACCACGCATTCTTATAACTGATTCGCCTCGATGGGCAATGACAACCTTCAGTGTGGATGCACATTCACATTAGATCTCCAGTGGGAATTTGAAAGCGGTGAGCATAGAGGGCACGGATGCTGACTGGGACACATGGCGCTACGTGGAGATGGAGGTCATCCAGGGCTCACGCCGATAGTCCATGCATTTGTGACAAACACTGTGTGTGGCTGACGCATTGGTTAATGCAAATGCCTGGCAAGAAGAGGACACCGGTTTCGAATCCCAGTCTGGCACATACTTTCACACGTCGCTGCTGACAAAGTCCAGATGCAACTGATATCATTAGTTTCTTTCCTTTACTTTCTTTCCTCCCCCTTCCCTTCAGTTTACATAATATGTATCACAGCTGCGGATTCCGCATGGTGTCTGTTCTTTCAGGCACGTCCAAAAGAACAGTCACTACACATTCATATAATTGATTGGCCTTGATGAGCAATAAATCCACAACCTTCACTGAGGATGCACATTTGCGTTCGACCTTCAGCGGGATATTAGCGGACATATAGGACATGAACGGGGACTGCGGACAGATGGCGTTAGGTGGGAATGTGTATTGGCTGGGTAGCATGCTGAAATACACTCCTGGAAATGGAAAAAAGAACACATTGACACCGGTGTGTGAGACCCACCATACTTGCTCCGGACACTGCGAGAGGGCTGTACAAGCAATGATCACACGCACGGCACAGCGGACACACCAGGAACCGCGGTGTTGGCCGTCGAATGGCGCTAGCTGCGCAGCATTTGTGCACCGCCGCCGTCAGTGTCAGCCAGTTTGCCGTGGCATACGGACCTCCATCGCAGTCTTTAACACTGGTAGCATGCCGCGACAGCGTGGACGTGAACCGTATGTGCAGTTGACGGACTTTGAGCGAGGGCGTATAGTGGGCATGCGGGAGGCCGGGTGGACGTACCGCCGAATTGCTCAACACGTGGGGCGTGAGGTCTCCACAGTACATCGATATTGTCGCCAGTGGTCGGCGGAAGGTGCACGTGCCCGTCGACCTGGGACCGGACCGCAGCGACGCACGGATGCACGCCAAGACCGTAGGATCCTACGCAGTGCCGTAGGGGACCGCACCGCCACTTCCCAGCAAATTAGGGACACTGTTGCTCCTGGCGTATCGGCGAGGACCATTCGCAACCGTCTCCATGAAGCTGGGCTACGGTCCAGCACACCGTTAGGCCGTCTTCCGCTCACGCCCCAACATCCTGCAGCCCGCCTCCAGTGGTGTCGCGACAGGCGTGAATGGAGGGACGAATGGAGACGTGTCGTCTTCAGCGTTGAGAGTCGCTTCTGCCTTGGTGCCAATGCTGGTCGTATGCGTGTTTGGCGCCGTGCAGGTGAGCGCCACAATCAGGACTGCATACGACCGAGGCACACAGGGCCAACACCCGGCATCATGGTGTGGGGAGCGATCTCCTACACTGGCCGTACACCACTGGTGATCGTCGAGGGGACACTGAATAGTGCACGGTACATCCAAACCGTCATCGAACCCATCGTTCTACCATTCCTAGACCGGCAAGGGAACTTGCTGTTCCAACAGGACAATGCACGTCCGCATGTATCCCGTGCCACCCAACGTGCTCTAGAAGGTGTAAGTCAACTACCCTGGCCAGCAAGATCTCCGGATCTGTCCCCCATTGAGCATGTTTGGGACTGGATGAAGCGTCGTCTCACGCGGTCTGCACGTCCAGCACGAACGCTGGTCCAACTGAGGCGCCAGGTGGAAATGGCATGGCAAGCCGTTCCACAGGACTACATCCAGCATCTCTACGATCGTCTCCATGGGAGAATAGCAGCCTGAATTGCTGCGAAAGGTGGATATACACTGTACTAGTGCCGACATTGTGCATGCTCTGTTGCCTGTGTCTATGTGCCTGTGGTTCTGTCAGTGTGATCATGTGATGTATCTGACCCCAGGAATGTGTCAATAAAGTTTCCCCTTCCTGGGACAATGAATTCACGGTGTTCTTATTTCAATTTCCAGGAGTGTAGTTTGTGCATTTGTGTCTGGGTAGCACAGTGGTATGAGTGAGATGGCGCAGTAGTTAGCGCACAGGACTCGCATTCTGCAGGACAACGGTTCAAACCCGTGTCTGGCCATCTCGATTTAGGTTTTCCGTGATTTCCCTAAATTGCTCCAGGCAAACGCCAAAATAATTGTAGGTTCATTCTTACAAAGAAGATAATAACAACCAGCCACTATTAATACTGCTATTTATTAAAGTAAATAGCACCGTAACCGGTATCGAACTGGCAAGTTTATCATCATACGGCTGTTCACATGATTTGCATAATCGTCATTTTTCAATTATTATTCTTCCACTGTGGTGAAATATTCTTGGTGTGTAGGTGCCCTACGGTAGAAAACAGTGTTAGAAGCGCCCTATGTGGACAAAAATAACCTCCAAACGATGAAATACAGAGTAAATGAATATGTCAGGTTAAGTGGTTATGGTACTTACATCGAAAATTCCGCGCGATTTTGTTGCGAAGTTCCAGGAGTGTATTTTTCAAATATTCCAAAATGTAGAAAAATACAATCCTGCAACTTGGCAACAAAATCACGCGGAATTTTCGATGTAAGTACCATAACCACTTAACCTCGCATATTTATTTACTTTGTATTTCATCGTTTGGAGGTAAGTTATGTTCACATAGGCCGCTTCTAACACTGTTTTCTACCGCAGGGCACCAACACACCAAGAATATTTCTCCACAGTGGAAGAATAAAAATCGAAAACTGACGATTATGTAAAGTTTAACTTGCAAATCATGTGAACAGTCGTCTGATGATGAACTTGCCAATTCGAAACCGGTTACGACGCTATTTACTTTAATAAATAGCAGTATTAATAGTGGCTGGTTGCTGTTATCTTCTTTGTAAGAATCAACCTACATTAATTGTACACAGCCACGGTCTCACTATGTCGGTTTTAGACAAAAAAGCTTTAAACGCCAGAATGGTTCCTATGAAAGGGCATGCCTGATTCCTTTCCCCATCCTTGACACATATGTTCCGTCTCTAATGACCTTGATGCCGACGGCGCGTAAAATCATTCTTCCTTTCTTTTCGTGGCACAGTGTTTAACGTAACTGCCTAATAAGCTGGAGATTCCATATTCGCACCCTAGCCAAGCACAAACTTTCATTCGCAGCCACTGATTCCACACAAAATGCTGATGCAGCTGATATCATTAGTTCCTTCCCTTTACTTTACTTTCTCCCCTTCAATTTAAATAACAATGGAAATTTCTTATTACAGTAGATGTTGCGCAATCATCTAATAATGAGTCTTTCTGGCTATTTATGCGCAGTGCATTACGTTTGTTTATGTTGTGAATCAACTACCAATCCAAACTTCCCAGAGTGCTGCCTCGCTGTCCTGCATTAACGACTTAGTCCGTGCATATAGAAGGAGAGAATATATTGCAGTGAACCCTGAGAGAAAGCTGGTTTCCTGAGTGATATCCAGTGAATGCAAAAAAAGTTACTAAGATTAGACTTTAGCATCCCATCGATTGCGGGGTCACTAGAGATCGCGTATGATTCGGATTAAAGAAGGATGCTTGAAGAAAACCAGTTTACATCTAGAGATGTACTCCAAAAGCCATCGTAATACACAGGGCGATTCAGTTGCCCCTACCTATGGGATTTATGCAACCCGCAATGCCTTCCAAACTCATTTATCAGATTTTCATATTCTCTTGCTCACTACGCACAAACTATTAATCTTATTAGAAGAGAATGGATAGGAACTTTTTGTAGAAAATTTAGTGTAGTTAAATTTTGTACTGGTACACGTTTTCGAATCATTCAAGACAAACGCATTTCAAGGTGACTTTTATATATTATTCTTGAATAATTCGAAAACTACTGCCTCTAGCGAAAACATATCACAGCGCAACATTTAATTACATTAAATTTTCTACAAAAATGTCCTGTACATATTTTTCTGTAGGACTAACACGACGCGCATCCAGAAAGTAAGATTCCCTATTTTTTTTAAACGAAGACAACATAGTTACGTGAAAAGCTTTATTGGCAACAGGTAGAGCAATGTTTGAGCTATTTCTCGACATAGTCATCAAAAGAACTGAGACACTTGTCGTATCGTGGGATCACCTTTGTTTTCCTGTGCCGTAGAATGCTGCTTGCGTGTGGAACCAGCATGTGACAGTCGTCCTCAGCTCTTCGTCATTGTCAAAACGCTGGCCGGAGGACAGAAATTTCTCGATGTGCAAGAAAAGATGGAAATTGCTTGGAGCAAGCTCAGGACTGTATGCTGGATGATCTAACAGCTCCCAGTCTAACTTCTGCAAAACAGTTGCTAAACGCCGTGACGTATGGAGACAAGCATTGGCATGGAGCAGCACAACACCTGCAGTAAACGTTCCACGCCTCTTCTTCTGAAAGGCACGTCGCAGTTTCCGCATTGTTTCACAGTAACGGTCAGTGTTCGGTGTTCCAGTTCTCGGCAGGAAGTCAATGAGAACAATGCCCTTCCGCTGCAGTCATGGACTGTGAGGCTGGTCCCGGCCCGAGGTTCGAGTCCTCCCTCGGGCACGGGTGTATGTGTTTGTCCTTAGGATAGTTTAGGTTAAGTACTGTGTAAGGTTAGGGACTGATGGCCTTAGCAGTCAAGTCCCACAACATTTCACACACATTTGAACATTTTTTGAACAATGGCCTTCCTGTCCGAGAACACCGTGCACAGCACTTTCTGCACTGGCAAAGTCTGTTTGAATTTTGTCTTGTCTGGAGATCCACTGTGATGCCACGAATTGACTGCTGTTTGGCTTCTGGGGTCAAGAGAGAAGTCCACGTCTCATTGCCTCTGACGATCCTGTCAGGGGAACTCGTCGCCATCATCATGATACCGTTGCAGAAATGTCAGTGCTGCTCCAAAGCCTTTCGTTTTGTGCTTAAGTTGTCAGATTTTTCGGCACCCACCTGGCACACAATTTCTTGAACAGCAGGTGCTTAATGACAATTTCATGTAACCAAGATCGCGATATCCACGGAAAATGGCTGCTGAGCTCCATAATCGTGAAGCGACGGTTCTCCAGAATGCGCTGTTGCACCAGCTCAACCAGGTGATCATTGGTGAGGCACGGTCGCCCACTGCGCTCTTCGTCATGAAGAACACTTTGGCGACAATCAGAAAAAAGCCTACACCAGCTACGCACCATCTGTTTGCACCTGATGTTCTGCCCGTAGACCTGATAGAGTTGACAGTGAATTCCGATGGACACTATGTTTTGTTCCTTAAGGAATCTTATCACTAATCGAACCTAGCAGACGGCGGGAGGACGTACAAGAGACGCCTTTCAGGGCATGGCTGCCACGGTACTGACATCAGGTAGGATCCGCCCGACCTTCATTTGATTGTCTCGTCATAGATCTGTTGCGCATACGCAGTTGTCCTGGCTAAATAGGCCTACTTTAAAGGAAACAATATCGGGAAACTTACTATCTGGGTGCTCCTCGTAGTTTACGCAAGGCGAGGGAGAGGATATGAAAATCTTACTCATGGTATTTGAAGGCGCTGCAGGTTATATAAAACCCATAGGTAGGGGCAGCTGAAACACTCTATATTTTCGCCAGATTCACTTTGTTCCCTGCTGATTCCATTTGCAGATCTCCGGAAGAAACTGTTGGCACATTTTTGTGAGCAGAATTTCTATAATTTTTCTGCCGATATCGTAAAGGGCTTTTTTTGCAGCAAGTGCATCTAGTTTCGAGATGAGGCCTGTAAGATATTTAAGAATAAGGCTGGCTGCGATAAACTCAGTCTCGCCACCATACACTCCGTCTCTCTTGTAGTGCCCCTCCCTGCAGCTCGTTGAGAATTTCTCGAGCTCAATGAATAAACCTGTGACGGTAAATGCAGCTATTCTCGATGTCTTCTCTTAATCCAATTTACTGAGAGTTCCACAGCTTCGAATAATACCCAGGAATTGGTCACATGGAGATTTTGTAAGCGACCTCTTTCGTGAGTGAATTACTTCTCATTCATCAAATATGCCTATACGAGGGTGGTCCCATAAGTACTCGATCCAACAAATAAAACACAACAATTTTGGAAAAGTGTATTTATTTTCAACATAATCTCGTTTCAGCTCTATACACTTTTTCCAGCGATTTTCAGTAAGTTCGATACCCTTTTTACAATGAGACTGTCTAACTCCTCAAAATAGCCATTAACTGCCGGCATCACTTCTTCATTTGTTAAAAATCTTCGACCACCGAGCCATTTGTTCAAGTATGGGAACAGAAAATAATCCGAGAGAGCTAAATCTGGCGAATAGGGTGCATGAGGTAGCAATTCAAACTTTAATTAATTAATTTTGGCCATCGCAATAACGAACTTGTGAGCTGGTGCAGTGCCCTGAAGAAACAACACTTTCTTCTTGGCCAAATGCGGCCGTTTTTGCTTGATTTCTTCGCCCAAACGTTGCAGTATGTTCGCATAATACTCGCCGTTGATAGTTTTTTTCTTTTTCAAGGCAGTGAATGAAAATTATCCCACGCGCATCCCAAAAAACCGACACCATGACCTTGCCTGCAGAAGAAACGGTCTTCACCTTCCTTGGAGCCACTTCTCCAATTTGTGTCCATTGCTTTGATTGTTCTTGTGTCTCGGGAGTGAAGTGGTGGACCCATGTTTCATCCATGGTTATGAAACGGCGCAAAAAATCAGCTTTGTTGCTGCGAAACTTCGCTAAGCATTCACTTGAAACATCTTCATGACACTGTTTTTGCTCGAGTGTGAGTAAACGGCAAAAACCTTGCACACGCTTTCCTCATGTCCAAATTTTCAGATAATATGCGATGTACTGCACTTTTTGAAATGCCTACTATGTCTACTAGCTCGAGCAGTTTCAGTCGACAATCATCCACTACCGCTTTGTGGATTTTCTTCGCCATGTCTGGAGTCGTCACCTCATTTGGTCGACCACTGCAATGCTCCACTTGGCAGCTCGTATGCCCTCGTTTAAACTCAGCTTATAGCTAACAGCTAACAGTAAAATATTGATTTTACTTTTGTCAACGAAGGTTCAGCCTCTCCCAAAGTAGAATCTAGCTCAGCTTTAATATTGGTTGCGCTGAGGCCTTCCGAAAAAAAAAAAAATTGTATCACATAACGATGACCAATTTTGTCGAATTTCACAAGTTCACTCACAAAGTTCAGTATTGATGGCTGTCAAACAAATATTAAACAATGTGGCATCTTCAAACTTGAAACATATGCTTCATAGATCGTATACTTTCTAATCCAGAGATATTTTTCAAACACGACTGCCATCTCTCGGTCACGCCGGGTACTTATGGGACCACCCTCGTATCAGGCACCGGCCGTCCTTATGATAAGGTTAATGTGGTCATGCCAGGTTAAATCGCAGCGGACAGATCCTCTAGATAAATTAAGGCTGTTGCTAATTCCACTCACTTCTACTCTATAGTGTAGTCAACTGAACGAGGTGCTGCAGAACTGTGAACTAGCATTTGCCAGAACATGCTCAGTGTAGGCAAATATCAGTGTGAAGAAGTTGTTGACCTTACTCGTAACGAATCTGATACCAAAGCTGAAAATCGCGGCCATATCCGAGAGAGAGACGAATGTTTTGATGAAAACTGACGATGTTAATTACGAATAGGTTATATAATTTTTAAATCAAAATAATGGATACAATATGTTGGGTAAAATATTTAAGGAAAAGGAATTTTTTCTCTTATATCAATTTCTCAATCGTTCTTATGTGTATGAGTGCAGATATTTTTATAAGTGATACCTTTGTATGTAAACACGCCAGTGTGCTGGTTGTTTCTTTCTCTGCATCAACTGTTCTTCCCACAAACGCATCACAAGCTTTAAAACTTCATGTTTTTTGCATGGTCGTAACTGCACCACTAATTAGGCTAACCTGTCATTATAGATTGACCGTTTTGCGCCCATGCGTCCAGGCTTCAGCACCTGACCTTCAGCCCAGGGGAAAATAACCATTAATACACTACTGGCCATTAAAATTGCTACACCAAGAAGAAATGCAGATGATAAACGGGTATTCATTAGACAAATACATTATACTAGAACTGACATGTATTTACATTATCGCGCAATTTGGGTGCATAGATTCTGAGAAATCAGTACCCAGAACAACCACCTCTGGCCATAATAACGGCCTTGATACGCCTGGGTATTGAGTCAAACAGAGCTTGGATCGCGTATACAGGTACAGCTGCCCGTGCAGCTTCAACACGATACCACAGTTCATCGAGGGTAGTGAATGGCGTATTGTGACGAGCCAGTTGCTCGGCCACCATTGACAAGACGTTTTCAATTGGTGAGAGATCTGGAGAATGTGCTGGCCAGGGCAGCAGTCGAACATTTTCTGTATCCAGAAAGGCCCGAACAGGACTTGCAACATACGATCGTGCATTAGCCTGCTGAAATGTAGGTTTCGCAGGGATCGAATGAAGGGTAGAACCACGAGTCGTAACACATCTGAAATGTAACGTCCACTGTTCAAAGTTTCGTCAATGCGAACAAGAGGTGACCGAGACGTGTAACCAATGGCACCCCATACCATCACGCCGGGTGATACACCAGTATGGCGATGACGAATACACGCTTCCAATGTGCGTTCACCGCGATGTCGCCAAACACGCATGCGACCATCATGATGCTGTAAACAGAACTGGATTCATCCGAAAAAATGACGTTTTGCCACCCAGGTTCGTCGTTGAGTGCACCATCGCGGGCGCTCCTTTCTGTGATCCAGCGTCAAGGGTAACCGCAGCCATGGTCTCCGAGCTAATAATCCATGCTCCTGCAAACGTCGTCGAACTGTTCGTGCAGATGGTTGTTGTCTCGCAAACGTCCCCAACTGTTGACTCAGGGATCGAGACGTGGCTGCAAGATCAGTTACAGCCATGCGGATAAGATGCCTGTCACCTCGACTGCCAGTGATACGAGGCCGTTGGGATCCAGCACGGCGTTCCGTATTACGCTCCTGAACCCACCGACCCCATATTCTGCTAACAGTAATTGGATCTCGACCAATGCGAACAGTAATATCACGGTACGATAAACCGCAATCGCGATAGTCTACAATCCGACCTTTATCAAAGTCGGAAACATGACGGTACGCATTTCTCCTCCTTACGCGAGGCAGCACAACAACGTTTCACCAGGCAACGCTGGTCAGCTGCTGTTTGTGTATGAGAAATCGGTTGCAAACTTTCCTCATGTCAGCACATTCTAGGTGTCACCACCGGCGCCAACCTTGTGTGAATGCTCTGAAAAGCTAATCATTTGCATATCACAGCATCTACTTCCTGTCGGTTCAAATGTTCAAATGTGTGTGAAATCTTATGGAACTTAACTGCTAAGGTCATCAGTCCCTAAGCTTACACACTGCTTAACCTAAATTATCCTAAGGACAAACACACACCCCCATGCCCAAGGGAGGACTTGAACCTCCGCCGGGACCAGCCGCACAGTCCATGACTGCAGCGCCTAAGACCGCTCGGCTAATCCCGCGCGGCTCCTGTCTGTTAAATTTGGCTTCTGCAGCACGTCATCTTCGTGGTGTAGCAATTTTAATGGCCAGTAGTGTATCTTGCTTTTGCTTCAGGTACTTAAAGGTACTAAGCAATCTAAAAATATACGACTTGTAATAGCTACAGTTATTACTCTGGAAATGACGTAAATACTGATGTAATGTTGTTCATTACAATGTTTTCTGTCACCAATAGAAATATCTGCAGTTATACCCGTTACATAGTGTCACAAATAAAAGGCACACCTCACTGCCGTCAAGGTGTCTGAAAATGCACAGTTTAAACCTTTCTGATCACGAATTTATCGAAGGGTATACGGAGGAAGCGTGGGTGACCGCGTGAGGTATCATAGGAGACATCACACCATCCTCCCCAAAACAAATTGAGAAGAAGCTGTTCTGTTTCTACAGATATCAATTTCCATATTTCACTAGAAACTTTTGGAGAAGAAAGTACCATGAAAACAAAGGGTCCAGAAAATGAGAGGGAATTCTATGTTACAAGCTGTATTTAAAAGACGACGCTTTTCAGCTTTTCAGGTCTGCCCACATGGCTGGGCGCAACCGCTCACATCGCTGAAAGGTAGCTGCAACTCCAAGGTGACTCGTTATTCCACAGATAGTAACGACAAACCATGGGCACTTGAGTAACAAAAGACAGAACAGGAGATGCCCTCTACTAAGAAAATACAAAGTAACAGCAGTCACAGTCTTCAGACCTGCGTTCACTGTCATAGTGCCAGGTGAAATACTGATATTGTTGAATGCACTCTTCGATTTTATATCATGTAAGTTATGAAATTGTCAAAGTTGTAAGATTTTGTCACTACTGTTGTTGTTGTTGTGGTCTTCAGTCCTGAGACTGGTTTGATGCAGCTCTCCATGCTACTCTATCCTATACAAGCATCTACATCTCCCAGTACTTACTGAAACCTACATCCTTCTGAATCTGCTTAGTGCATTCACGTCTTGGTCTCCCTCTACGATTTTTACTCTCCACGCTGCCCTCCAATGCTAAATTTGTGATCTCTTGATGCCTCAGAACATGTCCTACCTACCGGTCCCTTCTTCTTGTCAAGATGTGCCACAAACTCCTCTTCTACCCTATTCTATTCAATACCTCCTAATTAGATATGTGATTTACGCATCTAATCTTCAGCATTCTTCTGTAGCACCACATTTCGAAAGCTTCTATTCTCTTCTTGTCCAAACTATTTATCGTCCATGTTTCACTTCCATACATGGCTACACTCCATACAAATACTTTCAGAAACGACTTCTTAGCAATTAAATCTGTACTCGATGTTAACAAATTTCTCTTCTTCAGAAACGCTTTCCTTGCCATTGCCAGTCTACATTTTATATCCTCTCTGCTTCGACCATCATCAGTTATTTTACTCCCCAAATAGCAAAACTCCTTTACTACTTTAAGCGTCTCATTTCCTAATCTAATTCCCTGAGCATCACCTGATTTAGTTAGACTACATTCCATTATTCTCGTTTTGCTTTTGTTCATGTTCATCCTACGTCCTCCTTTCAAGACACTGTCCATTCCGTTCAACTGCTCTGCCAAGTCCTTTGCTGTCGCTGACACAATTACAATGTCATCGGCGAACCTCAAAGTTTTTATTTCTTCTGCATGGATTTTAATACCTATTCCGAATTTTTCTTTTCTTTCCTTTACTGCTTGCTCAATATACAGATTGAATAACATTGGGGAGAGGCTACAACCCTGTCTCACTCCCTTTCCAACCGCTGCTTCCCTTTCGTGTCCGGAACCGCGCGACTGCTACGGCCGCACGTTCGAATCCTGCCTCGGGCATGGATGTGTGTGATGTCCTTAGGTTAATTAGGTTTAAGTAGTTCTAAGTTCTAGAGGACTGATGACCTCAGATATTAAGTCCCATAGTGCTTAGAGCCATTTGAACCAACCCTTTCGTGTCCCTCGACTCTTACAACTGCCATCTGGTTTCTGTACAAATTGTAAATAGCCTTTCGCTTCCTGTATTTTACCCCCGCCACCTTTAGAATTTGAAAGAGAGTATTCCAGTCAACATTGTCAAACGGTTTCTCTAAGTCTACAAATACTAGAAACGTAGGTTTGCTTTTCCTTAATCTTTATTCTAAAATAAGTGGTATGGTCAGTATTGCCTCACGTGATCCAACATTTCTACGGAATCGAAACTGATCTTCCCCGAGGTCGGCTTCTACCAGTTTTTCCATTCGTCTGTAAAGAATTCGCGTTGGTATTTTGCAGCTGTGACTTATTAAAACTGATAGTTCGGTAATTTTCACATCTGTCAACACCTGCTTTCTTTGGGATTGGAATTATTATATTCTCCTTGAAGTCTGAGGGTATTTCCCCTGTCTCATACCTCTTGCTCACCAGATGGTAGAATTTTGTCTGGACTGGCTCTCCCAAGGCTGTCAGTACTTCTAATGAAATGTTGTGTACTCCCGGGACCTTGTTTCGACTCAGGTCTTTCAGTGCTCTGTCAAACTTTTAACGCAGTATCGTATCTCCCATTTCATCTTCATCTACATCCTCTTCCATTTCCATAATATTGTCCTCAAGTACATCACCCTTGCATACACCCTCTATATACTCCATCCACTTTTCTATTTTCCCTTCTTTGCTTAGAACTGGGTTTCCATCTGAGCTCTTGGTATTCACACAAGTGGCTCTCTTTTCTCCAAAGGTCTCTTTAATTTTCCTGTAGGCGGTATCTGTCTTACCCCTAGTGAGGTAACCCTCTACTTCCTTACATTTGTCCTCTAGCCATCCCTGCTTAGCCATTTTGCACTTCCTGTCGATCTCATTTTTGAGACGTTTGTATTCCTTTTGGCCTGCATTTTTATATTTTCTCCTTTCATCAATTAAATTCAATATTTCTTCTGTTACCCAAGGATTTCTACTAGCCCTCGTCATTTTACCTACTTGATCCTCTGCTGCCTTCACTACTTCATCCCTCAGACCCACCCATTCTTCTTCTACTGTATTTCTTTCCCCCATTCCTGTCAATTGTTCCCTTATGCTCTCCCTGAAACTCTGTACAACCTCTGGTTTAGTCAGTTTATCCAGGTCCCATCTCCTTAAATTCCCACCTTTTTGCAGTTTCTTCAGTTTTAATCTACAGTTCATAACCAATAGATTGTGGTCCGAGTCCACATCTGCCCCTGGAAATGTCTTACAATTTAAAACCTGGTTCCTAAATCTCTGTCTTACCATTATATAATCTATCTGATACCTCCTAGTATCTCCATGATCCTTCCATGTATACAACCTTCATTTATTATTCTTGAACCAAGTGTTAGCTATGATTAAGTTATGCTATGGGCAGAATTCTACCAGACGGCTTCCTCTATCATTTATTACCCCCAATCCATATTCACCTACTATGTTTCCTTTTCTCCCTTTTCCTACTCTCGAATTCCAGTCACCCATGTCTTTTAAATTTTCGTCTCCCTTCATACCTGAATAATTTCTTTTATCTCATCAATTTCTTCATCATCTGCAGAGCTAGTTGGCATATAAACTTGTACTACTGTAGTAGGCAAGGTCTTCGTGTCAATCTTGGACACGATAATGAATAATGCGTTCACTATGCTGTTGGTAGTAGCTTACCCGCACTCCTATTTTTTATTCATTATTAAACCTATTCCTGCATTACCCCTATTTGATTTTGTATTTATAACCCTGTATTCACCTGACCAAAAGTCGTGTTCCTCCTGCCACCGAACTTCACTAATTCCCACTGTATCTAACTTCAACCTATCCATTTCCCTTTTTAAATTTTCTAACTTATCTGCCCGATTAAGGGATCTGACATTCCACGCTCCGATCTGTAGAACGCCAGTTTTCTTTCTCCTGATAACGACATCCTCTCGAGTAGTCCCCGCCCGGAGATCCGAATGGGGGACTATTTTACCTCCGGAATGATTTACCCAAGAGGATGCCATCACCATTTAACCACACAGTAAAGCTGCATACCCTCGGGAAAAATTGCTGTCGTAGTTTCCCCTTGCTTTCAGCCGTTCGCAGTTCCGGCACAGCAAGGCCGTTTTGGTTAGTGATACAAGGCCAGATCAATCAATCATCCAGACTGTTGCCCCTGCAACTACTGAAAAGGCTGCTGCCCCTCTTCAGGAACCACACGTTTGTCTGGCCTCTCAACAGATACCCCTCCGTTGTGGTTGCACCTACGGTACGGCTATCTGTATCACTGAGGCACACAAGCCTCCCCACCAACGGCAAGGTCCATGGTTCGTTGGGGACTACTATATATACTATAATAATTAAATTAATTTTGTGATACGAGTCATATCAAGTTTTTGGATGAACACCCTTTTAATGTTATATTTTTTCCTAATAGTAATTTATTGGATGTTTTGATAAAGCGATGTACTAAGGACTGATGTAAACAAAGAATAATTATTATTTTAAAACATTTTTATGCCTATTAAAATCGTGGGTGAGCAAACGTATAACGTGCGATCAAAAAGTTTCCGTTTGAGGGCGTTGCTGCAGCGTATATGCAGCACAGCGCTACAGTAAGCAAAAGATTAATGTGGTATTCCTGACTTTTCGGCGTGCGTCTGGCAAATGAATAAACGTCAACCTGGTGATATACACTGAAGAGCCAAATAAACTGGTAAACCTGCTTAATATCGTGTACGGCTCCCGCCAGCATGCAGAAGTGCCGCAACACGACGTGGCACGGACTCGACTAATGTCTGAAATGGTGCTGGAGGGAACTGACTCCATGAATCCTGCAGGGCTGTCCATAAATCCGTTAGAGTGCGAGGGGGTGGAGACCTCTTCTGAACATCACGTTGCAAGGTACCCTAAATATGCTCTATAATGTTCATATCTGGGAGTTTGGTGGCCAGCGAAAGTGTTTAAACTCAGAAGAATGTTCCTAGAGTTACTCTGTCGCAGTTCTGGACGTGCTGGGTGTCACACTGTCCTGCTGGAATTGCCCAAATCCGTCAGAATGCACACTGGATGCAGGTAATCAGACAGGATGCTTACGAACGTGTCACGTGTCAGAGTCGTATCTAGACGTATCAGGGGTCCCATACCGCTCCAGCTGCTTACGTCCCACACCATTACAGAGCCTCCACCAACTTGAACAGTCCTCTGCTGACATGCTGGGTCCATGGATTCATGAGGTTGTGCCCTTACCAGTACACGACCATCCGTTCGATACAACTTGAAACGAGACTAGCCCGACCAGGGGACATGTTTGCAGTCATCAACAGTCCAGTGTCGGTGTTGACGGGCCCAGGTGAGTCGTGTGCCGCGCGGTCTTACGCGTCTGGTGACGGTCCGTGCGGCTGCCCTCCACGGAGCTTCGGGTCCTCCCTTGGGTATGGGTGTGTGTGTGTCGTCCTTAGCGTAAGTTAGTTTGATTAAGTAGTGTGTAAGACAAGGGACTGATGATCTCAGCAGTTTGCCATCGGCTCCGTAAGCCAATATCGATGATGTTTCGTTGAATGTTTTCCACGTTGACAGTTGTTAATGGCCCTGCATTGAAATCTGCAGCAATTTGAGGAAGGGTTGCAGTTCTGTCACGTTACACGATTCTCTTCAGTCGTCGTTGGTTCCGATCTTGCAGGATCTTTTTTGCGGCCGGAGATCTGATGTTTTATCGGATTCCTGATATTCACGTTACACTCATGAAATGTTCGTACCACCTCTTCATAGCTACCCCAGAGATGCTGTGTCCCATCGCTCGTGCGCCGACTATAACACCACGTTGAAACTCACTTAAATCTTGATAACCTGCCATTGTAGCAGCAGTAAGCGATCTAACAACTGCGTCAGACACTTGTTGATTCATATAGGCGTTGTCGACCGCAGTTCACTGTTTTTACCAAATGCGTCAAGAAGGGCCAACGTGATGTTATTTTTTCTTGGCTGCCGAAAGATAAACACCGGTAGATATCTATCAGACAATGAAGAATATGTATGGGGCAGCATGTCTGTCGAAAACCAACGTAGTGGAATGGCGCGCCAAGTTCCGTGCTGGTCGCGATTCGGCGTGTGTCGAACGGATGGTCGTGTACTGGTAAGGGCACAACCTCATGAATCGCCGGTCTATCTGGGAAGCCACCCTGATCCATTGCGGACTGAAACAACCGGGAAGTTTGCACTAGCAAACGATCCCGACGTCAGCTTCGGCAGCGATAACACGTCATCCGGCAGGAGTTAGGCTACGATGTGGTCGGCGGCTAGTGAATACCCCGGGCGTTAAATGCCGAACAAACACGCTGTTTGCGTGAAGCGCCTGTTGCGTTTCAGTGTTGAAGCAACACATTCCTCGAGCGCAGTGTTGCAGGCTGCGAATGCTGGTGCTACCACTGGAAACCAGAGTTGGAAGCTTCGACGATGCAGTTGTGTTCCATCGTCCCCTCGAACCAAGAAGATCGTCTGCTGGAAAGGCGATGCTCACCCTGTTCTTTGATTACCGGGGCCCATTGCATATTGATTTCAAGGAACCTGTGTCTCCATTACTGGGGAAAGCTATTGCGCGAAGTTGGCGAAATTACTGATTGCAATTAAGCCGAAACATTCGGGAGAACTGCGACAAGGGGTGCTGTGCTTTACGGCAACGTACGTCCCGATATCGCAAGCGCCATAACGTAGAAGTTATGCCAACTGAAGTGAGAGACATTCGAGCACCCATCCGATAGTCCTGATTTCTCCGCAAACGATATCATGCCTTCCATCCCTTAAAAAAGGCCTAGAAGGGTTCAAGATTCGTATCGGAAGAAGATGCGCAATGGGCAGTTACGGACTTCTTCACGGAGTAGGACACATTGTTATACCACACGGATATCTTCAACTTGGTGCATCAGTGGGATGAGTGTCTCAGTGATCAAGGCGATTTTGGCTGACTAGGATATCGATTCTGAACTGTACGTCTTCAAACTGAAACTATTTGATCGCTCCTTACAATATTTGAGGCAACGGCCTTGCCGCAGGGGCTACACTGGTTCCCGTCAGCCACCGAAGTTTAGTGCTGTCGGGCGTGGCCGGCACTTGGATGGGTAGCCATCTAGGGAGCATTTTCGGGGTGCACTCAGCCTCATGATGCGAATTGAGGAGCTACTCGACCGAATAGTAGCGGCTCCGGTCAAAGAAAACCATCGTAACGACCGGGAGAGCGGTGTGCTGACCACACTCGCCTCCTAACCGCATCCTCAGCTGAGGATGGCACGGCGGTCGGATGGTCCCGATGGGCCACTTGTGGCCTGAAGACGGAGTGCTTACAATATTTGAGGGAACGTGGGTGGACGCAGCAACAATCTGTGACTCCCCACTTTCCCCCACACAGAAGCAAGCCCTGGATTCGCCCCTCCTTCCGATTGTTTATTGCCTTGAGAAGACTGGAGAATGAAACGTCCTTTACACCCTTCGAGGCGTCCACTTTACCTGAAGGTCAGAGAGTCATTTGCACAACGCGTGATTACCTCTTTTCTACTGTAGTAGGCGAATATTCTCCTTCTCCTTCATAACTGAACCTGACGAATAATTCTTCAGAGTCTCTTCGAGGTCGACTAGATGATTTACTGCCTATTTTCACAAACAAATGAAGGAGTCCTTAGTACTTAGCCAATCGCCATCCTTTTCAGGAAAGTAATCCTCTCGATTTGACGCCCCTAAGACTTGGCGCAAAGCCTGCTAAATTAAGTTAAAATACTTTTTCTAAATGAATTCGCTGACTGTGAATTGCTTCATATCAGCTGTATGAGATATAGATCTACTACACAGTAGTGACATACAAAATTTTTGCCCAGCTGGGACTCGAAACCAGATCACCTGCTTATCATAAGCGGTCGCCTTAACTACTTTTTCTTTTTTTCATTTTGTTCGTTGCATCGGCTCGAGGCGGACATCGTAAGACATTCGGTTAAGTTCGTTGTTGATCGATTAACTCAGTTTTTTTATCACAGAGGGCAGCTAACCCTTTGACAGAACACGCTGTGCTACTGTGCCGGCTACTACTTTGGCCATCTGTGTACGCTCCACAGACCGACCCAAATGATGAATGAAGGCGATGAATATGTTGGACTACGTTATAAAGACTGGGACGCTCAGATGTTTAGGACTGGTGGTAG
Organism: Schistocerca americana; assembly: GCF_021461395.2. Classification (NCBI taxonomy): domain Eukaryota; kingdom Metazoa; phylum Arthropoda; class Insecta; order Orthoptera; family Acrididae; genus Schistocerca; species Schistocerca americana. The sequence continues at coordinate 186,170,466 of NC_060126.1, forward strand.
GGGCAGAGCATCGAGTGACATTATACTGAGTGCACTATCCGAAAATTACCTCGAGCAATTAAACAGAGAACCAACTCGTGGAGATAACATCTTGGACCTACTGATAACAAACAGACCCAAACTTTTCGACTCTGTAAGTGCAGAACAGGGAATCAGTGATCATAAGGCCGTTGCAGCATCCCTGAATATGGAAGTTAACAGGAATATAAAAAAAGAGAGGAAGGTTTATCTGTTTAGCAAGAGTAATAGAAGGCAGATTTCAGACTACCTAACAGATCAAAACGAAAATTTCTGTTCCGACACTGACAATGTTGAGTGCTTATGGGAAAAGTTCAAGGCAATCGTAAAATGCGTTTTAGACAAGTACGTGTTGAGTAAAACTGTGAGGGACGGGAAAAACCCACCGTGGTACAACAACAAAGTTAGGAAACTACTGCGAAAGCAAAGAGAGCTTCACTCCAAGTTTAAACGCAGCCAAAACCTCTCAGACAAACAGAAGCTAAACGATGTCAAAGTTAGCGTAAGGAGGGCTATGCGTGAAGCGTTCAGTGAATTCGAAAGTAAAATTCTATATACCGACTTGACAGAAAATCCTAGGAAGTTCTGGTCTTACGTTAAATCAGTAAGTGGCTCGAAACAGCATATCCAGACACTCCGGGATGATGATGGCATTGAAACAGAGGATGACACGCGTAAAGCTGAAATACTAAACACCTTTTTCCAAAGCTGTTTCACAGAGGAAGACCGCACTGCAGTTCCTTGTCTAAATCCTCGCACAAACGAAAAAATGGATGACATCGAAATAAGTGTCCAAGGAGTAGAAAAGCAACTGGAATCACTTAACAGAGGAAAGTCCACTGGACCTGACGGGATACCAATTCGATTCCACACAGAGTACGCGAAAGAACTTGCCCCCCTTCTAACAGCCGTGTACCGCAAGTCTCTAGAGGAACGGAAGGTTCCAAATGATTGGAAAAGAGCACAGGTAGTCCCAGTCTTCAAGAAGGGTCGTCGAGCAGATGCGCAAAACTATAGACCTATATCTCTGACGTCGATATGTTGTAGAATTTTAGAACATGTTTTTTGCTCGAGTCTCATGTCGTTTTTGGAAACCCAGAATCTGCTCTGTAGGAATCAACATGTATTCCGGAAACAGCGATCGTGTGAGACCCAACTCGCTTTATTTGTTCATGAGACCCAGAAAATATTAGATACAGGCTCCCAGGTAGATGCTATTTTCCTTGACTTCCGGAAGGCGTTCGATACAGTTCCGCACTGTCGCCTGATAAACAAAGTAAGAGCCTACGGAATATCAGACCAGCTGTGTGGCTGGATTGAAGAGTTTTTAGCAAACAGAACACAGCATGTTGTTATCAACGGAGAGACGTCTATAGACGTTAAAGTAACCTCTGGCGTGCCACAGGGGAGTGTTATGGGACCATTGCTTTTCACAATATATATAAATGACCTAGTAGGTAGTGTCGGAAGTTCCATTCGGCTTTTCGCGGATGATGCTGTAGTATACAGAGAAGTTGCAGCATTAGAAAATTGTAGCGAAATGCAGGAAGATCTGCAGCGGATAGGCACTTGGTGCAGGAAGTGGCAACTGACCCTTAACATAGACAAATGTAATGTATTGCGAATACATAGAAAGAAGGATCCCTTATTGCATGATTATATGCTAGCGGAACAAACACTGGTAGCATTTACTTCTGTAAAATATCTGGGAGTATGCGTGCGGAACGATTTGAAGTGGAATGATCATATAAAATTAATTGTTGGTAAGGCGGGTACCAGGTTGAGATTCATTGGGAGAGTCCTTAGAAAATGTAGTCCATCAACAAAGGAGGTGGCTTACAAAACACTCGTTCGACCTACACCTGAGTATTGCTCATCAGTGTGGGATCCGTACCAGATCGGGTTGACGGAGGAGATAGAGAAGATCAAAAGAAGAGCGGCGCGTTTCGTCACAGGGTTATTTGGTAAGCCTGATAGCGTTACGGAGATGTTTAGTAAACTCAAGTGGCAGACTCTGCAAGAGAGGCGCTGTGCATCGCGGTGTAGCTTGCTCGCCAGGTTTCGAGAGGGTGCGTTTCTGGGTGAGATATCGAATATATTGCTTCCCCCTACTTATACCTCCCGAGGAGATCACGATTGTAAAATCAGAGAGATTCGAGCGCGCGCGGAGGCTTTCAGACAGTCGTTCTTCCCGCGAACCATACGCGACTGGAACAGAAAAGGGAGGTAATGACAGTGACACGTAAAGTGCCCTCCGCTACACACCGTTGGGTGGCTTGCGGAGTATAAATGTAGATGCAGATGTATAAAGATGTAGACAGTATGATACATGGAAATTTCATCACTCTGAGAAGCGTGCATGGATTGGCAAAGTGGTTAAGGGGAGGTTTACTATCTTTGGACCGAAAAAAGCATGTTCTTTGAGAATTTTTTTCTCGGGATACGCTATATATATCAATGTCAAATTTGTTCAAAATGTTTATTGATATTTCCTCTGCAAACTGCAATTTTTTCGCCCGGAAATGTCGAAGGGCAAAGGCGGAAGTGCCGTCGGAACGAAACAAAATTTCGATGTCAATCTCCACGCGCGGTATGTCACAGGTCAGCCGCCTCGTCTGAAATAAAAATTGAGTTGGCGTTAGCTAAGTATATAAGATTCTTTGGAATTTGTACTTCGTTTACGTTATTTGCGCCATAGGAAACAAAATGGCAGCCATTTGAAAAAAAAAACAGGGTTATTTTCATCGGTTTTCCGACTTCGTCGGCCAAGTAAAAATATTTATAGTTGATGGATCGAAATAAAAATTTACTTAGCTTCGTCGAAAACAAAGAATCATGCCAATCGGTTCAGTAGATTTGAAGTTACTATACCGCGCGATAAAAAAAACTAATTTCGAGAAAAACGCGTTTGCAGTTTTGACTACATATAATTGCAACATTATACAACGTACGCTCAATCTGCTATTCCGGGTACATAAACTAGTCCTTCCTCTTCCTCATAGAGAGCGTTCTGCTCGATCTGTACATCCTGCGCTGCTCCAGAGCCGCTCGTACGACTGGTGACAAGCGGTTTTCGGCCGCTTGAATCCGATGGTCGTCCGAATGCTTGGCGAACTGCGTCGAATAGAGTCCCAGGGTGACGTCCATCGTTGTCATGGTCTTCAGAATTGCTGAATACCCTTCGTTGAAGCTGCTCACTGCCAGCAAAGTCGCAGTCTCCACAGTCTTCGCACTAGAATGCAAATGCTTGGGGGCTAGCTTCCAAAAACACGCGTTCAAACTTTCATCCGAATTTTGTGAGTTTCCTCCCAAGCACCAGTACAATAACTCGTCCTCCGAAATAAAAAAACTGGTGCGTTAAAAAGGCCGATTTCAGGCAGGTGGATTTTTTTGTTCAACCGTGAACAGCAAACATTTCCGTTCCGTATTCGGAAAAACCGTTTCAAGGGTGGATTCTAAACACTTTTATGGATCCAAAAATACAATTTAAAAAAAATCGATTTTTGGAACCAAAATATAATAAACCTCCCCTTAAGGCTATCACTCGCGGTAAGAGGAAATCCAGGTTCCAGTTCCGATCTTGCACAAACTGTCATGTGTCACTATCGAGCAGTAGATCTATTTACAATACAGATGATGTCAAGGAATTAAGAGTCAGCTAATTGATTTCGAAAGTATTTAGTACAACTGTGGATCGTCGACAGTGCCTCTTCTTTCAAACCTGCATGTAAGTTGAAACTACTTGGATCATGTTGGCTGGCACTGTAAAGGAACGTCCACTCTTTTCTGTCAAGGACTCTTGCAAGCTGCTACACTGCGGGCACTGTATTGTGGCAGTCGGCTGCGAGCGTAAACAAACGAGAAGTCAGAGCGCTCGACGGGAGAGGAAGGGAGTGGGGGAACATGTCCGCCCCAGCTCCCTCTCCCTGGGCCGACAGCCTATGTCTGTGCCGTCCGCTGTGATCGAGCAGTTCTAGGCGCTTCAGTCCGGAACCACGCGGCTGCTACGGTCGCAGGTTCGAATCCTGTAGTGTTGGCAGAAGCGGCAACACTGGGTTGCTAGAAGGAGGCCGAAATGCACGCGTCTAAATACACGCAGACCGGTGTGAGGTCTGGAACAGTTAAAAGAAAATGAGAACTTAGAAAATGGACGCAGTTGCTGTAATACTTAACTTTAATCCACATTTGGAGAACATCGCTCTTGATGATACATGCTTCACAATATTAATTATCAAAGCTATGGTGCCTTGCTAGGTCGTAGCAAATGACGTAGCTGAAGGCTATGCTAACTATCGTCTCGGCAAATGAGAGCGTATTTGTCAGTGAAACATTGCTATGAACGTCGGCTGTACAACTGGGGCGAGTGCTAGTACGTCTCTCTAGACCTGCCGTGTGGTGGCGCTCGGTCTGCGATCACTGACAGTGGCGACACGCGGGTCCGACGTATACTAATGGACCGCGGCCGATTTAAAGGCTACCACCTAGCAAGTGTGGTGTCTGGCGGTGACACCACAAATCCTGCCTCGACCATGGATTTGTGTGATGTCGTTAGGTTAGCTAGATTTAAGTACTTCTAAGTTCTAGGGGACTGATGACCCATAGTGCTTAGAACCATTTGAACCATTTTTAGAGCCTACGTCTGTGCCTTGTGCTCCTGCGAAAGCAGAGCTGGCATAACAGTCGTAAGGATCGCCGATTCTTTCTGGTGTTCTGAGCGTCGTATTCGAACCCCGTTATCGACTAAGGTTAGTCTCCTCACTCATTTCAAAATAAGAAAACAACATGCATCGCACAACACAAAGCAAAGCGGAGCATACAAAACAAGGGGTAAGAGCTACAGCACAGTTGTTTCCTGAGATTGGCGACGTCGTAAGCGTTGCAGTTGACGCCCGACCTCTAGCGGTATCTTACCACGACCATAATTCAAATCACTCCCCTCCCCCTCCTTAAACTGCCACAAAGAAATGATCGCTTAGCAACAGTCACCTGTAGTGTACTTAAGAGGAGAATTTTCAGCAAGATGAAAATTTTTCTCTTTGTAACCTCGACGATGACACCCGAACCGGGAATTAACAGATAGCGTTTATTCCACGTAATCTTCTTTTTGTTCTTGTTCTTCGTGTTAATCACGTCAGTAAGGGGTTCTGTTTGCTCAAGAGTTGGCAGATTTATTTTACTTACGGGGCACGGCCGAGGGTATTTTCTGTGCCATTGTCACTTGTTTTTTGTTTAAATCTGGATTAAACTATCCATTTTTTAATCGACTTTCACAAAGCGCACGAATGACGACATACTGCAGCTGCCGTTTCAGATGTGACTTATCTTAGGAACTACGCGACTTAACTTCTGAGGTCATCAGTCGCCTCGACCTTAGAACTACTTGAACCTAACTAACCTAACGACATCACACACATCCATGCCCGACGCAGGATTCGAACCTGCGACCGTAGCGATCACTCAGTTCCAGACTGTAGCGCCTGGAACCGCACGGCCACTCCGGCCGGCTACTTCCATCACCAAGCGCGCTGAAAGTCACTTGTAGTACACCAATAGTAGTTAAATTTTACAGATGGTTCACGAAGTAAACAGTATATTATTTATTGAACAATTCGGGAAATAGGGGAATGTCATGGAATACTAACTTATCTGTCGATTTTAGTCTTGCCTTTTGATTATTTCATTCAGGTCTCGGTACCAACATCAAATAAAGGCGCAACGTTAATGTTAAAAAAGTAATATGTAATTAAGCATTTAAAAATGGATTTATATTTAAGTACGTACCTTTTGCAGCAGCCTCCACTGAAGAATTTCGTGGTCAGAGTACACAGAACAGAAATGTGAAATTACAATGTAATTAATACCCTTAGCTGCATACAGGCGTTGATATAAGTTAACGGGGACAGTTGAAAGTCTGTGCCCCTATCGGGACTCGAACCCGAGATCCCCCGCTTAAATGGCAGGCGCTCTATTCATCTTTTTTTTTTTGCATTGTGTTCGTTGTTGATCGTTGTGTTTGGTCGTTGCGGACGTCACATGACATCTATTAAAGGTAGTTTGTTGATCTTTCCACTCAGTTGTTTATTACAGAGGCCAACCAGGTCCCTGACCGAACACTCTGTTCTACCGTGCCGGTGGATATAAGTCAACGGGGACAGTTGAAAATGTGTGATCAATTATTCAAAAACAGTCTTAATCGCATTTATTATTATTATACCGCCAACCGGTTTCAACCCGAGGTAGGGGTCATCTTCTGGGCGTTTACACCATTGGTCGACTGCTGGTGGTGTCACTCCTGTCTACATAACGGCCCATTGTACTCATTACTCGTGGCTTTACTGCCGATTCCCGCAAGAGTTCGAGCACTGTTCGTGCATCGGCACAGATTGTCAAATGGCCGGTGAGCCGTAATACACGGTTATTACAAATGATTGAAGCGATTTCACAGCTCCACAATAACTTTATTATTTGAGATATTTTCACAATGCTTTGCACACACATACAAAAACTCAAAAAGTTTTTTTAGGCATTCACAAATGTTCCATATGTGCCCCTTTAGTGGTTCGGCAGACATCAAGCCGATAATCAAGTTCCTCCCACACTCGGCGCAGCATGTCCCCATCAATGAGTTCGAAAGCATCGTTGATCCAAGCTCGCAGTTCTGGCACGTTTCTTGGTAGAGGAGGTTTAAACCCTGAATCTTTCACATAACCCCACAGAAAGAAATCGCATGGGGTTAAGTCGGGAGAGCGTGGAGGCCATGACATGAATTGCTGATCATGATCTCCACCACGACCGATCCATCGGTTTTCCAATCTCCTGTTTAAGAAATGCCGAACATCATGATGGAAGTGCGGTGGAGCACCATCCTGTTGAATTATGAAGTCGGCGCTGTCGGTCTCCAGTTGTAGCATGAGCCAATTTTCCAGCATGTCCAGATACACGTGTCCTGTAATGTTTTTTTCGCTGAAGAAAAAGGGGCCGTAAACTTTAAACCGTGAGATTGCACAAAACACGTTAACTTTTGGTGAATTGCGAATTTGCTGCACGAATGCGTGAGGATTCTCTACCGCCCAGATTCGCACACTGTGTCTGTTCACTTCACCATTAAGAAAAAATGTTGCTTCGTCACTGAAAACAAGTTTCGCACTGAACGCATCCTCTTCCATGAGCTGTTGCAACCGCGCCGAAAATTCAAAGCGTTTGACTTTGTCATCGGGTGTCAGGGCTTGTAGCAATTGTAAACGGTAAGGCTTCTGCTTTAGCCTTTTCCGTAAGATTTTCCAAACCGTCGGCTGTGGTACGTTTAGCTCCCTGCTTGCCTTATTCGTCGACTTCCGCGGGCTACGCGTGAAACTTGCCCGCACGCATTCAACCGTTTCTTCGCTCACTGCAGGCCGACCCGTTGATTTCCCCTTACAGAGGCATCCAGAAGCTTTAAACTGCGCATACCATCGCCGAATGGAGTTAGCAGTTGGTGGATCTTTGTTGAACTTCGTCCTGAAGTGTCGTTGCGCTGTTATGACTGACTGATGTGAGTGCATTTCAAGCACGACATACGCTTTCTCGGCTCCTGTCGCCATTTTGTCTCACTGCGCTCTCGAGCGCTCTGGCGGCAGAAACCTGAAGTGCGGCTTCAGCTGAACAAAACTTTATGAGTTTTTCTACGTATCTGTAGTGTGTCGTGACCATATGTCAATGAATGGAGCTACAGTGAATTTATGAAATCGCTTCAGTCATTTGTAATAGCCCTGTATATGTGTGTGTGTGTGTGTGTGTGTGTGTGTGTGTGTGTGTGAAACTTTCTTCAAATGCTCAGAAACGTGTATTTGATTACTTCACTAAACGCAGAGCAAGCCAACCTAGGTTATTGCTCAAATTTGTGAGAGCCATAACGGGAGGGCCTACTGAAAGCATACATAAAAGGGCATCACACACATTCATGCCCGAGGCAGGATTCGAACCTGCGACCGTAGCGCTGTAACACCGCCTGCTCACAGCGGACTAGTCGAAGGTGCATCTTTTACTTTCAGTTGTTACTTCAAACTGCCGCTGTGGTTACTGAGATGCCGTCGCGTAAACGCCTAGAATAAAATAAGCACGGAAGGTTTTTGGGCGGACGGCGTACATGCGAGTGGGCTGGGACACAAAAGACGTCGGTCGACCACGGGATCCGGGATGCTGCCGAGTCGGCGGCAAGCAGCTCGCGTGCGCGTGTTGGCGAGGCGCCAGCGGCGACGGGCGACGGGCGCGCCGCATACCGGACCGCGGCTCTGCGTGTCTGCGTGTGCGCCGCCGAGGTGGCCTCAGGCGCGTTCACTCAGTCTGTTGTCGCACGCAGCCACTTCACAAACAACGCCACTTGTCTTCAGCGTCGACGGCGTCCATGTCGTCATTCATTATTAACGCCAGCATTTCTCATCACGGTCGTCGTCGCCATCACTCATAAATGATAGCACTGATCTTCATCCTCATCCTCAACAGCATCACCATCATCATTGAAGATTCGACACTGAAAGTAACATATACGCTGACTAACTCAAAACAAAATGAAATACACTGCGCAACACTATTAAAGGATCACTTTTTCGAAACCCCGTAGTTGTCTCCCAATGCGACGCATTTGTTTGAATTTTGGCTAAAAGATACCTAAAATCTTCCTCTATACTGGCGAAAAGCATGGCACCCTGTGAAATCACCCTTGGATACCACCATGCTTCAAACAGCAAGGTCTTCACACATTCGAACAAAAGGCCAGACTTCAAAAGTGAAACCAAAATTCACCACAACTCTGCTCAACGCCATCTGGACATATCACACGAAGGTAAAGTCGTCACACCTACCTGTCACCCGGATTTCACCCCTTCTTTGACGCATCTGCGATAAAGGTCAGAATCACGACGCCCGGCGTCAAAATCACGCGGTTTTCTTGTGGGTGGCTGAGGAAAGCAATTCAGAAACGGCGCCTGTCAGAATGTCCATAAAAGGGCATTAATGAAGCCACCCTTTCCGTTTGAGTGTTGGCGCCGCACACTTCGTAGTCGAAAACGACTGTGATTAGCAACAGGACGACGTTCTTGACAATGTTGAACACTGCTGATACCACCCATACGATTCAGCCCTTCTCTAACGATATCGTGGGGCTGCAGTTCCACTGAATGTGTGAATGTCATCGAACCCCTTTCAAGTATAGTGGGAGTGCACTTTTTGCTCTGGTGTGCACGGTGGAACAACCACGGACCGTTCAAGACCATTCGACGAAATCTGAACGTGATGTGAAGCAGCAACTCTTCTATTTCATATCCTCCTGTAGCGTGAAACTTGGGGGGAGGGGGGCGGGATGAAAAATTGACATATGCATTACTAAAAGGGCAAAGGTTCCTTCTAAAGACACCCAATTCGACATTACCCACGGTGTCACCAGGGCAATTTTGTTGTGCGCTTTAAAAATGTACCTGTGCAGAGACCCATTCAGCAGTGTGATGTTCTGCTGCTGATCTGGTGCCTGAGAACAGCTATGTGGATTCTAAGAGGAGTCAGAGTGGTTGCCTATCCTCAGGAGCTACAGTATCAGTGTAGCAGCTCTCTTGAGAATGGGTGGCGAAATCTCTAGACAGGTATATTTTTAAAGCGCGTAATAAAAGTGGGCTGGTGGCACCTTGGGTAATACCAAACTGGGGATGTTGGACGCCGTTTTATTCACGCATGTGTCAAGAGGCGCTGTTAAAGCTTAAATACCATTTCCTGCTTCCTATTACGTTCATCTTTCGCCGAATGGTTTCGAATGGTCCGTAGTGTTTCCACCCTTTATATCAGAGCAAAAACACTACACTCCAAAGTGATCAGGTCACATTCAGTGGGGTTGCAGAACCCTGATGTCCTTACAGAAGGGTTGTTTCGTTCGGGGGGTTTCAAGGTGTCGAACATTGTCGAGAATGTCGTCCTATTGCTCATCGCACTGTGAAATGTCGTTTACAATACGAGATATGAGGGGATTAATGCCCCAAGGCGAGCGATGGTTACATTGAGGCTCTGAACGCTACCTCCTAAGGGATTTCCGTGTCGATTCTGGTATGCCTGATATATCTTCCTCGGTCACCTTAAGAAAACCGTGTTATTCCAAAGCACGGTGTCGCGGTTCTGACTTGCGTCGCAGAGGCGTCAAAAGAAGGGGTGAAACGTGAGTAAGTGGGGGATGTAACGTCCTTCCCATGGTGTGGCGTTTCCATGATAACGCTGGGTAGAATTGTGGCGAAATTTTGTGCCAAAGAAACATTATTAACGCACTTTAAATTTCGCATTAACTTTTGACCTCCGGCCTTTTTTTGACATGTGTTGACACCTTGCTGTTTGATGCATTGCCGAGCCATAGGTGACGCCGCAGAGCGTCACGTTTTCTCACCATTACAGAGGAATATACTTTTATGGATATGGTGCCTGTTCTTTCGGACATGTCTGAAAGAACAGACACCATATCCATATAAGTATATAGTTCTGGCAACACCGGCCATGACTTTCTTCTGTGCGGATGCACATATATTCCCCAAACTCTTACGGGACTTGGTAAGAATGTCTTCCACGAGTAATGAGTGTGTTGGGGTGGGACACTACGAATGTAGTGTGTGGTCATACAAGGTGAGAATTTGGGTCTCGCAGTAGGTGTGAGCGAGATAGTCCCTGCAGTTGCGCTCTCCTCTGTACCCTCAGTGGCTCAGAAGGATAGAGCATCTCCCATGTAAGCAGGAGATCCCGGGTTCGAATCCCAGTCAGGGCACACATTTTCACCTGTCCCCGTTGATATATATCAACGCCTGTTAGCAGCTGAAGGTATTAATATAATTCTAATGACAGAGGAAGGTTTTAGGAATCTTTGAGGCAGATTTCAAATTTCTACGATTATATGCAGAGTTTTGTTTGACATGCCTGAAAGTTGTGTTGATGGAAATAGAAATGGAGTTTTCCTGCAAAATAGTGTAAGACGTCATGGTCTCCTGACCTTCATTGCTTACATATTCTGCCCTCACAATCATATTCCGCATATCAAGACGCTTCATTCGAACCCAAACTCGATAAGATAAAGTCAATGTTGTATGAATTCATGTAAACGATATGCAATTAACAAGTAAGTGCACCATGGTTGAAATACTCGAGGCTGGCGTACACACATACATTACAGACACGACGGTCACAGAAGCTTTTAGTTCGGGAGAGAAACTGCACAACGGGACGCTGGTCCCTCCAGAGGACGACCCAGCCTATGTCGGCCAGTGACCGCCCGTGTAGCAGACAGCGTGGGCCCAAGTGAAAGGGGGGAACAACCCCGTGTTTGGCTTAAAAGCAAATTCCGCTACATTGTGTGGGAGCGGCCAGCCTACGCATTCTTTACACATAGCATGCAGTTTCAGAGATTTTCACAGGGAGACACAAACTCCAAACGCCAATGCTACAGGTTTCCGGATTGGTCGCCTTAAACAAAACGTCATTCTCCCGTTTTAGAAGAGCAATGCTGATTGACAGACGATATTTTTGACACCTTGAGCTGAAGGAATAATGGAAGAGAACGAAAAATATACCCCTTCACATATGGCGTGGAGAGGCGCCGTTCCGTTGTCACTCTTGGAGCGAGGAACAAGTCTCTCCTCAGTACTTCACTGGGAGAGCACCTCTGTCGAGAGCAAATCGAAGTGCTACTCTGTATTGAGTCCTTGTGATTAAGCGTTGTTCACTGTGTTGCCCGACACACTAATTGTGCGGTATGAACAGACAGAGTTATAGTTAAATGCCTGCAAGCGAACTTTGAGTGGCATCGTGGTGGACTGGTTATCTGACCAGTGTACCACGCCAATAGTTAGACTAGGGGCGAATAGGAATCCCTGACTTCATCAAGGCATAGGGAGAGTTTGATTGGCGAAGGTCATCCAGATAGAACGAGAGTTATCTTATTTGTCAGCAGCAAGTGGCGCAGACAGCAGTCATCGCAGCTTACGGTATTTTGCGCTACAGCTATTGCAAGCCTCATATTTCCTCCACAACAGTACACTTCACTGCATTGCACACGCGACAGCCTCGGCCGTACCTAGCAACATTCTGAAGGATAATTATTCAAGTTGAGTAGGCGCGCCTCTCAGCCATTCTGCCAAGTCAACAACCATCTTAAACTTTATATAGATATTTCATTAGCGAATCCTATCCTTGAGAGGTAACTTTACATTCCGAAAAGAACCAGGATGTAACTTGTTCAATTCATAACTAAAAGTGCCATTGTGCACTTTCGTTAGTTTCATGTTTTTCTTACCTAACTAGCACTACTCCAGTACCCAAGTATCCTACTAGTTAAGTAAGAAATTTTGTGAATTTTTGTGTCATTTCCTTACAGCGGATGACTCCAGAAGATATTTATTGCTGAAAGTTTTTCAGGCATTTCTCTTTAGAACGTTAGGAGCGTCTGTCTGACTTCTGTAGTAGTGTGGGGGTGGAAATTGCATCTTACAGGAACCATAGGGTAAAGGGTACATCCCAAATTAATCCGTTGTGCAGAACAACAGAATAACAGATCAACCCACACCTCAGAATAGATCAGAAAAGTACTGCTGCTGCAAAATGGTTTGCTATTGGGAGATATCCACTGATGAAGCAGATACGTATATTTCATTGTGTATCGCACTATAAAACTGCATGTAAGTGGTTAAAACTATTTGCAAAGTACGAGATTTGTATAAAAGTTGTCACAGTTAGGGGAAAGTGAGCATATTGAGTATTGACTGTGTAAGCAGTACGCGTGCATGCTTTCCTGTTTAAGGGCAGAAAATAATTCTTCTATAAATTCATCACACTAGTACATTTACAAACCTATGTTTGAAAATATGCACACCCCACTTGTTTTTATATTTCAGTATTTCATTTCAGTATCCACTTCACATGTTATTATTATTATTATTATTATTATTATCGTTATTTTTTCAGTTTGGATTTCTTTAACTGTGATAGCTCACTGATTTCGGATACAGGTTAATTTACCACTGGTATCCCGGTGAGCGTATTATTTACTTTTTAATTTCTTTTATTATGTTGAACAATACTACGGACAAAGTGAGACTGCACATGGTTAACTATGTCAGGTTACAAATTACATAACGCTGCATCTCGTCATCATATTCGTTGTGTCATCATCATCATCATATCATCATGATTGAGCCGTGGTAAAAAAATTGCTGTTTTGAAGAGCGCGCCGCGGCGCGTAGTGTGAAGCAGTCGCCCTCCGTTTCTGGCGGTGGCGCCGCTGTGGCAATCGCAGCTTTGGTGTCCCCCTCTGGTGGGAAAGGAGAAACGTTGCCTGTTCACGTGCATTTAAGGGGCGCTATGAGCTCGCCAGTCGGTCAGTCTGCATAAGTCTCTTGTCCCCAGCTTGCTAGTCTGTCTCTCGTTCGCATTTGTTGGGCAGTTAGTGCCTGTCTCTCGTTCGGAGTGCTAGTATGTCCGTCGTTCGGATCAACCTTTAAAGCCGGCAAAATGAGAGTCTTTCCACTCCGCCAGTAAGAGAACTCAGCGAGTGGTCGCCCGGTCGGGGCTTAGTTCCTGCATCTGAGTCTGCCCGTTAGGCCGCCAGTCTGCTCGAGTTTGCTCAGGCAATGGTCATTGGCGGTTGGATCGATCAGTTGGTCGGTCGCGCACTGAGACACAAGATGACTTGTCCGTCTTGAGCGTCGGCGCATGTGAGGTCGCCACGTGAGTCCAGTGGGCCGCGGCGTATAGCGAGGGGTAGTGACTTCGCGGTCGACACGAGAGCAACAGGAGTCAACCCACGACATCAGTCTGGCCGGTGCGAGCTGCGACGCCGTGAGACGGGAGATCGGCGCGCCTTCCTGCGTCCGTTGTAGCGGCAGGCAGCGGACGGTTCGAGAGAGCGATATGGGGGGGCTGCGCCCGGTCTTCTCGAGAAATCGCAGTTTATTAGAAGTTAAGTGATTGGTGATATGTTGTTTGATTTACTCTTGTTAAATTCTACTTGTTTCCTTGGTGAGGTCACTAGCCGTTGTACTTTGGGATCGTCCCATCATTCTTCTCCGTTTGCCCACCCGCGGAGAGGTGGTTGTTTATAAATTGGGTGGTCCATTTTTCACTTGTGGAGTAGGGGCGGGTTGGAGCAACCTGCGGTTCGGGTTGTCCAGTAATCTCCCTATCAATCTACCGTCCTCTGTCATGATTTGGTGTGTTAAGGAATTTATTGCTTGGAGTGTAACGGCCTAATACCTGAAATATGTTTTGATCTTTGGAAGTTTTGATATTATTGCCTATGATCTTGAGAGGAGGTATCTCTGTACTGTAGAGCATCTTAACTATTGTTTGGCCAGCCTTGTAGAATTTTATATAAGATTGCATTTCATGGGTTTTATTTAAATGATCATTTTAGTATGTAAAGTTGCCACCCTTTCACCGTAAGACTTTTCTTAGAAGTTAAAATCAAGTTGCACCTTCGGTAGCAAGGTTAATATTTTAATTGTTAGTGTTTTGTACCATTTCCATCCCTCCTATGGGGGGGGGGGCTGCATAGTTTGTGTGCTTGTGTAAATTGTTAAAACTCTTAAAGTTATCTGGTGTGTTGCAGATTTGCACTAGTGTAGTCTTTCAGAGGCTGTTGTGAGCGGTCGTAACTACGGCCGTGTCAAAAGGGAGCGGCAAGGTTCTCTGCCCAAAAGCTCATACAGTCAAAACTTGTTTCTTTCTGCCTCTGAATAAATTGTAGCTTTGATATTTAGAGGGTGCTTTCTGATTATAATTTTAAAACTGTTTCTTTAAAAAATGCTTTTAGGTACTATTAAAGTGAATACAATTCCCATTTGTTAAAAGGAATTTGGTTATGATTTCATCAGTTACTCCCTGGCAACTACTTCAATGCTTACATAGTGTGACTAAATGTGTCAATGTTCTTGATGAATCGCTAGTAAATAAAATAAATTCTTAAGAATATTCTTTGAAAATAAATCACGGTTCAACCACCATCAACATCATCATCATCATCATCTTCACACTGTGTCATCACCGTTTCATCTTCATGATAATCATCACCATGTGAATATCATCAACGTTGTTGTCATCATGTCATGATCATCATCATCTCCATAATCTTCATCACCATCACTGATGAATCTAATCATCACTGTCATTCTTAACCGTAAATACCACTGACCAGACACGCTGAGCTACCGTGCCGGCTATTTTTTAAATGGTTCAAATGGCTCTGAGCACTATGGGACTTAACATCTATGGTCATCAGTCCTCTAGAACTTAGAACTACTCAAACCTAACTAACCTAGGGACATCACACAACAACCAGTCATCACGAGGCAGAGAAAATCCCTGACCCCGCTGGGAATCGAACGCCGGAACCCGGGCGCGGGAAGCGAGAACGCTACCGCACGACCACGAGCTGCGGACATCACTCGGCTGCCACCGTTTCATGGTAAATACGGCCATGCGCAGGTATATATTTGACGACCGAAATTATCTTGCGATTTTCTCAGTAACGCTTGAGAAGTACGCGGTACTGCTTACACATTTTGTTGTCCTCATGGAGTACTAAGAGTGTACGAATTTTGCAGTAAATCTGCGTTCCAAACGTCGTGGCCTCCCCTTATCAGTGTACGTCCAGTTGCGGTATTGGTGTGCAAATTCCAGCCTTCGTCGACAATAAACAGCGGTCGTCACGGGTGCATGAACCAGGTGCCTGCTCCAGAGGTCCATATGCAGGAACATTCGCTGAACAGTAGTTCAGGAGACGCTGTTGATAGCCCCTCCGTTCATTTGAGTGGTCGGATGCACAACAGTTGCACGTCTATTTGTCAGTAAACATCTCCGCAAACGTCTTTTGTCATCTACGGCTCGCGGTGCAATGCAGTTACCTCAGCGCCGGTTTTGAATAGCGCCATTTTCTATGGACGGCGTACTTGAACTATGGCGGCACGCGAACTGTTTACAAATTTCGCCGTTTCAGAAAAGCTTTCACTTTTGACCTTATAGCCGATTATAATGTCCTGTTGAATGTCAGATAAATCGCTCCGTTTCCACATTACCACAACAACTGCACTATCCTCCATGTTCTACAGACCTATTCTAAAACGGCTAAGTTTGTAAACAGTTCTCGTGCCGCCATTGTTAAATAACACCGTGTGTGGTACACAGGTGTATAGAAAACCGGCGCCAAGCAACTGTGATGCACCACGCGCCATAGATGAGAGGAGTGAGCAACGGCTGAGGAGATGTATCTACATCTACATTGTTACTGTCCAATTCACAAGTGCCTGGCAGAGGGTTCATCGAACCATTTTCATACTACTTCTCTACCATTGCACTCTCGAATGGCGCGTGGGAAAAACGAACACCTAGGTCTTTCCGTTCGAGCTCTGATTTCTGTTATTTTATTATGATGATCATTTCTCCCTACGTAGGTGGGTGTCAACAAAATATTTTCGCATTCGGAAATTGGTGATTGAAATTTCGTAAATAGATCTCGCCGCAAAGAAAATCGCCTTTGTTTCAGTGACTGCCACCCCAACTCGCTTATCATATCAAATGGCTCTGAGCACCATGGGACTTAACATCTGAGGTCATCAGTCCCCTAGAACTTAGAACTACTTAAACCAAACTAAACTAAGGACATCACCCACATCCATGCCCGAGGCAGGATTCGAGCCTGCGACCGTAGCAGCTTATCATATCAGTGACACTCTCTCCCCTATTGCGCGATAACACGAAACGAGCTGCCTTTCCCTGTACTCTTTCGATGTCAATCCTACCTGGTAAGGATCCCATACCCTGCAGCAATATTCCAGCGAGGACGGACAAGTGTAATGGAGACTGCCTCTTTAGTGGGTTTGTCGCATTTTCTAAGTGTTCTGCCAGCAAAGCGCAGTCTTTCTTTCGCCTTCCCCACAATATTATCTATGTGGTCTTTCCAATTTGAGTTGATCGTAATTGTAATTGCTAGGTATTTAGTCGAATTGACAGCCCTTAGATTTGTCCGATTTATCGTATACCCAAAATTTATCGGTTTAGCACCCATGTGGATGACCTCGCACATTTCTTTGTTTTAGTGCCAATTGCCACTTTTCGCACCATACAGAAATTCTCTCTAGATTATTTTGTAATTGGAATTGATCGTCTGATAACTTTACTAGACGGTAAATTACAGCGTCATCCGCAAACAATCTAAGGGGGCTGCTCAGGTTCTCACCTACACCATTTATGTAAATCAGGAACAGCAGAGGGCATATGACACTACCTTGCGGAACGCCAGATATCACTTCTGTTTTACTCTATGATTTGCCGTCTATCACTACGAACTGTGACCTCTCTGAGAGGGAATCACAAATCCAGTCACACAACTGAGAAAATACTCCATATGCACGCAATTTGATTAATAGTCGCTTGTGAGGAACGGTATCAATAATCTCCGGAAATCCAAGAACACGGAATCGATCTGAGATCTGGAGCGACCGCCGAGATGAACCAAGAGGCTACGAAGAGTGTCTCCTCAATGACCGTTCAGCAAACGTTGCTCGGTAAGAAAGCTCCGCAAGGGGCCACTGGTTCATACAACTGTGCTGTCTGCTGTTCATCAGCGACGAACACTGGAATTTGCACGTCAGTTTAGGAACTGGACGTCAACTACATCTACATCTACATCTACATCTACATTTACATCCATACTCCGCAAGCCACCTGGCGGTGTGTGGCGGAGGGTACCTTGAGTAACTCTATCGGTTCTCCCTTCTATTCCAGTCTCGTATTGTTCGTGCAAAGAAGGATTGTCGGTATGCCTCTGTGTGGGCTCTAATCTCTCTGATTTTATCCTCATGGTCTCTTCGCGAGATGTACGTAGGAGGGAGCAATATACTGCTTGACTCCTCGGTGAAGGTATGTTCTCAAAACTTCAACAAAAGCCCCTACCGAGATACTGAGCGTCTCTCCTGTAGAGTCTTCCACTGGAGTTTATCAATCATCTCCGTAACGCTTTCGCGATTACTAAATGATCCTGTAACGAATCGCGCTGCTCTCCGTTGGATCTTCTCGATCTCTTCTATCAACCCTGTCTGGTACGGATCCCACACTGCTGAGCAGTATTCAAGCAGTGGGCGAACAAGCGTACTGTAACGTACTTCCTTTGTTTTCGGATTGCATTTCCTTAGGATTCTTCCAATGAATCTCAGTCTGGCATCTGCTTTACCGAAGATTAATTTTATATGGTCATTTCATTTTAAATCACTCCTAATGCGTACTCCCAGATAATTTATGGAATTAACTGCTTCCAGTTGCTGACCTGCTATATTGTAGCTAAATGATAAGGGATCTTTCTTTCTATGTATTCGCAGCACATTACGCTTGTCTACATTGAGATTCAATTGCCATTCCCTGCACCATGCGTCAATTCGCTGCAGATCCTCCTGCATTTCAGCACAATTTTCCATTGTTACAACCTCTCGATACACCACAGCATCATCTGCAAAAAGCCTCAGTGAACTTCCGATGTCATCCACCAGGTCATTTATGTATATTGTGAATAGCAACGGTCCTATGACACTCCCCTAGGTGGCGACAGGTGGCCCTTTGTGAGGAATCACATTTTATGCACCATCAGATAAATGGCGGTTAGTGTGTACGACGTGACACGTCTGAAATCTAACACACTCTGGATGTTGTAGTCTGGGGAATGTTTTCGTGGTATTCCCTGACTGATCTCATAATTCTGGAAGGCACACTGAATCAACACAAATATGTACCTGTCCTTGGGGACCTTGTTCGGCCCTACATGCCGTTGTTTTTCCTCGTTACGATGGCATCTACCAGCAGTACAATGCGACGTGTGATACAGCTCGCCGTGTACGAGGTTCGAAGAGCACCAGGATGAGTACACCGTACTCCTCTGGCCACCAGACTTCCCATATTTAAAACCAATCGAGACTCTGTGAGACCATCTCGATCGGGCTGTTCACGCCATATATCCGCAACCAAGAAACCTACCGCAGCTGGTCACGGCTCTAGAGTCGAGATGAATCCACATCCCTGTCGGTACGTTCCACAACCTGAACGACTCTCTTCCTCCACATTTCGCAGCGGCCAGTGCTGCAAAATGTAGTTGCTTCAGCTTTTTACGGTGCTCATATTAATGTGACTGGACAGTGCATATGTGTTTCGCAGCAGATTTACATAGCGCACTTCGTTGAACATAATCTCTGTTGCAGAGCACCCCTACGTGTCCTTTTACTGCCCATGCGACATCGTCAGTTGCGGCTGTAGTGGGCACGGGATCATCGTGATTAGACCGTGAATCATTGGAAACACGTGGCCTGGACAAATGAGTGTCGTTTTATAGCAGATGGATGCTCGTGTCGATACGCCGTCTTTCAGGCGCACGGCTGCTCGAAACATGCACGCCACCACGTACGTAGTCCTCCAGGCGGGGCAGTTGGGGAGACTCAGCTGCGCTTCCATGGTACCTGAGCTGCTTATCGCAGACACCATGATAATTGACTATGTGAACATTATTGTAGGTCATCTACCTTTTGCCATGCTTGATGTCTTACCCAGTGTCGTGCCTGTATGTGTCACAAGGATAAAAAGTGCCACAATGGTACGAGTAGCATGATAGTGAACCCACATAGATGTCCTGGCCACCAGATTTGCCTGATGTGAACCCGGTGGAACGTATCTGGCACGCTACTGGACGCTGGTTCCACGCACACAGGCCGCACGTCTATGATTTATGGGAATTATGTGATCTGTTTCTTGACATCTGGTGTCACATATCACCAGAAACCTATCAAGGAATTGTCGAAACCATGCACGAAAAATCGCTGCTGTATTGCGATCCAAAGATGGACTAACACGATATGGTTTCAACGTGGAGGCGCTGTAACAAATATGGTTAGATATGTTATAATAGTATATTAAGCAAGGTTTGAAAGACGAGCCGAACCGGAACTGGTGCTGTGCGAATCGATTAATTCCTTTTGCAAAAGATATTAACTGGGCTGAAATTATTGCTCAACTAGTGACACGATTTGTAAGTGCACCTTTCGAATTTTATGTGGGAAAACAGCCTCCTTTAAATAACTTCGGACTGAAGCGTGAATGACGGTTCAAATCTGGTCCTCCTGTGTTGAACCTTGGTCTAAGATAAGCTTAATTGAAACAATCTTGCTCCGTTCGGTCTTACGCGGAAAAAAACACGCGCTTCTAGGAGGTTTATTAAGCGCGTAACTTATATACTTTAAACTTATACGAATCGGTTCAAACTTTGCACGAAGGTAGATAAACGGATAAAGTGGAAACAAATTTATTTAGACAGTAGTCCTTTGTCGAGATATGTTGGTTTAAAGGCGAGCTAAATTAGCTTGTAAAATTCATACTTACATGAATTGAATGCGCGGGAACGGTTTAAAGTGCATCATATAAATAAATAAATGCAACAGAAAACTCGCTTTAAAAAATTTAGCTTCCTTCGGATTTTACGTGCGAAAAAATACGTCTTTGTGAGATTTTTTACACGCACCACTTCTATGTTTCAGACTTGTGTGAATCAGTTCAAATTTTGTATGAAGGTAGAGAAATATTATTTAATGATGGTCATTTTGTTTCGTGAAAGCTCTTTCTGTTGGCACAATATAGCGGTCTAAACTTGTACGTAAAATGCAAGAAAACTCTGGTTTTAGGGGAATTGCAAGTGTTGAGTCAGTTCAAAGTGATACAAATGATAGTAAAAAATATATTCTAAAGGTAATTATAAGAAGCGTTTCCAAAAATCTTTCATTGTTCGAAAAATCATGTATTGACACATGAAACTGCTTTTCGTACAAATTACTTCATTGTGAGCACTACATTTGGATATAATTAAGAAAAACTGTTACAGTTGATTAACGTTTCATTGTTTATACGTTAAAGAATTTATTCACCAGTGGTTTGAAATCATCAAAAAATCTTTCGACTTGCAAAACAATGGTTTAATTTCTTTATAGATTCTATATGATTATTGTAACTTAACTGTATTATTGTTTTGCTACGTAAATTGTGTCTGTAGAAGCGTTTAGTAATTACATCACAGAATTTGTATTTGTCAGTTGAATGTGTAATCTCACGCTCGTTAGGTAGATAATTTGTAAATCTTTGGGTGTATGTAGACACAGTGAGTCTGAGAGCCCACTGCGAGGTTTGTGGGCGCTGCACATTGTCGCGCACGTACAAAAAGCTCAGCAGTTAACAGTTCGTAATAGCGTGTGCTCACGGAAACACATAGCTGTTCTGCACTGCGTTCAAGGCAAGAAGAAATCTTAGCCCAAACAAAATGTGGCTGCTCTCTACTCAAGATGATGACTGTTAACCTTGGACTGATGTCCTGTAATAACTACAGCAGTTGGAATCGTAATTGCACCTAAAAGGCCATACAAGAAAGCGGAACGTGTAAATGGTACGCGAGACGTGCAAGTAGACGCAACATGTCTGAGCACCTATTAACTGAGTGTGAATCACACACTCATCAACCGCTATAGGGAAAGAGCTGATATTTGCTTTAATTTATTTTTATAACTGGGTGAAGATTAGCGTTTTCTCCTAAAATTGAACGATATATGATGTAATAAATTCAACGTGTTTAAATGACTGCAAACTAGCTTGTTACTGAAGTTCTAATGTCTACCTCTTTGCCTATGAACAGAGTCCATTCAACATTGTTCATTGACGGTACAGAGAAACGCTAAATTACCGCTCCCGATTCACGGCTATGATCTTTCGTGTGCATTGCTTAAGTTCCTAATTTCTGTTGTTCTTCTTTGAGTGGTTAAAACAGTAAGGGTCTTCAGCCATGCATTGTTCTAACATCTATTTTAAGGAACCATTTCCAATATATACAATCTACGCTGGCAGTAAATGGAGTGTTCCCGCTTTCTCAGATTTCATGCAAAAAGACAGCATTCAGATTCATACCACATTAAATTTTCAACCCAAAATTTCTGTAGCATTTCCAAAAATGTAAAACTTTCAGATAGATTCTCTAATGGTAAGTACTAGTTTCTGTCTTAGCGCGTGTGAACTGCACTGACACAAAACTGTGAGGATGTTAAAGTATGCTTAGCAGACAGGAAGTGGTATAAAAAATTTGCGGCCATTGTTCAGTGTGTCATTGTCTCTTTGAATAGGTTACGGTTTAGACACAGGCCTATAACTGTTTCATTAGGCAGTTTGTTACGAGGGCGTGCTGAATGCCTGCGGATTTTTGATTCTGAGCTCCATGTAGCTCGAGGTATTACATGCCATCCGTATTACTCAGTCGACTTCCCTGCTTCGCTGATGCAAGTTGCAACCCATTGGCGCTAGAGAGCTCCGATTTGTAGCGTGTAACATGGCGGCCTGTAACCTAACTACGTCGGTGCGTGAGGAAACAGCGTCCTGCAGTGGAATTTCTAACCGAAGGAAACGTGCCTCCAATAGAAATCCGTAGAAGGATAAAAGCCGTGTACGGAGATAGTGGGCGGTGTTGTGTTGTTCGTACTCGTAATGGAGGTAACGGTGACGGTAACCCCAATATGAGTGGCATCTCTGAGTGGACAACAGCGTAACGCAACCGAAGAGACTCGTCGGCAACTGGTGGATGAACTCATCAGAGAAAGTCGCCGGATGACACAAACACATCTGCATCAGTCCAACACTTTGGGTTCACTGCCATCGATCATCGACACAGTCCTGACTTGGCCCCGTCCTATTTTCATCGTTTCCTAAACTTACAGAATACTTTAAGGACTTTACGTTGGTAGTGATGAAGTGGTGCCTGCAGAGGTGAGGTGACATTCTAGAGTGACGGTACCAACAAACTGGTCTCTCGTTGGGAGTAACGTGTTTGTCAGCAGAGTGACTACGGTGAAAAATACGAGGATGTGTAGAAAAGTTCTCGGGACGAAATACTTACATCACTGAAACTTTTTTATTTTTCAATGTAGTCTCCTTGTAGATTAATGCACATGGTCCAACGCTGTTTCCGTGCCTTGATCCTATCTCGAAAATGAGTTTCCTCCAGGCCAGCAAAATAGTTGTCAACTCCGGTTATGCCGGCCGGGGTGGCCGAGCGGTTCTAAGCGCTACAGTCTGGAACCGCATGATCGCTACGATCGCAGGTTCGAATCCTGCCTCGGGCATAGATGTGTGTGATGTCCTTAGGTTAGTTAGGTTTAAGTAGTTCTAAGTTCTAGCGGACTGTGACCTCAGAAGTTAAGTCCCATAGTGCTCAGAGCAATTTGAATTTTTGAACTCCGGTTATCAATTGTACGTTTGAAGTGAATCTTCGTCCACCAATAAAAATTTTCAGTTTTGGGAAGAGATGAAAGTCTGACGGAGCCATATCAGGTGAATAAGGAGGGTGTGGCAACAATTCATACATTAGTTCGTGTAATTTTGCCACGGCGACGGCACATGTGTGCGGGCGCGCATTGTCGTGTCGCGGCACCCATCTTGCAGATACTTTTTTCATTTCTACTTCTTCAGTTAACCTCTGATTCAGATGACATCTGGCAAGCGTGAGCAATTTCACTCACTTTCAATCGGCGATCCTCCATGACCATTTTCTGCACTTTTGCAATAATTTCTGGACTAGTGACACATCTTGGCCGACCACTGTGCGGATCATCATCTAAGCTCTTCCGACCAAATTTAAATTCATTTGTGACTGTGAGGCTGATCCCGGCGGAGGTTCGAGTCCTCCCTCGGGCATGGGTGTGTGTGTCTGTCCTTAGGATAATTTAGGTTAAGTAGTGTGCAAGATTAGGGACTGATGACCTTAGCAGTTAAGTCCCATAAGATTTCACACACATTTGAACATTTTTAAATTCATTTGTCCACTTGGCAACAGTTGAATATGAAGGAGCAGAGTTCCCCAGTGTGTTCTGGAAATCGGCATGAATGTACTTTGCTTTCATACCTTTCTTTACGAAGTACTTAATCACTGCTCGAATCTCGATTTTTTCCATCTTCGCCAATCACTACGTGGGAACAACAACAGAGCCACGTCACCGCCACCGCTCTTTTCCAAGAGCACTGACGTGGCACGTGTTTTCAGGCAACAGTCCAATGAATATCACGTGAACAACTTGTTGCGGTAACCCTGACCTCTCCTGGTGATTCTCAGAACTTTTCAAACCAACCTCTTAAATAAATAGACAAGGAGAAGAAAGATGTAGAATGTAAATAGGTTTGTTTTACTTAAAAATATCTAAGTGTTTTCACATAAAGAAATTCGGAAGCATTGCTTTTCAGCATACCCTCATATATACTGTGATAAAGTGGAGACTGATTGCAAATAAGTCATTCATAGCTAATATGAATTCATTCCAGAACTGTAATTAGGTGATGGTATACCTAAAAATGCAACCACTAAATTAATTCCAGAATGAGATTTTCACTCTGCAGCGGAGTGTGCGCTGATACGAAACTTCCTGACAGATTAAAACTGTGTGCCGGAGCGAGACTCGAAGTCGGGACCTTTGCCTTTCGCGGGCAAGTGCTGTACCAGACATCCCCCAGGGTATGGGGGAGTGCTAGGTTCGCAGGAGAGCTTCTGTCAAGTTTGGAAGGTAGGAGACGAGATACTGCCAGAAGTAAAGCTGCGAGGACAGGGCGTGAGTCGTGCTTGGGTAGCTCAGTTGGTATAGCACTTGCCCGCTAAAGGCAAAGCTCCCGAGCTCGAGTCTCGGTCCGGCACACTGTTTTAATCTGCGAGGAAGTTTCACTATATTAATTAAAACTAACTGCACAGTTCTAACAGCACAGATAGTTTCAATAGTGATCCCATCTTATTTGATTTAAAACAGGGTCCACTACAACCTGAAACTTCATGATGACAATGCACCACGCCATCGCTCCTGAACTGCGTCAGATTGTTTCAAGAAAATAAGTCGTCCACAGCTGTAGTTGAGTGCTTTATTTATTTATCGTAACCAATTTTGTGCCCAAAGACACATATTCAGTTGCTCATTACCACCATAACTCGTTAACAAAGAGGCGACAAAACACGTATCGTCGCTGAAACCGAACGTCAAGTTGTCATGGCGTTAGCCGTCAGACGACACAAGTAGCGCTACTCACCGGCGGCAGAGCAGGCTGGCGGCGGCATGTCGGGCCACGTCTGCATCACGGCGAGCGCCACGTAGGCTCCCAGCAGAGAGGTAGCGTGGCACACCACGGCGCGAGCGTGCATCCGAGCCAGCAGGCCTGCCAACACAACGCCAGCTGTCAGTATCTAGACGACCCATCACTGAAGTGGACGCAGGACTGCGGCTGATCATAAACGTGTAGAAATACAGCGTACTAACAGCCGCACTTTTTATAAAATACAGGGTGCATCAAAAAGAATCATCCTATTTCTGAAACTAATACATACATAAAATGAATTTTGTTTTTTGATGTACAGGAAACTCAAAAAGTTTTTTTTTTCATTCCTTCTCATAGGTGTCGTGCGGTATTCAGTCTGTTCCTACACTGCAGCGAGCATGTCTTGAGTTACAGCTTCCACAGCTGCTGCTATGCGATGTCTCACTTCATTCATTGTTGTTGTTAACGGAGGCACATAAACAGAGTCTTTTATAAACCCCCACAAGAAATAATCACATACGGTCATGTCCAACTATAACACCACGTTCAAACTCACTTAAATCTCGATAAACGGCCATTGTAGCAGCAGTAACCGAACTAACAACTGCGCTAGACACTTGTTGTCTTGCACAGGCGTCGCCGACCGCAGCCCCTTATTCTGCCTGTTTACATGCCTCCGTATTTGAATACGTATGCCTATACCAATTTCTTTGGCGCTTATACCAGTTCGTTTGCGTGTTTCATTTGATATGAGATGGCAATTAACTATGGCTAAATAGATAATTGATTATGAAAGATTTTTGGTATGTGTTATGTGGTCTTCCTTTTCTTGACATTTCTGTATAGAGTTATTGCTTGGATACGCTATTTTTATTCTGTGCTTCTCGAGGATGTTGCCAATCCCCACCCTAGATCAACTGCTAGCGTACCACAGTAAAGCAATAATTTACACACACAGTAGCTACGATGTATCAGTTCCTTTTATAAACAAACAAATAAACAAGCAAACACACAAATATATGGACAGCCATTACCACTGACAAAATGCACGCGCACACACACACTACTCGGAAAATATATCCACTGACACACACAGAGCAATAGCAGATGCTCCAACTCCTATCAAAAGAAACAAAAGACGAACGCATCCTGCATTAGCAGAACAAAATACACAAAATGGCGAGAATGTCAGCGATTCTGTACAACACAAAAACTTGAAATAATATATTTAGTGATAGAGAAGAAGCTGTGTGCTAAAGTCTAACTCACATATGTGAAACAACAGGAAGAATGACGCAAACATCCACAAAAACCGTGAGTAGCTATAAGAATTAATAAAATTTAAAGTACTAAGTTAAGTCACGCGAACTGTTCATGATTCTAGCAAACAAAGTGTAGGAGGAAGAAAACCATACTGTTACAGAGATCACTGAAGATGCCTTAGGATAAAGTAAAACGCGTTTGGTCTTAATAAGGCTTTCATTACAGTTGCAAAAGACGGCGTTTAACCTACACTACCTATATAACTGCAACTGTGAAAAAAAAGAGGCTGGAAAACAAAGAAGACAACATGTCATATCAGTACTTCGGTGCTAACTCTTGCGGGCTACATGCTGGATCGAGGGAGCACTTCAGCATAAGAGCAGTTCATTGTAGTTACGGATGTTGACAGATCAAACTTTCCCTCGCCACGTCTGAACGACTCATGGGACTCGCGGGACAATAGTCACGTACTGGCCGCTGAGGCACGTCCTGGGCGTCGATCGAGAGACATTCCGCTGCCCTGGTCTCACCTCCCGACAAAGGATGACGTTGCACTTTCTCTCTCTCCCTTCATCTCTCTCTCTCTCTCTCTATCTGTCTCCCCCTCTCTCCCTCCCCATTCTCTCTCGCTCTCTCTCTCTCTCTCTCTCTCTCTCTCTCTCTCTCTCTCTCTCTCTCTCTCTATCTGTTTCCCCCTCTCTCCCTCCCCATTCTCTCTTGCTCTCTCTCTCTCTCTCTTTTTCTCCCTCCTTCTCTCTCTCTCTCTCTCTCTCTCTCTCTCCCTCTCCCTCTCCCTCTCCCTCTCTCTCCTGATGGTTTGTCACTAACTAGCCGTTATGGCCCCTCTGATT
Organism: Schistocerca americana; assembly: GCF_021461395.2. Taxonomy (NCBI): domain Eukaryota; kingdom Metazoa; phylum Arthropoda; class Insecta; order Orthoptera; family Acrididae; genus Schistocerca; species Schistocerca americana. Next base: position 186,197,723 of record NC_060126.1, read on the forward strand.
GACTGGTGGCTACTTTACCAACAGTAGGGTACACCCAACTGTACTTCGAAGTAAACAATATACACCTTTTCTACAGTGTCTGGCAGAATCAGTAGTAGAATCTAATCACGTACTACTGGTAGCTGCATCGAGGAAGGATGATCATTTATAATTATTGCCTTCTGAAGTCCACAGCATTAACCGTCGAGCTCTATTTTAAAAATTATGGGTCTCCCATCACATTTCAGCGACTGTTTCGTCATCATTTCGTGTTGAAACGCCATGAGAGCTTCCGGTCATCGTTCGATTGTATGGTGGGTGCAACGATTCAGGATTACTGTATCTTGTGAAACGAGAAATGGTCCACTGTGATGAAGGACACAGCCGAACACGAGTGGAATACGTTCTCCGTTCTGCCTCGGCGCTAACATTGAAAGATCGTTGTCTCCGGCGTCTCATATATGAAAATCTGTACTTCCACGGATACAAATCGCAGGTCGTACAGAAACAAAACGAACAAGACAAAATTGCCCAATGAATCTTCGATTTGGGCTTCGTCTAACTCCTACCTCATCCTAATATGAAACAACATACTAATGACGCATGAGGCCCATTTTCATCGTGGTAGTTGTGTAAATAGACGAAATTACCAATTCTGGGGATACATTAACGAAGGCATTCCCTGTTGGCTGAGGGAGAAATCCTTGCCTTGTGAAGGCGTAATTGTATGGTGCGACGTGGCCTCGTTGGACATCATTGGTTAATATTTTCTTAGGATCTTCATAGACGTGCAGAAGGGTTACTAAGGATCGCTAAGTCCAAATGTTACTCGATTTCTTCCTTCCAAAGTTGAACAACGACATGTTTGCATCAGGGTGGCTCTGAGCACTATGGGACTTAACATCTTAGGTCATCAGTCCCCTAGAACTTAGAACTACTTAAACCTAACTAACCTAAGGACAGCACACACATCCATGCCCGAGGCAGGATTCGAACCTGCGACCGTAGCAGTCCCGCGGTTCCGGACTGCAGCACCTAGAACCGCATGACCACCGCGGCCGGCTACGCAGCAGGATGGGGCAAAATCTCATACAGCCCAAGAATGTCTTGCAGCTTCATTTTCTTGGTCGATTTGTTTCCAGATTTCTAGATACTCATCAGTCAGCACTGTCGCCAGATTAGACAGCCTCTGACTTCTTCTTCTGGAGGTATTGTATTGTATTGTATTGTGTTGTGTTGAACTGGGGACCTAGAAACGACGGAGAGGCTTCGTCCCCGTCGTAGCCCTCAGTGGTTCACAACCGCACAACAGGCTACAGCAGTCCACTCACCCCACCGCCGCCCACCACACCGAACCCAGGGTTATTGTGAGGTTCGGCCCCCAGTGGAGCCCCCCCCCCCCCACCCCCCTTCCGCGAACGTTTCACAACAGACGTTTGCGTGGTAGAGTAATTACCGTGTATGCGTACGTGGAGACAATGTTTGCGCAGCAATCTCCTACATAGGGTAACTGAGGCTGAATAAGGGGAACCAGCCCGCATTCGTCGAGGCAGATGGTAAACCGTCTTAAAAACCATCCACAGACTGGCCGGCATACCGGACCTTGACACTAATCCGCCGGGCGGGACCGGCACGCCTTCCCGCCCGGAAATCAGTGCGTTAGACTGCACGGCTAACCTGGCGGGCTCTTCTGGGGGTACCTGAAGACTCGGGTGTACGCTACACATACTGATGCTGTGGCTGAATTCAAGGAAAGGACACACATAGCTGTGGAGGAGATCCCAATGAACATGCCGAATTGGGCGATGGAAGCTTTCGTTCATCGTCTGGAGAAATGTGCGGAACGTGATTCCGCCCATCTGTATAGTGTTGTATTCACAACCAAGCACAGCGCGTATGTGATATGTAATGGTATACACAATGGCGTCCCAAAACCAATGCTTCCATATTTTTTAAATCTCTTCTCAGTGTCAGATATGTTACGCATATGACTTGATCGACGTTCCCCCTTCGCTTCGAAGCAAGTTGCAAAAAGTTTCCTCTAGAGGGCTCCGCATTGTAGCGTCTAACACTGCGGTGCTTAACGTTATTATGTCGGTCCGGAGAAACAACGTGCAGTCATCGAGTTTCGGATTCAAAGAATTCGTCCACAAATGGAGCACCATCCGTATGAAAATGCCAGTCCACACACGAGCACTGTGGAATTTGCAACCATCCGACGCCAGGATTTAACTGTCACTGATCATCCCCCATACAGTCCGACATGGCGACATCTGATTTTCATCTGTTTCCAAAACCTAAAAGAACACCTTCCAGGACTTCATTCGATAGTGATGAAGCGGTGCAAGCAGAGGTAAGGCTATGGCTCCTGTCAACAGTGGCGGTATCAACAAACTGGTCTTGCTTTGGGAGAAATGTGTTCGTCGCCAAGACGGCTATATTGAGAAATGAATTTGTAGACATGAAAAATAAAGATGTAGAATGTTAACATAGTTTTCTATTTAAAAAGCATTAAGAGGTTTCACATAATAAATTCTCATATATTATTTTTCAGCACGCCCTCGTATTATTCGTTGTCTTCAGTGTGCGTTTAAATAAATTTGTCAATTTGTTTCAAAGTACTGTACTTTTTATATACTATTGTTCATCAGTGAGATCCTTACCTATTAAACCCACTGCTGTTTTTACTGGTTTTCCCGGATGGCCCACACATGCTGACTACCCATCTGACATCAGGTACAGATAGATTCTGCCAGCGCTAGCGGTCTATAACAACAGGACTTTGAAACCATTAATGCCCCAGTAGCATTCACGTGACCGCCTGTCAAAAGCCTGAACAACCACCTTTTGCAGTGCAAGACGCTGCGAGACCCGTAGGAAGGGGTCAGTGGGGTTCTCTAAGTTACCGGCAGGCATGTGGAGCCACGTCGACTCCACTGGTGTGGCCAGGTACCCTGGGTTTCTCGAACAGCCCGATCGAGGTGGCCCCACAGGTACTCAATTGGGTCTCAATCTGGCATGTTTCTCAGTCAGTGATCTACGGTAAACTCATCAAGGTGCTCTTTGAACAATTCACAGACACTGTGAGCTGTGTGACAGGTTGCTTTATCCTGCCAGTAAATATCGTGGAGCAAATCGACCAGCATGTACAAGTGGACTTACTCCTCAAGGATAGATGCATGATTGTGTTGAACCAGTTGTCCATTCCAAAACTACGAGATCACCCAAGAAATGCCCTCTGGCCTGGACCCTTTCCACGATTGTTTCAGGGTGTTTGCTTTCAGACATTTCATGCTGTACACAACAGCCATCTGTCTGATGGAGCATAGATCTGATTCATCTGTAAAGGCGCCTGTCGCCACTAAGTACACGTCCAGATGCGGTACTGATGTGCCAGTTCCAGCCTTCATCACCGATGAACAGGAGTCAGCATGGGTCAATGAACCGGACACCTTTTGCAGCGATCCATGCACAGCAATGTTCGCTGAACAGTCATTGAGGACACATTGTTGTAGCTCCTTTGTTCATCTTGGTGGTCAGATGGTCGACAGTAGCACATCTGCAGCCGTCGTTCACCCTGTAATATACAGGGTGTTACAAAAAGGTACGGTCAAACTTTCAGGAAACATTCCTCACACACAAAGAAAGAAAATATGTTATGTGGACATGTGTCTGGAAACGCCTACTTTCCATGTTAGAGCTCATTTTATTACTTCTCTTCAAATCACATTAATCATGGAATGGAAACACACAGCAATAGACTGTACCAGCGTGACTTCAAACACTTTGTTACAGGAAATGTTCAAAATGTCCTCCGTTAGCGAGGATACATGCATCCACCCTCCGTCGCATGGAATCCCTGATGCGCTGATGCAGCCCTGGAGAATGGCGTATTGTATCACAGCCGTCCACAATACGAGCACGAAGTCTCTACATTTGGTACCGGGGTTGCGTAGACAAGAGCTTTCAAATGCCCCCATAAATGAAAGTCAAGAGGGTTGAGGTCAGGAGAGCGTGGAGGTCATGGAATTGGTCCGCCTCTACCAATCCATCGGTCACCGAATCTGTTGTTGAGAAGCGTACGAACACTTCGACTGAAATGTGCAGGAGCTCCATTGTGCATGAACCACATGTTGTGTCGTACTTGTAATGGCACATGTTCTAGCAGCACAGGTAGAGTATCCCGTATGAAATCCAGGCGGTGAATCGAGGAAGTACAGTACATACTGAAGAAACTAAAATGAGCTCTAACATGGAAATTAAGCGTTTCCGCACACATGTCCACAGAACATCTTTTCTTTATTTGTGTGTGAGGAATGTTTCCTGAAAGTTTGACCGTACCTTTTTGTAACACCCTGTATAGTCCGTGGTGCACCAAATTTGCTTCAGGACCAGTTTTAGATGGTTCAATTTAGCCATGCACAGTATCTTTAACCATGATAGCAGATGAGCAACTTATAAACATTGCTGTTTTGGTAATGCTTCCACCCTTGGCCTGAAAGTCAATGAAGATGTTCTTTTGGATGTGAAATACATCACTCTGCTTTCACATTACAGTAGTGACTGGATTGTTTTGTATGTCCCCACCTGACGTGGTTTATGTAGATTCCGGTGCTTGTGCTGCAACATACTGTCTGTGGACCATCACGATAACAAGGCTGTGATCATATTAATGTGACTGGACCATGTACTAGGTGACATCTATTGAACTATGTGAAATAAAATCATCATAACTTCTGAATAGTGTGCATTAGAACATTCAAACTGCACTGTTGGTCACAAGGCATGATGGGAATTAGTATGGTTTGGTTTAGCAACGGAGCCCACATTTGGATGGGTACGTCAGTAATCAAAATCGGAGCATTTGGGTGACTGAGAATCCGCATTTCGCGACCGAGAAGTCACTTCATGATCAACAGGTGACTGTGTGCTGTGTAATGTTCAGTCATGGAATAATTGGTGAGATATTTATTGATGGCACAGTGATTACCGAATGGTATGTGAAGGTTTTGGAAGATGATTTCATCCCTATTATCCAAAGTGACCCTGATTTCGACAAGATGTCGTTCATGCAAGACGGAGCTCGACTCCATCAAAGCAGGAGAGTGATGTTCTGGAGGAGCGCTTTGGAGACCGCTTTCTGGCTCTGGGGTAACCAGAGGCCACTGGCATAGGTCTCTATTGGCCGCCATATTCTCCAGATCTGAACACATGAGACTCCTTTTTGTGGGGCTATATTAAATATAAGGTGAGCAGCAATAAGTCCAAAACCACTGCTGAGCTGAAAACAGCCGTTCAGGAGGTCATGTACGAGGGTTATTCCAAAAGTAAGGTCCGATCGGTCGCGAAATGGAAACGACTATGAAAATCCGATAAAGCTTTGCACAGATGTGTTGGGTAGTGTCTCTAGTATAACCCCAGTTAGCATCACGTCGCTCTTCTCATTTCTGAGCTCGCAGTGAGTGCGTAAAGATGTCTAGAAAATAGTGTCTGCCGCCAAGTACGAGGGCCTGGTGAGAAATTTCGCCTGAAGCTATGCAGCCAACATTACATAACTGTCGTGCTGTTTCGTCTTCACGACAATTCTCAGCCGCATTCTGCAGGGGCAATGAAGATGCTCCTGCATCGTTTTCAAATGGAAATGTTAGATTACCCACAATACAGTCCACAATTGTCTCCCCCTGAGTTTCATCTCTGGTCACATGAACCGCTGTCTTTGAAGACAACATTTTGACACAGACAACGAGGTGTAGGCCAGCGTGGAGAATTGGCGGAAAGCACTGGCGGCTGCCTTCTATGATGAGGCTATTGAAAAGTTGGTACAACGCTATGACAAAAGTCTAAGTCAGAACGGCGACTGCGTAGAGAAGTAGCTGAAAGGTGTAGCTAATTGTTACAAGTAAAACATTTCTGATGTTCACTGTGGTTTCAATTTGGCAATCAATCGGACCTTACTTTTGGAATAACCCTCGTAGATTTCGCTATTCATCTGCGCCACATCATCGCCAATTTATTTTATTTCATTTACACGTCAAGTTCCGTGCGTCCAAACTGAGGAGCAAATCTCCAAGGTCATGGAACGTGTCAGTACATGAAATTACAACATAAAAGTAATAACAGATAATAATAAATGTTCATGAACCCGAAAAAAGTCAGTCCATAAATTTAAGTAAACGCAATCAACAATACAGTAAGAATCAGCTTAAGTTTTCAAGGAACTCCTCGACAGAATAGAAGGAGTGACCAATGAGGAAACTCTTCAGTTTCGATTTGAAAGCGCGTGGATTACTGCTAAGATTTTTGAATTCAAGTGGTAGTTTATTGAAAATGGATGCAGTAGTGTACTGCACACCTTTTTGCACAAGAGTTAAGGAAATCCAATCCAAATGCAGATTTGATTTCTGCCGAGTATTAACCGAGTGAAAGCTGCTTATTCTTGGGAATAAGCTAATATTGGTAGCAAAAAACGACAGTAAGGACTATATATATTGAGAGGTCAATGTCAAAATACCCAGAATCGTGAACAGAGATCGACAAGAGGTTCGTGAACTTACACCACTTACTGCCCGAACCGCCCGTTTCTGAGCCAAAAATATCCTTTCAGAATGGGAAGAGTTACCCCAGAATATAATACCATACGACATAAGCGAATGAAAATAAGCAAAGTAGACTAATTTTCGTCTTGAACGATCACTCACTTCTGATATTGTTCGAATAGTAAAAATATTTTAGAGTTACCCGTAATACTAGAGGGCATATCATTTATATAAACAAGGAACAGGAGTGGCCCCAACACTGATCCCTGGGGCACCCCCCACTTGACAGTACCCCACTCAGACCCCACATCACAGCCGTTATCAACATTGTGAATAATGACCTTTTGCTGCCTATTCCTAAAGTAAGAGGTGAACCAATTGTGAGCTACTCCCCGTATTTCGTAATGGTCCAACTTCTGGAGCAATGATGACAGGCATAGCAAACATGTCATAACCTAAATCCGAATATCTGTAGTGACGTTTATAAGTTGAATAAAGTGTGTGCACGCCTTAGTTTGTAACTAATTTACATTGTTTTTTTTCATATAGTTCAATAATTGTCACCCTGTACCACCACAACAGGCATGCATTAGCAACCCCAGCTATGGAATATGTTGTTCCAGAGTATGGTATTACTTTTATACAATGAAGGCTTTCATGACCGGATGGTATTGTTGTTGATGATTCTTCGGGGTTATATGGCTGTGGTCCATGGAATTCTTCTATTCCCAACCTTTCGTCCAATACTACGTTGGACATCCTCAGGGGTACGGCTGGTCCTGCTGAGTCCTGCCGACTGTCGGCAGGACTCAGCAGGACCAGCCGTACCCCTGAGGATGTCCAACGTAGTATTGGACGAAAGGTTGGGAATAGAAGAATTCCATGGACCACAGCCATATAACCCCGAAGAATCATCAACAACATGGTATTACTTTGTTTGTGTGAAATTTCTTACTGTCACCACCTCATGCATTCCACAGGTACACTTGGACATATTTGATCTGTCATGCGAATGAAATGGTCTAAAGAGCAGAGACACGAGTGGTAGCTCACCGGGCAGGCAGCTGTAGAGGAGGACGGTGGCGAGCAGGAAGATGGCGCCCAGTCCGAACAGCAGCCCGTAGAGCAGGCCGCGCTGGCGGTTGGGCTTCCAGGAGACGGACCTGTCGCTGCAGTAGAGCAGCTGACCGCGGCCGCCGTGGCCCGCCGCGTCTGCGCAGTAGCGCTCCAGGGGCTGCGCCAGAGCCACGCCCCCTACCAGCGCACTGCCGTTGGCCAGCAACTGCCACGACTGCCCCTCGTACGTCTCCGAGATGTGCTCACCCTTCTCGCACTGCGGACAACAACCAGCACCGTCAAAACTCAGCACCATCTCTTCTCAGGACGGGCGTCATTCCCAAGGCCGGGTCTAGTGAAGCACGGGATACAACCCGTCGACTTTGAACAATGAAGTCAGAATTTCCCAGAGATCATTTATTACACAAATGTAACAGCTGACAAGAGTGTTCAGAAACAAAGAGATAAGAAAGATAAAAAATATGGTTGGCATATATCAAGGCAAGTAATATTCCCCCATTAAGGATATCGCGTGTTTGTATCGTATTATTTCTGTGGCAAATGAAGGAGAAAAAATGGATGGAAATATTGGTAGTATAGAATACCTTTGGTAGTGTAGGTAGTATAGAATAGCTTTGTGAGATGAAGTAGTGAAAGCAGCAGAGGATCAAGTAGGTAAAAAGACGAGGGCTAGTAGAAACCCTTGGGTAACAGAAGAAATTTTGAATTTAACTGATGAAAGGAGAAAATGTAAAAATGCAGTAAATGAAGCAGGCAGAAAGGAATACAAACGTCTCAAAAGTGAGATCGACAGGAAGTGCAAAATGGCTAAGCAGGGATGGCTTGAGGACAAATGTAAGGATGTAGAGGCTTATCTCACGAGGGGTAAGATCGATACTGCCTACAGGAAAATTAAAGAGACCTTTGAAGAACAGAGAACCACTTGTATGAATATCAAGAGCTCAGATGCAAACCCAGTTCTAAGCAAAGAAAGGAAAGCAGAAAGGTGGAAGGAGTATATAGAGGGTCTACACAAGGGCGATGTACTTGAGAACAATATTATGGAATTGGAAGAGGATGTAGATGAAGATGAAATGGGAGATACGATACTGCGTGAAGAGTTTGACAGAGCACTGAAAGACCTGAGTCGAAACAAAGCCTCGGGAGTAGACAGCATTCCATTAGAACTACTGACGGTCTTGGGAGAACCAGTCCTGACAAAACTCTACCATCTGGAGAGAAAGATGTATGAGACAGGCGAAATACCGTCAGACTTCAAGAAGGACATAATAATTCCAATCCCAAAGAAAGCAGGTGTTGACAGATGTGAAAATTACTGAACAATCAGTTTAATAAGTCACGTATGCAAAATACTAACGCGAATTCTTTACAGACGAATGGAAAAACTGGTAGCAGCCCACCTCGGGGAAGATTAGTTTGGATTCCGTAGAAATATTGGAACACGTGAGGCAATATTGACCCTACGACATCTTAGAAGCTAGATTAAAGAAAGGCAAACCTACATTTGTAGACTTAGAGAAAGCTTTTGACAATGTTGACTGGAATACTCTCTTTCAAACTCTGAAAGTGGCAGGGGTAAAATACAGGGAGCGAAAGGCTACTTACAATTTGTACAGAAAGCAGATGGCAGTTATAAGAGTAGAGGGACATGAAAGGGAAGCAGTGGTTGAGAAGGTAGTGAGACAGGGTTGTAGCGTCTCCCCGATGTTATTCAATCTGTATATTGAGCAAGAGTGAAGGAAACAAAAGAAAAATTCGGAGTAGGAATTAAAATCCATGGAGAAGAAATAAAAACTTTGAGGTTCGCCGACGATATTGTAATTCTGTCAGAGGCAGCAAAGGACTTAGAAGAACAGTTGAACGGAATGGATAGCGTCTTGAAAGGAGGATAATGGAATGTAGTCGAATTAAGTCGGGTGATGCTGCGGGAATTAGATTAGTAAATGAGACACTTAAAGTCGTAAAGGAGTTTTGGTATTTGGGGAGCAAAGTAACTGATGATGGTCGAAGTAGAGAGGATATAAAATGTAGACTGGCAATGGCAAGGAAAGCGTTTCTGAAGGAGAGAAATTTGTTAACATCGAGTATAGATTTAAGTGTCAGGAAGTCGTTACTGCAAGTATTTGTACGGAGTGTAGCCATTTTTAGGAAGTGAAACATGGACGATAACTAGTTTGGACAAGAAGAGATTAGAAGCTGTCGAAATGTGGTGTTACAGAAGAATGCTGAAGATTAGATGGGTAGATCATATAACTAATGAGGAGGTATTGAATAGGATTGGGGAGAAGTTTGTGGCACAACTTGACTAGAAGAAGGGATCGGTTGGTAGGACATGTTCTGAGGCATCAAGGGATCACAAATGTAGTATTGGAGGGCAGCGTGAAGCGTAAAAATCGTAGAAGGAGACCAAGAGATGAATACACTAAGCAGATACAGAAGGATGTAGGTTGCAGTAGGTACTGGGAGATGAAGAAGTTTGCACAGGATATAGCAGCATGGAAAGCTGCATCAAACCAGTCTCTGGGCTGAAGACCACAACAACAACAACAGAATACCTCACGTCACATGTATATGGGTTGTATCTCGAACCTCATTCGAACTGAATTGGTTAACTGCAGTACGGGATACAAGTTTAGCGTGCCTCGATTTCTTCGTTTTCGTTAGCATTAATATCCTGCTGTTCAGTTGAAATATACAGGTCAACTGAAGCACGGGAAACAAATTTTACATGTGTTGTTTCTTTCACCTCTGCTACCACTAATATTCTGTTCTTACGTAGATAGTAGTACTACCGATGCCAGAAGGAGCTACGTACATAATATTTGTATCTCATACTTCCGTTGACCTATATAGATGTACACTGCTAACAAAAACGTGGAAATGGACGTACGTTACATTTGCAACCTGCACCTCAGTTGAACTACGCGAAGAGGCAATGAGACGACACATATACAATTTGTATTCCGTACTTCACTATGGGGTACAGTTTCTTTTTTTTTCGTCTTCGATGCTATTTCATCACAGCAGTGACAATAGTATCCCATTATTTAGTTGAGCTATATACGAGGGCTATCCACAAAGTACATTACGTTTTGGAATTAAAAATAAATCAAGTATTGGAAAACTTTTTTAATTATATACAGATGAAAGCCACACTTAAATACTACTTTTCTACACAGTTGCCATTTAAATTAAGGCACTTATCGTAGCGATGGACGTGCTTGGAAATTCCTTCGTCGTAAAATTCGGCCGCCTGCGCCTTCAACCACGTGGTTACCTCTTCTTGAAGCTGTGCGTCGTCATCAAAACGCTGCATAGCCAACCACTTCCTCATTGCTGGGAATAAGTGGAAGTCGCTCGGTGCCAGGTCGGGACTGTGCGGCGGATGAGGAAACAACTCCCACTTAAAAGATTCGAGAACTTCACGAGTGGCATTTGCCGTGTGGGCCCGGGCGTTGTCGTGAATCAGCAAGATCTTTGAGCCCAACTTTCCCATGCGATTGTTTTGTATTGCTCTTCTCAGGTTGTGCAGAGTTTGGCAATACCTTTGAGAGTTTATTGTAGTGCCTCTTTCCAGGAAATCCACAAAAATCACACCTTTTCTGTCCCAATAGACAGTCGCCATCACCTTCCTTGCCGACATTGTCTGCATGCATTTCTTGGGTTTTTGGGGGGAATTTGTGTGCCTCCACTGCACTGACTGCAATTTTGTCTCGCAGTTCACATGCTTAACCGATGTTTCGTCACCAGTAACGATGCGATCGAGTAATGAGTCGCCATCTTTCTCGTAAGCGTCCAAAAACGTTAACGCTGCAGCCATTTGCTGATTTTTGTGAATCTCTGTCAAGTTTTTTTGGTATCCATCTTGCACAAAACCAAGCTTTTCGGTAATGATTTCGTGCAACAAGCTTCGTGAAATTTGTGGAAAACTCATAGAGAGTTCCGTTATTGTGAAATTACGGTTTTCACGGACCGCGGCATCGACTTTTTCGACAAGTTCGGCAGTCACTATGCTGGGTCTTCCACTTCACTCTTCGTCGTGAGCGTTAGTTCGGCCATTTTTAAATTTTATGACCCTTTATTGCACTCCACCTTCAGTGATTATGTTGTCCCCATACACTTCACAAAGCTGCCGATAGATTTCTATCGGTGTACAGTTTTTTGCAGTCAGAAACCTTATTACAGCACGCTCATCACACTTCGCGGCATTTTCAATTAACGCTGACATTTCAAACTGTCAGAGTAACTCAATGCAGTACAGCACGAACCTCTCACTAGCACGGCAGGATGGCGACTGAGTGGCGGAATGCCATGACACCGAGATGGCCGCGCTAGCCCCGCCCCCAACGGACACAAACGAAAACGTAGTGTACTTTGTGGATAGCCCTCGTAGCTATACACAACATTTGTATCCTGTTCTATAGGTGCCATATACTGGTTATCTCATCAATGTTACATATGTCGTTCTTTTCGAATAGGTAGTGTCAGTGTAAAGGTCAACTGAAGGACGGGATACAAATTTTAGTTGTGTCGGGCGTTTCACCGTTTAATATTTCTGGTACAGTTTCGAAAACATCGTACTGATACTAGTGCTGGGAAACGAAAGAAGAACGACAGCTGCGAAATTTCTGTTACGTACTGGAGTACACGAAACATAGGTAATGGTGTAATACAACTGTAGTAAAAGAAAAAAATGGAAAACTGAACTTACTACACGGTAACTTCTTAAAAGAACCGAAGCTCGCCTAGGAAGACATCAACAAAAATCACATACTCACATACACAACAAACAAAATATTACGAAACACACACACATTCACCCTCCGCCCATCCTAATGTGAAATTAGCTAACATATTATGAACGGTACATCGCCCAACACGTTTAACAAAACATTTAAACGGGCAATATGTTTGGAGAATACTACGCCTCTATGAATATTCGTATAAGTGACTTTGAAGTGCGGAAATCCGGCGTTTCCCCTTCCCTACATGAGATTTCACAGCTGACCAATAACCCTCTACGCTGTTTGGGCAAGCCCCTGTGGATAATGATTTGAACTCAATATTGTGATTAACTACGAGATGGTGATAACCCCTTTCCCCTAAATCGCTATATGAAGAAAAACCATCTGAAATTACAATGGAACCCTCTGCAACGTGGTCTTCAATTAAGCTGACCAAAACTTCCTTCCTTCGATTGGGAACTACTTTAAACACTACATTGTCACACTTTTGACCTCAAACTACAGCCCCCCAAATCCATAATCCCACCGGAGGTTCCCTCCTGTTGTACTTCCTTTTGCCAAATTGCGACTAGTCAGTTTCGACCATAACACCCGACACCCTCAACGGCCCCCTATTTCATGTATTCCCCTCAACTTCCCTGCAAAAAGAGTACCAAACGACTACTGTACGCTTACACACACGACATTCATGGTCACACAGCCACACAGGATATCTCAAACACCAACAGTACGTAATTTTCATAATGTCTCTCAAGTCGAGCTTAGATTTTCGAACCACTTCCCTCGTCTAATTGACCGCCACAACCGATCTTTGCTGCAGCGCCATACGAATAAGTCGTGAGTACGGCGACGAGATACACTTGCGAGCCGCTTATGTTCGCCGCACTCACGATATCGGACATACTCGGCAACGAGACCATACATTTGCAAAAAACAAATCTTGGCCAACATGTCTACGCCCATAGCCTCTCTCAAATCCAGGTTCATCGGAACAGATAAATCCATACCTATAAACGAAAATGAGATATATCCAGAATGAGATTTTCTCTCTGCAGCGGAGTGTACGCTGATATGAAACTTCCTGGCAGATTAAAACTGTGTGTCGGACCGAGATACTAAAAATTGTCCTAAAATAAGAAACTAATAGTCCAAATTACCTAAATATCACTAAGAATGAAATTAAGTACCGAATGAATTGCAAACAACCAATTATTGAAATAAATGCACACGAATAATATTTTGAGCAATATGTAGCGATCTCTTTTAAAATCACAATCAATTATTTTAATGTACAATGATAGCGCTTATCCGGAACACAGAACTGGTTTTTTTTATCTATGGCTGAAAGTGAAGGCATTATTATCTGTAGTAATGTTTGACGTCATTGGTCAAAGCCGACGGGTTGTATCCCATGCTGCACTACCCCTGAAGACGGGTTCGATGCAGCTATCCAAGAAGGTCTGTCCTGTGCAAGTCTCTTCATCTTGGCATAATTACTGCAACCTACATCCATTTTGACCTGCTTACTACACTCTAGAGTTTCCTCTGTCGCCAATCTGACAATTCCTTGTGTTGTGACTTAGCACGACAGCCAAGTCACAACGAGAGGAAGCCGAAAGGCACGCGCTTAAACTCACGCAGGCTGGCGTGAGGTCTGAAACAGGATACGTAATGAATGCTATAAAGAAAAGTACGTAGCTTCTGGAATACTTAACTTTAATCCACATTTGCAGAACATCGCTCTTGATGATACATTAATAAAATCTCAATATCAATTGAATACGGCGCCTTGCTAGGTCGTAGCAAATGTAGCTGAAGGCTATGCTAACTATCGTCTCGGCAAATGAGAGCGTATTGGTCAGTGAACTATAGCTAGCTACGTCGGCTGTACAACTGAGGCGAGTGCCAGTACGTCTCTCTAGACCTGCCGTGTGGTGGCGCTCGGTCTGCTATCACTGACAGTGGCGACACGCGGGTCCGGCGTATACTAATGGACCGCGGCCGATTTAAAGGCTACCACCTAGCAAGTGTGGTGTCTGGCGGTGACACCACACCTTGATTCCTCAGGACATGTAGTATAGACTGATCCTTCGCTCAGTCAAGACTACCGATCCACTCCTCTTCGCACAGGGAGCACTACCCACTGCCACATGACTTGTCTGGCGTAGCGGTAATCCGAAATACTATACATCTACATCTACATTTATACTCCGCAAGCCACCCAACGGTGTGTGGCGGAGGGCACTTTACGTGCCACTGTCATTACCTCCCTTTCCTGTTCCAGTCGCGTATGGTTCGCGGGAAGAACGACTGTCTGAAAGCCTCCGTGCGCGCTCTAATCTCTCTAATTTTACATTCGTGATCTCCTCGGGAGGTATAAGTAGGGGGAAGCAATATATTCAATACCTCATCCAGAAACGCACCCTCTCGAAAACTGGCGAGCAAGCTACACCGCGATGCAGAGCGCCTCTCTTGCAGAGTCTGCCACTTGAGTTTGTTAAACATCTCCGTAACGTTATCACGGTTACCAAATAACCCTGTGACGAAACGCGCCGCTCTTCTTTGGATCTTCTCTACCTCCTCCGTCAACCCGATCTGGTACGGATCCCACACTGATGAGCAACACTCAAGTATAGGTCGAACGAGTGTTTTGTAAGCTACCTCCTTTGTTGATGGACTACATTTTCTAAGGACTCTCCCAATGAATCTCAACCTGGTACCCGCCTTACCAACAATTAATTTTATATGATCATTCCACTTCAAATCGTTCCGCAAGCATACTCCCAGATATTTTACAGAAGTAACTGCTACCAGTGTTTGTTCCGCTATCATATAATCATACAATACTATACAGTTTGATTCAACTACCCCTCTGCAGTTTTATGCAAACGGCACAACATATGAATCAGCAACGGTATCCAGACAGGCGACAACCATGTTATCGCTGTAAGTTCCCCCTCAGAGAGTTCGTTGACAGTTGGCAAATAGAATCATGCTGTAAAAATCCAAGTGAGAATTGACCATGGGTTACGATTTTTTATTTGACCAAGGTATACCTTACTTATCCAAATGTCTTTAGTCTTTGTTTGTGTAATTAGCAGTGTCATAGAAGTCATACAAGTTTTGAATGTCTCTGTAGGTTTATTACATTTATTGTACTTAATCATTTGTAAGTGGTACAAGAATGTAGACTTATGAACAACTACACGGTATATAACCCAATGAAAAAGTTAAAACACGGGAATATTCTGCTGCCCTGCCGATGTCATTTTACGCAACCTCATATGACAGAACAATATTGTTGACCAGTTCGCCGTGGAGATGCGAGGAACATTTTCAAAAAGTTAGAGAATAACTGTGTAGTGTATGGAGACATCTTAGACCTACTATACAAATTTTGTTTGTGAAAATACTTTAGCACATTAACGCGGCGAGTCATATAGTAATGTCTTCATTAGGTTATATACCGGGAAGCTGTTACTTTCATGCTTCCCATTTTGATATTTCCTGTTAATTTCGTTGTTCCTAATGATGAAACACATTGTATAAGGCAACGATTCTGAATCATTTCGGAAAGATTAAGTACTATAAACGAAATAGACTCGCAGAGACATCCAAAACCTATATGATTACATCGCTAATCACACAAAAAAAGATTGGAGACAGATGGATAACTACGGCAAAAATGAGGTATATCTTCGTCCAGAAATTGCTGTGTAACTCATGGCCAATCATCACTTGCTTTATTTTCAGTATGATTCTGTTTGCAAGCAATCACCCAAACCTCTAAGATGGAACATATTTCGATTATGTGGCTGTCGCCTTTCTGGATGCCTTTCCTGATCTATACATAGCGCAGGTTGCATAAAAAGACAACGGTAGGGGCATCTCAGTCACACTGCATAAATACAAGTCATTGTTCGAGGATGTCATCAAAAATTCTGCAAGATTCTCCTTCAAATTTTTACAGAATACTCCAATAAAAATTCAGACATAAACTGGCTATACATTTTTTTTAACAATGCTGTACTGGTTTTCGGGTAAAGACCGACTGCGAGAAGGAAAACACTACAATAACAGGTTACTTAAACCATTAGACAAGTTGTTTCTCGCCTATATAGTCCGTCTTCTCATATACAATTTTTAACGAAAATTGTATATGCGAATACGTGTTGCCTTTTTTTGTTTCTCGCAGCCTGACGAGTTGTATTTATAGTTCATTGACTTACGATCAGAGTAGTACTACGAAATCGAAATCGTCTGAAACTTCGTAATCCTAAACATTTACAGATTAAAATTATGTTAAATAGCTGGCATTGAATCTACTATTCTCACAGGTCCAACAGCAAGAGGTCTGTCATACCCTGTATAGCAGTCATTCCAATCGATTTACCAAATGGTTCAAATGGCTCTGAGCACTATGGGACTTCTGAGGTCATCAGTCCCCTTGAACTTAGAGCCACTTAAACCTAACTAACCTAAGGACATCACACACATCCATGCCCGAGGCAGGATTCGAGCCTGCGACCGTAGCGGTCGCGCGGTTCCAGACTGAAGTGCCTAGAACCGCTCGGCCACAGCGGCCTGCACCGATTTACCCATTCATTTTAAGTGACTTCAGTTCCCAATCAAGATACTGATGGCTATAACAAGAAACAAGGCTTAAACGAGAGGAGGAAGGAGGAGATGGACAGAGAGAGGGGAGGAGGAAGGAGAGAGATAGGAGAAGGAGGAGAAGATGGACAGAGAGAGGTGGAGGAGAAGGAGAAGTTGGAGAAAGAGGAGAAATGAGGAGACCCACAATGAGAGAACGGAGGAACATAGGACGTATATCCGATTCCCATACATTCACTATAAGTCAAAATAAAACGACGCAGCGCAAAGAAATTATCCGACTGGGTCAGATATCGATAGATGTGATGAACATGGATAGGCAAATACATGAGAACAGTTTCAAAAAACTGTATCATTTATTTTAGAAATGGAAATGAGCGTTTGGCGTCATTTGCCGGGAGGCACCTTACGGGGCAGGTTCGGCCACCTTGGTGCAGGTCTTATAACATTCGACGCCACATTGGGCGACCTGCGCGCCGGATGGGGATGAAATCATGATGAAGACAACACAATATCCAGTCCCTGAGCGGAGAAAATCCCCGACCCAGCCGGGAATAGTACCCGGGTCCCTTAGGACGGCAGTCCGTCACACTGACCATTCAGCTATCGGGGCGGACATTTATGTTAGAGAAAGTGATTCACAAATTGAGCAAGTCTATAATGCATTGGTCCATCTCTGTTCCTTATACAAGTAGTTATTAGGCTTGTAATTGATTGATAGAGTTGTTGGATGTCCTCCTGAAGGATATCGTGTCAAATTCCGTCCAACTGGTGCGTTAAGTCGTCATAATCCCGAGACGATTGTGGAGGTCCCTGACCAGAATGCTCCAAACGTTCTCAATTGGGTAGAAGTCTTGCGACCTTGCCGGTCGAAGTAGGGTCAGGTAAGCATGAAGACAAGCGGTAGGAACTCTTGCTGTGTGTGAGCGGGCATTATCTTGTTGAAATATAAGCCCACGATGGCTTTCCATGAAGGACAGCAAATGGGGCGCAGAATATCGTCGACGTACCGCTGCGCTGTAAAGGTGCAGCGGATGACAACCAAAGGAGTTATGCTATGAAAAGATATGGCACCGCAGCTCATTGCTCCTGGGTGTCGGGCCGTATGGCAGGCGAGTCACACTGCTACCTCACCGCTATCCAGGGCTTCTCCAGCAACGTCTTCAGGCCGTAATCTCATTGATTGGAGTATAAATGTTTACAGTGATGAGTCCCGCGTCGAACTGATCTCTGAAGATCAAAGAAGATGTGTGTGGAAGACGCCCCGGACAGCGTTGGGACACCAAGCGGACTGTCGTTCACCATACGGTCCGACAATCAGGGTGATTGTCTGGGGTGCAATTTATTTTTATAGCAGGACCCCTGTTGTTGTTTTCCGCGACTCAGTTACAGCACAACGAAACGTCGACGATATTCTACGCCCTGTTTTGTTGCCATTTCAGCAAGATAATGCCCGCTCGCACACAGCGAACGCATCTACGGCTTGTCTTCATGCATGCCAAACACCACCTTGTCCAGCAGGGTCGTGGGTTCTCTCGCCATTTGAGAACGTTTCGAGCATTTTGGGCAGGGCCGTCCAATCATCTCCGGATTTTGATAATCTAATGCGTCAATTGGACAAAATTTGGGAGTAAATCCCTCAGCAGGACATCCAACAACTCCGTCAATCAATAGCAAGCCGAATAACTGTTTGCATTAGTGGCGAAGGTGGTCCAACGCGTTACTGACTTGCTCTATTTGTAAAACTCTTTCTGCGAACCATTGCCGGGTTCGCTAGTAAATTACACACAGAAATCTTTCTTATGAATCATTCTGTCTGTTAGTGAAAAGGGCATCAAAATCCCTACAGTTTCCTCAGCTTAGCTTCCGCATACATAGACAGAAAAACAAATGGTTCAAATGGCTCTGAGCACTATGGGACTTAACATCTGAGGTCATCAGTTCATTAGAATTTAAAACTGCTTAAACCTAACTAACCTAAGGACATCACACACATCCATGCCCGAAGCAGGATTCGAACTTGAGACCGTAGCAGTCGCGCGGTTCCGGAATGAAGCGCCTAGAACCACTCGGCCACCACGGCCAGAGACAGAAAAACGCGGGGGGAGTGGGGACTTTAATTTATGGTATATATAGGTATAGTTACTCCAAAAAGTATTCGTCTAATACACGAGTTGTTATTTAAGAATCTATAGATAGTGGAAAATTGTCAGAATGAAGTACAGCAGGGGCTTGGATTTATTTATTAATCAGTGAAAATTATAATACAATAAAGAAACGAGATTTGTATTCATATAAACATAGTTAAACATTCAAAAGTAAAGGCAGCCAGTTTAGGATGCAAAGCAAGTATTTGTCCACAATGCTGAAAATGGCACTCTGAAAATAGTAGGCCGTCCTGCCCTCTTTACAATCTCTTGCATTTTCCTTGGCATGGTTTTCACCAGAGAATCTGTTGTTCGCTCCATAATTTTACGCCATTCCTCTAGTACAGCGTTCTTTAGATCATTTCTACTGGATATCGGATGACTTCTCACAGTTTTGTCGAGTACATCCCACAAATTGTCTACTGGATTAATGTTTGAGGGTTGTGATGGTGTCGGCTTCCAGCGGTGGGTATTATGCAGCAACCAGAGTGAGTTGCATGCTAAATCGTAATAATGGAGAACGAGCCATTTTAAATTCAAATTGCAAATTAGTTTGCAAATATGGCTGCATGCTGAACATTTTATACAGGGAGAATATTGATAACGCTGACAAACAGCAGTGACGTATTCCTGACTGGAAATTGAGGAAAAAAGGACCTACGAATATGTGTTCGGAAACGCATCGTTGCCATTTTAGATGCCGCTGGAGAATGACAGTTCCTCTGACCACGTGCCGTGTGGCCCTTGTGTGTTGTAGACTGTGTGACTCACGCGGCTTACAGTAGCAGCAGAGTGGTCGGCGGATTGTGCGTACACCAGACTTGGAGGTCTAGGTTCTACAAGATATTGAGACGAACCATAGTACAAGCTCTAGGCAAGTGGCCTAGCAACATGGTGTAAGCCAAAGTATGTTCATGTGTATCGTGCATGACAACCTCTAAAATCCCTACCATTTGCAATACCATGGAGGCCAGTCCGATCTTCTGTTGAGACGTGGATGTGATGCAGCACTGTAATGTTTTCCGGGACGATTCGTTGTCGTTGCAAGCACACCGTCCATTTCCGGACATATGTTCATGGAACCTTTTTTCCTCTATTTCCAGTTTGTCGGTTTTATTAACGTTTATCCAGGAGTAATTCCTGCCCCTACCTTTTATAACTTTCAAAAGAAATAGAAATTATTCTACGGAATAGAAGGTTCTTTTCAAATTTTACTTTCCGGTCTGTCAGACAGTTTATATCGCTGGGTAAGTTACGAAAAATTTTTGTTACCGCACTACACACCTCTTTTTGCTCTAAAGAAGACGTTAAAGTGGAGTAATGAATGTAATTTTTTCTTCTGGTATTGTAATTATTTACGTAATTGTCCCTTTTGAACTGTAATGGATTCTTTATACAACAAGTTTCGTGAGAGGATAAATATACTGTGCAGCAGCAGCCAGATCGCCCAACGTCTTAAGCGGATGTCTACAAAATGATCGTGGGTGAGCACCACTTGTTATCCTTACAGCACGTTTTTGAGGAACGAGGACTTTATTTCTTAAAGATGAGTTACCCAAGAACATTATTCTATATGACATTACTGAACGAAAACACTCAAAACATATCAATTTACTGATTTGTCTCCCTCCAAAATTTGCAATGATACTAAGTGCAAATGTGGCTGAACTGAGTCTATTTCAGAAATTTCAAAATGTGCTATGTCCAGTTCAAATTCTCGTGAATATGGACACCTTAAAATTTTGAAGTTTACATCCTATTTATAACTTCCTCAAAATGTGTCACACTTATCACTGGTTTAGTACCCTAGATGTGCACTACTGAATACGTGATGTCTTTTTGAAATTGAGATTGAGACCATTCACAGGAAACCAGTCAAAGATACTTTTGTGAACATTGTTTACCATTTCTTCTGTTTCTTTACGTATGCTTGGATTGTTTACAACACTAGTATCATTTGCAAAAGTAACTGATCTTATGTGTTGTGATTTAGACAGAAGATCGTTTACATACATGAGGAATATAGCAGACTTAAAACTGAGCCTTGAGGAATCCCACATGTGATTTGTCCCCACTCAAATTGACGCTCCATGCTATACTGGTTGAATTACTAAGTACAGGTTTTTGCATACTTTGGGTGACTATGCCATCAATGCCAAAAAACTTCAGTTTATCTAGGAGAATACTGTGATTCAAACAGTTAAATCGCAGAAAATATCGACCGGCGCTGTTTCATAATTTAATGCTTGTAAATTTGATGAGCGAGCATGCAAATGGCATTCTCATTAGAGCAATTCTTCTGAAACCCAAACTGTGATTCTCTGAGGATATTATTCTTGCTGGCGTGAGATACTATTCTAGAGTACGTCAGTTTCTCAAAAATTTTGGAAAATGCTGTGAGCAGTAAAACAGGTCGGTAGTTATAGTCATCTCTCTTATCATCTCTCTTAAAGAGTGGTTTAACAACGGCGTATTTGAGTCTCTCTGGAAAAATGAGATAGTCATGCATTAGGTACTTCTGACAAGACAGAACTATTACGTGAGAACAAATCGTTATTACCCTGTTGGAAACAGCATCAAACCCAGACGAGCTTCTATTTTTGAGAAAGTGTATAATTTCTTTAATTTCGGAAGGAGAAGTTGATGATACATTCACATCACTCAGTTTTATGAAAGTTATTTTTTGAACATACTGCTGTCATTTTACTCTTGAACTGTTTGCCCCTGTACTTTCTATTACATTTAAGAAACGATTATTAAATTTATTTACAGCTTCTGACCCATCGTTTACAGCCCTTCCATTCAGTTCATTCGAGATATTATCCTGTTCCGTGGCTAGTTGACCTGTTTCCAGAACCGTCCATCTAGAGCTGTATATTTTGGATCATCATTTTCTGTGAAAATGTAATCCCCATAACGACTCATATCATTCACATTGATGGATAGATGTTTCCTTAGGATTTTTATGCATACCTTGTGGTCCATAATTCTAACAATAAAACACAAATCACCCACATCATTTGAACCCCTGCGACCCCAGACAAGTACAGAACTTCCTCCATGTTCATCTGATATTGTTTTATTTCTTTCCTCAAGTTCACAATTCTTTTTTCTCCATACTGTTACTTGCCCATTTGTCTTAAAAAGCTAACATCCACTCTAGTCAGTAAAAAACAAACACCTCTTCCAGAAACTAAACCCATCGGATTTACGTCTTCTAGCAAATTCAACTCGCTTCCTTTTCGAAACAAACTGATGCAGATTTATCTCTCTTCTCTTGCAGTTTCGCAACGTTTTGAACCCATGTTACGTAAATATTGCCTACCGGCTTTAGAAACAGAGTGCGAACTATCAACACAGTAGATGAAATATAACCGCAAAGAACAGGGAGAGGGACTTGTGCCAGTGCAGCACCATATTTGTGATCTTATTTACTAGACGAACACTTGCTTCACATCAAATGAGGCACGATTTTAAATAACGTGATCTGTTCAAAAATTAAGCATCATATAAACCAAAATAGCGTTTTATTTTGAAATGTACTGTATATTAACCGAAGTAAGAAAATAGTTATTGTTTGTCTTTTAGCTACATTTATGGGGGTTGTGGTTGTCATATTCTATGCGCTATGGTCGGACGAATACTTTTTGAAATCACTGTACGTACAGATTCTGTCAAGCTTCGCTGCTCTCTGGAGTTGTGGCGGCTATTTACTGTTTTTCCCCAAGAAATACCACCTCCTCTGCAGCTGATCATCTCTTATCTCCCATCAATGCCACGAAATGCCACCCCATACGCCAATTAGATATGGAACTGGTAACAATACACAAATTACACACTCATCATTAATGTAATTGTAAATGAAATACACAGAACTTCCTCGTGAGTCAGTATACTAGCGGACATCAAAAAGTAAGTTACACATTATGACTGGTGAAGTACCTTTTACACACGGTGCACTCACATTAATGTGAGCACTGCCTATGTTCGACGTCGACGTGAAACAACTACTCACAGAGGGCACATGGCAGCACTATCAGTGGGGGGTATATAAAATGTGTCTGATGTGTCTGGGGAATGCATAAAACAATCGGTCGTTGTCGTAATGCGGATATGGAGCGATGTATCTGACGTCCAAAAGGGCACGATCAGTGGCTTGCGGGCCATGGGTGGAGGCATTTCCGAAGTTTGTAAATTGTTTGCGTACCACCATGGTTAAAGTATACCGTGCATGGCGCTATCCAAAAGCAGCGCCAAGGTAACGTGTTGCATCACAGGCTATAAATGGCAGGGATGAACGACCGCTCTGGAGATCTACGTAGGCGAATAGACGTGTAACTGCTGCGCAGCTGGCCACCCAGATGAACCAAGGGGCTACCAACAGCGTCTCTTCAACGACCGAACCGAGCGACTGGACTCGCATTCGGGAGAATGTCGGTTCAAATCCGCGTCCGACCATCTAGACTTAGATTTTGCGTGATTCCCCTAAATCGCTTCAGGCAAACGCCAGGATGCTTCCTTTGAAAAGGGCACGGTCGATTTCCTTCCCTATCCGTGACACAATCTAAGCTTGTGCTCCGTCTGCTATGACTTCGATGTCGATGGGACGTTGAACCCATTCTTCTTCCTTCAACGACCGTTCAACGAACGTTGCTACGTATGAGCCTCCGCAGGAGGCGTCTGGTTCATGCACGCATGCCGACTGCCGTTCAGTGGCGACGTTTTCGTGCCATCCCCCTGTGGCCCCGTCATTCTGGAAGGCCCAACGGATGACAGTATACATAAATGACCTTGTGGATGACATCGGAAGTTCACTGACTTTTTGCGGATGATGCTGTGGTGTATCGAGAGGTTGTAACAATGGAAAATACTACTGAAATACAGGAGGATCTGCAGCGAATTGTTGCATGGTGCAGGGAATGGCAATTGAATCTCAATGTAGACAAGTGTAATGTGCTGCGGATACATAGAAAGAAAGATCCCTTATCATTTAGCTACAATATAGCAGGCCAGCAACTGGAAGCAGTTAATTCTATAAATTATCTGGGAGTACGCATTAGGAGTGATATAAAATGGAATGATCATATAAAGTTGGTCGTCGGTAAAGCAGGTGCCAGACTGAGATTCATTGGAAGAATCCTAAGGAAATGCAAAAACAAAGGAAGTAGGTTACAGTACGCTTGTTCGCCCACTGCTTGAATACTGCTCAGCAGTGTGGGATCCGTACCAGATAGTGTTGATAGAAGAGATAGAGAAGATCCAACGGAGAGCAGCGCGCTTCATTACAGGATCATTTAGTAATCGCGAAAGCGTTACGGAGATGATGGAAGACTCTGCAGGAGAGACGCTCAGTAGCTCGGTACGGACTTTTGTTGAAGTATCGAGAACATACCTTCACCGAGGGGTCAAACAGTAATATTGCTCCCTCCTACGTATATCTCGCGAAGAGACCATGAGGATAAAATCAGAGAGATTAGAGCCGACACAGAGGCATACCGACAATCCTTCTTTCCCTGAACAATACAAGACTGGAACAGAAGGGAGAACCGATAGAGGTACTCAAGGTACCCTCCGCCACACACCGTCAGGTGGCTTGCGGCGTATGGATGTAGATGTAGATGTAGAACACAAGTGTGCATCTATCCTCGGGGACCACGTCCGCCCCTACATGCACTTTGTTTTCGCAAGGCATGGCCGGCCGCTGTGACCGAGCGGTTCTAGGCGCTTCAGTTCGGAAGCGCGCTGCTGCTACGGTCGCAGGTTCGAATCCTGCCTCAGGCATGGATGTGTGTGATGTCCTTAGGTTAGTTAGGTTTAAGTAGTTCTAAGTCTAGGGGACTGATGACCTCAGATGTTAAGTCGCATAGTGCTTAGAGACATTTTTGAACCCAAGGAATGATTGCATCTACCAGGACGATGATGCAATGTGTCACACAGCTCTCGGTGTAGGCGCGTGGTTTGAAAAGCACCAGGGCGAATATACCTTACTCCTCTGGTCACCCGATTCACAGGAGTAAACACAGTTGAACCCAATTAAGAATATGTGGTACGACATCGAAAGGACTGTTCGCGGCATGGGTCCTCAACTAAAAAACTAGTGCAACTGGCAACGGTATTGGAGTCGTCCCTGTCGGTACCTTCCAGAATCTCACTGAGTCTCTTCCAGCACGTGCGCGCTGCGAAAGGTGATTATTCAAGCTTCTGATAGATGGTTTCTTTAATGAGTAAAGATGCACTCCCCTTCAAAGTGGCGCAAATACAAGACAGTACTTTTCAACATTGTCAGCAAGTCCCTATAAATAACGGTTCGAAAGTTCTAGCTAACGTTGAGTTTCTAGAGATGCTGATTCTCAAGCGTCGGGCCATAACAATCTGACCTTTGTCAAAGGCTGTTATGTCGGTGGATTTCCTCATTTGTGGCTTTTAGCGTCACTAGAACGATTCTCTATTCGTCTCTGCTCACCTTATTTACTTTCCTTACGATGTCACGGGCCGGCAACCCCACCTGCGGTGGGCAGTGGTCATAATGACTCGATTCATCAGTGTTTGTTCCTGTATTCCAGTGAACTCTGTCGAGACAGTGTCAAAGCTTGCATGTCATTACGACTGTGGATTGAACAGCGAATTCTAGAAATAACGATTCACGAACGCAAAAATGAAACAGGAGCGTGAGTCTTGTGTCGTTATTTTCAGTTGTTGACAGCTTCCTTGCTTGCTATCTGCGTTTGGTTGATGAAGTCCGTTATTGGTAAGTTTCTTTTCAGTTTTTAATTTGCGTCTTTACAGTTTTAGCAATGTGTACGCTAGAATTACTAAAAACAAGTATTTTTGGACATTACTGCAGGGGAGACGCCTGTACTCGAGTATTTGATTCCTCTGGTATCAAACTCGGAGCCTTTCCTAGCACGGATACGACGAGCCACGTTTATCATACACCGTCTATGCTGCGACACAAGACTGTAAGCTACATGACTGCAGAAATCTTTCAGTCTTCAAGCAGTAAGGTAGTAAGGTAGGATGCACAACGAACACTGTACTCGGGGGGAATAAGTAGACATCTTTAGTAAAATTGAGTAGTAGACTCTATACTTGGGAAAATCTAAAGGTTCCCTTATACTAATACAGCCATGTACACTAACTGATAGAAAGTATTGAGACACGGCTATGTAATGCGGAATTGATGACTGGATGTCACGAAAGAGCGGACGCGCCAGTACAAAATCAGGCGCGGAATATTGTGTTGTCAACAGAGAAACAGTAACAGCACAGTGGATCCGTCAGGCGTGCTAAGTGACTTCGAACGAGGACTAGTTAATGGATGTCCACCGAGTAAAACCTACATCAGGGATATTTTAACACTTTTAAAGGTACTCACGTCGACTGTTGTTGCTGTGGTTGTGAAGTGAAATCACGAAAGTACTACAACAGTTGAAACAAGACAGGAAGATCTCGTGTACAGAAGAACATGGACCGTTGCGCACTGCGGGAGGTGGCTGTTAAAACATCACATGAAATCAGCGGAAGGAATCACTCACAAGTCCCAAAGTGCCACCAGAGGTCCAGCTGGCACGATGATTTTGCATAGGGAGTTAAAAAGAATGGAGTATAATGGTGGAGCAGTTCCTCATGAGCCACATATTTCTGTAGTCACTCAAAAGCGACGCTTGGGGCAATGTAAAGGGCTACTACACTGGATAGTGGTTGACTGGAAATGAGGTATTTTGAGCGCTGAATCACGCTATACCTTGTAGCAAATGCCTGGAGAAGGTTACCTGCTGTCGGGTATAGTGCCAACACTGAAGTACGGAGGAGGTGGCGTTACAGCACTGTGTACTGTACACAGCAGAGGAACAGTTCAGAGACGAAGACTGATTGTATCAACACGACAGTGTATCTATCATCAGAAGCATGTGAGGGAATTGTTTGTGGACAATGGCATCAGTGAAATGGACTGCCAGAATCTCAGCCTCATCCCAATGGAACACCTTTGGTATTAATTGGAATGTCGATTTCGCTCCAGATCCCTGCGTCCAACATCACTACTTCTCTGGTTTCGGATCATGAGGAAAAATCGGCTACCATTCCTCCACAGACATTCAGACACCTCATAGAAAGTGTCCCCAACGGAGTTTAAGGCGTCATAAATGAGAAAGGCGCGGATATTCCATACTAATGTCAAGTAATACATGTCCATATACTTTCGATCAGGTAGTGTAGAACATACAGGACCATTATGATTAAAATTACAGTTCCAAAACGCTGTAAAAATAATGACGTCAAATTTGAACGGAACATTATCGAAGGGAGATGTTATGGAAACAAACAAAAATAACGAAAATTTTACTAGATGGTCCTGTAAGCGGCTGAATGTGCAAAATAAATAGAAGTGAGGTACATGGCTGTTCCTCCGTTTCCGTCTTAGATGCTCGGCATGAGTGTCCAAATGCAAGAACGCGCGCTGATGGTAAAGCTCTTTTGCCAGAAGGGTGACAGTGCGCCAGTAGCTCCGCAGAAGCTCCGGACACTCAAGGGAACGAGAAAAGGCGATGGTCCAATGTCTTCTAAGGGTCTGGAGAAAATTATTACGAGATTCGAGAAGACCATTCTTTCGGAATGCAATGTGGCAGAGGGAGAAAAACAACTGATCCGACGTCAGTAGAAGATGCGGCCACAGCATTGCAGAAGGGGTCGAGAGATAGTGTGCGAACATAAACTGGAACTGCCCAAACTTTGGACAAGCCAGTGATGACTGTTCATAGAATTCTACGAAACATCTTGTAAAGTCATCAGATGATCAAAACGACTTGCAAAATGATTTAGATAAGATATCTGTATGGTGCGAAAAGTGGAAATTGACCCTGAATAAGGAAAAGTGTGAAGTTATTCACATGAGTACTAAAAGAAATCAGCTAAATTTCGATTACGCGATAAGTCACACAAATCTGAAAGCTGTAAATTCAGCTAAATACTTAGGGATTATAATTACAAATTTCCTAAGTTGGAACGATCACGTAGATAATATTGTGGGTAGAGCAAACCAAAGACTGCGATTCACTGCAGAACACTTAGAAGGTGCATCAGGTCTAGTAAAGGGACTGCTTACGCCACGCTTGTCCGCCCTATTCTGGAGTATTGCTGTGCGGTGTGGGATCCGCTTCAGGTGGGACTGACGGATGACATCGAAAAAGTACATAGAAGGGCAGCTCGTTTTGTATTATCGCGAAATAGGGGAGATAGTGTCACAGACATGATACGTGAATTGGAGTGGCAATCATTAAAACAAAGGCGTTTTTCGATGCGACGGGATCTGCTCATGAAATTTCAATCACCAGTTTTCTCCTCCGATTGCGAAAACATTCTGTTGACACCCACCTACATAAGGAGAAATGATCATCACGATAAAATAAAAGAAATCAGGGCTCACAGAGAAAAATTTAAGTGCTCGTTTCTCCCACGTGCCGTTTGAGAGAGGAACGGTAGAGAGACAGCTTGAAGGTAGTTCATTGAACCCTCTGCCAGGCACTCGCAGGTAGATGTAGATGTAGATTGCAATCCACCCAAAATTACCTGTGTTCAGGAGTTGCTTCATGCTGACCTGCCAGCAAGACAAAAGTTAGCTCTAGCATGTCTTGCTCTCATGGAAGTGGACAGTGAATGGCCATGTAACATTCTGCGGAAAGACGCAGCCCCTTTGCATCTCCAAGGACACGTCAATACTCGTATACAGAATCGCAGAATATGGGCAGCGGAAAATCCGCACGCACGTCAACCGGCACTGCTTCATTCTGCAAAGATAAAAATGTGTGGAGTGGTTGACGGCATCGTTTATCGTAGGGCCATATCTATTTCGAGGAGATGGATTCTGTTTCCTGTACCGTCACTGGTAAACGTTATGAGAGCGTTTTGCACACCAACATCATTCCAACCCTTCAACATCGCGGATATGTGGGTAAGATCAAGCCTATACATGATGGCGCTCCTCTGCAAATTGCACAACCAGTGAAGCGGCTGCGGCAGAGGCATTTCGGCAGTGCTAGAATTATCAGTTGTTATGTTCCTACAGTCTGGCCGTCCAGATCATCTCATCCTTAATCCATGTTACTTCTGGCTGTGGGGTTCTGTGAAAGTTCCTGTGTTCAGTGCTCAGAATACGAATATCGCATTCTGAACGTGGCCCCTGAGATACTCTGACCTGTTGTGGAATATGCTGTTTCTCGATTTCAAGATGTAGTAGTAAACGGTGGACAGCATACTGAACATGTCTTGCACCAGTCTTATGACAATTAAATATCGATTTCACTGTTGCTTTTTTATCCGGTTTTTGACGTCAGGACAACTAAAAATCGATTTAATTGCTACTGTTTGCGTGGTTTTTGGCCTCAGGACAATTAAAAACAGATTTTTCCCGTGTGATATGATACGACTTTGCCGTAGCGGATTGGCTTACCTAATTAAAAGTGCCAGCACTGTTGGCTGCCAAAGTTTTGCTTCCATACACACAGCACAATGCAGTTCAGTTTGCAGCGCACGCTGTGGTCACCGTATTGCGATTCATCTATTATTTGCCGCTGAATCCGTGTATGTTATGACTCTTCAAGTTTCGTTAAAGTTTTTTGTTTCCATAACATTTCCCCTTTCTTCGATAATATTCCTATTCCGTAAAGTTAGAAGTCATTCTGAGAAGTGGTAATTGAGCCGTGGTGCTCCTTTTCTGGCACACTAGCTCTTTGGTACGACTATCGATTACCTATCTGTAGTAAGATCTTTGCCCCGTTGTGATCTGGCGGCGGATTTTGCGGTAGGGGAGTTGGTCGTGGGGCTCGCTACGAGGCGCTAGGACGTGCTTGAGGGGACGAAGGAGCAAAACTCAAGGGCTCGGCCAGCAGGACGGTCGCGAGTTTGTGGGGGTCCTGCCTGATGTCAATTCCGGGCGCTGCTCGTCGCCTCGCTTTGGTACCTGTTTTTGGGACAAGAGCATTTCCTGGAGACCATCTCGAACAACGCTCTCCATCGGAGGTGAAAGTGGTTTTGATGCCTTCGTTTCGTGGAACCATTTG
Organism: Schistocerca americana; assembly: GCF_021461395.2. Classification (NCBI taxonomy): domain Eukaryota; kingdom Metazoa; phylum Arthropoda; class Insecta; order Orthoptera; family Acrididae; genus Schistocerca; species Schistocerca americana. Next base: position 186,227,878 of record NC_060126.1, read on the forward strand.
CGTTGTAGCGACTGTCGCTTGTTGGTTGGTTGGTTGCCTTAATGTATGTGTTGTTGAAGTAAGAGAAACCGGCAAGGTGTGTTATCGCAAGGAGACCAGCAGTAACTACTTCCTTTAAGGAAATCAGCGTCCACAAAAGATGTAGTAAGCTATTGAATATATTAGGTCATAGTCTAGTTGTAATTTTCTGCATACCAAGGTTACACTATTGCCAGTTACATTGCAGACCTATGCAAGGAAATTAAAGTGCACAAAACCTAGTTTGTGCTGAACTTGTGCATTTGAATAACGTAGTATTATCTTGAAATTATTTCCATTTCATCTTTGTACACATTGACGGCTTTAATGATATGTGCAAATATTCTTTGCCTAACTATGAGAGTGTAAATGTCTGATATTTTAGTCGTTCATTGAAAGCACTTATTGGTTTGTTTTAAAAACTATATTATTATTTATTGGTTCTTATATTAAGGGGAGTAGGACTTCAAACGGGCCGACTTGGAGCAGAAGAGGCATCACAGGACATTTTAATTTCCACTGTCTATACTTTCACAAACAAATTCATAAAACTTTGTCAGCATCACCAGGAAGGATTCAGGATTCACACTCATTGCAGTGGAAGTTCGAAAACATAACAAAATAATTTTTTTACCTGTGAAATTTCATCATTTTCTCGCTTACTAATGGCTGCATTTCTTGCTATAGGTGCACTTTTCTTCATAAGTTAAAGAGATTCTTCGATGAATTTTGCACAGCATACATACCATACTTACAGGTGTATGAAACTCTAGAATTTAGTTAATTTATGAAAAAACGAATGAGCTGTTGTATTTTAAACTTCATGTTTAGAAAAAAAAAACAAATTTTGTAGTTAATTACCTCAATTTTTACCACAGTTTTTAATAGATTTGGAAAATTCTAGAGTTTCATACACCTTTAAGTATGGTTTGTATGCTGTGCAAAATTCATCGAACCTTATCTGTTGCTTATGAAGAAAAGTGTACCTACAGCAACAAATGCTGCCATTAGTAACTGAAAAAATGATGAAATTTCACATGTAAAAAAAAAATTACTTCGTTATGTTTTCGAACTTCCACTGCTATGAGTGTGAATTCGGAATCCTTCCGGGTCATGCTGGCAAAGTTTTATGAATTTATTTGTAAAAGTGTAGACAGTGAAAATTAAAATGTCGTATGGTGCCTCTCCTGCTCCAAGTCGGCCCGTTTGACGACCTACCCCCCTTAATTGATGTTTGCTTGGTGTTTGCCGTGTTTTCTGCGGTCTGTTTGTGTTCCAGTTTTTCTCCGAGTTGGGGTGTGTGGGGGCGGCGCCACGTTCTGCTTCGGTGCACAGAAGCTGTGACGTGTCGTCTAATGGGAAGTGACTCCCGGTTGGGCCCCGGCGTTAAGGTGTTGTTTTGGACGGCTGGTCTGCTGCTTCCAGCATTTTAAGTTGTCACCTTTTGCTCAGGGCAGCCTGGAGTCACTGCCCGTTTGGTAGTTATCGAACCTATTTTATATATATGTAAAAAAAGGGATTTTTAATTGCTTGGTAATCAGTTCCACTAATTAACTTATGCTCCTTGTGTTATTAGAGTTCGTAAATTATTTTCATACTATTGCACTCCGTCTTCAGGCCACAAGTGACCCATCGGGACCATCCGACCGCCGTGTCATCCTCAGTTGAGGATGCGGAAAGGAGAGGCGTGTGGTCAGCACACAGCTCTCTCTGTCGTTACGACGGTTTTCTTTGACCGGAGCCGCTACTATTCGGTCGAGTAGCTCCTCAGTTGGCATCACGAGGCTGAGTGCACCCCGAGAAATGGCAACAGCGCATGGCAGCTTGGATGGTCACCCATCCAAGTGCCGACCACTCCCGACAGCGCTAAACTTCTGTGATCTCACGGGAACCGGTGTATCCACTGCGGCAGGGCTTCATATTATTGAGTACTGACTTAAAAAGAAAGTAAGGGGAACATATGTACCACACTGTAAAATCACCTTCCGATTGTAATTTTTGTTTCTTAAGTATTGAAATCTCCAGCAAGTTGTTGTAATTGTACATTTTGATTTTGTCTTAGGAACGGCCACGTGTTGATTACCTATAATCTGTTTTACAAAAGCGTTTTTGAATAAATTGTTATTAATTCATGTGCTAGTTGTGTTACGGAGTGACTTTGCAGGGGCCTTGACCTTCCACACTAAGTGTTCCCCTCATCCCAACTTCCTAAGTTACAGTAATGTTTTACAGTAATTTAAAACTGGAACTTTAATTATTACCACCCTGGATACTCCGCACAAGTCATTGTAATGATGCAGAAAATTAGAGTAGGTACCTTGGGGAATCCGTAGACCTCCCGGCGGCGCATGTTGGGCAGCGTGGGCAGCCAGGGCCTGGGTGCCTCTGGCGAGGCGTCGCTGACGCAGTCGACGTTCTGGTGGACGCGGTCCAGCTCCGCCACGTCCAGCTTGTAGCCCGAGGGGCAGCAGCTGCGCCAGCACCACGCCGACGCCGACGAGCACTCGCACGCCAGAGCCACCAGCCGGCCCTCGCCGTCCTGTCGAGGGGAACCCCAGACTTCAAAATCTTCCCCGGGGAATCCCAAATTTCAAGATCCCCAATGCTGGGCTCGACAAGTCAGATATTTCAAGTATCACTTGAAATACCTATAACACTGCACTTATACTGTGTTATTGAAAAGATCTATCATGCTACATCCACAAAAGGCTCAGTTAGTATGCTGACATATATTGTAATAACAAGAAGAGGTTCACTTAATATGCTGACTGGGCAAGGTAACATCCCCTTAATCCTTTGACTACCATGGGGAAGTAGGATTACTAGAGATCTGTTGCATGCTATTACTGTGTATCAATCTCCCACTGGTAAAGGTTAGCAGAATTCTTACAATTACCTATTGCACCTCTAGGTTGTGTTGTTCTTAAGTTTCATTGTTAACCCTCGTCTCCGTTCTGTCACATTGAATTAGTTTCCACTTGCAGATTGGCAACCCAATTACCAGATTAGAAAAGCGGGCTGCCTTTACGCTTTCCAGCACACGTCATGTCAACGACTTGCATCTACGAATTGACGCTTGCGATATCACAAACGAAGCCCCTATCGAGCACCTGTAGCGTATGTTACAAGCTTAGAGAGCTGATCTGTCCACTGATGTGTCTCTGTTTTCGATGTGTCTTGTAGTTCTTGCGCAGTTGTCTTTCCAAACCCTGGAGATACTTACGATTAACGCCATCCCTCCCCCACCCCACCCCCTCCCAAACTCCTTGGAAAACAAAATAGGCGGAAACGTTCTTTTTATACTATTACTTATGACTAAGACGTTAGTTAAAATAACGATCATTCCTGTTTTTAAAGTAAAATAGGTAGTCAAAGGGTTAAACAGCACACAGGTCGATTTGAAGAGTTATACATCGTGTAGAATGTGTACCACATGGACACGTGACAGAATTCCAGAAAGGAGTTATCTTGTTTGGACATGCTCACGGCCGGCCGCGGTGGCCAAGCGGTTCTAGGCGCTTCCGTCCCGAACCGCGCTGCTGCTACAGTCGCAGGTTCGAATCCTGTCTCGGGCATGGATGTGTGTGATGTCCTTAGGTTAGTTAGGTTTAAGTAGTTCTACGTTCTAGGGGACTGATGACTTCAGATGTTAAGTCCCATAGTGGTCAGAGCCATTTGAACCATTTGAACATCATGCTCACGACCACATCGTGACTGAACCTGCACGATTTGTTGGTATTCGAATGCAACCCAAAAAAAAAAAATGGCTCTGAACATTTGAAAGTGATCCGAAGCGATCACGAGTGCGTATGCTTTTCGGGTATAGTTGGTTATAAACAGATCAAAAAAGTCTCGGTTCCGAGAGTTCTGGAACCTATACAGAACATTGGAATAGAGATCAACATAAACATCATTTCAGCCATTTTTATTGCTCATGTAAACCACACACTGCATGTTGTACTACCATACAGCGAGACCTTCAGAGGTGGTGGTCCACATTGCTCTACCCACCGGTACCTCTAATACCCAGTGGCACGCCCTCTTGCATTGATGCATGCCTGTATTAGTCGTGTATCTTCTCCATGTACGAACAACATCGCTTTGGTTCACTCCAAGACGCCTGACACTTCCCTTGTTGAGAGCCCTTCCTGTCACAAAGTAACAATGCGGACGCGATCGAACCGCGGTATTGACCGTGGTTCAACTACAGACTACACGAGCCGTGTACCTCGTTCCTGGTAGAATGACTGGAACTAATCGGCTGTCGGACCCCCTCCGTCTAATAGGCGCTGTTCATGCATGGTTATTTACATCTTTGGGCGGGTTCAGTGACATCTCTGAACAGTCAAAGGGACTGTGTCTGTGATACAATATCCACAGTCTATCATCCGGAATTCTGGAAACCGGGGTGATGCAAAACTTTTATTCAAATGGTTCAAATGGCTCTGAGCACTATGGGACTTAACAGCTATGGCCATCAGTGCCCTAGAACTTAAAAATACTTACACCTAACTAACCTAAGGACATCACACAACACCCAGTCATCACGAGGCAGAAAACTTTTATTGATGTGTGTAGGATACCACCCGTGATGTAGGTGCGCTGTATCGCGTTATGTTGTGTGACGTCTTTAAAAAATAATTGAAGTGAAATGTAGAGGACGCGGTACTGAAAAGGTGGCGTGCTCTAGTGGTTTAATTATGTGGTTGTGATGTGTCTGGGAGGTTTGTTATTGATACAGTCGTCGCGTTGTGGAGTGACGAAATTACATGGTGGCACAATGGAATATATTGTGCAGAATGTTGTCGTATAAAACAGAATATGTCGTAAAATTGAAAATATATTCTTATGTGCTTATGTAACCACTAACTGGATCAATGTTTTTTAATTAATTCAAGGGAGAGTTTCGTCGACCAATACTAATCAATAATATTAACAAACACTGATCCACAGAATATTAAGAAACACTGATCCACCTAACTTCTCCCATTATTTAATTAAAAACCTTGATCCGTTTACGATATTTAGCGGAAACTATTGTCTCGTGGATTCCGCCATTTTGTCCTGTCCCACTCATCATTCATTATGTTTAGTTCTCATCATTCACTGCGCATGCAGTTACCCATTGCAACGCATAACAGAACAACGGCCGACGCCGTAAGAGCGAGCTCTATGCATGAACTAGAGATTGTGATACCGGCTTTTGTAGTTGAAGGTGGGAGGGGTTATTGGTCGCCTGATGATCATGAAGTCTGGTTTGTGGGGCGCTCAACTGCGCGGTCATCAGCGCCCGTACAAAGTCTCAATTTTTTCGCAGTCCAATTTCTTACACAGTCCAATCTAGCCACTGTCGCCAAAGATGATAATGATGAAATGATGAGGACAACACAAACAAATAGAGAAAATCCACAAACCGGCCGGCATTTGGTTTCCTGTTCTAGGGTTGAGCTATATAGGTGAACTAGAAATTGGGATATCAGATGTTTTAGTTTTTTTTTGGGGGGGGGGGGATGTTATTAGTATCCTAGTTTACTGTTAAGCTATATAGGTGAACTGGATATTAGGATATCGGCTTTTGTAGTTGTGGAAGCGTTTAGTGGTAACTTGGACTAGGTCTGGTCTGCTCTGGTTGGGATACCGGCTATTGTGGGGAGAGGTAAGGATTTATTGGTATCCTCGTACACGGCTGAGCTGTATAGGTGAACTGAATATTGGGATACCGTGGTATTATGGTGTGTTTTTAGGTTTTGTCGGGTTTTACTTTTTGGCAGTTCCAAGTGTTTCGCTTTTTGCAGAGTGTTCGTGTTTTTAACGGTGTTGTTGTCTTTATTAATGAATTTTTACTTCGTGGCAGACCCAAAACCTCGTTTTCCCGCGGTTGTCGAACTAATTTCACTGGGTTTAGTCAGTGTATTGATTCGCGTGGAATTTGTATTTTTGTGGATGTTACGATCGATGTTTTGGCCGCCTTGTTGGGTCCGCTCGAAATAAGGATTTTCGGCACGGAGCTGACATTGTTGGTCAAAGGAGGCAGGTGGCAGGTGGTATCCAGGTCTCTAGTAATCCTGTTTTGCTCCCTACTGTGGTGTGATCACGGAGGGGTGCGACATGGAAGCCGGCCGGGGTGGCCGAACGGTTCTAGGCACTACAGTCTGGAACCGCGCGACCGCTACGGTCGCAGGTTCGAATGCTGCCTCGGGCATGCTGCCTCGGGCATGGATGTGTGTGATGTCCATAGGTTAGTTAGGTTTAAGTAGTTCTAGGGGACTAATGACCTCAGAAGTTAAATCCCATAGTGCTCAGAGCCATTTGAACCATTTTTGCGACATGGCCACGTACGCGAGTAAAATGAAAAAGGCTCCCTATCCGCTCCCCTCCCCCCCCCCCTCCCCCCGCAATTTGGCAACACTATCAGTGGCCCTCGCCCACGATTGTTGAGCAGTTTAAAATGTACCTGTACAGAGAAAGCCGCGACGAGAGTCCTAGGTACCTGCAGGTTGGCGACCAGTTGACACCTGTCCGTTCTGGCACGCCTACTAGTGTCCAGAAGCCTATCACGGATTTTCTCTGTGCAGGTACATTTTCAAAGAGTTCAGCTAGCGTGGACGGATGGCACTGGTGGTACTGTCGATCTGGGATCTTAGAGGGACCGTTTGCCGTTTTATTCATGCATGGGTCAATGTCGCATCCCTCCCTGATCACATTACAGAGGGCACAGAACTCGAGGGCTGAAAAAGCGTACGCACCTGTTTCTGCTTCGGATCGTGTTCATATTTCGCCGAATGGTTTTGAACAGTCCCTTCGCGTTCCACACTTTCCGTCAGAGTGAAAGTTGCAGTCGCAAAGGGGCACGATCACGTGCAATCGGGTTGCTAGCCCACGATGTCTTCACAGGAGGAGTGAAGCGTCCGTGGTGTGTCAGCAGGATCAAAGATTGTCAAGAGCGTCGTCCTGTTGCAGATCGCACTGTGAACTGTCGTTTTAGAGCACAAAATGTGTCGTTTTACTGACACCCTTGAGGCCTTCTCGCGATGAAACGTTTTCATCGGCCACGCATGGAAAAACTACGAGATTTTCAGCATTGGGTGTCGTGGTTATAACCTCCATCGCGGAGACTTCAAAAGAAGGGATAAAATGTGTGTAAGAGGATGTGCAACGATCTTTCCACCGTGTGATACGCGCACATTGGCGTTGGATAGAATCGAGGTGAAATGTGGCGCCGATGTGACAGCATTAACACACCTTACATCTCAATTGTGCTGCGGCCTTTTTCTCGTATGTGTCGACATCTTGCTATTTGAAGCGCCCCGGACCAGGAGGATGACGTCGCAGAGCGCCACGCTTTTCAACATTACAGAGGACGGCTGTAGGCACCTTTGAGGCAAATTTCAAATTTATACGTCGCAGTGGGAAATAATTACTGAGTTTCGAAAAAGCGACCCCTCTCTCTGACCAAACTCATCCTCTGGCAGTTAATCTCCTTCCATACCCTCACCATATTCCTCAAGTATTTTGGTAATTAAAATATTTATTATAAATGTAAAGAACAAAGCACCTTTCTTTCCTCAATGCTTTATAAGTTTCGCCTTCTCTCAAACCTACATCTGCACACACTTCACTTTCTACCTGGATGCGAACCTACCGAGGTGGAACAGTAATTTATGACGCTGGATTTGGGAAGTGCGGGGCTCAAATCTCAACCAGATAGAATGACAGTTTCCGTAATCTACCGGAATTAGTATTGCACAATACCAGAATGGTTCATCTGTAGAGAAAACAGCCCAATCTCTTGCCCACACTTGTCCTGCCATAGTCTGTGCTCCGTCTGAAATACATCATATCCTTTTACTCAAAGCCTTCTTAAACAGAAGCTGAAGATCTCCAAGATGCAAATTTTGCTCCCATGAACTGTCGTCCCAGACCCGCTTCTTTCTTGTGCTCTTTAGGAATCATTGCACCCATCACACCTCCAGTTCCCACACTTGCAACTTTCAAACCTGCCTTCCACATCTACACACACACACACTGAAAGGTGTGTGTCAGAACTCTCCATCACAGCCGCTCGGTCACGGATTGCGCGGCCCATGCTGCCGGAGGTTCAAGTCCTCCCTCGAGTATGGGTGTGTGTGTTGTTCTTAGCATACGTCAGTTTAAGTAGTATGTAAGTCTAGGGACTGATGGCCTTAGCAGTTTGGTCCCTTAGGAATTCAGATACATTTGATCATTTTTTTTCTCCATTACATTGAAAACCCTTCCCTCCATGAACCATGGACCTTGCCGTTGGTGGGGAGGCTTGCGTGCCTCAACGATACAGATAGCCGTACCGTAGGTGCAACAGCAACGGAGGGGAATCTGTTGAGAGGCCAGACAAACGTGTGGTTCCTGAAGAGGAGCAGCAGCCTTTTCAGTAGTTGCAGGGGTAACAGTCTGGATGATTGACTGATCTGGCCCTGTAACACTAACCAAAACGGCCTTGCTGTTGTGGTACTGCGAACAGCTGAAAGCAAGAGGAAACTACAGCCGTAATTTTTCCCGAGGGCATGCAGCTTTATTGCATGATTAAATGATGATGGCGTCCTCTTAGGTAAAATATTCCGTAGGTAAAATAGTCCCCCATTCGGATCTCCGGGCGGAGACTACTCAAGAGGACGTCATTATCAAGAGAAAGAAAACTGGCGTTCTACGGATCGAAGAGTGGAATGTGAGATCCCTTAATCGGGCAGCTAGGTTAGAAAATTTAAAAAGGAAATGGATAGGTTAAAGTTAGATATAGTGGCAATTAGTGAAGTTCGGTGGCAGGAGGAACAAGATTTTTGGTCAGGTGGATACAGGGTTATAAATACAAAATCAAATAGGGGTAATACAGCAGTAGGTTTAATAAAGAATAAAAAAATAGGAGTGCGGGTAAGCTACTACAAACAGCATAGTGAACGCATTATTGTGGCTAAGATAGACACGAAGCCCGGGCCTGCTACTGTAGTACAAGTTTATATGCCAACTAGCTCTGCAGATAATGAAGAAATTGATGAAATGTATGATGAGATAAAAGAAATTATTCAGGTAGTGAAGGGAGACGAAAATTTAATAGTGATGGGTTACTGGAATTCGACAGTAGAAAAAGGAAGGAAAGAAACGTAGTACGTGAATATGGATTGAAGCTAAGAAATGAAAGAGGAAGCCGCCTAGTAGAATTTTGCACAGAGCATAACTTAATCATAGCTAACACTTGGTTCAAGAATCATGAAAGGAGGTTATATACTTGGGAAGAACCCTGGAGATACTAGAAGGTTTCAGATAGATTATATAATGGTAAGACACAGATTTAGGAACCAGATTTTAAATTGTAAGACATTTCCAGGGGCAGATGTGGACTCTGTCCACAATCTATTGGTTATGAACTGTAGATTAAAACTGAAGAAACAACAAAAAGGTGGGAATTTAAGGAGATGGGACCTGGATAAACTGAAAGAACCAGAGGTTGTACAGAGTTTCAGGGAGAGCATAAGGGAACAATTGACAGGAATGAGGGAAGGAAATACAGTAGAAGAAGAATGGGTAGCTTTGAGGAACGAAATAGTGAAGGCAGCAGAGGATCAAGTAGGTAAAAAGACGAGGGCTAGTAGAAATCCTTGGGTAACAGAAGAGACTGAATTTAATTGATGAAAGGAGAAAATACAAAAATGGAGTAAGTGAAGCAGGCAACAAGGAATACAAACGCCTCAAAAATGAGATCGACGGGAAGTGCAAACTGGCTAAGCAGGGATGGCTAGAGGACAAAAGTAAGGATGTAGAGGCTTATCTCACGAGGGGTAAGATAGATACTGCTTACAGGAAAATTAAAGAGACCTTTGGAGAAAAGAGAACCACTTCCATCAAGAGCTCAGATGGAAACCCAGTTCTAAGCAAAAAAGGGAAATCAGAAAAGTGGATGGAGTATATAGAGGGTCTATACAGGGGCGATGTTCTTGAGGACAATATTATGGAAATGGAAGACGAGGTAGACGAAGATGAAATGGGAGATATGATACTGCGTGAAGAGTTTGACAGAGCAGTGAAAGACCTAAGTCGAAACAAGGCCCCGGGAGTAGACAACATTCCATTAGAACTACTGACAGCCTTGGGGAGAGCCAAGCCTAACAAAACCCTACCGTATGGTGAGCAAGATATACGAGACTGGCAAAATTCCCTCAGACTTCAAGAAGAATATAATAATTCCAATCCCAAAGAAAGCAGGTGTTGACAGATGTGAAAATTACCGAACTATCAGTTTAATAAGTCACAGCTGCAAGATACTAACGCGAATTCTTCACAGACGAATGGAAAAACTGGTAGAAGCTGACCTCGGGGAAGATCAGTTTGTATTCCATAGAAATGTTGGAACACGTGAGGCAATACTGACCCTACGACTTATTTTAGAAGAAAGCTTAAGGAAAGGCAAACCTACGTTTATAGCATTTGTAGACTTAGAGAAAGCTTTTGACAATGTTGACTGAAATACTCTCGTTCAAATTCTGAAGGTGGCAGGGGTAAAATACAGGGAGCGAAAGGTTATTTACAGTTTGTACAGAAACTAGATGGGAGTTATAGGAGTCGAGGGACATGAAAGGGAAGCAGTGGTTGGGAAGGGAGTGAGACAGGGTTGTAGCCTCTCGCCGATGCTATTCAATCTGTATATTGAGCAAGCAGTAAAGGAAACAAAAGAAAAGTTCGGAGTAGGTATTAAAATCCATGGAGAAGAAATAAAAACTTTGAGGTTCGCCGATGACATTGTAATTCTGTCGGAGACAGCAAAGGACTTGGCAGAGCAGTTGAACGGAATGGACAGTGTCTTGAAAGGAGGGTATTAGATGAACATCAACAAAAGCAAAACGAGGATAATGGAATGTAGTCGAATTAAATCGGGTAATGCTGATGGAATTAGATTGGGAAATGAGACACTTAAAGTAGTAAAGGAGTTTTGCTATTTGGGGAGAAAAATAACTGATGATGGTCGAAGTAGAGAGGATATAAAATGCAGACTGGCAATGGCAAGGAAAGCGTTTCTGAAGAACAGAAATTTGTTATTATCGAGTATTGATTTAAGTGTCAGGAAGTTGTTTCTGAAAGTATTTGTATGGAGTGTAGCCATGTATGGAAGTGAAACGTGGACGATAAATAGTATAGACAAGAAGAGAATTGAAGCTTTCGAAATGTGGTGCTACAGAAGAATGCTGAAGATTAGATGGGTAGATCACATGACTAATTGAATAGAATTGGGGAGAAGAGGACTTTGTGGCACAACTTGACTATAAGAAGGGATCGTTTGGTAGGACATGTTCTGAGGCACCAAGGGAACACCAATTTGGTGCTGGAGGGCAGCGTGGGGGGTAAAATCGCAGAGGGAGACCAAGAGATGAATACACTAAGCAGATTCAGAAGGATGTAGGCTGCAGTAGGTACTGGGAGATGAAGGAGCTTGCACAGGATAGAGTGGCATGGAGAGCTGCATCAAACCAGTCTCAGGACTGAAGACTACAACAACAACACATTGAAAACAACATAGTCAACTTAAAGCACTCAGATATCGATAGAAAGAATCTGAGGGCGAAAGATGGGAGCGTGATTTTAAACATTGTTGTGAGACCAGGTTTGTCTGCGAGAGCAGAAGTAGTAGTGTCAGTCGAGAGCTCGGAGACAGACGTATCACGCTGCCCTCACGTCGGTGATGGCCTGACTTCATTTATATAAACAGGAGAGATTTAGATGGCTTAATTACACTCAAAGATGGAATTCAAGCGAAAATTTCCAAACACAGTTTAAAGCGAAATTGCAGGGTTAGGCTCGTGATTGTTAGTCAACGTTTGCAATAATCCCATGTTTTCCTTGTCAGTTAAAGTAGCCTCCTTATCCTCCAAATAATAATAATTATTCTCCACATCTAACTAATAAATAAATGCTGTGGTTATTAAATGTTAATGTAACTTTGAAACTGAGATAATTTCTTAATCTGGCACTCAGCTGTTATTGATAATTATACTGTCATTGTAATTGTCATTGTCTAATATTTGTCACGATGATTCTGAAGTTTTAGACAGACTTAATTTATGAAATTCCTTCTCAAAGTTATTTTGTAGTTAACGGGACCCAAGTAAACTCCTTTTTATTAATTTCATGCTTTGTAAACAATAAGTCTTAGCAGCAGCTGCTGCATGCTGCTGCGAACTGCTGTAAACCACTTGGAAAAAGGCAGTCATCTAAAGAGGTGAGTGCAAAACGTAGGGCCAAAACAGGGACACTCACACACCACAACATACCATGTACTCCAATCCAGAAAACTCCGTTGCACAAGCCAGGTTCTGTAAATTCTTATTGAAATACGCAGTCATATAGCTTATCCAAATGTTAGTTTTAAGTTTTTCATGTAACGATCTGTTGAGAACTTAAATGACAGTGAAACTGACACTCATACAACCCGCACACAGTGTTATGCAGGTTAGATTCAGTTTACTAATAGCTAAGGTTGTTTATCGAGTCCATTTTCACAGACGAACATAGGCATATTTGTTGTAGGAACGTCACATATTGGTTGCATATACGTTACAACACACACACACACACACAATTCCTATTGCTCAATTCCCCCGACACATTAGCTAATAAATACCAATATATTCACTGTCAGCCTGCATCCGTAGATCAGAATGAAATTACAATGAAATGAACACCCTTAGCTGCTTACAGGCATTGACATACGTCAACGAGGACAGATGAAATTGTGCGCCCCGACCGGGACTCGGACCCGGGATCTCCTGCTTACATGGCAGACGCTCTATCCATCTGAGCCACCGAGGACACAGAGGATAGCGCGACTGCAGGGATTTATCTCTGGCACGCCTCCAGCGAAACCCACATTCTCAACGTGGTGGTGGTGGTTAGTGTTTAAGGTCCCGTCGACAACGGGGTCATTAGAGACGGAGCGCAAGCTCGGGTTAGGGAAGGATTGAGAAGGAAATCGGCCGTGCCCTTTCGAAGGAACCATCCCGGCATTTGCCTGAGACGATTTAGGGAAATCACGGAAAACCTAAATCAGGATGGCTGGAGACGGGATTGAACCGTCGTCCTCCCGAATGCGCACATTCTCAACGTATTGTCCCGCACTACATTCGTAGTGCCCCGCCCATTATACTCATTACTCTCGGCGCGTTGCCGATTCCCGTAAGAGTTCTGGCAGTGTTTGTGCATTCGCACAGAAGAAGAATATATATATATATATATATATATATATATATATATATATATATATATATATATATATATATATATATATATATAATGAAGTTATTAATGAAGGGAAAAATTGTTTGTACAAATTTCACTCAAGGCCATCATGTCTAACAAGGGGATTTATTGTAATTGTGGAAGTTAATCCATGAGACAAAGGTGAACAACGCAGAGGATGACACGGCGGCTGGCTGACATCCCTTAGGTCTTTACGGCCTGTCGAGGAAGTCGTTCAGACAGTTTCTGATTATGAGAAAGGACGCCTGACGTTCACTTATAAAACTTGTAGGCTCTCACGGCCAGTGTCAACTTGAATAAAATAGAGTGACCGCGCGATTTGAGGCCCCATGTCACGGACTGCACTGCCCATCCCACCGGAGGTTCGAGTCCTCCCTCGGGCAAGGGTGTGTGTGTTGTTCTTAGCATAAGTTTGTTTAAGTAGTGTGTAAGTCTAGGGACCGACGACCTCAGCAGCTTGGTCCCTTAGGACTTAACACACATTTGAACATTTTTTTTACAGTCAACATTTCGGCGATAGCTACGTCTTTGTTAATGGACGAGGACTCGAGGACCCAATGTGGACACCTTCCTGCAGGAGACGGCCATCAGCCGAAGGGAGTGGCCTCCAACGTGGACTCAACTGGGCACTCTTCAGATCAGTTGAAACTTGCAGTGTGTCGCCGCAAAAGACCCTCCCCACACAGTGGATACCCCCAGGAAGGGAGAGGCACGCTGTGGTCGGCACCGTGGTTGATAGGAAGAGACGTATGTCTTCTACTGTTCGCCACCGATCGTTTCTGGTGGCAACAACCACCACAGCAGCGACGGAGTAATTACACGATGAGGCTGACCTGGCCGACTGCTGTCTTTCAGTGACACCCGACCTTCTCCAAATTGGTTATTCCACGCAGACACAAGCGTGCCTGACGCACTTTGTTCCTCATATACAACAGACATTCGGGTATGAATTTCACTTCCTGACACTTCTACTGCAGTCAAAAACCTCTCTACACTTCTTTGTTCCCGTTACTCGGGTTCCATAGCGAAATCGGACGAAGACACGACTCGCTGACCTCACGTCCAGCACATCTACCAGACAAACTGGTACAACGGTAATTCCCAATAGTGGGCACTTCCATACACACACCTGTCTGCGTAGGCAACGTCCGCGCCATGGCCGTTATACACTCTGCCGTGTTTTCACTTGACAAATGGCTCTGAGCACTATGGAACTTAACTGCTGAGGTCATCAGTCCCCTAGAACTTAGAACTATTTAAACCTAACTAAACTAAGGACATAACACACATCCATGCCTGAGGCAGGATTCGAACCTGAGACCGTAGCGGTCGCGCAGATCCAGACTGTAGCGCCTAGAACCGCTCGGCCACACCGGCCGGCTTTCACTTGACAACTCTTTATATTTAATGATCCTATGAAATAAATGTACGGGATGTTCAAAAAGTCTCTCCGCAGTGCCGTATGATGTTCAACGCGTGGGCCGTATGCCGCAGCGAATATACCGAAATGAAACTCAATGAAATACATGTTATTAATTTATTGAATATTCATTCAGTATTAGGAAATAAGACACTTAAATTAGTAAAGAAGTTTTGCTATTTTGGAGAGCAAAATAACTGACGATGGTCGAAGGAGAGAGGATATAAAATGTAGACTGGCAATGGCAAGGAAAGCGTTTCTGAAAAAGAGAAATTTGTTAATATAGAGTATAGATTTAAGTGTCAGGAAGTTGTTTCCGAAAGTATTTGTATGGAGCGTAGCCATGTATGGAAGTGAAACATGGACGATAAATAGTTTGGACAAGAAGAGAATAGAAGCTTTCGAAATGTGGTGCTACAGAAGAATGCTGAAGATTAGATGGGTAGATCACACAACTAATGAGGAGGTATTGAAGAGGATTTGGGAGAAGTTTGTGGCACAACTTGACTAGAAGAAGGGATCGGTTGGTAGGACATGTTCTGTGGTATCAAGGGATTACCAATTTAGTACTGGAGGGCAGCGTGGAGGGTAAAAATCGTAGAGGGAGACCAAGAGATGAATACACTAAGCAGATTCAGAAGTATGTAGGCTGCAGTAGGTACTGGGAGATGAAGAAGCTTGCACAGGATAGAGTAGTATGGAGAGCTGCGTCAAACCAGTCTCAGGACTGAAGACCACAACAACAACTTACAAATTTTCACATTAAATGTTGAAAGTGTCCCCCCTGTTGTTGAATTAACATTTAAATTCGTCTATCATGTTTCCAAACACAAGCTGTAACATTTCTTCTGTAGCAGAAGCAATGAAAATGGATATTGCAGTTTTCAATTCATCGATGGATTTTGGGCTGTTTTTATAGACAGTTGCTTTCGCTGCACTCCAGAAGAAAAAGTCAGGGGGTGTTATGTCAGGCGATCGCGGAGGCCAAAGTCCCTGTGAAATTATGCGATCATCAAAAACACCAGCATGCAGTGGCATTGAAAAGCGAGCTGTATGCGCGGTTGCACCATCTTGTTGAAAATTACAGCTCAGTATTTTACTTAACGTAAGTTCTCCTATGAATGGGTGCAGAATATCACTGCACTATCGTTGTGCGTTTTCTGTTTCGTTGAAAAATATGGGACCCACAATCCGACGTCTAGAAATTGCAATCCAAACTCCTATTTTCACAGAATGAAGTGTTTCCTCATGAATAGACAATGGATTTGCAGTACTCCACATACGAGAATTTTGCGAGTTCATGTACCCGGATAAATGAAACCACGCCTTATCAGTGAAAAACGTTTCATTAACGATGTCCGTTCCATTTTGTTGAACGAAATTTTTTAACCATTGACAATAATGCAGTCTCTTGCCATGATCAGTATTTTTCAGTTCTTGCACGACTGTCACTTTGTATGGGAAAAGTTCTAATTTTTTCCTTACAGCTGTGTGGGCCGTTCCGACACTGACATAGATTTCCTGGCCGAGTTTTCTTACTGACTTCTTCGAACATGAACATTTTATCGGAAATATCGAGTAGTTTATCTTCAGACAAAACGCTAGGACGACCGCCTCTCGGTGCATCTGTCGCTGAATCCGTACTTCGAAATTTGTCAATCGAATCTCGCACAGTATCGCGATGTGGGAGTGTTGTCTCCGGGTAAACTGAATGAAATGTTTGACGAACTGAAACTGTGTATTTACCGCCAGCTTCGAACACTTGTTCGACTAAAAACACACGTTCTTCAATGGTTAGCATTTTAACAGTGACAAAAACGAAACAAACGAAAAAGGAACTAGACTTAACATTCACGTCAACACGTAACGACACACACCAACGATACTACTGACGCTGGCTGAGATAAACGAAACAATAGAATGTTAGGAGAGTCCACTTGAAGGGAAGTAACCCAGGCAGGCGAACACTCATACGGCACGCGTGGCTAACAATCATACGGCACTGCGGAGAGACTTTTTGAACACCCTGTATTTTGACAAGGTACATACTATTCTGCATTGTGCTCAATCACTAAGCCCAACATGTACATTTATTATAGTGCTTTCACGTCCGCCATGCTTCTGGTTGCTGTTGTCGTCTTCAGTCCTGCGACTGGTTTAATGCAGCTCTCCACGCTACTCTATCCTGTGCAAGCTTCTTCATCTCCCAGTACCCAGTACCTACTGCAACCTCCATCCTTCTGAATCTGCTTAGTGTGTTCATCTCTTTGTCTCCCTCTACGATTTTTACCCTCCACGCTGCCCTCCAATACTAAATTGGTGATCCCCTGATGTCTCAGAACATGTCCTACCAACCGATTCCTTCTTCTAGTCAAGCTGTGCCACAAACTCCTCTTCTCCCCAATCCTATTCAATACCTCCTCATTAGTTGTGTGATTTACCCATCTAATCTTCAGCGTTCTTCTGTAGCACCACATTTCGAAAGCTTCTATTCTCTTCTTGTCCAAACTACTTATCGTCCATGTTTCACTTCCATACATGGCTACACTCCATACAAATACCTTCAGAAACAGCTTCCAGACACTTAAATCTATACTCGATGCTAACAAATTTCTGTTCTTCAGAAACGCTTTCCTTGCCATTGTCAATCTACATTTTATATCCTCTCTACTTCGACCATCATCAGTCATTTTGCTTCCCAAATAGCAAAACTCCTTTACTACTTTAAGTGTCTCATTTCCTAATCTAATTCTCTTAGCATCACCCGACTTAATTCGACTACATTCCATTATCCTCGTTTTGCTTTTGTTGATGTTCATCTTATATCCTCCTTTCAAGACACTGTCCATTCCGTTCAACTGCTCTTCCAAGTCTTTTGCTGTGTCTGACAGAATTACAATGTCATCGGCGAACCTCAAAGTTTTTATTTCTTCTCCATGACTTTTAATACCTTCTCGAATTTTTCTTTTGTTTCTTTACTGCTTGCTCAATATACAGATTGAATAACATTGGGGAGAGGCTACAACCCTGTCTCACTCCCTTCCCAACCACTGCTTCCCTTTCATACCCCTCGACTCTTATAGCTGCCATCTGGTTTCTGTACAAATTGTAAATAGCCTTTCGCTCCCTGTATTTTACCCCTACCACCTTCAGAATTTGAAAGAGAGTATTCCAGTCAACATTGTCAAAAGCTTTCTATAAGTCTACAAATGCTAGGAACGTAGGTTTGCCTTTCCTTAATCTTTCTTCTAAGATAAGTCGTAAGGTCAGTATTGCCTCCCAGTATACCGTGCAAATACTGACTCCAAACGGGGTGGAATTTTCACTCCGAATAAGCAATAAATGATTAGCAGAAATGCGGACAGTACGCCAAGATAGAGCAGAGCGTAAATCGACCTGAGATGCTAGGGTTGTCATCCTGGTGTTTGAAGACTTTGGCCGCAGGAAGAGGAGTAGAGGATGATGAAGGGAAGAAGAGGGACAGGGTGCAGCCAGCTACAGAAATAACTGCAATGAAGCGATAGCACGGCCAGGGATTGCAGTGAAAGCAGGAAAGCGCTGAGGGAAAACGTCCAGCGGCGTGGAAGGACGACAGGTAGTCCGCAGGCAGCTGGCCTTGTGCAGCCGAGACAGGTGCCCGCCGCAGATCACCACAGTAGCCTGGTAGGTAGGCCGCACTGGTCGATCCGTTCCCGGAACCGGAGAGCAACAAGACTAGTCCAGTGTGGCTTGACTCTGCTCTTTCCTGTTAAGACTCCTAATGCTCGGAGTCAGTTTCCACTGCACTAGGCACTGTCTGCTTGGCATCGAGCCCAAGTGGGAGAAGATCTACGCCTACAAATACATAAATACTCCGTGAGCCACTGCACAGTGGAAGGCGGAGAGTACATAGCAACAATACAGTGAAGGAAGGTCAGCGTTGGCCGTAATATTGATGGTTTATTGACAGCAAAATCGATGAGATCGAAAATCGATTTTGCTGTCAATAAACCATCAATATTACGCCAACGCTGGCCTTCCTTCTAATTTCACGTATATGGTCGTTGTGCACACAGCACTCTATGGAGTCGCCAGTCAATATGAATAGTAAAAATCTGCCTGGAAGTTTCATAATAGCGCACACTCCGCTGTAGAGTGAAAATTTCATTCTAGTAATACGAATAGTTTTTGATGTTGCTGAGCAACAGTCATACAATTATTTTCGAACGAACACGCCGCCATTTGACTGTATTCCTGTTTATTTAATTACGACCCATTACAATACAGTCAAATGGCGGTGTGTTTGTTTAAAAATTATTGTATGACTTGCTAGCAACATGAAAAACTGTTTACTGGCTTGCCTAGCCAGGCATTTGCGGAAGTGTTTGAATATCAACGGTTAAAGCAATTACTTGAAAATGGCATAAAAGGCCGAAACCTAGGTCGTAATTAAATAAACAACAATACAGTCAAACTGCAGTGTGTTCATTTAAAAAATATGATGAATTTTCTGTCGTGTTCCATTCACCTACTGGGAGAGGGGAAAATTAGTGTCTGCATGTTTTCGTACACGCGCTAATCTCTTTCTTCGCTAGTGAACTCTACGCGGTATGTACGTTGCTGGCAGCATAATGGTCCCACAGTTATTGTAGGCAGCTCCAAAAATAGAAAAGCCGTACGCAGCGTTGCACACTGCCCAGAGACATTAATGTGACCGCCTGTCAAAAAGCCTGAACAGTGACCCTCTGCAGCGCGGAGTGCTGTGAGATGTCCAGGAAGAGCGTCAGTATGGTACTGGAAGGTGCTGCCAGGGATTTGGAGCCATGGCGACTCCAATGTCTTGGCCAGCTGTGCTTAGTTTCTCGGTTAAGGATCCATGGCCCGATCGAGACTGTCCCACAGATTCCTGATTGCAACTCCACTGGACATGATCTGGCTCCTTTGTAATATAATTGGTTGATTGGTTGCTTGATTTGGGGAAGGAAACCAAACAGCGAGGTCATCAGTGCCAACGGATTAGGGAAGCTTGGGAAAGGAAGTGGGCTGAGCCTGGCATTTGCTTGAAGTGATTTAGGGAAGTCATGGAAGACGTAAATCATGATGGCCGGACGCAGGCTTGAACCATCATCTTCCCGAATGTGAGTCCAATGTGCTAACCACTGCGCCACTCAGCTCGACCTGGAATGTAGTGCGAAACCAATTTTTGCTCTGGTATAGATTCTGGAACGACTAGGGACCGATCAGGATCATTCGACGAAATCTGAACGTGATCCAAAGCGGCAAAGGGTGTTTATGGTTCGTCAGCTCCCTCGTTTCGCACTCTCCTGTGGCGCTATAACGGGGTGGTGCAACATTGACATGTGTGTGAAGAATAGAACACATCCACGCACCTTTCCTGAGAAGGTTAAAATTTTCCCGTCAGAGATTTCGACACCCATTCAGCTGAGCTGTGCCTCCTAGCTGCTCTAACGCCTACGAGCAGGCAACCCCACATAAGGGCTGTCGAAGGGCTTACCTGCCCTGCTTGATAAGGACTCCAAATCCTCTGGAATTGGGCGTACTAGCGTCATATATGAGATTTCCTTTACAGATGCATCGCACTTTAACAGAACTCTTCAAACAAACCAAGGTCTTCCATTCACCTTCCCTAATACTGATTTTACGTAATTGTCTCATTTCATGTCACTTTTTGGTATTACCCCTAAATACCTACACGATACAATGTGCTCAAGATGTTAACAAACAATCTTGTAGTCAGACATTATAAAATTCTTTCTCTTTGTTATGGGCATAGTCTTACATTTATCCACATTTTAATAGAGCTGCCTTATTACACATAGTTCAAATTTTTCTTTCCACAGTTTATTACGCTCGTCAACGACGTCACTTAGCCGTATAAAATTGCATCGTTATCAAATTAATTTGTAGTGCTGTCGATCCAGTCTGATATTGCGTTTATTTATACTGCGAATACTGGCGGTCTTGTTACGCTTCCTGGAAAACACCCAATGCTACTTTCGATTATGTGGAACGTTCGCTGTCCCATATAACGAAATAGTTCTGTAGTCAAACACTAGTAACTATCCATGATTTTTTAAAGAGTTAAACTCTGATATTTATCACGGCATATCTACCGAACAATGTGTCGGACAGTGCTATCATTTGCAAGTATATTCAGCGGTACGTGAGCTTTCTGTCTGCAAAATGAGTTTTGCGAACAGAGTTAATAGTAAAGCAGTAATAAATTAAGACATAGTGCCTGATGCTGAAGATTTACTGCGTAAACAGAAAAAATGTAGTCCGTGATTATTTTTTTCCATTTCATTCTTTTGTTTGCGTGTGTGTGTGTGTGGGGGGGGGGGGGGGTCAGTGTTGGAGAGGAAAAGTTTGCAAAAGATTTGAAATGACGTGGAAAGATTGTAGAAAATCGATGTGTCGTCATTCTCAAATAATAGACGAATGTAGTCTGGGTGTTCATGGGCTGTAAGTTACGATGCCGTAAGACGTATACACAGTTTCTAACTTTAATACTTGGCTTATTGTGTCAAACCCTTAAAGTAATATTGCAGCTCTTAGTGAATAGATTACGACAAAATTTTAAAGTTTGAAATTCGGTGAGTAATATACAAACTGAAAATAAAGTATTTGTTGTCTCTGGAAGCCTCAGATAAACAATCCTCAGGTGGGCCAGCGTTTTTTAGCAATATAAAATACACACTGCTTTGCAAAACTTGAGGGTGAGCTATATAAAGCAACATAACACATTAACTACTCGTTTGAAATGAATGAAAGTGCGGTAACAGTGGTAACACCGGTTCCCGTCAGATCACCGGAGTTAAGGGCTGTCGGGCTGGGCTAGCACTTCGATGGGTCACCGTCCACTCAGCCGAGCGCTGTTGGCAAGTGGGGTGCACTCAGCCCTTGTGAGGCAAACTGAGGAGCTACGTGATTGAGAAGTAGCGACCACGGTCTCGTAAACTGACATACGGTCGGGAGAGCGGTGTGCTGACCACATGCCCCTCCATATCCGCGTCAGTGATGCCTGTAGGCTGAGGATGACACGGCGGCCGGTCAGTACCGTTGGGCCTTCATGGCCTGTTCGGACGGAGCTTAGTTTAGTCTAGAGACAAAATTTTGTTGACTACACCCATGGAAGGATCATTGGGAAACTGCAAGAAGAGTGAAGCGTGGCGACTGTAGTCCACGAGTTTGCTGTTGTTCGGAGTGTTGTTCCAAGTGCAAGGGACCGTTCGGAACCACAGGCACTGCTGCTCGAGAGAGAGAAAATGGTCGACCACGCTCAGCTACGGCAGCACATGACCACTACATTGTACAACGTGCAGAAAGGGACCAAAGTCAAACAGCGGGTGCAACTGCCACCACAGTGGCGTTGCGACTGCATGTGTGTGGTCTCCTTGTCTGATAGGAAAAAATGGCTCTGAGCACTACGGGACTTAACTTCTGAGGTCATCAGTTCCCTAGAACTTAGAACTACTTAAACCTAACTAACCTAAGGACATCACACACATCCATGCCCGAGGCAGGTTTCGAACCTGCGACCGTAGCGGACGCGCGGTTCCAGACTGTAGCGCCTAGAACCGCTCGGCCACTCAGGCCAGCTGTCTGATAGGTAGTTTCCCGGTCACACCCTCACACCGACGGCATCGGTTGCGATGGGGCCAAGAGCGTAGGGACAGACCAACGGTGAGTGCAGCCGCGTGCTCTTCTTGGAAGAGAGCATTCAGTATGAGTATTGATTCTGGATATACACACATACCGCGAGACGTGGGGACTTGTAATGCACCTAGGAACATCCTCTGGATATACACACATCCCGCGAGACGTGGGGACTTGTAATGCACCTAGGAACATCCTCGAACATGATCGTTTCGCTGGCCAGGGTGTTAGCGGTGTGGAGACCAGTAATGTTGCACAAGGGTACTGTTATTGTGTCACGGTATTCCTTTCCCATGTGCGTCTTTTCACTGATGCATTCGGTCCTGACTTCATCTTTATGAATGATACTGCGCACACGAATCGAACAGCGCAGCTGTAGCAGCCCTTGGAGCGAAGGGATATTTAGCGAATGGACTGGCCTGCTCGTTCCCCCGACTTACATGCCTTCGAGCACGTATGTGATGTGTTTGGGATACATATTGCAGAATGCCCACATGCTCCAACGATCATCCAGCGATTGTCAAACGTGCTCGTGGAGGAATGGAACGCACTACCACAAGAACACCTTACCGACCTTGTGGCCAGCATGCGAGCACTTTGCGGAGCATGCACTGCTGTGGTGCTTACACAGACTATTAAGTCCAGGGGACCATCATAAATTCCGGTGACATAGATGTAATTCTTGTCTTTGAATAAAAGTACACTATTGGCCATTAAAATGGCTACACCACGGAGATGACGTGCTACAGACGCGAAACTTAACCGACAGGAAGAAGATGCTGTGATATGCAAATGATTAGCTTTTCAGAGCATTCACACAAGGTTGGTGCCCGTGGCTACACCTACAACGTGCTGACATGAGAAAAGTTTCCAACCGATTTCTCATACACAAACAGCAGTTGACCGGTGTTGCCTGGTGAAACGTTGTTGTGATGCCTCGTGTAAGCAGGAGAAATGCGTACCATCACGTTTCAGACTTTGATAAAGGTCGGATTGTAGCCTATCGCGATTGCGGTTTATCGTATCGCGACATTGCTGCTCGCGTTGGTCGAGATCCAATGACTGTTAGCAGAATATGGAATCGGTGGGTTCAGGAGGGTAATACGGAGCGCCAACGGCCTGGTATCACTAGCAGTCGAGATGACAGGCATCTACTCCGCATGGCTGTAATGGATCGTGCAGCGACGTCTCGATCCTTGAGTCAACGTTTCCAAGACAACAACCATCTGCACGAACAGTTCGACGACGTTTGTAGCAGCATGGACTATCAGCTCGGAGACCATGGCTGCGGTTACCCTTGACGCTGATTCACAGACAGTACACGATGGTGTACTCAACGACGAACCTGGGTGCAAGAATGGCAAAACGTCATTTTTTCGGATGAATCCGGGTTCTGTTTATCATCATCATCAGATGGTCGCATCCGTGTTTGGCGACATCGCGGTGAACGCACTCTGGAAGCGTGTATTCGTCATCGCCATACTGGCGTATCATCCGGCGTGATGGTATGGGGTGCCATGGGTTACAGGTCTCGGTCACTTCTTGTTCGCATTGACGGCACTTTGAACAGTGGACGTTGCATTTCAGATGTGTTACGACCCGTGGCTCTACCCTTCATTCGATCCCTGCGAAACCCTACATTTCAGAAGGATAATGCACGAGCGCATGTTGCAGGTCCTGTACGGGCCTTTCTGGATACAGAAAATGTTCGACTGCTGCCCTGGCCAGCACATTCTCCAGATATCTCACCAATTGAAAACGTCTGGTCAGTGGTGGCCGAGCAACTGGCTCGTCACAATACGCCAGTCACTACTCTTGATGAACTGTGGTATCGTGTTGAAGCTGCATGGGCAGCTGTACCTGTACACGCCATCCAAGCTCTGTTTGACTCAATGCCCAGCCGAATCAAGGACGTTATTACGGCCAGAGATGGTTGTTCTGGGTACTGATTTCTCAGGATCTATGCCCCCAAATTGCTTGGAAATGTAATCACATATCAGTTCTAGTATAATATATTTCTCCAATGAATACCCGTTTATCATCTGCATTCGTTCTTGGTGTAGCAATTTTAATGGCCAGTAGTGTACCATTTCAGTTCGCCTCATTTCGCATTTCCTTCGGTTATATTCTGTAGTGCACTTTAGAATGTTTTTCTATGTATGACCCTTAAGTTTTGCACACCACTGTGTATTCCTCGATTCTATCACATAATTGTGAAGTTACTCCTCGTGGCGGTATGTTGGTCGGTAGTTGGCGGTGTGGTACAGCGTGAAAGACGTTTCATAAACCTTGGAAGATGAAGCCTACCGGTTCATCAGTGCCTGTTGTTTTCAAGCTGCTGTGTATGAGGAAAGGGAACAGTTTTTCAGACGAGTGGTCTGTTAGAGTTTCGCAGAAGTGAAGAAACATGCGAAGCAATATTGAACCTACCACTTAGGCCCCGGATCACCATTTCTCCTCGGCTTTTCCGCGACTGTAGTACGTACTTATCTGTTACAAATGTTGTTCCCGTAGGACGCACTTCTCAAACGTTTTCGAGATACCGAGGTCCAGAGTTTTACGGGCATCTTGAACACCACGCAACACTTCCTATCGTCGAGCAGCGGCGTGAGAGCAACCGGCTAGGGCAGTAGATTGGGAGACATTCGAATCGCGTTATTCCCCCCCCCCCCCCCCCCCCCCGACCCTCCCCCAATCTCCCACAAAACACTTTTATTCGCACAATGAATCACGTTCTTTTCTGAAAGGAACAATAATAATAATGATAGTCATTGTGATATATTCGTAGCGAGGCATACTAGAGCGACAATTGTGGTGATATGATCATTTATAGGATAACTAGGTAAAAATGAAATGATCGTATGTCATTGATGGCTGGGAATTGTGGCTGGGTAGTTCGGCCGCCAAGTCTTTTTAGTTGACGCCACATTGGGTGATTTCCACGTCGGTGACGATGGAATGATGAAGACAATACGGCACAACGAGCGGAGAAAATGTCCGACACGGCCGTAAATCGAACCTGCGCCTGCTGCATGGCGGTCAGACACGCTGTCTCCTTAGCTAAGGAGGCGAACAGGGGTGTTAGAAATGAATCACTTAAAAAATTGAGTACAGATAAATAGCCAAGAACAATTTAACAAATGTTACAGTATGTCAAAGACAAACTGTAATAGTTCTCCTTTACAATGTTTATAAATGTTCTGAGTGTCCACCATTTTCTCACATGGCACACATCTAGTCCGTAGACCAGTTTTAAACATCCCCAAGACAGCATATCAGCATTGATGGTCAGAACAGCTGCTCCGGTGCAGTAAAGAGTCTTCGAGACTCTGCAGTGGAGGTGGAGCGTCAACGGTATCCTTGATGTAACTCCACAAAAACACAACACAAGGCTTCAAGTCTGGTGCCTGCGAAGGCCAGTTGAGTAGCGCCAAGTTAGTGACCGCAACGTGGCCTACCCAACGATGTAGCAACGTCTCATTCAGACAATCTGGTACACAATTGTGAAAATCGGGAGAGTTGCCATCTTGTTGAAAGATGAAAGCCTTGCTGTCAGTTTCAAGTTGTAGCTGGAGCCAAAACTGCACATCGCGAAGTAGAAGATATCAGTGACAGTTCTGTCAGCGAATCAAATGGATCTAAAGTTTCTCTTGTTGGATACGACAAAAAACACCTTAACTTTGTAGGAAGCCCGGACATGTTCGAGAGTTGTATATTCTCTGCATCTTTCCCGGCCCCTCCCCTCATTTCTCCCCTCTTATACCGCCGCCTACGCGTATATTGGATCGGATGACCTTTCCTGAAAGATGAGGAGTGGCTTCGACACCGAAGAATAATTTGCTTGCGAAGTCGTCATTTTCAAGATGGTTCTCCGTACCAATGCAGAACTGGAAAAGGTGCAATTTGTCGTTATCCTTAGGGCTTGCAGGAGCTGCAGCTTTTTACGGCTTCTCTCTTAATTGTTTACGAAGAATCCTCCACGCTGTTGGCTGAGGGATATTCAGTTTAGTAGTAGCTCGACTGGTGGACTTTGTAGGTTATCGCAACATTACATTTCTCATATGGTCCACTGTTTGCTCTGTCGCACCCAGTCGCTCCGAACATTTTCCACCGCACAAACTATCATTCTCCTCAAATGTCTTGTACCACTTCACTATGCTGTTCTAAACTCGTGGTGTCTTGCAAAAGTTACCAAGAACAGCTCTTAGCACAATTACTACCGACTCGTAGCGGGCAAACTCTAGCACACAGAATGCTCTCACTGCCTATTTCACAGCCTTCGTCAGCAGCAAGGGTCGGTGGCGCCCTTGTCAGCGGTTTTCCAAACTAACTTGCCGGCACCACGTTCTAAAAAGCTTTCATAGTTTGTCGTTCGCGTAGTGTATCATTAACACTTTATGTTCAGCTATTTAGCTGTACCGATTTTTAAAAATCTTTCATGACCTGTGTAACTAAACTGTATTTATCTCTATTTTCTTGGTCGGTGTAGTTTTGATTCCGTCTCTGAAGTAAACTTTCACTTCTCAATTTTGCTTTTGAATGTATCCCCATATGATGTGTGTGTTTGCTTTTGTCAAATCCTTCTTAAGTTCAGTTACCCGGGGTATTGAGGCTTTAAATGATGTCGCATAAACTAATAGACGTTCACAGAATGAGATTTTCACTCTGCAGCGGAGTGTGCGCTGATATGAAACTTCCTGGCAGATTAAAACTGTGTGCCCGACCGAGACTCGAACTCGGGACCTTTGCCTTTCGCGGGCAAGTGCTCTACCATCTGAGCTACCGAATCACGACTCAGATGATAGTGCACTTGCCCGCGAAAGGCAAAAGTCCCGAGTTCGAGTCTCGGTCGGGCACACAGTTTTAATCTGCCAGGAAGTTTCATATCAGTGCACACTCCGCTGCAGAGTGAAAATCTCATTCTGGAAACATTCCCCAGGCTGTGGCTAGGCCATGTCTCCGCAGTATCCTTTCTTTCAGGAGTGCTCGTTCTGCTAGTTTCGCAGAAGAGCTTCTGTAAAGTTTGGAAGGTAGGAGACGAGATACTGGCAGAAGTAAAGCTGTGAGGACCGGGCGTGAGTCGTGCTTCGGTAGCTCAGATGGTAGAGCACTTGCCCGCGAAAGGCAAAGGTCCCGAGTTCGAGTCTCGGTCAGGCACACAGTTTTAATCTGCCAGGAAGTTTTAATAGTCGTTTAGTTAGTCTGTTTCCAGGTAAACTGTCTAGGGGTCCATAGCATTTCGTTCGTCTCTTTCTGACGTCAATTTCGATGTTTGATACTTTTTCTGTTGTCTCGATGATTTGCAGTCTGTATCGTGGTCCCAGAATTTTTATAATAATCTGTCTCTCTAGTTTCTTAATTTCTTGTAACTCAAGTTTTCGATTCAAATCGAGTGTTTCACCTTCATATGTGACTGTCAGTTTGATTACCGTGTTTTAGTGTGTGATTTTAGTGCTTTTTGACAGGCACTTTTTGTTACACAAATTATGAACATGTCTGGACGCTTTCTAGATTTTCTGATATCTGTTTCTTGTGCTATGTTTTTCATGTTCTGTTACTTCAATAATTTCACCGAGTATTTGACTCCGTTGATTTCACCACAATTTGGTCGGTTTCACTATAATTTGTTTTAAGGTTCGGAATATCTAACTTTGATCAGATGAATTCAATCTTCTCAAAGGAGATTTGAAGGCCAACCTTCTCTGCATTTCTTTGAGGGTCTCGATTTGTTTTACTGCTGCCACTTCACTGTCTGTTAGAATAGCCAAGTCATCAGGAAACGCTATATATGGAACGTTCAGTTTTCCTTGTCTTCTTCCTAGTTCGATTAGCTTCCAAAAGTTTTGTTTTCTTAGTTCAATTTCTCATTCTTTCATTACTTTGTCGAAAACGAAATTGAAAAATAGTGGCGAGATCTCATGTCCTTGCCTTTTTAACTAAGAACGGTTCCGATATTTCATCTATGAATTTAATTTTTGATTTGGTTTCTGTCGGTGTTTGTTCGATCAGTTTTCGGGTTTTCGTGTCTAGTCCGTGTTCTTCTAGGGGTACTGCATAGAGATTGTCTGCCTATATAATCGTAAGCTTTGTTAAAATCAACGAATGTGCAGACTATTGGTTTCGACCTTATTGCTTTAATTTTGAAAACAGTTTGAAGATTAAAGATAAGTTCCGGGTACGATTTATTAGGTGGAACGCCTGCTTGGTAATCTGGAATTGTATGTTCTAATTGATCTCTTTAGAAGATACGCAGATAAAATATTGTAAGTGACCGGCAAAAGTAAAATTCCTCTGTAGTTGTTTACATCTGATTCCCTTTTTTGCAAATCACGAATTAGTGTACTTTTCCAATCTTCTGGAATATTTTCTGTCTGCCAAATTTCTTGGATGATTTGAGTAATCTATTTTAAGGAATTTGGACCAAGGTTCTTCGGTAGCTCTGCTACAATTCCATCTTCTTCCGATGACTTATTATTTTTGAACTAATTAGTGTGACTATAGATTTCTTCTTGAGCTGGCGATAGTGAACTTTCATTCGTGTGTTCTGGTGAATCTCGTACTTGGTTGTGAGAAATTTAGAAGTTGTGTGAAACATTTGGTTAATTCTTGATTCCTGACAATTTCCTTTGTTAGTTACAGTTTTCCACTTTGTTTCCACTTTGTTTCGTCGAGTGCATCCTTTGATTTGATTTGCAAACGATTTGGGAAACTCTTGTGTTTTGTGGTTTCTAAAGTCTTCTTCAGTTGAGTTTAGCTGTTCATTATGATTATTAAGATAATAAGATATTATTATTATTATTAGGTA
The DNA here is from genome assembly GCF_021461395.2 of Schistocerca americana. Taxonomy (NCBI): domain Eukaryota; kingdom Metazoa; phylum Arthropoda; class Insecta; order Orthoptera; family Acrididae; genus Schistocerca; species Schistocerca americana. Next base: position 186,257,055 of record NC_060126.1, read on the forward strand.
CTGTTATTAATGTTCCGTTCAGAAGAAACATAATCCGCTGCTGTGATTTATTTATTTATTTAGTTTGTTGCTTCCTTTAGACCTACTCCCTCTTTTTACATAAAGATACCTATTTTTAACATTTCCGAAGTTATTATACGTTTCAATTGATTATAAATTTATGTTTCAACATAGTAACAGAAATACTAATAATAATAACAACGTTTGTTTTCGCTAAAAATAGCGAAATAAAAATTCAATAAGAAGAATAAATACTGGACATGCGATATTTAAAAGAGCCATTTCAAATTAGGTTCTAAAGAAAAATGCTATGGACAGAAAAAGACATGTCGGGTACGGCCCTTCTGCCATACATTCCCAGAGTGACGGACAGAATCGGCCGTATATTGCGCAAACACGGCGTAAAGACGATTTTCAAACCGACAAGGAAGATCAAAGAGTGTCTTAGATCGGCGAAGGAGAAAAGAGACCCACTTGCAATGTCGGGAATATACCGTATACCATGCACATGCGGAAAAGTTTATGTCGGAATGACTGGACGATCAATTAACACCAGGATCAAAGAGCATAAGCGACATTGCAGGTTGGGGCAGGTGGAGAAATCGGCCGTGGCAGAGCACGCACTGAATGGGACCGACCACGTAATAAAATTCGCCGACACGGAAGTTCTGGCTGTAGAGAAGCACTATCACACGCGCTTGTTCAGAGAAGCTGTAGAAATCCAAAAACACGCAAACAGTTTCAACAAGAAAGAGGAAAGCCTTAAGGTAAACGGATCCTGGCTGCCCGTACTGCAGCGAAAGACCGTCGCAGGTAGCAAGAGGAAAACCGCACCGGAAATGACCGCGGAGAAGCCCTCGGACGTTGGCGCGCCAGGTACATATAGTCTGCGGCCGCGAGCCCGCCTCCAGTTCACCACCGGCAATGGAGGGTGAAGCTTTGACAATGCCAGCCACTCGTGCTGGCGAAACGTCAGAAAAATCATTAGATGAACGTCGGCCGAAGAACCCGAGACAGAAGCCAATAGGCGGTTTGTCAACAAGTGGCCACGAAAGCCTTAACAATTTTGTAGTGTATGCATTGCTCATGAAGACCTCATATCAATGAAGGAGTTCATCTCCCACCAATTCCAAGGAAAAACAGCTACTAAGAGTAAGATTCATTGGAAGATTCCTTGTCTCTCTATATATAGCGCTCTCTAGATCCGACTAAGCGAGCATATTGACAATGACATACTATTTATTTATTTAATCTGAACTGATTAGAGTCACCAGGCTCCCCTCTTATATTCGACCATGGTTGAAAACACATATAGTATCTTTTTACCTTTTTTAACATCACAGTTCCTTTAGAAATAACAATCCTATTATGACAAATAGTATTAAAATGGAGTGTCTGAAGTGGCAGTGTGAGTTAATAATACTGACTATGAAGTAATAAAGCTAACGCTGGCAGTACTTGTATTACTGCAGCTGCTGACATAGTAACAACAATGATAGTGGCAGATATAAAAATAATTTATAGGTGTGTAAGATAGATGTCTTCTGATATAGCGAGTTCTGGGGAAAGGAAATTTAGGGCGACTGCATCAGCTAAGAATGCTGGGAAAAGAGGACGACCTGGTTGGGAAGAGGGATGTACAATGGTAAGAAGTGCGCTCAGGGACAGTAGCAATCCTTATTCTTACTTTAATAGACGTGTCATTAACAGTCTTCTGAGGCCTCAGACGTTATTCAGGTCTCTAATCCGGGAATTTGTACCAGAGTCGGATTCCTGATACTGAAAAGGAATTCGAGAAAGTGGCTGAACGATGTAGTGGGACACAAAGCATTTTGATCTGATTGGAATGGGTGTTTCTATCATGTTCGATAAGAGCGTTAACGTCTAGGAAAGATACGAGGGGCAGTGTTCGTTGATAAGATAGTAGAGAAGACAGAGGATATAGAAATATCTGAGCTTGTTTCCACGCAGCCATGATAGCTATGCATATATTGGTGAAATGTGATCAAAGAACAGAACATCACAGACATAACGAACACAGGCATTTATAACTAGTTCCAGGTGCCGTGAGCTTTCCTGAAAAGGGCGTTGCACGATAACATCATTGTAATCAGTAACTGGAAGTATTAGTATTTGTAAAAGTTTCTTTTTCGGGTCAGAAGGGAACAGCTTTTTATATTTTTGTAGGAGCTGAAGACATATTGATGCCTTTTGCACATTGCAGTTACGTACTCAGTCCATTTGTTATTACTCCTAGACTCTTTGCTGAAGGAGTGAAGATATTTTTCCCATTTAGGACTAAAGATGTTAGGGATTCCATATATTTCAGGCTAATTGGCCTACAGTGACCAATCAACACCGCTTGTGTTTTGGAGGAGTTGAGCTTGAACCCTATATCCTGGACCCATTTTCATAGTGCATACAGGTCAGTATTGAGATCTCGATAGCTGTCTTCAAGTTTATAAGTTTTGCAATTGGGTACAACTGGAGGCCACCAGTGTACATGTGCTATTTGCAGCATTATAAGACTGATGAAACATCATTTATGTACAACGAAAAGAGTATAGGACCTAATATCGAACCCTGAGGACACCTGATTCTCCCTGTCTGCATTGTAATTTTACGACACCAGACACGATACACTGCTAGCGAGACGTCAGATATGAGCGAAACCATTGCACTGCACCTGGCGAGAAATTTAGGCTGTTAAGTTTGGCAAGTAAATTGTCGTAGTCACAGTGCCAAAGGCTTTGCTGAAATCTAAGAAACACGTGACAATCACCTCTTGTATACCCATGACACATTTCAAGTCATCTGTCACCTTTATTAAGGCAGAAGTTCTGCGGCGATGTTTATAGAAATCTGATTGGTGTTCGTATGGTAGATTGTTTGCAGTTAGGTAGTTTGTTAGCTGGCCATGGACTATTTATAATAACGCCTTGGACAGTGCAGTACAACGTAAACGTACGTTTTTTTATTATCAAAACGACAGACTTGCATAACACATCAACCTGCTATAAAAGCAGCGTCCTCTCTATCAAACAAGTTCTAAAAGATCCTTCAGTAGTGTCTAGTTCAAGTAGTCCTCACTATCGTTCATGTCGGTTTACTGCAACACCTCTATAGTAACGCTGCAGTGAATCGTCCTTCGAGCGCCTGGTTTCTCGCCACGTTAACTCTGTCCTTAATGTGGCCCCACAAAAAAGAAAAACGGCGCTCGTTGTCGGAAAATCGTGGAGGCCAACCGGTCGCGCCCGGTTGAGGCAGGTTAGAGGTCGTAGCTCATCGACCAGCAGCGAACATCCAAGATCGGCGACGGCCTACAAATGCTCGAAACTTAGAGTGGACTTCAAAGTGACATGCATATTAATAGTTTTCATAACGGCACTCTGTCCTGAAACCTGACAGATAATCCAAAGAGGGTCTGGTCGTATGTACACCAGCGGCAAGACACGATCAATAGCTTCCTTGATCAACAACGGTACGGTTTGCGACAACAGTGCCACTAAAGCAGATTACTTAGCTCAAGTTTCTGATGCTCTTTCACTAAAGAAGACGCAGTAGAGATTTTAGAATTTGAATCTTGAATAGCTGCCAATATCACTAATTTGCAGCTACATACCCTCGAAGCTCAGAGGCAATTTAAGGCATTTAATAAAGGAAAATCTTCCGCTCCACAATGTATACAAATTAAGTTCCTTTCATGGTATAATGGTGAACCAGCACTAGTTATTGTAATCGTATACAGTTCAATAGTATTAGTGATTCTAAACAAAAGACTTGATATTGACACATGCCCTATTCCGAATGGTTCCCGAGTTAGAACACATTTAATTACATTGTTATTTATTTCATGTATTATTCAAACATTGTCATTGTGTACAACGTACCATAGTGGTGTACGGAAGTTCAGACGAGCAGTTTGATATAGGACCCCGTGGTCTACCATGTCGGGAAACTGCCTCAAACTGGCCTACGAAAACTACCCAAGCTACGGTGCATGCGCGTCGACAGAGAGTTTCAGTATTCTAGCGCTCTCTTCGCCCAAACTATCAGTCCTAGAGAAAAAATGAATAAAGACTTTATTGTAGGAAATTTAATACAGTTTAATTCTTTAGTGCTTCACGTTTTCGCTGGAGGGTGCGGATTTCGAGATATTCAGGAAGAACGTACAAAGTGACATTGTGTTTGTACTAGCCGCGCGGGATTAGCCGCGCGGTCTGCGGCGCTGCAGTCATGGACTGAGCGGCTGGTCCCGGCGGAGGTTCGAGTCCTCCCTCGGGCATGGGTGTGTGTGTTTGTCCTTAGGATAATTTAGGTTAAGCAGTGTGTAAGCTTAGGGACTGATGACCTTAGCAGTTAAGTCCCATAAGATTTCACACACATGTTTTGTACTATCTCGGACACCAGTGGCAAAGGGGCACATCTCCTTATGAAGCTCTTTTCCTCCTGATTCACCCTGCACAACCGATCGCTCAACAAATGATTCGTACTTAAAAAGTTGAAACAGTCTTAACTAACACATAAGGAAACGAAATAGAAGCAATCATGTGAATTACTGACCCGCAACATTGACGTCGATTTGTAGTAGGATCTTCGACCGGTTACTGTATTCCAGTGTTATGAAACACCTCGAAAAAAGCCGTCTATTGACACATACCGAGCTCAGTTTAATAAATATCGTCGTGATGAAACACACGTGGCTCTTCATTTGAGCGAAGTAATGAGTGTTATCGACAGCGGATCTCAAGTTGATTCCGTATCTCCAAATTTCGAGAAAGCTTTTGCTACCATTCCTCATAAACGGCCTCTAATTAGATCGTAGGCCTACGGAGTATTGTCTGAGGTGTGTGACTGGATTCCTGATTTCTTGTCAGAAAAGTCACAGTTCGTAGTAATTGAGGCGAAGTCATCTAGTTAAACCGAAATCCTATCTGAGATCCCCAAAGAAAGGTTCATATCTACTGCCCTTATTAATAATAAAAGTATAAATAATTAAGAATTGAAAATAAAAATAGCTACAAGTAATTAAAGTAAACGATTTAGGAAGCTATCTGAGCAGCCCTCTTACATTCTTTTGAGGTGATATTGTCGTTGGCCATCTGGGAAAGATCAAAATATCTATTTCGAAAAGATATCCGCCACGGGTGAAAAATAGCAGGCTGTTCACCCTGACTAAAAAGCGTGAGGTCCTCCATTTGATACTAAAATGGTTCTGTTATATTTCGGTTACACTACAAAGAAAACAAATTTAAATTCAAGGAAATACCTGATTACAATGACGAACAACGGAAATTGGTGTCATCAGATAGAAAATGCTGTGGGAGAATGTGAAGCGATTCATCGTCAGAACACTTGGACGCTGCAACAGATATACTAATGAAACTGCCTACACTACGCCTTTCCATCCTCTTCTGGAATACTGCAGCGCTGTGTACCGTCCTTACCAGATAGGATTGACGGAGAACATTGAAACAAATTCAAAAAAAGAACACCTGGTTTTGATTTATCATGAAATAGAGGACAGTATGTCACAGATATAATATACGAGGCGGGGTGTAAACTATTAAAACAAAGGCTTTTTTCATTGCATCGAGAACTTTTCATAAAGTTTCTATCGACAACATTCTCCTCAGAACACCAAAATATTTTCCTGTCTCGAGTAACACAGAGAGGAATTAATATCGTAATAAAATGAGGACTTCAGAGCTCGTACGTAAATTTTTGGGTGTTGATTCTTCCCACGTACTATTCGAAAATAGAGCGAAAGGGAAATAGTCTTACATTGATTCTACGAACCGTCTGCCAAACACGGGACATCAAACGATAATCTTCGATTCTTCCTTGTTCAACGACTCCAACTATCTAACTCACTTTTTCAGATAGTGCCTGTAATTTGAGATGTGAAAGGAAGGGAAGAAGATTAAGGTTTAACGCCAAGTTGATGACTAGGTTATTAGTGACGGAGCACAAGTTCAGATGGGGAAGGAAACTTGCAGAGCCTTTCGAAAGAACCGGGCGTTTGCCTTAAGTGATTTATGGAAATCTCCAAAAATCTATATAATGAATGGCTGGACGGGAATTTGAACCGTTGCCGTTCCGGATAACAGTCTAGTGTCGTACCACTGCACCACCTACCTCGGATTGCGTCATTCTTCGTATCCCATCTCCCCAAGTGCGGATATCGTCACAAATATATTGATGCTAGAGTTTTTGATTCGGGTCCATAAACGAGGCTAATTCCATAAGACATTTTAGCCATCTAGTTTCATAGCTTATGAAAGACTATTTGCAGCAAACTACGCGAAGAAATATATGAGCGTAGCTTGACAAGTTCTCGGAATGGAGCAGAAAGAAACGACAACGTAGTCTCCTTGTAGACTAATGCAATTGGTATAGCGATGTTGCAGTGCCTTGATCCCATTTCGAAAATTATATTTCTTCAGTCCCGCAAAATATGAACTTCGGCTGTCAGTTCTTCGTCTGAAGAGAACATCCGTCCATTGAGGAAAATTTTGAGCTTGGGGAAGAGACGGAAGTCTGATGGAGCCAAATCAGGCGACGTTTCTTATATTAGCTAACGTATTTTTATCATGACAAAGACACATATATGAGGGCGTGCATTGTCTTCGTGAAACATGACTCTTCCTTGCCTAATCTTGCCCTTTTTTCGCGTATCTTTTGCTGTAACTGGTTCATGAGGTTAGCGTAGAGTTGTCCCATAATTTTTTGATCAGTGGAAATATAATCTGCCAGAAGACTCCCTCTCGAATCCTAGAAAACTGACGCCATGAGCTTTGTAACCAACCGTATTGTCTTTACTTTCTTGATGGTGGTGAACAAACATCTTTCAACTGCTTTGACTGTTGTTTTGTCTCTGGGGTATAGTATGGGGCCCAAATTTCATCTGTGGTCACAAACCACCGCAGGAAAATCTTGTTAGTTGCTCTGAAAATGGGTCTATAACTTCTCGGACATTTGCATTCTAACGCGTTTCTGATCCCGTGTTAAGTGTCGGGGAAAACCCCAAGCAGATAATTTTCTCACATCCAATTTTACTGTTAAAATGTTATATTCCCGTTCAGATGACATCCGTACAGCTTCAGAAATTTTTAGCAGTCAGTTTTACGTACTTTTGCAATAATTTCAGGTGTAGTGGCACATGTTTGCCGATCGCTAAGGGGGTCATCATCTGAGCTGTCCCGTCTGAATTTAAGGTCGTTTCACTCTGCAACAGTTGAATATGAAAAAGCAGAGTCCTCCCAGTGAGTTCTGAAAATTGGCATGAATTTCCTCTGCTTTCATACCCTTTTTTACGAAACACTCAGTCACTGCTCGAAACTCGATTTTTCCATCTTCACAAATCAGCACACAGGAACAACGACAGAGAGCCATCCGCACCACAAATCTCTGCCCATAGCACTGAACGTCACGTGTTTCCCCACAATGAGTGACCTATTATCACTGAGAACCTCCTTGCGCTGGTGCTGACATCTGATGGTGTTTCTGTACCTCGTAGCATCCAGCTACTTTTTTTGAAATTAATTTATGCCAAGACGTGTTTCAGGTTTTCGCACATCTTCAATTGGTTCAATACAGTGACAGTTTTGTAGTGCCGGACGAAGAAACAGTTGAGACATTCGCTTCGGCAGTGTAGTGGGTTTTAGAAAGCCAATGTTTACTTCTAGAGGAGTTCAAGCAGATTTTGCAAGACACGCAAAATACTAGGTTACTTTATTAAAACATTAAAACATGAAGTTAACTTGGAAAGAAAGAAATGTCTGTATATTTGTTACTGTCGTTGAACAAGTAAATTATTACTTGATACGATACATACTGATAGTCATATCTCAGTGCACAATTGACTATAAACTTCAGTACAGTTGGCGTGATTGCAGAGTCGGGGCTGAGGTGCATTGCTCTATGACCTAACTACTCTTCCAGCAGGGAGCGAGTTACTATTGCAGACGACTTGAATAATTTTTAACTGCGTATTTATACAAGCAATCTCTCTTTAAGTCATGACAAAGTTAAGACCATCGCTGAACGCCTCTTCATTGCCATAGTGATTTCCCATGGGCATCGGCCGATTCCGAGCGTTCACGATGTATTTCGGGCTTGACGACTAGAGTTACGTCATAAGTTCGTTACGGGGCCAGTATTTCTCGCGGGCACCGTCTTCCCCCTCTTGATGGCGTGTCTATGCCGACATCTCTTATTCGTTGCTGCGTCTGGCAGCGGCTGTCCTTACTTGTAATTCCATTGTGAGGCACCAACTTTCCCATGTGATCTCGTTCTTCAGACGACACCACAATTTTTATTGTCAACACACAGAATTTCATTTTTGGGCTACAGCTATCCTGGGCAAAACAAGAATTTTTTACCCGTTATATGGGACTCGAAACACATTGAGGGTGTAGATAGTATTCCTTTTCAAAGGACAGCGGCTGTGTTAAGAATTCAGTCCCCATTCTATCCATAAATATAGAAGGGTATTAAAGCACAGCAGTGTTAAAAATTCAGACTCGATACTAACCACAAATATGGAAGTGTATTAAACCAATTTAAGTTGAAGGAAAACCTGATCTTCGTTTTGTCGTACACAATATAAAAAAGTGGCTGGTTTAGGTATTTCTTCAAGTAAATCGTTCCGCAGCTCGTGGTGTCGAGGTAGCGTTCTCGCTTCCCGAGAGCGGGGTCCCGGGTTCGATTCCCGGCGGGGTCAGGGATTTTCATCTGCCTCGAGATGACTGGTTGTTGTTGTGTCGTCTTCATCATCATCATTCATACCCATTACGGTCAAAGGAAGGCAATGGCAAACCACCTCCGGTAGGACCTTGCCTAGTACAGCGATGCGGGTCTCCTGCATCATCTCCTACGCTCTGTCGAGGAGTACGGAACTTCATCATAAACTAAATGAAAAGGAAGCTATCGAAAATCTGAGAGACCTTGTCTGGCGTTGTCCGTCTGCCCAGTGCAAGTCTTTCTATGTGAGGCCACTTAGAAAAGCTGCACGACTGTGAAGATGAGATGAAATGATTGGGACGGCATGAAAATCCACGCTCCGAGCGAAGAAAATCACTGATCCTGAACCCAACATCCTGGAGGCAGCGACGCTTACACCTGCTCACGAGCTGCAGACTTCCCGTAATTGATACACGGTACAATCACATTATTGTAACCACCTGTCAAAAGCCTGAACAACCACCTTCTGCAGGGCGGACGTGCAGGAAGGGAGACTGTGAGTTTCTGGAAAGTACGGACAGGGCTGTAGACCATGCTGGCTCCATTGGTGCGCTAGGTTTCTCGGTTGAGAGTCCACGGCGCATACAGCCCGATCGAAGCGGTCCCACATATTCTCAATTGGGTTTCAATCAGGGGAGTTTTGTGGCCGGTGCCGTATGATAAAGGTAAACTTACCCTGATGCTCTTCGAACCACATACGTACACTGCAAGTTGCGTGACACGTTGCACAGTCCTGCTGTTAGATGCTATCGTGCCAAGGAAAAAAAATAAACTGCATTTAGTCGTTTACATTGTCCCCAAGGATCGATGCATACTTTTATTGATCCACTATGCCTTCCAGAATGACGAGATCGCTCAGAAAATTCCACGAAAACATTCTCCAGATTGTTGCAGGATATTTGCTTTCATTTGGATAAACATTATTCGTCCGAAAAGGCCACCTGTCCCCTCTCTCCGGACGCCAGTTACCGTATTGGCCAGCCTTCTTCGCCGATATAGAACTGTCGGCATAAACGAGGTGCCTGCTGCGGAGGCCCATAAGCAGCGGTGTTCCTTGATTGGTCGCAGAGCAGACACTCTTGGTAGCCCCTTGGTTGATTTGTGCGGTCAGTTTCTCGACACTTGCACGTCTACGATGGGTATTCGGAAAGTAAGGAACGATAGGTCGCGAAATGGAAATCACAGTAAGAACCAAAACTGTTTTATTTGCAACAGTTAGCTACACCTTCCACCTACTTCTGTGCACAGTCGCCGCTCAGACTTAGACATCTGTCACAGCGTTGTACCAACTTTTCAATCCCCTCGTTATAGAAGACAGCCACCAGTGCTTTTCGACAATTTTCTACTATGGACTGCAGCTCGTTGTCCGTGTCAAAATATTGTCTTAATAGCCAGCGGTTCATTTGAGCAGAGACGAACCTCAGGGGTAGCCAATTGTGGGTGATGAAACACTTCCCATCGAAAACGGTGCGGCCGAGAATTGTCGTGTAGAACGAGCCGCATGACAGTTATGTTATGTGGATTGCATAGCTTCAGGCGAAATCTTTTTCCAGGCCCTCATGCTTGGCGGAAGGCGCTAATTTCTAGCCATCTTTACGTTCTCACTGTGAGCTCAGGACTGAAAAGAGCAACATAATGTGATCGACGGGTGTACTAGACACAGTGCCCAACGCATCTGTGCAAAGCATCATAAGATTTTCACTGTATTTTCCATATCGACACCGATTGTTCCTTACTTTCTGAATAATCCTCGTATTTACCCTTGCACATTTCCGCAACCGTCGTTTACCAGCTTACATACTTAGCCGTTTCAAAATCCTTCCACCTTTGACCTGAAAACCAATAATCAGGAGCTTCTGGATGTCAGATAAACCGTTCCGTTTTAGCAACTCCCCACTGCCATTGTCGCCACTTACCTCTGTGAGTGGTTATTGCACGTTGACGTCAAACGTAAGCAATGGTCACATTAATGTAACTGGACTGCATATGTAGTCTCAGTGTTCATTCACAGTTATAATCGATAAAATAATACTTCTTGCTCCTACAGACGTACTGTCGAAATTAAACTGGTTGTACATCGCTTTGACTGCGAGACCTAGTAGTACCAAGCATAAACATAAAACCTTCAAATAATGGTTACCTCGACTTTACTATCGCTCTTTTTATTACATAATGACATGTAGTTGTCAATATAGTATTATTTTATTGGAAATTTCAGCACACCTCTCTCAGTGCAACACTAATCCGTTATAAGAAGATGTTACAGTCAATCTAGTCACATAATGTTCACGGAAATAATAGTACATGAAAGTATCTTCTCCAGATATTTCATCGTGACATTTACGACTCCTTCCAGTAGTGTAACTGTCGGTCGTATTTTCAAGCCGCGTCAAAAGAAAAGAGCAAGCATAAAACCAGCATACAGTACAAAAAGGAACGCATGTAATTCCAAGTAGTGCATGAACGCTGGTGGAAAAAAGATACTCGGGAATGATCAATTATAGCACCGGTACTATGTTGTCAGAACTGCTCCCGCCAATCAAATACTTTTCCACAAGACTATATCACATGAAGTGACTCGGGATACATAACTGCAGGAAGAGCGAATGTTCGCTTCTGAGAAGAACTGACCTGTTCTATCAGCCTTCATGGTTGCTTGTGTCTTTTCGCTGCGATAAACAATACGAGAACGGCGACCGAGGTAAGGTTTGCCCACAAGCTTTTGTGAGGCTTTGATGACAGAGCTTTTATAATAGAGTGTAGCAGACTGTTGGCCATTGTATTTGTTTTGCCTCTGGAATGGACGCCAAGGTAGGACTACATTTATTACACATGTTTTTCCGTTTATTCCGTACTATGAAATGTATCTGTTTCATTTGCCATGACCATTTTGAGGTAGTTTTGACCATAAAGGTAAATGAAATTGTGAATTTGATAAATGTACTCCACCTCTTTAGTGTCGATATAAGCACATTCTTTGTAAGTCCCTTCCTGAGACCGTAGATCTTGGTCAGAGAGGTTAGTTTTACGTTGCCAGAGTAGCAATCAGTGTGTGTGTTAGACAGTCTGGTTATGTACTTGCTTTGAGAAGAATGGAACCTGGCCTGCCGTGTAGTAGAGGCAGCATTATTGGAAAAGGATTTTATATGAATTTATTCTGAGGAAAAATTATGTGGAAATGAGATGATAATGATTGGTTTGGGGATGGGGATCAAACAGCAATGTCATCGATCCCATCGGATTACGGAAGAATGGGGAAGGAAGTCGACCGTGCTCTTTAATAGGTGCCATCCCAGCATTTGATTGAAGCGATTTAGGGAAGTCATGGAAAACCTAAGTCAGGACGGCTGGACGCGGGTTTGAATCGTCGTCCTCCCCAGTGCGAGTCCAGTGTTATAACCATTGCACCACCTCGCTCGGTGAGATGATATGAATACAAAAATGTCAGAAGGGAAGTTCTCTAATATAATCTAGTTTCTTTATACACTCCTGGAAATTGAAATAAGAACACCGTGAATTCATTGTCCCAGGAAGGGGAAACTTTATTGACACATTCCTGGGGTCAGATACATCACATGATCACACTGACAGAACCACAGGCACATAGACACAGGCAACAGAGCATGCACAATGTCGGCACTAGTACAGTGTATATCCACCTTTCGCAGCAATGCAGGCTGCTATTCTCCCATGGAGACGATCGTAGAGATGCTGGATGTAGTCCTGTGGAACGGCTTGCCATGCCATTTCCACCTGGCGCCTCAGTTGGACCAGCGTTCGTGCTGGACGTGCAGACCGCGTGAGACGACGCTTCATCCAGTCCCAAACATGCTCAATTGGGGACAGATCCGGAGATCTTGCTGGCCAGGGTAGTTGACTTACACCTTCTAGAGCACGTTGGGTGGCACGGGATACATGCGGACGTGCATTGTCCTGTTGGAACAGCAAGTTCCCTTGCCGGTCTAGGAATGGTAGAACGATGGGTTCGATGACGGTTTGGATGTACCGTGCACTATTCAGTGTCCCCTCGACGATCACCAGTGGTGTACGGCCAGTGTAGGAGATCGCTCCCCACACCATGATGCCGGGTGTTGGCCCAGTGTGCCTCGGTCGTATGCAGTCCTGATTGTGGCGCTCACCTGCACGGCGCCAAACACGCATACGACCATCATTGGCACCAAGGCAGAAGCGACTCTCATCGCTGAAGACGACACGTCTCCATTCGTCCCTCCATTCACGCATGTCGCGACACCACTGGAGGCGGGATGCACGATGTTGGGGCGTGAGCGGAAGACGGCCTAACGGTGTGCGGGACCGTAGCCCAGCTTCATGGAGACGGTTGCGAATGGTCCTCGCCGATACCCCAGGAGCAACAGTGTCCCTAATTTGCTGGGAAGTGGCGGTGCGGTCCCCTACGGCACTGCGTAGGGTCCTACGGTCTTGGCGTGCATCCGTGCGTCGCTGCGGTCCGGTCCCAGGTCGACGGGCACGTGCACCTTCCGCCGACCACTGGCGACAACATCGATGTACTGTGGAGACCTCACGCCCCACGTGTTGAGCAATTCGGCGGTACGTCCACCCGGCCTCCCGCATGCCCACTATACGCCCTCGCTCAAAGTCCGTCAACTGCACATACGGTTCACGTCCACGCTGTCGCGGCATGCTACCAGTGTTAAAGACTGCGATGGAGCTCCGTATGCCACGGCAAACTGGCTGACACTGACGGCGGCGGTGCACAAATGCTGCGCAGCTAGCGCCATTCGACGGCCAACACCGCGGTTCCTGGTGTGTCCGCTGTGCCGTGCGTGTGATCATTGCTTGTACAGCCCTCTCGCAGTGTCCGGAGCAAGTATGGTGGGTCTGACACACCGGTGTCAATGTGTTCTTTTTTCCATTTCCAGGAGTGTATATTCATAATTGTGTAGTTCCTTATTGTTAGAATATTGTGTGTGGTTAAAGTTTACTGTAAGAAATTTTATAGTGAAGAACATGGATTTGTCTTGTAATTGAAATAAGTGTCTAGGAAAGTATATGTACACAAGAAAATTATTAAGAAAGATTTTTGTTAACTTGTCTAGTTGTGAGAAGTCTATGAAAGGTTGTATTGTTATGGCTTACTGAAGCATAATTATACTTGGAGTCTTTGTTCTTATTTATCGGTCGTTAATCTTAGTTCCTCGTTTTTCATTCGTTACCTTTATGAGTGTGTTTTGTATACTCGCATTGTACATCGCGAGTTGTGAGCTGAAGAAGCATTTTTACGAAAATTGATAAGATACTGTCTTGCACTGTACATCGCAAGTACGGTAAATGAAATTTGATTTTGACATTTTCATCATTATCTTAATAGTAACAGGTTGCAGAACAGACGAGCCAACAAATTTTACTATCAGCGGTACTCATGTCCACTGTAAGGTAAGGTGATTGTCGGATTGTATTTCTGAAAATACCGTATCGTTTCGGAGGTTTCAAATCAGTAAAATATTTCTTGTGAACTTTCGAGCAGTTTTAACACAAAGCCAGATGTGTTATTTTTTATGTACATTTCCTCTGTAATTACAGTTCTAGTATAGGTACTGTTTGCAGACCAAAGATAATTCAGGCCCAAGGTTTTTATTTGAATCATTCTGTTTTGAAGTCAGACAGCATATGTTAATTCCATTGAAAACGGATTGCTCTCGAAGGCGAATTGTTTGATGTATTGGCTTGCCTCGATTTCGCGTCGTGCAGCGTGAGTGTCACAAACTTTCGTTCAAAATTTAAATTTCTGAATTTCACTTTAACAAAGTTCTGTTGCCCTGGACTGAGATTTACGCATTTAGATATCAAGATAAGTTTTACTAATTTCTCAAATACCGACCATATACACTCAAGGTTAGAAGAAGAAATAGAAGTTGAAGATTAAACTTTCACCTGGAGTTGCTAAAAAAACTGACCGATAAGCAATTAACAATGCTCTATTCTTCAGAATCATATTGCACAGCTGTCAATAATAAATTGAAAATAGGTACATATTTTTAATAATTCAAATATTTTTCCCACATACATGTCAACAGGCAAGTTTTTATCAGCCTAGCGCCTTCTTTTCTATAAGAGTTTGAGTTGTTTTAAAGATTGAGAAGGAAGACAGTCACTAAAGGAAATTTGCAGATGTCGATGATGGTTTCAGAAAGTTAGTGAAGGATTTTAATAATAATTGTAATTTTACAACTTCTTAGGAAGTATAGATGGAAGACGGTACTCGTATTACAGGGTGGCTATAATTAAGTTTTCGCTACCTGAGAGGGCCCCCCCATGAAAAACGAGTGATCGTAGAACAATGAAATCTTGTGGAAACATTTGGAAGGACATGCGGAAAAGAGATAACGACTGCACCATTGAAAGAAAGACGTTATAATTTCAACATGAGATAGTAATGTTTGTTATTTGCGTATCTTGTTTCGTTCCAGGTTACAAACGTTGCTCAGTGTGGCGACCATCTATATTAACGACAGCCTGGAACCTCACTAGAGACTGCTCTACTGCTGCCCGAAACAACTCAGGCAGAATGCTGGCCAGCTCCCTCGTTATTTTCATCTTCAATCTTCGTGGTGTGTTAGTGCTCCATCATAAACCCTGTGCTTCAGATAACCCCACAACGAGAAATCACAAGGGTTCAAATCTGGTGATCGCGGTGGCCACGCAGTTCGGAACACTCGACCAATGATTCGATTTTCTCCAAATGTTTTACTGAATAAACGAGTAACCTCACGAGCAATGTGAAGTGATGCTTCATCGTGCATTAAGACAGTGGAGTCCAAGGCACGTCTCTCCTGTAGAGTAGGGATCACGTGTTAACAAAGCAGAACACAGTAACGTATGCCGTTCACGCTGCATGTCGTTGGTCCTTGGGTTCCGTGTGCCTCAAAGAAAAACGGACCAACCATGAACTGTGCCGGGAAACCATACCATGTAGTGATGCGTTCACTATGCAGGGGAACTTCATGAATGCTCATTGGCTGTGACGATCTGCGAATGCGGCAACTACGAGTGTTCACCGTCCCAGTGAGCGTAAAGTGTTATTCATCACTCCACGTGTTCCATCGCCACACGTCGTCAACTTCAACACTTAAAAAAAATAAAAACAGCTCTTGCACTGCTTGCACACACTTGAACACTGCTCTAGGATCCTCAGCCATGGCGCCTGTAACTTCTTTAACAATTGCAGCGCAATTGGCCGTCGGCCGCTCCCAGAAACAATTCTCAAATCGCCTGTTAATCTGAACTTCCGAAAAATGTTCTTCAACCTCGATGTGAAAAGCCAACCTCTTCGTATTCCTTCAACGCATCGATACTAGCAAAGAGGAGCAGCGTTACTGTTGTTTTTCTGATAAAACAGCATTACGAGTAAAGCCCAGCTCATCTTGTCCACACCTATAACAGAATCACTGATTGCAGAAACAGCATTAGTCCATGTATGTTGATTTTGAAAAAAAACGGAAAATAAGTTTGTGGACCTGAGTATTCTATTTTCTTTGACAGCTCTATTTTACTTTGAACGGAACAGTTTCTGGTGATGTCCAGACACTATTTTCAATGATGTAATGATTGGATTATATAATGATTTAAATACGCAAAGTTCATGGATATGTGCTGTTTCTGAAACCAAGTGGCTGCCAGAAATGTAAGTCTGTGTTATTCAGCAGTTTATTTGTAAATTAATTATGTTCAATTAAAAAATTGTTATTATTAGGCTACATAGCAGTTCCTGAAGATCAGCTCTATTATTTCTCATGACCAAAATTCTCATTTTACGTGTACATAACAGATTCTGAACAACTACTTTTAACTACTAATTACAATCAGGTAAATAGCAAGCTTAGTGAAATATTGCTTGTACCCATGTCTATTATTCACTGTCAGGCCCTCTGCTGTCTACTGAAGGCCAGTTGTAGAGAGCTCTGTAAAAGGATAGGTGCTCTTTAGGGATATACGGCTTCAATTTCTTGAGGTCAGTTATTTTCTTCTCTCTTACTGGTACACATTTTTCGTTTGCTGCAGCCGTCGGTAGAGTTACTGTTGTTTTTAAATCAAGAAGTAAACGAAAAGTGTGCGTCACCAGGCTTCCAATGTATGGTTTTCCAATGACGTTCCCACTACACTCACTGTTGTATTCAAATTCCATGAATTCTGAAACAGTGAAGGATTGTTTCTCATTCCTTGTGAGCACTTTGCTATTCATTGTTTCCAAAGGCAAGGCATTGTGTTTGTAAAATTTAGGCCACCATTGTTTGAAAGCCAGTACAATACTGTTGAAACAACTTCAACCTGGTATTTGTTAAAGGTACTTGCAGCCACAATACGTTCTACAAACTGCATGGTGCTATAAATCCTATCGACAGCTCGAATTTTCCTCTTAATCACTGCAAAGTCCCTGTCACAGGGTAAGAATGAATGGCCTCTGACCGGGAAATAATGATAATTTCTGAGTAAACGCTGAGATGCTGCAACTGCCATGAGGAACCGGACCATAGTACTATTCTTATTCTGCCCTGGGCAGCCATCTGAAAATTAAGCAAAAAGTGGACAAGTGTTGTTTCTGCAATCAGCGATTCAGCTGTAATGTACACCGATGCTTGTGTTTCAGCCTTACGCCATCGCACGAGTACCGGCGCCTAACGGCACGTCATGACACTGACGCTACTAACAATTAAAATCCTGCAGCACACAGTCTGAACATGATTCCTCTAAAGTTAGGTGCCCATACGGTAAGAAGTTTTCCATCCACAGTGGCTCAAGCAGATTTATTTATTTATTTTATTGATCGTATGGCATACATCACAGTCCTTATACATTTTATGCATAGGTTAATTACAGATTGACATCAAGACATTTAATATAATCAGTTGCCTCCTCTGCTGCAGCGAGGAAATCGTTGAAGGTCCTCTTGTAGGCTCGAACTGGGCATTCTTCCACTATGTGTCGGACTGTTTGTTTTTCAGCGCCGCACTCGCAATTTGGTGTTGGTATCGTTCCCCGTTTGTAGAGGGCGTCAGCACATCTTCCGTGGTCAGTACGTATGCGGTTTAGAGTTGTTCATACTTTGCGTGACTGGATGAAGCCGGGGGGTTTCTCAGCTGTCATGAAACTTTGGCACTTTGGTGGGCAGTGTTCTCGCCAGTGTTGTTTCCACAGCTTGTCGACATCAAAGTTGGAGTTCGTCGCCTTTTTAACAGAGAGTAATGCTGAGCTTCTCGATTTAAGTCTTCTTCGCTCTAAGTCAGCTACGTCGATGTGTATGGGCAGCTGTGGGTTATTGGTTATCTTGTTGAACTCACTGAGAAGAGCGTTTTGTCACCGCATTTCTGGGGGTGGTATGTGGCTCAGGGCTGGCAGTCATACAGTAGGCGTTGATTTTATTTTGCCACTGATAATGCGTGTGGTGCCATTTAGTACCACATCAATCTTGCTTGTATGCAGGCTGTTAATTCACACTGGAGCGCAGTATTCTGCCACCGAGTAGACAAGCCCAACTGTTGATGTGCAGATTGTGCTTGCTATGGAGCCCCAAGTGATGCCGCACAGTTTATAGGTGATGTTGTTTCTTGTCCTCATTTCATCTGCACTCTTTGAAAGGTGCTCCTTGTAAGAGAGCATCCTGTCCAACGTGCTTCCTAGGTATTTGGGGTAGTTGTTATGGCGAAGGCTTTTCCCTTCAAAGATGACATTAAGCTCTCTTCTTGCTGATTGGTTGCAATGGTTGAGCCGGCCGGTGTGGCCGAGCGGTTCTAGACGCCTCAGTCTGGAACAGCGAGCCGCTACGGTCCCACGTTCAAATCCTGCCTCAGGCATGGATGTATGTGATGTCCTTAGGTTAGTTACGTTTAAGTAGTTCTAAGTTCTATGGGGCTGATGACCTCAGATGTTAAGTCTCATAGTGCTCAGAGCCATTTGATTTTTTCCAAAGGTTGAAGAATGATGCTTTGATACTTCAGTCTTAGTCGGATTCGGCTGCAGTCTCCATTTGCGGAAATAGCCACTCAGCAGCTTCAAATTGTAGCTCAAGATGTCTTCTGTAGCCTCGAATGATTCAAGGTTGCGCAGCTATAGCCCAATCGTCAGTATAGCCAAACTTTCTAGATTTTGTGTTTGGGATGTCAGAAGTATAAAGATTGAAGAACAATGGAGCAAGGACTGAGCCTTGTGGAAGCACATTGTTGAGAATTTTGGTAGCTCATTTGTTCTCCAGTAATCACTTGAAAAACTCTCCCAGCAAGCATGTTATCGACAAGTCTGATGATATTGTTGCATGGGATTATTTGTATGAGTTTGTACAGCATGCCTTGTCTCCAGACAGTGTCATAGGCTGCGCTCAGGCCTATGAATGCAACTGATGTTTTTTGCTTTTTTTAGTAGCCTGCCTCTATATCTGTTGTGAGGGAAAGTACTTGATCAGTGCAACTTCTATTAGGTCGAAATCCTGATTGTTCGTCTAGAATTGATTACAGTATTTTTGGGCTCAGTCTGTTGCCATTATATTTGAGTAAAACTCTGCAAGCCATTTTTTGGCATATTGCTCACAGTGCAAAAGGAATTCTGGGTGTATTCCATCCAATCCAGCCTTGACACCCTTCAGCTCTTTACTGACTTAATTGGGGGTAAATTTCGAGGAATACTGGTCCAAAGGTGTGCTGTTTTTCTTAAGAGTACTAAGTTCACGGGGTATTATTCTTGTATGTTTCTTGTCCTTTGGCGCTCTAGATATTGCCTATATGTGAGCTGAAATCCTATTTGCAGAAATATCTGTTGAGTTGTAGTTTGCTAGCTCCACCTAATTTTCGGAGGAGAGACCCTGTCTACTAGATCTCAAGTAGATAAAGTATACTTATAATCACCCAGCATGTGTTCAGCCCATTCTGATTCTATCATCTATATTGCAAATCAGCTGAAAGAGGAGCAACAACACTGTGATTTTCAGTATTTCATATAATTATTGTCCCATTTAAAAAAAATGAAGCGCTTTCATTATCTGCTCGTTAAGAGGTATAATATTATGTTAGAGGTTTGACACAGTAAGTCAAATATTAATGGTAGAAACAGTGAATATGTTTTAGGCAGATTAACTCACGACACGCAAATCACCCAAAACTGACTGTTTTCATCCAGGTGGCGGTGGAAGTCTGTCAGATAGAGCACTACACTCCAGCTCTGGAAGACCAGGGGCAGAGATTTTTCTTCGTTCCGGTCCCACCATAACGGTCCCAGGTCCAGTTAGCATGCTCTCAGATGAGTTCCGGGGTCTTTCTAGGGGACTGCTCCAAATATGAGTTGTTAATTTCGTGGCGTTGCATTTTTCTCACATAGAAGGGTGTATATGATAAGAATGTCCGCTTAATTTGCTAGCTAAGGCTCACTATCAAAACACTACGAGCTGACTTTCAAGCAGAGACAATATCATAGCTGTTTCCACCTTCTCCAACAATTATCATGTTAAGAACGCCTTCGATAAGAACTGGGCAAAAATTCTCGATGAGTTCATATGGTAGCGTACAGACAACAATTCTTCAAGTGCGCCATTCGTGAGCACATCAGAGTGAATGACGGCAGGACTGAGGATTAGGGTTCAGAGTCCTGTCGGTGAGAAGGTAATTAGAGCACAAGCTCTATGGGCGAAAGGAAAGAGAAGGTAATCGGCCGTGACCTTTTCTAAGGAAGCAACCGAGCACTAGCCTTAAGCGATTTAGGGAAAACACAGAAAATCCAAATCTGAATAGCTGGCAGGTGATCTGACGGAACAATAAAGAAGTCTAATCGTTTTACATAACGTTACAGGCACCTTCTGGAACCATGGAATCGGCACAATTCTACGAGAATTGGCGTCACCTCAAGGCGTTCTTTGAGAGAAATTCGTTATGACACAAGAAAATACCAAAATACAGCTGTGGTGATTAATGCTAACAGATAATTAGTTACATGTTCCAAAGATCATTTGAACGATTCTTTTATCGAGATGGTGTGAACGAGTCAGTCAACAGGGTATGTATAGACGTTTAGTATTAACGTCAATGAACACATTTTTTTAGCCCTACTCCTCCAATTATAGTCAATAACTAGTCCTTTTACAGGTTCACAAGCCGCGACATAGTCGCGAATACAAATAATAATCCAGGTACGGTCAATTTCTTTTTTTGTTTTAAATTCCAGTCTTTGATCACAACATAAAGTCCTTCATCGAACATTTTACTTTACAGGGCTATGCAAATAAGTCAATGGCATATATGGACTCGTCCCAGAGATTAGGTTGGATTTAAAACTTGTTTTTCTATCTAACAGACTTCTTATGTTATTGGGCAAAAGATCAAAAAAATTTAGTGCTGCATACTGAACTCCTCTCTGAGCCAGTGACAGCTTTAACAATGGGTAATAAAGGTAAAATTTTGGAAATTTGTGGTAAGTTCTTGTGGGACCAAACTGCTGAGGTCATCGGTCCTTAAGCTTACGCACTACTTAATCTAACTTACACTAAAGACAACACCTACACCTATGGCCGAGGGAGGACTCGAACATCCGACGGAAGGAGGTCATTTTCCCGCTAGTGTTGTAGTTACATATATCATTGTAATTCTCAAGTCGTGTTGGACTGTTTATCATGAAGTTCAGCACCGAATAAATTTATTGTGATTGCAGAGTTAAAATGCCTAACTCCATGAAGAGGTGCCAACATGACGACCGCGGATGAACGACTCACATTATTCTTACTACTCGCTTTTGTGCAATCAGTATTTTCTTTCTAAGTGATGAGTTAACCCAGAAATATTCCGTAAGACAACTTTAAACATAGCTGTGTGCAGCAACCGTGAAAGTATCAGACTGATGTCACCTGCTTCAGTATACACAAGCAGCCCTTAGCGGCAAGCTTTAATTTTTAACTAGCAATGCCAGTAAAACTTTTACGTAGGCTGTTTTATTATGTGACGTGGCCTTTTTGGTGTTAAAATTGTATGACGAGAGCTGTTATGCTCAACTTTTTACGTATGTAATATAAATTATGATGAAGACTCCCTTAGTTTAGGAGTCGAAACCATGGTCAATTCGACTATAAAATCCATTGCAACCAGTGGGCTGTCTTCACTATTTAAAAAAATCCGTAAGACATTATTGAGTAGAAATACGCAAAATTTGTCAGGGAACTGATTTATTTGTTTCGAATACTCGTAATTATATGAAGAGCAAAAGTAGCTGAACTTAACTGTTTGAGAAGCTTGGTAATATGCTTCTTCCAGTTCAAGTTTTCATAAATATATACACCAAAAATTTTGGAGTCCTCTACCCTACGTACTGACTCCTGCTCATGTGGTACAACAACTGTTAGTACGACTATTTGTCGTACAGAATTGAAGATAGCGTCTTTTCTCAAATTAAGAGTGTGTCAATCTTCAGAGAACCACTTCTCTGAAAAACATTGTTAACACTCTCTTCCGTTTTTTCTCTCTAATGAGACTTATTATAACACTAGTATCACTGAAGAAAGTACCAATTCTGCTTGTTGAATGTCAAGTGAAAAGCTATTCTGAAAGTAGGTTGATTTTATTCGGTATTCCAATACACCATGTTATTCTCCATTCTTTTGGCTACCAAACCCTATTTTTCAAGATAATCTCCGTTCTTACAGGATTAACTATAAATAATACATGATTAAAAATCCAATTTACAATTATATTTATTGGAGTAAACTTAACATTCTCAGCTTACTGTGACGGCCTGTATGTCCACATCGTCCACTCTACGAGTCGACGTCGTAGATAACGTCTTGCTGTATCAATGATCTCCCCATCATCCACACATTGCATCTTTCATTAGGCCAAACAGACGGAAGTCGGAAGGTGCGAGATCAAGGCCGTATGGTGGATGAAGAAGAACGGTCGCTGAAGTATTACGAGCTCTCTGGTACGTAGACTCGTGGGAGGCCTCAGGTTGCCATAGAGAAGGAGAAGTTCGTTTGCTCTTTTGTGGAGACGAACACGCTGAAGTCGTTTCTTGAACTCCCCGGGTTAGCACAATACTTCAGAGTTGAGCTTTGCACCATGAGGGAGAACATCATACATAGTAAGCCAGCCCTTCAGAGACCCGGGAGACCGTCGCCATTGACTTTACCGGCTAAGCATGCGGCTATGAATTTTTTCTTCGGAGGTGGTGTGGCGCCACTCTATAAATTGCTTTTTTGTTTCCGGTTCGAAGCGATGAACCCATGTTTCACCACCTGTGACGATGTTCGACAAAAGTTGTCACCCTGAGTCTCGCAAAGCGCAAGCAGCTGCGCACAGGTGGTCCTTCGTTGCTCTTTATGATCTTCTTTCAGACGGCGGGGAACCAAGCGGGCACATCTTTCGAGTACCTCATCTGTGAGCAATACCAACAGATACGTCCAGTTGAGTCTTGAAGAGTTTGATTATGATTCCTCGATCACCTCGAATAAGAGTATTTTGGACAACATGGTTGTGGAGAGAAGCAGCTATTAGTATGATTAATCAATAATTCAAAAACAGTCTTAATCGCATTTATTATTATTATTATACCGCCAACCGGTTTCAACCTGACGTACGGGCCATCTTCTGGGCGTTTACACCATTGTTCAACTGCTAGAGGTGTCACTCCTGTCTACATAACGGCCGTTATGCAGACAGGAGTGACACCACCAGCAGTCCATCAATGGTGTAAACGCCCAGAAGATGGCCCGTACGTCAGGTTGAAACCGGTTGGCGGTATAATAATAGTAATATATGCGATTAAGACTGTTTTTGAATTATAGAGTAAGAGTGTCCACACGTTCCAACATTACAGCAGTCACAACTGTGTGCGGCCGCCCTTCACGCGGGGGATCGGAGAGCTTTGCGCGATCTGGCTGCGATGATGAGAGATGCCTCGCCCAACGACTCACCGTGCTTTTGTTCACTGCCAGGTCTTCGTAGACTCTCTACAAGCCCCGTGAATATCTGCGATGCTCCAGTGTTCCTCTAAAAAAAAAAAAAACGCAGTGACAGCTCTCTGCTCGAAACATCCCTCCGCTACTGACCCCCATTTTGGAGGATATGTCGCCACCTATCGGAACTCTGCATTTTTTCAACTGAAATTAGCGGAGAGAAAAAATGTGTTGCGTTGCGTATTGAACGCTCCTCATATAAGAAACAGGAGCGGACCCAAAACTGAATACTGTGGGACTGCCTACGTGATTTCTCCCCACTCACAAAGGTTGTTCAAATTGTGACTTTTCATGCTTTCCCGACGGATCTGTTGCAAATAGGCCTCTCGGGTTTGCCGCCAGATCGTATTGTGTAAATCGCACAATATTTCTTCGATGCACCTGCTCGACATCATCAGGTGGTGGTAGCTGCTGCTGTCACTGCTGCAAGGCGCGACTGATGATAATCGCGCGGCGGCGTCGGAATTTATCATGACGGGAGCAGGCAATACGCGTCTTCCCACGCACGGGTATATCATCAGTCGCGCCTTGCAGCAGTGACCGCAGCAGCTACCACCACCTAATCATGTCGAGCAGTTGCATCGAAGAAATATTGTGCGATTTACACAATACGATCCAGCGGCAAACCCGTGAAGCGTATTTGCAGTTGTTCAAATTATTCAGTGCGTCTCTCTGCTTCCTGTTTGTTAAGTACGATTCAAACCAGTTGTGTGTTAAACCATCTGTTCCATATAAGTTACGTCTCTTTAAGAGTATAACATGTGACATAATTAAACGCTTTGGGAAGCTCACAGAAAATACAAACTAGCGGCATTTTATTATTGAAGCCTTTTTGATTTTGGGCGGTGAATTCTAAATAGCATTCTCAGTCGAATAACTCTTCTGGAATCCAAAATGTGATCTGCTAAGTAAATTGCTTCTACCTAAATATGTGACTACTCTTGAGTTAATTAATTTTTCAAATATTTTGGAAAAATGTGACGTAAGGAAACTGAACGTCAATTAGTTATGTCTTTCTGGAGACGTTTGTTACAGTAAGGTTTAACAGCTGCGTACTTCCGCATTGACATAAATAAGCTATGGAACACAAAATGATGAATATTGCCCTTTCTTTAGAGAGGTGACTGATATTTAGTACGGTAGGTACAGGTAGATGGCGAGCAGGGTAGCCGCTTGGTCTGAGGTGTCTTGTCACGGTCCGCGCGGCTCGCCCCATCGGAGGTCCGAGACCTCCCTCGGGCATGGGTGTGTGTGTGTGTGTGTGTTGTCCATAGTGTAATTTAGTTTAAGTTCTATTAAGTAGTGTGTAAGCTTAGGGGGCCGGTGACCTAAACAGTTTGGTCCCATAAGACCTTACCACAAATTTATTTTTACAGGCAGATGGGCAGCTAGCGGTGTGTGTCGTGGCGCGGTGCCACCAACCTGTCGGACCTTGATCCTGTCGAGGCAAAAGGCGCCGGCGGGCAGCTCCAGCGGCGCGTCGTCTACGCCGTCGTCGTCTTCGTCTCCGGCGTCGTACAGCAGCATGCGGCCGTCGTGCGTGACGGTGAACTGGTTCAGGTGCTGCATCAGCAGGGAGCGCCAGGGCGCGGGGCAGCCGGGCACCGCCCCCGGGCTGGCGAGCCACGCCACCCCCGCCGCCCCCACCTCCTGCCCAGACGGCATCACCACGCGCAGCTTCGCAGACACCCACCACGGCAGCCGCGGTGGCGGCGGCGGCGACGACGCAGCCGTCGACGGCGTGGGTGTAGAGCGAGCCGTGCGCGCCACCTCGTACCTGGCACACAGCAACAACACACCACTCGTCAGTCCTGTCCCGTGCAAGCTACAGTACCTGGCGCCAGTTAATCCCAGTTTCCGGCTTGGAAAGATCCTTCCTGTTTTAAATAAGGGCTAGAGTTGTAAAATTACAGTAGACGCTCATAAGTATGCGTAGATAACTGTAGTTCTTCTAGTAGCCTTGGTCTGTTATGGGCGTACCCACACTACCTGTTTGCTTGATGTGTTGCGTGCACATCAGCGTTACCTCACAACCAACGCTTCCTTTACATAAGCGATCAATGTCTCACTAGACTCCCCTAAAAACTGCATGTGGTGAACTGTCTAGAAAATGAGTGACGGTATATAAAGGGCCTTGTAGACTACGGAACATTTCTGTTCTACACTGAGGTCACAAAAGTCATGGGACTCTTCCTAACACCATGTCGGACACCCTTTTACCCGACGTAGTGCAACAACTGGACGTGGCATGGACTTAAGATATCACTGGCAAGTCTTCTGCAGAAATACTGAGCCACGCCGCCTTTATTACCGTCAATAATTGCGAAAGTGTTGACGGTGCAGGATTTTGTGCACCTCTCGATTATGTCCCATGAATGTCCCATAAGATTCATGTCGGAGGATCTCGGTGGGCAAATCATTATTCGCCGGAATTGTCCAGAATGTCCTTCAATTGCAAACAACTAAGGCCCGATGTCATGGTGGTGGAGGAGGAGATCAGTGTTTAACGTCCCGTCGACAACTATGTCATTAGAGACAGAGCATAAGCTAGGATTAGGGAAGGATTGGGATGGAAATCGGCCGTGCCCTTTCAAGGGAATCATCCCGGCATTTGCCTGAAACGATTTAGGGAAATCACGGAAAACCTAAATCAGGATGGCCAGAGACGGGTTTGAACTGTCCTCCTCCTCCTCCCGAATGCGGGTCCAGTGTGCTGACCACTGCGCCACCCCGCTCGGTCCGGTGTCATGGCATCCATAAAAATTCCATGGCAGAATGGCTGCAAATGATCTCCAATATAGCCACTTGCAAACAATGAGTGTTCAGTTGGACGAGAGGACCCAGTCAGTTCCACGTCAGCACAGACCACGCCATTAAGGAGGCGCCACCAGCTTGCATAGCGGCTTGTGGACACCCTGGGTCCGTGGCTTTGTGGGGACTACCCCACACTGGAGCGATGCCATCAGCTCTTACCAACTGAAATCGGCACTCATCTGACCAGGCCACGGTTTTCCAGCCGTCTAGAATCCAACCGATATGGTCTCGTGTCCCGGAGGGGTGCTGCAGGCGATGTCGTGCTGTTTGCAAAGGCATTCGAGTCGGTCATGTCCGCAGCTCGTGGTCGTGCGGTGGCGTTCTCGCTTCCCGCGCCCGGGTTCCCGGGTTCGATTCCCGGCGGGGTCAGGCATTTTCTCTGCCTCGTGATGACTGGGTGTTGTGTGAAGTCCTTAGGTTAGTTAGGTTTAAGTAGTTCTAAGTTCTATGGGACTGATGACCATAGATGTTAAGTCCCATAGTGCTCAGAGCCATTTGAACTATTTGAGTCGGTCATTTCCTGTCATAGCCCATGAACGTCAAGTTTCGCCGCACTATTTAACGGATACGTTCGTCGTAAGTCACACATTGATTTCTACGGTTAATTCGCGCAGTGTCGCTTGTCTGTTAGCACCGAGAAAGCAAACGTCTGTTGTGAGAGATAATGCCTGAAATTTGTTATTCTCGGCGCACTCTTGACATTATGTATCTCGGGATGTTGAGATCCCTAACGAATTCCGAAATTTAATGTTCCATGCGTCTAGCTACAGTTACCACTCCAGTCTGTTAATTCCCGTCGTACGGCTATAACCACTTCGGAAACCTTCTCACATGGATCACCTGTGTACAAATGAGAATTCCGCCAATGCACTGCCCATTTGTACTTTGTGTAGGCCATACTACCGCCATCTGTACATCTGCATATCACTATCCCACTACTTTTGTAACCTTATAGTACACAGCTATCCTCCAGTCTGTTACTTCAAAATAAACAGTATTTATAGCAAAATTGAAATTGTCTATGCTTAATTCAGCTTTTATTCGAAGATTTTTGATTTGTGACGTGAAACAGAGAGATGCTGCAGTAATAATAAATAAAACAATACAGGTTTATCGTACAGCGCTAGAAAACGCGATTTCCTCGACGAGAAGATAAAATTTAAAAAACCGCAAAACAAAAATGTATAAATCGTCGCTTTTAGCTTGACGATATCCACTATGGACAAACGGTAGTTACTTTTATTCTAAAGAAGGTTGGGTTATCACGACTGAAACCTAGGTAAATCTAGGTGTACTTTGCAACTGAGGCTGTTGGTTTTTAAAATTAAAATTAAGGTCCCTTTCCTTGCAGGATTCCCATTTGAATTCCCGAGGCATTTCCATAATACTTGTGTGTTGTTCGAACCTGCCAGTAAAAAATCTAGCAACTCGCCTCTGAATTGTTTCCATGTCTTCCTTTAATCTTACATGGTGCGGATCCCAAACACTCCAGCAGTACACAAGAATGGGTTGCATTAGTGTACTGTAGATGGTCTCCTTTACAGATTAATCCCGTTTTCCTAAAATCGACCATTCCCTGTTGCGATCCTTGTGCTCTTCCATTTTATATATCTTAGCAACGTTACGCCTAGATATTGAATGGGCGAGACTGTGTCATGTGGCACACTAGTGATGCTGTATTCGAACATTTAGGGGTTTATTTTTTCTATTCATCTGCTTTAACTTTCATTTTTACGCTTTTGGAACTTGCTACCATTCACCACACCAACTAGAAATTTTGTCAAGTCACCTTGTATGCTCCTACAGACACTCAACGACATCTTCTCATACACCACAGCATCATCAGCATACAGCCGTAGATTGCTGCTCATCCTGTCCACCAGATCAATTATATATACACAAAATGGCAGCGGACCTATCACACTTTCCTGGGGCACTCCTGAAGATATCCTTGTCTCTGACGAACACTCACCTTTGAGGATGACGTGCTGGATTCTGTTACTTAAGAAGTCTCTAATGAGGAGAAGGAAGAGAAAGAAAAATCTAGGAAGTGTGCCTTTAGGGTGGTCTACAAAGATGCTCTACTTTTAGCAATGTCCTTGCGCCCTTTCACAGATGGCGATTTAATAAAAGAATACTTGTTAGTTGCTGCTGAACATTTATGTCCACTTTTGATGGGACAGTTTCGCGAACACGACAGCTATGCATCGCACACAGGTAATGCCAGACGACGTTCAGAGCAAGCTTTGTAAAATCTTTATAAAGAGTATGTTGTTTGTTCTCCATCGCTCTATGAAAGTGTAGATAACATAGGCACACAGCTGCATGTGACATTCTTAACAGGGTTGAAGAAAGTGTGGAATATGTCTACATCTACATGGTTACTCTGCAATTTACACTTAAGTGCTTGGCAGAGGGTTCATCGAACCATTTTCATACTACTTCTCTACCATTCCACTCTCGAATGGCGCGTGGGAAAAAGGAACACCTAAATCTTTCCCTTCGAGCTCTGATTTCTCTTATTTTATTATAATGATCTTTTCTCCCTACGTAGGTGAGCGTCAACAAAATATTTTCGCATTTGGAAGAGAAAGTTGGTAACTGAAATTTCTTGAATAGATCTCGCCGCAAAGATGACCGCCTTTGTTTCAGTGATTGCCACCCCCACATCGCGTATCATATCAGTGACACTCTCACCCCCATTGCGCGATAACACGAAACGAGCTGCCCTTCTTTGCACTTTTTCGATGTCCTCCGTCAATCCTACCTGGTAAGGATCCCACACCACGCAGCAATTTTCCAGCAGAGGACGGACAAGTGTAATGTAGGCTGTCTCTTTAGTGGGTTTGATGCATCTTCTAAGTGTTCTGCCAACAATGCGCAGTCTTTGTTTCACCTTCCCCACAATATTATCTATGTGGTCTCTCCAAATTAAGTTGCTCATAATTGTAATTCCTAGGTATTTAGTCGAATTGACAGCCCTTAGATTTTTCCCATTTATCATATACCCAAAATTTATCGGATTTCTTTTAGTACCCATGTGGATGACCTCGTACTTTTCTTTGTTTAGTGCCCATTGCCACTTTTCGCACCATACAGAAATTCTCTCTAGATCATTTTGTAATTGGAATTGATTTTACTAGATGGTAAATTACAGCGTCACCTGCAAACAATCTAAGGGGGCTGTACAGATTATCACCTAGATCATTTGTCTAAATCAGGGACAGCAGAGGGCCTAGGACACTGCGGAACACAAGATATCACTTCTGTTCCACTCGATGATTTACCGTCTATCACTACGAACTGTGACTTCTCTGAGAGTAAATCACGAATCCAGTCACACAACTGAGACGATACTCCATATGCACGCAATTTGATTAATAGTGGCTTGTGAGGAAATCTAGGAATACGGAATCGATCTGAGGTCCCTTGTCGACAGCACTCATTACTTCATGGTGCACAAGAATGATATTTTCTGAATCCGTGTTGGTTATGTATCAAAAAGTCATTTTCTTCAAGGTGATTGATAATGTTCGAGTACAGTATATGCTCCAAAATCCTACTGCAAATTGAGGTCAGTGATATGGGTATGTAATTCAATGGATTACTCCTATTTCCGTTCTTGAATATTGGTGTGACCTGTGCTACTTTCCAGGCTTTAGGAACAGACCTTTCGTCAAGTGAGCGGTTGTATAGGATTGCTAAGAAAGGCGCTATTGTGTCTGCATACTCTGAAAGGAACCTGATTGGTATACCATCTGGACCGGAAGACTTGCCTTTCTTAAGTGATTTCAGTTGTTTCGTAACACCTAAGATATCTACTTTTACGTCACGCATGCTAACAGCTGTTCTGGTTTCGAATTCTGGAATATTTACTTCGTCTTCTTTCGCGAAGGAATTACCGAAAACTGTATTTAGTAACTCCGCTTTAGTGGCACCATCATCGGTAACATTTCCATCGCTATCGCGCAGTGACGGTATTGACTGTTTTTTGCCACTGGTGCTCTTTACATACGACCAGGATATCTTTGGGTTTTCTACCGTATTTTGAGACAATGTTCCTTTGTGGAATCTATTAAAAGCGTCTCGCATTGACGTCCGCACTAAATTTCGAGCTTCCGTGAAACTTAGCCAGTCTTGGAGATTTTGCGTTCTTCTGAATTTGGCATGCTTTTTTCGTTGCTTCTGCAACAGTGTTCTGATTTGTTTTGTGTGCCATGGTGGATCCGTCCCGTCTCTTATTAATTTATGCGGTATGAATCTATCTATTGCTGTCGATACTATACATACTGTAGGTCTGCTGTGGAATTTATTACTTTATGTGTCTAAAAACGGGGAAAATAATACGTAGCTTGAAGTAAGTGACCTTCAATAAGACAGTTTCTTCAAACATTTCCCTCAGGATCGATTTGCTCGTTTACACAAGTTTACTCCTCAGAGCTCCCCACCCTGTTTCCTGCGGTGATGGAGGGGGCACAGCACTCGCTGCTCACAGAACTCCACTCACTATCTGGTCGCGGAGCACGTTAGCTGGGAAGCCCTGTATTAAATGAGCGGAAATTTTAAACACTCCAAGTGCCATTTCTTCATAAGACGGGTTTTCAGTGCTATTGTGTTCTCGATACTCCGTTGCACGTCCCTAGACGTGATCCAAATACCGAATCATGGTAAAAAATGTTTGAAACATTCATTACTAAATGACGCATGGTCTTTGTGCAAAACAGTCCTTCCCTTCAGAGCTGCAAGTGTCACGTGTCAAGGTCTCCCCCTCTTAGTTAATGTGCAGATGTTATGTAAGCAGAGTACATTTAATCTTTTGTTTGTAGCAATGAAACATCTTTTTCATGGAAGGGGATAATTAGGGTTCGAATAATAGCAAAAATAGCTGGAGTTGTGAAAAAACAAAACAGGCGTCTAGAAAATGTTATGAAAAGACAAAGACAGCAGATAGAGTTTCTTAACAGCACAGGCACTTCTACAGTAACCTTTGTAACATCTGGTCTTATGAATGTAGTTGTATAAGAAACAGTTGTCAGTACTGAGAGATTTTACCTTGAATTTAATTTTGTACTTCTCTTTAAAACAAATTAAAGATATGAGAAATGCTTTATTTTGATTCCATTATACCTAATTAAAACATTAAGTCTGTATTTCTGTACTTGTATTATCACAATAAAAAGTAGCCCTGTTTAGTATCAATAGCATTTGAAACAAATATTTTGTTATTCATGAAACCAATGTTATGAAACTAATAAAAGCATTAACTTTCTTGACCTGAAGATTTGCAATAGTAACAATAAACATCAATTTAGTATTTACAGAAAATCTACCACCACAGATGTCAATATTCACAACTCATCTTGCCACCCCCACCAACAAAAAATGGCATATTTCAGAACGATGTTACACCGAATTAAAAAAGTATCGGTGAGTGACACAGACCAACAAAATGAAATCAATATAATTAAAACAGTTGTTCATAATAATGGAAATAAACCCAATAGCAAACTTATTTAAAAAGAAAACTATCACAATCAGCTTTTCCACAAATAATAAATTACAACAAAAAGTAATCCATGATGTAAATACCTCCAAGAGTCCCTACCGTAAACCATGAATATACAAACTCAAATGTGATACATGCTCAATATTCTACATTGGACAGACAGGCAGGTGCTTTGAAATTAGATACAAAGTACACATTGATGCTTTAAGACTTGGAAACTTGAACAAATCTGCATTTGCAGCCCATATTGCTGAAGAAAACCATTCAGTTAGAAACATTGAGAACAACTTAACAATTTTACATCTAGCAGAAAAAGGAGACACTATGGATATATTAGAAGAAATAGAAATACACACACACAAAAACAGCACCCCAGACTATATCCTTAATGACCAAACAGAGTTAGCTAACATCCCTTTCCTAAAAAAATTCCAAAAATTATTTTCCAACCTCCAAAGCAAACAATATTCCTATGCCTATCTGCAGATCAAGTAGCAAATTTATATGTTACTATAATCCTCATGACGGTAAATGTAATTAAATAATGTACTATTTTACCTATACAGTGCTAAAAAAAAGAGGAACAACCTTATAATTAATGTAACAGTATCAATGTCTCCGTACTAGTGTAAAAAGCATTTCAGTTGCATAAGTGAATATAAGATCCTTTTCCAAACATAGGACATCATCGGATGTTACAATATATCATAGAATCTTTGATACTCAAATGTTTGTAAGCTCTTTGTATGTATCAGTACGTATCAAAACATGTGGTGCGTAGTAGAAATCTTTTCAGTGAAAAATCTAAAGTGTTCAGCGAGAAAAATTTACGTGTGCAACAATAAGAATGCAGTGGGAATGTATCCACTTCTGTTGGACGTATGTTATGAAAACAAACACTCCAAACCGACATTTCACGTAAGTCACATCAACGAAAATCTGTAACGCAACCATCTGTGTGTGGCGTGCTTATAATGATGTATTATTTATATTTTAAGACAATTAATCTGTAAAAAAACACCACATGTTATGAGGAAACCATGTAAACCGTCTGAAGACGAATCATAACGATTCGAAACCGATAACGGTACCTTTTGAATAAAGAAACTGAAAGTAAATTTGTGGCTAGTTGCTGTCCGAACACCATCTGCCATGAAACTTTGTGCTCGACTGGAACTCGAACGTGGATTTCCCGCTTATCGCGAGCTGTTGCCATAATACAACGGCTTTCCAAGCACGCCTCCAGGGCCGATCCTGGCTGACATACTAGCTGGCATATGTCACAGAGTCCAAAGCCCTTACGCTCGCACATTTTCTCATTCTCGCACAGGGAGAGAGATATAGTTCATTGTCATTTTATCCCATCGAGGTCTGGAAACACAACCATGGTTACAATGTCTGTGCTTAGACAGTGTCTGTTTCTTCAGTTACACTGTTCTGAAGATTACAGTTGTCATAAATATTACGATATTTATTCCCTTTTTGCGACTCCGGATGGACGTCAACTGTTTGCAACACACGAAAATTTGTGGAGGGCCGGGTTCTAACCCAGATTTTCCGGTTACCGCGAGTCGCCTTAATCACTTCAGCTATCCAAACACGTCTCCAGGACCTATTAAAGTTTCCATGTGTTACAAAATCCCCAAACCTTACGCTCGCACACTTCGTGATTCCCACACAGTGACATAAACATATTTTATCGTAACTTTAGTCCGTCGAGGCACCCGTATATCATTGGCGCAAATCCATTTCGTAATATTTACCATTGATGTACTCCTCAGAACAGCCTAATGTGAAGATACAGACAATGTACAACCACAGAAATTATAACTATCAATAATGTAACCACGCCTCAAGGGGCTGAAATAACGGTAAAAATACTTTTTTTCTCCTTGTGCGGGAATCACGAAATGCGCGAGCGTAAAGATTGTGGACTCTGTGACATATGAAACATTGGATCAGTCCTGGAAGCTTGTTAGGAGAGCCGAAGTTGTTAAGGCGATCTCTCGCGATAAGCGGAAAGTCCGACTTCCAGTCCCAATTCGACACAAATTTTCATTTGCAGCAAACAGCTGACTTCGATCCTGATTCGTAAAATGCGAATCCCTTTCGTAATAAAGACATTATTATTTGCACTTAGAATCAGTCAGTTCCCTAGTATGGGACCTAGAATGTTCTTAATAAGTTAATTACTTTTTAATTTGTCTTATTATTTTTTTGCGGTGATAAGGTGACCAGCGTATTTCTGTGGCATCACAATACCTTCCACTTTTCTGTATACAAATAAATTTTGTATCAAGAGAGGGTTTTTATTTCTCTGACAAATGTGAGATTTGGCACTTTTCACTTCAACTCCCAAAGAAAATGCGAGCTTTGGACAAAACCCGCCACTGCCACTGTCTGAAAAGCAGTTGACTGTAAAAGAAGTAAACAACATGGGTTCCAAGAACATCGATCACGCGAAAGCCAACTTGTGCTTCTCACATGACCTTCTGAAAGTCAGATGGACGCATTATTTCTCTCCTTCTGAAAAGCATTTGATTTACTGTTATACTAATGATTATTAACGACAGTTCGATTATATAGGCTATCAGGAGAGAAATTACGACTGGATTCAGGATTTCTTGGATGCAGCAAATTATCTTGGATGGAGGGTCATCGACAGACGTAGTAGTAATTTCAGCTTTGCCCATGGGGAAGTGTGTTGGCATCCTTATCATTCATTTTGTGCATAGTAAAAGCGAATGTAGACTTTTTGATTACGATGTAGTTATTTCTAATAAATTATTATCTGAGGAAAACTGCAGAAATATTCCAGAAGCGAAATCTAACTGAAGCTGAAATTAATAAAAAGTCAGGCACAGCCTTGAGATCCACTGCTCAATTTAACGTACGTAACGGAATTATTAACGCTTTAATCTATTGGTTCTATCCCTCTGAAAGTGGGGAACTGACATAACATTTATAATTTGAAGGAAATGATTGTCGTAACAAACTCGAGATTTAAGTAACATTGTGGTTAATTATAAAAGACATATGAATAATAATGCCAGAAAACACAGATGTGAGGGCAACAGCTTTACAAAAATGTGCCTTACTATGTGAACTGCAAGCTCTGAGCTGGCAAAGTTACTCAAAGAGATAAGTTGCATAAAATCTCGGATGTAATTCTGTGAACTAAGTACAGTAACCTATGACAATTGCAGTGACTGTCTGGAACCAACACCCAAGAATCCTAAAGATCTGAGGAATCACTGACGAATTTGACCCAGTGATATCTATGTAGCAACTGAACAACAAGACACTCGCTTGCAGTGTTGTGCCAGAGCTGTAAGCAATGCTTACCATAATCTTTAGTGTACTGCGAGCAGAGTGGAGACACAGCGACTTTTGACTTGAGTGCACAGCCGGAACTTAGTCTGTCACTTCGCTATGACTTTTGCCCCATAATTCCTCCAACTCCTGTCTCTTCACCCTCTGTGACAGACAATTTGCATCTCCATTTTCCTGGTCTCCCAGCACCATGCTCCTGTCTTCCCAACAACAAAACGGGACCTTGAATCCTCTTATAAGTTGCTAGAGACTGCCTATGAGGCAATTGTTTCTTATACAATATTTCAAATCGGAAACTGTGAATGTCAAAAAGCCAATACATCGCATTTATTTAGCTCTTTTCTAAAAAATCCTATATTGCGTCCTCGTGACATCACTACTAATACTCCAACTGGTGCTCATTCAGCCACCAGCTAGCCTCATATCACAAGTCATGTGGAATGTTAAAGAGCTTGCTATAATGCTAGTAGCTGACTCTGCTCCAGCATCCGCCGGTTAAGTAGGTGAGTGCTGTTCTGTCAAGTTTTTAGAAACTCTAGGAGATGTTTATCTGCTCACGTATATCACTTATACCAAGCTCCTAGCGCCAAACACCCACTGACAAAGTTTCGTCTTATGAAACGAAGGGTTTTTAATCTTGATCGCCCATGGACTATCATATAAATGGACAATGACCTGTCCATCTGCTTTCTGTGTGGCAAAGCGACTTCCATTCCCTACCATTGAGGCGGGTATCTTGCCTGTTGTTTATTCTCCCTCTGTTTCAGCGGAGACGAGTGCACCCCCAGTTCCCCGTGGTTCATTCCCATTGCTTTGCAACACATCACCTGTCTCACATCCACGGCACTCGAAAGGTGGCTACAATTAGTCACAGCGCCAGAGATTGCGCCAAAGAGTATTATTCCGCCGCCTCCACTGGGGCAGTTGTAGTTCAGAGGTTGTCGTGGGCAGTGCTTGTTGAGAGGATGTCGAGAGCAGTACTAGTTGAGAGCATGTCGTGTGCAGTTGTTCTTCTGCTGGGCGAGGGAGTAAATGCTGTTTGGTTGGTGTAATGTATTGAAAGGTGGCTACACTGAGCCACAGCGCCAGAGATTGCGCCAAAGAGTATTATTAAGCCGCCTCCACTGGCAGTGCTTGTTGAGAACTCGTAGTAGGCAGTTTTTATTGAGAAGTAGCGGAGGGCAATGCTTGTAGAGAGGTCGTGGTGGAGAGTGCTTAATCAAGATGTGGTAGTAGCGAGTCGGTGTGGAGATGTTGTAGTAGTGAGTGCTTGTTCCATGTTTTATGCAGTTGTTTGATGGGCTAGACAGCAGATGATGTTCCAATGGAGATATTGTAATGATTAGAGTGCTTTTCATCAATATATATGATGGTAACAAAACTCGCTTTATTTCTCATTATTTCAATGTCTTGAATAATGCGACATTACAGGTTCAGTCAACAAAGCATCTGGCTTGTGTTCTTGTATTAGACTGTAATTCTGGTTTTCTTGCGCAATTATAGTATTTCTAATTTTTTTATCACTTCAGTATAAATGGTATTTGAAATTTCTTGTCTTATTGAAGAAGAACCGTGCCAGATGTGTACGTTGAGTCATACTTCCACACACAGAACAGTTATACTTGTGCTTTGGTTTCGTAGGATTTATAGTTGCTGGGGACTTAATTAATTAATTGTGTTAACGGAAATTTCATTTCATTCTTTGTTGTTGTTCTATGCAGTCAGATTGCATACAAATACTAGTCAGGGCCAACCATTTACGAGACTGCGTAATCGGACATACAGCGACTAAAAAAATAAAAGTATTTGAATTTCATGTTTAAATAATTAAGCCCCCATGCAGTATATATGGAAGATGTTGCAATGATCACAGTGTATGTTTCGTCAATATATATGGAGGTAACAAAAAATTTTTTTATTTCAAATTTCCTAAATAACAATGCCTCTTGGTCACAGGTCAGTCAACAAGGCATCTGGCCCGTGTTCATGTATTAGACTGTAATTATGGTTTCTATGTGCAATTATAGTATTTCTGGCTTTTAATTAGTTCATTGTAAATGGTGTTTGAAATTTCTTGTCGTATTGAGGAAGAACCGTGCCAGATACGTGTACGTTGAATCACACTTCCACACAAAGAGCAGTTACACTTGTGCTTTGTTGTTTCGTAGCTTTTATTGTTGCAGGGGACTTAATTAATTAATTGTGTTAACGGAAATTTCATTTCATTCTTTGTTGTTGTTCTATGCAGTCAGATTGCGTACAAATACTAGTCAGGGCCAACCGTTTACGAGACTTCGTAATCGGACATACAGCGACTAAAAAATTAAAAGTATTTGCATTTCATGTTTAAATAATTAAGCCCCCATGCAGTATATATGGAAGATGTTGCAATGATCACAGTGTATTTTTCGTCAATATATATGGAGGTAACAAAAAATTTTTTTATTTCGAATTTCCTAAATAACAATGCCTCTTGGTCTCAGGTTCAGTTAACAAGGCATCTGGCCCGTGTTCATGTATTAGACTGTAATTCTGGTTTCTATGTGCAATTATAGTATTTCTGGCTTTTAATTAGTTCATTGTAAATGGTGTTTGAAATTTCTTGTCGTATTGAGGAAGAACCGTGCCAGATACGTGTACGTTGAATCACACTTCCACACACAGAACAGTTACACTTGTGCTTTGCTGTTTCGTAGCTTTTATAGTTGCAGGGGACTTAATTAATCAATTGTGTTAACGGAAATTTCCTTTCATTCTTTATTGCTATTTTATGCAATCAGATTGCATAATAATACTAGTCAGGGCCAACAGGTTACGAGACTTCGTAACCGGACACACAGCTACTAAAATTATTTGCATTATAATAATTAATCCCCCATGCACACTCCTCACTTCCAAAGTTAGCCCGTATAGCAAAGGATGTATCTAGGACCATGCTAGACCACAACAGCATAAGAAGAGGAAGTGAAGTCAGCTCATACAATAATTGTAGTATTATGACTACCGTTAAACTATATCAGTTCCCCTCCATTCGTACAATTAAACGTGAACAAAAATTAAAAGAGGCCAGTTAAAGTGCTTGCCGTGTTTCAACATTACGTCAGCTTTCAAGCAAATATCAAATTGGTGCAGAGATTGGCAACTTTATTTAAATGTTTAGCAATGTAAAATAGTGCACGTCACAAAATTCAGAGAAACGGTACCCTCTGACCCCATTATCTGTGAATCACAATTGAAAAGAATCCGCTCGTAACTCAGTATAACAATTTGCTCACATGTGAAGTGGAATGTTCACATAGGCTAAGTCGTGGGTAAAGCAAATGGCAGATTTCAGTTTATTGGCAAGACACTGGGAAAATGCAGTTGGTCTACAGAAAAGACTGCTTACAAATCACTTGTGCATACCATCTCAGAATACTGATTAGCGGGTAGGACTCAAATGAAATAGAATTAATGGGGGATATTGTACATTTACATAGAAGGGCGCCACGTAAGGTCACAGGTTTGTTTGAGTCACGGGAATGTGTCATGAAAACTGAAAGACCTGCTCCTGCAGACACTTGTAGCAAAACGCCAAGTATCCTGCCAAAGCATACTTACAAAATTTCTAAATCAGAAGAATCTCCATACATTTTCCATCCTTCTACGGGACCATGAAAACGAGATTAATCTAATTACAAATTGAACAGAGGCCTTTAACCACATTCCGCGCTCCACGCGTGATTGAAATGCGAACTAACCCTAGCATATTATCCATAGCTAAGTACCGTCTGTCATGCACTTCGTAGTAGTTTGCAAGGTATTTACGGAGATGTAGATGGGGATGTACCTGATGTAGTAGCGCCTCTTGTGACCACAGGCTACTTTGGCGCCGACGATGACACGAAAATATTCAGCAACTGAGTGCACAAGTGAAATTTCAGCGTTGCGTAGCGTATGTGCATTTATTTCCCAGCTGTGGAGCAACTGTATCTTAGAGAAAAGCTTGTTTGATTGATTCGTGCAGTGCTGCTTAAGTGACAGCGTCCAATCGATGGTGACACATACACTTGTGATCAAAAGTATCCGGACACCCCCAAAAACATACGTTTCTCATAGCAGGTGCATTGTGCTGCCACCTACTGCCAGGTACTCCATATCAGCGACCTCAGTAGTCATTAGCCATCGTGAGAGTGCATAATGGGCCGCTCCGCGGAACTCACAGACTTCGAACGTAGTCAGGTGATTGGTTGACACTTGTGTCATACGTCTGTACGCGAGATTTCCACACTCCTAAACATCCCTAGGTCCACTGATAGTGAAGTGGGAACGTGAAAGGACACATACAGCACAAAAGCGTACATGCCGACCTCGTCTGTTGCTGACAGAGACCGCCGACTGCTGAAGAGGGTCGTAATATGTAATAGCCAGACATATATTCAGACCACCACACAGGAAATCCACATCAGGATCCACTGGAAGTACTATGACAGTTAGGCGGGAGGAGAGAAAACTTGGATTTCATGGTCGAGCGGCCGGTAAATGCCAAACGACCCCTCGCTTGGTGTAAGAGGGCGTAAACATTGGACGATTGAACAGTGGAAAAACGTTGTGTGGAGTGACGAATCACTATACACAATGTGGCGATCCGATGGCAGGGTGTGGGTATGGCGAATGCCCGGTGAACGTCATCTGCCAGTGAGTGTAGCGCCAACAGTAAAATTCGGAGGCGGTGGTGTTATGTTGTAGTCGTGTTTTTCATGGAGGGGGCTTGCACCTCTTGTTGTTTTGCGTGCACTATCACAGCACAGGCCTACATTGATATTTTAAGCACCTTCTTGCTTCCCACTGTTGAAGAGCAATTCGGGGATGGCGATTGCATCTTTCAACACGATCAAGCACCTGTTCATAATGCACGGCCTGTGGCGGAGTTTCCCCAAGAAACCTTCCAGCTCCTGACTGAACGTATGCCTGCCAGAGTGGAAGCTGTCATCAAGGCTAAGGGTGGGCCAACACCATACTGAATTGCAGCATTACTGATAGAGGACGCCACGAACTTGTTAGTCATCCTCAACTAGGTGTCCGGATGCATTTAGCGTAGTTATAGAGGTAAGTAGTTACGAGAAGCTACCACCACGTTCAATAACACGTGTAACTTCGTGCGTGCTTCTTTCTAAAGGAAATGGAATGCACAGGCCTCTGTTTTACTTCGGTTTGATTGGAATCTCCATTTGCGAAAGTACTCATCAGATATTGAAGATAATGCAATGAATATATCTATGGCGACAAGATTATTGATCATGCAAACACATGAAAAGATATCATTGTAAACAGTGTAGAAATACTGAGCCCGTATTGTGATAAAGATTTCCTGACAAATTGCCGGCCGGTGTGGCCATGCGGTTCTAGGCGCCTCAGTCTGGAACCGCGTGACCGCTACGGTCGCAGGTTAGAATCCTGCCTCGGGCATGGCTGTGTGTGGTGTCCTTAGGCTAGTTAGGTTTAATTAGTTCTAAGTTCTAGGCGACTGATGACCTCAGAAGTTAAGTCCCATAGTGCTCAGAGCCATTTGAACCATTTTTTGAACCTGACAAATAGAAATGTTTGTCAGACCAGAGTATGAACACAAATCTCCTACTTTTCGCTGGCAGCCGTTTTAGCCACCAGGCTACTCGAACACACCTTCAGACAAGGATAAAATGTTCATTGTGGTTTGTTTTCTCTTATTACATTCGAACACTACGTGTAGAGCATCTCCCACAAGTTACTTAGTAATAACACAATTTCATTCATTTTATCCCAAGTGACTCCACTCACTTCACTGCAGTGAATTTATTTCAATGGATATATATTTCTGTGGCAAAGAATGCGACACTTCTCCAGCGAATTCCTCCCGTGTGCAACACCCTTGGGTAATAGTGTACGGAAATCACATCAGCGCCAATAAAAGTTTGAGCCAGGCCTGGTGACGTATTCAGGTAGCCTAATGGTTAAGGCAACTACTCACCAAGAGCAGCAAATCACTTTTCGGATCCCAGTCTAGTATTAATTTACAGCCGGCCGGGGTGGCCGAGCGGTTCTAGGCGCTACAGTCTGGAACCGCGCGACCGCTACGGTCGCAAGTTCGAATCCTACCTCGGGCATGGATGTGTGAGATGTCCTTAGGTTAGTTAGGTTTCAGTAGTTCTAAGTTCTAGGGGACTCTATGACCTCAGAAGTTAAGTCCCATAGTGCTCAGAGCGATTTGAACTAATTTACAGTTGTCACAACATATGGAAACGAAATTACCTTTGAAACTTCCTGTCAGATTAAAACTGCTGTAGTGCACTGTTTTACTACGTAGTCCGAAGTAAAGCACATCTGCCCGTGGGAACAGACGCTGCACTGAGGATTAACAGCCGCATTCAGTGAAGAACGAACTCGCAAACTGCAGTTATGGGTCGGCATCAGTTGTAGAATATTTCAGAACAAATTAAGATTTGTGACGGATCGGAACCGGAATTCCTGCACAGCGTGAGACGTTTTTCTCTCGTCAAATTGCCTTGGCATGGCACTAAATTCTGTACTGCAGTGTATGTGTTATACAGCGTAGTCCGAAGTAATGACAGTATCTAGTGCGAGCATGACAAGATTTGGGTCGCAGGTGGAAGTGTGCTCGGATAGACGAAGTGGTAAAGGCGACTGCTGTTGACAAGTGGGATATACGGGTTTGAGTGCTGGTCAGGGACAAATTTTCATTTGCTCTGAATTATGTTACAGCTGGTGCTAAGGCATAATCGCAATTTGCGAATTCATTATTCAGATTAAAGCTGTGTGTCAGATAGGGACTTGAAACCGAATTTTCACGTATAAGTGCTCTACCGACTGAGCTAACCAGGCATAAATCAGGAGCCACCCGCATAGCTTTACTACTGTCAATAAATCATCTCCAGAGAGCTGCTGGCGGAAGTAAAGCTTTGAGGGCGGGTTGTGATTCATGCTCGGATAGCTTCATTTAATCGAGAACTTTATTTAATCGTATAATTTGTATTACGCCAATGACTTAGGGAAACAAGGATAACTGATTTACACCTCAGGAAGATGCAACATTACGTTGTTCACGAACATAACTGTATTTTACCTTTTTCATTAATGATCTACGTAATTTATTGGACATTGAGATTAAGTACTTCAGAAAGGTTTATCGCATCTCAATCTGTCGGTATTATCACTGAAGAAGAATTTTTAAGTTCCAAAGTAGAGT
This sequence comes from Schistocerca americana, assembly GCF_021461395.2. Classification (NCBI taxonomy): domain Eukaryota; kingdom Metazoa; phylum Arthropoda; class Insecta; order Orthoptera; family Acrididae; genus Schistocerca; species Schistocerca americana. Next base: position 186,299,634 of record NC_060126.1, read on the forward strand.
TTAGGACCGTTGTTAAGAAAAGGGGCTGTCTCAATTTCAGTTGTGCTAAGTGTAACCTTTTTGTTTACAGTACCAGAGGAAAATGTTAACGGCACTGAAGCCAGGCCGAGGAGGCATAATATTAGCGAATGCAAGAAAGGGCTGAAGGGAATGCACGAAGGTCTAAAAATATTTTAAAAAAATTTAATTTAATTTAAAAAATCAAAATGATGGTAAAACATTTGCCCGCAAAAGACAAAGGCACCAGGCTCAGTACCGGTCTGGCACACAATTTTTAACTTCCAGGAAGTTTCATATCAGCGCACACTCCTCTAGAAAGTAAAAATTCTTTCTAGATAAAGTCCCCCGGCCGTAGCTAAGCCATGTCTCCGGAACAGCCTTCATTACAAGACTGATAGTCCCCCAAGACCTCAGGAGAACGTCTGCGAAGTTTGGAAGGTAGAGGCGGAAGTAAGGCTGTGAGGGCGAGACGTCAATTGTGCTTGGATAAACTGCCTGCCAAAGGCATAGGCCCCAGCTTCATGTCCTGTACAGCACACAGCTTTACTCTGTCAGGAAGTTCTAAAATTAGTGCACATTCCGCCGCAGAGTGAAAAATTCATTCTGAAAGTTACGTTAAAATGAACACTGTCTTCGAGATAGTACACTACTGGCCATTAAAATTGCTACACCAAGAAGAAATGCAGATGATAAATGGGTATTCATTGGACAAATATATTATACTAGAACGGACACGTGATTACATTTTCACGCAATTTGGGTGCATAGATCCTGAGAAATCAGTACCCAGAACAACCACCTCTGGCCGTAATAACGGCCTTGATACGCCTGGGCATTGAGTCAAACAGAGCTTGGATGGCGTGTACAGGTACAGCTGCCCATGCAGCTTCAACACGATACCACAGTTCATCAAGAGTAGTGACTGGCATATTGTGACGAGCCAGTTACTCGGCCACCATTGACCAGACTTTTCAATTGGTGAGAGATCTGGAGAATGTGCTAGCCAGGGCAGCAGTCGAACATTTGCTGTATCCAGAAAGGCCCGTACAGGACCTGCAACATGCGGTCGTGCATTATCCTGCTGAAATGTAGGGTTTCGCAGGGATCGAATGAAGGGTAGAGCCACTGGTCGTAACAATTCTGAAATGTAACGTCCACTGTTCAAATGCCGTCAATGTGAACAAGAGGTGACCGAGACGTGTAACCAATGGCACCCCATACCATCACGCCGGATGATACGCCAGTATGGCGATGACGAATAGACGGTTCCAATGTGCGTTCACCGCGATGTCGCCAAACACGGATGCGACCATCGTGACGCTGTAAACAGAACCTGGAGTCATCCGAAAAAATGACGTTTTGCCATTCGTGCACTCAGCTACGTCGTTGAGTACACCATCGCAGGCGCTCCTGTCTGTGAATCAGCGTCAAGGGTAATCGCAGCCATGGTCTCCGAGATGGTAGTCCATGCTGCTGCAAACGTCGTCGAACAGTTTGTGCAGATGGTTGTTCTCTTGCAAATGTCCCCATCTATTGACTCAGGGATTGAGACGTGGCTGCACGATCCGTTACAGCCATGCGGATAAGATGCCTGCCATCTCGATTGCTAGTGATACGAGGCCGTTGGGATCCAGCACGGCGTTTCTGATTACCCTCCTGAACCCGACGATTCCATATTCAGCTAACAGTTATTGGATCTCGACCAACTCGAGCAGCAATGTCGCGATACGATAAACCGTAATCGCGATAGGCTACAATCCGACTTTTATCAAAGTCGGAAACGTGATGGTACGCATTTCTCCTCCTTACACGAGGCATCACAACAACGTTTCACCAGGCAACGCCGGTCAACTGCTGTTTGTGTATGAGAAATCGTTTGGAAACTTTCCTCATGTCGCCATCGGCACCAACCTTGTGAATGCTCTGAAAAGCTAATCATTTGGAAATCACAGCATCTTCTTCCTGACGGTTAAATTTCGCGTCTGTAGCACGTCATCTTCGTGGTGTAGCAATTTTAATGGCCAATGGAGTACATGTAAAAATTGATTAGACACGTCAACAATACGGGTAATAATTAATTATGAAATGCAACATTTACAACAAAAAATACTTTACTATAGTGGTAAAGCCTGAATGTTTATATGGATGGGAGGACCTGGGACTTGACTACAAACGGATAGACCGCTTGAGAGAGGAGTCATCAGAAAAGTAATGAGACAAAAAAAAAGTGGATGAACTGCCTGTTGGCTTCTGCCTCCGGTTCTTCGGCAGACGTTAGATGATTTTCTAACGTTTTGTCAGCACGAGTGGCTGCTATCGTCAAAGCTTCACTCTTGCTGGTGGTGGACTGGGGTGGAGCTCGTAGCTGCAGATTGAGCCCCCATACGCAGGACGGGAGAGCAGGTGAGTTCCAACCCGTTCGGCTGTGTGCTGGTGATGGGCTCCCAATCGGGTCTGTGGTTGGGCTCTGTCGATTTGATCGGCGGACCGCTACCTGCTTCCCCGACCGCTACCTGCCAGCCAGAGTCCGTAATTGCAGACAGGTAGGATCTACCAAGCAGCCACCAGTATCCACACACAGTCGGCGCGGGTCGGTGAGCTGTTCGGTGGATCAGTCAGGCTGTGAATGGGCGGCTATTATACTGTATGCACCTGGCGCACCAAAGTCCAAGAGTTTTTCCGTGGTCATTGCCGCTGCGGTTCTCCCTCTGCTTCCTGCAACGGTAGTTCTCTGCCGCACGGGAATCCACGATCCTTTCACCTTGAGTCTTTCTCCTTTCTTGTGGAAGCTATAGTCCCGGTTGTGTATTTCTATAGCTTCCCTGGACATGCGAGTGCGATAGCTATTCTCTGAGGCCAGAACATCCATGTCGACAAATTTTACTATGTGGTCGGTCTCACACAGCGTGTGCTCCGCCATGGTTGATTCCTCCGCCTGCTGCAGCCTGCGATGCCGTTTGTGTTCTGTGATCCGAGTGCTGATTGATCGTCCAGTCATTCCAGCTTCAAACTTTTGCACATGTACGTGGTAAGCGGTGCATTCTCGATATTGCAAGTGAGTCCCTTTTCTCCATTGCCTATGTGAGACACTATTTGATCTTCTTTGTCGGTTTATAAATAGTCTTTACACCGCATTTTCACAACATACGGCCGATTCGGTCCATCCCTCAGGGCATGTATGGCAGAAATGCCGTACCCGATATTTCTTTTTCCGATGTGTCACTTCGTCGAGTGTTTGATTCTCCGACACTCGTGTCCCGCCTTTTGTGATGTCAAGAGTACCATCATGAGTCGTGGTGATTTAAGGGTGTTCATTGTCTTTGAATAAACGATTCGTTTCTGACTGCGTATTTCTTTCAGTTACCTTAAGTCTCCTCCATGAACCAAGTACCTTGCTGAAGTCGGGTGGCTTGCATGTTTCAATAGTATCGACAGACGTACGATAGGTGACACCACAATGGAGGATGTCTATTGAGAGGCCAGACAAACGTGTGATTCCTGAAAAGGGGCAGCTGCATTTTCAGTAGTTGAAGGAGCAACAATCTGGATGATTGACTGATCTGGCCTTATAACATCGACCAATAAGGCCTTATTGACTGGTATTGCGAACAGCAGAAAGCGAGGGGACACTATGGCCATTATTTTTCATAAGGATATGCAGCTCTACTATGCAGTTAAATAATGATGGCATCCTATCGGAGGAAAAACATACCGGAGGTAAAATAGTCCCCCATTCGGATCTCCGGGCTGGGACTACTCAAGAGGACGTCATCATCACGATAAACAAAACTAGCATTTTACGAACTGGGGCTTGGAATGTTAGATCCCTTAATCACGCAGGTAGGTTAGAACAATTTTAAAAAAGGAAGTAGGCTGAGTCTAGATATAGTGAGAATTAGCGAAGTTTCGTGGCAGGACTTCTTATCAGATGAGTATAGGATTATAATTATAAAAACAAATTATAGTAATCTGGGAGTTCCAGTAATAGATAAGAAACTAGGAACACACGTAAGCTACTACGAACCGCATAATGAACGCATTGTTGTAGCCAAGAGACACCCACCCACCACAGTACTACAAGTTTAAATGTCAGTTAGCTCCGCAGATGATGAAGAGATGAGAAGAATGTCTGAGGAAATAATATATTCAGATAGTTAAGGAAGAGGAAAGTTTAATTCTGATAGGGGACTGGAATTTGGTAGTGGGAAGAGGAAGAAAAGAAAAAATGATACGTGAATATTGACTGGGGAAAGAAAAGAGGAAGCCACCTGGTAGAATTTTGCGCAGAGCGTAATTTAATCATCACCAACAATTTGTTTAAGAATGTTGAAAGAGAGGTTTACGCGTGAATGAGACGAAACAACGGAAGGTTTCAGAATGCTTGTATGGGAAGGTAGAGATTTCGGAACCACATTTTCAACTGTTCTGCTTCAGGGTGACAATTATTGAACTATATAAAATAAAATCGTCATAACTTATGAACGGTTTGCGGAAGGATGTTCAAACTGCACGGCTAACAGCGGGGTATGATGGGAATTAGTAAGCGCATGTATGGTTTGGTTTAGCGACGAAGCCCACTTTCATTTGGATTGGTTCGTTAATAAGCAAAATTGCCGGCCGCATTATGGGGACTGAGAATCCGCATTTCGCGATCGAGAAATCTCTTCACCGTCAGCGGGAACTGTGTGGTGTGCAATGCCCAGTCACGGAATAGTCGGTGCGATATCCCTACCGAATGGTACATGAAGCTTTTGGAAAATAACTTCATCTCAGTTATCCAAAGTGATCCTGGTTTCGACAAAATGTAGTTCACGGAAGACGGAGCTCGATCCCACCGAAGCAGGGCAGTGTTCGATGTCCTGGAGGAGCACTTTGGGGACTTCATTCTGACTCTGGGGTACCCAGAGGCCACTGGCGTGTACCTCGATTGAGCGCCATATTCTCCGGACCTGAACACATGCGACTCCTTTTTGTGGGGCTGTATTAAAGACAAGGTGTAGAACAATATCCCCAAAACCACTGCTGAGCTGATAACAGCCACTGAAAAGGTCAACGACAGCAACGATGTTACGACACTTCAGCGGGTCATGTAGGATTTGCCTATTCGTCTGCGCCATCATCGCCAATAATGGCAGGCATATCAAACATGTCGCAACATAAATCCGAATATCTGTAGTGACATTTACATGTTGAGTGAAGAGTGCACGCTGTAGTTTGAAAGTAATGTACTTTTTTCACATAGTTCAATAACCGTGTATATACAATGGTGTGCAGAGTTTAAGGACGAAAGTAACTTTGGCGCGTTGTGTCACTGTCAGGCAATATAGCTCGTTGGAACTAGGGCAATGGACAGAATTGCTGCAGTATGCTATAGGATGGAACTGCAACAAATACGCAATGAGACGAACAGAAATGCTGGACGTGGCTCCCTACGGCGAGAGGTGAGAACATTATCGAACACGATTATTTTGGCGGTCCAGATGTTATGATGTGGGGAGAAATAAAGTAGATTGGACGTGACGACCTCCAAATCTTTGAACACAGTAGCCTACACTCACCAATCAGCATTGTTCTGACACTGTCTCCCTTGCATACATCCGTCTTTTTAGAGTTGCATCCGGCGCTGACTTCATTGTTATGGATAACATTCCCCCGACTTAAATCCCAAGGAGCCCGTACGGAATGCATTTGCAACACGTCCACGTGCAAAAACGAACATCCAGCAGTTGTCATCGCACTGGCTGAGGAATGGAACGCTGTACCACAAGGACGCCGTTACCAGCCTTGGGGCCAGCATGGGAGCACGTTAAAGAGCTCACGTATCCTTGTGGTGATTGTAAACCGTACTAACAACCATGTCTCGCCTTTTGTAGTGTCCAGGGAACCATCACGAATTGCGATGTCTTTGTAATTGTTGTCTTTGAATAAAAGTATCATTCCTGTTCGTCTCGTTACGCATTTCTTTCATGCCTCCTGTAGCAGTTCTTTCTGTGTATGGGATTTGGTGCATCAAGCAATGTTAGTTGGCAGTGACACATCCTACGAAGATTATTTTGTACGCAAGTTCTGCACACCAATGTACTTTCCACACCGCATACGGTGCCCACAGCGCCACAAGGCGGCATCCAATCTTGCGGTGTGTAGAGCTCATAATGTTCCGGCTCTTCAGTGTATATAATAAACTTTGCGAGAGATTGGAATAAGGTTTTATCGTGGTACATGAGCGATCAAGTACGCCTTTACGCTCAAATTTTTTATACAGCATTCACAATACCGTAGTACTACGTACCTTTAAAGGTATATCCTTTTTTATCACGTAGTATAAGCAAATACGGTAACCCGCCAGTTTAGCCGAGAGCGCTAACGCTCTGCTTCCTGGACTCGGGTAGGCGCGCAGGCCACGAATCGAATCCCCCCGGCGGATTAACGACGTGGGCCGGTGTGCCGGACAGCCTGGATATGGTTTTTAGGCGGTTTTCCACATAGCGCTAGTTGGATATCGGGCTAGTCTTCACATCCTGCCTTAGTTACACGACTCGCAGACATTTGAAAACCGTTCGCACTCTTTCATGGTTTACACTGGACGCAGGCAGTTGAGGTACACTGATTCCGACAGGGGGGGGGGGGGTGGATGTGTATGGGATGGTGGCAGGAAGGGCATCCGGCCACCCCTTTAAATTAACCATGCCAAATCCGATTCTAACCACACCGATCCTGCGAAAACTGCGGGATTAAGGTGCAGGCAAAAGAAGGAGAAGTATAAGCAAATACAGTATTTATAATGGAATAATGCGTTTCTGAAACTCTATTCGGAAGCTCTTTAGGAAATGACCACCCTCGGTGAAGATGGGTTTAAGACGTACCTAATAGTGTTTATATTTTAATGAGACAGTGTACTTGTGTCTGCTCCATTTTGGAGTTTGTTTAGCATCTCCGTAACGCTGTTTCGCCAACTAATGATCCCGTGACGAAACGTGCCGCTCTTCATTGGATCTCTATCTCCACTATCAGTCCTATCTGATGGGAATCCCATATAGATGAACAGTACTCAAGAATCGGGCGAACAATCTCCTTATAAGCCACTTCTTTCGTGGATGAGTTACATTTACTTAAGATTCTTCCGTTGAATCTGTGTGTGGTATCAGCATTTCCCACTATCTGTTTTATTTGGTCTTTCCACTTACGGTCGTTCTGGATAATTACGCTTAGATGTTTTACGGCAGACGCTGTCGTCAGCTGTTTGTCATCAGTAGTGTAGCAGTACAGTAGTGGATTTCTTTTCCTATATATGCGCAATATGTTTGTTCAGGGTCAACTGCCAGAGCCTGCACCATTCATCAATTCTCTGCAGGTCGTTCTGCAAATTTTTACTACATTCTGGCGTTGCTACTTTGGTACAGACAACTGCATCATCTGCGAATAGCCTTAAAGAGCATGCGATGCTTTCTACTAGGTCATTTCTGGAGGACTGCACTGATATAACGGTCGCTAATGTTTGCGAGTCACAGCCGGGAAGCATGCATAGACTGCCGGGGACTTTCACTTCTGCTGACAAGTCAACAGCGCGGAACGAGTCCCTTAGCGATGACTGGGTCAGCTCATTCACGTCGTTTAACAGCCGTTTCCGTAACGATTTCACTAGAAACAGCAACGGGATTTGGATCACGATCTCTCGATTGGTGGTAAACGCGACTGCTTCAACAACTATTCAGTTACATGCTAAGGAACATTGACGATACAGGAAAAGCTTGTCATTTTACGTATTGTAACATCTCGAACCGTTTTCGTATAGTAGGTGTTCTGACGCTGCGTGGAATACCCTGTGTGAAGTAGGGGAGAGTGGGTACATTTTAGCATGTGGGATATTTGAGTCACCCTTGTTTCCTCATCAGTAGGTCATTTTTTTCCATATGTCGTACCACTCTTTAGTTTTCATCAGTATTTTAGTAGGGAAACAAACATCAGCTGTCTTGGAGAAAGACGAAGTTGTGCTTTCTGGTTACTGTTTCTGACGTCTCTGCACTAAATTATTAAGTAAATGGTTTCCAATTTTTATGTTTTTCAGAAACTTAGTGGCTGAAACTATTGCAATTTGAACTTTATTTTTGTTCTATAACAGTTTGTTTAGTTGCATACATCACCTATAAATAGCCACTTGAACGATGGTGAAGATAAGGATACTTGTGACACTCAAATTGGGAATGGTTGAGCTGCGGCTCAACTATCCCTATGCTAAGTTTACATTCATAAGGAAATTTTTCATAGTTTTATAAAACTGTTATTACAAAAACATGTTTCCAAAAGTCATTAGGCAATTACAAATCATTCAATAGCCTAATGTGTTAGCTAAAGCTAAAGCTCATCCACTAGCTTTCACGAGTGTGAATTTTCGCAAAGGATTACAAGTTAAGTGATATGTTCGCCCTGAATGAAAAAATTTTCACTGATGATAAATTTCTGAGTTCGTACGTAACAGATAGGGCATTGACTCCCACATGTCCCGGTGGAAAATTACTGTGGCTTCTTCAAATAATCAAAAAGATGCCGAGCAAACGGAAACTGGTGTGGGTGGGCTTCGGCCTAGTGTCACTTTAACTTCTATACTGATGATCCGTCTAGAACCCTCAACAAGTGAAGCCACTGTTACGCCAGAAATGCGGCACCTTATTCTAAAGCCTTGCCCCTTTGATGAAAGGCGGTAAGAAAAGTGTTAAATCGTAAAATTTAGCTTACACTCCAGAAAAGTTACATATTGATAAGTTTCTTCTGGAAAGCGCAGGAAAACAAAAACAGACAGGAAAAGTCAATGAAAAAACTTTGGCCTACACGGAAACAGAAAAAAGTCAAAGCACTGTGTCTCCCACAGAAATCCAAAATGAAGACTACATCCGACATCTAATACGAGAATTATTCTGTGAAAAGCGAAAGCTCGTTCACGGCACATAGCAATCAGTGTTACATCGAATATGCAGTTGTGGGCAGGAAGCCATGCATCAATGATTGGTTGCTGGTAAAATTCGAGGGGAAAAAGTGTTAAGCAGTTTGTTGGAAATTTTATTAATGTAGGCGAGAAAGGACTGAAAGTTAAGTTTGCAAGAAGAACTACCGACTAAGTTTAAATAGCCTCCAACAAAAGATGCTACCGTACTTGACGAAGATCAAACAGAAATGATTCTTCGATCTTCCATCATCAATGCTAAAAATGAGTATGTGACTAGTCCCACTTTTATAAGTAGTTTTGACGGACTTCCTATTTCCTAGCGTTTAAGTTTTTAACTTTACAGTCTTATCAACATTGTCGGTATCTGGACCAAGTATCTCCACCATGGAGATCCTGGAGCCATGGTGTAAAGCATTTTTGTAAACAGTTTTTTCATGGTTTCATGTTTTAAAATCCATGTTTTATATACATAATTTAATGGAAAAGAATGCAAGGTTCATCATGACAGTTTCAGTTTTGTTTAAGCATGTAGTAAAAAAAGAGCTAAAATAATTAACTCCATTCACCCTTCAGTTCAGCTAATAACAGCAATTACGTTTATGTTAGATACATTTCGAGGATTCTGCCTTGAGCAAAACACAATTGCTTGTTTTCCTCTCTTTATCCATACATGTTTTGGTGACAGTAGACCGTTATCAGGGTTTTTCCCTTTATTTAATTTCCCATTACTGTTTTGTTCGTGTTACCGTGCAACTGAACAGGGTCAGTTTAATGTCGTGTGGCAGTCGTAGCACTCAGGATGTGTCCTGTCAATCGATCCCTTCTTTTAGTCAAGTTATGGCATAGTTCACTTCTCTCTTCAATTTCATTCAGCGACTCCTCATTATTAATCTAATCGACCCATCGTCTGCCCTTCCTGTCTGAACTGTTTAACGTTTAGGTTTCACTGCAGTACAAGGCTCCACTCTTGAAAAATACCCTCCTAACATTTAAATTTATATTCGATGTTAATAAATTTCTCTTTTTCAGAAATGCTTTTCTTGCTATTTTACATTTTATGTACTCTCTACTCCACCCATCAGCACTTACTTTGCTACAAAAAAATGGTTCAAATGGCTCTGAGCACTATGGGACTTAACTTCTAAGGCCATCAATCCCCTAGAACTTAGAACTACTTAAACCTAACTAACCTAAGGACATCACACACATCCATGCCCGAGGCAGGATTCGAACCTGCGACCGTAGCAGTCGCGCGGTTCCGGACTGAAGCGCCTAGAACCGCATGGCCACCGCGGCCGTCATTTTGCTACAAAAATAACAAAATTCGTCTATTGCTTTTAGTGTTTCATTTCCTTATCTAATTCTCTCAACGTCGTCTGATTTAATTTGACTGCACTTCTTTACCGTTTTCTCTCTTTTGTAGATGCTCACCCTGTATCCTCTTTCAAAACACTATCGTGCTGTTCAATTTTTCTTCGAAGTCCTCTGACAGAATTACAACGTCGTCAAACCCGAAAGCTTTTATTTCTTCTCCCTGAATTTTAATTCGCTTTCTAAATTCCACCCGGGCTTGCTTCACTGCTTTCTCAGTGTACGGACTGAATAACAGCGGAAATACCCTACGACCGCGTCTCACTGGCTCTCTTCCTTCTCAACTACTGTCTCTTTTTCATACACTTAGGCTCGCATAATTAGCTTTTGGTTTGTGTACAAGCCATAGATTGCCTTTCGTTCCATATATTTTCACCTGCTACCATCAGAATGTCAAATTTCCGTCAATGTTGTAACACGTTTTTTCGAAATGCTATAAATGTAAGTTTGCCTATCTTCAACATATCTTCTAAGATAATTCTAGGATCAGTTTTGCCTCGCATAATCCTACATTTCCGTTCAACAATATGTACTCTAATTTTCCTAAACGTATTATATTACTTACATATAATACGTGAGAGTAGCAACTAACAAAATACTATTTCATTAATTTAAGGATGGCAGTTCGATTTTTGAAACTTTATCTCGCTAACATAAAAAATATTAATAAAGACACAAAAACTACCCATCACAGCTGACTTATTAGTTTCAGTCACACTGCAACAAGAAACACTGTTTAGACAAGTAAATCGATAATGTCACCCCATGTTTGGTCTACGTTCTCTCTGTCCTCTCCAAACCCACCCCCCACTCCCAAAAAAATACATATACAAATACATATACATATACATACACACACACACACATACACACACACACACACACACACACATATATATATATATATATATATATATATATATATATATATATATATAATGTTAATTTACTCAGGTGGCTATGTAGCAACATGACAAGACCTTCGTGACCATGTATGAACGTGTCAAGACCTTCAAGCTGTGCTATCTTAGTTCTAGCCCAGCTCGTTCCACGTGAATTTAGTTTCAAGTAGTTACTTGCATTCTTCTAGCTAGTATACTTTGGGAGTATTCCAGTCCTTTGTCTGTTTTGCTTAGTGGGCCTGTAACTTTTAGTTCAAAGGAATATCAACAAACGAGTTTTACACGAGTTTCATTAACAATGAAAAGCAGTCTCTGTTGGCAACATTGAGTAGCTGGTAATTATGCATAGTAGAACAAAACACGTACCACAAATGCAATTTGTGCCAATACGTCAAATTTCGTGAGATAAGGTGGAATTTCCACAAATGTGCTCTTCAAATGTCTGAAAGAACACACAATTTTATTTTGTTGACCCATATTTCTAGTGTACTAAACATACTACACAATCATTCAAACGTAATTGTTAGCATTATAATTAATCAAAACTGCTAACAACTGATTTCCCTTAAAAACTAAGCAATGTGACTGTGACACACTGATGGAACGGGCCCAGAGCATGTGCTACATGTGCTGTGTGGTTATACCACCCCTGCAGCTGAATACAAATACCGACAGAGACATCAAAATGTAAAGGAAACCCACTGATAACAGTACACCGACAGGAACACCAAAATGCAGTGTTACGTAAACAAAGGGGAACCTACTGATGTTGGTGCAACAACACGAACACCAGCAAGCAATGTTACGTAAACAAAGGGGACCCCATTGATGACGGTACAGTGACAAGAACACCAATATGCAACGTTAAGTAAACAAAGGGCATCACAGTGATGGCAGTACAGCGACAGGAACACCAGCATACAAGGTTAAGTGAACAAAGGGGAGCCCACTGATGATGATGCAGCGCCATGAACACCAACATACTATTTTGAGCAAACAATTGGCAGCCCACTGATGATGGTACAGCGACAGGAACACTAATATGCAGTATTAGGTAAACGAAGGGAAGCCCACTGATGATGGTAGAGTGGCAGAAACACCAGAATGGAATGTTAAGTAAAAAACTGAAAACCCACTGATGATGGTGTAACATCAGCGAAACATGTAAAGGCAGAGAGAGATAAACAAGAAACTGTGTTTTACTCGAGGCAGAAACCTCGAAACATATTTATTGTTCAGTCTACATCTATATCTACGTCCATACGCTGCAGACCAGTGTGAAATACACAGTAGAGATTATTTCCCATTGTACTACTTATTGGGGCTCCTTCTCATTCCCACTCAGGTATGGAGCGTGTGAAGAATGATTATTTAAACGGCTCTGTTCGCACTATAATTATTTTAATCTTGTCCACGCGATCCCTACAAGAGCGATACATAGGGGTTTTTACTACATTCCTAGGATTATCATTTAAAGGAAGTTCTTGAAAATTTCTAAGTAGGTATTCATAGGACAGTTTGCGTTTATCATAAGGCTTCCGCCACTTGAATTTCATCCGCATGTCCCTCACACTCTTCTATGGGTTAGACAAGCAATGACCATTCGTGTTGCCCTGCCCTGTACATGTTCAAAATCACATGTTAGTCTTATTTGATATGAGTTCCATTCACTTGAGCGATATTCTAACATAGATTATTCGATTTTCGTACAGGCAATCTCGTTTGTAGACTGAATATATTTGCCTAGTATTCAACAAAGAAACCAAACTCTGCCACCTGCCTTACCTACAACTGAACCTCACTGATCATTCCATATCATATCATTACAAATTTTGACACCCAGATATTTGTACAAGCTGACTTATCCGATTTTTGTTTTTTTGTCATTATGGCCATAGGGTACTACGTTTCTTCTTTTTGTGCATTGCATAATTTTACATTTCTGAATATTTAAAGGAATTTGCTAATCTTTGCACCACTGTGAAATCTTATCGAGATCAAGAGTGAGTTGATGGAGAAGTGCTTAAGAAATAGAAGTCATATCCAGTCGAAAGTGGTTCTAAATCATGTCTATTGTTGAGATTTAGACTTTTCTTTACTTCCCTTAAATCATTTAAAACAATTTTCAAAGGTCTACAATGGGATTCCCAGATTCTCTGAACATATAGAAGCATGTGCCTGTGAGCTTAAATTAAATAAAGGCACATTTATAATTGTAACTGTATATAGGTCCCCATCAGGAAATTTTCATCTATTTCTGAAAAATTTGGACTCCTTGTTGTGCTATCTGTCAGACAGCGGGAAGCAAATTATTATTTGTGGGGACTTCAATGTAGATTCTCTGAAAGAGGGTAATAGGAAAAATGACCTTGAAGTATTACTTGGTTCTTTCAATTTGACACCCATTATTGATTTTCCTACTCGGGTGGTAAAGGATAGTAGCTCACTGATAGATAACTTCTTTATAGACCAAGATAAGTTTAACCAGATAAATGCTCAGCCTGTTGAGAATGGTCTTTCTGATCATGGTGCACAGCTAGTTACAATATATGACATAGCTCCATTCAGCAATACTGAACAGTCCTCCAAAGTAGTACGTTCAGTCAACGATTTAACAATTGCAAATTTCAGGGAAAGCCTACAGCAGTTAGACTGGGATGAGGTGTACCGTGAACCTGATGCCAATTTAAAATATAATTTATTTCATGACATTTTTGTAAATGCATTTGAAAACTGCTTCCCCAAGAAAATAGTTAAATATACTCATAAGAAACCTTGTAACAAACCATGGCTTACTAAGGGTATAAAAATATCTAGTAACCGGAAAAGGGAAATGTATCTGACAGCAAGAAAGAGTAGTGACCCAGAAACTATCAAAAATTATAAAAACTACTGTGTTATATTAAGAAAAGTTATTAAAAAATCCAGGAGTATGTGTATCATGTCTGAAATCAGCAACTCTGATAATAAAATTAAAACAATTTGGAATATTATTAAAAGAGAAACAGGTCAACCAAGAGCAGAGGAAGACAGTATTACCATCAAATTGAATGAAAACTTTACGAACAAAAAGTCAGAAGTTGAAAATATTTTTAATAATCATTTTCTAAATGTTGTGGATATAGTAGGATCCAGGTGTTCATTAGAAGATGCTAGGCTGTTAATGGAAGAGGCCATACCTATGCAATTTGATACAATTGAAATCTCACCCACTTCTCCCTCTGAAATTAGGAAAATAATAAACTTGCTTAAAAGCAAAAACTCACATGGAATTGATGGCATTTCCAGCAAAATATTAAAAGCTCGTTCTCAACAGATAAGTAAGATTCTCAGCCACCTGTGTAATAGCTCTCTGGAACAGGGCATTTTCCCTGATAGAGTGAAATATGCTATTGTTATACCTTTGCATAAAAAGGGGGATAGATCTGATTTCAACAATTACTGTCCAATCTCCCTTCTAACAGCTTTATCCAAAATTTTTGGGAAAGTAATGTATTCAAGAGTAGCTTCACATATCTGTAAAAATGAAGTACTAACAAAATGTCAGTTTGGTTTCCAGAAAGGTTTTTCAACAGAAAATGCCATATATGCTTTCACCAGTCAAATTTTGAATGATATGAATAACCGAACATCACCCATTGGGATTTTTTGCGATCTCTCAAAGGCTTTTGATTGTGTAAATCATGAAATTCTGCTAGACAAGCTCAAGTATTGTGGCATCAGTGGGACAGTGCACAAATGGTTTAATTCGTACCTAACTGGAAGAGTGCAGAAAGTTGAAATAAGTAGTTCTCGTAACATGCAAAGATCAGCACATTCCTCAAACTGGGGAACTATCAAGAATGGGGTTCCACAAGGGTCAGTCTTGGGTCCTTTGTTGTTCTTATTATATATTAATGACTTGCCATTCTATATTCATGAAGAGGCAAAGTTAGTTCTCTTTGCTGATGATACAAGTATAGTAATCACACCTGACAAACAAGAATTAACTGATGAAATTGTCAATACTGTCTTTCAGAAAATTACTAAGTGGTTCCATGTAAACGGACTCTCACTGAATTTTGATAAGACACAGTACATACAGTTCCGTACGGTGAATGGTATGATGCCATTAATAAATATAGACCTTAATCAGAAGCATATAGCTAAGGTAGAATATTCCAAATTTTTAGGTGTGTCCATTGATGAGAGATTAAATTGAAAGAAACACATTGATGATCTGCTGAAACGTTTGAGTTCAGCTACTTATGCAATAAGGGTCATTGCAAATTTTGGTGATAAACATTTTAGTAAATTAGCTCACTACGCCTATTTTCACTCATTGCTTTCATATGGCATCATATTTTGGGGTAATTCATCACTGAGGAATAAAGTATTTATTGCACAAAAGCGTGTAATCAGTATAATAGCTGGAGTCCACCCAAGATCATCCTGCAGACATTTATTTAAGGATCTAGGGATATTCACAGTAGCTTCTCAGTATATATACTCTCTTATGAAATTTGTTATTAACAACCAAACCCAATTCAAAAGTAATAGCAGTGTGCATAACTACAATACTAGGAGAAAGGATGATCTTCACTATTCAAGATTAAATCTAACTTTGGCACAGAAAGGGGTGAATTATACTGGCACTAAAGTCTTTGGTCACTTACCAAATAGTATCAAAAGTCTGACAGATAATCAACAAGGATTTAAGAAGAAATTAAAAGAATTTCTGAATGACAACTCCTTCTACTCCATAGAGGAATTTTTAGATATAAATTAAGAAAAAAAATAAAAGAAAATAAAAATATAAATAAAAAAATAAAAAAAATAAAGTTGTTATGTTAACTTAAGTATGTTGTTAAATTAACCTAATTATGTCATGTATTGGAAAATTTGACTCGTTCCACATCATTGCGAGGTGTCGAATTCGTGATCCATGGAACTAGTATTAATCTAATCTAATCTAATCTAAAAGGGGACCCCATTGATGACGGTACAGTGACATGAACACCAATATGCAACGTTAAGTAAACAAAGGGCATCACAGTGATGGTAGTACAGCGACAGGAACACCAGCATACAAGGTTAAGTGAACAAAGGGGAGCCCACTGATGATGATGCAGCGCCATGAACACCAACATACTATTTTGAGCAAACAATTGGCAGCCCACTGATGATGGTACAGCGACAGGAACACTAATATGCAGTATTAGGTAAACGAAGGGAAGCCCACTGATGATGGTAGAGTGGCAGAAACACCAGAATGGAATGTTAAGTAAAAAACTGAAAACCCACTGATGATGGTGTAACATCAGCGAAACATGTAAAGGCAGAGAGAGATAAACAAGAAATTGTGTTTTACTCGAGGCAGAAACCTCGAAACATATTTATTGTTCAGTCTACATCTATATCTACGTCCATACGCTGCAGACCAGTGTGAAATACACAGTAGAGATTATTTCCCATTGTACTACTTATTGGGGCTCCTTCTTATTCCCACTCAGGTATGGAGCGTGTGAAGAATGATTATTTAAACGGCTCTGTTCGCACTATAATTATTTTAATCTTGTCCACGCGATCCCTACAAGAGCGATACATAGGGGTTTTTACTACATTCCTAGGATTATCATTTAAAGGAAGTTCTTGAAAATTTCTAAGTAGGTATTCATAGGACAGTTTGCGTTTATCATAAGGCTTCCGCCACTTGAATTTCATCCGCATGTCCCTCACACTCTTCTATGGGTTAGACAAGCAATGACCATTCGTGTTGCCCTGCCCTGTACATGTTCAAAATCACATGTTAGTCTTATTTGATATGAGTTCCATTCACTTGAGCGATATTCTAACATAGATTATTCGATTTTCGTACAGGCAATCTCGTTTGTAGACTGAATATATTTGCCTAGTATTCAACAAAGAAACCAAACTCTGCCACCTGCCTTACCTACAACTGAACCTCACTGATCATTCCATTTCATATCATTACAAATTTTGACACCCAGATATTTGTACAAGCTGACTTATCCGATTTTTGTTTTTTTGTCATTATGGCCATAGGGTACTACGTTTCTTCTTTTTGTGCATTGCATAATTTTACATTTCTGAATATTTAAAGGAATTTGCTAATCTTTGCACCACTGTGAAATCTTATCGAGATCAAGAGTGAGTTGATGGAGAAGTGCTTAAGAAATAGAAGTCATATCCAGTCGAAAGTGGTTCTAAATCATGTCTATTGTTGAGATTTAGACTTTTCTTTACTTCCCTTAAATCATTTAAAACAATTTTCAAAGGTCTGCAATGGGAGTCCCAGATTCTCTCTTGCTCTGACTCTCATCACACGCCACCCATCATCCTGCCACTCAACTGTGCTGTGATGTTACCTATGCTTAGGTTCAATAGAAGTAAAACCTGAGTCCCCATTCAATTGTGTTACAAACCCAACTTGTGGATTTCATCGGTGTCGTGTGATGAACTTAAACACAGGAGTCATTTCAAAGGCTTTGGTCAAGTTAATTTATCCTATCAAATGTAACTATGTACAGTGTAAATATAGATAATTCAAAACATGCCTACACTGTATCTAAACAGCTTCCAGGAGTCGCCCCCCTTGAGGTAACCCCTCCAGGTTACTCCTCAAAGTCACCCCATCAAGGTCTCACCTGAAGGTGATTCACTGAAGGTCTCCCCATCCTCTCACCCCTCCAATGAAGCCTACCACCGTTCATTCCCCCTCCCCAATCTGTGCGCACTCAGGTGTTTTATTTAACCAAGTTAGGTTACTGCTGGTACTCTGCTAAACAATTTATTGCTGTGTGACCTGTTAATAATAATAGTAGTAGTAATAATATTAATAATAATAATATTTAAACAACTACACAGGCAGCCTACACACTACATGTAGGCTACCCTATGAGGTTGGAGGTGCCTTGCCATGGCTCGCACGACTCTCCCCATTGGGGGTTCGAGTCCTCTCTCTGGTATGGATGTGTGTTTGTGTTGTCCTTGGCGTAAGTTAGTTTAAGTTAGATTAAATAGTCTGTAAGTCTGGGGACCCATGACCTCAGCAGTTTGGTTCCATAGCAACTTACCACAAATTTCCACTACATGTAGACCATTGGGCAGCTGTTGACTGCACCTGCACTCAAGGCGTGCAGAGCCACAATGGTTGCAACAATTAGATGGGGGAAAGCAGCAATCATGTCAACTGTGTCGGGTAGGAATGACCCACTCCTGGAGCCCTGCTGTTTGTGTGTCAGTTTTTTTTTTTTTTTAACTGTGTCATGAGGGATCACTCAAGTGTTGCAAGGGAGGAAAGAACATCTTCCTACCTTCTCTCACATCCCAAGAAATAATGTCCCACGACAACCACCTTCCCAGACTGCAAACAGCTGTGTAGCCACACCAAGCACTACTATAAAATCCAGGGTTACAAAACTGAATAACAAGCAAAGGCTGACATCATACAGGCACACAAAATCGGAAAGAAGGAATAAAACTAGGCTAACAAAGTAATAACTTCATACAAATATTCATATGTGAAAATGGCATATATATGTGATGCTTTGTTTTAAACATTATTTAAGGTGATGAAACATCTACTAACTCTCTTCTGGCCACCATGAAATACACTCCTGGAAATGGAAAAAAGAACACATTGACACCGGTGTGTCAGACCCACCATACTTGCTCCGGACACTGCGAGAGGGCTGTACAAGCAATGATCACACGCACGGCACGGCGGACACACCAGGAACCGCGGTGTTGGCCGTCGAATGGCGCTAGCTGCGCAGCATTTGTGCACCGCCGCCGTCAGTGTCAGCCAGTTTGCCGTGGCATACGGAGCTCCATCGCAGTCTTTAACACTGGTAGCATGCCGCGACAGCGTGGACGTGAACCGTATGTGCAGTTGACGGACTTTGAGCGAGGGCGTATAGTGGGCATGCGGGAGGCCGGCTGGACGTACCGCCGAATTGCTCAACACGTGGGGCGTGAGGTCTCCACAGTACATCGATGTTGTCGCCAGTGGTCGGCGGAAGGTGCACGTGCCCGTCGACCTGGGACCGGACCGCAGCGACGCACGGATGCACGCCAAGACCGTAGGATCCTACGCAGTGCCGTAGGGGACCGCACCGCCACTTCCCAGCAAATTAGGGACACTGTTGCTCCTGGGGTATCGGCGAGGACCATTCGCAACCGTCTCCATGAAGCTGGGCTACGGTCCCGCACACCGTTAGGCCGTCTTCCGCTCACGCCCCAACATCGTGCAGCCTGCCTCCAGTGGTGTCGCGACAGGCGTGAATGGAGGGACGAGTGGAGACGTGTCGTCTTCAGCGATGAGAGTCGCTTCTGCCTTGGTGCCAATGATGGTCGTATGCGTGTTTGGCGCCGTGCAGGTGAGCGCCACAATCAGGACTGCATACGACCGAGGCACACAGGGCCAACACCCGGCATCATGGTGTGGGGAGCGATCTCCTACACTGGCCGTACACCACTGGTGATCGTCGAGGGGACACTGAATAGTGCACGGTACATCCAAACCGTCATCGAACCCATCGTTCTACCATTCCTAGACCGGCAAGGGAACTTGCTGTTCCAACAGGACAATGCACGTCCGCATGTATCCCGTGCCACCCAACGTGCTCTAGAAGGTGTAAGTCAACTACCCTGGCCAGCAAGATCTCCGGATCTGTCCCCCATTGAGCATGTTTGGGACTGGATGAAGCGTCGTCTCACGCGGTCTGCACGTCCAGCACGAAGGCTGGTCCAACTGAGGCGCCAGGTGGAAATGGCATGGCAAGCCGTTCCACAGGACTACATCCAGCATCTCTACGATCGTCTCCATGGGAGAATAGCAGCCTGCATTGCTGCGAAAGGTGGATATGCACTGTACTAGTGCCGACATTGTGCATGCTCTGTTGCCTGTGTCTATGTGCCTGTGGGTCTGTCAGTGTGATCATGTGATGTATCTGACCCCAGGAATGTGTCAATAAAGTTTCCCCTTCCTGGGACAATGAATTCACGGTGTTCTTATTTCAATTTCTCGGAGTGTATTATCATGTTGACGTACCCATTGACAAACACATACCCTAATACAATTGTGAAAGGTATTGGCAAAGTAGTAATCTGTAAATGCATGATGACTAAGCTCAGTAAGGCCTGCTCACCATAAAGTCAATAATTTCCCGTTTTCAACACTGCTTTACTGTATCTGCGTGTGCGTTTTTTGTACTAGCGAGAAAGTACAAAGTTTTCACATGAGTGTGCACATTATCTGAAGATTACAGACTATAGATGCATCAAACTTACACTGATTAACTACGATGTTCCTTCAAAAAAGATAATAAACAGATGGGTGTGATAAGGTTAGTGTTTAGCTTTACCTGTTATACAGTTAAACCAAAAGTTCCGTAGGTGTGCTTCGTGTGGCTACCCATCTAGCTCTAGGCCAGGCAGGTTGTCGTTGCAGGACATTATTTCTCAGGATGCATGAGAAGAAAGGCAGGTATTTTCTTTCACCTAGCTGCCCTGGGACGATACCTCAGACAGAGTCACAGATGAAACGGAAACTGATCCATAACCAGTAGGACCCTAGGTGCAGTGTCTTCTGCTACACACAGGTGGTATGGCTGCTGCTGGCTCCACCCAAGCAGTTGCGCCACTGTGAACTTTCACACCATGACTGCAGGGGCATTTGACAGCCTTCGATTGGATTTTGTGCTTCATAGACAGATGCTACAGACGCTGCCTGCGTCAGTACTCATGACACTTCCTGCTCCAGCATAATTGTTTAAATAATAACAACAGGGCAAGCAGCTGCAAATTATTTATGACAGAACAGCAGCAACACACATAAATCGTTTAAATAAAGCAACTGGGCATATGCAGACTGGGACGGGGAAATAGAGGCCGTGAGAGAAAATGGAAGGGGTGGGGTAGGGACTGGCCTTGAGAGGGTGATCTTTAGCTGTTACCATGAGGGGTGACCTCAGAAGAATGGGGGTACATTTAGTGCCCATGGTGGAGGGTATCCTTGGGGTGGAAGGGGGGGGGGGGAGATTACCTTCAGCTGTCCAAGAAATCATGTACTGCTCATGCCTTCACACAGCATGATTTATTTCGTAAACAGTTCACAAAAGATATTGACAGCCACAGGTGACATCAGACATTTTTTTCACTATTGCTAACCTACATTTGGTTGGCATTTACAAAAATTAAAACTACTTCAGGCCTATATGACATCTCACATCAATTCACTCTGAAGTAGCGCTTGGAGCTCAGCAAGAACATACCTAAACATCCATCACCATACCGGTTTGAAGGATATGATGTTAAAAAATGAAGTACAAGCAACCTGGGGGCTATTGTTCTTTATATTAGTATTAGACGAGTTTTTCTGTTTCATATCAAATTTGTCTGAGTGCACATTAATATGATAGCCACGATACTTGAATCCACTTACATTTTCTCAAACCCTTCGGCCATCTTGACAAAATAAAATAATTGAAATTTTTGTGATATTTAAGACGACTGAGAATTTTCATTTTAGATGAAATTTCGTGTTGATTGCAAAAGTGGTCATAGATTTTGCAAGTCCAAATATTTCGAAAGTCATAAAAAATTTTGATATTATGTTTTTTAATTTGGTAATATTAATTCAGCTCACACGTTCGAGTTACAGGTGTATATATAATGCACAATATTTCGTCCTTTCTTGCTTCTATCGTTGTGTCGATTTCGTTGTCGAGGATTTGTTAACTCTGGGCCTTCTTTTCAAAACATGAAACCACGACGATGTGAAGCTTGTTAATGCTTGCAGTTCAGCAGTTCATCTGAGTAACCAGGCAAAGAGCTAAATATGAGACCACAAATTCTTCCACCAAAGTGTAGGTGCCCCTCATTATATACTGCTTTCCCGCCTCTCATTTCAGTTTCAGCATTTCGCCCACCTGTTTATACAAAATACCAGGTGTTACGGTGTGGGGAGACTTAATGTCGCATACCTCGGAACACGGTACGTTCACCAATTAGCATTATCATGACACTGTATTCTACATCTGCTACATCTACACAGATACTCTGCAAATCACATTCAAGTGCCTGGCAGGGGGTTCATCGAACCACCTGCTCAATTCTCTATTATTCCAATGTCGTATTGCGCGCGGAAATAATGAACACCTGTATCTTTCCGTACGAGCTCTGATTTCCCTTATTTTATCATCGTGATCGTTCCTCCCTATGTAGGTCGGTGTCAACAAAATATTTTCGCATTCGGAGGAGAAAGTTGGCGATTGGAATTACAAGATTCCGTCGCAAAGAAAAACGCCTTTCTTTTAATGATTTCCAGCCCAAGTCCTGTATCATTTCTGTGACACTCTCTCCCATATTTCGCGATAATACAAAACGAGCTGCCTTTCTTTGAACTTTTTCGATGTACTCCGTCAGTCCTATCTGGTAAGGATCCTACATCGCGCAGCAGTATTCTAAAAGAGGACGGACAAGCGTAGTGTAGGCAGTCTCCTTAGTAGGTCTGTTACATTTTCTAAGTGTTCTGCCAATAAAACGCAGTCTTTGGTTAGCCTTCCCCACAACATTTTCTGTGTGTTCCTTCCAATTTAAGTTGTTCGTAATTGTAATACCTAGGTATTTAGCTGAATTTACGGCCTTTAGACTAGACTGATTTATCGTGTAACGGAAGTTTAACGAGTTCCTTTCTGCACTCATGTGGATGACCTCACAATTTTCGTTATGTAGGGTCAACTGCCACATTTCACACCGTTGAGATATCTTTTCTAAATCGTTTTGGTATTTGTTTGGTCTTCTGATGTCGATAAACGACAGCGTCATCTGCAAACAACCGAAAACGGCTACTCAGATTGTCTCCAAGATCATTTATATAGATAAGGAACAGCAAAGGGCCTATAAGCACTACCTTCGGGAACGCCAGAAATCACTTCTGTTTTACTCGATGACTTTCCGTCAGTTACTACGAACTGTGACCTCTCTGACAGGAAATCACAAATCCAGTCACATAACTGAGACGATATTCCATAAGCACGCAATTTCACTACGAGCCGCTTGTGTGGTACAGTGTCAAAAGCCTTCCGGAAATGCCGGCCGTGGTGGCCAAGCGGTTAAAGGCGCTACAGTCTGGAACCGCGCGGCCGCTGCGGTCGCAGGTTCGAATCCTGCCTCGGGCATGGGTGTTTGTGATGTCCTTAGGTTAGTTAGGTTTAAGTAGTTCTAAGTTCTAGGGGACTGATGACCTTAGAAGTTAAGTCCCATAGTGCTCAGAGCTATTTGAACCATTTTGAACCTTCCGGAAATCCAGAAATACGGACGCGATCTGAAATCCCTTGTCACTTCATGTGAATAATGAGCTACTTGGGTTTCACAGGAACGTTTTGTAAACCCATGTTGACTGTGTGTCCATAGACCTTTTTTTTATTTTCGTGGTAATTCATAATGTTCGAACACAATATATGTTCTAAAATCCTGCTACATATCGACTTTAACAATATGGGCCTGTAATTTAATGGATTACTCCTACTACCTTTCTTGAATATTGGTGTGACCTGTGCTACTTTCCAGTCTTTGGGTACGGATCTTTCGTAGAGCGAACGTTCGTCTTTTTATGATGCATCCGTCGCTGACTTTATTTTCATGGATGACGGTGAGAGAGTGCCTATCGAACAGTGCAAGCAGAGGAGCTCCTGCAACGAGGGGATATTTGGCGAATGGGCTGGCCTGCTCATTCCTCCGACTGATAACTTATTGTGCGCTTGTGGATGCATTGGGGGGAAGCAGTGACACCACATTCACCAGCTACCACCCAGCAGCTGTCAGTCGTGCTGGTGCAAGAAAGGAGCGACCTACGACAAGAACTCCATACCAACCTTGAGGCCAAGTGTGGAATCACTTTGCAAAGCACACACTACCGCCGTCGTGATCACATATCTATTAAGAACCATTCATGCCTTTTGTAATCATCAGTCGTGGTGACTCCAGCGTGATTATTCTCTGAATAAAACTGTCATTTCTCTTCGTCTCACTGCGTATTTCTTCCAGTTACCTTCTGTACTATACTGTAGGAATTCTTTCTATGTATAGTCCAAGTTTCATCGAGCTATATTACTTGACAGTGAAAGGTACCTTCAAGTTTTGTACGTCAGTGTATTGAGGATCACTGCATTGTGCAACGTCCCGTGGAAAGTGATGAGAGCGCTATACTGCGAAAAGGAAGAAACCCAAGCTTCCTTCGGTTTGCTAGTGAGGGCTGGGTTGTTTGGGGGGAAGAGACCAAACAGCGAGGTCATCGGTCTCATCGGATTAGGGAAGGGCGGGAAAGGAAGTCGGCCGTGCCCTTTCAAAGGAACCATCTCAGAATTTGCCTGGAGCGATTTAGGGAAACCACGGAAAACCTAGATCAGGATGGCCGGTCGCAGGACTGAACCGTCGTCCTGCTGAACGCGAGTCAAGTGTACTAACCACTGCGCCACCTCGCTCGGTTTTGCTAGTAACATACGTTTTGTCTCCAGTGAAAATCAACTTCAATAGCTAATGGAGGAACATAATGAAGCAAGTATAAAAGTGGACTGGAAGATTAGTTACGGAAGACAGAAAGAACGTATAATCAGTGTGCAAGAAATAAAATAGTACAAACGAACAATGCTATTACAGAACTAAAGTTAATTTCTTTACACTGATAAACCAAAACATTATGACCACTGCTCACCGTGACGTCGAATGTCGCATGGTCGCGCTGCGGGCACGTGACAGGGTAACAAAAGTAAGTAGGCGAAGCAGACACGGACGGGGGATCACCCTAGCGATGATAGGTGCTGCAAATGGGGAAATCCATTGAGATATGCAACTCTGACAAAGGGCAGATTATTATTATGCAGAGCCTATGAATGAGCACCTCGAAAACTGCGAAGCTGGTCGAATGTTTACGTGCTAGTATCGTGAGCAATTACGGAAAGAGGTAGGACAGCGAAACTACGACTAGGCGCTAAATGGTTGAACTTCCACGACTCTTCACAGAAGTGAGGCTTTTCTGCTCTGCAAAGTAGGACAGATGGTGATCTGTGGCATCTCTGCTGAAAGAGCACAATGCCGGTGCACACACAAGTGTTTCGGAGCACACTGTTCATCTTACATTGTTGAACACGGAGCTCCGCAGCAAACCATCCCTATGTGTTCACACGT
The DNA here is from genome assembly GCF_021461395.2 of Schistocerca americana. Taxonomy (NCBI): domain Eukaryota; kingdom Metazoa; phylum Arthropoda; class Insecta; order Orthoptera; family Acrididae; genus Schistocerca; species Schistocerca americana. The sequence goes on from NC_060126.1 coordinate 186,325,041, forward strand.
TGATCCAACGACATCGTCAGTTATGACTGCAGTGGGCACGGGACCATCGGAATTCGACCGTCGATCAATGGAAATGTGTCGGCTCTCCAGTTTAATCACGTTTTTGCTGCACTAACAAGGGGAGGCCGCCAATTGTGAAATTCAGATTCGATTCATATTGCACATAATAAAAGCTCATGGCCAGAGTGTAATGTGGCAAAGCACCAAGATGCACTTCTCAGCCGTTGTCGAGAAAATCAACAGTTAAAATAAACCGTTGCGGTGAAATACTCTCTACGATTAATAATTTTCAACAGCGTCGTGGCGCAGCGGTAAGCGCTCGGGTTCAAAATCCGAAGGTCGCCGGATCGAATCTCGCGCCATGCAACCCTTTCTTTTAGTATTTGTTTTTTCTAATTCAAATATATATATATATATATATATATATATATATATATATATATATATATATATATCCCGGCAATCAGTTGCAACAATTATGCATATAATAAGTCTTTTGTCGTGGAAAAACTGACGACTTCGAACATCATTATGTTTTCCGCAAACAATGTTGTATTTCACAAATGTTATTAATTGTCTTCATAATGTTAACCACGTATAGTTAACGGAAGACGTAGAAACGGTATCCCGAAACGAATACGTATAGCGTAAGTCAAACGTTCGAATTAGAATAGAGACCCCACGAACACAAATTTGCTGAGGCAGGTATGAAATATAAACTCCGTTACTCGCTCGTTACACTTGAAGGACAGATGTTGAATGGGCCGAAACCAACGTGCATAAGCAATTCATTAATAGTTTATATATATATACATTTGAATTACAAAAAACTAATAATTAAAAAAAATTGCATGGCGCGAGATTCGATCCGGCGACCTTCGGATTATGAACCCGAGCGCTTACCACTGCGCCACGACGCTGTAGAAAATTATTAATCATAGAGAGCATTTCATCGCAACGGTTTCTTTTAACTGTCGATTTTCTCGACAACGGCTGAGAAGTGCATCTTGGTGCTTTGCCACATTACACCTCTGGCCATGGGCTTTTATTATGCGCAGTATGAATCGAATCTGAATTTCACAATTGGCGGCCTCCCCTTGTAAGTCGATTGTCGTTTCCACAAAGGCCGTTATCGAGGTGCAGCGCGCTACGGATGCAGGCTTGTGGGAGCAGTATTATGCTATAGGAGACATTCTCCTGCGCTTGCATGGGACCTGTAGTAATAATCTAAGACAAGCTGACAGCTGCGAATCACCTGCATCCCTTCATGCTTGGTGTCTTCCCCGATGACGATGTCGTGTTTCAGCAGTATAATTGTCCGTGTTTCGGAGCCAGAACCGTGCTACAGTGGTTCGAAGAGCGTTGCAGTGAATTCACATTGATGTCTCGGCGACCAAATTCCCCTGATGTAAATCCTATGGAACCTATCTGGGTCGCTATCGGGTGCCCTCCACGCGTACGCAGATCAGCGCACCGTTATTTACGCGAACTACCTGTGCATAGATATCTCATATATATCTCATAAACCTACCAACAAACTTTCGAATCCTTGATACGCTGAATCAGTTGTGTATTTCATTCCAAAGACGGACAAACAATCTATTAAGCCGGTGCCGGCCGGAGTGGCCGAGAGGTACTAGGCGCTACAGTGTGGAGCCGCGCGACCGCTGCGGTCGCAGGTTCGAATCCTGCCTCGGGCATGGATGTGTGTGATGTCCTTAGGTTAGTTAGGTTTAAGTAGTTCTAAGTTCTAGGGGACTGATGACCACAGCAGTTAACTCCCATAGTGCTCAGAGCCATTTGAACCATTAAGCTGGTGGTCATAATGTTTTGGCCCAAGAGTGTGTTTAGGCAGTTTAACAGAACGATAGATGAACAGTCTAAGGAACAAATAGAGGACCGAAGATAGTCAGGAGTGCTTCTGTAAACTTAAAGAACTCTTCTGAACTAAGTTTTTAATGAGGCTGAAATGGAGAGTTCACAGTAAGTGTTATAAGGTTTGACTAATGACAGTGAAATTTACCGTCTAACGGGAAAAGATTAAAAAAACTGAGGGTTGCTCCTCGACGAACAGAGAAATTTATGGTGGGAGTTACTAGGAGACTGAGGACACAAGCAATTGCGTGGTGGAACAGACTGAACTAGATGGTGAAATTAGAACGCTATTGAAAAGAAAACAGAGGCGAGCAAGACATGTGCTCAACCGAATGGATGGAAGTTCTTCGTTAGATTTCAAATACAAGAAAAACCGTAAAAGATGACTCGATGAAAGATTGATCGATGTTACTACAAAAAAATTCAGATGTCTATACTTGAGTGGGGCTCAACAATGAAATGCATGATTATGTGTCGCAGAAAATTTTATACTGTTGCAAATGTCAAATGGCTGATAATAACGCTGTTCATGATGGTGATGTGAAATATATTCCATCAATTTTAAGATATGATGAGTGTGTGTGTATTGTGTGTTTATTGAACCGGGGACGGAGAGGCTTCGTCCCGTCGTAGCCCTCAGTGGTTCACAACCTCACAACAGGCCACAGCAGTCCACCCACCCCACCGTCGCCCCACACTGAACCCAGGGCTATTGTGCGGTTCAGCCCACGGGAACATCTCACCTCAAACGAGTGTAAGCCCAAATGTTTGCGTGGTACAGTAATTATGGTGTACGTATACGTGGAGACAGTGTTTGCACAGCAATCGCGGACATAGTGTAGCTGAGGCGGAATAAGGAGAACCAGCCCGCATTAGCCGAGGCAGATAGAAAACCGCCTTAAAAATCATCTACAGGCTGTCCGGCACACCGGACCTCGACACTAATCCGCAGGGCGGATTCGTGCCGGGGACGGGAACTCCTTCCCGCTCGGGAAACAGCGCGTTAGACCGCGAGGCAAGCCGGGCGGGCATACATGACCCGTAATTCCCACTCCTTTGGGCAAGATTACTTAGCGATACCTACTAAATAGCCACTTAGGAGCCAAAACATCACTGTCGCTTGGTTAATAGCGTTTTGGTCCGTTTTTGGGCCAGCCGGTGTGGCCGTGCGGTTCTAGGTGCTTCAGTCTGGAACCGCGTGACCGCTAGGGTCGCAGGTTCGAATCCCGCCTCGGGCAAGGATGTGTGTGATGTCCTTAGGTTAGTTAGGGGACTGATGACCACAGATGTTAAGTCCCATAGTGCTCAGAGCCATTTGAACCAATCCGTTTTTGAAACGCAATGTAACGGAGAGTCTGTTTAGCGTGCATTCGACAATAATCCCTGGTACGTTTCCGGAGGTATGTGGCAGCAGATGTCTACAGAGAGGCCACATCATTCCCATAAAGTACCGGCCGGGGGTATGTCGGCACAGAACTGGTGCCTGATAGGCCACCAGAGGAGGTCCATTGTCCATCTGGTGAAATTGGTCGCCAAGACATCAACGTGACTTCATTACCGTGCCTTTCACGATTCTGGCCTTTTGACAGGCACTGTTATCCTCCTGGAAAGTCCCGTCGCAACCAGGGACCAAACATGAAGGGGTGCAGGTAGTCAACGATAATGTTCACGTAGTCAGCAGCCTTCGATTACTACCGCATCATTCGTGGGAGCCCAGCTGAACGCCCTCCACAGTACAATAGTGCTCCCAACTACATGTATCAGTGGTGCGTCGCATGTTTCAAGCAGTAGTTCTCTTCGATGACAGCATACCCAGATACGGCTGTCGACCTGGTGTAACAAGTAACTTGATCCATCCTACCAGGCGCGCGGGATTAGCCGAGCGGTCTGGGGCGCTGCAGTCATGGACTGTGCGGCTGGTCCCGGCGGAGGTTCGAGTCCTCCCTCGGGCATGGGTGTGTGTGTTTGTCCTTAGGATAATTTAGGTTAAGTAATGTGTAAGCTTAGGGACTGATGACCTTAGCAGTTAAGTCCCATAAGATTTCACACACAGTTGAACATTTTTTGAACATCCTACCAGGCGACACATTTCCGTTAGTCCACGGCCCAGTCTCGATGATTGTATCGTAACTGACGATGTGGTTGCGGCAACATGGGAGCAGGTGCGAGTCGTCGCCTGTGGGGGAAATCCCACGTTCAGCAATGTACTCCGAACGGTGCAGTATGTGCATGCGCCAGTATTGCTTTCTGTCGTTGTAGCAGCCACTGATTGTCGCCTGTCCTGCTTTACAGAGCATGCAAGCCTCCGAACTCTACCTACTGTGATGAGGTGTGGACGTCCAACAACCTTACTCGTGGTTTCATCGTTCTTCAACAGCTTTCCATAGATTCTCACAGTTGCATGCGAACCGGCTTCACCGTACCCAAGAAGCTTGTTCCCAGGCCATTACAATCTGTCCTTTGTCAAAGTTGCTGATATGAGTGGATTTTCCCAATTGCTGCCCGTATCGTCGCTAGAATGATCCCCCATTCCCCTGTGTTCTGCTTATCGTAATTTTCTTGTTGCGTCACATGCCCGCAGTGCCACCAGATGCCACTCGATCTCACGGTGGGCAGAAATCATAATTTGTTGTCTCATTAGTGTATGAAACTAAGAAAAGAGTTAATAAATATTCTGTCACTTTTAACTGATGAACATAGTCTATAAAAACAGAATGAGAAAATAATTTTCTCAGCATGCGGTATTAGACAAATGTAAACTACTTTGCTGTGTAATTATCTCTCTGAGGTGATTCACCTTTTCGTACTGACAGCTACAGCTCTTGTTTTGTACATCGGATTATATACCTACTTTACGATTTCGAGCAGAGTATTTCGCTTGCTAAACTTGGCGTCAGTACTTTCGTAAAAATGGGAGAGGAGAATACTGTGAAAGGTTGCATCCAGTATTGCCACCAAACTGCGTCTTCCGCCCCATTACCAGACATTAAGCCAACAGCATAGCAGAATCAGTACTGTGACGTCAGCTATCACATAAAATCGCAGCAGACTTTCTACAAAAGATTTTTACTATAAACGATGTGTCATATGACTAAATGACTAGAATGTCAAAGTACGTGGAGAGCCCAACTGCAAAAAATTGTCACATCGGTGTCTTGGTAGAACGAAAATTTGCGAGACTGGAAGAAAATACATACCAACAGCCTAATTTTATTTAATAATTCTATTTAGCTACCAGTTTCTGTACCTCATTGGCACCATTTTCAAACCTCTCAACGCGAAAACCTAGGTGTCATCTACATCTACATCTACATCCAGACTCCGCAAGCCACCTGACGGTGTGTGGCGGAGGGTGCCTTGAGTACCTCTATCGGTTCTCCCTTCTATTCCAGTCTCGTATTGTTCGTGGAAAGAAGGATTGTCGGTATGCTTCTGAGTGGGCTCTAATCTCTCTGATTTTATCCTCATGGTCTCTTCGCGAGATGAACGTAGGAGGGAGCAATATACTGCTTGACTCCTCGGTGAAGGTATGTTCTCAAAACTTCAACAAAAGCCCCTACCGAGATACTGAGCCTCTCTCCTGTAGAGTCTTCCACTGGAGTTTATCAATCATCTCCGTAACGCTTTCGCGATTACTAAATGATCCTGTAACGAATCGCGCTGCTCTCCGTTGGATCTTCTCTATCTCTTCTATTAACCATATCTGGTACGGATCCCACACTGCTGAGCAGTATTCAAGCAGTGGGCGAACAAGCGTATTGTAACCTACTTCCTTTGTTTTCGGATTGCATTTCCTTAGGATTCTTCCAATGAATCTCAGTCTGGCACCTGCTTTACCGAAGATTAATTTTATATGGTCATTTCATTTTAAATCACTCCTAATGCGTACTCCCAGATAATTTACGGAATTAACTGCTTCCAGTTGCTGACCTGCTATATTGTAGCTAAATGATAAGGGATTTTTCTTTCTATGTATTCGCAGCACATTGCACTTGTCTACACTGAGTTTCAATTGCCATTCCCTGCACCATGCGTCAATTCCCTGCAGATCCTCCTGCATTTCAGTACAGTTTTTCATTGTTACAACCTCTCGATATACCACAGCGTCGTCCGCAAAAAGCCTCAGTGAACTTCCGATGTCATCCACAAGGTCATTTATGTATATTGTGAATAGCAACGGTCCTACGACACTCCCCTGCGGCACACTCTTACTTCGGAAGACTTCTCTCCATTGAGTATGACATCCTGCTTTCTGTTATCTAGGAACTCTTCAATCCAATCACACAATTGGTCTGATAGTCCATATGCTCTTACTCTGCTTATTAAACGACTGTGGGGAACTGTATCGAACGCCTTGCGGAAGTCAAGAAACACAGCATCTACCTGGGAACCCGTGTCTATAGCCCTCTGAGTCTCGTGGACGAATAGCGCGAGCTGGGTTTCACACGATCTTTTTCGAAACCCATGCTGATTCCTACAGAGTAGATTTCTAGTCTCCAGAAAAGTCATTATACTCGAACATAATACGTGTTCCAAAATACTACAACTGATCGACGTTAGACATAGGTATATAGTTCTGCACATCTGTTCGAGGTCCCTTCTTGAAAAGGGACACCGCTGCAAGAAGGGGGGCAAGTTCCTTAGTGTACTCTTTTTGTGTAGGGGTCTCGTAACTTTTGTAGACATAAGACTCAACACAAATGATGTACAGAAGCTAATTCGACGTTCTCCATTCTTATGTGTCCATGAAATCCTACGGTTGATTTGTATTTCTTCTCCATGCAACCTGTGCGTTAAAATCACCTAAGAAGATTTTTGCACAGTGTTTGGAGATCTTGTTTGTAGTTTTCTCAAAAGGTTTCTCAAAAGTCTTCTACTTTCTATCTTTCTTGTTATCACTTTTAGTCCGAGCATGAGCACCTATTAAGGCGTATGATTTGGCGCTGATTCCACTGTAAGGACTGAGATTTTTTCACTTGAGGATGTAAAGTTGATAACTGAATATAAAATCGTTTTCCTTAGTGCACAGGCAGTCACAAGAATTGATAACTTGCCTTTCCTTTTTATGGTTGGTTTGCCTTCAAATACCCTAAGGATTTCTGAGTCGAAATAGTTGTCATTTGTATTAGGAGTGCCTAAAAGGTTATATTTCTTGAGACGAAGAGGTTTTGGAACGCTTCGATTCTTCTCTGCGTGATGTTCCCGATCCGCCAGAATCCGATGATCGGAAACAACCGGAAATGCGCCCGGGACATTTGTAGTGCTCGTTCCATCGTGCCAATTTCACAAGTTGAAAATGTGCGTGGGAGCGATCTTTAGGAAAAGATTGCTGAAATGGAGAGGTGCCTCCAGGCATTCTCCGGCTAACAAGGGGACCATCAGGGCTATTAATCACGGATTTTGATAAGTGTCAGGTACGTTGTAGGGCGACCAGTCCTGAGTACCTGATACGGCTCCTAGTTTCCGAAATATTCGAGGTAAGTTTGTAAGCGTATCGTCATATCGCTGGACTGGTTGCGGAGTATCTTTGCGGGCAGCGCGTTTGCAGAGTCGAGCGCAGAACACGGACCTGTTATGGCTCTGAGCACTATGGGACTTAACATCTATGGTCATCAGTCCCCTAGAACTTAGAAATACTTAAATCTAAATAACCTAAGGACGGCACACAACACCCAGCCATCACGAGGCAGAGAAAATCCCTGACCCCGCCGGGAATCGAACCCGGGAACCCGGGCGTGGGAAGCGAGAACGCTACCGCACGGCCACGAGATGCGAGCGGAACTGTTATGTTCTGTTGTGGGTAGCTCTGCATGTGAGAGGCATTTTTAGTATGGGCGTTGAAGTGTTGCTACAAGTGCTATTACAGTAAAGTGATGAAATATGGAAGTGATTCAAAAGAAAGTGCGTCAAGTTGTAATTAAAAAGAGCAGTGTCGCCGATAACGTAGTTGCGTATCCTCTCGTTGCATGTCATACCGTACAGTATCAATCACCCGCGCCGTGTTCGGTCTCCCAGAATGAACCAATGTAAGCAGTGAAAATAAGTTACCACAAAAGAGGGCAGTTAAGTGCCAGTGTCTTGTAGCGAGCGTGAGAAAGTGCGTTCGGTCATCGCGTTTCCACATGATCAACAATCAGCCGCGTCGCGACGGTTTCGCGCACGCTCGTACAAGTGAGAACTAAGAACTGAAAAATTAACTTTACGAACAGTGTTATATTATCACTAGTGTCAAGGAGGACTGGCGCCAGATATCCGTATGTGTGACGAGCGTAAGAAACTTTCGTTGGATCATTCGGCTTCCGCATCATCAACAATCACTCGCGTCGTGTCGGTTACGCGTACGGTCATCCAAGTGATATTGTGGACAGATAATCATCTAGATGTTGGTATCAAAACTTACGACTTGGAGTGTAAACAGTGCAACCTTTGATTTCTTATCGTCCCAGAATATAGATGTTCGTACCAGACGTAGGACAGTGTTGTGTTTTAACGTTGAGTGGCTCCCCTAAACCCGCTTGCATATTCGATAGATAATTTCAGGCAAGCCAGCAGCAGTGTAGAGCAGAACAGTACGACAGCCGCAGGATTATCAGATACATGGTGTGGACAGGGCGCACGGTCCAGAAGTGAAGAAACAGTTTAAGGGTCCCCCGCCATTTGTACCCCCGGTCGTGTTACAAGTTTTATGCGTGTCTGCTACCCATAACGCTATCCATATTTCGAGAAAGGGATCGGATCGCAACGCCTAAGACAACGGCTATCACGCTTGCGGTACAGATTTTAATTGTGACGGGGTATTTTATTTTCATTTGTTAGTACAGAATATCATTGAATACTACAGGGTGTTTCAAAAATGACCGGTATATTTGAAACGGCAATAAAAACTAAACGAGCAGCGATAGAAATACACCGTTTGTTGCAATATGCTTGGGACAACAGTACATTTTCAGGCGGACAAACTTTCGAAATTACAGTAGTTACAATTTTCAACAACAGATGGCGCTGCAAGTGATGTGAAAGATATAGAAGACAACGCAGTCTGTGGGTGCGCCATTGTGTACGTCGTCTTTCTGCTGAAGCGTGTGCTGTTCACAACGTGCAAATGTGCTGTAGACAACATGGTTTATTCCTTAGAACAGAGGATTTTTCTGGTGTTGGAATTCCACCGCCTAGAACACAGTGTTGTTGCAACAAGACGAAGTTTTCAACGGAGGTTTAATGTAACCAAAGGATCGAAAAGCGATACAATAAAGGATCTGTTTGAAAAATTTCAACGGACTGGGAACGTGACGGATGAACGTGCTGGAAAGGTAGGGCGACCGCGTACGGCAACCACAGAGGGCAACGCGCAGCTGGTGCAGCAGGTGATCCAACAGCGGCCTCGGGTTTCCGTTCGCCGTGTTGCAGCTGAGGTCCAAATGACGCCAACGTCCACGTATCGTCTCATGCGCCAGAGTTTACACCTCTATCCATATAAAATTCAAACGCGGCAACCCCTCAGCGCCGCTACCATTGCTGCACGAGAGACATTCGCTAACGATATAGTGCACAGGATTGATGACGGCGATATGCATGTGGGCAGCATTTGGTTTACTGACGAAGCTTATTTTTACCTGGACGGCTTCGTCAATAAACAGAACTGGCGCATATGGGGAACCGAAAAGCCCCATGTTGCAGTCCCATCGTCCCTGTGTCCTCAAAAAGTACTGGTCTGGGCCGCCATTTCTTCCAAAGGAATCATTGGCCCATTTTTCAGATCCGAAACGATTACTGCATCACGCTATCTGGACATTCTTCGTGAATTTGTGGCGGTACAAACTGCCTTAGACGACACTGCGAACACCTCGTGGTTTATGCAAGATGGTGCCCGGCCGCATCGCACGGCCGACGTCTTTAATTTCCTGAATGAATATTTCGATGATCGTGTGATTGCTTTGGGCTATCCGAAACATACAGGAGGCGGCGTGGATTGGCCTCCCTATTCGCCAGACATGAACCCCTGTGACTTCTTTCTGTGGGGACACTTGAAAGACCAGGTGTACCGCCAGAATCCAGAAACAATTGAACAGCTGAAGCAGTACATCTCATCTGCATCTGAAGCCATTCCGCCAGACACGTTGTCAAAGGTTTCGGGTAATTTCATTCAGAGACTACGCCATATTATTGCTACGCGTGGTGGATATGTGGAAAATATCGTACTATAGAGTTTCCCAGACCGCAGCGCCATCTGTTGTTGAAAATTGTAACTACTGTAATTTCGAAAGTTTGTCTGCCTGAAAATGTACTGTTGTCCCAAGCATATTGCAACAAACGGTGTATTTCTATCGCTGCTCGTTTAGTTTTTATTGCCGTTTCAAATATACCGGTCATTTTTGAAACACCCTGTATATGCAGCTGCGGAATGGTTGCAGATGCAAATGGAAGTACTCATCCCTGATTTTGACCTCGATTATGCAATCAATTCCGATCAACCCGCCTCACAGTACCAGCCGAGGTGTAACACATTGGGAATTTGTGGTAAGTTCCTATGGGACCAAACTGCTGAGATCATCGGTCCCTAGGCTTACACAGTACTTAATCTAACTTAAGCCAACATGCATGCACGAGGGAGAACTCGATGGGGTGAGCAGCGCGAACCGTGGCAAGGCGCCTAAGGCCGCTAGGCTACCCCGCGCGGCGAATAACAGATCCCTTGAGGAACAGGGAGCGAAACCGTCTTTTTGCAGAAAAAAGACCTGAACAAGATTACTCATTGCTTCAAAGCACAGTATACCATAATTGCGCCATGAAAGATATTCCCTTACATTTTCCTATGTACGGAAGAGCCATCCCTGAAATTTGGTCAGATTGTTCAAAGAAGAGTTGAATCATAAATTAAAATATGTGACTGTGACCAGCATGAAATTGGGAAAGTTCACGAAAGTGCTGTACGAAGAGATTTTAAAATCTGTCACTCTTCCTTACGTGGGTCAAGAATAATTTCTTTACATTTTATATACGTGGGGAGGGCAGACTGATCAGACATCTCATGGTCAAATCCTTGCAGATGAAAGAATTATCCCACTCAAATTACTCCACTTTGCCACCGCAATGATGTTTATTTTTACAGGCTGGTCAACATATTTACGAAAAAATTCAAACTTTCTGAAGAGTAACAGAGAAATATTTTAGAGGGAAAATTCTATAAAAATACATTCTTCAGTTCTACATTAATTTTGTGCACCTGCTTTCACAGGTATGATCAAACACGCGTAGTTGGCATCGAATTAGATCGAAGAAACAACGATCTTTTTGAATTTAAAAGAAGTGTGTTTTCCGTTATCGCTTCTGAAAAATCGGTGTGCGTGCTAGGTAATAGCTTTCTTTAAACCTGCATGTTGCTTTATGAATTTTTGTGTCACTTGTTTCTACGACAAATACCATCCAGCAAACGATACCGAGCAAGACGATTCTGTAATTTCAAGAACATTCGCTGCAATGCTTGATATAGTAATGAAATTACCACCCTGAAAATGACTATTTGTGAATAATTTTGAATGACATATACTAATTAATGAAATTATGTACGATGAAATTGAAAAAAAGGAAAGGAAAATGTACATAATCAGGGTTGGAAAGCGTGTCGCCGGCTTGGTAGCCGTAAATCTTAGCCACTGCTCTACGCTGTAGCAGACAATAAAATTTCAACGTAGATTTTCTTGGAAACTGAGGGCCGTCGCATGAAAAGCCGTTAACTAGATACTGAAGACAGCTCTGTCTACAACTTACCCATGACTCAACAAAATACGTGATTAACAGGTCTCATGGTCCCCTTGTAAGTTGTGTGTGGTCCGCGAGAGCTATTTTACTTCGCCCAAGTCTGCCGGCGAGCAGGTGAAGACCCCCCTATAAGCTACCTGGGACGCGCCGCGTGGGAGTATCATGTCTCCCCCCACTCCCCACCCCTGCTACGACAGGGTAACAGCCATCAGTCTCCAGAAAGCGTACAGAATGACATGGAATCACTACAATATACGAGTGATGTCCCGTATTGTGAAACTTCTACATTCCAGGACAGTTGTCTTGCCTGAAGCTCCACATCCATGAGAAACTACATTTCTAGGAGGCCATCCAAAAATTGATGAAATTGCGAAATAAGAATGAAAAAGTCTTAAAAAAACCTACGATCCCACTAATATAAACAGCACAAGTATTAAAGGAAAAACTGAGGACCTACACACAGCACTACACAAGTTCACTAATACGTAGAAGACGCTTGAAGTTCTTTGGCCTCTCCCACAGAATGGACAACACTAGATTAACAAAAATAACTGCTTGATATATTGAATTCAAAAAAGTTAAAAATTACTTGGTTAGCAGAAATTAAGCAGGACTAACAAGAAATGAATGCCACAGAAGATACTATCAGAGAACGCAAAGTCTTTGGAATTCTAGTTGCAAATCACACATTCCCATTAAAAAGAAAAGAAGTGGACAGTGGAACACAGCGAATTCATAGAGAGATTTTGTGAAGAGACGAAGAAAATGAAGGCGTCAGAAGAAGCTGCCATGTTCAAACGCCCTCTTTAATTGAGCATAACGAAAGGACGAGGATTGATCTACCAATGCTCGAACGTTACGGGAATCTCCGTGACTGTACAACTGCAGTAAATTGCAATGTTAATCAAATAGGGAAAGACAAATTGAGGGTTCTTGACTTTCGTAAATAAGTAGTTCGTCTTCACCAAACACTGACCGAAAATTTATCACGTAAGTGTAGTAAATGACTAGCAGGTAATCATTTCATTATTTCGTTTATTTTGTGAACAGGTTTAGAGCTAACCGCCCATCGTCAGATTTTTTGCTTCCACGTCGTGTTTTGCCGGCTTATCCCGCATCTCTGCAAAAAGATAAGCGTGTAATAGCTTCGGCAACGTATTTTACTTTCCGCTTTCATGACGTCAATGACACAAGACTTTCACCAGTCGCATGCTGAAACGTTGCTTGACTGTATTTTTGCGTCGTTGCTCTTTGCTAGTGCTTTGCTAGTGCTAGTAGTAATTTTACGAAACATATTGTGGGATTATAGTGTTGTAAACATTTGCATGGCGAAAGTGTAAGACCACTAGTAGCTTGAAAGGTGGAAGAATAAAAGAAGTCCCCTAAGTATTCACGTGCTTAATCACTGTGGATATAAATACCACCCCATGGGAAGCCGGCAACGTGACCTGGATGGAAACAGTGGCACATTCAGGTATTTAACGTGCTGGGCAACGGGCTCTGACATGAAATTTGAAACTGGTTATGGCACTCAAAATATGCTACGCTTCTACCGTCCTCACGCTAAGGCGGAATCCTCCTTCCATAGATCAAAATAAACATAATAAAAATTCGAATTCTTCTTCGTTGTTTTCTACATGTTTACTGCAGTTAATGTCTCCTGGAACTCATACGTAATTATGTACGTCGATTATTTACAAACGTTGTGAAATACAATCTCTACCATTCTATAGCTGAGTCACGAATACACCTACTTCATTATTCTGTCTCACAGAGACAACGAAGAACTAAGACAACACCTCAATCCATCTGTGACTCTAGTATTGAACTCGGTGGCTGTAGGTTAAATTAACTAAGAAAATGCAGCTACTAGCCGCTTTTCCTTTGAATTTACACATGGAAACACCAAAAATACGACACATTACCACTATTAATAGGGTGTAGAAAAACCGCCGTTAAGCCGGCCGCGGTGGCCGAGCGGTTCTGGGCGCTACAGTCTGGAACCGCGCGACCGTTACGGTCGCAGGTTCGAATCCTCCCTCGGGCATGGATGTGTGTGATGTCCTTAGCTTAGTAAGGTTTAGGTAGTTCTATGCTCTAGGAGACTGATGACCTTCGAAGTTAAGTCCCATAGTGCTCAGAGCCATTTGAACCAAGCCAAAAACCGCCGTTAGCATCCAAAACAGCTTTCAGTCGTCTCGGAATGGACAACTAGTGGTCCTGATCGCCTTGGAACACAGCGTCACCATTGTGGAGTAAATATTGTACCATGCGATGGACCTGATAACCCAAAATTGTCACATAATCCTTTATGGTAATATGACCTTGCAGAGTAATTATGGGGTCCATGGAATATCACGATATGGCTGTCCAAATCATCACTAAACTTCCACCATGTTTCACTTTTGCGACATAAAGATCGGAAGCTGAAAGTATTATGATACAAGACTCACCGGAGCAAATGACATTCTTCCACTGCTCCAAAGGCCAGATTTTATGGTTTCGGCATTTGTATCAATGAAGTGAGGTTTCAGAATTCCAGCTAACCCTGCAATTCCCTGCTTTAGAGCTGCCTTAGCGTTGTTTTGGTGTTGACAGGGTCAGAGGGTGCAACATTCAGTTCCGAAGCGACTTTTGCAGCTGTCGTCATCTTCATTTTCGTCACAGCCCTCTTCAATGACCGTCTGTCACGATTGTTCAAAACACATTTTCGTCAGCCTTGGGACTTAGCGGATGATGCTATTGATGGTATTAACAGTGGCCTTAGACTGTTTGCCGATGATGCTGTAGTCTACAGGAAAGTAGTATCACACGAAAAATGGTTCAAATGGCTCTGAGCACTATGGGACTTAGAACTACTTAAACCTAACTAACCTAAGGACATCACACACAGCCATGCCCGAGGCAGGATGCGAACCTGCGACCGTAGCGGTCACGCGGTACCAACTGACGCGCTTGGAAACCGCACGGCCACACCGGCCGGCGTATCACACGAAAGTTGTGAACAAATCAAAGAGGATTTGCAGAAAATAAATGCGTGGTGTAATGACTGGCAGTTATCTCTCAATATTAGCAAGTGTAACCTACTGCGTATAAGAAGGCGAAAATCCCGATTAACGTAAGAGTACAAAATAAATGCCCAGTCTTTGGAAGCGGTAACGTCCATCAAGTATCTGGGTGTGACTATTTGAAATGATCTCAAATGGAATGATCAGATTACACAAGTAATGGCTAAGGCGAACTCTAGATTGCGGTTTAATGGTAGAACCCTGAAGCGATGCAGTCCTTCAACAAAGGAAATAGCTTACAATACGTTAGTTCGTCCAGTCTTGGAGTACTGTTCGTCTGTATGGGACCCTTACCAGTTGGGTCTGATTCAAGTGATTGAGAAGGTCCAAAGAAGAGCGGTAAGATTCGTGACTGGTGCATTTAGCCATCGCTAGAACGTTACAAATCTCATAGAAAGTTTGAAGTGGGACACACTTGCAGATAGACGGCGCGCTAAATAGAAGGGGCTGCTCACTAAATTCCGAAATCCGAACTTCACCGAGGATGTAGAGCATATATTATTACCACGAACTTTCAAATCGCGCAATGATCACGATTCAGAGATAAGGGAAATAAGAGCTCGTACTGAGGCGTTCAGACAATCGTTTTTCCCTCGCGCGATCCGCGAGTGGAACAGAGAAGGAGGGGGGGGGGGAGGAGGGATTGACTTTGGCGCGAATTGTGCCCTCCGCCTCAGATCGTTTGGTGGCTAGAAGATTATATATGTAGATGTAGATGTTTTCCCGCTTTCTCTGTGTGCTACATAAATCTTCGATATTGTGCCTCTTGAAACACAAAGCACTTCAGCTGCCTTAGCACCCACATATGAGCACCACCTGTTTGCACATGTTCGAATTCACATCTCCGACATAATGTACTCACAGCTACAGAGAACGCTGTTGTTACTACGACTGACACGTGCAACATATTGAGGGCACTGCACGTGGGTCATTCACGGTCGAACTTTACAGCGCAACATCCAGGCTTGACTAGCATCTGCATTTGTGTTCAGGCATGCATTTCTTGCGTTGTTTTCATATTTTCCTCCAACCCTCGGACGTAATTATATGTATCGGGTTAACACTTAGCTTTATGCGTCGTAAAACAGCTGTATAATCACGATTATGTCGATTGTATTTTGAATGGTGCAGCCGCCTCTGTTATGAATTCTGTGGCGCCTTGTGATGTTATATGCATATCACATTAATTTTTATAAACACCGGTACACTGTTAGAGCGCAGTATCAGCGATGCGACGATCACATGACCCTGCCTGAGTTACGTACAAAATAACGAAACAATGAGCTACAGTATACAGAATAATGGCAGCTGCAACATTCAAAATGCAACCCATATAAAAATAATAGTGATTAATAAGAACTGTGCTGACTGAAGATGGGTGAAAACAATATACGCGTTTTGTGGTACAGCATTTGAAACAAAAATGAGTGGTTCTTTTATTTTCTCAAATGGAGTAAGAAAACGTTTTTCATTATGAGTACATAGTATTGACTGGAAGGTTGTAGGTGCTAGTATTTAAGTATGTGGAATTTTGAACCGTAATTTGCTTTACCAGTCAGATTGCACCGATTTGGCGGAATCTTCCGGTGGCAGAAAATGTTGTTGTAATCTAACAACAACAAATATAGTCACTGCTATTGTCTCCGGGATTTGGTCCCTGTTCGCAAGCGAGTGGCTCTGAAATTTTTACGCACATAACAAGTGTGCCGGTGACTGGAATCTATAGATTAGCTGCCGCTTCTTTTGCCTTCTTTTCAGAGGCCAGTTCATTTTGTATTATCAAATATGTTTTTTAGTTTTTGATTACAAATTATGTTTTGTTATTGCCTATTTTCCTGTATAAATAATTGATTGAAATAATGAAATCACTTTCATAATAAAAATTTCCAAATACATAATATCGAATGCAACACGTTTTAAATATTAAGGCAACAGGCTCAATAAATACAAAAATAAACAAATAAATATAAGATATAATTATACAAGGTGTTACAAAAAGGTACGGCCAAACTTCCAGGAAACATTCCTCACACACAAATAAAGAAAAGATGTTATGTGGACATGTGTCCGGAAACGCTTAATTTCCATGTTAGAGCTCATTTTGGTTTCGTCAGTATGTACTCCAACGTCATCAAATTGTAAATTTTCACAATCAACATGTGTGGACTGACGAGAATCCGCACGAAATTGTGCAATCACGTCATCAACACAGATTTTCTGTGAAGGTTTGGGCAGGAATTGTTGGTGATGTCTTGATCGGGCCCCATGTTCTTCCACCTACGCTCAATGGAGCACGTTATCATGATTTCATACGGGATACTCTACCTGTGCTGCTAGAACATGTGCCTTTACAAGTACGACACAACATGTGGTTCATGCACGATGGAGCTCCTGCACATTTCAGTCGAAGTGTTCGTACGCTTCTCAACAACAGATTCGGTGACCGATGGATTGGTAGAGGCGGACATGGCCTCCACCCTCTCCTGACCTCAACCCTCTCGACTTTCATTTATGGGGGCATTTGAAAGCTCTTGTCTACGCAACCCCGGTACCAAACGTAGAGACTCTTTGTGGTCGTATTGAGGACGGCTGTGATACAATACGCCATTCTCCAGGGCTGCATCAGCGCATCAGGGATTCCAAGCGACGGAGGGTGGCTGCATGTATCCTCGCTAACGGAGGACATTTTGAACATTTCCTGTAACAAAGTGTTTGAAGTCACTCTGGTACGTTCTGTTGCTGTGTGTTTCCATTCCATGATAAATGCGATTTGAAGAGAAGAAATCAAATGAGCTCTAACATGGAAAGTAAGCGTTTCCGGACACATGTCCACATAACATATTTTCTTTCTTTGTGTGTGAGGAATGTTTCCTGAAAGTTTGGCCGTACCTTTTTGTAACACCCAGTATAGCACATAAGTAAATTCGCTGTTAAAAGTGGCTTCAAGTCTCTTATGAGAAGACATTACATGGACTCCAAACACGCAGATCTCGAATGCGTCACGGCGAAATATGGTAACGTCACCCATGTTCAACACTTCAAGCACATAGGTGAACTTATCGGAAATGCGTAAAGCATACACTATCGTTTGTAATACTCACAACAAGAAATCCCTTTCCACAAAATGCAAACTACGCCACTAACAGATAGTCGTTCTATCAGAAGCACTCTTCGCAGTTAAGACATCATCATTAACCACCAATATCAAAGCCAACAAGAAAATGGAACGACGAATATTGCAGAAAATATTCAGATCCAACCTTCAAGATGGTATTTGAGCGCGTAAAAGCTTTGAGAACTTGTATTTTCTGGCAGAACGATTTAGTTTCGTTGCACGCGACAGACGTCTGAAATTTTATTAGCATCTAGCACGAATGGGCGACACGATTGAGCATGAAAACCTTCAACATCATAAACACGCATCGAAAAAGCAAAGTTCGATAGCTATCCGAAGCACGAAAAGATTTCACTCGCGACTATATAGACGCGTTACAGACGGAAGATAGACTCTCAGAAGTTCGCAGCCTTGCTGACACAAAGGACTCCGATACAGTAAAACGTGTCGCCGCTAGAACAACAACAGATCCATGTGACGGGGTGAGTAAATTTTGAGGTAAAACTTTACAAGGGGTCATCCAAGCTCTAACTTCGATGTCTAAGTTGTTAATACCTGTCGCAAGAGATCATGGGAAGTTACGATGCCCCAATAAAGTGTGTAGGCCCTCTGCTGTCACTAATCTCTATAAACGGTTTAGGAGTCAATACGAACGGCCGTCTTAGATTTTTTGGAGATGATGCTGTCCTTTACCAACGATTAAAGTCATCAGAAAACAAATAATAATTACAAATTGATTTAGACAAGATATCTGAATGGCGCGAAAAGTGGAAACTGATTGTAAATATTGAAACGGGTGAATTCATCCACATAAGATCTAAAAGATACTCGTTAAATTTCGGTTACACGTCAAATTACCCAAACCTAAGGGCTGTCAGTTCAACCACATACATATGGATAATAATAATGAACAGCTTAAGCTGGACCGATCATAAAGAAAATTTTGTGGGGAAAGCGAAAAAAATATGCCTACACTACGCTTATTTGTTCTCTTTTGCACTATTGCTGCGCGGTATGGGATCTTTACCATATAGGATTGACCGAGGAAATCGAAAAACTCCAAAGAAGGGGAGCTCATTTCGTATTATTGGGAAATAGTGGAGAGAGTATCACTAATGTCATACGAGAGTGGGGTGGCAAACTTTAACACAAAGGCGTTTTCCGTTGAGGCGAGATCTTTTCATGAAATTTCAATCGCCGAGTTTCACCTCCGAGTGCAAAAATGTTTTGTTGACGCCCTCCTACAAAATGATCATCGTAATAAAAGAACAGAAGTCAGAGCTCATAAGGGAGGGAAAGATTTAAGTGTTCGTTTTTTCCGCACGCTGTACGAGAGTGGGACGGTAGAGAAACAGTTTGAAGGTGGTTCGATGGATCCTCTGCCAAGCACTTGACTGTAAATTGCAGAGTAGTCATGTAAATTTAAATGTACGAAAGAGGAACAGGTTTTTAAACACAGAGTTTTTATTTTCTAATTTTGCCGATCTTGGCTATTATCGATATATATACATAGAGTGTGTCCCTCCTATGAATCGTCAGGCGCGTTTTCGCTGGTGTTTCGGCAGATATCTGCAATTTCGTTATCTAAATGTGTAGCTGGGGTTGGTCCAAACAAATACTGTACATCGCATCTTTCAAACGAAGCCCCCCGCCTCAGTGGAAAGCGTCGGTTTGTTTCTCATTAACAAACAAAGGTTTTAAAGCGAAATTTTACTTGCCTATTCGATGGAGCGGTTTCAAATTAGTGTGATTTATTCCTCTTATGGACATGTGTTAACAGGGACAGTGAAATACGAAGAATAACCAGCTTTCCAGTAGCGAATGAGCAGCGCTGCTGCATGCCGGTGCTGTCGCTGTTGT
Source organism: Schistocerca americana (assembly GCF_021461395.2). Taxonomy (NCBI): domain Eukaryota; kingdom Metazoa; phylum Arthropoda; class Insecta; order Orthoptera; family Acrididae; genus Schistocerca; species Schistocerca americana. Next base: position 186,344,718 of record NC_060126.1, read on the forward strand.
AGTACCGGCTATTCTTCGTATTTTACTGTCACTGTTAGGACATATCCTTAAAACGCATATCACATTACACTAATTTGGGACCGCTCTCTCGAATGGGCACATGAAATTATGCTTTTAAAATAATTTTGTTCGTAATAGAAAACAAACCCCGTTGACGCTGGGCGTCGTTTGAAAAATGTGATGTACAGTTTTGCTTTCGGCTGACTCTAGCTATACACTGCAAAAACGAAACTGCAGGTCTCTGCTGAAACACAAGAGAATATGCGCCTCACGATTCTGCACACCCTGTATATTACCACCGGGCGAGATGACACAAAAATTCCAGTCCTACCCTTCTTCTCACTCTATTATACCGGCACGGTAGCTGAAGAAAGAACAACAGTGAGAGAGATTGGAGAAGTATTGGGAACCTAAAGAAAAGGATGATGTTATAAATCAGCTGCTTCACGTGGTCCTGACTTGACTAAATACAAATATAAGTAAATGTGAGATGAGACTAGAGAAGGAAGATGGACTTACTTCTCGTAATCGTAGTCGAGGCAGGCGGTCATGTTTATCGCCAGCTGCTGGTGCAGAGGGCAGCACTTGTTGACGCGCACCACTAGCGGCTCGGACGCGCTGCACTGCTCCACAGCCGCCACCACCATCGCCACCAACACAGCGACCACCACCATCTCCGGCGAGCTCCTGCTACTCTGGACCACCGTGCCGCACTTGCTTATCTGTCCGTCTCACTCTTACACCACCACTCCGATCGCACTGTACCAGGTAACATTCCTCTCTGGCTAACCCTCTTACCTCACTTCGTCACGTGTGGAAAATCTTCACTGCAGACACTAGTCGTGCGAAAAGCTATGTCTAGCTAAAGAATTCACAGTTTTGATGACTTGTTCACAGCACAGAGCAGTCACCTGCAGAAATATTACTGTCGCGCTAACCGCACTTTCTCCCCCGGCCTAAGCACCGTTACAACGCGTTCGACAGGCACACTGCGTCCCACTGGGTATGTTTACGGTTCAGGCTCGTTCACATGAAGTCCGGCAAGAAACACGCTACGATCGTCGTCGTACTGCATTACTCGCCATTGTAAACAACGATTTTCACACGACGGCATCGGTATGCGGATACCAGTTTTCACATTTTGTTTTCTAAAAGAAAAGTGACTCTCCACGGAATTTCTGTTCTGTCTAGAGTCAGTGAAACGCGAAGTTTAATGCACACGTATTCCTACTATCGAAAGCAGATTGTGACACCGCACATCCCCGTGGTGACTGGCTAATTAGAGCTGTAAGACAGTCCTTAAGAACGGGACGAGCTACAACTTGCTTAGAAAGACAATATCAAACATTGGAATTCATGCATTACAGTTTCACGCTAGGAAACTGAAACCTAATATCGTTCATCAAATGTTTTCCTGAACGAACAAGATAGGATCTGCACAGCCGTAAAAGTGAATTACATTCGAACTACAATTAATGATTCAAGAACTGTTCTGGATATCAGTGTGAATGATCTGACGTAAATCGCCTTGAATAAAATAAATTTGATAAGTTCAGAGTGTAAATAAACTCGTGAATTAGTTTAATAAAACCTACCCGATCTAGACGTAGAACAGATTTATGACTACAAAAACTCGACCACCTGCGACGTATTTGTTTGAGTTTCCAGAAAAGAAGCTGAGGGAAAGAGACGTAGCAAATTCTCTCTTAAAAGTACGACGGTACTAAGAGTTCAATGTGTCAGTTAACAAAACTCTCAAATGAATTATTCGTAAGGAAATACGGGCGTTTAAGGAACGTTAGACTCCGCCAGAACAGTGGAAGAGATAACAGGAATACTGTCCGTCAGCGATATGAGAACCACAGTTGGAAGCGTCTAGCCTAGAGATGTTACAATGGCTTTCTGCTTGTAGGTTTCAACCCGTTTAGCGTTAGCAGTTCCGTTAGTGAAACTGTATGTACGAGTACCACAGCAGAGTTTGTTCTACAGATGAAAGTTCATCTTTTCTATTGTCAATTTCCTAGTCTCGTTCTCACCCGATGGTGTTGTCTGACAGCAGCTTTTTGTGTCTTATATCTGTCCTACTATTGTATCGACTTTTGTGAATCGCGAAATACTGAGTAGCCGGTAATATATTCTTCAGCAACTTTACCCGTCGACGAACGTTTGAACTGCGATACTGCCGCTGCTGGCAACAAAGTTCGAAAACTCTGTAGCGCGACAGAAGACTGACGAAATAACTTTTCTATCTTTTCGCTGATATAGATATGTAAATATGCATTCGAATTCTCAAACGTGTCTGCAGCCTGTGTGAGGGCGTTAGCAGCTAAACACACTGGTAACGGTCGTTAGTCACGTCGGTGGAAGGTGAGTAATCCCGGGCTCGGGACGCCGCTGTGCTGCGAGTACGCCCACTCGTTTAGCGAATGGACCGGAGCGGGTAGAGGCGCCTGCTACACGCGAGCGTCTGCAGCCCCTCGCTTCTTGCAGTGGAGGCGCGGCTGCCACAGGCGCACAGCGCGGACCACGGACTGGAGGCGGCTGGCTGGTGCACCGGTGCCCGTCCACCGCCGATGGACTCCCGCCAGCCGAACACTGCCGAGCAGAGCCGACGGCGCACGAGCCTGCCCTGCCGGGAGAAACTCTCGGGGATTCCCAGGTCAGGCCCGCGAGGCCAGCCAGGCCCATTCAGCGTTTACTCTCTACAGCCTCGTCTGGCCGCCTCCACTTCCCGTCTCTTATCACTGTCGTCGCTCTTTCACTTTATGCCGTCCAATACACACACACGCACACACACACAATCACTCACACACACACACACACACACACACACACACACACACACACACACTCGAAACCGAGTCAAATCTGGTTAGCTTCGCATTTCCGTGACCAGAACAGCCATCCATCTAATACGCCTCAGAAATGTAAAATTAATTGTCGGTAAGGCGGGTGCCAGGTTGAGATTCATTGGGAGAGTCCTTAGAAAATGTAGTCCATCAACAAAGGAGGTGGCTTAAAAAACAATCGTTCGACCTATACCTGAGTATTGCTCATCAGTGCGGGATCCGTACCAGGTCGGGTTGACGGAGGAGATACAGAAGATCCAAAGAAGAGCGGCGCGTTTCGTCACAGGGTTATTTGGTAAGCGTGATAGTGTTACGGAGATGTTTAGCAAACTGAAGTGGCAGACTCTGCAAGAGAGGCGCTCTGCATCGCGGTGTAGCTTGCTGTCCAGGTTTAGAGAGGGTGCGTTTCTGGATGAGGTATCGAATATATTTCTTCCTCCTACTTATACCTCCCGAGAAGATCACGAATGGAAAATTAGAGAGATTAGAGCGCGCACGAAGGCTTTCTGGCGACTGGAACAGAAAAGGGAGGTAATGACAGTGGCACGTAAAGTGCCCTCTGCCACACACCATTGGGTGGCTTGCGGAGTATAAATGTAAATGTAGATGTAGTAGCTACCGTCATTCATGAAATAGAAATAATCCTCATTAGCGGGAATCCGTTGCTTTTCCTTCTAGACATTTTTAAAGTTTTCGCTGAAATTTTCTTCGATGTTGGTGATACTTGGAGCAATGTCTTGAAGAGAAACATTACCAGAAAAAAATAGGCAAGTAACTATTTAGATTAAGTATGTTTCCACGGTACTTCAGTGTTTGTGTGATGCACAGTATGTAAATGCAATGTCTTATTCAATCTTCAAGCGTGAGATAAAACCGGATGTACTGGGTGGGGAAAACTGGATTTGAAAGAGCTTCTCATGTCTCCTTAAAAGGTTGACTAGGTAGGAAGTGAAAATAAAATCGCCAATAGGAGAAAGGGCACAGCGCTCGTAATGACCTCCTCAGCATATAAAAATGATTTCGAAGTTGAAGAAAAAGCCGGGAAAGACGAAAACGAAGACCACAGCTGAAAACGAAACCTTGGGGAAGAAACAAAAGGTGAGGAAGTACAGAACGACGGTTCGAAAGACTAGACCAGCTCAAAAAAATTGAAATACCAACATTCTGTGATTTCATCAGAAGAAAAAAATCTAGAAGAAGTTATCAAAGGATGAGTGGATCTAGGACCTATCTCATCGTGCCTGGCCTCATGAAGAATGTTCCAATGCCCAACAAGAAAACAACTGCTTTGTCTGTGACTTCTGATCACAATAAAGTATGTTTTAGGTTTATTATGAGAACCAGTGATTGAGAACTTTCCCTACATCAAATGAAAGATTTTGAACTTTTCAGAAATTCAGATTTGTTGACAACGGATTTTGGTACTCAAGAAAGATTTATCGTATCCCTTGCTAGAATATTTTCATATATTTTTTGCACTAAAATAAAACTTCTTTTTCAGTTCTTTCGTTTCATTTATATGGGTACCCCATTTACTGCATGAGTGAGACAAAACCTATTTTTTGTACTTTACTGCGTTTATTACACTACTGGCCTTTAAAATTGCTACACTACGAAGATGACGTGCTACAGATACGAAATTTAACCGACAGGAAGAAGATGCTGTAACATTAAAATGAAAGTTTTACAGAGGATTCACACAAGGCTGGCGCCGGTGGCCACACCTACAACGTGCTGACATGAGGAGAGTTTACAACAGATTTCTCATACACAAACAGCAGTTGACCGGCGTTGCCTGGTGAAACGTTGTTGTGATGCCTCGTGTAAGGAGGAGAAATGCCTGCCATCACGTTTCCGACTTTGATGAAGGTCGGATTGTAGCCTATCGCGATTGCGGTTTATCGTATCGTGACGTTGCTGCTCGCGTTGGTCGAGATCCAATGACTGTTAGTAGAGTATGGAATCGGTGGGTTCAGGAGCATAGTACGGAACGCCGTGCTGTATCCCAACGGACTCGTTTCACTAGCAGTCGAGATGACAGACATCTTATCCGCGTGTCGATAGGAGAAAGGGGCAAAGCGCCCGTAATGACCTCCTCTGCATACAAAAATGATTTGGAACTTGAAGAAAAAGCCACGAAAGACAAAAAACAACAACCGATAACGAAAGATTGGGAAGAAACAAAAGGTGAGGAAATAGAGAACGACTGTTCGAAAGACTAGACCAACCCCCAAAAAATTGAAATACCAAGATCCTGCGATTTCATCAGACGAAAAAGAGCCACACGAAGTTAAAATTGGAAATTCATATTAAGGTCTTATGGGACCAAACTGCTGAGGTCCCTAAGCTTACGCACTACTTAATCTAACTTAAACTAACTTACGCTAAGGACGAGACACACACCGATTCCCGAGGGAGGACTCGAACATTCGACGGGGGAAGCCGCGCGGACCGTCACAAGACGCTCTAGAGCGCGCGGCTACTCCGCGCGGCACACACGCGACCTTATCAAAGGATTAGTGGATTAGGACCTATCTTGTCGTCCAGAATGAGATTTTCACTCTGCAGCGGAGTGTGCGCTGATATGAAACTTCCTGGCAGATTAAAACTGTGTGCCCGACCGAGACTCGAACTCAGGACCTTTGCCTTTCGCGGGCAAGTGCTCTACCATAAGCACGACTCACGCCCGGTCTCACAGCTTTACTTCTGCCAGTGTCTCGTCTCCTACCTTCCAAACTTTTTCGTGTCTGGCCTCATGAAGAATGTTCCAGTGCTGAGCAAGAAGACAACTGCTTTGTCTGTGATTTCTGTTCATAATAAAGTGTGTTTTCGGTTTTTTATGACGACCGGTGATTGAGAACTTTCCCTACATCAAATGAAATATTTTGAACTCTTCAGAAATTCAAAAATGGTTCAAATGGCTCTGAGCACTATGGGACTTAACATCTGAGGTCATCAGTTCCTTAGAACTACTTAAACCTAACGACATCACACACATCCATGCCCGAGGCCAGGATTCGAACCTGCGACCGTAGCAGCAGTGCGGTTCCGGACTGAAGCGTCTAGAACTGCTCGGCCACCGCGGCCGGCTTCAGAAATTCAGATTGTTTAACAACGGATTTTGGTACCCAAGAAAGATTCATCGTATGCCTTGCTAGAATTTTTTCATATATTTTTTGCATCAAAATGAAACTTCTTTTCCAGTTCTTTCGTTTCATTGATATGGGTGCCCCATTTGCTCCATGAGTGAGACAAAACCTGTTTTTTGTACTTTACTGCGTTTATTATTTTTTATAACGTGATGGTTTATTTTAAGCTGAAACAGGACTAGTACCCGATGTTGAATACATGAAAGATCTGAATAACCTTAATTTGCAAACTTATTGACTGAAAATAATCTTCGTGGATTAGAAGCTAAGGTACCCAATATTTCCTTTCTTTCTCCTACCTTAAACAATCATTTCAAACTGAAGTTCGTTTCTGCTTACTTGCGTCCACAGCCCTGGAAAATTTTATAAATGACAAAATTTTGTTCCAGGACAATTATTAGATGTATTTATTCACCAGAACGGCTATTTCGGCCTATTATGTCATTATGTGACAGCACACTATGAACTGCGTCGATGCATTAATCGTTGCTTTCAAGAAACCACCGTCCTCGTACCAATCTTGTTTACGTATTCAGTGTGCACAACAAGACATGTGTCTTCGTCATTCATATAAAGGAACGCAGTTGTTGGTTGTAAAATGTCAGTACTGATGGACGCACGGCGAAAATAACATGTGCAGATTACATAGTGTCGACAGTAATTTTTACATGCTGTGCTACACTATTTTATGCAAATGACGAAGGCTTCTTTCTTATTGTGCACTTGAAATACTGCATTGTGTGTGTGGTTTACTGCACTCGTGAAAAATGTAATGTGGTACAATATGGCTCAAAGCTTGTGGGCAACGCTTGTTGCATCGTGATCACGCTCTGAGTGTGTGGGCGATTACGTGAACGACCGTTTTCTTGTCTACTATTAACTGTAAAGGGCATGCCCTTATAATGAAGCGTCGACTTTCCTGGTCTCTGACTAGCTGAAAGTCGAGAACAGAGACTCCAGAATAGCTCGATACCACGCTGCTGGAGTCAGTTCCAACAGTGAGTTCGCTCTGAAAAGGATTGTGTACTGGGTCAGTCATATAAAAAATGTGACACTCAGTTTTTATTCAAACTGCGACAAAGTATGACACATACCACCATGGCAATAAAATTACAGTTGCATCCATTAAAAATAAGGAATCATTCATCAGATTCACAGAATCCTAGATCCTCATTACAGTCGGTTGTGATCAATGGACCTACGACTGTTTGAGAAATCTTCTCTGATGGGGACACAGCTATACAAGACGCCCGAAGTGCACACATCCAACAGGAGTGCCCACATGAAATGTCCTGCTGTTACTATCCGTCAACATTATCGCCTTTTCAAAAATACCTTTGAATGAAGATGTTGCAATATGTAGACATAGTTGATAGCCATATTTGACAAGAGAACGGTGTCGTCTTGAAAGGTAAAGATTATGCACTGACGCAGTCCACAGTGAGCTTTTACTTGAGAATGGCGTCATGGTGACTAAATACATTCAATAACAGTCCATGAGAAAGATCATGTAGTTTCTGAAAGTGAAGTGATTGACAGAACACAGTACCACTGCTTGAATACTGCTCAACAGTGTGGGATCCGTACCAGATAGGGTTGATAGAAGAGATAGAGAAGTTCCAACGGAGAGCAGCACGCTTCGTTACAGGATCATTTAGTAATCGCGAAAGCGTTACGGAGATAATAGGTAAACTCCAGTGGAAGACTCTGCAGGAGAGACGCTCAGTAGCTCGGTACGGGCCTTTGTTGAAGTTTCGAGAACATAACTTCAGCGAGGAGTCAAGCAGTATATTGCTCCCTCCTACGTATATCTCTCGAAGAGACCATGAGGATAAAATCAGAGAGATTAGAGCCCACACAGAAGCATACCGACAATCCATCTTTCCACGAACAATACGAGACTGGAATAGGAGAATCGATAGAAGAACTCAAGGTACCCTCTGCCTCACACCGTCAGGTGGCTTGCGGAGTATGGATGTAGATGTAGATGTAGATGTAGATGTACCACAACGATTATTGATAAAGGTGTGATAGTACGGAATATCAAAAAAAAATTGTGACTGAATATTTTTTGGTACGGAGGACGTAGATGTTATCTCGGATCTATAGTAATCGATACACAAAGGAGTAATTTCAGAAATGCCTCAGGGATGTGTGCTGGAACCCTTGTTGCTCATGCTGTATGTATTGCATTGTATGTCAACCGGGGGCCTAGAAACGACGCTGCCGCAGTGATCCACAACTCCAGTCCACTTCACCCATCCGCCGCCCCACACCGAACCACTCTTTCAGGGTTATTGTTTGGTTCGGCTCCTGGTGGACCCCCCAGGGAACGACTCACACCAGACGAGTGAAACCCCTATGTTTGCGTGGTAATGGTGGTGTACGCGTACGTGGAGGACTTGTTTGCGCAGCAATCGCCGACAGAGTGTAGCTGACGCGGAATAAGGGGAACCAGCCCGCACTCGCCGAGGCAGATGGAAAACCGCCACAGACTGGCCGGCTCACCGGACCTCGACACAAATGCGCCAGGCGGATTCGTGCTGGGCACCAGGCGCTCCTTCCCACTCCAGAAAGCCCTACGTTAGACCGCTCGGCTAACTGGGCGGGCATGCTGTATGTTAGTCACTTATAAGACCGTATTAATAGTAACCTCAAACTTTTTATATATTTAGCAATTAGCTACAATGAAGTACTGTTTAAAAAGAGTTGCACGTGTATTAAGTCGGACCTAGATATGAGTACAAAGAGTTGCAGAGAGTGTCATCTCCTCTCAGCTCAGAAATGTAAAACTGCGTACTTCACAAAACGAAATAAGTTAGTATGATATGAGTACAATATCAGTGAGCCCCAAATGGAATCGGGTCAACTCATAAAAATACCTGGCATTCAGAATTCGTAAGGATATTAAATGCAATGCACATATCTGCATCTACACGTCTCTGCAAGCCACTGTGCGGTGCGTGGGAGAGGGTACCCTATACCACTGCTAATCTTTCCTGTTCAGTTCGCAAATAGCGCGAGGGAAAAACGGCTGTCTATATTTCTCCGTATGAGCCCTAATTTGTTGTATCTTCGTGTCCTTGCAAGAAATGTACTTTAGCGGCAATAAAATCATTTTGTAGTCAGCTTCAAATGACGGTCATCTAAGTTTTCTCTACAGTATTCGTCGGAAAGAACGTCGCCTTCCCTTCAGGAATTCCCATTAGGGTTCCCGAGGCATCCCCATAATTCTTGTTTGTTGTTCGAGCTTACGAGTTACAAACCTAGCTGACCGTCTCTGAATTGCTTCGATGTCTTCCTTTAATCTGACCTGATGCAGATCCCAAACACTCGAGCAGTTCTCAAGAATAGGTCGCACTAGCGCCCTACATGACGTCTACTTTACAGATGAATCACACTTTCCTAACATTCTCCCAATAAACCGAAATCGGCCATTCGCATTCCATACCACAATCCTCATATGGTCGTTCTATTTCAAATCACTTTGCAACGTTACGCACAGATATTTCAACGACGTGACTGTGTTAAGCAGGACTAATGCTGTATTCAGACATTCCGGGTTTGGTTTTCCTTCTCATCCTCATTAACTTACGTTCCTCTGCATTGAGAACTAGTTGCCATTCATCGCAATAACTAGAAATTTTGCCTAAATTATTTTGTATCCTTCTACAGTCACTCAACGACGACATACGAGCTCTGTCATAGGAAAACAGATGTCAAACTTCATTTCGTTATGAAACTTTCTAGCAGATTAAAACTGTGTGCCGGACCGAGACTCAAACTCGGGACCTTTGCCTTTCGCGGGCAAACGCTTCACCATCTGAGCTACCCAAGCACGACTCACGACCTGTCCTCACAGCTTTACTTCTGCATCTCGTCTCCTACCTTCATAACTTCACAGAAGCTCTTCTGCGAACCTTGCAGAAGTAGCACTCCCGGAAGAAAGGTTATTGCGGAGACTTAGCCACAGCCTTTCTCATTCTGGAAACATCCCCCAGTCGTGCTTGGGTAGCTCAGATTGTAGAGCACTTGCCCTCCAAAGGCAAAGGTCCCGAGTTCGAGTATCGGTCGGGCACACACTTTTAATCTACCAAGAAGTTTTATATGAGTGCACACTCCGCTGCAGAGTGAAATTCTCATTCTTCATTTCGTTAGTAGAATATTAGGAAAATATTGTCAGCTTAAAACGTGCTTACTGTGCAGTGATGGATATGGCTCCCTTTCGCGACTGACAGCTGTGCAGCTTTGAATTTCTTGGCGGCCTGATGTGCCGTGATAGACGCCTGCACGGTGGAGCAGCTAGAACCGGCGCGGCGGCCAGAACGACTGATGTGTCTGAACTGAGGGGGTTACCTGCTGACTGCTGGTAGTGTAGAGCAACGGCTTTATCTCGGTTGACTTCATAAGTGTTTTCGAGTGCAGTGGAACCGTCCCATGGCAACAGGAATTCTGATGTAACCGTCACCTTCTCAAGGAGATACTGGAAGAGTTTCCGTAGAATAAGACGCTGAAAACAATCACTGACTTTGCGTGTCTGTAAAATTACTCATCAAATTTGCCTCTTAAAATGTTTCTCTGTTCTGCATTGGTGCCGATGGCAGTTTTAGTCTTTTCAATTTCACGCAGTTGCGCCTAGTGTGTAAAAGAATTTGTTAAGATATAGGCAACAGAGAACAATCCCCGTGCTGTTTTCTCAAAGCGACCATTGGTCCTAATCATTTAATTCAGTTTCTAAAATTTATTAGTAAACTGGTCGCTGAACCTAACTGCTTTATATTTCTGTTTTCCTCCTTTTTTAATTTATACACTGGAGGCGATTAAGCTTTGTTCTAATTTATATGTTTTAATAAATGATTTTGAGGATAACCAGCTTAATCAGCCAGCCCTTCCACTCTCTCGTCGCTCTGTTGCACAATGGCAGCAGAGCTGGTCGCTTTTGATTACGTGCGTTATTGTCAATTAGTTTACTCTCCTTAATTTGGGACACATCCAGGCTGAGGCAGCTAAAACAGGCTACCCCCAAGTGTATCTAGAATGAGTAAATATATCGAGGCGCGGTTTTCGCCGTGTTCTAGCGGACAATATGACGAATATCCTTACGTCGGCAAGAAATTTTTTATCGGTTCTAGTCGCCGAATTACGATACTGGATTATGAAACCATATATTTCTTCTGTGGCATTTGAAAGGGGCTTCTGAGACAACTTAGACGACTAACATGTATACGACTTGATCAAATGGTATGAATATAAGAACGCCCGCAAACCACTGTCCCGCCATCAGGAGATAAGGTTCCACAAACGTCTTTCACATTTTACCAAATTTAAGCAAACACGTAACTCAGGCACGATTCTTGTGCTAACCTGTGGGCTTGAACACCATCAGACCCTGTTCTGCTGTTGTAGAAATCAGATAACTTGCTCTAATAATTATTGAAGCAGTCACAATGTATACGACACTCGAAAAAGTGAATATTGTTCATAGCGATTGTCGCCAAACTATTACAGCAGCGGTGCGGAAGCACACACGATCTGCCTTTGAAAACTTTTGTGACGTTCTAGTCACTGGAAGTGTGTAAAATCAAATGCGCCAACGAAAAAGAAGAGAACCTAATGAAAGAAATGAAATCAACATTTTAGCAGCAGTAACATACTATGCAAATGCCACTAAGAGGCATTTCGGCAGTACAAGAGGAATTAACCTAACGAATGTTCTGCAAACACTACATTCCATCGCATTCCATCCTCTTCATATTGCGGCACATCTACAGCTTCCCGGCAATGACTCCCAAAACTGGTTACAGTTTTCTGAATGTTATCATGCTAAAAGTGCAGAGTGATGCGGCATATCAGTGCAAAGTTTTGTTTAAAGAGGAAATGTCGTTTACAAACCAAGGGCAAATCAAACTTCACAGTATGCTATAATAGTCAGATAAAAATCCAAGCTGACTCAAAGAAGTGGATAAAAACAACGCTCTCGGTCTATCAACGTTAGGTGCGTGTTTTTTAAGATGCATGTCATTGGTCCCTGTTTTACTGATGGAGTAAATCGATTCATGTATTTTGAGTTCACGCGATTCCGCTGCCGCATTTATTCGAAGACTTCTCACTGGACGCAAGGCAATCAGTGCGGCACTAACATGAAGGATGTCTCTCCCATTCCGCACGTTTTATGACAGACTCTCTTAAGAGAACATTTGAAGATCATTGAGACGGTCGTTCAGCAAACCCAAAATGGTCTGCAACCTCATCAAACTTAGCACTTCTGTACTTTAATTTGTGGCGAAAATTAAAGCAAGAGATCTATCAGGAACCACCGACGACTCCTGAAGGCTTGAAATGCCTTATAACCCGTGCTAATATTTGATCAAGTTTCATTCACGTCATGTCGTTGAAGTTTTCCTAGAATCTTCCTTCACATTCCACAGAAAAAAGCATATAGTTCAGTTAAGAAAAAGACAAAGTGTTGTAATTCGGAGACCACAAACAATAAATATTACTAGGATATCAGGAAAATCGCTGTATTGTCCGCTATAACGCGGCGGAAACAACACCTCTTTATTCTTTATTCTGGATATATTTGGGGGTGGTCTGTTTTACCTGTCTCACCCTGTACACTGGTTGAGATTTATTTATTTCAGAATTGGTAAGATTTGCCTGGAGTGAGCAGCTGGAGAAAGGAGGAATTCCAATACGAGCTTAGAATTAGGGGGTGTGAGACCGTTGGCAGCATAGCTGGCCAAGCGTGGATATTGAAGAAAGTGTAAAGTGTAGCAGAGCCCTATTGCCGTAACAGCGACATATTCGAATGAGACACTGAGGCCGTGGCCATCACTGCGTCTGCTTTAGCCTAAATAGCATAGGTTGCGTTTCTCTTTTTTTTAAAAATAAAAATAAAAAAGAGGAACCATCCTGTGTGCAAGTAAGGCGTTTGAAGACCCAAATAATGCATTATTTGAAAAGGTCGCGTGGTTTACCTAGCGTCAAAGGGAGCGGGCAAGTGGGTAAACAGATAGACCGTTTACAGCACCAATCCTTTGCTCTCTTGGAACGTACTGAGAAAATGTCTGCTCCAAATCAAGGGGAGAACTGCTGTAGGGGAACTGAATGTAGTTGCAAAATTTTGTACATTGCTGCACGTTGCAGTCCGTTTGCAACCTGTAACCGCGCAAGTAACGAGCAGCCCTTAGTGACTCGCCATTACAATTTTTTATCTTAAATATCTTTGTGACTAATGCTCTTTTGGCATATTTGTTATTTTATAAATGACATATAAGTACTGCCAGTCTTTCACGATGATTCTGTACTTACACTCTGCATCATACGTTTTTAATCATAATTCTGTGACCATGTTATAGGCCATTCTTTGATTTAAATTCTAAGGAAGCACTGTTGAAACCCGGTTAATTCGTTAAAAATAGTGACCGAGGGCTGTTTTCTTTCAATTGTGAATGTAGTTTGATCGGCAGGAGAATTGTTGATAGCCAAGGGGCTATAACGGACAGATAGAGAAGTGACTTGTTAGCTATGTTATCTAATTCTTTAGTTGCGTTGTTACAAAAGGGTACAAAATCGTCGGTCCATACTTTAGCGCAAATTCAGAATCTATTGTGGTTCCTATTTAACTTAGAGGAACAAGGTGAAAATTGTGACTAGAGAGGAAATTAGTTTTGTAAGTTGTTATATCCAAAGTGAACAGGGAAGTTAATGGATTACGTTAATACAGCTATGCTGGCGCAGTATAGCGTTAGTGAATTTCGGGAATATTTGTACAAGAAATTGATACCTCTGGGGGCACTGGAGGAATTAGTACAAAGGCACTACTAGTGGCTACAACAAAACGGTGAGCCATTAGCAAGGCATGTGTGACATATCAGGCGCAAAGCAGAGACGTTATGTTTGTCGTATAGCAAAGCAGAGGTTATCAGTAACATTTCTGAAGAGATACGTCGACAGGGTAGATCTCGTAGGTTGCTGTCTGTGGCGACCCCACACTCATTCGCCAATATACAAGGTGTATTACACCACGCGGACACTTTACGTTATGCAGATATGAAGCGAAAGGCAGAGACTAGGATACAGGATTCGGAGGCGCCTAAGGGAGGCGGAAAGGGCTGTCTTACAGATAACAGGAAACTGTGTATGTGTTTTAGACGTGGGAGTCCTGACCATTTTAGAAAAGATTGTCTAGGCATCCAGCGACAGAACAGGGAGTATTCTAATTAGGGGCCTGGAATAGTGGCAAGATTAGGGCAAGTAGACCCTCAGTTTGTAACAGGTTAGTGACATCATCTGTTGCTCCAGTTCTGTTTACTTGTCTTAGTATGAATGAAGAATGAGTTTATGTTCTGCTTAACATAGAGAGCTCACTATCTTTAATTAATGAAGAATGGTATCACAAGTGCTAATTCTGACACCGGTTTCCTCCACTGAGCACAGAAGTTGGCAACTACATATCGGTCAACTCTGGTGAACTGCATGTTTGAGGGGAGTTCACCATCAAGCTGCAAAGTTTCACTTGGAAGTTTAAGGCAAAGATTGCGCGCCAGTTAGTCGTTCTTGCGTTTCTTGGTTTTGACTTTATCCAGAACACTGACCTGATTTTTAATAGGAGGGAATGGGAATTTCAATTCTGTTCCGCTACGGAGCGAACTTATAAATTTTGTAATAATTTTAGTAAACTACTGAAGCAGTTTGACACAGTTGAAGAAGTATCCAGATGTGTTTACCAATATTTTGGGGGTTGCATAATTCAGAGATTAGAAGATTGAATTTACTGACAATATTCCAGTTGAACATCCACTATACCGGCTTCCTCCTACGAGGATGACTCAGCTCAAGTTATTTATTGTGGAAATGCATAGGGACAGAAGTATTAGACCTTCCCAGTTTCTGTACTCTGAATCCATATTTTTAGTTCCAGAAGATGATGGGGAATTCGGCCAGTCGTAGATTATCGTGGTTTGAACAAAAAGATAACATTACAGTCCATTCCGATGCCCAACCCGCATTTATGTTTTTCGTAGTTTTACAACGCTAAATTTTTCACTATTCTTTTGTTCTCAACCAAATCGATCACAGCCTTTGCAAGCAACTGAAATCTCTGAGTTTAGCCGTGTCCCATTTGGTCTCTCAACTGGAGGGGTGGTATTGTTCCATCTCCTTGACAGTTTTCTCTTCAGATATGAAATTTAAGTTTGTCTATCCGTATCTGTATGGTGTGGCTATCTTCAGTAATAATTATCTCACGTTAGGCACATTGAGGAAGCCTTGTGATAGTTAAAGGAGGTGGGGCTCACACCTAAGCCTTCTAAGGCCAAATTTATTCAAAGATGTCGTTTTGGAGACATATTCCCAGGATATTAATCAAAGCTGCACTCAGGCTAGCCACAACTGCCCACCACCTAAGAGTCCCAAGGCTGTGGCAAGGTTCATTGGAAGGATTAATTTTTTTCGGAAGTTCATACCTAATTTCACCCTAATGGCAGCTGCATAGAATAAATTGCGAAAGAAAAGAAAGAAATTTAAACTGGGTCCTTCCCAATAAGCCGCCTTCAAGCGTTTTGAGACAACATTAGCAACATCCCATCTGTTGGTGAGTTCTGTATTTTGCACGAAATTTATTGTTAAAATGGATTCCTCTGTATCAAGCGTGGTGGCTGTTCTGTTACAAGAACACCCGTCACCTTCTTGAGATTTATCGAGATTAGAGGCTAGATATTCAGTTTACGAACGAAGTGTTCGTCATGTTGTTTGCCGTCGACAATTTTCGTGTATATCCATTCCACCTAGAAACTGATAACATTACCCTTAGTTAGGTGCTGGAAAGAACTAGGTGAAAGAGTGTATCGCTAGATGGGCAATTCAGAACTCCGCCTTACAGTTTAGAATGCGTCATACATGGAGTTGCTGACAGGCTTAGTCGTATGTTTGGGGAGTAGTATAGTAGTATACCACCTAGTTACTGAACCCTTCGAGGAAGCAGTCTTCACAAAGCAGACTTCATAGGTGCTTTACTTGAACATCTTCTGTGGTTGTTTTAAGGACATTGTGGGACATCAGAATCCCGATGTCAGGTTAAAATAAAGTAGGGAATTAAGGATAAAGTGGGGAGAAAAAGTGAAGCCCTACCATTTAAACAGAAATGTTTTGTGCTCTGCCGCTGTAGTGGGACGTGAAATTGAAGCGTCACCCATCCACCAGTGTCAGCCCAGTTTGCAGGTGAATATAAGTTAATTTACTGTTTTGTTTATGTATTTTTGTAATATTTGTAATGGCTGTGAATTGTCTAAAGTTTTGTATTTATTTTTTATGTTTCATGTACGGAGAGGGCGGCGCAACGAACGGAGACAGCATCTTCACTGCCGGGACCAGAGAGAAAATTGCTGGCCACTATACGTCGCGGGTCGACAGCCAAAGAGCAACAGAAGATCCTGAAACCGAGTTGTTGCGTCGTGCTTCTAAAAATCAAAAAATAAGAATTTGTAATGTTTCTACAACAATGACGTCATAGAAAGTTTAATCATGTTGTAAATGTTCAGTTCTGTCTTGTCAAGTCTCAGGTTCACGTCTATATGTAGGAAGATAAGAAACTAGTGTATACTACAAAAGTTTAAATACGTGTTCCGAGAATTTATCTATGAAGAATTATGTAAAGTAATTTATTTGACAAGATTATTAATTTTTGACAGCGTTCATCGCGAGTGTGATTCTTGAAAGTTTATTCAACGTGGTTCTAATATTTATTAAAACAGATCACTTGCATTAATATAATTTCTGAGGAGAAACGAACGACATCTAAATTGAAAAAAGTTTGCGCAAACCAATTGGACTGAGTGACGTAATTCTGCGCATACGACTCAAATGATGATGATGTTTTACAGTTTCGTTCAAGAACTATTCAGAGACAATTTAAAAAGAATTTAAATAATTTTGAAGTGTGTTGTAACTGACGTAGGTGACGAAGTCTGCACATGGTCATATGTCAAAAGAAAATCATTTATACAAAACTTACGTCGTTACACTACACCGCCCGCTGTGGCCAAGCGGTTCTAGGCGCTACAGTCTGGAACCACGCGACCGCTACGGTCGCAGGTTCGAAACCTGCCTCGGGCATGGGTGTGTGTGATGTCCTTAGGTTAGTTAGGTTTAAGTAGTTCTAGGTTCTAGGGTGCTGATGACCTCAGATGTTAAGTCGCATAGTGCTCAGAGCCATTAGAACTATTTTTTTGTGCTCTCCAGCTAGGGGAAGTAAATAGGACAAAAAGTTTTATCCCCTGAATTAATAACCTTAATATGTAAATGTTACTACAAGCCGCCAGTAGGTGGCAATTTAGGAATGTTTAAAAACCCCAATTAAGATTCATGAAAATTTTATATAACAGGGTGTGGACAAGGAAATTAAGGAGTTGGTACAGTGTTGCAAGGCCTGTGCTGTGAGTAAGCCAGAGATTGCCAGGGAGTGCCAGGCTTCTTAAATTGTGTCATCACCTATTGAGAAGTTACGCATAGATTACGTGGGCCCTATTCCATAGTCACGAGTCAGGAATAGATTCGTACTAGCTAGCGTGAATGTCTTCAACCACTTTTATTGCTTGTTTTCGACCCGTGATACTACAGCGCAAGGCAATATAAATAGTCTGCAGTCCTTATTTGGCATCTTCGTGCAATGCCAATAATTAGTCTTCGATAAGGCTGCAGCATTCAGGTTGAGACTATTTCAAGGTTTCTGATTAGAGAGGGAGATTGTGCTTACCACTACAACGTACAACGCCCTGCTATTCCAACCCTTCATTTGCGGAACGCAATAATCGGAATTTACGTTCTGCCCTTATAGCATACCTCCATGATGATGGGACCAGTCGCTTCATTGGATGCTTTTGCCTTCAGCAGCGCGGTACATGAATCTCACAAACAGACTCCTGCTAACCTTATGTTCGCTTACAAGCCAACTCGCCAACAGGAAATTTGTGGTCGATCAGTCAGCTGTTATGTGAGAAAATTGATGAAACGCAGATTTGAGACAACTGGATGAGGACGAGAGCTAATCTAAAGCGTAATCACGACAGAGAAGCCCAGAGATACAACAAGGGGAAATGTCCCACTCACCTCAAAGCGAGTGACAGGGACTAAGTGCAGAATTTGCAGGCAGTTAGTAAAGCGAAAATTAAAATTACGGGGAACTTGTTACCCAGGTTTATGAGGCCGATGAGAATCCTCCACGTTTGTCATTCTAATCTCCTTTTTTCGTCAAGATGTTTTGGTGCCGGGAGGATGTGCCTTACTGCTGAGACAGAACAACGGCGTTACCTGGGTTTATTTTGGAAGTGTTGCCGAGTATGGTGGGACCAATCTACATGGCCATGGCAACAGAAATCTTGACGTAACTGCCAGCTGTCCAAGGTGATACTTGTTTCCGTCCCTGAAAAATCCGTAAAATTATTGATCATTTTTGTGTGTTAAAATGTTTCTCTGTTGTGTACTGGCGCCGACTGGGAGTGTAGTGTAGGTTTTAAATTTCGCGCTGTTGCGCCTAATTTATAAAAGCTTTTGTTAAAAATTAGGTAACTGGGCGCAACTCTATGTTGTTTCCTTAAAGCAGACATTGGACCTAACCATTAAATTCAGTTTTTAAAAGTTATTGTTAAAGAAGCAACTGGGCCTAATAATTGAATTCAGGTTACTTCCTTTTACAATGCCTGTCGTGTCTGCCTAGAAACACAGTTTTTAAAAATTCTTGGTAAACTGTCCGCTGGGTCAAAGTGCTTTAGACGTGTCTTCTAATTGTGCCTACTGGAGGCGATAATGTTTTGTTTTAATAAAAATTGTTCTGATCAGATTCGGCAGCAAATCAACACCGACAACAATAGTTCAGGTATACACACCGACGTCTCAAGCAGAATGTGAAGAGATAGACGTGAGGATACTGAACAGGTGATCGAGTATGTAAAGGGAGATGAAAATCTAATAGTCATGGGGGATTGGAATGCTTTTGCATAGGAAGGATCAGAGGAAACGGTTACGGAAAAATATGGACTTGGTAGTAGAAATGAGAGAGGAGAAATATTAACGGAGTTCTGCAACAAATTTCAGCTAGTAATAGCGAGTACTCTGTTCAAGAATCACAAAAGAACGAGTTATACTTGGAAAAGGCCAAGAGATACCGGAAGATTTGCGTTAGATTAGGTCATGGCCAGGCAGAGATTCCGAAATCAGATATTCGATTGTAACGTGTACCCAGGAGAAGATATAGACTCAGATCACAAGTTAATAATGATGAAGAGTATGCTGAAGTTTAAGAGGTTTGCCAATAAGAACCAATGTGCAAAGAAATGGAATACGGAAATGCTGAGGAAAGAAGAGATACTCGCCTAGTGCCCTGAGGCTATAGTCATTGCGATAATTAATAGCTTTGTAGGCAGTTCAGATGAAGGGGAATGGATATCATTGAAAAAGGCAATCATAAAATTTGCAAAGAAAAGCGTTGGTACAAGGCACGTAACTGCGAAATAACTATCGGTAAGAAGTGTGAAAATGTTCCGGGAAATTCAGGAATACAGAAATATAAGTCACAGGAATAAAATACGAAGGCTGGAACTTAAATAGTGGCAACTATTTATTCACAACCGATACAAAAGAGTTACGTGTTTGCACCTGTTACTGTCCTTCAAAGTAGTCACCAGCGTTGTGTAGAACCCGTTGCCAGTGATGTGGAAGGCGTAGTATACCGTTAGCAGAGTCTGTTCTGTTGATGGTGCGAATGAAGCGGTCTACTCCCTGTCGAATCTCTGGAACAGTTCTGAATCGAATGCCACCGTCAATGCACAGTATTAATGTTCGTTTTTGGAGCATCACCTGCGACCAGCTTTGCGAAAGAAGCAGCGACACTTTCTGCGCAACCCACCCATCATTTTGCACGACAACGGGCGGGCGCATACAGCGCAAGCTGTGGCTGCTCTGTTCGGTCGTTGGGACTGGGAAGTACTGTACCATCCACCATATTCCCTGGACTTAAGTCCTTGTGACTTTGATTTGATTCCGAAGATAAAGGAACCACTTCGTAGCATTCGCTTCAGTACTGATCCAGATATTCGACAGGCAGTGGACCGCTCCATTCGCACCATCAACAGAACAGGCTCTGCTAACGGTATACTACACCTTCCATATCGTTGGCAACGGGCTCTACACAACGCTGGTGACTACTTTGAAGGACAGTAACAGGTCCGAACATGTAACTCTCTTGTATCAATTGTGAATAAATAGTTGTCATTATTTAAGTTGCAACCATTGTAAATAGGAAGCGCTGGGAAGCTAAGGCGAAATGGTTGCATGAAAAATGGAAAAATAAATGTTTGTCGGAAGGACTGTCTCAGCGTACAGAGAAGTCAAAACAGGCTTATGTGAAATTAAAAGCAAGGGTGGTAACATTAAGCGAGCAATGGGAATTCCACAGGAGAGAGCGCATGGGTGGAAGGAGTACATTCAGTGTCACTGTGAGGGGAGAGAACTTGTCCGATGACGTGATAGAAGAAGAAACAGAAGTCGGCAGGAAGGAGATAGGGATCTACTATTAGAATCAGAATTTAAAAGAGCTTCAGAAGACATAAGATCGTATAAGTTAGAAAGAATGGGTAACACTTCATCGGAATTCCTGAAATCAATGTGGGGAATGGCAACAAAACGTCTGTTCACGATGGTGTGTAGAATGTACGAAACTGGCGATGTGCCATCAGACTTTCGGGAAAACATCATCCACACAATTCCGAAGATTGCAAGAGCCAACGATTGTTGACAAGAATAATATACAGAAGAATGGAAAAGAAAACTGAGTATCTATCAGATGCAGATAATTTTGGCCTAAGGATAGGTAAAAGCACATGCACCATTGGCTAACTCTGATGTTGCGGTTGATAATCACAGGATTTGTCGACTTGGAAAAAGCGTTCGACAATGTAATGTGGTGCAAGATGTTCGAAATTCTGTGAGAAACAGGGGTAAATTATAGGGGGAGACGAGCGATATAGAATATGTACAAAAACCAAGAGGGAACAATAAGACTGGAAGACCAAAAAAGGTGTAAGACGGGGAAGTAGTCTTTTACTCCTACCGTTCAGTCTATACATCGAAGAAGCAATGACGAAATTAAAAGAAAGGTTCAAGAGTGGGATTAAAATTCAAGGTGAAAATATATCGATGATAAGAATCGATGATGCCACTGCTATCCTCAGTGAAAGAGGAGAAGAATTACAGTATCTGTTGAATGGAATACAGTATAATGAGTACATGATATAGTTTTAGAGTGAATCGAAGAAAGACGAAAGTAATGAGAAGCAGTAGAAATGAGAACAGTGAGAAATTTAACATCAGAATTTGTGATCACGATGCAGATGTTACGGAATTCTGCTACCTAGGCAGCAAAATTACGCATGACGGACGGAGCAAGGTCATAAAATGCGACTAGCACAGGCAAAAAGGGCATTACCAGCCAAGAGAAGTCTACTAGTATCAAACAAAGGTTTTAATCTGAGGAAGATATTCCTGAGAATGTACCTTTGCAGCTCAGCATTGTGTGGTAGCGAAACATGGACTGGGAAAATCAGAAATTAAGAGAATCATTTGAGATGTGATGCTACAGAAGAAACCAAGTGGACTGATAAGGTAAGGAGTGAAGAGGATCTCCAAAGAATCGGCGACGAAAAGAAAATGTGGAAAGCAGTGACAAGGAGAAGTGCCATGGGTGATAGAACATCTGCTAAGATATCATGGAATAACTTTCATGGTACTAGAGGGAGCTGTAGGGTTAAAACCAGTAGAGGAAGAAAGAGATTGGAATACATCCAGAAAACGGTTGATAACATAGGTTGCAGCTGCTACTCTGAAATGAAAAGGTTGGCACAACAGTGGTATTCGTGCGGCCCACATCAAAGCGCTCAGAAGACTGATGCATGTATGATCACAGGTTGCTTTGACCCTTGGGCGAGGGTAATGGCGATGGTGAAAAAACTATGCTGGCAGACATTTCAAGCCAGATGCAAACTGTCCGCGAGAGCATACTTATAATGTTTCTTCAACCACATTTAACTGGAGAATCCGCGAGAGCATACTCATAATGTTTCTTCAACCACATTTAACTGGAGAATCTAGTAATATACTACAGCTCCTTACATATAGCTTCCAAAGAGACCGCAAAGACAAAATTTGACTAACTACAACTTGCACAGAAGCCAAAGCGCTCGTCAGTTGGAATCATCTTCATCCCAAGCCAAGTAGTTGACCATTTTAGATCACGACATGTTGACAGTTTGAACAACCACACAGTCAAAGCTGCCCCATGAGATCGGTAAACTGCCCAAACTCGCTGCGAGAACGTAGTTGCTTGAAAATTAAAACATGTGTGAGTGAAGCACAGAAGGAAGGATGCCCCTACGAATGCCATCCCATTCCATACTGTCTCGCACAATTCGGATACTGCGCCAAGCACTGCATCGTGCTATTCCATGCGAGTAACAAGTTAAAAGGTTATGTTAAGTATGAACTTTATGAGCCTCTGTTCCAGTCATTCGGGTGTGAGTTACAATATGAACGGATCTACCTTGCAGATTCGTCATAAAACAAGCTGTTACTTTAATTCTATGAATTTTTCTTTAATTTCTTATTTGGAAAGTCGCAGTGTCCTAGTCATTCGGGTATGAGTTACAATATGAACGGATCTACTTTGCAGCTTCGTCATAAATCAAGCTGTTACTTTAATTCTATGAATTTTTCTTCAATTTCTTATTTGAATCACTGGTTCACATATGACTTATATGATAGTGCATCTTATAATATGCAACGGATTGCTGTATTTTCCTTGAATCATTCAACAGAAGGGTCAGATTACACACCTAGTTTTACTCATGAGAAGTTCATCTTATTATTCCGTAAATTTACTGATGATTTGATGGGACAGTAATATTAGTCTCGTACTTCTTTAAACGTTTCATATAAATGATTTGTTTATCAAGCTTGGTTGATCCGATTTGAATACACACAATATAACTGAAATCATGAACGTAATACAAGAGGCACCGTTCCCACTGTACATAAACTCACCAGAAAATCATCACTGAATAGTGATTGGTGATGGCTGGAACACATTCACGAAGAAACATGTTGACATGTGGAATAATCGGGTCTATTGCCGGATGTTTGTGTCGCTCTGGCACAATATTTCGGCCACGTACCTCGTTGCCTTCTTCAGGTGCTACCTGAGACTGCCGTATTGGAGGATCTTGCACCTGAAGAAGGCAACGAGTTACGTGGCCGAAATATTGTGCCAGACAAGATCCTCCAATACGGCAGTCTCAGGTAGCACCTGAAGAAGGCAAAAGTTACGTGGCCGAAATATTGTGCCAGACAAGATCTTCCAATACGGCAGTCTCAGGTAGCACCTGAAGAAGGCAACGAGTTACATGGTCGAAATATTGTGCCAGACAAGATCCTCCAATACGGCAGTCTCAGGTAGCACCTGAAGAAGGCAACGAGTTACGTTGCCGAAATATTGTGCCAGAGCGACACAAACATCCGGCAGTAGACCCGATTATTCCACATGTCAAGATCTCGCCGGGAAAGCCTGAAGAGTTACACAAGAAACATGTTGTTTAGGATAGATATAGCATAATCAGATGCTCATTCATTCACGAAAGAAAAAAGTAAGTCTCCACTATCAGTACTGAATACAGAGCACGGTGGATATTTGGCATAAAAGCCTTGGTTCAACTTGAGCAACTACCACACCTCAAAAATTCCATTAAACTCCACAATACAAAAATTAAGAAAAATGACCCACAAATTTAGGTATTCATCATATTCCTCAAATTTAGATCTGTGCAGTGATTAGTGGGGAACTAAATTTCCATGCAACCTGACTAACACATCGTTGAGCATACCTTTATGCATACAAAGAAACTCCTATCTCTTCGTGAGAAAAATCAGTTTACATTTTGAGATCTTCATATGTCACATAAGTACCGAGGCTTCCAGCATTTACTGTTAATTAAAGTAAGAATGAATTTGATTTCTACCACAAGCTGTACGGCGTCATGAGTAAACAAAGCCATCAACTTTCAAATATACGAAATTCATGAAAAATATAAAATTCAACTCCACACATGTTTCACACAATTTTGCTCCGCGAACCTACTTTACACAATGATATCACTTCCACTTTACTAAATGCACCATAGAATAAAGTTTCTTTGTACTGTGCACCACATGGTAGCCAACTACCTCACAGACAAAGTACTGCTTTTGAAAAACACAAGCATAATGCTAAATCCACACCCAAAATTACTCCTACTGTAACTAGCATGGTTTTCCACTAATGTCCAAAATAAAAATAATTAAATGTGAACGCCACACACTAAGTGTATTCAATTATTTTCTAGTCAAGCACATGGAGCATATTAGTGCAGGTTTCGTATCTGAACAGGTTTCGTATCTGAATTAGTGATCCACATATGAGTGAAATCTGATAATGCAGATAAAATGACAACACCAGTTCCACTTTTGTTTTTACTTTAAAAACTAAGACTGGTTTCGGCCTTCAAGGCCATTATTCAGTGGTATCTACATACTATTGAAAACTGAGTACAACAGAATTAATCAAATGGTGAAGAATGTAGCAATAGGTATCATCAACAACAAATGAAATACATAAATGTTCAATATAAATCATCCACACATATCATAAAAGCAATAAATCTAAAATAATACACAGTATGACTTCATCTACTATTACAATTGACATGCTTTACGTAAACTAAATAGAGCTGGACAACAAATTGTATGTCACATGATCATTAATCCAGAGAGAACGATCGCTGAGATGTTCCAGACCGCGGCACTTAAATGGGAGAGGAGCAAGTTACAGGGAGGGCCTATAGGGGACACGTTGGTAAGCAGGCGCAAGTGGTGAGATAAAAGTTGGTAAAATCCACAAAAGTAAAATAAAATATCGAAGACAAAGACATGTACAAACTATTAGTACAAAAAGAGTAAGGACAACAGACTATGCGCAGAAATGTAACAATGAACGAAAAGTCGATATAGGAAACCAATAAGTGCCAACGAAAAGAATCAGTAAAGCGTGTATCTTCATACAAATACAGATACGACGGAATCTTCTCACGAAATTCCAATCACCAACTTTCTCCTCCGAATGTGAAAATATTTTGCTGACACCGACCTACATAGGGGGAAACGATCACCACCATACAACAAGGGAAATCAGAGCTTACACGGAAAGATATAGGTGTTCGTTCGTTCCGCCCGCTATAAGGGATTGGAATAATAGAGAATTGTGAAGGTGGTTCGATGAACGCTCTGCCAGGCACTTAAATGTGATTTGCAGAATATCCATGTAGATATAGATGTAGATGAGTTAATTCGGCTCGCAGCCATAAGGAACTGAGCGTGATTTGTGGTTTACAGTAAAGGAGAGTGCCAAACTATGTAATGAAATATAACAGTGCTGAAATTACTAACATTAAAATACACGAAACACACTCTGAAAGGCATCCAGAAAAACAATGTTTTTAGAATATTTTGTTCCTTAAGAATATAGCTCTTCTTGCGATGCACATGGTTGTAAATGTTATTTCCAGTATTAATGAAAATGTCCTTTCGAGATTAAGTGAAAAGGGAGTGTATCCTCTGCATTTTTCCTTCCTTCTTCTGTATGCTCTTCAAAACTAGTTTTAAAGGTTCTAGCTCTCTGCCCAATATAAAAGACTTCGCATACAGTGCAGCAGATTTTATAAAAGGCTGCAGTTGTAAATTTGTTGTTTTTAGGTTTAATACTGCATGCAAATAGCTGAGCTATTGTGTTATTGGTTTTGAAGGCGAGGTTAGCATTAATACTACAGAAAAAGGCACTGAGTTTATAAGAAACAATTCCATAAAAAGGAAACAAGATGAATTTTAACCTTCCTGCAACATAATCTTTACATTTGTGGCCTCTTTTTTGACGCACCACGAGTTTAGAATTACGTATTGTATCAACTACCGGAAAAACAGAGCCATTTTTGGAGCCAATATGGAGCAATGTGTTCAGTTCTTTGCTAATGTCTCTATTATTAAAGGAATCTGCTTATCATTACTTGGAAAACTGCTTTCTTTTGTTGTGATGGTGTGATAGTTAAAGTGGAGAAAACAATGGAACAATATGGGGGAATCTGTTACCATATTGCTGTAACATGAGACAGTTGTTACAGTTTTACAGTATCACTGTATCAAGAGCAACTGTAACATGAGGCAATTTGTTACAGACAATTTTGCTGTAGCGACTGTATATTAAACTTTCTGCTAGATAATAGTGATCAACTGTTCAATAAAACTTAAATCTCAGTTCTTCGACATGCTCCTGTTCACAGATATATAACAAGAACTGTGGACAGCCGGTTGATGGGCTACAATATTCACTGATTTCAGTATAAAATTCGTTGATTTTAGCACAATGTTCTTTGATTTCAACACAAAATTGACTGATTTCGATACAAAATTCAATGATCTCAACACAGAATTCAAACTCATATTTCACTACAACCTACATTAATTTTTCATAGAATTTGTAGGCAGACTTCCTAATGAGGTGAAGCATCTGTAGATGATGTTCTGAAGAAATGGGTTCAACAGCAGGCAGATATGGCAGATATGCGTTTCAACAGGTTGTATAGAGACAATAGCAGGAAGAAAATGAGGAGCACAAATCATTAGCGTGCATCCAGTTTGTTGGCAATACCTTCAGAAAAGGCGGCAGAATCTAGGAGGAACATAGTGTTAAATGTAGTTTTCACCCGTCTCCTGAGACCTTCAACTACTAGATTCAGTAAAGACTGCTCTAGGCCTTCACAAAACAGGAATATATCAAATCCCTTGACAGCTCTGCATAATACTCATTGGGGAAACTGTACGCGTGACAGAGGAGATGTGCTATAAACATAAAATGAACGTAAAAGGCACTCTCATTGACGCCAGACCACAGAATCAGCTTTGGCTTACCCTAGTATGAAAGCTGGCCATCCTATGTATTACAATAAAACCAAGATACTTCAGAAACCTTTCTCATTCCCAGAAACATTTGCCACTGAATTTAGGATCCAAGCTGGTCTAACTAACAAGGATGTTGGCCTGTAGCTGAGTCAGGCTTAGAACCCTGCAATGAGCCTGGAAAAAGAAAAGCAGTGACAGGACAGACACAGGAGATCACAACTTGTAGCGAGGCTCCACTGCGCCCACAACGATCACCAAACACAGTGTCAGCTGCATATATAGTGAAGGCAGCAAAGTAATGGAGAGGGGTAACGGCCAGTGTATGTAGGGTGCTAGCAAGAGCTGAGCACCAATAATCAGAAACCACATAAAGGTGGCAATGTTCGCCACGTGCAACGTGACATGGGTGGATATTCTAGAATTCTAAAATGTCTGCCATCTTGGATTTCCCATCATGCAGGCTGCACTAAGATCAAGCATCTTGGAGTCTGACATCAAAGGGCTTGGGAAAATCAAGGAGATCTGTCAATCATGCAGCCTGCACTATGATCAACCATCTTGGATTTTGACGTCATAGGCCTGTGCTGAGGTCCACCATCTTGGATTTTATACTTAGGGAAATTAGGCGAGGTTCGCTATCACGGATTTTTTTTAAATTTCTCATAATTTTATTGAGCCGTGGCGGACTGTCACCAGCACCGGGTACGCTCGTTATATCGTTGCGATCGATTTTGGAGGTTATATGTGATCTTTGGATATCGTGTGGCTTTCTTCCGGGTTAGCGGGCTTCAAGAGTCGGCCGTCAACTTTCGAAAGAATAACATTGAGAGACGTGGGACGTCTCTGGAGAAAGGAGTGTCGACTGCGACCGGGTGTGCACTATCAGCGTGATATGCAGAGTTGTATTGGTCGGCAAGTCTGTGTTTTGGGGCAGCTCGGAGATCCATGATTTCTATCAAGGGAGAGGTCCCCGAAGTAAAGTGGTTGAGCTGCATGAGCCGCTGAGTTGTGCTGTTTGCAAACATCAAGTAAGTTGGCCGTTAGTGTATGTGGCTGAGCGACGTGTTAAGAGGCGTTTAACTCCCTAGACGATTGTGGAACTTACACAGCCGTTAATCGAAAAGTATGTAGATGAGCTCCGTGTGAGCTGGTTAAACGTTGGCTTCGCAGTGAAGTCTTAGTTATAACTGTACTGGTTGTTCCCTAATTGATCATTAACGGCATTAAGTGATTGAAAACGGCACGTAAGTGATATTACTATTATCGGTGAACCGTCCTTAAATAGTTTCAATTTAAAGGTCAGTGATTGCTGTGGACGGAACATTTTCTAGACTGATGCACGTATATCTGACGCAAGGATTCTGCCCTGTATTTTGTGTGTGTTTCAGATAGTAGCAACTGTCCTGTGTTTGTCAAAAGCTGCTGTAAGTGCCAACGCCTTGGCGTGGAGTGAGGTGTAACCCGCACCCTAGGTCCTGCTGTGTTTATGTAACCCTGCCATGACTAGATTGCTTTGGGCGAAGACCCCACACCAAAAGTTTAGTATATCTTTCCTTTCCGCCAATGCGGGTAAAACGGGTTTTGTGATTTGATTGCGATTTTCTTATGTTTAAACAAATGTTTTTTTGGGGGGGTTACATAAAGATAGACATGCAACTAAGTAAACGTTAGCAAATAGAGCACATGTAAAGTAATGAAACTCTCTCTATCGATTGTCATGTAATTTTGGGCTAATTGTTGTGATCTGTCTCTGTGGTAATAAACAGTCCACAGTGTTTGTTGAGTGGATGTCACATCTCTCTTTAAGTTACAGTGTGCGGTCGCGTAAAGTGTAATCTGGGTTTGTTTCATGACAATCTTTCTTGCTTCTGTTACATATCCATGTTCTAATGAATTGCGGTTAACCACGTGAGTTTTGAGTGTTGTTTGGACCGTGTTGGCCCGTGCAGTAATCAAATGCAACTAAGTGGCTAGCCCACTCTGATGGGAACTGTACTGTCCGTTGTAAGCTTTTGTTAAGTGTGGCGAAGCCACGGCAATACTGTGTTTGCTAGTTGTCTCATAACTGATTTCATATGCATTTTATGGTTATACTTGTTGAGTTCTGATAACTGTCTTGTTTCTATAAGAACTTATACTAAGTAACTGCTGCATTGTACTGAAGTTTATGGGGAATTATCTGAAGGCACCTTACGTTAATAAAGTATGTGTAAATCAAAGTATGACTACCAGCCATGATTCACCATCCCGTTTCCCGTCCTGATTATAGTTGTGGTATGGATTGTGCAAGGTTGTATTAAAGGGGCCACGTACCATTTATACATATGATAACCGACCTAGTTCCGCTGTGACGTCATAGGGTTGGGGGAAGAGAAATCTGGAAACAATGCAAGGTGCAATTAGACAGCAGCAGGATCGTGGTCTATCGAGATATTAAACACCATCTGGAAACATTGCAGACTGTGCTGAAATTGGTTTGTACTCCGTACTAATGGCCTACGGGGCTGAGGATTCTCATTTGGTCAAAGATCTCTTGGAATACGCGTGGCAGAGTCTGTGCTTTTTATTCTCTGTTCTTGAACGTCGAGGATTTTCATTCCACTAAATCCCGTTCAAACAGCTCATTCATCTCGTATCGGAAAGACTCTTTACAAACGCCTGCAGAGCAATTTCAACGACATTCCTTGTAATTGTCTGACATCGTCATCTCCTTTCTTTCGAGATATTTTTAGTACCAACTTTTGCACAACCACTACCAATATAGCTGACTTTTGCAGATTTTTACCCAATACTGTTTTCTCTTCGTTCATACAGAATGCAGTAGCCAGCTCTTGGTCTCTAGGATCTATAATTGAGCACAAGGCTTTATTACTACACACAGAATTCGCCATTATAGCGAATATTAAGTAGAAGTACTTCCAACATTATATCTTGAGCTGACTGCAATGAATTAAGTGGTGCAATTGGCATATTTCCATTGATACATAAGCTACCCGTGTACTCAATGATGATTAGATGCTGCAGTGCTTCCAGGATCCTGGGATGTTCATTGTTACGTTTTACCCACTGTTCGAATAGTCTCATATTCTATGGGGAGATTAAATCTGATTGATTCAAGCTGATCCACAGGCTTGCTAACAGTTGTTGTTCACGACTGGAACAGGAAGGATGGAGAAGTGGCAGTGATACAAAGAACCCTTCCTTACACTGAATTTTGTAGGTTGCTAAATATAGAAGTATATGTAAAGCCATATGAAGACTGTTGGCATCAAAGAGATAGAATACCATAGAGAAGCAACACAGCGATCAGAGTAAAGCAAAGTGAGCAACCTACCGCAGTGTTTTTGGAAGTCAAAACAAAGGAAATTCGGAAGCCTAGACTAAAATAATAACTTCGCATATTCATGTAAAGTTAAACGCGTGAAAATTATGACCACCTACCTAATCCAGTATGTCCACCTTTGGCACGGATAACAGCGGCGAGGCGTAGTACATGGAAGCAATGAGGCCTAGGTAGGCCGCTCGAGGGAGTTGGCACGACATCTACACACACAAGTCACTTAATCCCGCAAATTCGGGAAAAAGGCCTCGTTCAATCACATCCTAGATATGTTCGATCGCGTTCAGATACGGCGAGTTGGGGGGGGGGGCAGCACATCAACTGAAACTCGCTACTGAGCTCTTCGAACCACTCCGTCACACTCCTGGCCTTGTGACATAGCACATTATCTTGCTGAAAAATGCCACTGCCGTTGGGAAGCGTGGTCGTCATGAAGGGGTGTACGTGGTCTGCAGCCAGTGTACGATACTCCTCGATCGGCAGGGTGCCTTGCACGAAGTCGGCTGGACTCATGGATGCCCACGTGAATGTTCCTCAGGGCATAATGTAGCCGCCGCTAGCTTGTCTTCATCCCACAGGTGTCAAGGAGCTGTTCCCTGGAAGACGACGCTTTCGTGCCCTATCGGCGTGATGAAGGAGGTATCGAGATTCATGAGACCATGCAATGTTCTGCAATTGCGTCAACATCCAGTGACAACGGTCACTTTCCAATTTCATTCGTCGTTGCCAATGTTGCGGTGTTAACATTGGCACATCCATGGTCGTCGGATGCGGAGGAGAGGAGTGGTTTGATCAGGCAGACTGGTACTGCATTTCAGGCACGTTCATTGGGAGTAGCATTAGTCTCCTTTATCGACCCCCTATACAGAGCAACACACACATATCATGAGCAGAAACTGTTTTCAAGTCTCTGATGCGTATGCTGCCCAACACGAAGAGTTGTATCAGACTGTTTTATCTTTTTGTTCCACACGAAGTACACATGCAAATGGATGTGGCTCAAAGAAGTCTGAGATGGAAAATGGAGAAGGTGGTGGGAGGGGATGAGCAGAGAGAGGAGGAAGGAGGACAAGGACAGAGAGAGTAAGATGAGATTTATAGGCAATGGGAGAGGAAGAGGTAGATAAGGAAAAGGGGGCAGGAGGAGATAGAAAAAGATGGGGGGAAGAAGGAGATGCAGGCAGCAGGAGGAAGGTGTAGAGGGATGGTGCACAAGTATATAAGGAAGGAAACACTCATCCTCTTCCACGCTCTCTCAGTCTATCTCTTCCTCATTCTCCCTCTGTCCAATATCTCCTAAACCTTCGATTTATCCATCTACTCTGCCTCTCTGCTTCACATTGTCTGTCCATCTCATCCTCCTTCACACTGTCTCTATCCATCACGTCCTCCTCCACCCAAACTATCCATATTCTCCAACCCCTCTGTCAGCTAGATGTACCGATCTGCATGTGTAGCCCCTCTAAGGCATTACTTGCACAACATACTTCCTCTTCCTGTCAACATCTCCCCCACCTCCTATGTACATCTCCTCCTCCACTTTCTCTGTCTGTCCACTCTTGTCCCCTTCTTTGTTCTTCACTTCTGCACCTATTTCTGTCCACATCACACAATTTCACACTATCTGTGTTCTCCTCTTCCCCTTCTCTCTGTCCACCTGACCTTATCTCATCTCACACTATCTGTTTTCATCACCCCTCTCACTGCTCAGCCCCAAAAAACATATTGGTGAAGTGGACAAATATTACATTCACATCACACCAGTTGTGTAGGAGATTCAAAATCGTTCTCTTGCATCCAGTATGCTGGTTGTCCAAAAATCAGATCGAAAAAGCAACCTGACAATAATGCAACACAACATGCCTCTTATGCAGCACAGTCTATGACTCAGGGGCAGGAAAATAGTTTCTTGGTCATGATGTATAGACTGCCCTTTAAAGAAGGACGATAAGGCAGCCCGATACTCCTCACATACCACAAACCAGTTGAGCAGCGCCACCTACACACAAGGTCTGAAAAATACGTTTTTTCCCATATCTCCACTCCTATGAGGGCTAGAACTTCATTGCACCCCACAATACTGATATTTATAAAGTTTGTTATTTCTGCACCAAATTTGGTAGAACTCATTCTGTGGGTTTGGGAGGAGATGCTGGACACACACACACACTCACTCACACACCCACACTCCTCCTCCTTGCATGCATCTCCTTCTTCCCTACCTGTGTCCACTTCACCTTCCAACCTGTCTAACCACCATGTTCTTCCCCACCAACCTCCCTGGTGAGTCCTGCCTATCTCTACATGTAGCCCCTATCAATCAAATTGAAAATTCAGGCCTGTGGTGCCAGGCTGCCTACACATCAGGGGTTTGAAGACCTTTTCTGCCCCTGACTTACTGGCTGCCCTGCAAAGCAAGACAGTAAGGCATGCTGACATTACTGCAACACAATAAGCTTCTTGGAAGAGCATCCTACATTTCAGGGGCTGCAAAATTTTTACTTACCCTGCTCCAAAGCAGGACAATCCCATTTGTATGTCAAAGATCTCCCAAACACCTTGATCGATTTGTACCAAAGATTGTACACAAATCGCCTCATGCCAAAAGGAGCAGAGATACAGGCAAAAATTGTGTTTTGCAGTCCTGCCATATAGACAGGCACTATGGTTGAGAATAGTATTTTCCTGCATTTTCGACCAGCTTTAGAAGGCAGTGCATATGTTAGGGGAAGAAATTGTTTTCCTGTCTGTGACGCATATGCAAGAAATAGTTCACCATCTCCTGACACATAAGCAAGAAATAGTTTCCCAGCTCTGATGCATAGGCTGTTCTGTATGACTGGCGTGTTGTGTGGAGATAGTATTGGCTTGCCTAATCGACTTGTTTTGCAGGGCAGCCTGTGCCAGGAACAAAAAAGAGTTTTCAAGCACCTGACATGAAGACTGCCATTCATGACTGGCAATTTAGAGTGTTATCGGCTCACTTTATCGACTCATTTTGTAGGTGCTACTGTACGCATGTGCAATGCTGGGAAGGCCTGAAGTGGATAGCAGGCAGGCTACACAGAGGGGGGGGGGAGGCAGTAGAGGGTGGACAAATGAAGAGAAGGAAGTAGGGGAAAGGCAGAGAGTCAGGTTGGAGGATAGATGAACAGGCAGAGTGGGGGAAGGAAGATATGGACACAAAAGAGAGGACAATGACAGAGATAGGAAGGAGATGGATAGACAGAGAGAGGATTTAATAGGGGAAAGCTGAGATGAGCAGTGTGAGGGAGACAAAGGAATTACAGAGAGGTAAGGGGAAAAGGAGATGGACATGGAGAGGGGGAAAAAGAGGTTTAAGAAGGACAGGACATGGAGGAGATAGTGAGGAGGAGATGCATGCAATATATGTGCCCAAAGTGAGAGGAGAGGAGGTGGAAATGAATGTGGAAGGTGAGGAGAGCAGAGACTCTGTAGGCAGGTGGAAAAGGAGGATGGGGGGAATGGACAGTGAATTGGAGGAAGATATGGAAAGAGAGATGGCGAGAAAGGTGTGGTAGGAAATAGGTGGTGATGATGATGATGACATTTGGCTTGTGGGGCACTCAACTGTGCAGTTATCAGCTCCCATACAAATACCCAACCTTTGCTCAGTCCACTCTCACCATTTGCATGAATGATGATGAAATGGTGAGGACAACATAAGCACCCAGTCATCTCGAGGCAAGTGAAAATCCTTCACCCCGCTGGGAATTAACTCGGGACCCTTTGTTCAGAAAGCGAGAACGCGACTGCAAGACCATGAGCTGTGCACGTAGGTGGTGATGGGAATGGACAAAGAGAGTGGAGAGGACGAGATGAATAGAGAGAAAGAAAGTGGTGAGCAGAAGTTCAGCAGGCAGGGGTGCAAAGATTAGGTGTACAAAGAGAAAGGTGGAGGAAAAGGTGGACATGAAGATGGGGGAGGAGGAAGTGTGTGTAGTATGTGTGTTGAACGCATACACAGAAGAAGCTATGGGAAAAGGATAGTATTTACACATATCCAGGCTACTGTACTAAGAAAAGTCGATGTTTAACGCTGTTACCAAATTCCTGAAAAGTTCTTGACTGATTTATTTCAAATTTTTACGCGATACTTCAATAATCGTTCAGACGACATAGGAAACTTATTTTTAAATATATACGGCATATAAATGTATATAACTATACAGGGTGGTCAGAAACGTTCTGAAAAGCTTGCAAGGGAGTTGCACAGCAGGTCGTGCTGAGAAATGATTGTTAAGGAAAAAGTCAATATATTGCGCTACTTACAGGTTAATCAGCACTGATGTTAATCAATCAGGCTGTTGTGGATCAAAATTCAAGTGGCCCCCAAAAGACAGTCTCACCAAACGTATTCTTTGTTTGGTCAGCAAAAACCGAAGAAGAGAGTAACACAAAAAGTGGACATCGGTCGGTAGTCAGGATGTAACCCAAGCCAAAGGCTGAGCAGTCTAGTGCACCATCATCTATGATATGAGAACAACTAAACATAGTGGCCTGATTGGATAACTTCAATGCTAATTAAGTTGGAAGTGGCACAAAGTATCGTTTTTTTCTTAACAATTATTTCTCAGCACTACCTACCCTGCAACGACCTTACAATCTTTGCAAATTGTTTCTGATCACACTGTACAGCGGAGCAAGGTGTTAGCAAAAACTTCTAAAAGTTCTTTAAAAATTTACTTCATATCTTTATCTGTTCATATGTTCATTAAAATTTCAAGTAAATCGATCAAAAAGCTTCTACTAATATTGTTTCCTCTTTATGTATTATTATAAATATGAGGGACAGTCAAATGAAAACAAAACACCCACCATGGAACGGTTCCATTCAACAGTAATCACCATATGTGTTAAGACATATACCCTAGTGGAGACGAGACAATCAACTCCTGTTCCATAGAATGCAGGTGGTTGCTGACAGATCCACAGCCACACCTACTCTCGCATTTTTCTCTTCAGACTGAAACCAACGTCCAGCACATATCCTATTTCATGTCGCCAAAGATTTAAAAATCACATGGTGAAAGATCTGGGCTGTACAGAGGATGTTGCAGTGTTTCCCAATCAATTCGTTTAACTGCAGCCTTTGTCAATTTCGCAGTGTAGGACTAGGTGTTATTGTACAACAAGAGGATTCCGTCTGACAGCTTTCCGACAGCGTTCACACAAGTTCCACTAGGTAATTACGACTTTCTTCTCCGCCTGTAGGGACTTTCTGGTCGTTAAGTTACTCTGGTGTGGAACAATAATCAGTGAGCAGCAGTATGAAGAGACTTTACAGAAACGTCCAGGAGTTATGTTTGACGGAAGCATCCTGCTGCACGATAATGCCCGTCCCCACACTGTCAGTTGGATGAAGGTTCCGCTTCAGCGGTTTCGTTGGCAAACACTGCAGCACCTTCTATATAGCCCAGAACGTTCACCATGTGATTTTCACATCTTTCACGACTTGAGCAAAGACAAGAATGACCACAGGTTTCAGCTGGACGAGGAAGTGCAACAGTTTGTACAGTTATGTATGTGAGCGGTCAAGCACATTCCAATCAATAGAAATTTTGCTGTCTTACCTCCTAGTGGCACAGATATAGGCAAATGCACTTGGTAATTACTTCTGGATAGAACCATTTCATGGTCCCATTATGGTGGGTGTTCAGTTTTCGTTTGACGCCCGTTACACATTTATGTACACCACTACATAATACATGTACCTGGTGCATCTCCCTCACCTCCTCCTTGTTCCACCCATCGCTTCCCCTCACTCTGACAATCTTGTACTCCACCTCACTCTGTACAGCTCCTCTTCCTCCTGTCTTTGTCCATCCCAACCTCACTTTTCTCTTTGTCCATCTCCTCTGCCCCCTTTCTATGTCCACCACATCTTTCTCCACACTCGCACTACCCAGCCATGCCGTGTGTATCCCTAGAAAAGGGGCCTGTTGTGCAGGGCAGCCTACTTGTCAGTCGTAAACAACCCTCCCTCACAAATCAGTCTTTTACTGAAAACGATATAAAAATCCCTGAAGTAGTTCCTGAGATTAGCTTCTACATACAGAGAGCAAGATGTAGTTATATATTCGATTACATTCCATTATCCTTGCTTTACTTTTGCAGACATTCATCTTATAATCTCATTTTAATACTATTGTACAATTCGACTGATCTTCCTTACATATAAATGATTTCTGCCCCTCATCTAACTTCAGACTCATTCCACATTCTTCTGTAGCACCGCATTTCAAAAGCTACCATTCTCTTTTTGTCTTAAATGATTATTGTACTCGTTTCACTTCCATACAAGACTACAGAAAAGACTTCGTAACACATAAATCGATATTCGATGTTAACAAATTTCTCTTCCTCAATAACGCTTGTCTTCCTGCTGCCAGCCTACATTTTATGTTCTTTCTACTTCAGCCATCATCAGCTATTTTGCTGCTCAAATAACAAAACTTATTTACTACTTAAAGTGTCTCGTTTCCCAACCTAATTCCCTTCCTAATTCACCATCATCTGATTTCATTCTGCTATAGTCCATTACCTATTGATTTTCACATTTTATCCTCCTTTCAGCGTACTGTCCATTCCATTCAAATGCTTTTCCTCTCATTCGCTTCCTGTGACAGAATTAGAATGTCATTGGCAAATGACAAAGTTTTTATTTCTTGCCCCTGAACCTCAATTCTCTTTCCTAATATTTTCCTGTAGTTCATTTTAACTGTTTGCTCACTGTAAAAATTGAATAACATCAGTGTTTGCTACAACTCTGCCTCACTTCCTTCTCAATTACTGCTTCCCTTTCATGCCCCTCGACTCTTATAACAGCCGTCTGGTTCCTGTACAAGTTGTAAATAACCTTTCGCTCTCTGTATTTTATCTGTACAACTTGTAGAATTTAAAACAGTATGCTCCATTCAACATCGTCGAAAGCTTTCTCTAAATCTACAAGTGCAATAAACGTAGGTTTGCCTTTTCTCAATCCATTTTTAAGGCACGTCATGTGGTTCTATCGCCTGTGTGTTCCTACACTTCTCCAGTATTCAAACTGATTTTCCTTGAAGTCACCTTCTTCAAGTTCTCCCATTCACATGCCAATACTTCGTGTCAGTATTTAGCAACATTGAGTTATTAAACTGATAGTTTAATCACTTTTTTTTGGAATAGAAATTATTACATTGTTCTTGAGTTCTGAGGCAATTTTCCTGTCTCACACATCTTGCACACCGGGTGGAATAGTTTCGCCGTGGCTGTCTCTCCTAAGGATATCAGTACTTCTGGTGGAATTTCATCCACTCCAAGGGCCTTGTTTCGACTTATGTCTTTCAGTGCTGTGTCAAATTTTGGCCGCATCATCATATCTCCCATTTCATCTCCATCTACTTCTTCTTCCATTTCTATAATATTGACTTCAAGTTGATTCATTTGTGTAGCCCCTCTATATACTCCTTCCAACTTTCTGCATTCCCTTCTTTGTTCAATACTGGTTTTCCATCTGAACTCTCGATTTCCGTACAGCTACTTCTCTTTTCTCCAAAAGCTCTTAAATTTTTCTTTGAGCCAGTTCTATCTTTCCCCAAGTTATACATATCCCTATGGCTTCGTATTTGTCCTCTATGCATTCTTGCTTAGCCTCTTTCCACTTTCTGACAGTTTTTTTTTTTTTTTTGCTACTTCATTTGCTGCATTTTTATTTTTTCTCTTTTCATCCCTCTGTTTCCTTCAAATTATTCAGGTCCCAGCTCTGTAACTTGAAAACTTTTTGCAATTTCTTCAGTTTCAACCTACAGCTGATAACCAATAAATTGCGGTCAGAGTCCACATATGTCCCTGAACAGAAATCTTTGTCTTACCTTCATATAATCAATCTGAAACCCTCCACTGTCTCCCATTTCTTCCACATAGCCAACGTTCTTGAGGCGTTAGTGATGATTAAATTATACTCTGTGAAAAATGCTACCAGATGGCTTCCTCTTTCATTTCTGTCACAAAATTCATATTCTCCTATTATTTTTCCTTCTCTTCCTTTTCCTACAGTCGAATTGCAACTCCCATTGCCATTACTTTCC
This sequence comes from Schistocerca americana, assembly GCF_021461395.2. Taxonomy (NCBI): domain Eukaryota; kingdom Metazoa; phylum Arthropoda; class Insecta; order Orthoptera; family Acrididae; genus Schistocerca; species Schistocerca americana. Next base: position 186,383,176 of record NC_060126.1, read on the forward strand.
TTTCCTTTGATTATCTCAATAATTTCTTTAACTCATAAATTATTTCAATCTCTTCATGATCTTTGGTGCTAGTTGGCCTATAAATTTGTACTGCTCTGGTCGATGTTGGCTTTTTGTGTGTCCTAGCTACGATAAAGCTTTAACAATGCTGTTCATGTCTGCTTATCTGTATTTCTATTTTCTTCTTTATTATTAGACATACTCCCACGTTACCCGTATTTCGTATAGTATTTATAATTATGCACTCATCTGACCAGAAGTCCTGTTCCTCCCACCACATGCAACGAGTGATGTGGCGCAGTTGTTAGCACACTGGACTCGCATTTTGGAGGACTCCGGTTCAAACCCTCGTCCGGCCATCCTGACTTAGGTTTACCGTGATTTCACTAAATTGCTTCATTCAAATGCCGGGATGATTCCTTTGAAAGGGCACGGCGGACTTCTTTCCCCATCCTTCTCTAATCCAGATAAGACCAATGACCTCGCTGTTTGGTCGCCTCCCCCAAATCAACCAACCAGTCCTCCCACCACCGAACTTAGCTAATTCCCAGTATATCTAACTTCCCATGTCCACTTATCTTTTTAAATGTCCTAACCTATCTGCCTGACAACGATCTCTAACATTCAATGCTTCGATTTGTACAATGCCAGCTTTGTTTTTCCTGTGTCGATATCTTCCTGAGTAGTCCGCGGCTGTGTATCCAAATGTGGACCACCTAAGGAATAATTTATGCAAAAGGATACCACCATTATTCAACCACACAGCAGAGCTGCAGGTCCTTTGCAAAAATGACGCCTGTGATTTCCCATTCCTTCCAGCCGTTCGCAGCAGTATCATAATGGCAGTACCATGTTAGCCGATGTTACCAGTCCAGATTAGTGAGTCATGCAGACGGTTGCCCCTACGACTAATGATTACCGCAAAAACACGAAAATAAAGGAAGTGCGCTGTCCGTCTTGTGATATATGGGTAGAGAACGACAGAAGCATTCATAGTTGCCAGACAGTGAATACGGTTTACAGGGAAACATGGCACGAAAATGCGTATTCTTAGATTTTGAGGTACAGCTGTTCTATGGCAACATTTTTTTCATTAACACTTCTTGGGTGATCTGCGTAGTCTTGTGGCCAAGCGCGTGCCTAAAAACGGAAAGTCTTTTGCGAACTTGCAGAGTAATATATTGAACGAACTTCAATCAAAAGCTGTGTGTAACACGCCATACTAAGCAGGAAGAGCGTGCTCTTATGCCTACTAAATGTTTTTGTTTTTTGAGTCATTAGTTTGCTAACTGGTTTGATGCGGCCCGCGACGAATTCCTCTTCTGTGCCAGCCTCGTCATCTCAGAGTAGCACTTGTAATCGACATCCTCAACTATCTGCTGGATGTATTCCAAACTCTGTCTTCCTCTACAGTTTTTGACCTATTTGTCAGTCTTTTCCACATATTCCTTTCTTCTCCGATTCTGTGCAGCACCTTCTCATTCCTTATCCTACCAGTTCACCTAATTTTCAACATTCGTCTGCAGCACCACATCTCAAATGCTTCGATTCTCTTCTTTTCCGGTTTTCCGACAGCCCATGCTGTACTCCAGACAGACATTTTTCAGAAATCTTTCTCAAATTAAGGTCTATGTTTGATACTAGTAAAATAGATTTTATCAATTTTTATTAATTAATATTTATATACCTTTTGTCACCTGAACCAGTTATTCTGTGCAGTCACTTATAAGTAAATGAAATTTACGAAATTCATAGAATATTTCTTTACAATGACTGAGAACTAAACTGAGAGTGGAGAACGTATACATTGCATGAGTGTAGCCAATTTTTTTTGTTCGTGACACATTTTGTTAGTGATACAGTTTCGTCATTTTTCATTGGGCAGTATTTTTTGCTACACCTGCGTGTTTTGAGTAATGAAATGAGTTGTAAGTTCAACATTTATTTATGACCTTTAGTTTATGTGTTTATCCTTTAAAATTTTTGCACAGTACACATCTGAAAATGAACACTCGAATTCTTGCCAACACTCCTTCAGTAATTAAATCTCTCATCTTCTTTATCAAATTACCATTATTAAATTCATGTACTGAAAGCTGCATCTGGAACAGAGAAACAGGAAACCAACAACAGAAACATTATTTTGTATAGTGACATATTTATTACCAGATTAAAAATGTAGTCAGCAATTTCATTAGCGCTTAGTATCCCTTGAGTTAACATGTTCTCTTAAATTGTTGATACATATATCAAGAAGAATTTTGAAATTCTGCTTTAGTGTCAGTTATCTCCTCTCACATCTTGTTGTATGCTGATAGTGTGTTGCAAAGTACGACACCAATGTGGCTCACAGGTGTGAGTTGCTTTTGCTCACATATAAAGGGACTCACAAATGAGTGTATTGTAGCTATGACAAGTATTATTAATTTATATATCTCCAAGCTTGGTTCCAATCAACAACATGCACTTAAATATGTAAATGGAAGTTACTGTAACGTTGCATAAGATAAATGCAGAATTTATTACGTGATTTAAATTTGTTCTTTCTTATAAGGTGTTCCACACAGAATTTCATTTGATCATTTTTTTCTATCTTACATATAGTTCTGTATGATGAATTGTGTACTTCTCTTTAGAAGGGTCTCTTCTATGGCATGTTTGTTACAAAATAGTGCATACTGCAGAGAGAATTTTTCTTTTTAATTCTCATTTATTCGTGTTGTGTGTGCTTGGCTATTTAGAAAATCATACAACTTGTCATAGAGAGTTCTTATGAAAATCATAACTTTTCACTTGCATATTTCAGATGAGAAGATACTTCATTATTCTCTTTAAATGATGTAAAAATGGTTTTCTTTTATAACAGGTGAGTACACACTGTTTCACAGGCATCTAGTACTTCTGTGTACTTCAGGATATAGCCTGCTATGTAAGCTATAGCCGGGTGATCTACAGAGAAACTTACATCTGAGTGAGAATTAAAAGTTACCTGTGGCCCATCTGGGTCGTTACCATCATTCAACTAACTCTAATTTAAATGTTTGTTACCAGCATTACTACAACGAATTGTCAGTGGATTGTAATCATCATTTTCGAAATTATTTACACTCATGGTTTCGAAAGGCAAAACCATACGATTCACAACACAAGCCTTCAGAGCTTTTACGAACTGAAAACCGGTTGGACTTCCTATTGACAATACTGTGTTACATTATACAACAAAAGAAATTCTCTAAAGCACCTTGATCGAAGCCCTTTAAATTGGAGTACTTAAAACCAACTTCTTTTAAGGTCTTCGAGAAGAAAATAATGTAATCTGTCAACCTTTCATAAAACTAAACACATTAGTCTTGTTTCTACCTGTTTTCAAATCTTTTATTAGCTAGATACCTGTTTCCTTCTGTATGGTATACCATATTTCTGCTGTGGATTTTCTGATAAAACACACTTAAATATTCTCCAGTTATATGGATACAGCTCATTACTGTTGAGTGAATCAAAGAGGTTATTTATCTTTTATACAACCTCAGCTGTGTATACGGCCTCATATGGCAATATCAGTGTCATATGTTTCAGTTGCTGTTGTAACTATATGGCTCATTTATGCAGCAGCAACTATTGCTTTCATTGTGACATAGCAAGGTAGAGTTTTGAAGTGCATTTTTTAAATTTTTAACAACTAGACAAGTATACTAATATACTCCAATTTTACTACTTTGAAATTGATTTCATTATCTATCAAAGCGTTATTGTTTCTGAGGAGATGTAGTAGATCTAAAATAGTAACAGTTTGATTATTTACAAGAAAATGACGTAGTTGGCTTTGACAAATTTGCTTCGCACAGCTCTTTAAGAGCCTTCTGTTTTGTTGCATTCTAATCGTATACAGTACAAACTTCTTTGAATCCAATACTCTGAAACTCACTTATGACATGAACAATGAGTGCTTTCAAACAGCCATAGTGAAAAGTGATCGCAGAAATGTAATATGCAACAACTTGTTTCCAAGTTCTGTGAATGCCATTCCGCTCGTTCTAAGTGGCCTAAGTTCTGAATACCACAAGTTAGTAGGTTGTCTGCCTCATAATACATAACAGTATCCAGAGGTATTTCAGCAAAGACTAGAGCACAAAATTTGCCATTTTCATTCATATTACCAACTTCTATTGCTAAAATGTTTAATAAAGCGGGATTAAATACAGTATCAAATGATATGTGCGAAAGTACTGGTTTCAGAAGTCAGACAGTCAGGAGGAGTATGTGGTCACGTATGTATACCTGCTGGAAACCGTATTTCGATGCAACTTATACATTCTTTCTTTTCTAAGAATTAATACAAGAAATACCAAACTTCACTTTACCCCTGATCATACCATGTAGGTCACTTTGACTATCGTTTTATTAGTATTTAGGTGGTGTTTTTTCGTGTCGCTATGTTGATAATACTTTCAGGAAGACTCTAAAATGTAGCCAAAAGATAATTTGTTCTCTGAAATGAATAGTACACTATCAAACACAAATTTTCAGAGATAATCGTTTTTTATTTTAAATTTTACACAAGACATTTCACATTATTTCGTTAATCATCGTTAAAATAAGTAACAGTGTAACAATGTTACAATGGTTTCCTTCGTAAAGGATGAAAACATAGTAAAAACGAACTTCTTGTGTGAGTATTAATACTGTGACTCTTCAGTTTCTCCCGGCGTATTTGTTGCCGAAACAGTCCACGGGTATACTGCCGGTTCATAGTGTCCAACGGGCACAATATTTCAGCGATCAGACAAGCCGCCATCGTCAGGTGCGCTGACCAACTGAGCTCCTGAGGGCGGGCGGCCGATTTAAATCCCCTCCCCCCGCGGGCCGCTCTCTTCGCCGTCCGCACCCGCGCGCCGGCGGTCGCGAACACGTGGGCGTCGGAATCTGTCGTAGCGTCGATGTGCTTGCTACGTCCGCCCTGGTCGCCAGTTCGTACTTCTTGCTGAGAGTCTTCTTAATTACATTCAATGCCGGGTCCCAAGCCTTGCTGAGATTGTAGCCGCAATCGCGGTTGATAAGATCTTCCCTAGTGCGAATTTCGATAGCCTCCCTTATAACCCTGTCCCAATATTTAGAGGTCTAGCCAAATTCTTGGTACGCTCATAATCCGTCTCGTGTTTCTCGGACAAACAATGCTCTGCTACCGCCGACTTATTTGGATATTTCAGTCGAGTGTGCCTTTGATGTTCTCGGCAACGATCTTCGATGCTGTGTACTGTTTGTCCGATATAAGTCTTCCCACACTCAAGGGAATCTGGTATATGCCGGCCTTCCTCAAACCGAGGTCATTTTTCACACTTCCCAGAAATGCCCGTGTTTTATTGGGCGGGTTTCTTTAATATACAGCCGATTTTTCCCGATAGTGCGCCATTGTACGGAATAAAGGCAGTGGCTACCTCTTCTTCCGTGACTTCATCCGTCTCCACAGGTTGTGCTGTGGTGGTGGGACGGAGAGCGCGTCTAATCTGCCATTCCGAGTACCCGTTTTTTCGGAACACGGTTTTGAGGTGTTCCAATTCCTGGGGCAGATTCTCTGCGTCTGAGATGCTGCGCGCCCTGTGTACTAGTGTTTTTAGTACTCCATTCCTCTGAGAAGGATGCTGGCAGCTGTCTGCACGCAGGTACAGGTCAGTGTGCGTTTTCTTCCTGTACACACCGTGGCTCAGGGTACCATCAGCTCTTCTCTTAACCATGGCGTCCAGGAATGGTAAACTTCCTTCTGCTTCGGTCTCCATAGTGAATTTGATGTTTGGATGTATAGAGTTTAGGTGTGTAAGGAAATACAGGACTTGTCCCTACCATGGGGCCAGATGACGAACGTTTCATCGACATAACGGAAGAAACAAGTCGGTTTCCAATTGGATGACGCCAAGGCTTCCTCCTCGAAGTACTCCATGTACAAATTCGCGACCACTGGCGAGAGTGTGCTGCCCATTGCGACTCCATCCGTTTGCTCATAGTATTCCCCATTAAACAGAAAATACGTTGAGGTCAAGACATGCCTAAAGAGTTCGGTGGTCTTCTCGTCAAATTTCTGCCCAATAAGCTCGACTGACTCTCGTAGAGGCACCCTGGTGAATAGTGAAAACACGTCGAAGCTCACTAGGATATCAGTGTCTTTCAGTCTGAAGGTGTCGAGACGTTTCACGAAATCCACGGAATTACGGATATGGTGTGGGCATTTACCTACATAAGGGCTAACTAATTCAGCCAGATATTTTGCCAGCAAGTAAGTAGGTGCCTTAATGTTGCTGACAACCTGGCGCATAGGTACCCCCTCTTCGTGGACCTTAGGGAGTCCATAGAGTCTTGGTGGTACAGGTCCTTGAGGTGACAATTTCTTGGCGTCCCCTTCATAGGTCTGCATATCGCCTGTCCGTAGGAAACGGAAAGCAACACTGATATAAAGTATAAAGTATCGCTCGACTTCCGAATTCTTCGCATTTCACGTTCTTTTTGGCCCAAAGTGTCGTAATATACTCCAACATCTCGTGAATAACGTCGACACACGCCCAAAAAATATTTAGTGTATGAAAACCGGTTTTACTTCTATAAAACTGCGTTAAAATGTGTATGGGTCAAAAACGACCCACATGATACTACTGGTAGTGGGGATGAAATTTTGGTGATATGTACAACCCCATAAATGATGAAAATCCACTGGAGCATTTGGTTCTGCGATGATTATGGAAAGGCGATGGGGGTAGAGCACTCGAAAAACCCTCATGGGTCAAACGTGACTCGTGTGGTACTTCTAGTGTTAAATCATATTTTGAAACTCCAGATCCCATTACACCCTTTCTACTTCGAAAATCATAAATTGGTGTGAGTAATAAGTTGTTCTCGCCATGATTTGTGTGCTGAAAAACAGGACTTGTTGAATCTTCCAATACACTGCAACCTATTCCATTTAACATTATATCTGCGTCTCATACTGCGATGAAAACATTTCAGTAGTGCTACTACGAGCACCACCATCACTACCACCACTACCATCTGTGTAATAAAAATCGAAGGGAAGGTTGGTGTAACACGTTCCATATGCTTTGGAATAACGCTCGTATTTAACTTGTGCCTAGAGATGTTTACGAAATCTCCTTGGCAAAATGATATTCATGCACATAATAATAACTGCAATTTATATCTTAAGATATGTTGCAAATTAATTTCCACTTATTCAATGTTTCATTCTTTGATGCAACTGTAATTTGTAGAAATGTTTATTCTGATGTTACTGTTGTTGTTGTTGTTGTTGTTGTTGTTGTTGTGGTCTTCAGTCCGCAGACTGGTTTGATGCAGCTCTCCGTACTACTCAGTCCTGTGCAAGCTTCTTCATCTCTGAGTAACTACTGCAACCTACATTCTACTGAATCCGCTTAGTTTATTCATCTCTTGGTCTCCCTATACGATTTTTACCCACCACACTTCCCTCCAACACTAAATTGGTGATTTCTTGATGCCTCAGAAGGTGTCCTACCAACCGATCCCTTCTTTTAGTCAGGTTCTGCCACAGATTTCTCTTTTCCCCAGTTCGGTTCAGCACCTCCTCATTAGTTACGCGGTCTACCTATCTAATCTTCAGCATTCTTCTGTAGCACCACATTTCGAAAGCTTCTATTCTCTTCTTGTCTAAACTATTTATCGTCGATGTTTCGCTTCCATACATGGCCACGCTCTATACAAAAACTTTCATAAAAGACTTCCTGACACTTAAATCTATACTTGATGTTAACAAATTTCTCTTCTACAGAAAATCTTTCCTTGCCAGAGCCAGTCTCCCTTTTATATCCTCTCTACTTCGACCATCATCAGTTATTTTGCTCCCCAAATAGCAAACCTCATCTACTACCTTAAGTGTCTCGTTTCCTAATTTAATTCTCTCAGCATCACTGAAAGAATTAGATTAGAAAAGGAGTCACTTAAGGTAGTAGCTGAGTTTTGCTATCTGGGGAGCAAAATAACTGATGATGGTCGAAGCATGTTGTTATTTCTGTATCCATGTGTTCCAATTTGGGGTTAAAAATAACTCCTTCTGCATCCCGGAATATATGAGTATTTCAGCGTCAAATTTGTTATGTTTAGATAGGCTAAAATAATATTCACAAGAAATTAACCATCGTCTGTTCGTATCTTACAGAAAAATACTTTTTTTTACATACAAACAGATATATGAATTGCACTGAGCTGGAGGACTCTTTTTAATGGAGGGAGGCAAAGCTATGGAGAATGAGTAAAATGGTGATATATTTTAAAGTGATATGTTTCAGTAAACTGGAGGGAAATAAAGGACGAATAGCAGAAAAAGTGCTTCTGAATTTATTTAATGCTCCTGTATCTTAAAACTGAAGGAACATGCAACTCACCTGTACTGACAGACATTGGTTATTGTCACCAAATAGAACTTGAATTGTAATTGCCGGCCGGTGTGGCCGAGCGGTTCTAGGGGCTTCAGTCTGGAACCGCGCGACCGCTATGGTCGCAGGTTCGAATCCTGCCTCTGGCATGGATGTGTGTGATGTCCTTAGGTTAGTTAGGTTTAAGTAGTTCTAAGTTCTAGGGGACTGATGACCTCAGATGTTCAGTCCCATAGTGCTCAGAGCCATTTGAGCCAATTCAGTTGTAATCCTAATCTAGTGCTGCCGCTACAAAGTAGAATGAAAAAGCAAAACAGAATTCTCGTTTGTACTACATAGCAAAACGTTCTGCAACTCGTGACTGTCGAGTGTACTAACACTGCATATGATATTACTGCAAGCTGTTCCAGAAGAGAACGTTGATGTAACTCCATTGAACAAGTCCACTGCTACAATGAAGTTTGTAATACTGCTAACTATACGATTTAGCCAAATATCATTACATATCGTGATAAAGACCTAGTCCAGCTATATATTTTGGCACATTGTGAATTATGTGATCTATATTAAATCATTCTACTACATTATGCTCTGCATTACAGGGGAAGAATATTTCTACTGTGTTGACTACTGTCAGAACAATATGCGCAAATATTATTCTGCTTGAAAGACCTACGTTGCTTAACTTTCGAACAGTGGGTAAGATTTTACTGATTTCTTAATTGGGAATACAACCTTTGTCACTCTGCCAGTGATTAACACGTTTTAAATTTAAACTGTCCAATAAGAAAATGAGATGTTGAAGATTTGATAAACTATCCCCTCTGCAAGTGACCTGGCAGTGAACGAAGATCGTATTACTGGACGTCCCAATATGATTTTCGGCCCGCTGAGGCTTATGCCGTTTTCGGCGGAGAATGAAATACACTTCCGGGTGGCATACGCTCAGCACGTGGACAAAAAGGGTTATATGCTCGATTTTGTTCGTAAGGACTCTCTAAGTCGACCCATTACATCAGAAAGTATGCTTTTCGTCATTGACTACGCTGTATAATCTTGCACAGCTTTGGGAAACTTAAAGAGATGGAAGTTACTCGTTCACCCGAGTACACAAATTTAACTATATCGTATGTGGAGCGAGTGAGGTGCAGATTCGCAGAACGGTGTAGATTTCCGGACAGAAGCATTTCATGTTCGTGGGAAGCTTGAAGGAAAGATGAAATGATAGCAGTTGCCGACTTACATCTGACCTTCACATATCTGCAGCTGGCCATCTCTGCGCTTGTGGAGCCTGGCTCATTATTTCTCGGCACAGCAAGGGGCACTTGTGTTCCAACGACTTCTGAGAAGAGCATCAGGGGAAGGAATGCGACAAGTAGTTACTACACCAAAACAGCTGCGATTAGGGAAATCGGAGAGGACACTGCGTAGCGCTGGAGTATTTATCGTAAACTTCATCACGGTCTGAAAGGCGTAGTTAGTAGTTAGCGTGTAACGTAAGCCTTCGTCTCTTGAAAGTATCGAATCCAGTGACTTCTTGAAGAATTCTTGTCATAAGTAGTGCCTAATTTGAACTTGTAATTTATACAAAAGGACCTTCCTGATTTACAGTTTTTCCCAACGCCTTCTCCAGAATCACCTTGACCTATTTGCTGCATGGTGTAACCAATGGCTCCTGAAACTCAATCCTTCCAAGACCCAGGCAATCATCGTAGGTCGTATCACTCGCTCCTTCCGGCTCCTGGATTTCTCCCTTACTGTCTGCGCACGTCCTGTCCGCCTCACCCCCACCCTCACCTACCTTGGCCTCACCATTGACCGTCACCTCACCTGGATACCTCATCTCCGCTCCATCCAATCCTAAGCCCACAACCGCCTCCGACTCCTCAAACTCCTCTCTGGCCGGACATGGGGGTTGCACCCCTCTACCATCCTCCACACCTACAAATCCTTCATCCGTCCCATCCTCTGTTATGCCAGTCCTGCCTGGATATCTGCCCCCCCCCAAATTCTATCAGTCCCTCCAGATCCTTGAGCGTCATGCACTCCGCCTCGCCTTCCGTATCCGCCTCCCGTCCCCCACGCGGATCCTCTATGATCTCATTCCTTTCCCCCATCTGCTCCTATTCCTCGAACATATCTGCATCCTCTACACCTCCCGCCGTCTCGAACCCCCTCACCCCCTGGTTGCTCCTCTCCTCTCCCATCCCCGCCCCCTGCCACGTCTTCACTGTTGTGTCCCCCCTACCCTCCATCTCTCCACCCTCCATCTCCTTTCCCAAGGTGGCTTCCGTCAACTCCCCCTCCCGGATGATGCCCTCTCTCCCTCCATTTATCCTTCCTATCAACTCTGATCCTCAATCCCCCTCCTTTCCTCTGTCCTTTCCCTGGGCTCCCTCTTCCCCCCTCCCTTCCGTCCTGTTTTCTCCCCACTCAACCTCTCCCTACCTCCCTTCTCCCCCCCCAGTCCTTTTGTATTCCCCTCCTCTGCCTACCCCACTCCCTGTCGCGTCTGCCCCCCACCCCTCTTATGGGTCCTCATCCTCCTTCAGCTCCTTTCCCGGCTCCCCCCTTCGCTTTTCCTCTCCTTTCCCCCCTTTTTTGTTTTCCCCTCTTCTGTCCAGTTTCCCCCCACCTGCTCTCGACTGTGGTGTCACATTTGCCCACTTTTTAGTGCAGTGTTCCAATGACTATTCAGTGTTGTTTGTCTTTCTCGTGTTGCGAACAGAAACCATGCTGTCGCTAGGTGTGAATTTTATGTCCTTTGCGAACAGAATCCAGACTGTCGCCGTGTTTTTTTACTTGTCTATTGTTTTCCCTGTCTGCTTCGTATGTATTTTTCTTAGCATCATCATCCCTCTGTTGTTGTTTTAAGTTCCACGATTTCTTTTCGCCTTGTTACTCTCTAAGTCTCCGATTTTATCGCCTGTTTTTTTTTATTATTTGTTCTCTTGATCTTTGTCACAAAATCTGTCGGCTGAAGAGCGGCATACTAAGCTGCTGCCAGCCCGCCCCCTTCAGGGGGAGTTGAAATTCAATAAATGAAAAAAAAAAAAAAAATTACAGTCTTTCCACTTTCGTAAGCAGTCGTAACTCATACGATAAACAACTTAACTGCTACCGTAAAAACTGTTTAATTGGCTGAGCTTCTAGTGCAGGCCTATTACTTTCTGCTCGGAGGGATTTACAGGAAGGGAGGAAGATTAGGGTTCGAAATCCTGCTGACAACGGGGTTCTTAGAGAGAGAACACAAGCTTGAAGGGTGGATAAGGAAATCGTCTTAGGTGATTTAGGGAAACAACATGAAAGCTGTCCATTTTTAAACACTTTTCCTGCTACCTAAATACCCTCCTACTGATAGGCAATTGTCTGCCTCAAAGAATTAGTAGCCAATTTTGTGTCTGCGAGGGTAGTACATCTTTGAGTGAAAATTGTGAGTTATGTTATTACTATTATTACTTCTACTATTACTACTACTACTGCTATTACTATTACTATTATTATTATTATTATTATTATTACTTATTCGTCCATGGACCGTTAAGTACAATAATATCAGACATATCAGGCGAACTATAGAAATAATACATACGTATGTAAAATGACAAAAAAGTGGGATTACGTCAGGATAGGGCAGGAACTCGCCCATGGCCTAATCAAAGGAACCATCCCAGCATTCGCCTTAGCAATCTGGGGAAACCACTGAAGACCGACATCAGGATGACCGTACAGGGAATAAACCCCAGTACCCCCGAATGTGAGTCCAGTGCATTAAGACTGGCATAGACACCTCGCTCGGTACTTTATTGGAAGAGGAATCATAAATACATATCTACATTATGAGTGCAACATTCACAATAAGTAAATCCATGAACAAGAAATTCTGAAAATAAAAGCACTGCTGAAAAAATGAAAACGCATGAACACATTACATAACACTGGTGAAAAGAAGAACATTCAGAATAAGTGAATTAATGATGTAGGTAAGTCATGAAACTTTGATGTAAAACACGTCTGAAAAAGAAAGACAAGCGATAACATTATACAGGGCTGAAAAAAGTATAAAGTACAAACGCACGTAAACCTGTCACACTATATTCCCATAACAACTAGGTTAGCGCCAGATCCCTTCTCAGAGGAGATGTATTACACTGTATCTGAAACAGAAGAAGCAAAAAAGCCAACAGCAGAAACATTCTTTGTAAAGATTAACACAGCATAGATGATTAACGGATCAAAAAGATTTCAGTAATAAGTGAGGGCCTAGTAGCACTGTAAGCTAACATACTCATATTTATTTACATTGTAGAAACACTTCTCAGCAATGATTAGATTTAACTCCGCTCTAAAACCCGTTTCTGTTTCCAACCTTTTAGCGTATGTTGACAATGCATTGTAAAACTAAAGTGTAGACTTTCAAGGCCGGAAATATCATGTCCATTATAATTATCCGGGCTGTTATGCCGTGGTCGGTTGATGTCGGAAGATGTCTCCCGCAGTCGGAGACGAAATGTTGGGAATTGAGACAAAAATGGTTCAAATGGCTCTGAGCACTATGCGACTTAACGTCTGAGGTCATCAGTCGCCTAGAACTTAGAACTAAGTAAACCTAACTAACCTAAGGACATCACACACATCCATGCCCGAGGCAGGATTCGAACCTGCGACCGGAGCGGTCGCTCGGCTCCAGACTGGAGCGCCTATAACCGCACGGCCACTCCGGCAATTGAGACAAAATTCAGCAACCAACCATGGCATAACAGCCCAGATAATTATAATGGACAATGCATTGTAAAGAAGACGCGAAAACATTATGACCAACTGTTCAATAGCTTCTTTGTTTGTCCGTCTTTCGAGCGGAATATATCATCCGACAGACGTTGGTAGGTTTATGGACGTATGCGGCATTACAGGGCTATTACAAATGATTGACGCGATTTCATAAATTCACTGTAGCTCCATTCATTGACATATGGTCACGACACACTACAGATACGTTGAAAAAGTCATAAAGTTTTGTTCGGCTGAAGTCGCACTTCAGGTTTCTGCCGCCAGAGCGCTCGAGAGCGCAGTGAGAGAAAATGGCGACAGGAGCCGAGAAAGCGTATGTCGTGCTTGAAATGCGCTCACATCAGTCAGTCATAACAGTGCAACGACACTTCAGGACGTAGTTCAACAAAGATCCACCAACTGCTAACTCCATTCGGCGATGGTATGCGCAGTTTAAAGCTTCTGGATGCCTCTGTAAGGGGAAATCAACGGGTCGGCCTGCAGTGAGCGAAGAAACGGTTGAACGCGTGCGGGCAAGTTTCACGCGTAGCCCGCGGAAGTCGACGAATAAAGCAAGCAGGGAGCTAAACGTACCACAGCCGACGGTTTGGAAAATCTTACGGAAAAGGCTAAAGCAGAAGCCTTACCGTTTACAATTGCTACAAGCCCTGACACCCGATGACAAAGTCAAACGCTTTGAATTTTCGGCGCGGTTGCAACAGCTCATGGAAGAGGATGCGTTCAGTGCGAAACTTGTTTTCAGTGATAAAGCAACATTTTTTCTTAATGGTGAAGTGAACAGACACAATGTGCGAATCTGGGGGGTAGAGAATCCTCACGCATTCGTGCAGCAAATTCGCAATTCACCAAAAGTTAACGTGTTTTGTGCAGTCTCACGGTTTAAAGTTTACGGCCCCTTTTTCTTCTGCGAAAAAAACATTGCAGGACACGTGTATCTGGACATGCTGGAAAATTGGCTGATGCCACAACTGGAGAGCGACAGCGCCGACTTCATCTTTCAACAGGATGGTGCTCCACCGCACTTCCATCATGATGTTCGGCATTTCTTAAACAGGATGAATCGGTCGTGGTGGAGATCATGATCAGCAATTCATGTCATGGCCTCCACGCTCTTCCGACTTAACCCCATGCGATTTCTTTCTGTGGGGTTATGTGGAAGATTCAGTGTTTAAACCTCCTCTACCAAGAAACGTGCCAGAACTGCGAGCTCGCATCAACGATGCTTTCGAACTCATTGATGGGGACATGCTGCGCCGAGTGTGGGAGGAACTTGATTATCGGCTTGATGTCTGCCGAATCACTAAAGGGGCACATATCGAACATTTGTGGATGCCTGAAAAAACTTTTTGAGTTTTTGTATGTGTGTCCAAAGCATTGTGAAAATATCTCAAATAATAAAGTTATTGTAGAGCTGTGAAATCGCTTCAATCATTTGTAATAACCCTGTAGATGTCTGCGCACAGGTCATGTAATTCGCGTAAATAACGAGCTGCATATTTGCGTACACGGTGATGGCGACCGATAGCGGCCAACATGGATTCCATAAGATTTACATCCGGCGAATTTGGTCGCCGAGACATCAACGGGAGTTCACTATAATGCTCCTCAAACCACTGTAGCACGGTTCTGGCTCATGATGCTAAAAGATGACATCAAGCGTGAAGGGATGCAGGTGGTTCGCAGCTGTCACTGTGTCTTCAGTTAGTACCACAGATCCCATGCAAGCGCAGGAGAAAGTTTCCCATAGCATAATACTGATCCCGCCAGCACTTTTCGAGCCGCCGTTCACCTCGGTGACGACGTTTGTGGGGACGACCAGCGACCTAGTGTGGCAAAAATGTGATTCACCCGAGAGCCGAGACATTTCCATTGATCAATGGTCGGATCCTGATGATCCCGTGCCTATTACAATCGTAACTGAGAGTATCATTAGGTCAACATGTGAACACATAGGGATGGTCTGCTGCGGAGCTCCATGTTCAAAAATGTACGATGAACGGTGCGCTCTGAAACACTTGTGCGTGAAGCAGCATTGTGCTTTCAGCAGGGATCCTGCTTTGTAGAATAGCCAACCCTCCGAACCTCACGTTCAGTGAAAAGTCGTGGACGTCCAAAACTTTGCGCCTTTTGGTGGTTTCATTGTCCTTCTACCTCTTTCCTTGGATGTTCACGACGCTGTTTCCGAGATCAGTCTAATCTAAAAGCCGTAAATTCTACTAAATAACTAGGTATTACAATTACGAACAACTTAAATTGGAAGGAACACATAGAAAATGTTGTGGGGAAGGCTAACCAAAGACTGCGTTTTATTGGTAGGATACTTAGAAAATGTAACAGACCTACTAAGGAGACTGCCTACGCTACGCTTGTCCATCCTCTTTTAGAATACTGCTGCGCTGTGTGGGATCCTTACCAGATGGGACTGACGGAGTACATCGAAAAAGTTCAAAGAAAGGCAGCACGTTTTGTATTATCGCGAAATATGGGGGTGAGTGTCACAGAAATGATACAGGATTTAGGCTGGACATCATTAAGACAAAGGCGTTTTTCGTAGCGACGGAATCTTCTCACGAAATTCCAATCACCAACTTTCGCCTCCGAATGCGAAAATATTTTGTTGACACCGATCTACATAGGGAGGAACGATCAGCACGATAAAATAAGGGAAATCTGATCTCGTACGGAAAGATATAGGTGTTCGTTCTTTCCGCGCACTATACGAGATTGGAATAATAGGGAATTGTGGAGGTGGCTCGACTATCCCTCTACCAGGCACCTGAATGTGCTTTGCAGAGTATCCATGTGGATGTAGATGTAGATAGATGTACTGGTTCACAGGCCAGCGTAACATTAACCTGCCCTTTGCCAGAGTCGCTTAGCCGGCAGCGGTGGCCGTTCGGTTCTAGGCGCGGAACCGCGGGACTGCTACGGTCGCAGGTTCGAATCCTGCCTCGGGCATGGATGTGAGTGATGTCCTTAGCTTAGTTAGGTTTAAGTAGTTCTAAGTTCTAGGGGACTGATGACCTAAGATGTTAAATCCCATAGTGCTCACAGCCATTTGAACCAACCAGAGTCGCTTATCTCAGTGAGTTTCCCAAATTACTGCCCATATCTTCGTTAGGGTGATCCCCCGCCCGTCTCTGCTCGGCTTACATACTTTTGCTACAGACTAGCGTCTCCACAACGTCATCGGTCGGCGTCCAGAGTCGCATTAGGCAGTGGTCATAATGTTTTGTTTGATGAGTGTTTTTTGCAAATATGATCGAAACCACTTGTTCGCTATTTCTTTTATCCCCATTGCTTTCAGATTATCTAAAAGAATTTCGTGACTAACCGTATCGAGCTGCCATCGGCTAAGCAGTTGGCGATTCGGTATTGTATTAATCTCTCAGTTACTTAGAGAATGCCGAGAGGAGTGAAATGGGTCGGTAATTCTCAAGTTTATGCCTAGTCCCACTGTTTGAAAAGATCTTTTTTAATGACGTTGGCCGCACTTGGGTATTGAAACATATGAATGGTAACAGACGTAAATTTGTGTCGTACCGGTACTGGAAGCCTTACTTCCCGCCTTACGCAAGCGATCGCCTCAAACACCTCGGCCATACATACGAACATGCTTCCCCTGCGGCCCGCATTCCTAGCCTGTTATTCACTTCTGACGTAGCGACTCCTACCAATGAACTCCTTACTCGCAGCCCCTGATTGCCGTATGAAATCGGGCACGGTGTGCATTAGGACTGTTGATATTTTTAAATATACTGTGATTCCGATATATTGACAGCCATCGATACCTCGGAAGAGGTATCGGTACATAGATATATCGATGGAAACTTATCGACGTACTGGCTAATAAAAATTTCGGCCGCACATTTTAAATATAGTCTAGGTTTTACAAAAAAAATGGCTCTGAGCACTGAGGTCATCAGTCCCCTAGAACTTAGAACTTAGAACTACTTAAACCTAGCTAACCTAAGGACATCACACACATCCATGTCCGAGGCAGGATTCGAACCTGCGACCGTAGCGGTCGCGCGGTTCCAGACTGAAGCGTCTAGAACCGCTCGGTCACAGCGGCCGGTTCGGTTTTACAGCTGTATTTTTAAGTATTGATTTATTATTAGATATTCTGTACATCAACAAGCTAGCAGCCTACGTATCCCCCTTGGAGCAAGAATTGAAAGGAAAACCACTTTGCTAATAATGGTAACTGCATGTACGAAGTGGCACAAGTAAATGTGTACGATGGCTCCGTCGTTGGGTTTCGTCACGTACCAGATTTGTCTCGAACTCTTCATGTCGACTTCCTGTTTTTTTCATTTTTTTTTCCAACGCCAGCGATCTAGTGGTTGTAGATGTAAAACTGCGTGGCGAAGTTAAACGTTGCAGTTTCTGTTGGTACTGAGCTCTGATTACGTCAGCATTTCGGCTCATACGTGTCCGTCCATCCCAAAGACCAAACTTTTCTTTTAGATTTTTGCTCATCATTTTCAGCAAATTGTTTTTTAACATATCTGGTGGGCTATTCTTCAAATCGGAAATTTTGTTATTCCATTCACACGCCCTCCCCCACCCCCCTGCAAGCGGTCTCCTTCTTTGTGTCTCCTATACTTGCTTCACGCAGTCAAAGAGGAAGACTGGGCGTGATGAAAGCTCAAAACGTAGTAAGACTCCGCCCGACACTGAAAGTAAAATTATATTACACCACAATTTCAAAAGAACAACTTCAAAAGCTCAGAAAAAAATATAATAGAAAATAAAAATATCTGCACTCGACATTGCCGTTTCGATACCTATATATTTTTTGGGAAAACATGTTCTTTCGGAGTTGCCAGCTCTGACTGCGGGAGTACTATGCTGGCGCCAGTACAAGTGTTTTGGAACACCTGTTCCCATGTTTACTCGACGACATCGCCATTTCCGATTACAGTGGGCAGGAGATCGTAGAGATTGGACTGTGCATCAACGGAAACGTATCACCTGGTCAGATCAATCACTTTTTTTTTTTTACACAAGCGCAAAGGTCATTTGCAGATTGCCGTAAGCCAAACGAATTGCTGTTGGAAACATTCCCCGCGGCAAATGATTCAGGTCAGTTGTAACAGTTTTATGCTATGGGGGACGTTCATGTGGGTTGCCTTTGGACCTGCAGTACTAACTGAGGGCACTGTGACAGCTGCCGAGTACGTGAACATTATAGCACACTACCTGCATCCCTGCATGCTTGATATCTGCCCCCGATGTGGACCCAATGGAACATTTCTGGCACACCTTCGGGCGCTAGTTTCGCGCTCACAAACCATCGGTTCGTAATTTATGGGAACTGCGTGACCTGTCTACAGACATCTGGTGCCACATACCTCCAGGGACTTACCAAGGACTTGGCGGATACATGTCCTGCAGAACCGCTACTGTTCCTATTGCATTCCAAGATTGGACCAACGCGATACTAAACTGGTTATCGTTATGTTTAGCCCATCAGCATATAAGTTTCTTCTCTATACATGCCGAGGTTGCTGAACTCTGCTACTATCCATCTGTCGACGCGTCCATTAAGACAATTTTTTTCTCTTTTATCTCTTGGCTTTCGACCGCTTTGATACTCATTTTCATCATTCTACTCTTCAGGTATAATATGTACGCTTTGCGGGACAATCACAACTGTCGCTTAACTTTTCTTTTTTCATCTTGAATATATCCGTTCTAGTTGTACCTGACGAAATCCTTTATTTCGATAAAGTCGTACGCACAACCAAGGTTTCAGGATGCAAATCCCATCCCATCTTCAGGCGCTACGAAAAAAAAGAGGGATACTATATAAAATTGAATTTCTTATTTATGTGTGTGTGTGACTTCTCCATTACTAGAGATTTTATAGAGAGTGACTAGATAGGTTACCTTACACGTTTTTATACACTCTGCCTCCATAGCCTTGTGTTCATAATGTAACGTACTCTGCACACTTGACTACCTTGCACTGTTATGTTCAATTTGTATTATGTCGGTTTGGTCTCTTTTATATTTTATACTACGGTTTCAATATTTTTATTTCGTAACAATTTCGTTATACACTTTCGTTATTTTTATTTCTTGACAACTGCACTGTACAATGCATGTTTTCCTTTTACTGTTTGCTCTGTACCAGGTCTATCATAGTTAATGCCATTCATTGAGTGATATGGTTTTAGCGCTGTTAGTAGTGGGTCTAGTTTGGGAAAAAAACGTCGGGTCCAGCTGTGTTGTTAGCTATGATTTCTTTAATTGTTCCTTCCTACTCTGTATTAATTCAGTCGGTGGCCATTCTATGACTAGTATGTGCACTGAGGCAGCTCATTGTGGTTCACGCAGCAGTCTGTTGACCGGTCTTGCTGTGAGTCCATGACTTGTGGCGGGCTGAGCATTTACACGACAACCTACCATTGAGGTTCACAATTCCGAATTTTAGGGTATTTATGCTTTTACTTTACTGTCTTGAGCATATACCATATGTCTGGCTGTTCGCAGTCGTTTTGTAGTCATTAGTAGTACATTCGTCTGACAATGAGTGTTTATTTGTTGATTCATCCCTTTTTTTCGTTTAGGCCCCATTTACCGAGTGTGATACTGCTTTACTCAAAGTATGTTTTGATGTTTCACCTGCACGGGATCTCACATCTAACTTGATAAATTTACTGGACTTTGTATATAACTTGTTCGATTTTGTTGTACACAATCAAGGTATGGCCTGATGTTCACATTTCAATGGATCCTTTTAATGTCAATTAATTTTAAATAGTATTCATCTTGGTTTCCCCTTTTTCTTGTTATGGCGCCTGAAAGTGGGATTTTCACCTGAAAGCTGCGTCATGTGCACGATGTTGTCCAAATAACAATTGTGGCGGATTCATCATGAAAATACACACACACACACACACACACACACACACACATATATATATATATATATATATATATATATATATATATATATATATATATATAGTGTCCCATTTATCTTGACCACCCTAAATAACTGTTTGTCCAGATGCAAATTACAAAATGTTTCAAGCAAATGGTCCTTGGCCGTCAGGGGGACATCAATCAGTATGATTGCCTTCGTTGTAGCTTTGTTTTTTACAAAGATAAGAACAGCGGTATGACTTTTTTAAATAGCACCCTGTATTTTTATTCGGTAATTCATTTCCTCTCCTATTCAAAAATGTATCACAGTGTGCCATTCACTGAAACACAAGGTTATTAATTACATAACACAACAACGACTTTGAGCCCTGGATCACAGACTCGTCCACTTGCTGGAGTTGTCAGAAAACAATTGAAAACCAAGTAAAACATGACACAAAATTGACTTTCACTCTCCTGTACCATCGCCCAGGAGTAGAACATTCAAAGGTGCTCAAAGTGGTGACCCTGGACACCGATACAATGGTACACTCGTTGAGTGAAAGAATTATTTACTGCTTCCAGTGTTGCCTGCTGAAGAGAATTACAAGCAAGCACGATACGTTGCTGCATGTCCTCTGGAGTTGTTGGAATATCGCGATAGACAACGTCTTTAATGCATCCCCAAAGAAGGAAGTCTAGAGGATTTAAATCAGGAGACCTAGCAGGTCAAGTAAGTGTTCCTCCTCGACCAATCCATCTGGCAGGATACCTTCGGTTCAGAACACGACTTGCGCGCAAGGCATTATGTGCTGGGCATCCATCGTGTTGATACCACATAAGCATTCTGGTGATACATTTTTGAATAGGTTTTTAGGAGATGAAATGAATTACCGAATCAAAAATACAAAGTCCCATTTAAAAATGTCATACCGCTGTTCATATCTTCGTAAGAAACAAATCTACAACGAAGCCAATCACGGTGATTGACGTCTCCCTGACGGCTAAAGAACATTTGCTTGAAACATTTTGTAATTTGCTTCTGGACAAACAGTTATCTAGGGTGGTCAAGATAATGTTAACCGCCTCGTTTCGAGGAGCCTTTCTAGGTATGACAATACTTTCAATTCTTCTACATCACTCCCAATCCTCGTTTTTTGCTTTGGGATTTCATTATTCTCCTTTGTACCACTTCATATTGCCTTACAGATTCTGTGTGTGGAGTGGAGTGGGCGGGAAGTTTGCATCTAATGTTGTGTGAGGTTTCTTCATTGGCCTACACAGTGCTCAGCAGGTACGTGCGCTACCTTGTCGTATAATATGGAAGGTTTCATGAAACTGGATGGTTAGTCACACTTGTTTTGGTCTACATCCTGATCCAGTACTCTAGCACATAATACGATACAGTACTTTGTATTTAACCCAGTCCACCAACTTTATCTGTGCGATGCAAGGGAGTCAGAATTTCAGTGCTTGTTACTGCCTGGTCATTTATATCATATGTATATACTGTATGTATAGATAAAAAATGCCTAATACTTGTATAAAATTCTCAGAGGTTTCCTTTTTTAAGACAAAAACTGGCTCTTCCGACAATGTAAATTCAATTTCTAAGCCATTGTAATAAAAATCATACTTTATTCTGAAGAAAACGGATCATAATTCTGTATGCAAAAGCATTCCTGTATAATGAAAGGATTTGGATATAGCAGGCTATAAATGAAATTTAATAGGAAATTGCTGTGTCAAAACGTAATCGTAATACATTTTTAATATCATAATTGATTATTCGGACATTTTCTAATCATCAATATGAATATTTTTGACTCATTTAAAATGGTTTTATTTGATAAATATGTTGGTATTGGTTACTAAGACCAAATGCAAGATGCCTTATAATATATGACAAAAATTCGAAATTAATTCAGTTTAATAAGTTAAGTTAAATCCGATTGAAATACGGTACACTGACAAGGTGCTTGACGCTTAATATAAACTGTACTAAGACAATGATTCTGATGTGAGTCATTCACTCACTCATAAACATCATCTTTGGGCGCTCACTATATACAGATTTTGTTGAGCCGCAGTATATGCAAAGACATTCGTTGACAAAGCCGTCATTGACAAGTTATTTTGTGTTTTAATCGATGGAAGAAACAAGTATCTGACATGAAACTATTTATTTAAACGGACACATGAAGACAGAAAAAACTGAAAGTCCTTTTGCAGAAACGATCCTCAAACTAGGCAACTGAGCAGCATTTTACAACAAACAGAAATCGCGGCGAGAAAAGATAAGTACAAACTGATAACTTCACTTAATTTGGACGTCGGAACTGTTACTGTCTCTCTTCTTTCTGACCAAGGCGGAAAATAATACCCAGCGATGCACCTCTTGAAGAGCCAATATGAGGTTTGCTGACTCACTGTGTGACGTGTACCCTTAACGTAGTAAGGGAGCAGTGGCTAGAAAGTCCACAGAGGTGCAAAGCCAGGACAACGAAACGCCGGCATGGGAAATTGTTTTAAGAGGGAGGCATTTCCGGGAAGCGAAAGTTACAAATTACCTTCTCTGTTTATTGGAAACTAACAAAGAGGAATTAGCGGTGGGTATGTGAGGTAAATTTCCATTCGTATCGGACCCGCGAGACTGCAGGTCGACTAGGGGGCTTAGTGTAGGCGCAGTTTACGATAAGTGGAGGTCTTTCGCAGTGCTTCCATCTACTCACGGCTGATGAACAAAATGGAAAAAGCGCAGTTCTCCCTCGAGTGATGGAACTGCAGGTGGAAGTTAATTACAAGTGGGCGTATCCGCCTCCGTTGCTGAGCTTCCACTGTCTGTCTGCCACATGGCACACGAGGATTCGAGAGCCGTAAGTGGCAATTACATCCCAACATCCAAGGACTGTGTAAGCACAACATAGAGTCCTTGCTTCGCATCTCGTGCTTTGACCTCGGACTTGTCTCCATATACAGGGTGTTTCAAAACTCGGCCCCTGAACTTCATATAACAACAGGAGAAAAAGTCTGCTAACATGGGCTGTAATATGCGTATGCTATGAGCATTTCTTCATCTTCCCTATTGTGAAACTCATACCTTCTGCTGTACAAGTGCCCATAGCTCTTTTTTTATTGTGATTTCATTCCCCTGCCCCTATGGGGGCATAAATACACAGTAAGGGGAGATAATGGAGGTAAAAATACACTGACATAGAGACATTCATGGGGGGACAGTTAAAAAAGTCAACATAAAGTGAAAAAACACAGTCGGCGATTCGTAGAGCACAAAAAAGACACTGAAGTCACACACACAGATTAAACGTTGGCCACAGTATTAAAAACACTCCAGAAAAGACACTTTAAACCCACATGGAGAGATGAAGCACATAGACGAAGAATAAAACTGCCAGGAGGGACCTGCCGAGGATGGGAGGGGGCGGGATGACAAGAATAGGGGTGTCAGGGTATGCACCAAGAGGCAGGAGACAGGTGGGGCAGGAGATGAAGAGGGAAGACAAGGCAGGAGTGAGTGCAGTGACACTGAAGAGGAGCACAGGAGAGGGAGGGAGTGTAGGAGGGGAAAGCCGCTCGGGAGGGGTAGGAGCCCTGAGGAGGAGGCAGGTGGGGTTAGATTTGGTAAGAAGGGTAGATGTCAGGGCGAAGCTCATCATCCGGGAGGGGTAGATGCTGGAAGTTGTGATGGGAAAGGAGGTGGAGGGTGTGGAGATGGAGAGAGGGTGGGACACAAAGGTCGCAGCAACGGGCTGGGGGTGGAGAGGAAGGGAGACACCAGGAGGTGTGGGGGATCGAGCCGGCGGTCAATATATAGGGTGCAGATCAAGGAAAAGGAGAAGGTGGGAGAAGGGGATGAGGTCCTACAGGATGCGCTTGGGGGACGGAAGGCGGAAGTGGAAGGCGAGGCGGAGTGCATGGAGTTCGAGGATTTGGAGGACTTTATGGGACCTGGGAGGGGCAGAAATCCAAGCAACGCTGGCATAACAAAGGATGTGGCGGATCAAGGATTTGTAGGTGTGAAGGATGGTGGAAGGATGCGGACCCCATGTCTGGCTTGGCAGGAGTTTCAGATGATGGAGTCTGTTGTGAGCTTTGTGTTGGATGGTAAGGAGATGGGGAGTCCAGGTGAGGTGGCGGTCGAGGGTGAGGCCAAGGTATTTGAGGGTAGAAGTGAGGGGGATAGGACGGCCATAAATGGTGAGGTAGAAATCATGGAGACGGAAGGAGCGGGTGGTGCGACCTTTGATGATCGCCTGGGTCTTGGAGGGGTTGATACAGAGGGACCACTGGTTGCACTAAGCGGTTTATTGGTCAAGGTGAGTTTGGAGGGTACGTTGGGACCGTTGAAGGGTAGGATAAAGGTGGCCGTAACTCTTATGGTAAGCATTTTAGAGCCCTTATTTACTAGATTTATTTTCTTGTCGTTATAGGGGGAATCCACTCCTCAAGTTTTGTCGCCGAGTTCTGAAACGCTCTATATATCCATAATTCAATTAATTTTAAGTGCAAGTGCTGAAAAGTAATGCCTCCAAATTTAAAGCTTTATAAATAAAACAAATGGTATTAACATTCTAAATCTTTTTGTTCTTCATGTCTACATATACGCAGCCCTCTGCCGCTAGATGGCTCTGACTTGTAGCGCGTAACATGGCTGTGTGTAACGCAACTGTCAGGTTGCGCGAGAAACAGCGGGCTGTACCCCCACGGGTACCCTCTCATTCAGCATGACCGCGCCAGAGCAGACACGGGTGCTGCAAAATTTGCAACGATCCGACGCCTTTGGTTCACTGTCATCGATCAACCTCCAAATAGTCCCGACCTGACCCCAAATTATTTTAATCTGTATCCAAAACTTTGATAGTGATGAAGCGGTGCACGCAGGGGTAAGGTTGTGGATCCGTCAACAAAGTCAAAGACTCTACAGTGACGATATCAACAAAATGGTCTCTTGTCAGGAGAAACGTGCTCGTCACTTCGATGACTATGTTGAAGAATGAGCATGTAGAATGTTAGTAACTCTTGCTTTATTTAAAAAGCTTTAAGTTTTTCACACAAAAAAATTCAGATGCGTTACCTTCCAGCATGCCCTCGTATTAACAATCATATTTAATTTTTCCTTTTCTTTGCATTCAATTATTGCAAATAAATATCAATAGAGGATCGATTTCAACATCAAATATATAGGTTGTCCCATTTTCTTGACTGAGCAAATAACTTTTTGTCCAGAAGCAAAATAAAAATATGTGAAGCAAATGCTG
This sequence comes from Schistocerca americana, assembly GCF_021461395.2. Classification (NCBI taxonomy): domain Eukaryota; kingdom Metazoa; phylum Arthropoda; class Insecta; order Orthoptera; family Acrididae; genus Schistocerca; species Schistocerca americana. Next base: position 186,408,512 of record NC_060126.1, read on the forward strand.
TTAGGCACCAGGGGGACATTAACCACTATGATCTGTTTAGTAACTTTGTTCCTTACAGTGATGTGAACAGTAGTACTTATTTTAATAGTACCCTACTTTCTTGTTCCATAATCCATTTCTTCTTCTCAAGACTTGTTCAGAAACGTATCACCGTGTACCACTGACGTAAACTTAACGTTATTAAAAACGTAACTGAGCCGTGCGTGGCACGTGTTCCCGCCATCATGCGTTTTACACCCTGTTTTTAAAGTACTTCCACCTCACTACATTAATTTAAATTACTACTGTCACTGAGGTGCTGCGTTGCCTGACCGTGACCGGCTCCTCTCGTAGTATCTTTGCTCGACTGCTATTACTTCCCGGTCCTTGTCTATCGTAAGCCATTTCGGATAGCGAGTTATAGTGGCGAGTTCCGGTCTGCCAGTCTGTTGGAAAACGTCTGGAGCGCAGTCCGGACCTGCCGAGGAGTTGTAATGCGGCACTAGTGCAGTCAGGTTGGAGCAGTGCTGTCTGCGTAGACATGGCTCGCCCGACCATTGCCGCCATGTATCACTGGAGCCGGGCCACGGTCTTGGTGGATCGTCGGTCGGTCGTCCTACCGGATGACGCGTTTTGGCTCGTCTATCGTTCATGAGTCGCCTGTGTGTGTGTGTGTGTGTGTGTGTGTGTGTGTGTGTGCACGCATCGACTCCCGATTTGTCTTCGTGCGTGCTTAGTTACTGTTGGGCATCGTTCAGGTCTTCGTGCAAGTGTTTGTCAGGTTGTGTGTGTAGTTGGCGTTATTTCCACTAATTTAGATGTTGTCGGCTTTCAGAGATGAGTTGGTCGTTTGCTGCGGACCAGGGAAGTTATCTCCGCGCGGTGCAGTCGGCTGGGTCCAATTGCGGTCGGTGCGCAGTGTCGGAGCGTGTGTGGCAGCTGTCCGATCGCTACGAGCTTCGTGGTTCACCGACCCAGGGCGTCAAAGTTGAGTAGTGGTTTCAACTACCCAAGCCATGTCCATTCATATTGTGGTGGTTCGTTTCGGTGGTTCGCTGTTGGGGAGGTTTTCCTGTGAGCAATACCGAGTGCTTCTATTGCTGAAATTTAGCCGCCATGCAGTGCAATTTGGTTGACTACAATCCAAGTGCACCAGCGGAATTTTATGCCTTGTGGTCGTTAGTGTTACGGTTACCTGCCTTGGCCACTAATGTAATTTCAGGCAGTGTCCTTTCCTCACCTGCTGTCGCTGTCCAACATGGTGTGTAGTTTTGACAGCTAATACATATTTCATTGTGGATAATCACGTTCGTAACTTTTTGTGTTTGAGTTGTCATGTACCTTTTGGTGGCAGGCAAGTCGTTTGGTCGGTCGGTCCGTGGCTGTCCCCTGGTTGGGTTCCGACGGATCAAGTGTACCTGTCTCACCTAAGTGAACGAGGGCAGACCGACCTCCCTGGAGGCTTCTGAGTGCCGTTTTCTTTATTGTCCTTCTCACCCGTGTTTAATTGTCTGTTTATAATCTATCATAGTCAATGATTTAAAAAATTCTTGCTTTCACTGGATTTTATATATTTTTGAATTTTAGAAAAGTTGTGGAACTTCAGCCACTTAAATCCTTATTCTAAAAATAAAAAAAAATAAAATAATAAAAAAAAACCTGCCGGCCTTCTGCCTTTGAAAGGTTAGGGTAAGGTATTTTAAAATCTTAAAAATTTTATTGTGAGCCTTCAGCCGTTTGTATTGCATCTTGTTTTTGTCTATTCACCCTTGCCTTGAGGCTCTCAGCCTCACTGTGTATATATGTGTTAATTATTTTACTCCAATTTTAACTGCATGTTTTTACCACTTGAGATTTATCTTGTTGCCTTAAGATTTCTTGTTTGGAGGCCTTCGGCCGTGAAATAATTGCCTTTTTGAAACTCGTAGTTCTAAAGTTTCGGCCATGTGCTGCTTTGCTTAGAAGGTGTCATTAAATTACAATAAATTACAACTTTGAATGAACCTGACCGACACCTTATTTGGCTCTTTCCACAATCCTTATCACCTGTTCTGCCCAGCAGGTTTAGCGGGTGTTTCAGTAACACAAAACTGACTTTGACTCCCTGCACTAGCAAACAGTGAGGAGCCCGGGGCGACGAAACTCGTCCATTGCACACTGGCCATTCAACCAGTCGTCTTCAGTTGATGGTTTGTGCAAGCTCAGTGAACACCAACGCAGAGACGGTAGAAACGCTGCTCATCTATTGGGGATGTAAATTAAAAGGGTAGCAACTGCAGTAATGTTTTCTTATTTACAACACAGATACGTGTACTAGGGGAAGGTAAAGTGGCCGCTCTAAGTGAAATTGAATTTTCGTTAAACAATGGCTATTAACAGAAGCTTCTTGCATATACATCTCTAATCTACATGCTGTAAGTTATCACATAAAATATTTATAGAAAATGTAAAAGTATATTTTGTAGGATGTACAAATGTTTTTCTGGCTGATTATACAGTGGATACTTTTGCCTACCTAAGGGGTAAAGTGTCCAGTCCTTTGCCCCCATTCCCAAGTAGACTTATTAGTTTATAGAAATAGGTAGGCTAATAGTTTTTATTTCACCATTGATTATTGTCAGGAGAAAAATAACACGAGAAAGAAACATATTGTAATATATTTTTGTCACAAAAAGATGAACAAATGAGAAGCATTAATTATTCCTAATGATGTAAATAGAGAAATCATGATAGACGCCTGCCTTGTGGAGGCAATCAGGTGCATCCGTTTTCCGTCGGAAAAAATCTTTTATTTTGTATTCACTAAAGAAAAATGTCTGAATACTATTTTTCTTTAGAATTCTGCTTATGCGGTCAGTGACCCCAGAAACGAACACTAACCTAACGGAGTGAGAAGGCGGGTTCCTCGTCATTCTTATTAGCGTTATAAATATTCCGCCTAAAAGCCCGGTCGATTGAATTGAAAGCAAATGGGTATGATAGTTATCTTCTATCAAGTGACATGTGGCTGCGGCAAAGTGTTTATAGGCGAAACGGGAAGAACTGTTAAGGAACGCATTAAGGAACACGAACGGCACATGCGGCTAAAACAAAGCTCAAAATCGACCGTAGCGGAACATCATCAGAACTGTGGCTCTGACATCGATTTTCATAACGTATGTGCACTGGCTAAGGAAACAAACATTTATAGAAAAAGTCCGAGAAGTGGTTGAAATTTCCAAGAATGCAGGTAATTTCAATAGAGAGGACGGCTATAGGCTTCCTGTATCGTGACCCCCGCCATCAAGGAAGTGAATACGCGGCCGCGGTGTGCGAGCGACATAAACAACGCGCTGAAAATCACCTAGGCGGACAATAATATTTTGGGTAAACAGTCCCCCTCTCGTGCTCTGTCCGTTTCGAATCTAGCCAATTGCCGTACCAATAGCAGTAGCAGGAATTTCAACCAATACCCCTTCTCCAGTGTAAGTGTGGAATAGTGCCTTTCTATCCAATGACGATGGGCCGCCAATGGTATCCACAAGAGATCAGCCAACAACGCCCCTTCTTCTGCATCAGAGCGGGAATATTAGCCTATGACTATGGCCCACCAATGGTAGCCATATGAATTTTAAGCAATACTATGACTTCTCCAGCACGAACGTTAGAAAACTCCCCTTTATAAGAGGACGCGATACTCGTCTCTGACAGTGTTCTAGCAGTAGTGGACACCAGAAGATCCTGAGGAAGATCCCAGAAGAGGGGTCGAAACGTCGATCATTTTAGTAGAAATATGACACGACCTAATAACAGAAGATTTTAGCTACGTTAGCCTTATCTGTTTCTTTTTCATCGAACTTCTTTTTTTCATTAAAAGCTCTTCACCGTTCTTCGTTTTACCTTCAGGCAATACATTTTTATAAGGCCTTGAACTGATTATGAGAGTTTTTCCTTTTTTACTCTCAGTTTGTCTTTGATTCACGCTTTGTTTCTTAGGCAAAGGTTTCACATCCTTTGGGCTTATGTGGACTGATGACCTCAGCTGTTAAGTCCCATAGTGCTTAGAGCCATTTGAACCATTTTAACTTTGCATTCAAAATTTGGTATTTCAGAATAAGTAACTATAAACTTAGTGCTTTCTGATTCATTTATTTTCTCATGGTGTAGTGAAAAAGCGTGACAACCTTCTATTGCCACGCCGGTGATTATTTGCTTAATTTTCTTTGCTATTAGCATTCTTAAGATTGTGGATATATATTGCCCTATTGGGCTGGCGACTGTTTAATTTTTTTTTTTTTTTTTTGCTTTTTTTTGTTTCTGCTAATCAATATTTTTTGTATTGCCAGTATTCCTTTATTAAAAATATTATGTTGTCCGCTTTTCCGCCATTTGTGATTCGTGAGCGGTTGCACTATATTCCACCCATTTCCAAATTATTAAATTATTATCAGTATTTAGATTAGGTTTAGAATAGGTCCTTCAGAATGCTCGGTTGTACGCTTTGCTCCTACTAACCGGTATTATTTTCCTTCGATAACGGTAGTCTTACTCACTTTAAAACTTCATTAAGCATACGCAGTCACGGTCAATTATACCGCAGTCCAGTAGACCCATTAAGAAGACGGAGGATACGAATTACGATATGCACCTATATACAGGACACGCACTCACATAAGTAAGGGCCTGTGATGTTTAGATGTGCCCGATAGAGTTCCAGATATGCTACATCAGAGACATCAGATGAACTTGGTGGCCAAGACATTATGTGAGATGACAATCATGCTCCTCAGACTACTGCAGCACGATTCTGCTCTTGTGACACAATTATTCTGCTGGATGATACGATTGCCGTCGAGAAAGCAGGTGGTCTATTATAAGCTCATACAGTCTACACTTGTCGTGGTGCCTTCGACTGCTACTAAATGGAAACCCCTACTCATGCCCCCCCCCCCCCCCCCCCACTATACCATACTACTACCCTCACCAGCCTGTGCCCATGGTACGATGCATCTTTCGAGCAATGTTCACCTGCAGCGACGTACCCGGACACGCTTCGGCTCGGTATAGCGAGAAACGTAATTCATTCGACCAGACGACCCTTTTATAATGATCAACCGTCAGACCTCGATAACCCCATGCACACTACAACCGTAACTGATGATGTGGTTGGATCAACGTGGAAACACGTAGGGGTCATCTGCTTCGGAACCACACGTTCAACTACTCTACTGGCCATTAAAATTGCTACACCACGAAGATGACGTGCTACAGACGCGAAAATTAACCCACAGGAAGAAGATGCTGTGCTATGCAAATGATAAGCTTTTCAGAGGATTCACACAAGGTTCGCGCCGGTGGCGACACCTACAACGTGCTGCCACGAGGAAAGTTACCAACCGATTTCTCATACACAAACAGCAGTTGACTGGCGTTGCCTGGTGAAACGTTGTTGTGATGCCTCGTGTAAGGCGGAGAAATGCGTACCATCACGTTTCAGACTTTGATAAAGGTCGGATTGTAGCCTGTCGCGATTGCGGTTTATCGTATCGCGACATTGTTGCACGCGTTGGTCGAGATCCAATGACTGTTAGCAGAATATGGAATCGGTGGGTTCAGGAGGATAATACGGAACGCCGTGCTGGATCCCAAAGGCCTCGTATCACTAGCAGTCGGAATGACAGGCATCTTATCCGTATGGCTGTAACGGATCGTGCAGCTACGTCTCGATCCCTGAGTCAACAGATGGGGACTTTTGCAAGACAACAACCATCTGCACGAACAGTTCTACGACGTTTGCAGCAGCATGGACTATCAGCTCGGAGACTCTGGTTGCGGTTACCCTTGAAGCTGCATCACAGACAGGAGCGGCTGCGATTGTGTACTCAACGACGAACCTGGGTGCACGAATGGCAAAACGTTATTTTTTCGGATGAATCCAGGTTCTGTTTACAGCATCATGATGGTCGCATCCGTGTTTGGCGACATCGCGGTGAACGCACATTGGATGTGTGTATTCGTCATCGCCATACTGACGTATCACCCGGCGTGATGGTATGGGGTGTCATTGGTTACACGTCTCGGTCACCTCTTGTTCGCATTCACGGCACTTTGAACAGTGGGAGTTACATTTCAGATGTTTTACGACCCGTGGCTCTACCCTTCATTCGATCCCTGTGAAACCCTATATTGCAGCAGGATAATGCACGACCGCATGTTGCAGGTCCTGTACGGGTCTTTCTGGATACAGAAAATGTTCGACTGCTGCCCTGGCCAGCACATTCTCCAGATCTCTCACCAATTGAAAACGTCTGGTCAATGGTGACTGAGAAATTGGCTCGCCACAATACGCTAGTGACTACTCTTGATGAACTGTGGTATCGTATTGAAGCTGCATGGGCAGCTGTACCTGTACACGCCATCAAAGCTCTGTTTGAGTCAATGCCCAGGCTTATCAAGGCCGTCATTACGGCCAGAGGTGGTTGTTGTGGGTACTGATTTCTCAGGATCTATGCACCCAAACTGTGTGAAAATGTAAACACATGTCAGTTCTAGTATAATGTATTTGTCCAATGAATACCCGTTTGTCATCTACATTTCTTCTTGGTGTAGTAATTTTAATGGCCAGTAGTGTATATGCGTTGAATAACATTCTTCGAAATACTTGTACGTGCATTATCATTGAACTCTGTAGTATGATCTGCCAGACAGAGCGGGCAAACCACCGGTCTTCACTTTTTGTGATGTGAAGTCACCTTGTCACGCTTTGTTTCACCGTCCTTCAACCATTTTCCATAGATCCAGAAAGAAATTTTCACTCTGCAGCGGAGTGTGCGCTGATATGAAACTTCCTGGCAGATTAAAATTGTGTGCCGGACCTAGACTCGAACTCGGGACCTTTGCCTTTCGCGGGGAAGTGCTCTACCATGTAAGCTACCCAAGCACGACTCACGACCCGTCCTCACAGCTTTACTTCTGCCAGTGTCTCGTCTCCTACCTTCCAAACTTCAAAGCAGCTCTTCTGCGAACCTTGCAGAACCAGCACTCCTGGAAAAAAGGATATTGCGGAGGCACGGCTTAGCCACAGCCTGGGGGATGTTTACAGAATGAAATTTTCACTCTGCAGCGGAGGTTCGCAGACGAGCTTCTGTGAAGTTTGGAAGGTAAGAGACGAGTTACTGGCAGAATTGAAGCTGTGAGGACGGGTCGTGAGTCGTGCTTGGGTAGCTCAGATGGACAGCCAGCACGATAGCTCAGCGTGCTTGGTCAGAGGGTTAGCTACCCTCTGCAATAAAAAGCTGAGTGAACGGATCAACAAAGAACCTGAACGGCTGTCATCGGACGTCCGCCACGAACAGATTCGTCGACCAATATAGAGCAAAATGAGATTTAAAAAATAATGAAAAAACTCCCTTGAACCATAAAAAAAAGATGGTAGAGCACTTGCCCGCGAAAGGCAAAGGTTCCGAGTTCGAGTCTCGGTCCGACACACAGTTTTAATCTGGCAGGAAGTTTCATTTTCCATAGATCTTCATGACTGTACACCCAAACAGGCAACCACCTTTACTGTTTTTAGAGATGCTCGTACCCAGGCGCCAGGCCACAAAAATCACCCCTTTGCCAATGTGTCTTAAGCCAGAGGATTTTCAGATTTGCGTCCCATATCGCCGGTAGAATGATTCCCCATTTGTTTATGCTTCGGTTACACATGGCGTAATTAAATCCCCTTTGCGGACTTTGAGGACACGCTCCTTACACCAAAAGAAGAGAAAAATATCTAGTAATGATGGGCTCTAAAATGCATCGTTTAAGAACCATGGGCACTTTTTAATCTTGGATACTGTGAAAGACATCATTCCGCCAGTAGGCTCTTTGCTTTCCTTATTTTAGAAGGAGACAGTGTGTAATAAAAAAAGAAAAAAGTTCCCATTAAACCTGGGCTCTAAATTTCCTACTGTGAGAAATATGAGGATTTGCTCATCTTCGCTTATGTGAAATACAGCTTTCCTATTGAACATGTACTAATCGCTCTTAAGATATGCGTTTTAGAACGCATGCTTAACTGGACTTGCTTCTTTTTCTTGTTTTGGTCCATACTACCATCTCCCAAAATATGGAAAGCAAAGAGTTCTCAGTAAACGAGATGTGTTTCACAGTATCGAAACTTAACATGTGCACATATCCCTTACGGTATGCGTTTTAGAACTCATCTTTATCAGATTTTTTTTCATGTTTTGGTGTACGGAATCTGTCCTCAAAGTCTGTAAAAGGAATTTAGTTACGCGCTGTATACCTGTCTAACCGCGTCACGCACTCGTTGCAGCACTAGACGGTGGGCAATGTTGGGTGCAAGTAGCTCTTGACATGCAGTTTTTCTTGCTGCCAGCCTATAGTGGTTGTGAGGCTGAGTCCATCATTCAGCCGTGCAGAAGTCAATCAGCCGGACTCGCCAGAGAGACCTCTCGTTGTCACACAAGGAAGCGGCTGCGCGGGAGTGTTAATATCTCCAGTGCCCTGTCGGTAGGCATCAGTCCTTCAGCGACATTTTGTTTTGAGATATCGGTTAACGTTATATCTGTGAAGCACAGCGCGAAAAAAAGGTACTGTTCTCTGACTATTATGTCCATGTCAACATTTAGACCCAGTCAACTCATACAAATACAGGGTTATAACAAATGATTGAAGCGATTTCACAGCTCTACAATAACTTTATTATTTGAGATATTTTCACAATGCTTTGCACACACATACAAAAACTCAAAAAGTTTTTTTAGGCATTCACAAATGTTCCATATGTGCCCCTTTAGTGATTCGGCAGACATCAAGCCGATAATCAAGTTCCTCCCACGCTCGGCGCAGCATGTCCCCATCAATGAGTTCGAAAACATCGTTGATGCGAGCTCGCAGTTCTGGCACGTTTCTTGGTAGAGGAGGCTTAAACACTGAATCTTTCACATAACCCCACAGAATGAAATCGCATGGAGTTAAATCGGGAGAGCGTGGAGGCCATGACATGAATTGCTGATCATGATTTCCACCACGGCCGATCCATCGGTTTTCCAATCTCCTGTTTAAGAAATGCCGAACATCATGATGTAAGTGCGGTGGAGCACCATCCTGTTGAAAGATGAAGTCGGCGCTGTCGGTCTCCAGTTGTGGCATGAGCAAATTTTCCAGCATGTCCAGATACACGTGTCCTGTAACGTTTTTTTCGCAGAAGAAAAAAGGGGCCGTAAACTTTAAACCGTGAGACTGCACAAAACACGTTAACTTTTGGTGAATTGCGAATTTGCTGCACGAATGCGTGAGGATTCTCTACCGCCCAGATTCGTACATTGTGTCTGTTCACATCACCATTAAGAAAAAATGTTGCTTCATCACTGAAAACAAGTTTCGCACTGAACGCATCCTCTTCCATGAGCTGTTGCAACCGCGCCGAAAATTCAAAGCGTTTGACTTTGTCATCGGGTGTCAGTGCTCGTAGCAATTGTAAACGGTAAGGCTTCCGCTTCAGCCTTTTCCGTAAGATTTTCCAAACCGTCGGCTGTGGTACGTTTAGCTCCCTGTTTGCTTTATTCGTCGACTTCCGCGGGCTACGCGTGAAACTTGCCCGCACGCGTTCAACCGTTTCTTCGCTCACTGCAGGCCGACCCGTTGATTTCCCCTTACAGAGGCATCCAGAAGCTTTAAACTGCGCATACCATCGCCGAATGGAGTTAGCAGTTGGTGGATCTTTGTTGAACTTCGTCCTGAAGTGTCGTTGCACTGTTATGACTGACTGATGTGAGTGCATTTCAAGCACGACATACGCTTTCTCGGCTCCTGTCGCCATTTTGTGTCACTGCGCTCTCGAGAGCTATGACGGCAGAAACCTGAAGTGCGACTTCAGCCGAACAAAACTTTATTAGTTTTTCTACGTATCTGTAGTGTGTCGTGGCCATATGTCAATGAATGGAGCTACAGTGAATTTATGAAATCGCTTCAATCATTTGTAATAGCCCTGTACTTGTGGGGATGTGAAATGTAATGATCATATAGACTCAGTCAGAGGTAAGGCACTACATCCTCAAAGCTGAGTGGTCAGCGTACGTGGCTGCCATGCAGAGAGTTCGGGTTCGATTCCTAGTACTGCCAACGATTTTTCCATGGTGGGAGGAGTGCACTGAGCCTTGTGATGCCAATGGAAGAGCTCCTCGAATGAGAAGTACCGTTTCAACGGTTTGGAAGGTCGGAAAAACAATCGTGAGAACTCTGAGTAGACCACATGCCCATACATACCACATCCATACGACGGCATAAGGCACAGCATGACACATCCCTTGGGTCTTCAAGGCCTGCACGAGTTTCAGTGGTAAGATAATTGGAAAATGCCGTCTACGACGGAGGTACACTATGTGGACATCCCCAAAAACATACTTTTTCATGGTAGGTGCATTGTGCTTCCACCTACTGCTAAGGAACTCCATATTAGCGACCGCAGTAGTCATTAGAAATCGTGAGAGAGCAGAATGGAGCGCTCTGCAGAACTCACGGACTTCGAATGTGGTGTTACTTGTGTCATATGTCTGTACGTGAGATGGCTACGCTCCTAAACATCCCTAGGTCCACTGTTTCCGACGTGATAGTGAAGTGGAAAGGTGAAGCGACACGTACAGCACAAAAGCGTACAGGCCGACTTCGTCTGTTGACTGACAGAGACGGTCGACAGTTGAAGAGGGTCGTACTGTATAATAGGCAGACATCTATCCAGACATCACACAGGAATTCCAAGCTGCATCAGGATCCACAGCAAGTACTATGACTGTTGGGTGGGAGGTGAGAAAACTTGGATTTCACGGTCGAGCGGCTGCTCATAAGCCACACATCACGCCGGTAAATGCCAAACGACGCCTCGCTTGATGTAAGGAGCGTAAACACAGGACGATTGAACTGTGGAAAAACGTTGTGTGGAGTGGCGAATCACGGTACACAATGTGGCGATCCGATGGCAGGGTGTGGGTATGGCGAATGCCCGGTGAACGTCATCTGCCAGCGTGTGTAGTGCCAACAGTAAACTTTGGAGGCGGTGGTGTTATGCTGTGGTCGTGTTTTTCATGGAGGGGGCTTGCACCCCTTGTTGGTTTGCGTGGCACTATCACGGCACAGGCCCACATTGATGTTTTAAGCACCTTCTTGCTTCCCACTGTTGAAGAGCAATTCGGGGATGGCGATTGCATCTTTCAACACAATCGAGCACCTGTTCATGATGCACGGCCTGTGACGGAGAGGTTACACTACAATAACATCCCTGTAATGGACTGGCCTGCACAGAGGCCTGACCCGAATCCCATAGAACACCTATTGGGAGGTTTTGGAATGGCGACTCGTGCCAGGCCACAAAGATCGACATCGATACCTCTCTTCAGTACAGCACTCTATGGAGAATTGGCTGCCATTCCCCAAGAAACCGTCCAGCACCTGACTGAACGTATGCCTGCGAGAGTGGAGGGTGTTATCGAGGCTAAGTGTGGGCCAACACCATATTGAATTCCCGCATTACCGATGGAGGGCGCCACGAACTTGTAAGTCATTTTCAGCCACGTGTCCGGATACATTTGATCACATAGCGTAGCTTACAAAACACTAGTGTGACAGTGATACCCGTCTATGAATATTGCTCAAGTGTTTGGGACACATTCCAAACAAGACCAATAGAGGATATAAACGTACACAAAGAAAAGTAGCACAAATGTTCACAGCACAAAGGCTTGGGCGTTGATTTAAATCAATACGGGCAGTTGAAGATATGTGTCGGACCGGGATTTGAACCCAGGTTTCCTGCTTACTAGACAGCTCCACTGACAACTGCACCGTATGGACACAGTGGTCATCGCAACTGCATGGGTTATCCTTGTATGCCTCCCGTCAGACCCAAATTCTGAACTTATCCACGCTCTACTGATGTAGTGTCCCTTGGCCATTATCCTCATTACTTTAATTCTTTGCTCTGCACAGAGTGCTCAGGGTCAGTTTCTTCTTCTGGCTTGCTATCGTCAACATCCAGGGCATTAAATAAAATGAATAATCTGGGTTCGGCCTCTAGAGTTTTTGTTGGTCCTGGAATTTTATATGGAATGAGATGCCTTTCAAATTATAATGGTTCAAATGGCTCTGAGCACTATGGGACAACTACTGTGGTCATCAGTCCCCTATAACTTAGAACTACTTAAACCTAACTAACCTAAAGACATCACACACATCCATGCCCGAGGCAGGATTCGAACCTGCGACCGTAGCAGTCGCGCGGTTCCGGACTGCGCGCCTAGAACCGCTAGACCACCGCGGCCGGCTTCAAAGTACAATGCCCGCAGACATGTACTGTAAATGCTTGAAAGCACTACATCTGTAGGATAATTGCCATCGCTAATCAGAAGTGACCATGCAAAGCAATATTCATCCATTTCATCTAGATTCTGACCGACCATCTTTCCTGAATTTCGGAAAAATATCTGAGCATGAACACTTCTGACAAAAGCTCCGAATCACTCTGCAATAGAATTGCCCCTCGATATCGTGGCAGTTGTCCACTAAATGTGGTCGATGCCCTTTTCCTATCAATAGGATCACTGCCTGCTTTTGGGGAGGCGGGAGGAGTGTGTGAGCTCACAATATAGAGCTCTGTTACAGTTAATGGCGGGATACGCGGGTCGCTGACGATTTCGGGGAAAATGCTTCCCAAAATTCCTCGGCAGGCATCCAGAAATGATGAGGATATCGGTAGCCCGCATTCGTTGGTCAGTATAGGCTTGTGAGACCCTATCCCCAAAAGTGCCAGTAACCAAACAGTAGTCCATTGTGGCAGCAGGCCATGCTTGGTGAGCCGCGCGGAGTGGCGGCGTGGTTTGAGGCGTAATGTCAAGGATTGCGCGGCCCCTCCCGCCAGAGGTTCGAGTCCTCTCTCGGGCATGGGTGTATGTGTTGTTCTTAGCATAAGTTAGTTTAAGTTAGTTTAAGTAGTGTGTAAGTCCGATGACCTAAGCAGTTTCGTCCCTTAGGAATTACACACACATTTGAACATTTGAACTTACTTGGTGATCCCTAACAGAGTGGGCGGGGTGATGCTGCTGCTATGTCCGGACTGATATGGAAGCAACGTGCGATGCTGTGGAGGTTCATGACGGTTGAGAAATAGTCCAGGGCGTGGCTGCATCAGCAAGTGAGCTGGTGTCCGCAGCCCAACCAGAATCGAGGGAAACACACTTGTGAGCGAGCCCTCTAACGTAACGGTGTCACTATGTTTTCGAAACAGGAACAACGGAGTTGGATCAAGATTGAATGTGCCAGAGGTCGTACAACACGACAGTGTCATCAAGGTCTTCAAGAGGCGTGGGGGGAATCGGCATTACCGTACAGAACAGTGGCATGTTGGGTAAAAGCCTTCAACGAAGGTCGGCAAACTGTGGCAGACATGCATCTTTCAGGTAGTCCTAGCGTCTCTGAAGAAGTGCATGCTGTTGCCACGTTAGTGGTGATCGACGTCATACGATTCGTGAGCTCGCCCACGAAAACTGATTAGCGCATACGACTATGCTTCGCATCCTGAAGGAACGCCTGGGCACGCGAAAAATTGCACACGATGGGTTCCGCAAGTCTTGACGGAGATGCAGAAATGGATGCGTTACGACGCTGCTCAGACGCACTTGGAGCGCTATGAGCGCAAAGGAGAGGCTTTCTTAAGCCATATCGTAACACTGGATGAGACATGGGCCACATCGTACGAGCCAAACCTGAAATGCCAATCCAACGAATGGCGTTATTATGGGTCGCCGCGAAAGTCGAAAGTGCGTCAGAGCCCCAGTATGGTGAAAGTTATGGTGATTCTCGTGTATGACTGATGGTGTTATCATATTACATTCCTCCACGGTAGACCGTCATTGCACAATATTACTGTTCGTTTTTGAAGCATCACCTGCGACCAGCTTTGCGAAAGAAGCGGCAATACTTTCTGCGCAACCCACCCATCATTTTGCGCGGGCGCATACAGCGCAAGCTGTGGCTGCTCTGTTCGGTCGATGGGACTGGGAAGTACTGTATCATCCACCATACTCCCCGGACTTAAGCCCTTGTGACTTTGATTTGATTCCGAAGATGAAGGAACCGCTTCGTGGCATTCGCTTCAGAACTGTTCCAGGGATTCGACAGGTAGTAGACCGCTCCATTCGCACCATCAGCAGAACAGGCGTATACTACGCCTTCCACATCGCTGGCAACGCGTTATACACAACGTTGGTGACTACTTTGAAGGACAGGTGCAAACATGTAACTCTTTTGTATCGGTTGTGAATAAATATTTGCCACTATCTAAGTTCAAACCCTCGTATATGCAGATATCTATAGTAGTTCTAGTTATTTTCGAAATTAGCGGCATCGGAGTATGTCACGAGCCCTTCATCACATCTCTATTTGCAGCAATGCCTTGTAATATCACATCTTCCCGATCTGTCACAACTTTGTCGTTGGGTGTACCTAGAAACGAAAGTCCATGATAATTGCGAGATGGTCCAGAGCAGGGCTGCGATGGCAAACAAGCTGTTGTCGTCAGTCCATACCACAGTGATGATGACGGACTGGGTTGTGGCAGTGCTTGCAAGCGTGGTGAATACATCGTAAACGAATCAGGCTGGGGCGACGACAGCATCATGGTTTTGTCAGGTGGGTGGAGTAGTTGTTGCAGGTTGCAACCCCAAGTCTGTATATATCCATCACTTCTGCAACAGAAAAAGGAGGAGAAGAAGAAAAAGAAGAATGCAACTCTAACAAGCACACACGAACACGGAAAAATTCATCTTAAATATATACTTCTTGGATCACTAAAGTCAAATCGTGGTGACTTATTCGCACCTGTTGAACTTTCATTTCCGTTATAGCGCTTCATGTCTGTTGATTCTATAAGAGCTCTTGATCTTGCTGCTAATCTCAGAGTGGAATGGCTTCTCACACTGAGGCTACTCGTATTTATAACCAAAAACCACATTCCTTTGCTTATTTCAGCCTGCAGGAAATGAATATCATTATCTCTAGTCATGTAGTTTTAGGCAGGATAGCACCGGATCACACTTGTGCATAGGCAGCGCTATCTTTCTCCGCTTCCACCGGTGTTCTTAATTATAGGATCGTATTTCAGTGCAGCTAAGCGTGCCGGCCCATCAGGTGGATGGAGCATCCACCGTTGAAAGACGCCTTTACATTCTTTGCATGCCACGGTCGATATCTGTGCGGTTCTATCCATGCATCAGATACAACTGTCGGCTCTGTGCAGAGTCCCGTACATATTTTAATAACGCGCCTTTTGCAGGTGCCCGCTAGCGCAGATGTCTTTGACGTACGCATCGGCCGTCGCTCAGAGGCCTGTAGCTCTCACGCTACGCATAGTAGCCGAAGGTCGTGAGAAAACAACACCGGCAGGCACTCGCTACAGTTCAGAGCCCACCCACTGCCCCGCGAGCGTTTCCTGGAAAAACAGACACATGTCAGATTAGGACGACGTTAGCATCTGACACGTGCGTTTATAAATAAGATAAAAACTCGAGTGTTTTTATCAACAGCACTCTGCAAAGAGTGATTATAAATCGTTCTTTGGTATTTTATATCAGCACAACAACAACACTAGTTTGCATAATCTATTCGATAATTACACTGTCTTGTGTGTGTGTACTGCGACGAGGATACCCGAGGGCCAGAGGCAGGGTCACGTCATTATTTTGTATGATTAGTGCTATTCATCACCCATGAACCACGGACCTTGCCGTTGGTGGGGAGGCTTGCGTGCCTGAGCGCTCAGATAGCTGTACCGTAGGTGCACCACAACGGAGGGGTATCTGTTAAGAGGCCAGACAAACGTGTGGTTCTTGAAGAGGGGCAGCAGCCTTTTCAGTAGTTGCAGGGTCAACAGTCTGGATGATTGACTGATCTGGCCTTGTAACACTAAGCAAAACGGCCTTGCTGTGTGCTGGTGCTGCGAACGGCTGAAAGCAAGGGGAAACTACAGCCGTAATTTTTCCCGAGGGCATGCAGCTTTACTGTATGGTTAAATGATGATGGCGTCCTCTTGTGTAAAATATTCCCCATTCGGATCTCCGGGTAGGGACTACTCAAGAGGACGTCGTTATCAGGAGAAAGAAAAACTGGCGTTCTACGGATCGGGGCGTGGAATGTCAGATACCTTAATCGGGCAGGTAGGTTAGAAAATTTAAAAAGGGAAATGGATAGGTTAAATTTAGATATAGTGAGAATTAGCGAAGTTCGGTGGCAGAAGGAACAAGACGTTTGGTCAGGCGAATACAGGGTTATAAATAGAAAATCAAATAGGGGTAAGGCAGGAGTAGGTTTAATAATGAATAGCAAAATAGGAATGCGCGTAAGCTACTACGCATTATTGTAGCCAAGATAGATACGAAGCCCAGGCGTACCACAGTAGTACAAGTTTATATGCCAACTAGCTCCGCAGATGACGAAGAGATTGATGAAATGTATGATGAGATAAAAGAAATTATTCAGATAGTGAAGGGAGACGAAAATTTAATTGTCATTGGTGACTGGAACTCGATAGTAGGAAAAGGAAGAGAAGGAAACGTAGTAGGTGAATATGAAATGGGATTGAGGAATGAAAGAGGAAGCCGTCTGCTAGAATTCTGCACAGAGCATAACTTAATCATAGCTAACACTTGGTTCAAGAATCATAAAAGAAGGTTGTATACATGGAAGAAACGTAGAGATACTGCAAGGTAACTACCAGTAAAATCGAACAATTACAAAAACTCCACCATTTCCTGTTCTGAATATAATATTCCGCGTGATTATAAAGGTCTGAAGCTGCAAAAGAAATGGGTTAACACTTCAACTAAACTAAAACTTACACATACTCACTACTGCAAACGAGCTCCCACGACCAATCCCGCTCAACAAAATGGGAGACACGAGTGAAGAACGTCCTAACCGAATCGGGGTCCACACATGTAGCGAAAGTCGTCCGCACCCTTTCAACTTAAGCTCAATATCGCTTCGACCAGAAGGTACGAAACCTCTTTGCATCACATTAAGCCTACACAAGAGTTGGGTCAACTGCCACAGCAGCAGACCAGAAATTTACCCGCCACCCAACACTATGAAAATCCAATACACAGACATATTCACTCACTTTGTCATTCAAAGTGAGTAATAATTGGAAAGATGGATAGAAGCACAACATTAAACAATCATAATCAAATGTGGGGAAGATGGGGGGAACACATATACTTATTAAATCGATATATATATGCTCGTAAAAGAGATACATAACAAACATTATTTCAAAGAATGGAAGAATTTGTACGTGATAATGACACATTCAGCTACTAGTCTTTTTCCCGGCATGATTTATTAAGTGCACCGAAAGTATGAGATACTAAAGTCATGGAAAATGAAATTCTAGCGAAATATTATGAAAAATCTCATTTAGTGACTTTCAAGTGACGCTGTTGGAGACAACAATCGAAAAAAATGGTTAAGAGCGAGACGAACGATTTAAAAATTAGACAAAAGACAAGCAACGGTATTAGGTGCTAACCTAAGTCATGTAGATAAAATACGTGCTACCTACGATCAGCAAACTTCTCGTGATTTCATGCCTAACAGTCAATATGTGATCCATGTGAATAGCTTTCCTTTTATGGAATCACACCACTATAAACTGCAGCTAAATATCTTTACTGTTCTAAATTATGGGACTTGTTCCTCAGCTGTATTTGCAGAGAATGCCACAGTGCTCACAATCCGAATAAAAAGCACTACCGTTTCCTCACGCACTCAGAACTAGTGGAAGTATCTACATCTACATGACTGCTCTGAAATTCACAATTAAGTGCGTGGCAGAGAATTCACCGAGTCACCTTCAAACTATTTCTCTACCGTTCAACTCTCGAACAGCAGACGGGAAAAAACGAGTACTTAACTCTTCCCCTGCGAGCAAGTTCTTTCATATAATCTATGTAGAATCTTACAGTATCGTATCTGATCTAATGCCTTTCCTCTACCAAGCCATTGTGGCTGCTTTTCAATGCCGCGATCCTTTATCTCACCGAGCGAGGTGGCGCAGTGGTTAGCACACTGGACTCGCATTCGAGAGGACAACAGTTCAATCCCGCATCCGGCCATCCTGATTTAGGTTTTCGGTGATTTCCCTAAATCGTTCCAGGCAAATGCCGGGATGGTTCCTTTGAAAGGGCACGGCCGACTTCCTTCCCCTCCTTCCCTAATCCGGTAAGACCGAAGACCCGCCGTCTGGTCTCCTCCCCCACAACAACCCAACCCAGCCCTAATCCCAGTATTCACTTCCCCTGACCACTGCTGACGATGGCCTTGTCTCTGATCAATAATCGCCGTCGGGGACAAGGTATTGGCTTCTATTACTCAAAAAGTCTTCGAGTCACTCAAATATCTGATAAGCTATTTCACATGCTCGTGCATTCGTTAACTGTCTGTAGTGGGGCTCTGTGTCAAATGCCTTTCGGAAATCTACGAATATGGAATCTGCTTGTTGCCCTTCATTCATAGTTCGCAGTATATCAAGTGAGAAATGGGCAAGCTGAGTTTCGCACGAGCGACGCTTCTAAAACCGTGCTGATTCGCAGGAATAATCTTTTCGGCATCAAAGAAATTTACTGCATTCGAACTGAGTATACAGTGTTTTCAAGAACTTCGCAGCAAACCGATGTTAAGGATGTTGGTCTGTAATTTTACGCGAGCGTTCTTGTACCCTTCTTATGTACCGGAGTCACGTACACTTTTTTTCCAATCGCTTCGGACTGGGCGAGAGATGCAAGCTAAGTGCGGGGCTAATGGTACAGAGTACTCTCTATAAAACCGAATTGGAATTCGATATCGACCTGGCGTCTTATTTGCTTTCAGCTCTGCCAGATGCTTCTCTGCGTAAGGGAAGCCTATTTCTATGTCCTACATGCAGGAGTCTGTGCGACAGTCAAAAGACGCTATATTTGTACAATCCTCGTGGGCAAATGATTTCTTAAACACAAAATTTAAAACTTCCGTTTCTTGTCTTCTATTGCCGCACCAAACTGGCCAACGAGGGACTGGACAGTGGCCCTAGGCTCACTTAGTGATTTTACGTATGACCGGAATTTTCTAGGCTTCTCGGCAAGACCTTTACCAACTTATGATGGTGGAAGTTGTGCTTTGTGCATCGATCAGGACGCTGAGTTTCTATTAACTTTTGCCTGTCAACATTTGTGCATTCTTTTCTGAACCGGGAGTGCAACAATCTCTGTTTCCTCAGCATTTTGTGCTCTCCAGAATTGATTACTAAACCACAGAGGGTCTTTCCCATCCTTAATCCACTTACTTGGTGCGTACGCCTCCAAAGCGTGATCAACGACATTTTAAACTTTGCTCATAATTCCTTCATGTCCGTAGTATTGAGTCTAAATTATGTCAGTTCATCGTTTAAGTGGGTTGCCAACAACTACCTATATGATTTTTCTAGCATAAGTACTCCCTAGTCTTTTTGATGGATTTATTAACTTTAGTAATCATCAAGGCTATCATGATTTCATTATCCCAAATTCCTGTCTCTATACTGATACTGTTGATAAGGTCAGGCCGGTTTGTATCTACATGGTCTAAAATATTACCATTGAGCGTGGACTATCGAACTAGTTGTTCAAGGTAATTTTCGGTAGATGTGTTCAAGAGTACTTTACGAGACTGTCTGTTAGTATCACCGGCAGTGAATCATAGACATCCCAGTCTATACCCGGTAGATTAAGATCACTAGTACTGCATAATGTAGGTAGACTTTCCTTGAATGATTTTACAAGTATTAAGGCGGAATTAGGACGCCCGTAAAAACATCCGATAGTTAACTTGAGTACACCTAGGCTCGTTACTCGATTCCAGATAGCTTCACAACCAGACTCAATTTCGTCTTGTCACCATGTCTCTCTGGAATGCACCGTCTTTCAAACATTAAAGCATATGTGGTGTCAGTTCCTCTCTCATATCTAGTCCTCAAATTAAAAACATATATAGCCCCCCCTCTACCCATTACCCCATCCGTATAAAGCTTTTTTATTTATGAGTGTATGCGTGGCGTCATGTCTCTCCCTTCCTCTCAATAAATAACAAACTCCACTTTTCTTTTTTTTTCTTTTTTTTTCATTAAGTCTGCGAGGTCTCTCAAACTTTTGCACAAATCTATCAGCCATTTTTGGATCAGATAGTGCTGTGATTTTAATAGTTGTCTTCCTTAGTACATACATGTAGCTTTCCAGTAAAGCATCCAAGACATCTCCAGACACTTTGGTCTAGTGTTTATGTTACAAAAATTTGGCTATTACCACATATATAAATACAGATATCCTGTATAACGATGTCGTATCCGGATTTTATCGTATTTTTTACATTTTTACCGTGTTTTCCACATTATCCGTTTTTTCCATACTTTCAGATTTTTTCAAATGCTTTAACTAATGTGGAAGTGTATATATGCTGCTATTGCTTACATTACCAGGTGTAGGTTGATATTTCTATCATCCAACTGCGATGCAGAGTCCCAACCCAGCCAGAGTATCTGCAAACTAATCGTCTTCCAAATGTCAACACACCAAACACGTCCCAAGTACAACGCTGAAACACACGCACGTGCATGGATTGCTGTGGGGGTAGAGCTTTGACGTCATTCTGCTGCAAACAGACACATAGCTCAGTTACTTTATTTTATATATTTAAGGTGATTTTCTGATTTTTTCTCATGTTTGTGTACGCTCGTTATTGCTGCAATCTTATGATTAATTTCTTCTTCATCTTCTTCTACTTCTGTTGCAGGTGTGATGGACGCTTGCAGACACGGGTTTGCGCCTGCAACAACTACTCCACGACCTGAGAAGATGATGGCGCGTTTGTCGCCCCAGCCGTAAAATATCGAGAAGATATTTTTTCAGCACCAGACTGATTGTTCCTTATCTATGATTTACGAAGTGGCATCAAATTATTTTCTTTCATTTGATAGTTGATTACGACGCTCCGCCCCTGTTACAGACTTTCATAACTTGAAGCTATCATGATACACAATTTAATAAACTATCATTTAAACTCCAGCCATCAACCCGAATACATACGATTTTTCCTGTGAATATCCATGTCACGTACACTGATCATGATAAAGACAGGGCTACTGTGTGAATTAGCTAATTGAACTCCTATCTACATGTCAGCGTTTCGTTTACCATACTTCAATATAGCAGAGTGCTTCCACTCCAGGTTGATTCCTGCTAAATATTACTTATTACCGTAATGAAATAAAAGTTCGCGTGAGTTTCCTGCAGCCAAGCCGTGTATTTAATTTCGGATAATGCTTCACGTGCTATCGTGCGCACGCAGTGGCTTCTCCGTGTGATCAGAATATTCTACACGTTGTACAGGAGGAAGGGAAATACTGGTAACATCAGGAGACGGTCATCACAATTGTACACTACATACTAAAGAACTATTTATCGCGACAGTCTCTTTTAAACAAAGTACAACATATACAGAAACGTATTATTACTGTGTAAGGTATTCTTTTATTTATCTGACGCCGCGGGGGGTAGCCGTGCGGTCTAGGGCGTTCGAGTCCTCCCTTGGGCATGGGTGTGTGTGTGTAGTCCTTAGCGTAAGCTAGTTAGATCAAGTAGTGTGTAAGCTTATGGGCCGATGACCTTAACAATTTAGTCACATAGAACTTATCACCAATGTCCAATTTCCGATTTATCTGACGCAACAACATTTACATTTTTCCAAGAGCAGTTTCTAGCCCTAACAATTTTATCTTCATGTCAATGTGTCTCCTAGAAGAAGGCGACGTAGAAGCAACTTAGGGTTTTTAAGTTTGAAAGTAAGTGACCTACTAATAAAATCGGATTAATTTCGCAACGTACTTCCTCACTTTTTAGTTTATAATTGACAAAGGCCTTATTGACTGTACGAATGCTCTACAAACCTCTTCGAATTTTAGGATATAGTGATCATTTTTGTCCGCAAAAGAAGTCAACAACGAGACTAAATATATGGCCATCTAGTAGGTAGTTACATCTATGTTACTAGCTATTGGTCTAAAACTAAGCGTTTTTAGGACTTTCTCTAAGCATTGTTTATGATTTTGGTTGTCTTGTGAACCAGGCTCTGTAGAGCTTCTTACATATATCAACGAACTCTTTACGAATTGAAGCAAAAACCCCTTTTGTTTGTGGTTTTCACTTGTTTCCTAAACTTCTTCTTTATGGATATTTAGACAGAGACCGAGTTTTCTTCTTGCTTGTGAATTCCGCTACCACTCCGTCTCTGGAAAGAAAATTAGATCTTTTATCCTATCAAAGACGCTGTAATTAAGGACTGAACACAATATCGGATTGAACATGGACGGTAAGAGAAGTCGACAGCGCACTATATAAATTAATTGTTCTGACAATCACCTTAAATAATTTAAGGAAATCACGAAAAATCTAACTCTGAAAGGCCGTGCACGGTTTTGAAGCACACACCCGCTAGTTTGAAATCTATAGCTTTTACCATTTGCGTCACCTCGCTCAGTTGCTCAGTTTTTGCAGCTTCACTGCTGACGAAACTTTCAGACTTTCAGCACCGACAGCCGGCCGGAGTGGCCGATGGGTTCTAGGCGCTACAGTCTGGAACCGTGCGACCGCTACGGTCGCAGGTTCGAATCCAGCCTCGGGCATGGATGTGTGTGATGTCCTTAGGTTAGTTAGGTTTAAGTAGTTCTAAGTTCTAGGGGACTGATGACCTCAGAAGTTATGTCCCATAGTGCTCAGAGCCATTTGAACCATTTTTCAGCACCGACTAAGAAGAGGGGAACGTACTTTCGTGATATGAGTCGGTACCAGAATAGCAGCGAGGCTTGGAGCTTTATCCTTGTATTTTTAGCATAACGTTTCCTGAAATAAAGGAACGAGGGGACTTCAAAAAATAATTTACACATAATTAAGGCAGAGCAACTAACTTTTATTGAATGCTGCACTCCACCTAAAAATGACGTAGATTCTTGGCGCTATTTTTCAACACTGTCAAAAAGTCTCTGCAAACAACGATCGGAACGTTGTACTAATCGCTCAATCCGACAACGATTGAAACCCGCTCCTTGGACACGGAGCCATTCGACAATAGCTGTGTGAGCGTCCTGGAAAATCTCTTTCCCTCAGACGTACTTTCATCGATTCCTTAATGCTTTGTAACAGTTCTATCAATCGATCCCTTCTTCTAGGCAAGTTGTGCTATACATTTCTTTTTTCCCCAACCCAATCTGTAACTCTTCAGTTGCACGATCTACTCATTTAGTATTCAGTGTTCTTCTGTAGCACCACATTTCAATAACAGCTCTTCCCTTCATGTCTGAATTGTTTATCGTCCATGTTTCGAATCCACACCAGGCTAAGCTCCAGACAAATACCTTCAGAAAAGATTCCTACCGCTTAACTTCATATTCTATACCAGCAGATTCGCTCTTTGTTCAGAAACACTTTTCCTTCTACAGCCAGTCTGCATTTGCGCCATCATCAGTTGTTTCGCTGCCCAAACAGCAAAACGTTTCTATTACTTCCATATGTTTATTTCCAAACCAATCGCTAAGCGTAGCCCTACATAATTTGACCTCATTCCATTACCCCTGTTTTGTTTCTGTTGGCGTTCATGTTATAATCTCTTTTTAGACACTATCCTATCCGTTCAGCAGCTCTTCCATGTCCTTTGCTTTCTCTGGGAGAATTATTATCTCATTTGCAAACCTCAAACTTTTAATTTCTTCTCCCTGAACTTAACTTCCGTTTCAAAATTTTTCCAAGGTTTTCTTTACTGCTTGTATGTTCTTCGACTCTTCATAACTTCACTACAACTTATAAACCAATTTTCACCCCTTTTATTTTATTTCTACTCCCTCGATAATTTGTAAACAGTATAATTCATTCAGATTGTCAAAACCCTTCTCTAAAACACCGAGCGAGATGGCGCAGTGGTTAGACACTGGAGTCACATTCGGGAGGACGACGGTTCAATCCCACGTCCAGCCATCCTGATTTAGGTTTTCCGTGATTTCCCTAAATCGCTCCAGGCGAATGCCGGGATGGTTCCTTTCAAAGGGCACGGTCGACTTCCTTCCCCGTCCTTCCCTAATCCGATGAGACCGATGACCTCGCTGTCTGGTCTCCTTCCCCAAACAACCCCAACCCTTCTCTAAGCCTACTGAGACGCCCTGGTAGACCCGCAGGACAGGACAGGTAGTTTAAGTTGTGGAAAGGGGCAAAAGAAGCGGCTGTCAGTTACACTCCAACATACAACCTTTTATTTGATCAAACATTACAAGACCCAAGAAACATTTAAAAAAAAAAAACCTTCAGTTTTGGAACTTAATTAGCGGCTGAATACGCCGTACAATCTCATGCCTTAAGGGCAAGACCACTTTAATTTAAAAATGGCTGAATGCCAATAACTTAAAGCTCAGCCAAAATCAGAAATTTAAAAGGCAAAGCCTTATCTTAAAACATTTCCTTAATTAGGCTGAAGGAACAAAGAATCCGACACTTTAAGAGCAAACAACTTAAATTCAAAATCAGCTGAAGACTCAATAACATTAATTTTAAAAATGCCAAAGGCTTTACGTAAAACAGTTCTTAAATCAGGTTGAAGGCCCAAACCATCTGACACCTTAAGGGCGAAACAACCTTAATCTAAAAATCGGCTAGATGCCATACAAGTACAAACAAGAAGAACAAACAAGAAAAGGCAGTACACCCAAGGGCGCTCAGAAGTTCCGAGGGTCGGCCTAGAATTTAAACACTGAAGCTCGCTTGGGTGAGACAGGCAGTCGGCCCAACCGTTGTCTATCCAACGACAACCCAACCGACAGACAGTCAACGGACCCACCGACAAGATAACGTCCCCTTCACCCGACCAGCACACAACAGGGAGTTCAATGGAACAACGTAGAAGGTATTGGCGCCCACAACCAATTATGCATTGAGCTGTCAAACAACACACCGTGCAGGACAGTGACAACACGATGAGGAAAATAACTGCCTGAATCTACGTCAACGGCCAGGGCAGATAAGCGGAACGTTAATGGTCATAAGGCAGAAAATTCTGCTGGTGCACTTTAATTCAAATAACCGAGTACAGCTAAAATCCACCGGAGGTGGCTAAAATTTGCCAGCTTGAAAACACACGTTGTTGGTCACGGGAATATCCCAGCTTCCATTGCTGTGAGTTTGAATCATGGATCTTTCCTGGTCATGCTGACAAAGTTTTATGAATTTATTTGTAAAAGTATAGACAGTGGAAATTAAAATGTACTGTGGTACCTCCCCTGCTCCAAGTCGGCCCGTTTGACGTCCTACCCCCCTAAGGGGATACGGAATCACCTATCCCCGCAATGTTAATATATGCCTACTATAGGGAACATTTTCTCACAAACTACTGGAGACAGAGAGGTAAAAATTTTACTGTATGTGCATTCATATGTTACAACAATACTGAAACAACAGTTTATTGTCAAAGTATTTTCTTACAGAGATATTGTACATTTATTTTTAAGTAAATTTTTTCCATCGGTTTTTACTAGACTATCACCCCTAAGTCTTTTGTAAATCAAGTAATTAAAAAATCGTTGTTTCAGTATGTAATAGGGACCTATGTCACTACGTCATAAAAATTTCAGACTTCTAGGTTGACCAGTACCTGAGATAATGTTCCTAGATGAAGTAAAAAGTAAACTTACGGGAAACGGAGAAAGAAGATTAAAACATTCCTGATCCGTAGCTAATACCCCCTTCACAGTCTTCATAATCATATTCAAGTCTTCTTTTGGCACCCCTCTGCACCTGTCTTGCTTTTTTCACTAATGTCTTGATTATATTATCAGCATGCCTTAGTCTGTGCTGATCTAAAAAGAACATAGCACGTACCGTACGGGAACCAACACACATACCCAACTTTTGAAGGACCTGGCATTTAGTTATATTTCCAAGATTGAAGGTTGCCACAGCATCATACACACCAAAATGTAGTGTATTAATTCCGACAAACACTGTTTTTGGGAGACGATGCCATATCACACTATTCAAGCACTCGTTGGGGTTCTGCGTTTTTCCGTGAAGACATTTCATCAGAAGACTTCTGTCAGCCAGATCTCTGAAAATGGGCTTTATTTCTGCCATGATGGCTGATGGTAGACTGTGGTGGTGAATGTATTTCTCTCCTGTTGTTAGTCCCCTATTGTATTTACACCAGCTGTTTTCACCTTTGGGGCACAAACCATGTTGTGGATGCTCATCCGTGGATGCGGTGTGGAAATATAAAGCCCATATAGCTCTCCTCATTTCTTCAAGATTGCCTGTATTTTGCCTGATTGCAAGGTCATAGCAGTTCTGAATGTGGTCTATTATGGAATCAGTCAATCTTCCTCTGCCATCCAAGGTTTTCCCATCATCTAGTTTTTTCCCTTTCATAACTGATTTTAACCTTCTCAGCCTGGCACCCATTCTCTTCTGCACATGTCCTATACATTCAAGTTTGCTTATATTTACACTGTTCCCATATGGTTTGCTTTCCAAAACTTCTTTGAATGCTTTAGAGTCACCATCTCCCAGATATTTGACATAGCGAACATTATACCACTGTGAAGAGCGATGAAAAATTTTCTTCACCCCAGCAACCTCCATGCCACCACTACTACCATAATAATTAGCAATACAGTCATCACTGTGTTCATTTTTCAGCCTGCCTGTGCACCTACAGTATTTAGACATTATTGCAACATCAATAACCTTGCCAGTATCAACACTAGTTGCTGTTACAACACCATTGTTGGAGGTGTGGCCCCTTTTCTGCCACGTGCCATCAAACGCCACTGTGAGGTCACGACTGCCGTCATTTTCTTCCACTGCTTCTTCCACAGCAACCTGCATTGACTTCTGTGCTACATCTTCAACTGCAGATCCTAGTACATAATTGTAAGCTTCAAACTTTGAAGGTGCACTTGGAAGATTTAGAACACCACATAGCATATCACCAGCTGCTTTGCCCTTACCAATTGCTCGCAATCCATAAACTAACCTAATATTTACACTATAAAGTTCAGTTTTCTTGTATTTATTATTTACAGTTACTGAAACCGAACTTGGAAACTTACAGCTGTATTTACAAACACTGCATATTAAATTAAACTGGGCAGCCAGGCCAACATGGGATTCTACTTTCAGAGAAACGTTTCCATGACATTTTTTGCAGCACAAACTGTTTTCAAGAGCTTCACACAATATATTCGTATCAATGAGTTCAAAAACTTCATTCCCTCTATCAAGTAAATTATATTTCTCTTCCAAATCTCTTAGTTTTTTATGAGAAGCACTGTTTTCATTTGGTGTAAGTTCGTTTGGCAAATCAGTAATAAGTGGATTCACATTTTCCAACAGTGATGATGATGAACTGCTTTGCTTTGCTAATGAATCATTATTTCTTTTCTTTTGCCAGTTCACACGCTTTTTAAATACTTTTGCTTTAGCTCTAGGCATTTTCACTGCGAAAAATGAAGCACTAAATACGAAATAACTCAACAACAACTACTTTCTTATATCACACTGTTTACAAAACAGTCCCGCCACAAAGTCAAAGAGTAACTTGAGGAAACCAGAGAGAAACATTTTCGGGCAACTAGTGTATAAATAGTCGCTGGAAACCGGGATATTTGAATTCATGTCACTTTAAAGGTACTGCCAAAAAGTTCATGGTCAGCCACGAGAGACGTGTATAACTAAAGCGCAATACCCGATCTCACAAATATATAAAAATAAAATAGTTATAATTGTAGTAGAGCTATGTATGATACGTCATTTTAAAGAGGAAACATGGCAGAATATAATACGCCAATAAAAAAAAATTCGATTTTTTAACCCAAAATCCGATTCCGCAAGCAGCTAGCTGATCCGATCCACAACTCTGTTTGTTAAATCGGTTGCATCACATTCCACCTATTTCCTAATGATTGCTTGTCATATGCAGAAATAAAAACAAGTATTCAAGTATTCAAACTTGCATTATTTCTGGGGAAAACAGTGATTTATTCATCAACACTATTCACCTCAAATATTCTGTTTCCAAGAAGATGAATTGTAAGAAAGGCCTCAAAAAAGACGAATAATCGTTTACCATCACTGTATTACCTACAGATATAACAGCATCAATTTTGTTTCAAATTAAGCCACAGTAATAACTGCTGGTAGTAGTGTAGATCTCTCAGGGACGACGTCAGCCACTATCCGCTTTCGGAATTCCGAGAAGAAGTTTCGAAGAAATTACAATACGAGTGTTTTGAGCTCAAGGTTTTACCTGTTTATAACATCGAACCGTCTGCTGTGTTACGCTGCTGTTCGTGATTTCGTACGCATACGAAGAGAACTGTTGAGTTATATCTACTAAAGTATCCTGATAGATGGTATCAAACAAGATTGACTATTCGGCGAACGAGCAGAAATAGCTACTGGAAGGACCGGAATACTTCGCAAAGAGTAAGGGGCTGCTATGCAGCGAGCAGAGTGCACGAAATGAATAAAATAAATGATCCGCCAGTTCTTTCTAGTAATTTTCATATTGGTTCCAAAGAAATTGCGAGTGACTCTGAAATACGTCTGACCAGCGCTAGCGGAAACATCCTCCATCCATTTTACGTGCCACTTCATCATCATACTAATCGGAGCATGCAAAAGCTACATCGAATTCTGTCGTTAGGATATGACACTATTTCAGAACAATAGCTCCTTTCCTCAAAGAATTCTCTTCAGT
Organism: Schistocerca americana; assembly: GCF_021461395.2. Classification (NCBI taxonomy): domain Eukaryota; kingdom Metazoa; phylum Arthropoda; class Insecta; order Orthoptera; family Acrididae; genus Schistocerca; species Schistocerca americana. Next base: position 186,437,321 of record NC_060126.1, read on the forward strand.
GATGAAGTAACCTTAATAAATCAATGAAGAAATATTGGACCGCTGTGAATCCGCACCATCTGAGGAACTTGAAGATCAGAGTATTAACGTTTGGGGTCAGTTACTGCAGACTACTTGAAATTATTACGGACTATGTTATTGATTCTACTGTCACTGAAGGAAACTTAATGGGTAAAATATACACACACCCACACACAATTTCTTACCAAAGTGGGCCTGGAGGAAGTAAGGCGTTCAATACGTATAGAGGAGGGTCAAAAACATGGAAACACCACGATAAATGCATCGCAAGCCGAGCCAGCAGGATGGCACCTGTGCAATGCCCTCAGATCCGTAGCAAGTGTCAATCACGCTCAGAACAGTGTGTACGAACTTGCAGTATTCTGCAGGTGAAAAGTAGGTCCGCAACTTATCTTACAATTTAAATAAACTGTTGTAGCTCCGTCATAAGTTGCATTGAGAAGCACACACTTCAAAAAAATTTTGCATCACCTCAGTTGCCAGAACTCCTGAAGGCAGACATTGACTGTGGATATTGTATCACAGACATAGTCCCCTTGACTGTTCAGAGATGTCACTAAAACCGACCAAAGATGAAACAACCATGCATGAGCAGCGCCTATTAGACAGAGGGGGTTCGACAGTCGATCAGTTCCAGTCACTCCACAAGGAAGGAGGTACACGGCTCGTGTTGTCTGTAGTTCAACCATGCCTAGACGGTCAATACCGCGGTTCGATCGCGTCCGCATCGTTATTTTGTGCCAGGAAGGGCTCTCAACAAGGGAAGTGTACAGGCGTCTCGGAGTGAACCAAAGTGATGTTGGTCGGACACGGAGGAGATACAGAGAGGAACTGTCGATGACATGCCTCCCTCAGGCTGCCCGAGAGCCTCTATAGCAGTGGATGACTGCTACCTACGACTTATGACTCGGAGGAACCCTAGCAGCAATGCCACCATGTTGAATAATGCTTTTCGTGCAGCCACAGGACGTCGTGTTACGACTCAAACTGTGCGCAATAGGCTGCATGATGCGCAACTTCACTCCCGACGTCCATGGCGAGGTCCATCTTTGCTACCACGACACCATGCAGTGCGGTACAGATAGGCCCAACAATATGCCGAATGGACCCCCCAGGATTGGCATCACGTTCTCTTCAGCGATGAGTGTCGCATATGCCTTCAACCACACAATCGCCGGAGACGTATTTGAAGGAAAGCCGGTCAGGCTGAACGCTTTATACACACTGTCCAGTGAGTGCAGCATGGTGGAGGCTCCCTGCGGTTTTGGGATGGCATTATGTGGGGCTGACATACGGCGCTGGTGGTCATGGAAGGCGCCGTAACGGCTGTACGATACGTAAATGCCATCCTCCGACCGATAGTGCAACCATACCGGCAGAATATTGGCGAGGTATTCGTCTTATGGACAAAAATTCGCGCCCTCATCTGAATGACTTCTCTCAAGATACCGAAATCGCTCGACTACAGTGGCCAGCATGTTCTCCAGACATGAACCCTATCGAACATGCCTGGGATGGACTGAAAAGGGTTTTTTTATGGACGACGTGACCCACCAATCACTCTGAGGGTTCTACGCCGAATCGCCGTGTAGGAGTGGGACAATCCGGACCAACAGTGCCTTGATGAACTTGTGGATAGTACGCCGCGACGAATACAGACATGCATCAATGCAAAAGGACGTGCTACTGGGTATTAGTGGTATCTCTGAAGGTCTCGCTGTATGGTAGCACAACATGCAATGTGTGGTTTTCGTGAGCAATAAAAAGGGTGGAAATGATATTTCTGTTGATCCCTGTTCCAATTTTCTGTCCAGGTTCAGGAACTCTCGTAACCAAGGTGATGCAAAACTTTTTTTGATGTGTGTATTACGGACTATGTTACCGGTTTTAATGTCACTGAAGGGATCTTAATGGGTGAAATATACACAAACACAATTTTCTACCAAAGTAGGCCTACTACTAGCTCTCCAGGATTAAGTAAGGCTTGCAGTACGTATAGGGGATGGACAAAAACATGAATAAACCGCCATAAATCCAGGTTTCAATACAAATGCAGATGCTTGCTGTGCTTGCAGTAGGCGCTTATGTATTTGATTGCGGATGGCACCTGTGCAATGCCCTCAGATGCGCAGAAAATGTCACTGGTACTCAGAACAGTGTTCTGTGTGCGAACTTGCAGCATGCTGCAGGTGAAAAGTAGGTCCGTAACTTATCTTACAATTTAAATAAATGGTTGTAGCTCCGTCATAAGTTGCATTGAGAAGTATATTTTTTATTTCTTGATGGTGACTAGTTTCGGACACCTGTGTCCCAAGAAATAAAAAAGAACTTCTCAATGCAATTGATGAAGGAGCTATAAACCATTTATTTCAAGTGCTCTGTGTAGCTGCGAGTGCATTATGTCGGAACTAAGCGAATCCGAACGTAGGCAAATTGCTGGTGCTCTTATGGTGAGCAATTTCATAAGCAAGGAAGCCGAAGTGTTTGGTGTTCAAGAAGGCATCATTTGGTCGGATGGGTCTCCTTTCACAATGTTTCCAACTTCTGGCCGAGTTTACGTATCAAGAGTGAAATATATCACGGATTCGGTGATGATTTGGACAGACCTATCGTGGTACTTCATGGACCCCATGGTTACTCTGCAAGGTCACATTAGCGTCAAGGGTTGTGTGACCATTTTGGCTGAGCAGGCCAATCCCATGGTACAATGTTTATTCCCCATGGCGACGCTGTGTTCCAAGACAACAAGGCCGCTGTTCACACAGCTCGCGTCATTGAGGACTGGTTTTGCGAGTGGGTGAATGAATTGCGGTATCTCCCCTGGCCACCATATTATTGAGCCTTTGAGGTCTGCTTTGAAGAGGAGGGTGCGAGATCGTTATCCACCTCTACCATCGTTTACTGAATTTGCTACTTTTATGCAGGAGGGAAAACCGTACAGGACGTATATTTATTCATTCAGAAGAGATTGGAAGCTGCTTTGAATGCCAAAGGTTTCCCTACACCACAACAGACGTAATACGGCGTTGTCTTTTTTGTATTTGTATATTTCTATCCACTCCCTGTAGATGTACAGGAGCTAGGCAAAATAATGTGAACACTTGTACTTACTTGGGAATGGTTTATTAATAAGGGGTTGGACCCCCATTTGCCCGTAATATAGCCGTAATTCTTCTTGGAATACTGTCGTATAATGATTGTATAGCCTCCAGTGGAACGTTATGCCACTTCGACCAGAACCTCTTCTAACTCCTGTAGTGGCGAGGTAGGCGGAAATTGCTCCGGAGCCTGCGCTGTTATACCGCCCACAAGGGTTCGATAATGTTCAAGTACGGGGACTGTGCTGGCCAGGGAAGGTGCTGCAGTTCAGTTGCATAATTCTCATACCACGACTGTACAGTCCTGGGTGTGTAAATGGGTGCATTATCTCCTGAAATATGGCATCATTGTTGGAGAACAACATTTGAAACATGGGGTGCACCTGATCACCTAAAATGTTCACATAATCGTTGGCTGTAACACGGTTTTTGAGAGTAATGATGGGACCAGCGGAATACCATGATATGACTGCCCACACCATCACAATTCCACCTCCATGGTTAACCATTGGAATCAAGCAATCAGGACTGTAGGCTTCTTTTGGAGTTCTCCAGACGTAAACTCAGCCCGATGTTGGAAATAACGAAACCGTTGACTCGCCGGACCACATGACGTGTTTCCACTAATCAACCGTCCGGGATTTATGCTCCTGACATCATATTTTACGCTTCTTTGAGTTACTTGTCGTCACTAATGATTTCGGCATAGCAGCTCGTCCATGAATATTCGCTTCTCGGTGGACAGTGTCGATAGATACGGGGTTTAGAAGATGGCTATTGAGATCTGCAGTCGCTTTAGCCGCCATACTTTTATGTTGTTTTGCCACCATTCGTGTTAGCGTACGACGATCTCTGTCATTTGGTTTTGATTTGCACCCACAATTACGTGTACACGATGATATCTTTCCATGTTTTATGTGGGCTGTCATGATTGTTGAAACAGTTGCTCTTGAAACATACAGTAAGTTGACTGCCTTGGTTGGATGCTCTAGCTAATCGGGCCCCCACAATCTGCCACTTTGGAATTCTGTTAGATCTTTCATTTCACGCCGACCTCGGCCTCTGAATGCAAATACGAAGTTTGCACTACTCCTAAAGAACCTGCACTGATCTATATTCCGTACTGAACACGCACAGTCCAGCGGGACAGGCGCCTTACCTGCATTGTTGACCTTCAAACACAACCATCCCATTCTTACCATTTTTTTGCCTATCCCATGTCTGTTGTACCAAGAAGATGGGTCCCGGGATCACTAGTCACTTGCGGCTGGGAAAGCTCTCATACATTGTTGTCACGTGGCTAATACCTTCATCTGATTAAACGACACTTCGTTGTAGGCTCAAAGATGAAGTCTATGCACAAGTTCCGATGGCACAGAGGATTTAATCATGGTAGCGTTGCAGTGTGTACGCCGGTCTCCAGAATCCCCTCAGTCTGTTCAAAATTACTTACATCAGCGACTGCAAATGCGTCGAGGAGACATTGATATTTGGTGCGACAGAAGAAGGCTGAAGAAGAGATAGTTAGATCGAATAACTAATGAAGACGTACTGAGTCGAACTGGTGAAATTAGAAATTTTTATCAAGTGACTGTCAGTTTTGTGAAGGAAACAAGTGCGGTACCATGCAAGTTATTTCCTGATGTCTTAACAGATATACTATCGTTCTGCCCCTTCTTCTTGTCACTGTTTTCCATGTATTCCTTTCCTCACCGATCCTGCGCAGAAACTCCTCACTCCTTACCCTATCAATCCACCTAATTTTCAATATTCTTCAGTAGCAACAGATCTCAAGTTCTTTGATTTTCTTCTATATCGGTTTTCCCACAGCCCATGTTTCACTACCATACAATGCTGTGCTCCACGCGTACATTTGCACTGACGTCTTTCTCAAATTAAGGCCTATTTTTGATACCATCAGACTTCTCTTGTCCAGGAACGCGCTTTTTGGCTGTACTAGTCTGCTTTTTATGCCATTCTTTCTCCGTTCGTCAAGAGGTACACTCCTGGAAATGGAAAAAAGAACACATTGACACCGGTGTGTCAGACCAACCATACTTGCTCCGGACACTGCGAGAGGACTGTACAAGCAATGATCACACGCACGGCACAGCGGACACACCAGGAACCGCGGTGTTGGCCGTCGAATGGCGCTAGCTGCGCAGCATTTGTGCACCGCCGCCGTCAGTGTCAGCCAGTTTGTCGTGGCATACGGAGCTCCATCGCAGTCTTTAACACTGGTAGCATGACGCGACAGCGTGGACGTGAACCGTATGTGCAGTTGACGGACTTTGAGCGAGGGCGTATAGTGGGCATGCGGGAGGCCGGGTGGACATACCGCCGAATTGCTCAACACGTGGGGCGTGAGGTCTCCACAGTACATCGATGTTGTCGCCAGTGGTCGGCGGAAGGTGCACGTGCCCGTCGACCTGGGACCGGACCGCAGCGACGCACGGATGCACGCCAAGACCGTAGGATCCTACGCAGTGCCGTAGGGGACCGCACCGCCACTTCCCAGCAAATTAGGGACACTGTTGCTCCTGGGGTATCGGCGAGGACCATTCGCAACCGTCTCCATGAAGCTGGGCTACGGTCCCGCACACCGTTAGGCCGTCTTCCGCTCACGCCCCAACATCGTGCAGCCCGCCTCCAGTGGTGTCGCGACAGGCGTGAATGGAGGGACGAATGGAGACGTGTCGTCTTCAGCGATGAGAGTCGCTTCTGCCTTGGTGCCAATGATGGTCGTATGCGTGTTTGGCGCCGTGCAGGTGAGCGCCACAATCAGGACTGCATACGACCGAGGCACACAGGGCCAACACCCGGCATCATGGTGTGGGGAGCGATCTCCTACACTGGCCGTACACCACTGGTGATCGTCGAGGGGACACTGAATAGTGCACGGTACATCCAAACCGTCATCGAACCCATCGTTCTACCATTCCTAGACCGGCAAGGGAACTTGCTGTTCCAACAGGACAATGCACGTCCGCATGTATCCCGTGCCACCCAACGTGCTCTAGAAGGTGTAAGTCAACTACCCTGGCCAGCAAGATCTCCGGATCTGTCCCCCATTGAGCATGTTTGGGACTGGATGAAGCGTCGTCTCACGCGGTCTGCACGTCCAGCACGAACGCTGGTCCAACTGAGGCGCCAGGTGGAAATGGCATGGCAAGCCGTTCCACAGGACTACATCCAGCATCTCTACGATCGTCTCCATGGGAGAATAGCAGCCTGCATTGCTGCGAAAGGTGGATATACACTGTACTAGTGCCGACATTGTGCATGCTCTGTTGCCTGTGTCTATGTGCCTGTGGTTCTGTCAGTGTGATCATGTGATGTATCTGACCCCAGGAATGTGTCAATAAAGTTTCCCCTTCCTGGGACAATGAATTCACTGTGTTCTTATTTCAATTTCCAGGAGTGTATTTTGCTGCCTAAGTAGCAGAATTTCTTAACTTCATCTACTTCATGATCACCATTTCTGATATTAATTTTCTCGCTGTTCTCATTTCTGCTGCTTCTCATTACTTTTGTCTTTCTTCTCCTTACTCTCAATCTACATTCTGTACTGATTAGACTGTTATTTCCAGTAAATAGATCCTGTTATTCTCCTTTACTCGGGATAATTTCATCAGCGAATCTTTATATCCTTTCACCTTGAATTTTATTCCAGTCTTGAAACTTTCTTTCACTTCCATCATTGCTTCTTCGATGTATATATTGAACAGTAGGGGTGAAAGACTACCTCCGTATCTTACACACTTTTTAATCCAAGCAGTTCGTTCTTCGTGCTTTCCATGTTTTGGACAAATGTACAATATCCTTAACAGATGTATTCACGAATTTACTTGCGGGCTGAAAATCAGTTATTCATACGCTGCACCCACACAACAGCTTGTGCTAACTGTACACTTCCTGTTAGTAGTCATGCTTATTTGATTTGGTCACAGTCTCAATCAAAGGTTCTGTTCTCGGAGGCCCTAGTTCCTTTGCGGCTAACTTTTCCTTGTAATTCATTTTTATGTTCTCAGAACGAGATTTTCACTCTACTGCGGGGCGCGCGGTGATATTAAACTTCCTGGTAGGTTAAAGGTGTGTGCCGGACCGAGGCTCGAACTCGGACCGTTGTCTTTCGCGGGTTACCCAACCACGACTCATGACCCATCCTCACAGCTTTGCTTTTCCGTTAACATTTAAAGTACATTCAACATAGTTCATGTTTACACTGTACACGAGAGCCGATTCTTGCACAGTAAACAACCAACTCCAAACACAAAGCTTCATTTGAGGAAACGTTTAAACTCAGGTAGTAATGTCCGCCAACGTGGTCACTTGGCTAGGACACAAATGAGGTGCTGAGATCCACAAGTGAATTTCAGAGAAACCAGCGATACAGCTTTTCATACACACAAATGGTTCAAATGGCTCTGAGCACTATGGGACTCAACTGCTGTGGTCATCAGTCCCCTAGAACTTAGAACTAATTAAACCTAACTAACCTAAGGACATCACACACATCCATGCCCGAGGCAGGATTCGAACCTGCGACCGTAGCAGCAGCGCGGCTCCGGACTGGAGCGCCTAGAACCGCACGACCACCGCGGCCGGCTTTTCATACACACAGTGAGTGCCTACAGCATAGATAAAACTGACTCACCATAAGATCAGCAGAATTCAGAAGTATGAATAAATGCTACAATCTCACAATCTACAGTGATGTGCTTTACACTTTTTGTGATTCCCACAAGGGAAACTCTCCATTTCACCGCCCTCAGATTTAGTGGAATCCTTTCAGAAACTGAACACAGGTCAAGCATGAAAACAGGAAGAAGGTGTACGGAATCGTAAAAAAAAAAAAAAAAAAGGCAAAATAGCAACAGCGAACGGTCCACGCTTAAGCAGTACAGACGAAGGACCATGGTGTCGTGGTTAAGTAGCGACTACACCGCGGACGAACCCATGTTCAAAGTACCATTATGCCAATTTTATTTCACAAAATTATGAACTGTCCTTCCGTTCTTTCACGTGTCTGTTAGTTGTATTCAAATTTATGTCTGTGTCCTGAAGGTGAAGTACCTCTGCATAGGTAAGCGATGAATGCCGATAACGGTCGGTAAAGTGGTATGCTGAACCTACGCCCTCCATACGGCTTCCAATGACGCCATTCGCGGAGGATGACACGGCAGTCGACCAGTGCTGGTGGACCCGCCAGGGCCTATGGAAGGAGTTCAAGGACAAAACGCGAGCGCTTATCTCAGTGGCCAGCCACTGGGCACTGCCCGGTCAACAGAGGCGTCACTCCGTGCCCCAGTGATCAGCCGTTAAATAAGAGCAAAACACGTAGTTATAAAAACCACAAGTGTATAATTAAAAACACAACAAAACTTGAAGAAATTATGTAGAATATGCAGGTGGAGAACAATTGTGTCACGAAATTTTAACCTTGGATAGCTGATGCCAATAGGAACTAAAATTACTAATGTTGTGTAGGTCGAGAACGCACCATTTTTAAACTACGGAAACTTGGCGCCAGGTGCTCCGATTGGCCGTGGGATTGCCCTGCTGCCGATCGTCGGTTGACGGGCAGCGCTATGGTTGTCGGTTCACACATACAAACGTCCCTCGCCACGTCACTGCCCCAACGTGATACGCACACGTGTCGAATAAGTCTTGCTGTTTGTCTCCACGTCAGAGGCATTCACACGTAAGCTTCGATTCGGAGCACACACACGTCACTTGCGATTTAGTCATACAGTAAGCATGGCGGCACAGTATTCATTTGAAGAACAACGAGTTCTGGTTTTTGTTTACGGACTAGCCGACGGTAAAGCGCGTGAAACTCGACGGTTGTATGAGGAACGCTATCCAGCAATAATCCACCTATACCCGCAAACGTTTACAGCAATTCAACTGCGACTTGGTGAAAAAATGGTTCAAATGGCTCTGAGCGCTATGGGACTTAACATGTGAGGTCATCAGTCCCCTAGACCTCAGAACTACATAAACATAACCTAAGGACATCCCAAACAGCCATGCGCGAGGCAGGATTCGAACCTGCGACCGTAGCAGTCGCGCGGTGGTGGTGGTGGTGGTGGTTAGTGTTTAACGTTCCGTCGACAACGAGGTCATTAGAGACGGAGCGCAAGCTCGGGTTAGGGAAGGATTGGGAAGGAAATCGGCCGTGCCCTTTCAAAGGAACCATCCCGGCATTTGCCTGAAACGATTTAGGGAAATCACGGAAAACCTAAATCAGGATGGCCGGAGACGGGATTGAACCGTCGTCCTCCCGAATGCGAGTCCAGTGTGCTAACCACTGCGCCACCTCGCTCGGTAGCAGTCGCGCGGTTCCGGACTGAAGCGCGTAGAACCGCTCAGCTACCGCGGCTGGCCGACTTGGTGAAACAGGCTCGGTTACGAGGCCCTAGCCACACTACATCTCAATCACCGGGATATCATGGTGATGCTGGAAGACCTCGAACACAACGGGATGCTGCATTTGAAGAGACTGTTCTCGAGCGCTTCGAGGAAGCACCTACGACAAGTACTGTAGTGGTTGGACACGACATGGTGGTCACTCATCGGTTAGTGTGGGAGGTTTTGAGGGATGATGGTCAGCATCCATTTAGTTTCCACCCTGTACAAGACCTTAATCCTGTGGCGGACTATAAGCACAGGCTAGGGTTTTGCCAGTGGGTTCTGCGACGTGTTGCACAGATCCCAACTTCCCCGCCATTGTGTTGTTTACCGACGAGTGCACCTTCCATCAGGATGGCCTTTACAACACTCGAAAGGGGAAATCCGTACGTCCATGTACACCAGGAACGATTTTCGCTCAACATTTGTGCAGGCATTGTGGGTGACCATCTGGCTGGGCCGGTCGTCTACCTCCTCGACTACCCGGGCTGCTGGAAGATGTTTCCCTGGACATACGGCGACGCACGTGGTTGCAGCACATAACAGTCGTGCTGCGCACGGATATTTAAATGAACTCTTCGACGACCGGTTAATTGTCAAAGGTGCTCGTAGGACATGGCCCCCGCGATCGCCAGACCTCACGCCCCGGACGTTTTGCTGTGGGGATTCTTGAAGGTTCTAGTTCACCCGCCCGGACGCGAACCACGTAGAAACGAAGAGGAATTAATGGATCGCATTCAACATTACGCCAATCACATGAGGGCAATGCCAGCAATCTTCGAAAGAGTTCGGAAAAACACCGTTCGACGTTACCAAGCTTTCGTTGCGTCGGACGGTCGCCAGCTCGAGCACCTGTTTTAAATAAATAATGTCCTAGCTAGAAAAAAGACCCTTTTAGGGCCGACACAATTTGTAAAAGATTTTCTCTACGCGAACTAACAGCTATTGACGGGTTTGTTCCCGGCACGTCTTATCACGAAACTACAACGGATGTGTCGGGACACAGGCGAATTCGCCCCCATGAGTGGAAGGCTGGCGCACAACCACCGAGCCTGCTGGCCGCCTTGGATACGTCGCGAACTCCAGCAGGCAAAGCATTCGCGGTCATGCGTTGTCCACAGCATCCGGCAACTGGCCGATCCCGCGGCCAATAGGAGCGAGTGGTGCCAAGTTTCCGTAGCTTAAAAATGGTGCGTTGTCGATCTTCACAACATTAGTAATTTTGGTTCCTACTGGCATCAGCTATCCTGGGTTAAAAATCAGACGCACAGTTTTTCTCCACCCTGTATATTGGGTCGACTGCTGCGAAAAGTGAGTATCACAAAGAAGTTAGTAACGCTGTAAACCGGACATAGCGGCTTCGTACGTTAACACGAACTTTCGCATGTGACAGCAATCGGTTTGATATTTGTAAGAGATTAATTTTAAGTTGTAAATGTAAAAATATAAACACCAAAAACGCAACACATTACCATACCCAATACGTTGCAGGAAAACCGTTATAATTCAATTTCCAGTCGTCTCTGAAAGGATAAATACGAGTCCTGTATGGTTCTCAAGAGTATCTTATACCATTCTTCCTGCAAAATAACGACAAGGCGGGATAACGATGAGGATAGCGATTAAGCACCTCTCCCTCGAAAGCAGACCAACAAGGCTCAATCACATTGACAACTGGTGGGTGTGGTTGGCAGGGGAGACGCGAGAATACACCCTCGTGTTTACAAAACTAGTCCTGGACGATGCGAGTTGTGTGAACAGGAGCCTTATTGTCTTGGAACACGGGATCATCTTTGGCGAACAAAGGCCATGGCATGGGCCTGATAGCTAAAATGATCGCGTAATCCCTTGCAGTAATGGGGCCTGGCTTGACTCTTGGGGCAATAACTAGCCCGTAAGTTGAAAACAGTTTGCAAAAAGACTCATGCGACCAAACTACTCTCTTCATTGCTCCATAGTACAGGTTTTACAGCTTTGGCACCACGTTTTCTCGTTACAGAGATTGGCATCACTGATGAGTGGTTTTGGAATTCCCTGCTTATGGATGTCCCTTCGTGTTATCTTAGTGCTGACAGGGTTCACGTGTACAGTATCCAGTTCTGCAATGACTTTTCCAGCTTCATCCTCTTATGTTTAGTCACAATCCTCTTCAGTAACCTTTTGTCGCGATCACTCAACACACTCTTTCGTCCGCCTTGTGACTTAGCTGTTGATGTTTTCCCGCTTTTCGTGTATGCGGTATAAATCTTTGATACGGTGCCTCTTGAAACATCGAATACTTTGGGTACGTGGTTACGGAATCATCCAGCATACGAGAACCAACTTCGCCCACTTTCGAAGCCACTTAGCTCCGACATAATGTACCGAAAACCATACAGAACTCTGTTCCGACCACGATTCATACGTTCAACGTATTAAGGACGTAGCACTGGGGCCGTTCGAGAAGAAACACAACAGCTTAGTCTGCAGACGTGACTAGCATCTGCATTTATGTTCAGCTATGCATCTCTCCCCATATTTTCATATTTTTGTCCAGCCCCTGCATTACTATAGATTTATTTGAAATGATGCCTCTTTAATTCAAGTAACTATGTCAAGAGATAGCATGATTAGTGACTACTTTTTTAAATTCACCTGGGTGAAAGCTGAATTACCATATATTAAGCACTGGTGGAAGTATCACAGGTGGATAGTTTAGTCTAATCAAGCAGTATACTGAGAATATTTATTATACAATCATCGCTACGCAAGACACTTTTTTATCCTCTGTCTTACCAGAGGCAGATATTTCCACATCACCTGGCGCACTCGAGCGACCACACACATCGGTGTATAAGGGCGTGGTGTACTCGAAAGAGCTCCACTTAAGCGGCGCCACAAATCCTGGGAAGGCGCGGCGCAGCCAGTAATTACGTACACGACATGTATGGAAGGAGCCGGAGCGTGCTTCACAGGCAGGACTTCCCCGGCGTTCCGCGCCGACTCCAGAACAAACTATGTTTACTGCGGGCTGCCTCAGCCGGAGCTGCGAGTCAGTTTTCTCTGCAGCTGGCCAGGCCATGTTCATCTCCCATATCTCGCAAGCTGCTACCGAGCGAGTGGTTCAGTGATCAGCACAGTAAGACGGCATTCCTGGATAACGTCGTTCAAAGCCCTGTCCAACCACTCGATTTAGGGCGTCAGTTACGAAGTTACATGGCTTCGTCCAGGGTATGATCCACTAACTGTCTGGACTCACAGCATATCCGAGGTAACATGGGAGTGCAAGAAACAGTTAGTGGTAGACGGTGATAGGAATATCTTCCAGAAGAAGTTGAGGGAATAAAGCATGTGGAACAAACTTAACAAAAAAATGGCTCAAATGGCTCTGAGCACTATAGGACTTAACATCTGTGGTCATCAGTCCCCTAGAACTTAGAACTACTTAAACCTAACTAACCTAAGGACAGCACACAACACCCAGCCATCACGAGGCAGAGAAAATCCCTGACCCCGCCGGGAATCGAACCCGGGAACCCGGGCGTGGGAAGCGAGAACGCTACCGCACGACCACGAGATGCGGGCCAAACTTAACAACCTCTTTGATAGAACCTAGCAAGGGGAAACAAGAACTGGAGTAGCCACAGCGTAGCTCCAGTCAGCTGGTCGTATCAACACGAAGAAGAGAGTGGGAAGAGGAAGTAGAAGGTGATACGGCAGCAACTGAAGTCATGTAATAATAGAGGAACACCAACAAGGTAAGAGAGCTGAGTCATAACTTCCAGTGACACGTACACTATCTGATAAAAATATTCGGACATCACTAGATGTCACGAGAGACATTCCTGAAATGGACTGACCTGCTGAGAGTCCCGATCTGGGCAGACTGAGTCAGAACGTTCGACTTCATTCCAGACTCCACCGCCCACCGTCACTGTATTCTTTGGTTTTGGCTCTTGAGGAAGAATGGGCTGCCATTATTCCAGACATTCAGACACCTCAATGAAAGTGTCCCCAGCAGAGTTCAAGCCATAATAAATGCGAAGAGCGGACACATTCCGTGGCAATATCCACAAATAGGTATCCGGATACTTTTGATCACATTGTGTACTGGCACTGTGACTGGCATTAGCTGGAGCCACACAAAGAACGTCGTGAAGCTCCGGTTCCAGAGACCCTGAATGAGCCCAGCATGTGCGGTCGTAGACGTGTCCTTCATGCAGAACCTGAGGAAAAAGAAGACCACATTAGACACATAAGTAGCAAGATTAAGTACGTTAGCCCATTTGTACATAGCTGCCTGTCTCGTGGATTTTACATTCCGTGTGCAAGAAATGAACACGTCTGCAGGACAGGACGGAAAAAAAGACTAGGGAAATCCTTCGTTTTTCTTTTATAATGAAACTTGAGTTTCTCCTAATTTTTTCCTAAGTAAATTTCTTACATTACTAATCTATCTTGAATTTAAAATACGAGGTGCATTCAAGTTCTAAGGCCTCCGATCCTTTTTTTAATTAACTACTCACCCAAAATCAATGAAACTGGCGTTACTTCTCGACGTAATCGCCCTGCAGACGTACACATTTTTCACAACCCTGACACCATGATTCCATGGCAGTGGCGAAGGCTTCTTTAGGAGTCTGTTTTGACCACTGGAAAATCGCTGAGGCAATAGCAGCACGGCGGTGAATCTGTGTGCTTCCATTGAGCTGACTGGCGCTTTGTTTCTGGATTGAAAAATGGCATCCACGTCTCATCCATTGTCACAACCGACGAAAAGAAAGTCCCATTCATGATGTCGTTGCGCGTCAACATTGCTTGGCAACATGCCACACGGGCAGCCATGTGGTCGTCCGTCAGCATTCGTGGCACCCACCTGGATGACAATTTTCGCATTTTCAGGTCGTCATGCAGGATTGTGTGCACAGAACCCACAGAAATGCCAACTCTGGAGGCGATCTGTTCAACGGTCATTCGGCGATCCCCCAAAATAATTCTCTCCACTTTCTCGATCATGTCGTTAGACCGGCTTGTGCGAGCCCGAGGTTGTTTCGGTTTGTTGTCACACGATGTTCTGCCTTCATTAAACTGTCGCACCCATGAACGCACTTTCGACACATCCATAACTCCATCACCACATGTCTCCTTCAACTGTCGATGAATTTCAATTGGTTTCACACCACGCAAATTCAGAAAACGAATGATTGCACGCTGTTCAAGTAAGGAAAACGTCGCCATTTTAAGTATTTAAAACAGTTCTCATTCTCGCCGCTAGCGGTAAAATTCCATCTGCTGTACAGTGCTGGCATCTCTGGGACGTATTGGCAATGAACGCGGCCTCATTTTAAAACAATGCGCATGTTTCTATCTCTTTCCAGTCCGGAGAAAAAAAATCGGAGGCCTTAGAACTTGAATGCACCTCGTATGAGAAACCTCTAACATGTTGTAGCCAGATGAAAACTCTGTTGACCCAGGAGCATTCCTCCTGAAAACCACACAGTAAAATGTCTGGATTATGCGCTTACCAGGCAACGTACACAAAGTTTCAATTTACTGAAAATTTTATTATACAGTTAGTAAAATATGGTTTGCTATAGGATCTAGACTTAAAATTCATACACATCGACAGCATATTTGTAGAATGTGTTATTGGAATAATAAATTCAGTTTAAACAGTTCCCTAAAGGTTTATGGCCGTCACCGGGACACGACCAAATTTCTTACTTATCCCACTTCTATTCGAACTTGTGCTGAGCATCGTGCGACATCATATTCTGCTCGTTCAAATGGCTCTAAGCTCTATTGTCATCATTCCTCTAGACTTAGAACCACTTAAACCTAAGGACATTGTGTAATGGATTATATCATTACAATACTTTTTTCGGAGTTATTAACAATACTTTTTAATAATTGAGCTGATGGGGGGAACAAAATGGTAAATGTCAAAATGCGAGTGTGAAGATACAGAGAACTAACGTTTGCAATTGACCCACAAATCTGAGTAATTTTATTCCAACATCCATTATGTTCTGGATGGCATTCAACATCTATGTTCTTCCACAGAGTCATGAAAAAGAAACAGACTATACCACATGAAATATACAAAAGTAAACACATCACTCTAGTGGAGATACCGTTATATTACCCAAATCACATACACTAACTACAAAACATAATGATAGACAATCATAAGAGAATATTTACACAGGTTTTACTAGATGACCTAAATGTATAGCTCATTGCTTGAAAATGCTTAATCATTCATCACTCCCACCACAGATGTACCCATTGTCCAAATACTGTTTTAGTGACAAGAAAAATCCATGATGAACAGAAGGGATGTGATCCAACAGGAACAGAACGACAGGACTTTCTTCTTTTCAGTGCGTTTGGACCTGTTGCATTTTAATCGACGAGTGAGACCTGCGTTTTGCATCCCACGTTACTAGAAACTTGTTTTGCACCGGACGTCATGACATAATGTTTCGCTGATGAGTAAAGATGACGGGTATTCATTAGTCACCTTCCATCTGTGTACATTCCTTAGGCTAGCAGCCTGATGTATTCCAAACATCAAAGCTACCAGTTACTGAGAATGTTTTGATCGTTTTCCTCACATTGCTTTCACCTATTTTCTCAAATCCTTTAACAAGACAGCGGTAGTTAGATCCAAATTCTTTTTATTTACGGTTTTCTTTTTCAGAACGAGATACATATTCTTCGACTTTAATACACCTCTGCTACTTAACTTCCATTGTGAGCTGTATCCAAATCTTTTCTGAGAAGACTTCTTCGTATATTCTTCTGCTTCTTCGTGACAGGTATCTGAGACAGTGACAGACTGCTCAATATTAGGATCAGTTCGAAATCCTTCGCAGATTTCCTGAATAGCAAAAAAATATTACCATTGTAATTATTATTGTAGTTTTTTATTAATATTACTTGTAGGAATATAAATGAAGAAACATGCATATACACACCATGAAGCCTTCAACAGCAGCCAGTCAAAAATTACCTTATACAGTATTCTTCATGAAACTTATTAAGCACAACAAACTTACTTGCATCTGACTCTGACCATACTCAGGATCCTGGACGAAGATGGGATCATTAAGAACTCTGTTTTCCTATAACTCGTCAAATGCGGCTATAATCTCGGAAAATGCGGATTTTTCTTAGAACCTAACATTTTACCTGTTGCTTGCCATTATGTTCCCGCGACAGGTAGCCACTGGCGCTGATCATGAAGCATTTTCCTCACAGGTGTTGAGTGAAATTAAGTTTTTTTTTTATATTGGTTTGTTTTTCAAGGAAAGATTGTTTATGTGAGAGATACTAAAACACTACTTCTACTACAGATTTTATACATCCGCCTTCCTTTACTTAGTAGGAGCAGCTGGAGACGGAACCACACACACACACACACACACACACACACACACACGAGTTTCTTTGGCCCTTCAGTATAATATATATAACACGAAGCTCCAAAGAAACTGGTGTAGATATGCGTATTCAAGTACACAGATATGTAAACAGGCAATTGCAGGTTATCAAGATTTAAGTGAGTTTGAACGTGGTGTTATAGGCGGCGCACGGGTGATGGGGCGCAGCATCTCCGAGGTAGCGATAAAGTGTATACCGTGTATATCAGGAAACCGATAAAACATCAAATCTCCAACATCGCTGCGGCCGGAAAAAGATCCTGCAAGAAAGGGACCAACGACGGCTGAAGAGAAGCTTTCAACGCGACAGAAGTGCAACCCTTCCGAAAATTGCTGCAGATTTCAATGCTGGGCCATCAACAAATGTCATTGTGCGAACCATTCAACGAAACATCGTCGATACGGGCTTTCGGAGCCGAAGGCCAACTCGTGTACCCTTGATGACTGTACGACACAAATCTTTACGCCTCGCCTGGGCCCGCCAACGCCGACATCGGATTGTTGATGACTGGAAACACGTTTCCTGATCGGACGAGTCTCTTTTCAAATTATATCTAGCGGATGGACGTGTACGGGTATGGAGACAACCTCATGAAGCCATGGACCCTCTGTGGCAGCACGGGACTGTTCAAGCCGGTGGAGGCTCTGTAATGGTGTGGGGCGTTCGCAGTTGGAGTAATATGGGATCCCTGATACTCTTAGGCAGGTCACACCTGCATCCATTCGTGTCCATTGTGCATTCCGACGGGCTTGGGCAATTCCAGCAGGACAATGCGACACCCCACACGTACAGAATTGCTACAGAGTGGCTCCAGGAACACTATTCTGAATTTAAAAATTTCCGCTGGCCACCGAACTCCCCAGACATGAAAAGTATTGAGCATATCTGGGATGCCTTGCAAAGTGCTGTTCAGAAGAGATCTCCACCCCCTCGTACTTTTATGGATTTATGGAAAGCCGTGCAGGATTCATGGTGTCAATTACCTCCAGCACTACTTCAGACATTAGTCGAGTCAATGCCACGTTGTGTTGCGGCAGTTCTGCGTACTCGCGGGGACCCTACACGATATTAGGCAGGTGTACCACCACACAACACCCAGTCATCACGAGGCAGAGAAAATCCCTGACCCCGCCGGGAATCGAACCCGGGAACCTGGGCGCGGGAAGCGAGAACGCTACCGCACGACCACGAGCTGCGGACGCAGGTGTACCAGTTTCTTTGGCTCTTCAATGTATATATACAGAGAGAGAGCGTTTGTTTCACCTTGCAGCAACTGAAGACATCGAAAACGATGAGACCTAGGAAAAAATGTTCTTGGTGAAAAGTTAATATCAGTAAAGGGGAGATGTCTGTGCTATAAATGGGCACCTCCTAACCACCTCTCCTGTGTACGTGGGGTCAACGTTGTATTTCTAAATTGTAGCTCCCCTTTTTATTCCACACTCGTATTCTATGCCAAAAAATACGTATAGTTTACTCACACCATTGTTTTCCATTTGCGATAGATGGCACAGTAATCGATAATTATCAAATGTGCCTGTCTTCCAATTAGGAACCGGTGCATTTGATTCCACATTTCACTTATGAAGTAAATGTAAAGCTTAGTATTCTTACAGTTGTTATTTAAGTTCGAAATTTACTTTAGTGTTGTAAATTTGACTGACAGTACAATATGGTTAGCCATTTCAATGTCTGGTCAGAACCTACATTTAGCCCGATCGACGTGGACGTAATAGATTTCTGTTCCCATCAGGATGTTTGATATGAGTGAGCCCCCTTGCCTCTCTCCACTGGGGTCTTGATTTCGATGAGCCCCCTTGCCTCTGACCTTTGGGTTACTTGGTTTCAGTGAATCCTCTTGTCTCTCACCATTGGCGTGCTTGATTCCGGTGAATCCTCTTGCCTCTCACCAGTGTCTCGCTTGGTTTACATGCCGTATACAATTAGAGAATTTTTCAAAAATGACTGTGAGGAAGTGCACATCTGTGTCCGTGTATAATTTTGCACGTCCCTCTAAACCAGAGATTTAGAGAAAATTCACGTCATGCTCATACTCTGCATCCATTATGGCAGTGCTTGTGAACCTGCTGGTGAATGTAATCGGAAAATTCGATTTCATGGAGTCTCTCCATAAAATCCAGCTATTTGTAAGGAAAGACACCTTCTTCATCACAAGCTGAAACTTTGTATCATCAAGATATATGGCTCTGGTGATATGTATATCCTCTTCACGTATTGTCTCAGCAAGTTTCTGAAGTATGAATCATAATGAACCCGGGAAGTAGAACACAATTCCTGGCATGATACACTTGGAGAATGAAATGTACTTTTCTGCATTGTCAGGTATGACATTGACCTTATCATTCTTCAAGTGCTCAACAAGAAAGTGAGCATCATACCCACTCAAATTGTGGAAGAAGGTGGGTATGTGTTGGGGCAGTTTGGATTTCAAATGGAATGCAGTGTGAACAGCACCAGACAACTTCCCCGTTAGATGACAGTGTTCTCATCATGAAGTTTCTGCATCTCTAACCAACGGCAGCCCACAAATGTGACAGTCGATTGCCTGCCTGTATAAGGCATCATTCTCCTGTGAGATGGCCATAGGAATGTTGTTGAAATGAATCTCATTAACATTCAACGCAAGTTTTTCGAGCATAGAGAGCAAGTATCCCACAGGATTATCCCCGATTTATGATTCGGTAGCAAAGGACACATGGCAGTCCCTAGTGGCTTGCACCTCTGTTGCATCTTATTTTCATTCTAACTGACGCTGTCAGGTATGACCGCAGCTTTCGTATTTTTTGGTACGTTATGCTGTAACATTTAGTTTTAATTTTGTCCGAAGAACGTGTCCCTTGTGACACCGAAACGTAGGTTACAAATTAATTGTGATCGCGATTGAGGGCTGTGTTTTTGAAAATTTTGTATTATACAACAGTTGCTGATTGACAGCCATGTTAAAAACCTTATGATTCAAATTTGTTGAACGTGGAGTCATATGAACATCCAACTCGAATACACTGCCTTGAGAGGCTACAGGATCACCTTCAAAATGTGCCGTAGGAACTAGCAATGACGTAACGTCAGCATATACAATGAAGGGTGGTGGTTGGCATTCATAAACCTTAACACGTTTTTATTCTCAGTGGGCATTTCTCCACGTGTGGGTTCCTGGATCAAGCATTCAATTATGTGTCTTTCTAGATACACTTGAGTTGGGGCATCTATGACAAATATGCTCCATACTGCAATGTTTCGACAATTTGGCGGAAAGCAGGTAGAACATGTTTTTATGTAGTGATGCTAAAGCGTGGCTACAAGCACTATGGGACTTAGAACTACACTATGGGACTTAGAACTACTTAAAGCTAACTAACCTAAGGACATCACACCCATCTGTGCCAGAGGCAGGATTCGAACCTGCGACCGTAGCAGCAGCGCAGTTCCGGACTGAGGCACCTAGAAACCCTCGGCCACAGCGGCCGCCTGTAGTGATGCTTCTCGCCTTTGGCGAATAGCAACAAATCTGTCTGTCTGGGTTCTGACCAACTGCTTTGGAAAAGTAGAAGTTCCAGCTACCTTATACATTACTTCTCTCTGCACACTATGCTCTTATCATTTGCTTTTTTATCTTCCTGCAGACCATAAACATGAACTGAATAATCATCGTTCTGCCTTCCAAATTTTAGTAAGTCCACGATTTTAACTGGCAATGAGACACCACTGAAGTTATAGGCCTACAGAAATTAGTTGTTCCATATGTATTCAGATGCCGAACATGTTTTTGGTAACTTCTATCGTAAGCCGGAAGTGGTGCTGTGGAGCAATACTCATCCCCTTCAGCATTGTCCTAGACATTAATACATACTATTTTAGCAGAAATATCTTTTGCAAGAGGTATGAAACTTGACCCCCCCCCCCCCCCCATTAAGTGGACAAAAAACATGCCTATCAGAAAAGCAGCTCAGAATACCCTCAGCAAAAGTTCCATACCACTTTGCAATTGACTCCTCCCATGGTATCATGGCATCTGACCGCTTTTCTCCCCAGGATCACTGCCTTCTTGTGTGAGAATCATACGGCGAGCACTGTAGGACGTAGACACTAGGACATACGTAAGTTTGCGTCGGTTCCGGAGGTATGGTCAGATGGCTGAGGCAGTTAAGGCGACCGCTCATGTAAAGCAGGATATCCGGGTTCGAGTCCCAACCCGCCAAAATTTTCGTATGTTATTAGTAAATCATGTAGCCATTCTACAATTGTATTCACAATTTGCGAATGCATTTCATACTATAAAACAGCTCTCAATCGTCGGCATGTCCGAAGGAAAATGCAGTCCTGTCGGAAGGAACATTGCATCGAACTATACAGACACTGTGAAATAAATACTCGTACGTTGCCCAACTGTTTCTCCACATGCTTTTGCTTACAGCAACGTGCACAGTGCGTTTCCTTGTGCGTTCACTGAGTGGATGTGTTTACAAAAACTGTCTGGGCTCCACAGATGCCGCATCCTGCTGCTGTTAAAGCGAGGATGGGTGTTGGAAGAACCACATGAATACTGTGAGTCGAAAACTGCCGCTGCTGCTGTATTGTTTGGAATTTGTCCCTAAAGGGACACATGGGTTTGAACCCAAGTCTATTGACGTGAATGAACTTGATGAGTTCCGATCACACTTACTGTGGCGTGAATGAGAATCCGTTTCACGGAAGATAACACCACTTTCATCAAAGTATTGCCGTGCCGAGTCTGACATTTCGAAGACTTTTGTTACAGGATTTTACATATGATTGTTTACAACTATGATTCACACACAGCCCGCATCTCGTGGTCGTGCGGTAGCGTTCTCGCTTCCCACGCCCGGGTTCCCGGGTTCGATTCCCGGCGGGGTCAGGGATTTTCTCTGCCTCGTGATGGCTGGGTGTTGTGTGCTGTCCTTAGGTTAGTTAGGTTTAAGTAGTTCTAAGTTCTAGGGGACTTATGACCACAGTAGTTGAGTCCCATAGTGGTCAGAGCCATTTGAACCATTTTTGATTCACACACAGCAATCGACACTCTCGTGTGAGTCTTTTGACATGAGTTGCCTAAGCAGCATGTAACTGACAATTTCTCGTGGCAACGAAAAAATCGAGCCTGTCTGTTACGACATGTGTTTGCAACTTTTAGTGCTTGGAGAAAAAGCTATAAATTCGGACCGTTCTAATCACGCAGATTTAGTGATAGGACTTTCGTAGAAGACACATTACTTGCTGTTAGTAGATGGAAGAAAGCACACTGTTTCGAAACATGGGTTATGCTACACGCCTGTAAGTTTAGCTGCAAACGTATGCCATACTATTTCCAGTTTGGATGAAATGCCACGAATGGTCGTAGTGGATAGCGTTCTGGCTTGATGAGCTGCTTTAGTATAAGTTGCTGCTGTCTGCTGCATAGTTTGCTCTTGCTCCCTTTGTTGTTGTTGTTCTCGTTGTGTCTGCCGTTGCATTTCCAGTTTTAGCTATTGCTAACACAGTTTCTGAATCCATGCTAACTGAACTCACAAGGGAACCGCGTCTATTCACCACAATCGACTTCATCAATATGTATGATATACGAGGTGCACCACACTACAACCATATCTAGAAAATTGTTCCCGACAGTCTACGAGGGAGTACTGGCTCTTCTGGGCCGATGATTAAAGAAAAACGGATTATGAGAGGGCGGCAAAAAGTAGCAATCTCGTTATTACTTCACCAAAATCCGCGAAACTTACAACAGCCTTACAGAAAATTTTTTGACCCGTTATGAAAGCCTACGTACAGGAGAACAAATTCCTGCAGTTAAATGACTCGTGGGGAAGCAAATAAATCCACGGTTATACAACATTTTTCAACTTGAAGAAGCGCTGGCATCGTGCAGTGTCAGTGATTCCTCTCAAATGCACTCAGCTAGCGCAACCTTGCCATGTCTGTTTCTATAGTCAGCTAAAGAACTTGATAAAAAAGGCCTCAAAACTGCTCTTACCACGTCACGAGAACAATGTATCAAAATACATTCCACCGTATATCACCAACTATACTCGGGAGTATTTGTCGAAATTATGCATTCACGTTGTTTTCTGGCAAACTGTGCGATGAGAGAAAACATTTTATGAATATCAACCAAGATTTTTTACAGAATCTTTAAAATAACAATGTAACTGTAAAAAATGCAGCGTTTATTACGTGTACAGGATGCCGAGAATATTACTGCTTCCCCTGTTCAATTTCACCCCAGCACCTGTAAATCATCAACTTTAATATAATAAAAGTATTCAATTTTATATGTGAAGTTCTTTTGTACGCCTTATGATCCATTCTAGAAGTTTGTATCCAATACCAAATTTTCGTTTGCCTTTTCTTTTTGTGTCTTTTATGAAAATATTAATAAATACAGTATACTCAACCTTATTTCTGTTTATTGGCAGTGTAAGTAAAGTAAAACTGAAAATTAAAAAAATCATCCGTCGGTTCTTGGTAGAAAAACATTACAGTAAATGAAAACCACCAATTCCCTTTTGTTCTACAGTAAGTAATATTGTAGAACACTTTTCATTCATTGAAAATTAAAAAAGTTCCTACATAGGGATTCGACCCCACGACCCTCCGATTATCGTTCTGTATTCTTTCTGCTGCGCCAATCTATCCTGGAAACCCTTCTAAAATAAACGGCTCGTGCCTCATACGACCTGCGCAGAGAAGATTATTTTTTCTAAATGATTCACCATCTGGAGTTCCCACTTCTGCCATTTTCATTTTTGGGCTGTCCCTGGCTATACAATAAACTGAGACGAAACAGGCGATGACGAGTATGCGCAGTCTCCTTGTTAGTCTATTGTCGTAACACACACGCTGAGTTCAGCGCTCGTCAGCAATATTACATCTGCTAAAGTGCAACAAACACTCTTTGTTACACAGTAAAGATGGCTATTTAATTAGTCTTCGACAGTTCACAAAACAGTCCCTGCCCGACCGTCGAAGTTGTAGACACAGACCAAGAGAAGGATCCAGAAACTCTATTGTCATGCCTGTGTCTCAGCAACACTGTATCCGCAGTCCGAAGAGTTGTGCAAGTGAGATCCAGTAAGCATCCCAGTCACGTACACTCGGTGTCAGCGAGGCAGGTATTATAGCACAGAACTACATCAACTGAGGTCGTGTTGGAGCGTGGTCGCTTTCATTTCCTGGATGACTTCAGAGGCCAGGCCGATGTAAGTGCTCGCCGGCACCTCTTATTGGCCACATGTGAAGTTTTTGGCAGCTTGTATTGCTGGCCATTATCTCGCTGTTTGAGGACACACAGAACACTTAAGAATAATTCGAAGGCTTGTTCGTCAACTTTGTTTCTCTGCGCCGCGGGGAATGTACTTGCTGCATGGAAGCTCCCAGCAGTGAACTGTGCTTTGTCCCAACCACTAAGTATTCTTCGTTGCTCCAACGATCTACGATAAATTGCTGAAAAGACCATCGTGAAGATAATGGTTACCAAGTTAACGCTTGCAATTGTACTGCAATCATCTAATGAACGATATTAGTGTCGCTCCTGTGAAAGGTACAACTGTAGTTTTAGGATACTTTTGATTGCGCATTTATCAGATTTCTTGTTTAATTATCTACGGATTAGTATTTTTTTCTTCCTTGTTATTGCAATACCTTACACAAAAGGTGGGCCAACAGCGGCAATATTACGCCGCTCTTCGGCCATAGATAGAACAAATAGGCACAAGGAAGACACAGAAAAACAAAACATAATGCTGGACAAAAAACAGTAGGCACTTGAGTAAAAAACACGGAGCCGTTCACAGGTGGAGCATAATAAAAAACACGTTAGCATTTGTACACGAACACTGATGACTGAAACGACACATGTGAACGATGGAGCGTGGGCGGTGAAAACACTAAAGCCCTAACACGACGGCACACACAAAGAACCGATGGCGATGATCTCCGGCGCGCGAATGACGTGTGCGAGTCCGGGGACCTGTCAAAAGGGGAAAAGGTGAGGTAGGAGGGAGAGGGGAGGGTGTAGATGCGAGTGGCAGAGGAGATGGGAGGGGGAGGAAAGAAGGTACGGGGGTAGGGGAAGCCCAGGGGAGGAGGGAGGGAGGAAGGGAGGAGGGAGAGAAGGGAGAGAGGGTGCTCTAAGGAAACACATGGTGGGGATAGGGAGGATCAAAGTTGATAGGAGGGGTAGATGGAGGGGATGAGGGCATCACCAGGGAGAGGGAGTTGGTGGAAGCCACCTTGGGAGAGGGTATGGAGAGTGGAGAGATGGAGAGCAGGTGGGACGTGGAAATACAGGCACTGTAGCGGACGGGGGTGGGAAAGGATGGGAGAGACAAGCGGGTGAGGGAGATCAAGTTTATGGGAGGTGTAGAGGATCCGTAGCCATTCGAGGAAAAGGAGGAGGTGGGGAACGGAATAAGGTCATAGAGGATCCATGTGGGGGAGGGGAGACGGATGCGATAGGCGAGGCGGAGCGCATGGCGTTCAAGCATTTGAAGGGATTTCTAAAAGGTAGGAGGGGCGGAGAT
Source organism: Schistocerca americana (assembly GCF_021461395.2). Classification (NCBI taxonomy): domain Eukaryota; kingdom Metazoa; phylum Arthropoda; class Insecta; order Orthoptera; family Acrididae; genus Schistocerca; species Schistocerca americana. Next base: position 186,462,834 of record NC_060126.1, read on the forward strand.
CCATACAGGGTGGGCGTAGCAGAGGATAGGGTGGATGAGGGATTTATACGTGTGGAGGATGCTGGAGGGGTCCAGACCCCATGTACGGCCAGAAAGGAGCTTGAGGAGGTGGAGGCAGGAACGTGCCTTGGCTTGGATTGTCTGGAGATGGGGGGTGCAGGAGAGGCGACGGTCAAGGGTGACACCAAGGTACTTGAGGGTGGGGGTGAGGGTGATAGGACGGCCATAAATGGTGGTATAGAAGTCGAGGAGAAGGAAGGAAGGGGTGGTTTTGCCTACAATGATCGCCTGGGTCTTGGAAGGATTGACCGTGAGCAACCACTGGTTGCACCAAGCGGTGAACCGGTCAAGATGGGATTGGAGAAGGCATTGGGAGCGTTGCAAGGTGGGGGCGAGGGCAAGGAAGGCGGTGTCATCGGCATTACGGATTAGTATTTGAAAATCGTTGTCTTAAAGCACGAAAAGCAACACGTGGAGTGGTGTGTGAAGCCTTGCTCACGGGCCGTGTTTTCGAACATCAACGTTGAGCGTGCCGAGTTCAACGTGCATGGCTATTTGGCTGCAATTTTATTAAATAAAATTAATTAAGTTCAACGTGCAGCTGAATGCTCAGAAGCGATGTGATTTGTACAGATGGCACGTGCGCCTCAGCATAGTAAACGCGATCGCAGCGCGCTTCAGAGACAGTTGTCGACCGTATCTGCACACTACACAAAACGGAAGGGCGTAAAATTCCAACGTTAGTTGTATTAAAACGCACGTTTTCTCCCTTCACCATATTCTAATCATGTTGTACTGTGTACTAATATAAAAACTTGAATATTTATCTATATCTATATCTAGAAGGTTACTCTGCAATTCACGATTAACTGCCTGCCTGCCATCGAACTATCTTCAAGGTATTTCTCTACCGTTCCACTCTCGAACTGCGTGCGGGAAAAATGAACACTTAAATCTTCCTGTGGCGAGCTCTGATTTCTCTTATTTTATTGTGATGATCATTCCTCCCCACGAAGTTGGTAACTGAAATTTCATGAGAAGATCTTTCCGCAACGAAAATCGACTTTGCAACCCAGTTCGTGTATCAGATCCATAGCACACTCTCCTCTGTTACGCGATCATACGAGACGAGATGCCCTTTCTTGAACTTTTTCGATGTCCTCCGGCAATCCTATCTGATGCGGATCCCACACCGCAGAGCAAGAGGGCGGAAAAAGGTGATGCATCCAGTCTCTTTAGTAGATCTGTTGCACTTTCTTAGTGTTCTGCCAACAAATCGCAGTATTTGGTTTACATTCCCCTCAACATTTTTTATGTGATCGTCCCAGTTCGTAGTTGTAGTCCCTAAGTATTTAGTTGAATTTACAATCTTTAAATTTGTGTGTTTTATCCTGCAGCCGAAATATAGTGGATTCCTTTTGTACTCACGTGTCACACTTTTCGTTATATAGAGTCAACTATCAGCTTTTCGAACCATATAGATATCTTGGCTAAAGCGTCTTGCAATTTGTTTTAACCACCTGATGACTTTATACGACTGTAAATGACACCATCATCTGTAAACAATTCAAGAGGGCTGCTCAAATTGTCTCCTAAATCATTTATGTGGACTATAAACAGCGTAAACTTCCTAGGAGAATGCCAGACATTACTTCTGTTTTACTCGGCGATCTACCGTCCGTCACTACAACCTGTGGGCTTTCTGGCAGGATATCACGAATCTAATAGCACTACTGAGACGGTGATCCCTAGGCACGCAATTTGATTAGAAGTCACTTGTGGGGAACAGTGTCAAAAGCCTCCTGTAAATATAAAAATATGAAATCAATTTAACATCCTCTGTCGATAGCACTCATTATTTCGTGAGAATAAACATATGAATGCGTGGTGTCTGTTCTTCCGGACATGTCCGTAAGAACAGACACCACGCATTCATATAATCTGATTGGCCTAGCTGGGGAATGGATCCACCTTCTTCAGTGGGGATGAACAAATACGTCCAACTTCCACAGGGAATCTCAGAGAGCTGACATGGAGGATAGGAACAGGGACAGTGGATGGGTGGCGCTCGATAGGAATGGGAAGCGGCCGTGGGGCGTGCCGATATAGTCCGTGCAGGTGCAATGACGCTGTGTCCCGCATGGCGCAGTGCTTAACGTACTTACATTATAAGCAGGAGATCCCGGTTTCGAATCTTGGGCTAGTACGCATTTTCACTCGACGCCGCTGATTCCGCGTAATGCCCCAATGCAGGTGGTAGTAGTGATATCACCTTCCTCTTCTTCCCCTCTCTACCTTCAATTTACATATAATAAACAGCTAGTTGACAGCATTTGTAGACTTAGAGAAAGCTTTTGACAATGTTGACTGGAATACTCTCTTTCAAATTCTCAAGATGGCAGGGGTAAAATACAGGGATCGAAAGACCATTTACAATTTGTACAGAAACCAGATGGCAGTTACAAGAGTCGAGGGACATGAAAGGGAAGCAGTGGTTGTGAAGGGAGTGAGACAGGGCTGTAGCCTCTGCTCGATGTTACTCAATCTGTATATTGAGAAAGCAGTAAAGGAAACAAAAGAAAAATTTGGAGTAGGAATTAAAATCGATGGAGAAGAAATAAAAACTTTGAGCTTCGCCGACGACATTGTAATTCTGTCAGAGACCGCAAAGGTTGAATGGAATGGACAGTGTCTTGAAAGGAGGACATAAGATGAACATCAACAAAAGCAAAACGAGGATAATGGAATGTAGTCGAGTTAACTCGGGTAATGCTGACGGAATTAGATTAGGAAATGAGACACTTAAAGTAGTAGATGAGTTTTGCTATTTGGGGAGCAAAATAACTAAAGGTGGTCGAAGTAGAGAGGATATAAAACATAGAGTGGCAATGGTAAGGAAAGCGTTTCTGAAGAAGAGAAATTTGTTAACATCGAGTATAGATTTAAGTGTCATAAAGTCGTTTCTGAAAGTATTTGTATGGAGTGTAGCCATGTATGGAAGTGAAACGTGGACGATAAATAGCTTGGACAAGAAGAGAATAGAAACTTTAGAAATGTGGTGCTACAGAAGAATGCTGAAGATTAGATGGGTAGATCATATAACTAATGAGGAGGTATTGAATAGAAATGGGGAGAAGAGAAATTTGTGGCACAACTTGACTAGAAGAAGGGATCGGTCAGTAGGACATGTTCTGAGGCATCAAGGGATCACCCATTTAGTATTGGAGGGCAGCGTGGAGGGTAAAAATCGTAGAGAGAGACCAAGAGATGAATACACTAAGCAGATTCAGAAGGATGCAGGTTGCAGTAAGTACTGGGAAATGAAGAAGCTTGCACAGGATAGAGTAGCATGGAGAGCTGCATCAAACCAGTCTCTGGATTGAAAACCACAACAACAACAACAGTTGAGTTTCATACCAACGATATTTTCTGAATCCGTGTTGGCTGTTTGTCAATAAGTCATTTTCTTCGAGGTAACCCACAATGTTCGAAAATTCTACTGCAAATCGACGTTGGCGATATGGGTCTATAATTCACGGCTTACTCGAATTTCCTTTCTTGGGTATTGATGTGACTTGTGCAACTTTCCAGTCTTTAGGAGTGGATTTTTCGACAAGCGAGTGGTTGTGAACGATTATAACTACTGTATCCGCATACTCTGAAAGGAGCCTGACTGGTACACAATCTAGACCAGAGTCACTGCGTTTATTTAAGCTGTTTTGCTGCGCCGAGGAAATATATTTCTAAGTTACTCATGTTGGCAGCTGTTCTTGATTTGAATTCAGGAATATTTACTTCGTCCACTTTGGTGAAGGGGTATTGGAAAACCGCTTTTAGTAACTCTACTTTAGTGGCTTTGTAATATCACCATTGTTATCGGGCAGTCAGGGTATTGATTGTGTCTTTCCGTTCGTGCACTTTTCATCCGACCAGAATCTCTCTGGATTTTCTGCCAGGTTTCGCGACATAGCTTCGTTTTGGAAATACTAAAAATACCTAGCATTGGAGTTCGCGCTAAGTTTCGGGCTTCTGTAAATCTTTGCCAATGTTTAGGGTTTTATGTTCTTTGAAATTTTATGTGCTTTTTTCGTTGCCTCTGCAACAGTGGTTTGGTCTGCTTTTTGTACCAAGAGGGATCAGCACCATCCCTTCTTAATTTATTTGGTATATGTCTCTCAATTTGCCGTCGATACTATTTCTTTGAATGTATATCACATCTGGCCTACACTTGCAGAGTCTGACTGGAAGGAGTGGAAACCGCCTCTTACAAAGACAGGAAGCAACGAAGATTAGGGTTTAACGTCCCGTTGACATCCAGGTCATGCGAGACGAAACACGACCTCAAATTAAGGAAAGATAGGGAAGGAAAGCGGCTATGTCCTTTCAAAGGAACCATCCCGGCATTTGCCTGAAGCGATATGGGGAAAACCCAAATCAGTATGACCGGACGCGGGGTTGAACCGTCGTCCTTCCGAATGCGAGTCCGATGCGCTAACCAGTGCGCCACGTCGTCCGGTCTTAGGAAGGTGTCGAGTGAATTGTATCTGCTTTTTTAAATAGATGTATTTCGCGTTTTTTGGTGGGTTTTGATGTTACGTTATTTTGTCTCGTTACAACCACCTCGTGGGTCACTAACCCCTGTATCTGTCATGATGTTTCCTATTTGCTCATGACTGTTTGCTGCAAATAAGTGAGTTTACATCATCTACATCTACATCATATTCTGCAAGCCACCTAACAGTGTGTGGCGGAGGGTACTTGTACCACTATCTGATCCTTCCAACCCTGTTCCATTCGCGAATAGTGCGTGGGAAGACTGATTGTCTGTAAGCTTCTGTATTGGCTCTAATTTCTCGAATTTTCTCCTCGTGGTCAATACGCAAGATGTAGTATGTTTTCTGACTCCTCCTGAAAAGTGCTGTCCCGAAATTTCAATAGTAAATCTCTCCGTGATGCACAACGCTTGTCTTGTAATGTCTGTCAGTGGAGTTTGTTTAGCATCTCTGTAACGCTCTCTCGCTAGCTAAACAAGCCCGTGACGAAACGCGTCGCTCTTCGTTAGAACTTCTCTACCTCCTCTATCAGTCTTACGTGATAGGGATCCCAGATAGATGAACAAGACTCAAGAATCGGGCGAACAAGCGCTTTATAAGCCATTTTCTTGTCGATAAGTTACATTTCCTTAAGGTTCTTCCGATGAATCTGAGTCTGATTTTTCCACTATCTGTTTTATATGGTCATTCCGCTTACGGTCGCTCTGGGTAGTTACGCCTATATATTTTACGGGCGACGCTGTCTCAAGCTGTTTGTTATCAATTGTGTAGCTGTACAGTAGTGGATTTCTTTTCCTATGTAGGTCTGCTCCGATACTCCGTAAGCTCGTATTTTTTTCATTAAACGGCAACGCAGGACGGTGTCAGATGCCTTACTGAAATCAAGGAACACAGCATCAACCGGAGCGCCGTTGTCCACTGCGCTGTGAGTCTCATGGAGGAACAGAAGGAGCTGAGTTTCGCAGGATCTCTGTTTGCGGAATCCACGTTGATTTTTATAGAGGAGATGTTCAGTTTCCAAGAACGTCGTAATTCTTGAGCATAAAACATGGTCCATAATTCTACAACAGATTGACGTCAACGATATAGGTCTATAATTGTGTATATCTGACTTACGGCCTTTCTTGAAAAATGGAATGACCTGCGCTTTTTTCCAGTCGTTAGGTACCTTTCGCTGCTCAAGCGATCTACGATAAATTACTACTAGAAGGGGAGCAAGTTCTTACGCATAATCTTTATTGAATCTTATAGGTGTCTCATCGGGTCCTGAAGCCTTTCCACTACTAAGCGATTGTAGCTGCTTTTCAATTCCGCGATCGATTATCTCAATAACTGTCATTTCGACGTTCGCACGACGATTGGAAGGAGGGACAATGTTACGATCTTCCGCGGTGAAACAACTTCGGAAGACCGAATTCAGTATTTGGCCTTCCGTTTCGGTGCCGGTGTAGTCGCTGAGAGAATTAATAGATGATATTGACCCACTTACTGATTTTACACTTCGAGAGGTCTCCTGAACTAATTGTTCAATAAAATTTTCTGAAAACGCATTCCGGGCGATGTTTAATGTCTACCACCGACTTTAAACATGCATTTTTGCCAACATATCGAGGGAAGATTAAAGTCACCACCACGAGTGTGGTACCTATTTGAAATGAGACTTAAATTTTCTGTGAACTGTTCAGCAACTGTATCATCTGATGTGGGGGGGGGGGGGGGCGGTAAAAGGAATCAAGTATTAATTTTTTCCGGTTGTCAAGTACAATCTCTACCCATACTAACTCACATGAACTATCTACTTCAATGTCACTACAAAGGAAACTACTTTTGACAGCAATAAACACTCCACTATCAACTTTCCGAACATGGTATGGTCATTTTTAAGAATTTCGGCTGAACTTATTTCATGAGCGTGTTATAAGACAAAATGAAAGCACCATGTCCAAACAATAAGGACACTGGCTTCCAAAGGTTACATTACAAATATTTCAATAGAAATTTACAGCATTTCTCCACACAAGATAAATGTTTTTCATCATTCCCACTTTTTACTAACCTCTACTGTCATTCTTACGTGATGACCATTCCTAATTTTTACGCCTTGTGAAACACAAGACTTGAAGCAAGAAAGTGCAAAATATAAGTAGTGTGATCTGTCTTGTAGATAAAGCCGAAGGAACAAACTCACTTCTCAGAAAGAGCACAATTATATTTTTATAACATCGAAAATTGTATAATATATTACTATTAAACCAATACGAAAGTATGAGAAACTACCAGGAACAGCAAAGGATAGCAGAAAAAATGTTTAAACACTAAGACCGAACAAGCCACATATAATTGTTTCCTCAATAAGCTGCATGTCTATTCATTATACTAGGCCGACTATAGATGATATACGAGGCGTGTTTTTTAAGTAAGTACCGTTTTGAACTTTAAAAAAGGCATCCTAAGATATCTCAATAATTTTATTTTTACATGAAAACCTGTACCTTAATCTACTTCTCTACATAATTTCCGTTAATATTGAGGCACTTGTCATAACGTTGTACAAGTTTTTGAATACCGTCTTCATAGAAGTCTACCGGCTGACTTGTTAACCACTGCATCACCACTGTTTTGACTTCGTCATCGTCTTGCAGACGCTGACCGCCCAGGTGTTTCTTCAAGTGCAGGAACAGATGGTAGTGACTGGGCGTAAGATCGGGGCTGTACGGAGGATGATCTAGAGTAGATGGGCATTGTCGTGCAGGAAAACGATGCCCTTGCTCAACTTCCATGGACTGTTGCTTTGATTCTGGTTTGACGTAGACCACCCATGTTTCATCGCCCGTAACAATTTGGCTTAAGAAATCATCACCGTCGTTGTGGTACCGCTCAAGGAAAGTCAATGCACTGTCTAAACGTTTCGTTTTGTGCACATCCGTCAACATTTTTGGTACCCAACGTGCACACAATTTTCGGTAATTCAAGTGCTCGGTCACAATGCCATACAAAACACTACGAGAAACATTAGGAAAGTCATCTCGCAAGGAGGAAATCGTAAAGCGCCTGTTTTCTCCAATTCCTGCACCAAACTTTCATTAACGACCGAAAGACGCCCACTCCGTTGTTCATCATGCACATTTGTGCGGCCATCTTTAAATGCTTTCACCCACTTTCTTACCATTCCATCACTCATAATGTTTTCTCCGTAAACTGAACAGATCTCACGATGAATATCGGTCGCTTTTAGGCCTTCAGCACTAAGAAATCTTATAACAATCCGTACTTCACAGTCGGCAGGACTCACGATTACCGGAGGCATCTTAAACACTCAGTACACAACGTAAACAAGGAAGAATCAGACTGTAATGGCGTCAGTGCGTAGATTAAGGAACAGGCTTTCATGTAAAAATAAAATTATTGAGATAGCACATCTTTTTTAAATTTCAAAACGGTACTTACTTAAAAAACACGCGTCGTACTTTCCATCTCATCATCCCCTTAAAGCCTTACAGTAGATTGTTTATTAACTGACTTTTAATTGTAACAAGTTTCTGACGGACACTCAATGTACCGTTGGCCTGAAACAGCATACTTTCATACAGTTATGCTTTAACCTCCAATATAACGTTTTATTACAACAGCTCGTACAATTAACGACGGGTTTTATGGAGATCCTCAATTCTCTCAGTGCTCTGGTTCTTAGAAACGGCATATATACAAACGGGTTTCAATTGAAAGCCAATATGGGATCTCTCGGCTCAGTACTGAAGAAATGGCGTCGTATGACGTAGATGGCGTTATTCCATCTTATTTGTCTACGTTCAAACGCACATTCAGAATATGAGACATGCTAAATATTGCCCAGCACGTTCGGAAAGACTCCCCAACGTGCTTTTTCCACACTATGACGTCAGAACTCGGCACGCTCAACGTTCACGTTCGAATGTACGGTCCGTGTGCCAACGGCTTAAGTGCACAGACGGAGAACTGGAGAGCTGCGCCTTCAGTGTTAGCATGCCACAGGTGTGACGGTACCGAGGGAGAACCCCGGTATGAATTAAACATAGCAAGGGAGCTTCCTAGGAATGGCGGCGGAGCTTCTGGATAGGCGAATATGGCTCAGACAGAGCGCCGGAGTAAACAAATGCAGTGGCATGTTGGCTACCAAGAACACCTGCACGGCTTACAGCCAAACTGCATTACATAACCACTTCAACACACAAAAATACAACAAGAATTAGAAATCTTATAGTGCACCGCAATAAACAATGAATTTGATCGTTCACTCGTTAACACAATGTCACAACAGATAAAAAGAAACTGAGCAAACAACAAGACACTAACAGCATCCCAAAAACACCGATGTAAAAATAAGACTTTAGCACCAACAACAACCTAAGTAGGAAGCTTATTTACAAAACTGCCAGATACAGATCATGACTCATCTGGTATTTACAACACTACCTACAACCGATACTACAAATATTGTATAGACCGGATAGGCATAAATTTCGGAATTCGATATCAAGAACATTTAGACTGCTACATACTAAATAAATGTAACAAATTAGCATTAGGAAGCCACATTAAAGATACAAGACGCCCTCTGAACATCGACGACGATCCAGGAATATTGCATAAACACGGCAATTGCGGAAGAATGGCTATCCTAGGAGAAATGAAAATCTTCATCCGTAATACGAACTACCGAGATAATATTCTTAATGAAATAAAGAGAAACAGATTCGGGAACTTAAAATTCTTACGTAGTTTTCAGCTCGTGACGCAATGTAAGACGTGCCAATGTAAATCAAACGACTGCGAGACTGTCAGTATCGCGAACATCGATATAAATGCAATAGGCGATACCCATTGATATGCTGGAAGGCCGTCACGTTGTATTAAGTGTACACTATTTATATGTATGAAGAAAAATGTGTGTGGTAAATTACGTCGAAAATAGTACCACAATAAATATTACAATAGAGTAATGTCTCGCAATAGCTCTGGCGATGTATTAACGATGCATGCGGAGCTTTGAGACGCCAGTTTCGTAACTGAACAAATGTTAAATGAAAAAGTGAATCAAACTATTTTCGCACCATAACAACTGATGCAAAACTATCAGCATCCCACACAGGCTGTAGCGCCGATCCTAAGAAACAACGAGACACAGCTCAACGGGTGCAGACGATATCACCTGGATATCAACTTCTAACCAACCACTGGCCTCTCAACATCCCTCCAAATAACTCAACAGCCGCACCGGCAGCGAACAATAAACAGGAAGTCCTGTGTTAATTTAGTTTCAGACATTTTATTTTTAACTAACAATTTTCTGTATGTATAAACGCCTGAAGATGAGCAGGACACGCCCGAAACGCGTTGCAATATGTTAAACATAAAACAAATAAAAGTGTTTGGTAGCAGAAAGTACAAATAACTAATTATTCCACACAGTAGCGGTACTCAAACGTAGCTAGTATGGCCACAAGTAACTTGCATTACTTGACTGCAAACTGGTGAATAATTTGTTGGCTTCTTGCAAGAGGTAATCGGGTTTCAATTTTGAAATACGTACGATGGAATAAATGGACATCGCAGGCAATTTGTCTTCATATTAATTTTTAATAAAAATTGTAAATTAAACATCTTCCAGAAAACACCAAGCGCCATAACTCAACAACACCATCACACCTCACGGCCAAGTTACCAGCGACATAACAACTCAGAAATCCTATAATTACGTATCGATTTTTTACATCCAGAGAAACTTGTGTGTGTTTAATCGTTCATATTAAAAAAGTCTTTTAACTTATTTTTCAAAACAGCTACGGAAACACTAAACACAATCGTAACAATTTTAAATGTCAATGACATCAAATGCAATTACAATCTTGAAATATACCGAGCGAGGTGGCGCAGTGGTTAGCATACTGTACTCGCATTCGGAAGGACGACGGTTCAATCCCGCGTCCAGCCATTCTGATTTAGGTTTTCCGTGATTTCCCTAAATCGCTTCAGGCAAATGCCGGGATGGTTCCTTCGATAAGACACTGCCGACTTCCTTCCCCAGCCTTCCCTATTCGAGGCCGATGACCTAGCAATTTGGTCTCCTCCTCCAAATCCACCCAACCCAATCTTGAAAGACCTCGAAAATAATCAAATAATTATGTTATTTGAAGGATAATGATTTTTATGTTAAATTTATATTTTCTGTTTATAAATATATAAGACTTGAACCGTAGCGCGATCGATATATCGCGTCACGGTCTCCAATAGATCATCTTCGCCTTAGTTGAGCGTGGTGCGCTCGGAGAAAGGAGGCGCTAGGGCAGATACAGTGAGACCGGGAAGGTGAAACATTTCGCTCGGGGTGAGCGGCCGAGTTGGAAACTAGCGTCGGATTTGCGACGGCGCGCTTTCATATATTAAGTGTGTTTATCTCATGTGCAACATGCAGTATGTTCTATTACTATATTAAGTGGGTTTATCTCAGTTGCAACATGCAGTATGTTCTATTACTGGGGTGCACAGTTTCATTTATTGTGTTATCGGGTGTTTGTACCTATACTACCAAGTTCGACTGCTAATTTTTAAGTCTCTCTGGGAGAGGAGTTTATTTTGCTTTTGTTAGAACTGTCCTATAGGTGGTTGTAATGTTATTCAAAAGGTCATGATCTTTCTATTGTTAGCAGTTAGTTAGTGAACCGAATGCGTTTGCTTGGGCTATAGTGCTCCGTTCCTAGTGGCGGTTACTTGTTTAGCCCTCGTCCACGTGGCGTGGGGTAGGTATAACATGCGGTTGGCAGTTGAACCTCCTGTTCGGTAACTTTCTTGGAGCTGTGTTTAGATTTAGGTTCAAATGGTTCAAATGGCTCTGAGCACTATGGGACTTAACATCTGAGGTCATCAGAACTACTTAAACCTAATTAACCTAAAGACATCACACACATCCATGCCCGAGGCAGGATTCGAACCTGCGAACGTAGCGGTCGCGCGGTTCCAGACTGAAGCGCCCAGAACCGCTCGGCCACACCGGCTGGCTTAGATTTAGGCCGCCTTACAAGTTTCATTGATGTGACTCCGTTAACTCAATGAAAATTTATTTATTTGTTTTTCTTGTTACTATTTTTTTGACTGTCGTGGGGCGGCGTTCGGTTTATAGTAAATGCCTGGCCCAATTCCTGTAAGAAATTCTGTATTTTTCTGTTACTTAGACTAATATCTGCGTTTCTTTTGGTGCAACTTGCGTGAAATCTGCCTGGCTTATAAAACAATTGCAGCGTCCGAAATCGGACCTAAGCCTGCGCTCGAACGAACGGCCAGCCGGGTGCAGATGGTCCTGCACCACTTAATTTTTCCAAGCGTCCTACACCTAGCCAAGACAGGTTTGTCGACGTATTTATTTGTATCTTAATAATTACGCGCCTCCTGCACCTATCCTTTTAATTTTTTAACTTTCCAGCTCATGTAAATTGTGGAAGTGTTAACTGGCTAACTTGGCAGTTGTGTAATTACTAGATCTGTGTTCTTAAATGTGTTTATGCAAGTGTGGCTCGGCCACCTGAATGATTATTAATCTTACTTCTTGTATGCACTGTTGGGTTTTGAAATGCCAAACAGTGGGAGATTTATGATCTGTTAATGTCACGAAGGCTCTTTCTGACTATTTATACCATTCAGGACGCAATATTTAACACACGTTTTGTCTGGTTTTTTCTCTTAGGTGCCTGTCGCACCTCCACTATCCGGCTCTAAGCACTATGGTTCTTAACATCTGAGGTCATCAGTCCCCTAGACTTAGAACTATGTAAACCTAACTAACCTAAGGACTTCACACACATCCTTGTCCGAGGCAGGATTCGAACCTGCGACCGTAGCAACCGCATGGTTCCGGACTGAAGCGCTTAGAACCGCTCCTCCATAGCGGCCGGCCCCACTATCCGGCGGTATACTAATTTTCTTGTGTGACTCTTATTTATAGAATATACTTCTACCCCTATTTTGGATTGTAATACTTAAAGTTTCTTTCGAAGAAGAATTTTTAGCTCTTTTATTGCACTCCTAGCGTTTTTATTAAAGTACTTAATCTGTTTGCTTTTAATCAGTCTCGTACATTTTTATGATTGTAAATTATTTTGTTTCTTAGTAGTCAATACCACTCGTGGCGTTTTACCAATAGATGTTAATAAGTGTTCTATTAAAATAAATGGGAAGTTCACAACATGAATGATGTTCAATCTCCCTTTGGCCCTGTCCTTCCTGCCACGGACAGCTTGACGTGGGTATTGCGTACCAAGAATATTTTAGTTAAGACTTTTATCCTTTCTGGATTTGGAAGACTGCGACTGTCTTGTTAAAGATTTCAGGAATTGCTGCAATCAATCGCCATCTTTTCTTCAATTTTTATTTATTCACGAACGGTTCCGAATCGCCTGGCAATTCATCAGCAGACTCCAAAATAAATTGTATCATCTGATGATGAATCGCCAGGCGATTCGAAACCGGTCATGAATAAATAAAAATTGAAGAAAAAACGGCGATTGGTTGCAGTAATTCCTGAAACATACATTTTAGTTATGTTGGAAAAATAAACTTGACGCAAACTTACAATTTTCATTGTATTAGGTTATATTCTAAATTAAACTGTGTATCATATTTTACAAGTGGTGAAATAAGGTGCACTGACCATTTCCATTACAAGATGCAGTTCACGGATCATGAGCGAAGTTGGCTGTTAAAAGATAATGTAGTGCAAATCCGAAATCGCAAGATTGGCATCGGCCTTTCTAATTTGTGATGGGTCAGTTCCTGTGTTGTTAGTGAAACTGATACAATCTTCTGCCTCCTCTCTGAGATGTATGCATAATTTCTGATTTACCGTCATGATGTCGTAAGAGGACAGCAGTATAATGTTTATATACTAACAGTTCAATCATCATCTATAGTCACAGTATAGTACATACATGTGGCCTCGTCTGAAGAGTGGGGTACCAAAGCAAGGTAGACAACTCGCAAGAAAACCGCAGAAGAGTACAGTCGCCGCATGCCGCACCGACGAATGAGGAACACGGGCATAGCCGCGCCTCATATATATATCAAAAAATGATTTGCATCAACCCGGTTCCCAGAACTCCTGAAGATAGACGTTGATTGTGGATATTGTATCACAGACACAGTCCCTTTGACTGTTCAGAGATGTCACCAAACCCGTCATGTGGTAGCATTCTCGCTTCCCACGCCCGGGTTCCCGGGTTCGATTCCCGGCGGGGTCAGGGATTTTCTCTGCCTCGTGATGGCTGGGTGTTGTGTGCTGTCCTTAGGTTGGTTAGGTTTAAGTAGTTCTAAGTTCTAGGGGACTGATGACCATAGATGTTAAGTCCCATAGTGCTGAGAGCCATTTGAACCATTTTTTCACCAAACCCGCCCAAAGATGTAAACACTCATGCATCCGTAGTGCCTATTAGACGGAGGGGGTCCGACAGCCGATCAGTTTCATCCCACTAGGAAGGAGATACACGGCTCGTGTTGTCTGTAGTTCAACCATGCCTAGACGCTCAATAAGGCGGTTCGATGGTGTCCGCATTGTTACTTTGTGCCAGGAAGGGCTCTCAACAAGGGAAGTGTCCTGGTGTCTCGGACTTAACGAAAGCGATGTTTTTCGACACGGGGAGATACAAGAGACAGGGTCAATGATATGTCTCGCTCCCACCGCCCAAGGGCTACTAGTGCAGTGGATGACCGCTGCCTATGGATTATGGCTCGCAGGAACCCTGACAGCAACGCCACAATGTTGAATAATGCAGCCAAAGGACGTCGTGTTACGACTCAAACTGTGCGCAATAGGCTGCATGATGCGCAACTTCACTCCCGACATCCATGGCGAGGTCCATCTTTGAAACCACGTCACCATGCAGCGCTGGACAGAGGGGACCAACAACGTGCCGAATGGACCGCTCAGGATTGGCATCACGTTCTCTTCAGCGATGAGCGTCGCATATGCCTTCAACCAGACAATCGTCGGAGACGTGTTTGGAGGCAACCCGGTCAGGCTGAACTGTCCAGCGAGTGCAGCAAGGTGGAGGTTTCCCGCTGTTTTGGGGTGGCATTATGTAGGACCGACGTATACTGCTGGTTTTCATGGAAGGCGCCGTAACGGCTGTACGATCTGTGAATGCCATCCTCCGACCGATAGTGCAACCATATCGGGAGCATATTGACGAGGCATTCGTCTTCATGGACGACAAATCGCGTCCCCATCGTGCACACCTTGTGCATGACTTCCTTCAGGATAACGACGTCGCTCGACTAGAGTGGCCAGCATGTTCTCCAGACACGAACCCTATCGATCGTGCCTGGGATAGACTGAAAAGGGCTGTTTGTGGACGACGTGATCCACTAACCACTCTGAGGGCTCTATGCCGAATCGGCGTTGAGGAGTGGAACAATCTGGAAGAACAGTGCCATGATGAACTTGTGGGTAGTATGCCACGACGAATACAGACATGCACCAATGCAAGAGGGCGTGCTACTGGGTATCAGAGGTACCGGTGTGTACAGCAATCTGGACCACCACCTCTGAAGATCTCGCTGTATGGTGGTATGACATGCAATGTGTGGTTTTCAGGAGCAATAAGAGGGGCGGAAATGATGTTTATCATCATCATCATCATCTTGGACAGTTTCCAGCCACTGGCTGGGTCTGTCGGGAACACAAGCCTCTCCATCGTGTTCTGTCTTTCCACCATTCCCCCTCTTCCACCTTCGTCCAGTTCTCTCCTCTTCTCGTCACACATTCCTTCACTCCCTTCACCCATCTATCTCTTGGTCTTCCTCTGGGCCTCTTCCCCTCCAGTTGCAGATCAAACATTTTCTTTGGAATTCTTCCCTCATCCATTCTCTTCATGTGTCCATACCACTGCAGTCTTGATTTTTCTATCCTGTCCAGTACTGGTTCCTCCTTTAGTCTTTCCCTCACATACACATTTCGCAATCTGTCTCGTCTTGTTACACTCAACCTGCTCCTCTGGAACTTCATTTCACTGGCCTGTATTCTACTTTTGTCGCTTTTGTGCATTACCCATGTCTCACTTCCGTATGCCAATATGGGGACAAAGTAGGTTCGGTATATAATTCCCTTGGATTTCTGTGGCACCTCCTTGCTCCAAATAAGCCCCCTAATGCATTTGTAGAACTGCCCTGCTTTTCTGCACCTTTCATTTATTTCCATTGCGTTTCCCCTCTTATTTTCAATCATGCTTCCCAGGTACTTGAAGTTCTCTACCACTTGTAGTTTTTCCCCTCCACAAGTTATATCCACATTTGGCCTATTCTTCTTCCTTGTTGTGACAATTATTTCACTTTTCTTTGCAGCGAAATGCATTCCATATTGTGCTGCCGTTGCCTCCCATACATCTAACTGCTCTTGCACCTCCTTCTCTCAATTTCCCCATAACATCAGGTCATCGGCAAAAAGCACTGCTTTCATTTTATGATCTCCAATTGCATCTGATACTTGCTGTAGGATTTCATCCATAACAATAATAAACAATAAAGGCGAAAGTGCACTTCCCTGTCGCAGCCCATTTTCCAGCTTGAACCATGCAGTACGTTCCCTCCCCACTTTCACACAACTCTCACTTCCCTCATACATTTTTCTGACTTTTCGTGTTATCTCTTCATCTATCCCTTTTGCGTTCAGCACACCCCGGAGCTTGTCCCTACAGATACTGTCATACGCCTTCTCAACATCTAAAAAGGCCATGATTAAGTCCTTCCCGTACTCATAGTGCCTTTCCTGCAGTTCCCTTACCGCAAATATGAGGTCCGTTGTTGATCCTCCCGGTCTGAAACCATACTGCTCCTCTTGCAGTCTACTTTCAATACTGCTTCTTATTCTCTTCTCCAGGATCTTTTCATAGATTTTTCCACAGTGGCATAGCAGGGTGATTCCTCTGTAGTTCTCACATCTCCTTTTATCCCCTTTCTTGAAGATCGGGACTATAATTCCTTTCTTCCAATCCTCAGGAATTCTGTTCTCCTTCCACACCACCCTCAGCACTCTGTATAGCCACTGGGTTCCTACTTCTCCTGCTGCTCGTATCATATGCACTGTTACTTCGTCCCAACCTGGTGCCTTGCCCCCTTTCATCCTCTTTATGGCTTCTTCCACTTCATTCCAAGTTAGATCATCAATTTCCCCACTATTATAATCGTCTGCTGCCTTAGGCTCTCCATCGCTGTTAGTTACCCGCTTGGCGGCATTCAACAGATCTTCAAAGAACTCCTTCCAAATCTTTTTGAGCTCATGCATTTCCTCCACAACTCTTCCATTATTATCCATGATCCTCAGGCACTCGCTTCTGTCGTTCCTCTTATTTCTTACCATGGTGTAAAGTACTTTTTTATTCCCTTCACTGTCCTCTTCTAATATTCTTGTCCATTTTTCCATCCACTTCTTCTTCTCCGCCCTTACTATGGTCTGTGCCGCTTTCTTGCTTTCCTTATATTTTGCCCTAGCTTCCTCTGTTCGGGTCTGGAACCATTCTCTGAAGGCTTTGTTCTTTCGAAGTACTGCCTCTTTACATATGTTGTTCCACCATGGGGTTTCCTTGCTTCTCCTCTTTGTGCTAGTTCTTCCGCACACAGTCTCAGCTGCCTCAACTAGAGCCCTCTTAAAATCTCCCCATTCTTCTTCCACTGTTCTCTGATCTTCCTTTGGCAGCTTCTTCCTGGTCAGTGTCTGGTAGTGGGTCCTCCGTTCATCCTCTTTCAGCATCCATGTCTTCAACCTTTTCTCCTGTATATCTGTTGCCCTCCTATCTTTTTTCTCTCTCAGGGTGGCTACCAACAGCCGGGGGTGGTCAGTGTCTAAGGCCTCAGATGGAATGACCTTAACATCTGTGAGGCTGCTCATCATCTGCCTATCCACTAGTACATAGTCTACTACTGAAGTTTGGGACCAGTCTCCACTGTACCAAGTTATTTTGTGGCTACTTCTCTTCTTGTACCAGGAATTTGCGATCACCAGCCCATTCCTCTTGCAGAATTCCAGCAACAATTTTCTATCTCTATTTCGTTTCCCCCAGCCCTCTGGTCCCATTATCTCCTCGAATCCTTTCCTGTCTGTGACAACATGTGCATTGAGGTCCCCTATTATAATCTGATTACCTCCATTTAGCTGCTTTTGCATGTCATCTTCAAATTCCTCCTTCTCCTTTTTTGTACACCCCACCTGTGGGGCATATGCTTGGATGATTTCAATGCTTTTTCCTTTCACTCGTACTCTGGCTTTTATCATTCGATCATTGATACCTTCCACCTCCTCCTGCAGACCCTCTCTGACCACTATTGCCACTCCATTTCTTTCCTTCTCATTCCCTATCCAGTACAGTTTACATCCTTTACTTAGTGGTTTTTCACCAACTCCTCTCCACCTAGTCTCAGCAAGTCCGAAGATGTCCAATTTCCTCCTTTCCATCATTTCTACAATTTCTTCTAACTTCCCAGTTAGAGTCCTTACGTTTAAGGTGCCCAGTCGTAAACCATCTCGTAATCCTTTTCCATTGCTTGGTCGGTTTCCTTTAAATCCGTTCCGTGATCCGAGGCATGTTCCCTTTTTAAAAGCAGTTGATTTATCCACTACTGGCTTGCTAGGCCTATCGCAGCTTCACCAGAGCCCCGTTAGCCGTCACGTTTCAGGGCTCCCATAGGGCCTTCCCAGCTACCGTAGCAGTCCTGGGGCACACGAAGTCCCCGCTGTACATCGCCCCTATAGGCAGTCCCCTACTTTGTGCCGTTGCCCATCTCCCACGACTTGGACGAGGGGTTGGACTTATGGGAGACTGAAAATGATGTTTATGCTGACCTCTACTCCAATTTTCTGTACAGGTTCCGGAACTCCCGGAACCGAGTTCATGCAAAACTTCTTTTGATGTGTGTACTTCAAGTGAAGAGTCTTGGTAAGTTTGTATCAGGTGACGATTTAATAGTGGGAGACAGTTGTAAATACTCCGAACATTCCTATGGTTGGTTGGTTGATTTGTAGGGAGAGGACCAAACAACGAGGGCATCGGTCCCATCTGACTAGGTTCAAAAAATGTTCAAATGAGTGTGAAATCTTAAGGGACTTAACTGCTAAGGCCATCAGTCCCTAAGCTTACACACTACTTATCCTAAATTATCCTAAGGACAAACACACACATCCATGCCCGATGGAGGACTCGAACCTCCGCCGGAACCAGCCTTACATTCCATGAATCTGACTAGGGAAGGAAATCGGCCGTTCCCATTCAAAGGAACCATCCCGGCATTTGCATGGAGCTATTTAGGGAAATCACGGAAAATCTAATTCAAGATGGCCGGACGCGGGTTTAACCGTCGTCCCAAATGAGAGTCCAGTGTGCTAACCACGGCGCCACCTCGCTCGGTGGCATTTCTGTGAAAATGGATTGTACTAATATATGTTGTAATAAATGAACTAATATCTTACATGCTATACTTCCGCTCAATATCCTCCCGGAGCAAATTAAAGCAGCCACTGGTGCGCCAGCGAGTGTATTTTCGTATGGCGTAACAATAAACATTTCAAATAGACTTCAGGAAAAGAGTAAATGTGTTTGTTATTTTTAGAAACAGTGATTATTTTTTCTAAAGTATGTTTTTTAAATTTATCAGACTGAAAGACGTCGGCAGAGGTAATACAAAAAGTGCATCAACCGCACTGACAGATAACAAGCAGCGTTACAAAAAAAAAAACAAAAAAAACAGACGCTTTATACAGATTATACTTCTTCCCAAAGCTTAAAGCAATCCTGAAAAAATACTTATTCTCAATTGGAACATAGAAACCACTAAACTAAAGGACAGCTACTTGAGAATAATGGATGGATTAAGAATTACCACTATCAAAATTATTTCCTTGGTTTTACAGGTACTCTTTGAAAACACAATAGAACTTTTGTGGAAAAATTGCCTTCTATTATTTGAATACGAACTTTTCTATTCAGGTAGAGCACAGGACGATCTGATAAATTAACAGCTTTTAATTACGTCAGCGCAAATATCTTGTGCATTATACGCTTAAGGCAGCTTCGTAATCGTATTCAATCCTAGAATCGCTCGCTTCACGACGTTAAGCATTGCGAAGCTATACCGAGACCAATACCTCCACGGGCTTCTAAATTTAACTATATCACATGAGGACAGTGTACCGAAAGGGAATTAACGCAACAATTTTCCGCCGACACTCTGCACAAGCTCAGATTGTGAATGATCTGGAAGATAATCGGCAATGTCCTTTCCGAGGAAATGGTCCTGGAATTTCGTAAACTGAGTGCGGCTTAATGATGTCAGCTGTAGAGGTGGGCATTTATAACAATCACTATGGCATAGCGGAGCGTGTTGTGAACACAAAGAGAAGGGGGAGCAGAAACAGTTCCTTTCACAGAAAATAAGCCCCGTCAGTGAATTGCTTGAGCAAAGCTATGGGCGTTAAACAAGCTCACTCTCTTCCACAAATTTAGACGGATACGTGAGGACCATCGTCTACAGCAGCGCTCCTGACAAAATTTTGTTCTCATGAACTGTCAAGTAAAATTTTCTTCCGCCACCGTAAACGTGTTTTCTCTTCCATTTCTTCATAGCTCGGTGTGTAGCTCGAATGAATGTTTTGACCCCGGAACTCCGCTTCAGTCAATGTACCTCGCTCTATGGATCAATTCTGCGGTCGTTGCGTCTACCTGCCATGTGGAGGATACGAGCCCAATATTCGGTGCTTGCAAAAATTTTTCCTTCGTAGCCGCGAGGAGCGGCCGCGCGGTTAGAGGCGTCATGTCACGGATTGTGCGACTCCTCCAACCGGACGTTCGAGCCCTCCCTCGGGCATGGATGTGCGTGTGTTGTTCTTAGCGTAAGTTAGTTTAAGTTAGTTTAAGTAATATGTAAGTCTAGGGACAGATGACTTCAGCAGTTTGGTCCCTCAGGAAGTCACATACTTTTGAACATTTTTCCTTCGTAGTAGGACAAGAATGGCGTGCAATCAGCCTTGTGAGGCCAAAAGAGGAGCCATTGATTGAGAGACTGCAACTCTGCAGTCTGGAACTGCGACAACGGATGAGATATTAGTGGGCTGATCACATGCTCCACCACACCGCAGTTTAATGTTCAAATGTGTGTGAAATCTTATGGGACTTAGCTGCTAATGTCAGCAGTCCCTAAGCTTACACACTACTTAATCTAAATTATCCTAAGGACACACACACACACACCCATGCCCGAGGGAGGACTCGAACCTCCGCCGGGACCAGCCGCACAGTCCATGACTGCAGCGCCTAAGACCGCTCGGCTAATCCCGCGCGGCCGCAGTTTAAGCACCCAGTGTACTAGACGCATCTGGTCAGCACTTTTCAGTCTTTGTGGCCTGACTATAGGCAAGTTTCTCCATACCTACATCTGTACTCGACAATAATTGTTGCGGTATTTGATGGAGGGTACTTTTGATACTACTGTCATCCTCCTCCCGTTCCATTCTTTAGCTGTGAATAGTGCATAGAAAGAACGACCATCGATTATCCTGCAAACTAACTCTCATTTCTCCGGTCTCCCCAAATGACCAACTTAAGACACAGGTGTCCCGTGAGGAATGGTCAATATTCATAATGAACATGAGCTCTAAAATACATACCTTAAGAGCTGTGAGTATTTCATCTTCGATAATGTGAAACAAATCTCTTCTGCTAAGCAAGTGCTCTTTGCTCTTAAGGTACATGCATATTAGATTTCAATATATCCATTACGGATGACGGACTGCAACTGTGATCTAAATTGGGTATGAAAACGCAGCCAGTCGCTTTTTGGATTTTTTATACGATTTATTGTACCATTAGCTAGTTTTCGAGACACTGCAAGCTCATCATCAGATGGAGGTTGTTACAGGAAAATTTTCTCGTGAACCAAGTGTAGCTAGACGCTATGATGGGGATGTTGGCCAAATGACGAAAATTTAATAATCGGTAACGAAACGTTTACGTTTTGGGTGCTGACACTGCAAAATAGTATCCAAGAGAATTCTTTTCAATAATGAACATTAGCAAATGTACACGCAAATACAAACAGTGTTTAGCTGCACTTGGTTTTACATTTATTCACAGAACGTATATTAGATATCACACTTTTGTTACATCGTCATCTTTGGCCTGAGGTACATTGTATTACGGAATAACTATTTACAAGCACAGATAATATATTTAAGTGAATCTTTCAAATTTCAGCTGTATTCAGAAAGTTCTTAAAGGTATTATTGAATGGTTTCCTGCGAATAGTCTCATCCTCTATTTTAAAAAGACACAATATATTCGGTTCTATCCATATAGAAGTATTTGCTATACAAGCGATTAGTGTAACACAAGACGAGGAAATAATAAATATGGTGGAAACTTCAAAATTCTTATGGGTCCATATTGATGAGAATTTAAATTGGAGAAAAAACGTTTTGGAACTTCTAAAACAACTTAGTTCAGCCACATTTGCGCTTAGAATCATTGCAAACCGTTGGGAGAGACAAATTAGTAGGTTGATATATTTTGCATATTTTCATTCAGTAATGTCGTATGGAGTAATGTTCTGGGGTAACATATCTTTAACAAAGAAAGTCTTCATTGAGCAAACACGTCCTGTAGGAATAATATGTGGTGCTCACCCACGATCATTTTGTAGACATCTGTGTAAGGAGTCGGGGACTCTGACTTTTGCTTCATAGTATATTTATGCCCTCATGAAATTTGTTGCAGATAATCCATTACACATAAAAAGGAACTATGAGGTACATAATTATAATACCAGAAGGAAAAATGACATTCATTACCCCACGTTAAGGTTGCCTTTAGCACAACAAGGGGAGCACTATGCTGCAACAAAAATTTTTGATCACTTACCCAGTGATACAAATTGTCTGACAGACAGCAAAGTAAAATTTGGTGGGTAGGAATTAAAAACTCACATATGTATAACATTTTTTATTTTTTTAAAAAAGATTTACAAATGGTCATAACGTAACCGTATGTACAAATTAATTTGCGATGTGAATTTAAAGTGACTCGTTACTCATCATTACAATCTATCATGCAAAATGAAACATGGTACATACAACTGAGCACTAACTAATATTAGTAATGAAATATCATATACTTAATGTCAAATTAACAGCGTCTTACTTTTTCAGAATAAAGAATTATAAATTAATAAATTGTAAATTATTTAAATATGTTAACTGTACACTTTTTCTTAGCAGTTATCGTTAGTGTCAAGTACATTAGTTGCAGCCCAAAAATACTCTTCTTCTAACATGGCCAGGGTAAGATAAAAGATTGGGCAACTCTGATCTAGAAGAATGTCTGCTCGAAACATACACCGTATCACGGATACAGTGCGCTGGGGGCAGTATTATGCTTCGGGAGGGGGGGGGGGAGGGGGGGGGGGGAGTGGGACGGTGGTGTTCACCAACTCTTTCTTGAGACCTATGGTAGTAGCTGAAGGAACCTCGATAGATGTGAACTTGGTGAACATTATTACTCACTACCTGCATCCCCTTCTGCGTGATACCTTCCGCGACTGTGACTGCATCTTCCAGCCAGATAACTATATGTGTTACAAGACAATAATCGTGCTATAGTGGTTTGAGAAGCATGATAGTGAACTCAAGTTTCCGACTTGGTACCAAAATTCGCCTTATCTGAAATCGATGGAGCAGGGAATTCCGTGACCTGTGCATAGGCATCTTGTGCCGCATACTTCCGGAAACCTACCAACTCTTGTTGACTCTGTACCACGCATAATCATTGCTATACTGCGCTCCAAGCATCGTCAAACACGATATAATGTTTTGGTTCAGCAGCGTATTTTGGAGCTACACGTATTTCGTCACCATTCATTTACCGTAGTCGACGGAAATCAGTCTCTCTTGAATTACCTTCCTTATCTCTTTACCTGCACATGATAAAGAGATCAATATCAGCTCCAAAGCTAAACTCTTATTGTAAACAGCATGTGTGGCGGCTTTACTGTCATGATGGTGTTACATGATTTCGTGTCTCCGGCCTGTTGGTGATGGATATTTTAGCTAATGCTTTCTGGGTAATTTGTTATTTTACGAGGGTTCCTGGCAGTATTCAGGTTTATTATCAGGAAGGAAAGCTCAGTATATTCACTAGAGAACAAAGGAGAATTAGAATTTAAATGCCGTATCAATGTCGAGATGAAGAATTCGGATTTAACGGTGAATGGAATGGAGGCAACAGAGGGCTTAAATTAGGTTGATGGTGGAGATTTGCGCCTCACTCTTCCCGAATAGTAGTCGATTTCTTAACCTGTGTGGATTGGCGTACTCGGTCTGACGCGTTATTTCCTTATCTCTTTGCTTTGCTTTGCTTTGCTTGAGCGTGGGGTTCTCGAGTGAGCCAATCAGTTTAATTTAATGGAAATTGACAATATTGTAATTCTTCAGCAAAAAGGCAACAACCATCACCAGAGATAGCAACACATCATTTAGACGGTACGAATATGGCCTTAATTATGCACCACTATTGTGATTGGTACGACCATGTGGAATGCTTGTTAAAAAATATAGAAATGTTAGTAACAAATACCTGAGATAGTTTTCATCAACCACCACCGGTCAATAGTATTTAGTGGGGTCCGCATGTTGATGGTGTCGAAACCGGACGGTATCACTGATCAGAGACGAAAGACCGAATCATTCGCAATAATTTCTTGCGCGTAATAAGCGAAAGACACATTATAATAATCGACATCCAATCTCAGGGCCGTGATTTGCTATGAGCAACGGCAAATTGATGACTGAACGCAGTGTGCTTCCTGCCATTACATCTCTTCACAACGACCTGTGGACTTACCTGTCTAAACCAAAACGAACAGTGTTAATTAGTACAAAAACATGTAAATATCCACACTATGTGAACCTATGATAAGAATAATAACAAGAGTTGTTTTTACATTTGCTACGTATTTAATTCTATGAACAAAACCAGCACACATCTATGCACTTACCATATGCTTCTGCTCACTAAGCCAGACCGAGGAACAAAACATATGAAAAACATTACAGTGTTCTTGACTTCCAAAACTTTCACGCATTCAGTCCATCTCATTAGTTGAATGGTCAGCACGTCTGTCTGCCGTGCAATAGGCTCGGGTTCGATTACCGGCTGGGTCGGAAACTTTCTCCGCTCGGTGATTGGGTGTTGTGCTGCTATCATCACCGACACGCAAGTAGTTCCAAGTGGCGTCACCTAAAAAGACGTGCAACTTGGTGACCGAACTTCTCCAAGTGGAACCTCCCGGCCATCAATGCCACACGATCACTCTTTGCATGTATTCAAAGAAAATAAAGCTCATATACGCGTAAGAAACAAGTTCCTACTGAATATTACAACAATAGTATAGTTTTTGTGACGAGTAATGTTTTAGGTCGGCCTTTATTACGTCTATGCTAACGATCGTTCTTCCGCAGCTTCAGAATGAAGGCCTTACTGCAGTCTAGGAGTTTATTTTCATGTGCCAGTCGAATTCCCTTAATTCCTCCGAGTACTAATTGATATGGGTTTAACTGTGCTTCTCCACAGCGCGACTGCAAAGCGTAGTTGTGGGCAGAATGCCTCGGACGTTGGCAAGTGATGCACATGTCTTGGCGCAGGAGTGGCTTTTGGCGCTACCTCTGCGCACACTCAACGTCCATTACGAATGCATCACCTGTGCCAAACGCCTCATATGGTGAGCTCTCCTCCTGTGCCCTTTGTGTCCACTTTATTCATTTGTACCAACCACTTGCTGTCCTGCATTTATTAGCGTTTGAAGGTTTCATAACATACCCTACGGCAGTGAATGCGCAGTATTTGACGACGTCTTCCATAGCATAGCAAGATTGGAGAAGTGATTCTGAGCGGCTGTGTAGCATGCATGGGTGTACAGTATGTTTCTCTAATAATGATACAAATTTTCAAGGCAACGTAAGATATTCCTTTTAGTTTCGTGATAGTACGTAGCCTTTGCTTTAACACTATTTTAAAAGTAGTATTGTAAGTAGGTACCTTTACTTGTGTGTGTGTTATCGTAAACACAAACCTGGGAATGTGAACTGACAACCTAAATGTGCTACTGAGCTCAAAGCCACATCAGTTACATGAAATTCAAATTAATCCTGCGTATTTGAAAACCGATCTCATTCCTAAGCAAATACATAAGTAAACCAATAATTTCACGCTCAATAGAGCTGTACAGTGCGAACTGTTTGGAAAAAAAAGCGTAACAGTATAAAAAATGCAATGTCGACGTGTAACCTGAAGCACACGAAAATTTCTGCACTGTCACATGGCCCTGGAGAAATAAAGAACTGATACAACAAACATTGCGCAAAGGAAACCAAACAATGACTTATTATAAATCTCACCTGCAAAATGGAGTACTAACTGAAACAGCAACACAGCAGTATTTTTTTAGCTATTGCGGAGTCTTGCTGTGTTGCTGTTTCAGTTAGTACTCCATTTTGCAGGTGAGATTTATAATACGTCGTTGTTTGGTTTCCTTTGCGCAATATTTGTTGTATCAGTTCTTTATTTCTCCAGATTAAATAAATTTTCATATTAGAGTCTATAATTCTTTTCTTTGATAAGTTCCTTTCTAACTGAAATTTCAGTGATTGAAGGCTGAGTCATTTGTTTCATTAACATTCTCTGTCAAGACTATGAATCCAATTTGCCTGGACCAACTGTAGTTAGTACTTAGCAGTATTTTTTTTAGCTATTGCGGAGTCTTGCTAAGAACTAACTACAGTTGGTCCAGGGAAATTGGATTCATAATCTTGACAGAGAATGTTAATGAAACAAATGACTCAGCCTTCAATCACCGAAATTTCAGTTAGAAAGGAACTTATCAAAGAAAAGAATTATAGACTCTACTATGAAAATTTATTTAATCTGATAAGTTCCATGGTACAGCAAATTAACTCAGAAGAGCGATCAATAGAATAATTATCAAAAACTCGACTCTGACGAGGGTGAAGTGGACCAACAATACAAGCCTGCAAAAATAAAATTTAACTTTTTACCTCATCAAACAACACCTCGTTCTTCATTTAAAAACCTTTATGCTATCCAGCCATGGTTCCAAGTCATCATTCCTCCTCGTGATATATCTGTGACTCATATAGTTCCAAAAGTTCGTCCACGCATTACACTGTACACTCCACAAACCCCCGCCTGCGCCTGCTGCTCGCCACAGCTATCCACTACGGACGGTCAAAGATTCTACGACTCCACAGTGCTGTCATTGCAGGCACAGATACTGTTGCCTAACAACTGTTCCTGAGACCACAATTCTTCAGTATATAATTTTCCTTTACAAATATTAACATATCCAATAACATCATCAAAAAATAGCCATATTAGAGTACGCGGAGGAATTCAAGGAACTCGACTGACATATGAAAAGAAACTCCTAGACTGGATTAAGGTCTTCATCCTGAAGCTGCGGAATAACAATCCCAAGAACAGACGTAATAGCGGGAGATCTGAAATATTACTCGATGAAAATGGTGTATTATTCTTGTAATATTCAGTAGGAACTTGTTTTTCATTCTTTGCATACATGAAAAGAGTGGTCGTATGGCGTTTCTTTAAATGTTGATTAAGCACTCACTTGGGCACACATATGGCTCAAATGGGTCAAATGGCTCTGAGCACTATGCAACTTAACTTCTGAGGTCATCAGTCGCCTAGAACTTAGAACTAATTAAACCTAACTAACCTAAGGACATCACACACATCCATGCCCGAGGCAGGATTCGAACCTGCGACCATAGCAGTCACGCGGTTCCAGACTGAAGCGCCTTTAACCGCACGGCCACACCGGCTGGCGCACACATATCTCTGATGCTATTTTGGTTTCGCAATGATGGAAGGAGAGAAATGAAAAATTCGTGATTAATTGTTCTTATCCTGCTAGTAATCTTAGCAACACAACGGTAACCGAGAGCGCAATCGCATTTTGTATCTACAAGGGTTGCCCAGAAAGTAATGCACCGCATTTTTTTCTACAACCATTCTATATTGAACATAATGAGAATTACACACACGACAGAATGGTGTGTTATCTACACGCCCTACTTTTCCCCGTAATTTCCATCTCATTTTATGGCCTTCCTCTAGAGTTAAACAAGGTCTTGTAAGCACTTCCGGTACCATTCCTTCGCCTGGTGTTGGAGCTAGTGCTTCACTGTAAGCACCCCTCCTCATCGTCCTCAAATGTCTTCCACGAATGGCATCCATTAATCTGTCCTCGCGAAAGACAACATCAGCTCGCTGCAACATTTCAAGCGTGACAGCAGTGGATAGTCCGCCCGACCGCTGCAAATCGTGGAGCTACACCGAACCGTATTCTGATGACCTCACCCTCCATGCCCAGCAACTAACTGTACTTCTGTCGACAGCAAATGCTCCATAAATTTCGCACAAGCGTTTGTAAATATTCCCCAAAGTTTCTTTCTCTGCAGTGAGAAATTCAATGACGGCACGTTGCTTGTAACATACATCACCTACAGACGCCATTTTGAAACTGTCCTGCAGCTACGCTATCTGTCGGAAGTGACGGAAGCTTGGTGCGCTCACTCGGGAGACTTCAAATAATACAAACGTACCGCTTCGCATTCGTAGCATTGTTTTCGGCTGAGAAAAAAAATACAATGCGTTTATTTCTGGGCAACCCTCGTAATTTTGTTAATCAATACAGCGGTGAATTGATACAAAATTTGTTGTTGTCGTCTTCGTCGTCGTCGTCGTCGTCAACATCAAGTAAACCGATATTAATCCTACATACGCAGATGAGCTGAGACATTGCGTGTGTTGGATAAAAACATGGAAACACCGTGAGAAATGCGTTCTTGAACATTGATGCAGATGCTACCCAAGCCTGCACGTTGCGCTGTTGAATGTGACCACGAAGCTCACCTGAGCCACGTCCTCAATATGTTTCAAGTATCAGTCGCGGTCAGAATAGCGTTCTGTGTAGTTGTGAATGCATTACGTCGGACGTAAGTGAATTCGAACCTCGGGAAAATGTTGGTGTTTGCACGATGGATGGTTCTGTGGTCAACCTAGCACAAGTGTTTAGAGTTTCAAGAGACGCCATATCGAAGATTTATGTCGCGAATAGCGTGAAACGTCCCCTTAGAAAAATTATACATGACTGTGCTTAAACTGGCACACACTATGCTTTTAGCGCAGCGCAATCTGACTTTCAGTAATCCCTACAAGAGAATGGCCCTGACTAAATTAACCTATACGTTTCACAAATCACTTACCTCACAAAAATCTTCGTTACTCGAACTACTGCAATACAGCGAGCGCCACTACTGCCAGCTAAATAAAAGATTCAAACTATGGAAGGCACTAACTACTGATAGGCATAGTTAGCAAATGAAAGATTTTAATAGAGAACAAACAATGTATTTACCTTAATAGTCATAATATATATAGCAGTTCATGACATCCATTCTTACAAATGTACTGTTTCTGATGGACACACCTCCAGATCATCCATTCTCAAAAATCCGCCATCTCACTTCCTCACATCCACCACTGCTGGCGGCTCACCTCCAACTGCGCAACGCTATGCGCTGTTAACATCCAGCTGCCCAACACTACAATGGCAGACAACAATGCAAACTAGCCACAGACAGCACACAGCACAGCCAGTGATTTTCATATAGAGCGCTATGTGGCGTTACCAATAAGGAAACCTAAACAGCCTACTTACATAGCCCCCATGCTCCCAACAAAAAATTTTACAAATTGTTTTGGGCAGTGGCCAATACAGATTTGAAAAAAATTTGCATATATACAATAACAAAGAAATCAAATGAACACACTTATTGATACAATGTTGGTCAAAAGCTAAAATTTTCTCACAGTCCATAAAGACAGTTCTGATCGTTCATCACAGTAAAATAGCAGTGTTTTTCTCAAAGTATGAGCAGTAAAAGAAAATGCGCACGGAAGTAGTGGATTTCCATGCAGTCTTGAAGAAGTAGTGTTGTCCTTCCAACGGAAAGACAGTGCTGACTCTCGACATGCAGACAGCTAATGGGCCACAACAGAGCAAACCCACCGCAGAGTCAGTCGAAGTTTTGAAGAATATTGGTAGGTAGGTCATCACAGAGCAGACCCACTGTAGTCCTGGTAGAGAGTATGGTATTGGTGGGCCACCAGAGGTGCAGACCCACTGCAGTCCTTGTAGAAATAATGGTGTTGGTGGGTCATCAAAGGTGCAGACCCACTGTAGTCCTTGTAGAGACGGGCAGCAGCCATCTGTTGCGACTGTGCAGGTGCGCAATCTCCATCGAAGAGGCTTGCAGAGAATATAGCAAGTCCATAAACCACCACTTGTGCACTCACAAAGTTTTCGGAATTGTCCTTAGAACCAGCAATGCTGTTAATCAGTCCCTTGCTGAATTATCAACACATGTGCGAACACTATCAGTCCCTACTTCTCATATATTGTCCATATACTATGACCAACAGAAACGTGTGCAGTGAAATGTATGCTTACATGTTACTTAATTTGCTGAACTGGTGTCCATTAAAATTTTATAACATGAGAATACAGTTACAAAGATACAGAAAACATCATTAAAGAACATAACAATACAGATAACATTTGTAGTAACACGGGCTTTACAAAAGAATAGAAATAAACAGATGCATCAGTGTTACAGGAATCATGACATAAGTACATACATAAAAGATCAGAATAACATTCGAAACATCAACATCACAATAAATAACGTCTAAACATCTTTACAAAGTAAATAACATATTATCCGAAAAATTCTACAACGTAACTCTCATCAGAAAACACATAGAGACAGGAAGAACACAATACCCAAGAGTACACAAACACATAGTGGAATAACACAAGGAAAGGACAGGGTTTGTTTTACTGCAGTATTTTGCAAACAAAACTTTCTTTACTTCTCGGAGATCTCCCTTCATTCTTCATTATTTCCAAAAAGTCCTATCTATGCCTGCTTTCTGTACTTTTTTCGTATAACTTCTCAATGCATTTCTTCCAATTCATCGCAACTCATTCTCTTATATAGTCTACCCCCTCTTAAGCTAACTTAAATCTACTGAGCTCAGATGCATAAACTAAGGGATGAAGCAATGCAGCAACACAAAACAATTGACACAAACAGCAATGACAAAAAAATGGAAATTGGCAAAGCAAGCAGCAAAAAAATATAAATTAGCAAAGCAATTGCAATATTACAACTAATATAAGGCAATGAACAGCAAACAAGAAAAATAAATCAGTAGTAAAACTGGCTTAACAGAGTAAGGCAAAGTGAAATTTAGTAGCACTATGCCTGGCAAACAACAGCAGCAAATGCAATAACTTATATCTAAACATGACAAAGCTCAAGCAGAAAAAATATTACAGTAAAAATGGCCATGTTTAATACCTATGTCACATCTTAAGACTAGAGTGATGCATCATGATAACTTACTCTACCAAAAAAATTACTAAGTAGTTGAAAAGGAAATTATATATGCAGTTACTGTTATTAATCCCTTCTTATTGTTCTTTCCATTCCAAGTGCTCCTTTTTCGAAGAATATGGATCATAAAATTATTATTTAATAGATCTGTTGGCAGGAAGTGTTCACATTAGCAAATGCACTTAATTTTATTTTATAAAACCAATGCTGCAATACAGCTGGAGACCAGATATTAAACAAAATGAGCAATCTCTCAACTCGAAATACAATAGATGCAAAATGTTTCTCATCATTTCATTAGGCATTTTAGTAAATATCATAAATTAAGAGCTCCACAGTGTAATCATATGTTGTCAAGTTCGAGCGTGTCGTATTTGCGATGCTTTCTACAAAGAAATGTCAATAGTGAGGATAATGTCCTCTTTTTTTTCTCCACCTGTGCCTCTGAAAGGCACACACTAATGGCTTTTTTTCCAGGCTACTGTCGTGCAGCTGGATGCCCACGACGCATTACGCGAAGGTGGTCACTTAACTTCCTTACCGAAATATTTACGACACCAGTTTGCACTACAGTGACAGTCTCATATAAAAATTTCACAGGTCGAGAATTTGCATTGCAAATCTGTAGAAACAAAATCCTATAAATATAACAGTGTCCAAAAATTTTCGCTGGCATTGCGATACATTCACCCATTTACACACATTTCATAACTCTTAAAGTACGATTCTTGGTTTCCAACATCCTTTTTCACAAACCAGAGTCCCTAACCACTAATCATTACTCCTTACCTTATTACGCATATACATATTCGTCGACACGTCAATCTTGCGTCGACACTTCAATATTTCATCATAATAAATACATAGCATAATCAAATTCCTCATATAGCATCAGCTTATTGATCATAAACATACCTCAACAGCATAATACACATAATCATCATAATAATAACATCATAACACCTCCGTCAAATCTCAAAATCGTCGCAGCTTTCTGCAATAATTTCAAAACCTAAAAAGAATTCTCTGCTCATTTCAATAGTGTCATCAACCTCAAACGTACTTTAAAAATCATGATCCCATACCAAATACATCATTCGAAGCTCTCATAGTATCACAATGGTTCCGAAAAAATATGAACAGTTCACAAAGTACAGACAAAATACAGTTTCATAAGTGTGAAGTTATCCAACTGTGTAATTGCGTAAACATCTGTCACTGATGTAGTAAAAATACGTTTGATCAATTTTGGTAAACATTTTTGGAATACAGTGATCATATTTTGACTAAAGTTCAGTCTTGATCACATCATTTATGTTTCAATGATATAGGTAATCGGTTTTGGTTGTTTTTACATAACCATCATCAGACCCATGGCTCCCTTAGGATGGTAGGCGGAGCTCTCCTCATCTGCTACGAAGTTAACTGATATGTTTGTTTCTCTGTCAAATAATCAGATAGCTGTGTAATTCTGTTTTAGAGGAATATGGTACCGATGTGTAAAGTTGTATAAGCAAATACCATATTAGCTAGGGCTCCTTGTGCTTGCCACACACATGTTACACAAAGTAAGCGTGTACCCACCTGAGGATTAATGTAATTATACCCTCAGGTGTTACAGATTACAGCAATGGAACGAAATTTATCACGGAAAACTTTCTTTGTAATTCAAAAACCTTGAAAAATAAATGGTTTAAGTACAAAATTAATCTCTCAAATGCGTGTCCTGTAGCGCTAAATGTGCGTCTTGCTGTAAGATAATTCTGTGGAAGTGTCGTAGTTATCGTCCTCTGCAAGCAAAGTTCTGCTGAAGTCAATGTACTTACCTCATCATAAACGAAAGTGAAATGCTTTGCGTATAGATATCTTAGTTATTACGTACCTTATCGTGATCAAGAAAGTACTATAATGTAACGTATTGTTGTGCTACGGAAAAGGCTGTCTCATTGTAGCTATACCACAAAAGTTACTACTAAAACATGTTTTACTTTCCAGAATAATACAGAAAAACTGAGCATATATATAACAGATACACCGCAAAAGCAACAATGTAAATTGTGTCACATATTAGTAGCGTTGTGATATAATCGTGTAGCTATCAAAGAAACCAAATGCTAAGTCATCTCACCAAATGTACTTCAAATAAAGAGTATCTTTTCAAGTAAACCAAAATGTTACATTAAAATCTCATTGGCAGTATATGTTCCAAGTATGTAAGCCTGATAGTCGTTATGTAATAGTGCAACTAACAAGCAAGAATGTACAAATAACAACACTGTGTCGTCTGTTCACTATAACAATGCATTCGTAATTTCTGTTTAAATAAGTTCTCTTGGTTCTTGACTGGATATTTAACTTCAAACATTGTTGCATGGTAACAGTTTCTAAGTCTGACAAAGCATACTAGAAATGTGAAGTGAAACGTTTTATGGCAAAGACAAAGTTAAAAAGCAGATTATCTTTCAATAAACGGTTTTATATGTGAAATGTGGTGCAATCTTTTACGCTTTCTAGTGCGCAGAGTTTCATCTTCAAAGCAATTGTGATGTTGTATACGTCGATAAGAAATGCTAAAATTTTTCTCAAGGTTAACGTCTATGTTATTTTTCGCTGAGCCAGCCGGCGCACGTGGCTTCCTGCGGTGCGAGTCATTGTCTGTCTCTTTGTTGGCGCGCGTTATTGGGATTTGGAGATCTAACTTCTAGAAATTCACCTTGTCGAGAGGGCCCTGCCCTCTTTGAGTCCCACCAGGTACGATGAAATTCAGGTCTGTCGTTTTGTCGGTAGTTAACACAGTTTCTTTCTTGTCTGTCACGTGGTGGAGAATTTCTCCCTGAATCGTAACTGCGCGCTGGACCATTGCGCCTAAAGTTATTCTGTCTCCCTTGATAATAATTATTTTGATTCCCATATTGTCTGTTTCTCTGATTGTCTCTGTGATAGTCACTACCGCGGAGAGGTGATCTTTCCCTGTAATCATTACTACTCTGCCAAAAGTTGTCATACGGGTGGTGTCTGTTTTGGTCACGATTTGTGTTGTGAGAATAACCTTGTCGTGTCCAGTTATTATTTCTTTCATCGCGGAATTGCGACGGATGTGACCTGTAATTGTTGTGTTCCTGTTTTCGCATTCCGCGATTGTCAGTGTCAATTTCTAATTCTTGTAAGAGTCCCTGAAAAGCTTCAATGTCGTCTTTGCAACGTCCTGCCAAAATGATATGTCGTAAATGTTCAGGTAATTTGATTAAGCATATGCGGATGAGTTCTGAGGGGCTGTATGGGTTTGACAGGTACTGATTCTTGTGCAACATGTCTTCAAAATATTTCATAAGACTGGAGAATTCAGATTGTTCGGAATGTTTCATCATTATGATGCTATGTTTTACTCGGTCTTGTGTAGCTTGAGACCAATATGCTGAGAGGAAGGCATGAGAAAATTCTCCTTTCACTATGGCAATCGTGAATGGCCGATCGCATTCTTACAGCTGGTTCATTCTCTAAATAGCCATACATAAATTCTAATATGTGCTCTTATGACCGGTTGGGAGGAAAACAATGAGAGAACTGATGAAGCCACGCTTGTGGATGAATGTCGTTGCTGAAATTTTTAAATGTTTTGAATTTACGTGTAGTAATAAACAGCTTATAGTTAAAATCATCATGTCGACGAGTCACATGTCGGCCATTGTTATGTCATTTCGGCAGTTTCATCTCAAAATTCGGCGTACCTTGCCAATTTCTTTCATAATTTCCGAAGTGCCCTGTGTTATTATTTAGTGGCTGTTCCGTATTTCTATGTCCCTCTTCCCGTATTGGAGCGCAAGTGTCCTCTGAAATACGTAATTCTTGTATCACCTGTGTCAGCTGATCTTGTACTTCCCAGATTTCTCTTTGGTGTTGCGTAGTAATTTGATTCTGATTTTGTTTGAATTTCCTAATTTGTTCGCACTCTTCTGTGTCATTAAAGACTACCGGTTTGTGTCATTCAGATTATCATCTACCTTCGTAGATAAATTATTTAGCTGATCCGAAAGTTCAACTACTTTCTGTGATAATGAACTAATTTCCTCCATGTGTCTTTCTGAACCAATTTTCAGAGTATCTACTGTGTCCTTTAAGTTTTCCTGAGTTTTTGTAAGTTGCGTAACCGAATTGGTAGATGCAACTGAGTCAATTTTAACTTGCAAGGTCTCATGATTTTCATGAACGATAGTTTGCAGTTCTTTTATGGCTAATTCGTGATTCTGTAACGTATTTTCATGCCGCAAAAAAATAGGTTGGATATGCTCACAAATTTGTGTTTTTACGTCATTAAAGACTTTTTGACATTTCGATTCGATTTTATGTAACTCAGTAGTTAAATCTTCACGTTTTTGTTCAAGCGTATGTTCCACTGAGTCTAACTTTTGAAGCTTTTGTTCCATTGTGTCTAACTTTTGAAGCTTTTGCTGTGTTTGTCTCTGATTTTGTTCCATTGTGTCTAACTGTTGCTGTGTTTGTCTCTGATTTTGTTTCATTTGTTGCATTAATTGCAATAATAATGTATTAGTGTCTGGAATCTGTTCCTCTATGCTTTTCGGCAGTGCATTTGCACCGGCAACATTCACATTTTGACAAGCAGAAAATGTGTCTTGACTTCTTTGAGAAAACGGCGAGGACGCAAAACTTGAATCTACTGTATTTGCAAGATTTTGTCCTGTCATTTCGGATTCCTGAGGCGAGCTGTTGCCGACGGATCGATCGATAATGCTTTCCTGTTCACTAATTGTTTCACTGTCTACACCATTATTTGCAGCCCGCTCCATTTCCCTATGCACAATTACCAAATTACTACTTTGAACATTAGTTAATTCATTACTCGGAGGCGCTAACACACTGCTTTCGTCTTCACTGTCATTTCTCAGTTTACTTTGGAGCCTAGTATTACGTTTTTCACACGCCATTATTGTCACAATATTTCACACGACAACACAGAAACCACAATTTGAAGAGCAAAATAAGAAAACACATTAACATAGCATTGAAAATAATATCTCGTTAATTGCAAGCGCAGCTGCGAAATACTTGGTGCAAATCTACATGCATGCCACAACTGTTTTACTGTACAAGAATGAAAAACTACAACTACAAAGGAAATTCTCTCTACAATTACGCGGTAGCAATAAACAAAGGCTGCACTAATTACACAAACTACAAGAAAAAATCAGAAGATTCCAGTGAGGTATCCTCGGCTAGGGGTCGACATATGAAACGTCCCCTTAGAAAAATTGTACATGACTGTGCTTAAACTGGCACGCAATATGTTTTTAGCGCAACGCAATCTGACTTTCAAAAATCCCTACAAAAAAAAGGCCCTGACTAAATTAACCTATACGTTTCACAAATCACTTACCTCACAAAAATCTTCGTTACTCGAACTACTGCAATACAGCGAGCGCCACTACTGCCAGCTAAATAAAAGATTCAAACTATGGAAGGCACTAACTACTGATAGGCATAGTTAGCAAATGAAAGATTTTAATAGAGAACAAACAATGTATTTACCTTAATAGTCATAGTATATATAGTAGTTCATGACATCCATTCTTACAAATGTACTGTTTCTGATGGACACACCTCCAGATCATCCATTCTCAAAAATCCGCCATCTCACTTCCTCACATCCACCACTGCTGGCGGCTCGCCTCCAACTGCGCAACGCTATGCGCTGTTAACATCCAGCTGCTCAACACTACAATGGCAGACAACAATGCAAACTAGCCACAGACTGCACACAGCACAGCCAGTGATTTTCATACAGAGCGCTACGTGGCGTTACCAATAAGAAAACCTAAACAGCCTACTTACAAGCGAAAGTGGAAAAAATATCATTCACGAAATAACAACGTGGTCGGAAGTGCGTATTGAAAGATCGTGACAGACGGTCATGGAAAAAGACTGTGACGAAAAATAAGGGACGACAGCTAACAAAGTCAATTCAGAAGTGAATGTCTCATTTGTGGACCCTATCAGTTCCAAAATAACACGAATGGAACACCGTCAGCTGGGAGTTACAGGGCGAACTTGAAGATGCAAATGCCGTAACAGGAAATGTTGTGTCGTGGCCATAAACGTTGGACTATCGGGCCATTGGAGACTTTCATTTTGTCGGATGAGTCTTGATCCACACTGTGTCCAACTTTTGGTGGAGTTTACGTCCAAGGAGTAAAACATAGCGGGGGTTCGATGATGACTTGGGCAGCCATATCGTGGTATTCCATGGGCTCCATGGTTAGTCTGCAAGATCGCATTAGTAGTAAGGATTAGGTGACCATTTTGGTTGATACTGTACATCCACGGTACAACGTTTGTTCCCCAGTAGTGACACTGTGTTCCAAGCTGACACGGCCCCTGTTTACAAAATTCGCGTCGTCCAGGACTGGTTTTGTGAACCTGAGCACGTATTGTTGTAGCTCCCCTGACTACCGCAGTCACCAGATCTCAATATTATTGAGCCTTTGTGGTCTACTTTGAAGAGAAGAATGCGTGACTACTACCCATCTCCATCATCATTACCAGAACTTGCATGTATTCTGTATAAAGAGTGGTATATGATTCCCTTGAAAAGCATACAGGACCTGTATATATCGATGCCAAGACCATTAGAAGCTGTTTTGAATGCCAACAGGTTTCCTAAACCGCGTTAGTTACAGTAAGTGGTGTGAGTGGTGTGTTATTGGTGTTTCCAAGCTATGCATTGGATTAAACGTTGGTTACTATTCTGTCTTTAGTCTCCAGCGGTTATCGCGATTATGCTCTTTTTCCGTGGGTGGCAGCCCCTTGGACTATCTTTGGCTTGGCGCTTATAGTTTCCGGCTGGGCTGTGTGCGGGCAGTTGGTCGGTTGGCGTGGAGCAGCGAGGACATCTCTGCGGCGCGTAGTTTGGCCAGGCCCGCAGCCAGCCTCTATGCGGCGTTGGAGTGTGTGGTGCTGTTCCCATTGCTACGAGGTTCGTGGCTCACCGATCCTGGATATGAAAGTTGAGTTTTGACTTAATCTACCAGCAAGTCACGACTGTTCACATTGTGTCGTTTGGAGTTCGTTTTCGGCTGTTGGGACACTCCTGCGAGCAACAACGCGTGTTTTCAAGTTGGTAAATTTTAGCCACCCTCTAACATTCTGCGTGGTGTCTGTTCTAAGTCGTGTCTCCCTACCACTTTCGCGCAACGACGCTCTGAGCGTGTTTTTTATGGAATTGACTAGTTTGAACCTGGGACCTGTTGCTGGTAAGAAGACGCCAGACCACACATGACATGTAGAGTTCAGAAGAGTTCAGTGAGACTAGCGATGGTATAATCAAGTACTTAATGATTTCAGCGTCAGCTCCACTATACTCCCTGTAAAAGAATCTTAATACTAACTAAATTTAGTGGAAGGGGTTCAAGGCTTTCCTATTTTTAGTTAGCTGGTAAAATAACGTCGAAAAAGCTGTTACGTTTGCCATTGGAAATTTTATTCTACTCACAAAACATTGTTTATAAATTGCACTATTGATAAAAGGAAATATTTTAATACAGGATGATAAAAATCAACTGCGTTCAACAAAAATGTGAACGAATATTCCCTGAATGGGTTTCCAAGTTCTGCAATGTATCGAAGGATGATCTAAAAATGGTTCAAATGGCTCTGAGCACTATGGGACTCAACTGCTGTGGTCATAAGTCCCCTAGAACTTAGAACTACTTAAACTTAACTAACCTAAGGACATCACACACATCCATGCCCGAGGCAGGATTCGAACCTGCGACCGTAGTGGTCGTGCGGTTCCATACTGTAGCGCCTTTAACCGCTCGGCCACTCCGGCCGGCGAAGGATGATCTATGCCATATCACATCTATAATCTAGATTTAAGTTTCATAAAAGAGAAAATTATCATAATGGTCTACAGTGACCCTCAATTATCTTTAATTACTTATCTAACTTGTCGTAAATTACAGTGGCTCATGTGGCTTCACAATAATTATATAACAAAAAAATCATTGCGTTTCAGATTTTCACTTCAAGTAGCAAATGTGAACACCATGAGATTTAATTGACGATCGAAACTAGTATTACGTAAAAAGGGGATGTAACAGATGAGACTTTTGCAGTTCTGAGTGAAGCCTTATGCGCTCAAAAATGCAGTATCGCGTGCGCTCATTACCTTGTCGGTGTTTAGGCAGCGTCAGGGGGCGGCGGGCAGCACAGCTCCACGCACCTCGCCGTCTCGGAAGCAACTCTCTCCTAACTTCTCCTTACTACAATTTACCGAAGTTGGTTTAAAAAAAGGTATCTGGCTGTGTTTTCAACTGACCAATCAGGGTCTCAATGTTAACCTTAAGCTCCACCTACAAAAATTCTGTCTGTCCAATGAGAAACGTTATACTTTTCGTGGTGGGGCAATGTTTTTAATGTTTGCTACGTAACAGAGACGCGTATAGTCTCACGCTAAAACTTTCAGCTGGTGTGGTCCTTTTTGTGTTATCGTAAGATCTATACTGCTCTTCTGGAGGGCTCTATCTTTTAGCATGGGCTGGGGGTTGGTCCTTGCGGTCGGCAGGCGATGTGGGTGTCCGTCCCTTATCGTAGGGCCTTCTAGCTTAACACGGTTCTGCTTTCAGCTTCTCGTTTCTCCCCTCGGAACTGCGTCTGTTTCACGGTGGGAAGGTATGACGCATTTAGGTGTTCTTGTGTTAGTCTGTGGTATTCCATTTGCTCACTCGTTGATCGTATTACTTTGGTTAATTTAATGTCAGGATTTATTCGGAGCTATGTGACATACTGTCGGATTTGCTATCATGTCAGGGTTTTCATGGAAGGTGTTGGATTTACCTGACACATTACAACCCTCCGGTGGAGCTTAACTGTACTTGGTTATTTGAATTGAAGTGGACCAGCGGAATCTTCTGCCTTGTGGCCGTTAATGTTCCGGTTACCTGCCCTGGCCGTTGGCATAAATTCAGGCAGTGTATTTTCCTCATCGTATTGTCGCTGTCCAGCACAGTGTGTAGTCTGACAGCTCAATGTATAATTGGTTGTGGGCGCCAACTTCTTCTATGTTGTTCCATTGAACTCCCTGCTGTGTGCTGGTCGGGTGAAGCAGAGTTTGTCTTGTCGGTGGGTCTGGTGACTGTCTGTCGGTTGAGTTGTCGTCGGATCGACAATGTTTGGGCCGACCGCCTGTCTCACTTAAGCGAGCTTTAGTGTTTGAATTCCAGGCCAACCCTCGGAAACTTCTGAGCGCCCTTGGGTGTGCTGCCATTTCTTGTTTGTTCTAGTTGTTTGTACTTGTATGGCTTCTAGCCGATTTTTAGATTAAGGTTGTTTTGCCCTTAAGGCGTCAGATGATTTGGGCCTTCAGCCTAATTAAGGAATTGTTTTAAGATAAGGCTTTGCCTTTTAAATTTCTGATTTTGGTTGAGCTTTTGGCTTTCAGCCGTTTTTAAATTAAAGTGGTCTTGCCCTTAAGGCATGAGATAGTTCCAAAACTAAAGCTGTGGGTTTTTTTTATTTTTCTTGGCTCTTGTAATGTTTGATCAAATAAAAAGTTGTATGTTCGAGTGTAACTGGCAGCCTCTTATTTTGGCCCTTTTCCACAACTGAAACTACCTGTCCTGCCCTGCGGGTTTCGAAGGGCGTCTCACATGTCTACCTACTTAATAACATCTTAATCCACCTTTGGACTGCAATGCAACAGTTCTTCTGTGTAACGTGGATTCGGCAGTCGTTGATAGACTTCTGGTCGAATGCAGCACAGGACGCACAGATCACGTAGTCCCCCGTAAATTACTTGTTAATGGTTTGTGCGAGCGGGCCTGAAGCCCTTTAGCGTCCAAAGAACATTTCAACAAGTTCAGTTAGGGGGAATTTAGTGGCCAAGGTATCAAAGCGAGTCCACTATCATGCTTCTCAATCCACAGTAGTACGATTACAGAATTGTAATATGGAGAGTTATTCTGTTTGGGAGATGCAATCTCCCGTCGCAGAAGACATCAATCGCGAAGGAATGTACATGGTCGGCAATAATGTTCACGTAGCCTGCAGCCGTCATGGATCACTAGCACAGGGCCTATGTAGGCCCAAGTAAATGTCGTCCATAACGTAATTCTGTCCCCTGCAGTCTGCGCTCTTAAAATGGCTCAAATGGCTCTAAACACTATGTGACGTAACATCTGAGGTCATCAGTCCCATAGACTTAAAACGTAACTAACGTAAGGACATCACACACATCCATACCCGAGGCAGGATTCTAACCTGCGACCGTAGCAGTAGCGCAGTTCCAGGCTGAAGCGCCTAGAACCGCTCGGCCACAGCGGCCGGCTTTACGTTCTTAGTGCGATGAATGTTTCGTGTAGCTTTACGCTTGGATGTTGGGGTATCCGGACCCGACCATAGGCCTGGTGTAACAAGAGACGTGATTCACCCGACCAGGCGACACATCTCCACTGATCTGCGACACAAACTCTATGATCGAGTGTCCATTGCAATCGTATTTGACAGTGAAGTTGCCTCGACATGGGAACACCTAGGGTCAATGGTGCAATGACCCCTGTTCAACGACGTGCATCGGAATCCTTCTGCATACACCAGCATTCTACTCTGCCGCCGTATTCGCCACAGATCGCTACCTATCCCGCTTTACGGGAAGACTAAGCCTGTGACCTCTACGTTTGTGATGAAGCATGGACGTCCAACGCTTCGTCCCCTAGTTTAGGTTGCACCATCTTTCAGTCACTTTCCATAGGGGATCGCGACACCTACACTGAAAATGGTTCAAATGGCTCTGAGCACTATGGGACTTAATATCTGAGGTCATCAGTCCCTTGGAACTTAAAACTACTTAAACCTATCTAACCTAAGGACAACACACACGTCCACGCTCGAGGCAGGATTCGAACCTGTGATCGTAGCGGTCGCGCGGTTCCAGAGTGAAGCGCCTACACTGAAGCTCCAAAGAAACTGATATAGGCATGCGTATTCAAATACATATAGGTAAACAGGCAGAATACGGTCCTGCGGTCGGCAACGCCTACATTAGACAACAAGTGTATGGCGCAGTTGTTAGATCGGTTACTGCTACTACAATGGCAGGTTATCAAGATTTAAGTGAATTTGAACGTCATATTACAGTCGGCACGGGGGCGATGGGAAACAGGCTCTGCGATGAGGTGGGGATCTTCCCGTACGACCATTTCACGAGAGTGCCTTGAATATCAGGAATCCCTTAAAACATCAAATTTACGACATCGCTGCGGCCGGAAGAAGATCCTGCAAGAACGGGACCGACGACGGCTGAAGAGAATTGTTCAACGTGACAGAAGTGCAGTCTTCCCACAAATTGCCACAGATTTCAATTCTGGGCCATCAACAAGTGTTAGCGTGCGAACTATTTAACGAAACATCATCGATATGGGCTTTCGGAGCCGAAGGCCGACTCGTGTCCCTTGATGGCTGCACTACACAAAGTTTTACGCCTCACCTGGGCCCGTCAACACTGGCATTGGAGTGTTGATGACTGGAAGCACGTTGTCTGGTAGGAAGAGTCTCGCTTCAAATTGTATCTAGCGGATGGACGTGTACGGGTATGGAGACAACCTCATGAATCCATGGATCCTGGATATCAGCAGGGGACTGTTCAAGCTGGTGGAGGCTCTGTAATGGTTTGGGGCACGTGCAGTTGGAGTGACACGGGACCATTGATACGTCTAGATACGACTTTGACAAGTGACACGTACGAAGCATCCTGCCTGATCACCTGCATCGATTCATGTCCATTGTGCATACGGAGTTGGGCAATGCCAGCAGGACAATGACCGCTCCCGGTAGGCTGAATGGTCAGCGTGCCGGATTGTCAATCCTCTGGTCCTGGGTTCGATTCCCGGCTGGGTCGGGGAGTTTTCTCCGCCCAGGGGCTGGGTGTTGTGTTGTCCTCATCATCTTCCTATCATCCTCATCGACTGCAGGTCGCCGAAGTGGCGTCAGATTGAAAGATCGGCACCTGGCGAACGGCCTGCCCGACAGGGGGCCCTAACTATACGATGAAATTAAATAAAATAGCAGGACAATGCGACACCCCATACTCTTCTGAGTTTAAACACTCCCGCTGGCCACCAAACTTCCTAGACATGAAAATTATTGAGCTTCTCTGGGATGCCTTGCAACGTCGTGTTCGAAAGAGGTCTCCACTTCCTCGTACTCTTACGGATTTATGGACAGCCCTGCAGGATTAATGGTGTCAGTTCTCTGCAGCACTACTTCAGACATTAGTCGTGTCCATGCCACGGCGTGTTGCGGCACTTCTGCGTGCTCGCGGGGGCCCTACACGATATTAGGCAGCTGTACCAGTTTCTTTTTTTGTTCTGTTTATATGACATAAAATGCCGTATCTTTTCACTGCATTGACTTGGAAGCTTCAGTGTTTTACACCTCTAAGGAACTGTAGGCGTTAGCATGTGTGAAGAATTTGAACTTGATACGCCTACCCGTTCCTAAGAAAAATGAGTCTTAACAGAGGGACGAATAGAGAGTGAGATAAGAAATAACCCAAAACGTTTTTTCGTTTGATATAATAACAGATTTACAGTTTTCGGATCTTTTCCTTTGATTTTAATGCCAAATATTGCTTTTTGCCAAGTTTCATGATTCTAGACCAACGAAAAGTACCCTGTAGGTTTTGTGAGTTTGCGAATATTAAAATATGTTCCATTAATGGCCGTATATTTTGGTAGCATTGATTCAGGAGCTTGAATATTTTACACCGAGGGCCGTAGACTTCAGTATCAGCAAAAAACCTGAACTTGATACATCTACGCCTTCCTGAGAAAGCAGGCAAGGGCGCGGAGTGGCAGCGCAGTTTGAGGCGTCATGTCACGGACTGCGGAGCCCCTCCCGCCGAAGGTTCGAGTCCTCTCTTGGGCATGGGTGTTTGTGTTGTTCTTAGCGTAAGTTAGTTTAAGAAGTGTGTAAGTCTAAGGACCTATGACCTGAGCAGTTTGGTCCCTTAGGAATTCACAAACGTTTCAAGGTTTTTGAAAAGGCAAGGTCGAATAGACAGAAAGACAACAAAGTCATCCTATAAAGGTTCCGTTTTTGCCAACTGAAGTATGGAACCCTAGAAACCGCCTCCGCTGTACTATTATAAATTTATTGCGTTGCGATCGGCGTCGTTCCTTGAACGTCTTCATATTGCCAA
This sequence comes from Schistocerca americana, assembly GCF_021461395.2. Taxonomy (NCBI): domain Eukaryota; kingdom Metazoa; phylum Arthropoda; class Insecta; order Orthoptera; family Acrididae; genus Schistocerca; species Schistocerca americana. Next base: position 186,507,154 of record NC_060126.1, read on the forward strand.
GTTATGCTAAACTCGTGCATCAATGGTCTGGTTGAAGAAGAACCGTGGAAATCAGCGTTTATGGCTCTCGGGAAAAATAATTGTTAAGAAAAAAATCGATGCTTCGCACCGTTTCCGAATTATGTAGCATTGAAGTTAGCCAATCATTACGTTGCGCGGGATAATTCACGCAGCCAACCAGAGACGGTGAGGTCAAACGTGTTCTTCGTTTGGTTTTCTAAAACCGAACAAGAGAGCAGAACGGAAATCGGACCTCGGACGGTGGGAAGATCGAACCAGAGCCAAAGACTGAGCCGTCTCTTGCGCTATCATCAACTCTACTAGAATAACTGACCCTAACTTTATCTGGCGTTCGCTTCAGTTCACGCACGCAACAGCCCGATTGGCTAACTTCAATGCTAATTAACTGGGAATTTCTTCACAGCTATTTCCCAGCTCAAACTACCATGCGACGCCCTTACAAGCTTTTCAGACTGTTTTTGACCAGTCTGTTTCAAACTCATCCAGAAAGAAGAAAAGAAGTGTGGGGAGAAGATTATAGATTTGAAAGTATTGAAGCTTTGAGTTCTTAAGAGTGTTATCGTGTTCCCAGTACTCTACTGCAGGTTCCTGCAGATGTTGAATGACGCATGATAGCTTTCTCTGTAAAAGGATTTAGAAGTCAGTCTGCAGTATTATGTGTGATACATGGATGTAACTAAATCATTCCGGGGTAAACAGACTAAAAAGTGGACAAGGTGGCCACTTTCCCCTATAGGCCGTCATGTCGGCATTGGTGGTTTACACGTGAAACTATAAAACCGAAAAAACAACAAAAAACTACATTTGTACTTTAATAAACATTGTTCAAAAACTGATAGCGTAAAGAAGTATTACTATTCGCTTAAGTGAGGTGACAAGTGGTTTCACTATTTTATATGTGCGTAAGTTCGTAGCGTTTTTCCGTAAGTTTAATAAACATAACAGATGTACATACAAGAGTCTTAAGTCATTAATAATATATTCTCCTTAACTATTTACAACACTCTGCCAGCGCTGGGTAACTTTTCCGATTCCGTGACTGTAAAAATCACTTGGTTTTGAGGCGAAGAACTGGTCAGGCCACATTCGGAGCGTATTTTCATTCGGAAAGGAAGCTGTTCGACAGAGCGCGGAAAAGGAGAAAATCTGAGTGCGCAAGATCAGGTGCATGAGGTGGATGTGGGAGGCCTGCCCAATCCCCGTACAGTTTTTTTATCAGTCTAGCAGAATGTGGGTGGGCGTTGCCGTTGGCTAGCATTCTTTGAGCAATCTTCCTTGTCACTATTCTTGGACTGTGTCTGCAAGACGTCTCAGTTGTTGACAATAAATGTCGACAGTGACGGTTACGCCTCGGGGAAGCAATTCATAGTGCACCACACCGCCGCTGTTCAGCCACTTACATAACATTATCTTTTGTGGATGTGTGCAGGTGTTTGTACGGGGAGTTGCTGCTTATGTTAGCATAAAGACACCATTCGCGTCATCAGTAAAGATGCAGGATGCGAATGGTCTGTGTTGTTTGGAGCCAACTGATGCCAAGCAGGCAGAGATGAACCCTCTGATTTTTATGATTTTGGCTTAGGACATGCAGTACCCACACACCCGATTGTTGAACCTTCCCCACTGCAAGTAAATGTCGTACGATGGTGTAATGATCACAGTTCATGACATTTCTCGAGTATACTGATGTGGCTCATTATGGATTAACGCGTTTAAACGATCATCATCAAACCCGTGTAAGGTGTCAGAATAAATGAAGGTCAATTTCGCACCTTACATAAGAGTTTTATACACCGTTATGGGAAGGTGAATATGACACCTAACTTACTTCGGCAGTAATGAGCAGACTTGCCTATAAGTATGTAATGCAAAAGGGATGACACTCAATCGACAGTAATAACACACCGCTCCTATATGATGCTTGTCAATGAGCCGAAGGTGAAGCAAGCAGCGAGAGGAAATGTTTTGTGTGGAAACAGGAGCGGGCAGACGCAGAGGCCACACCACGGGAGGCACCACGAAAAACTCTTAGGGGCGTCCCGCGGTGGGAGTCAGCGACCGGACAGGTGACGCATACTGCAGAGCAAGTAATGGGCCACCAGAAATAGGACAGAAAGAAGCTTCAGAAAACTGCGTTTCGGAATTCTAAATGGATACGAACAAAACCAGTGATGTAATTGATTACGTGAGCAGCGAATGGTACACATGTGAGTGGGCATGAAACGTCCGATTGGTGGAAACGAACTAGGAAAGAGTAAATTGCCGAGATTTCGATTTAGTTCAATGGTAGGGCCCTTAATTAATTTTTATAGCAATTTCAGAGGACGAGAGCAGCCATGAAGGTGACAGCTCATCGCAGCTAAGGTAAATACCACGTGCAGAGGCATAAACTTGTTAACTTGTTGGTTCACCAGCTTGCGTCCAGTGTAAACTCGAGCGACCTTGGGTAATCTTTTGCTCAACTTGTCACAAAACTAACCATCCTCCGTAGACCTGACTGTCATCCTAAATAGTATCGAACTTCGAAACGGAATCGGATGATTTATCGAAGTACTGGCCAACATCATGACGTAGTCGTAAGAATACTTACATAAAGAAACTTCTACTTAAAATTTACCATTGTGGGGCTTAGGATTATTTCACTATCCGAGGACGAGATGCGTTCGTTTGACAACTGTCGTAACATTCTCAGATTGCAGTATTAAAGCAAAGTTATTTACAGCTTACACAGGTGTTCTGACCTACAAACCTTACACCCTGAAGGTGTAGCGACAGTAAACTACAAATAAAATATGACAAATGATAAATAAACCCATAGCAACCGATTTACCAATATGCAAAATAAAGACGCCACGAACGTATACACCAGCCTAGCAGACTTACTTTCAACACTTCGAGGCAGGACAAAAATATGCAATGCCTGCTTTTCCCGTGCTGAATACTTTAACTCGTCTCCCCTATTTATTTTCTAATTTGTTTCAATATTTTTTTGCGATAAGCAGCATAATTCTGTGATATCAGAATATCTTCTCATTTTTGTTGGGATTCAGATCAAGTAAGTACAAACAGAGATACATTGTTTTTTTCAGACTCCTGACAATGTCAGATAAGGCACTTAGAACTTTTGGCGGTCACCTGAGAATGCCTTAATAGGCCGAAACAGCGATCGAGAATAAGCCCAAGCGGAATACGTGGAGCCTTCCCAGGACCGCCACATGGAGAGACAAGCACGTGGACGGCCTCACAACGCCGCAGACGAGGGAAGGGTCGCATAGGAACAAACGAACGATCGACGAGGTGATTCAGAGCCCTTTAGTAACGAGCAACCCCTGCTATAGACATAATTTCCCCAACAATTTTATTTCGAGTTCCTTGACAATTCAATCGTGAATTAAACCGTTAACGAAATTTCAGAGAGAAAAGAATCTTTATGATTTCAATTCCAAGCATACTGATGAGCCGAAATCTGGAAACAAATTTTGGCTGCCGTAATTGTGGGAGAAGTTGCTAATTCACTCAAAATGGCGGAAACCATTAAAAAGTACTCAAGTTTTAAACGGTCACCTTCTTCCTCCTTAGTTGCCAAGTGATAAGGTGAAAGCCCCGACGGTAGCAACAGCGGTAATCTGGAAACATCTATCTAAATAAAAGTTCGTGGCAGTTACATATCACAGCAGGCAGGCTCTGGCCCCCACGCCTTCCACGTATTGGGCATCAGTCCTATTTTTTGAAGTCTGAAGGCTGCCAGAGTGTGGTATCAGCTTCTTCATAAAAGATATGGCCTCCGCCGTGCCTGGCCCATTCAATTTGAGCTTCGACAGAGTAGCAGCTGTAACTGTCGTCACTGCCGACTCTGCGTTTTGCCATAGTCATTTACCAACGTACAGTTATCAGTAATTTAGCTGTCTCTTGCTTTGGACGCAACGTAGCAATGTCGTTCGAGATCGCTTACGTTTGGTCCGTACGGCGAGTGCGATTATTTTGCGATATGACTACAAACCAAGGGTTCCAGCCCTGCCGTAAGAAGATTAACTGACATTTGCCTCTGCATCACCTCGATCTCCTTTCCCTCCAATCTGATCGCGGTTCTGTGTACCTGCCTACAAGAACTGCACAAAAATATAGAAACACCGTTAAAATGCACGCCCGAAAATAAATGCGGATGCTGACCAAGCCCGCACCTGTGCAGTGCCCACAGTATGTTACAAGTATCAGTCACGGTCAGAACAGTGTCTTGTGTAACTGTGGCAGCACTATGACGGAGCTATTAGACCTCGAACAAGAGCAGAATGTCGCAATCGCGAGCCCTGTCAGCTCCAGAACAACACTAACGGAGCTCCGTAAGCTATGAATTACAGGAGAGACTGTGAGCCGTCGTAAAAATTACTATTTTGAAGAGCGCGTCGCAGCGCGTAGTGTGAAGCAGTCGCCCTCCGTTTCTGGCGGTGGCGCCGCTGTGCCAATCGCAGCTGTGGTGTCTCCCTCTGCTGGGAAAGGCGAAAGGTTGCCTGTTCTCGTGCATTTAAGGGGCGCTATGAGCTCGCCAGTCGGTCGGTCTGGGTCAGTCAGTCACTCTGGGTCAGTCTGCAGTTAGTCTGGGGTCAGTCTCTCGACCCAGCTTGCTAGTCTGTCTCTCGTTCGCATTTGTTAGGCAGTTAGTGTCTGTCTGTCGGTCGGAGTGCTAGTATGTCTTTCGTTCGGATCAACCTTAAAGCTGGCAAAACGAGAGTCTTTCCACTCCGCCTGTAAGAGAACTCGGAGAGTGGTCGCCCGGTCGGGGCTTAGTTCCTGCATCTGAGTCTGCGCGTTAGGCCGCCAGTCTGCTAGAGTTTGCTCAGGCAGTGGTCATTGGCGGTTGGATCGATCGGTTGGTCGGTCGCGCACTGAGACGCAAGATGACTTGTCGGTCTCGACCGTCGGCGCATGTGAGGTCGCCACGTCAGTCCAGTGGGCCGCGCCGTATAGCGAGGGGTAGTGGCTTCGCGGTCGACACGAGAGCATCAGGAGTCAACCCACGACATCAGTCTGGCCAGTGCGAGCTGCGACGCCGTGGTGTAACTGGTATTCCGAGCGCTTCTGGGCCCCTTCAGTTACCTTCGTATGGAGCTTGGCTCGGTCCTTTCCTGGTGCAGGGTTGTCGTTTTGCCAGTGAGCGTGTTTTCTCTGCATGGTTGGGTCCGAGCCAGTATTTCCGACGTCGTGTGTCTGGAAGTGAGTGGGAGACGCACCAGCAGTGCAGTCGCGACGGAGCACCAGTCACGGACGGAGCAGCGGGCAGTCGGTCGGTTGGTGCGGACCAGGAAAGAAGGGAGATCGGCGCGCCTTCCTGCGTCCGTTGAAGCGACTGGCAGCGGGTGGTTCGGGAGAGCGACTTGGGGGTGCTGCGCCAGGTCTTCTCCAGAAATCGGAGTTTATTAGAAGTGATTGGTGATATGTTGTTTCATTTTCTTGTTAATTTCTACTTGTTTTCTTGGTGAGTAGACCAGCCACTTTGTTTTGGGTTCGTTCCACCATTCTTCTCCGTTTGTCCACCCGCGGGAAGGTGGTTATTTATGAATTGGGTGGTCCGTTTTTCCCTTGTGGAGTAAGGGCGAGTTAGAGCAACCTGAGGTTCGGATTGTTCGGTAATCTCCATATCAATCTGCTGTACGTTAATAGCTGCCCCTGTCATGTTTGTCGGATTCGGTGTGTTAACGAATTTATTGCTTGAAGTGTAACGGCCTAATTCCTGAAAATTGTTTTTGTCTTGCCTATCATCTTGAGAGGCAGTATATGTGTACTGTAGAGCAAGTTTGGCCAACCTTGTAAAATTTTATGTAAGATTGCATTTCATGTGCTTTTATTTAAATGGTCATTTTAGTATATAAAGTTGCCACCCTTCCACGGTAAGACTTTTCTTAAAAGTTAAAATCAAGTTGCACCTTCGGTGGCAAGTTAATCTTTTAATTTTAGTGTTTTGTACAATTTCCATCCCTCCTACGGGGTGCATAGTATGTGTGCTTGTGTGAATTGTTAAAACTTTTACTTTAAGGTAATCTGGTGTGCTGCAGATTTGCACCTGTGTAGTCTTTCAGAGGTTGTTGTGAGCGGTCGTGACTACGGCCATGTCAAAAGGGTGCGCCAAGGTTCTCAGCCCGAAAGTTCATACACTCAAAAATTTGTTTCTTTCTGCCTCTGAATAAATTGTAACTTGATATTTAGAGGCTGCTTTCTGCTTATAATTTTAAATCTGTTTCTTAAAAAACAGCTTTTAGGAATAAAATTCACATTTATTACAAGCAATTTCATTTTGATTTCATCAGTTACTCCCACGCTCACATAGTGTGATTAAATGTGTTAATGTTCTTGATGAATCGCTAATAAATAAAGTAAATTCTTAAGAAAAGTTTTGAAAGTAAATTCACGGTTCAAGCTGGAGTCCAAAAGCCGTAAAACCTGGACTGTGTACAATGGAAGAAAATCATTTGGTCAGATGAGTCTTGTTGCACACTGTTTCCAACTTCTGGCGAGTTTAGGTCCTGAGAGTGAAACATGATAGTGGTTCTGTGATGGTTTTGGGGACGATCTCGTGGTATTCCACGGGCCCCGTGGGCTCTCTGCAAGATCACATTACTAGAAATATGTTATGGACATTTTGGCTAATCGGGTCCACCCCCAGAGTACTATACTTGTTCCCCCAGTGGTGAGGCTCTGTTGCAAGACGACAGGGTCCCCGTGCACACAGCTCGCATTGTCCAGGACTGGTTTTGTAAGCACGACGATGACCCGTCGCACCTCCCCTGGCACCCACCACAGCCATCATATCTCAGTGTTATTGAGCCTTTTTGGTCTATTTTGGAGAGATTGGTGCATTATAGCTACCCACCTCCATCATCGTTATTTGAACTTGCTACTATTTTGCAGGAAGAATGGTATACGATTTCTTTAGAAACTATACAGGACCTGTATTTGTCCATTCCGAGATGACTGTAAACTGTATTGAATGCCAGCGGGTTTCCTACTCCGTATTAGGAGTGACGATTGAAACCTGGTATTTCGCAAGATAGAGCGGATCAGGTTATTGTTGTGTAGGGGGTCGTAATCAGTTACTGTTAGTTGCACAAAACACACAAACCACAAACTTTTATTTTCCTAAGAACCACTTAATTACAAAAATGGCTCTGAGCACTATGGGACTTAACTTATAGGTCATCAGTCCCCTAGAACTTAGAACTACTTAAACCTAACTAACCTAAGGACATCACACACATCCATGCCCGAGGCAGAATTCGAACCTGCGACCGTAGCGGTCGCGCGGTTCCAGAATGTAGCGCCTAGAACCGCTCGGCCACTCCGGCCGGCACTTAATTACGCATTGCTTTAACAGGATCAAATTAAAACAATAGGGCTGGTTAAGAAAACTTGCGATACGTCCTGGGCTGAAGGCCCAAAACCACACCAAAAACAAGAACGGCTGAAATCCTGACCACAAGTTATTAAAAATTACTGTAAAGAACACATAGTTGCGCCGTGCGCACTACAACGGCTGTGAAAAAAAAAAGAAACGGTATGAGGCAGCGCAAATCTTGTGATTTCTAAAATACTGAAATAAAACTTTATCATGATTGCTTTCGTTTATCCACGTTATTCGAATTATTATCGACTTGGAGTAAAATAACATGTTAATTATATTATGTGAACATACAGGGGTGCACAAAAATATGGAACAACATTTCTATTCCTCCGACTACAGCGCTATCTGTGGCGAAAAGATGAAAATGTTTCAGACAAGGCTATATGGATTTTGCCGTAGAATCGTAATCTACAATAAAAACGGGGATTCCCATTGAAGATTTTAGTTGGCCCCCGGCACCTATGCACGGGGGGTGGGGTGGGAGGTGGAGCGAGGTGTCATTGGACGTCTCCCTTAGAGATAAACAAACTGGAATCATAACTTTTTTGATTCGATGTGTAGTTTTCGATATACTTCAGTGTCTTAGTTAAAACGAACACCCTGTATAACAACAGGAATATGTCTCGAAATCTGTGGTCTGAAATTGTTGCTTTACTGGAAACCACAAGTTCCGCTCAACTTAAAATTTTAATAATGATTAATTGAACATTACCTTATATTACACTGTGCGTGTACTGTGGCTGTCTAGGCATTTCAGCCTCACGTCCATACTTAATGCGGCATGTCTTCTGCAGCACGGACAAAATCTGTACCGAAAATTTCACACCTAGGTTACAAGGTCAAAAAATTGTGTGTTCAAGTTAAGAAAGATGGCAAGTGTGAAACTTTGTGGTCAAAGTTGCTGTAAAGGATGTTTCTTTTTTTCGGTTGGGGTAGATTGTCATTAGCTCTCTATAAATTGTTACTGCTTACTGGCGTTTTTGTGACAGTAGGGTGGTGAGTCTTTTATATGAGGTAATTTGAAAATGTGGCGTGTGTTTCCACTTTTCAGTACTCTCAATGTTCAAAGGATCTTATTCTTTAATTTATTTTTGTCCTTTACACAGGAGCTGAACGACATCATTGAAGGTTAAGTAACGTTGTTTTCCTGAATTTATCAGAAGTAGCGCAGAGTGTGTTTAACCTTGCTTTTCACTGTCACCGCGAATTATCTTGAGTATTTAACAGGACAGGAGCAGCCGCATTTTTATAGGATGGGACGATACAACCCTAGATTGTCTCTTTTTGTTCAAGCAGTCACAGGACCTGTGAACTTCCCTTATACAACGAATAAACTGTGAAGGATAAACAGCGCTGACTCTATAATGCAGTGGAACTGGAGAAAGTCGTGCCGACCACAAAATACCGCACCAAATGCCGGAAGTAAGCGTCGCGTCGCACTGCTAAATCAAGTGTACCGAGTATTTCTGGGAAGGGCCGATAAAAGCCGAGTCGTGACGAAACAGGCCGAGCCTCAGACCGCGTGCATGCAGCACATGGTGCACGGGTGAAATTTTGTACCCTGAGGCCGATGTGACGTCTTCTGGCAAGATATTTGCAAAGTCGGTGTAATATATGTGAAAAAAGATTTATCTGTATTATTATTATTTCATTTCTGTATGAACGCTGTCGATTGTGTAGAGTCTGTAAAAAAGGAAATAATCATTTTTGTGTTTGTGCAACATTTGTGTGTCTTCTTCTTCTTCGCGGATGGGTCACTTAGGACCACGCGTAATCAACATTTGTTGGCCTTCCTTTTCGCCCAGTATTCCTTCATGAACAACGAATGGGCTAGTTTTCGTTGCGTAGACCACGTATGTCGGTTAGCTTTTCTCTCTTCTTCCTCAAAACCCCGTGTGTTTGTGATTTTTCTGATTTCATTTCTATCATGTAGATTTGGAGACCCTAATTCTCTCAGGTCTTTTTCCGTCTGTTTGTACCAGTTCGGTCTTCTAGTTTTGTTCTTTAAAAATGTATGGATTTTGTGCGTTAACCTGTTTGAGTACACGCAGCAAGCGGCTACACGGGTAGCAGGTGTTGTGTGGCGTGGACTGGGCGGTTTTTAGGTTAGATGGCCTCGGGCAAGTACAGAAAGGGCAACAGCCTCAAAGGGTGCGGGGCAAAGTCAGGACATGCGGGGACCAAGCAGCAATCGGTATTGTAATTGTAAACTGTCGAAGCTGCATTGGTAAAGTACCGGAACTTCAAGCGCTGATAGAAAGTACCGAAGCTGAAATCGTTATAGGTACAGAAAGCTGACTGAAGCCAGAGATAAATTCAGCCGAAATTTTTACAAAGGCACAGACGGTGTTTATAAAGGATAGATTGCATGCAACCGGTGGTGGAGTGTTCGTCGCTGTTAGTAGTAGTTTATCCTGTAGTGAAGTAAAAGTGGATAGTTCCTGTGAATTATTGTGGGTGGAGGTTACACTCAACAACCGAGCTAGGTTAATAATTGGCACCTTTAACCGACTCAGCAGCATTAGTGGCAGAACAACTGAGAGAAAATTTTGAATACATTTCACATAAATTTTCTCAGCATATTATAGTCTTAGGTGGAGATTTCAATTTACCAGATATAGACTGGGACACTCAGATGTTTAGGACGGGTGGTAGGGACAGAGCATCGAGTGACATTATACTGAGTGCACTATCCGAAAATTACCTCGAGCAATTAAACAGACAACCGACTCGTGGAGATAACATCTTGAACCTACTGATAACAAAGAGACCCGAACTTTTCGACTCTGTAAGTGCAGAACAGGGAATCAGTGATCATAAGGCCGTTGCAGCATCCCTGAATATAGAAGTTAATAGGAATATAAAAAAAGGAGGAAGGTTTATCTGTTTAGCAAGAGAAACAGAAGGCAGATTTCAAACTACCTAACAGATCAAAACGAAAATTTCTGTTCCGACACTGACAATGTTGAGTGTTTATGGAAAAAGTTTAAGGCAATTGTAAAATGCGTTTTAGACAGGTACGTGCCGAGTAAAACTGTGAGGGACGGGAAAAACCCACCGTGGTTCAACAACAAAGTTAGGAAACTACTGCGAAAGCAAAGAGAGCTTCACTGCAAGTTTAAACGCAGCCAAAACCTCTCAGACAAACAGAAGCTAAACGATGTCAAAGTTAGCGTAAGGAGGGCTAAGCGTGAAGCGTTCAGTGAATTCGAAAGTAAAATTCTATGTACCGACTTGACAGAAAATCCTAGGAAGTTCTGGTCTTACGTTAAATCAGTAAGTGGCTCGAAACAGCATATCCAGACACTCCTGGATGATGATAGCATTGAAACAGAGGATGACACGCGTAAAGCTGAAATACTAAACACCTTTTTCCAAAGCTGTTTCACAGAGGAAGACCGCACTGCAGTTCCTTCTCTAAATCCTCGCACAAACGAAAAAATGGCTGACATCGAAATAAGTGTCTAAGGAATAGAAAAGCAACTGGAATCACTCAACAGAGGAAAGTCCACCGGACCTGACGGGATACCAATTCGATTCTACACAGAGTACGCGAAAGAACTTGCCCCCCTTCTAACAGCCGTGTACCGCAAGTCTCTAGAGGAACGGAAGGTTCCAAATGATTGGAAAAGAGCACAGGTAGTCCCAGTCTTCAAGAAGGGTCGTCGAGCAGATGCGCAAAACTATACATCTATACCTCTGACGTCGATCTGTTGTAGAATTTTAGAACATGTTTTTTGCTCGAGTCTCATGTCGTTTTTGCTCGAGTCTACTCTGTAGGAATCAACTTGGATTCCGGAAACAGCGATCCTGTGAGACCCAACTCGCTTTATTTGTTCATGAAACCCAGAAAATATTAGATACAGGCTCCCAGGTAGATGCTATTTTCCTTGACTTCCGGAAGGCGTTCGATACAGTTCCGCACTGTCGCCTGATAAACAAAGTAAGAACCTACGGAATATCAGACCAGCTGTGTGGCTGGATTGAAGAGTTTTTAGCAAACAGAACACAGCATGTTGTTATCAACGGAGAGACGTCTACAGACGTTAAAGTAACCTCTGGCGTGCCACAGGGGAGTGTTATGGGCCCATTGCTTTTCACAATATATATAAATGACCTAGTAGATAGTGTCGGAAGTTCCATGCGGCTTTTCGCGGATGATACTGTAGTATACAGAGAGGTTGCAGCATTAGAAAACTGCAGCGAAATGCAGGAAGATCTGCAGCGGATAGGCACTTGGTGCAAGGAGTGGCAACTGACCCTTAACATAGACAAATGTAATGTATCGCGAATACATAGAAAGAAGGATCCTTTATTGTATGATTATATGATAGCGGAACAAACACTGGTAGCAGTTACTTCTGTAAAATATCTGGGGGTATGCGTGCGGAACGATTTGAAGTGGAATGATCATATAAAATTAATTGTTGGTAAGGCGGGTACCAGGTTGAGATTCATTGGGAGAGTCCTTAGAAAATGTAGTCCATCAACAAAGGAGGTGGCTTCCAAACTCTCGTTCAACCTATACTTGAGTATTGCTCATCAGTGTGGGATCCGTTCCAGATCGGGTTGACGGAGGAGATAGAGAAGATCCAAAGAAGAGCGGCGCGTTTCGTCACAGGGTTATTTGGTAACCGTGATAGCGTTACGGAGATGTTTAGCAAACTCAAGTGGCAGACTCTGCAAGAGATGCGCTGTGCATCGCGGTGTAGCTTGCTCGCCAGGTTTCTAGAGGGTGCGTTTCTGGATGAGGTATCGAATATATTGCTTCCCCCTACTTATACCTCCCGAGGAGATCACGAATGTAAAATTAGAGAGATTCGAGCGCGCACGGAGGCTTTCAGACAGTCGTTCTTCCCGCTAACCACACGCGACTGGAACAGAAAAGGGAGGTAATGACAGTGGCACGTAAAGTGCCCTCCGCCACACACCGTTGGGTGGCTTGCGGAGTATAAATGTAGATGTAGATGAGTCCATTCTTTCTAAATGCCCCATGAATTGGATTCTTCTCATGCGCATTGTGTCTGTTATTTTGGAGATATTTTTATATATTTCTGCATTGGGTTTTGGATAATGCACACCATCTTTAGTTCTTAGTCCTAGGATTTTCCTCATTATTTTACGTTCTTTCACTTCTAATTCCTCTTTTAGTGTTCTGTGTTGAAGGTTTAGTGTCTCAGATGCGTAGAGGGCTTCGGGTTTAATTACTGTTGTGTAGTGTCGTATTTTGCAGTTCCACGAGAGACTCTTTTTGTTGTAAATGTTTTTTGTTAACTGAAACGCTGTCTCCATTTTCTGGACTCTTGATCTGACAGATTTCTTTTCATTGCAATTTTCTGCAATCCGTTCACCTAAATATTTAAATTCTTTTACTCGAGAGATGTAGTTATTACCAATTTTGAGATCAGAAGGTGCATCTTTGACGTCAGTCATAAATTTTGATTTTTCAAATGAAATTTGTAATCCTATTTTTGCTGCCTGCTCTTGTAATAATTCTAGCTGTTTCTGTGCATCGGTAATGTCTTGTGCTATCAGTTGCATGTCATCAGCAAATGCTAAACAGTCTAATTCTATGCCCTTACGTCTTGGTCCCAGTCTGTGTGCTGGTGCACCTGCTTTTCTCCATTCTCTAACAACTTTTTCAAGAGCACGACTGAAGATCACTGGGTACAGTACTTCCCCTTGTCGTACTCCTGTGTCTATTTCAAATTTTGTGCTCAATTCTCCCATAAATTTTACTTTGGATTTGGTCTCCGTGAGTGTTTCTTTTATGATGTTTGTTGTCTTTTGATCTAGTCCAAATTCTGCTAATACTTCAAAACCGGATTCTAGGTCTATACTGTAATATGCTTTTTTAAAGTCGACAAATGTGATGACATAACGTTTGTTTGAAGTACTATGCAAATATTTCATTGAGTTTTTCAAGTTAAGGATTTGTTCTACGCATGATCGACCTTTTCTGAATCCACCTTAGTATTCGCCTAGTTTTGAATCCAACTGAGGTTCTGGTTTAGTAGGGCTTTAGACAGAATTTTGTATGTTATTGACAATAAAGAGATTCCACGATAGTTGGGGTCTTTTTTACTTCCTTTTTTGTACAGAGGATGTATGATTGCTGTCTTCCAATTTGTGGGGATTTTTTCAGTTTTCCAGATTTCATGTATAATTTCTTTGAGTTTTGCAATAAGATTTCCTCCTGCATTTTTCCATAATTCTGCGATGATTTGGTCTTCTCCTGAGGCTTTGTTATTTTTCATTGACTGAATTATCTCTTTAATCTCCTGTAAACTTGGTGGCTTTGAGTCTGGGTTTCGTTGTGTGTGATAGAACTCAAATGTTTCTGCAGGCTTTTCACAATTCAGTAATTTAGAAAAGTATTTTGCAAGAATTTCACAGTTTTCGGTGTTGGTATGGGCAATTTCCCCATGCTCATTCTTCAATTGGAGGGGAGTACTCTGTTAATTTTTGTTTGAATACTTTGTAGAAATTTCGGGAATTGTTTTTCTTGAAATCATTTTCTAAGTCTTGCAATTTTTTGTCTTCGTGTTGTTTACGGACTGTTCGTATTGCTTTTGTGACTGTTTTCCCGGTATCTTTGAGATCTTCCAGGGTCTTTTGATTTTTGTTGCACAACCAATTTTGCCACGCCTGTTGTCTGAGATTTATCAGTTGGTCACACTCATCTGTCCATCATGGGTGTTTACGTGTTCTTGTTTGCGGTGCTACACTTTCAGCTGCTTTTAAAAGTCCTGCTTGCAGTTGTTGCCAAATTTGACTTGTGTGTCTATATTTTGCCAATAACGTCTGTGGTCGGCGTGGTGTGGAAATCTAAGCAGACAATGATAATTGAAAAAATTAACAAAGATATTTATTACCGTACTGAATTGATTATAAACTGTGGAGGCTTGAATGTTACTCTCTCTGTCTTCTTGTAGCCGTTAAACTTGTAAGAGTCTGTGACGCTCGCTTGAATGCTTGGTTAGCTTTCTTCCTTTCTTTGTTCGAGAAAGACGCCATTGGAGGCTGATGTCTAAAAATGGTGTACTTTGAATTTATGTTGATTTTTGAATACAGAAATTGTTAAAAATACTTGTAATAATTTATTACTAGCTTGCCCAGTATTTCATTCCACATTTTTAGCCGTTTTCAGCAAATTTAGTATTTTTCATGAAGCAGAGCTGCGCCGCGGTCGCGCCAGAGGCTGCCGCGGCAAATTCAAATTATAATTGAATGAAAGCAGTTTCCCGCAATTAAACGGGCAGGTAATGGTACATTAAAATTATTTCTTTCAGCTTCCCGGAGACCTCAGAGGTGAACTGTGGATTTTGTTATGTCATTTTCAGATGGACATGAGCAACTGCTATTACAATCTCAGTGATGTAAATAATTTATGTAAATCTGAGTGGTAAAACTTTACGTGTGTGATATCAAAGACTGCTGTGCTGAAACCTGTTCTGGCTAATAATAATATTAAAATCAAATTTCATTTTTTGTTTCATGCTCTCGTGTTAGTCGTGGCAATCAATAGTGTTCATATGTTAAAAAATCCACTGCAGCGAACATAGCATACTGTAACATCTGTACGTGTAAATAAGAGTAATTTTCAGTGCATTTCAGAGATGAAAGTAGAAAAGGACATGTTTAATTTCACAATTAGTTACAGTAATGATACCGTGTTCCATTTCTGACAGGCCAGATCAGTGTTTTATGAAAATAGTTTGCAAATTAAAGATCACACGTTCACAGCAGGAAATCTTTTAGTGTTGTGTGTATTCCCACATAATAGGTCGAGGTGCACAAAGTTAAAGTTTTTCAACTACAGAAACTAACAGTGAGAATCGCATGTTATCTTTTGTGCTCGCAACTATAAGCAATATACAGTTAATTAAAATGTTATGCAACATAAACTGCACATAAAATCAAAAGTGCGCGATGGGGAGACGCGACACCGACCATGTAACAGAACGTTTCCCGTTCGTCTCATATTTTCGTAAAATTTGTTTAGTTATTTCAGTAACTGAAGAAAGAGTATATAGTACTCTCTCCGTTCTTTTTGGAACAGATATAGCTCATTCAGGTGCATTCGACGTCGCTTTAATAGCAAAAGCCGCAATGCAGCACTGGCCTCCGAGCACACAGGGCTTGTGGCACACCGCCCTAGGAGTTTACAATAGATTTTAACTTCCTTGATCCCACCAGAGCCAACGGCCTCGCCGCAGTGGTAACACGGTTCCCGTCAAACCACCGAAGTTAAGCGCTGTCAGGCTGAGCTAGCACTTGGATGGGTGACCACCCAGCCTGCCGATCGCTGTTGGCAAGCGGGGTGCACTCAGCCCTTGTGAGGCAAACTGAGGAGCTACTTGACTGAGAAGTAGCGGCTCCGGTTGAAAGTATCATGTCCAAAATTATCTTTAAAAGTGAAGGTATCTAACCAAAATTGTGTCCTTTTTAATTAGTGAAAGTATCAAAGATAAAATTGTTCCAAAATAATTATTCAACAAACCTGCATCTGACTGCGTCTGCGAACTTGTTTCTTGCAATCCTCCATTTTTCCAATAATGAAACAAGTATTTGACTCAGCAATCAAGTTTAAGAGAATAATGCCGTTTGTGCAATGGCATTAAGATGGTACTGAAAAATTAACTTTTGGCCCTGATGTTTACTTAATGAAATTTTATCTTGAATAATGCCAGTTGTGCGATGACATAAAATTAGTTATTTGAAATAACTTTGCTCTGATAATTTTAGTTATACCAAAATCGATTTCAAACCATGAACTGCACATATATATTGCATAGAGGCCTCATTTTCTTTATGTTCTTTCATTTGGTGGATAACTTAACTACTCATTTTCATATTCAAAACAAGCAAAGGATGTGGATTATGATTCAGGCTGTTAGATTTAAACACAATGTCGATCTATATATTGTTAAAAATTTAAGTCATATATAAAAACTACCATTTCCACCATTTTTGTAGCACGAATCACTCTTACTAAAAAATTTTACAAAACACTTACTGCGTCAAAGCTTGGAGATACAGATCCTAACTCCGAACATTATCTAACAAAAACCATTTTGAAATCATTTTATAGCTTCTCCCATTAACGTGCTAAAGTTTGCTCAGTGTGCAACCTGAAAACTGCATAGCGCGAATCCTACCTTAACCCTGTCACCACACGCCTGCTTCCTCTGGGCACCTAGCTGGGACGACGGAGTTTTTTTACTGCGCGCGCCCTGCTCTCTTAACCATCAAAGATCCTCCTACTCGAAGATATTATACTCATTCCACTTTGCGGTTGGCAACTATCGACTTTATTTTCTGGATCTACCATGGTCAGACCTCCGTACATACCTTTCACGGTCTCAGCCGGGAGTGCGGTGTGCTGACCACATGCTCCTCTACATCCGCATCCAGTGACGCTAAGGATGACACGGCGGCCGGTCGGCACCGCTACGTCCGCCAGGGCCTGTGGACGGAATTTACGTTTACGATCCCACCAGAAACTGAGGCCACTCCACTTTAGGCGAGGGCCGGCCGAGATCGCCCTGTCGGTTGCGCTCGGTTGCGGCATGAGAAGGGCGACCAGGCGGATCGTGTTCCCGCCGGCGCCGTATTTCCCGCCGATACCTGCCGTGAATGAAACGACAGCGGCAGTCTTCCGACGCGCCTGGCCACAAGGACACCGGAGGCCACATTCTGGAGCTCCCACGGCGACCTTCAAGGCCATTCCGCTCGCGAGGCGACTGTGCACCTCCAGACGAATAAGCAGGAAGCTTTGCACAGCTCAGACAATACCTTTCCGTCTAGCTCGTTCAAGTTGAACTGCAGGTTACAGTTGTGCCGTGACATCCGTTCGATGAAGGATATCATTCAACGAAACTGTGAGATACTGGCGACTGGGTATGCTTCTTTGCATCTATGTTAGACCCCACTGTACCCGTTGTACTATTGGAGCCTCTCCACCAGCACCCGCTTCCACCACCAATGGGACAGCACACTGACACTATTAATAAATGGTTCAAATGGCTCTGAGCACTATGGGACTTAACATCTGAGGTTATCAGTCCCCTAAAACTTAGAACTACTTAAACCTAACTAACCTAAGAACATCACACACATCCATGCCGAGGCAGGATTCGAACCTGCGACCGTAGCTGTCGCGCGGTTCAAGACTGAAGCACCTAGAACCGCTCGGCCACACCGGCCGGCCACTATTAATAGATGGAAACCAAAAGTTTTCGAAATACGCTACTCAAAAAAAAAAGTTGTCGCTACTTTGAGGTCTTGTGCGCACGATTAAATAATGCCCATTGCAGCACTTTCATTATCATTGACAAATACACGGTACTATCCTCACATTTACATGAGTCAAAATGGTTCAAATGGCTCTGAGCACTATGGGACTTAACATCTGTGATCATCAGTCCCCTAGAACTTAGAACTACTTAAACCTAACTAACCTAAGGACATCACACACATCCATGCCCGAGGCAGGATTCGAACCTGCGACCATAACTGTCGCGCGGTTCCAGACTGAAGCACCTAGAACCGCTCGGCCACACCGGCCGGCCACTATTAATAGATGGAAACCAAAAGTTTTCGAAATACGCTACTCAAAAAAAAAGTTCTCGCTACTTTGAGGTCTTGTGCGCACGACTAAATAATGCCCATTGCAGCATTTTCATTATCGTTGACAAATGTACGGTACTATCCTCACATTTACATGAGTCTTACAAGAAACACAGTAAGTAGGCTGTTTAGGTGTTTCTGTTGGTAACGCCACGTAGCTGTGCTGAGCTGTGTGGCTGGTTAGACTCATTGTTGGAATATTCGCTTGTGTAGTGTTGGGCAGTTGGATGTGAACAGCATGTAGCGTTGGGCAATTGGAGGTGAGCCCGCAGCAGTGGTGGATGTAGAGAGAGGGGTGCCAGAGTTTTGAGAGGTTACTATAAGCTGTCGATCTGGACGTGTGTCCGCCACAAAAAGGGAATTTGTAAAGATGGATGTTACGAATTGATAGATATATTTATGATGACTTTTGAACATTATTAAGGTAAATGCATTGTTTCTTCGCTATCATAATCTTTCATTTGCTAACTATGCCTATCCGTAGTTGGTGCCTTCAGTAGTCAGAATCTTTTATTTAGCTGGCAGTATTGGCGCTCGCTGTATTACATTAGTTCGAGTAACGAAGATTTTTGTGAGGTAAGTGATTCATGAAAGGTATAGGTTATTGTTAGTCAGGGCGATTCTTTTGTAGGGATTATTGAAAGTCAGATTGCGTTGCGCTAAAAAATATTGTGTGTCAGTTTAGTGATGATCAGAATAAGTAAAGAGAGAACTATCTGAGTACGTTCAGTTTTGCTCAGATGTTTGAAAATCAAATAATGTAAGAGTTTTACCAGCACTGTCATTCCTAATTTTTCCAAGGGGACGTTTCAACACGTTGAGCGCGGGGTCGCAAGTTCAGTCTTTAGTAAGGCTGATTTGAAAATGTTGTATTAACAATTATGACGGGAAAAGTATTACCTGCTAATGACTCAACATGGGCATCAGGAGGGCGACAGAAAATGAGCGTCCAGAAGGTGCAGAAATCAACCTTCTATGGGATCTATGTATTACACTTCACAACATGGACATCGTCGACGTTCAAGAAACATTCAAAACAAACCATTAACTTACACACCGAATGAAAAATGGCGCTTCACAGCTATCACAAAGGTTCGCACCACAATTATCGAAGGCGAGTTCCTTGGGGATTATAAACCGTGCAGGACTTTCAGCTAGGGGGCCACTCTTCAATAATGCATACCGAGTCATATTAGTGTAACGGGGTGATGAGAACTGATGAAATGTGAAGGCATGCAACTGAATGCGGAACAGTTTGTCGTGGAGCTTATCGTGAAAGTAGCTACCTCACGACACGTGGCTGCAGAGAGTGCGATAATACATTTTGTAGACGCGGAAAAAACTAGCATCCAGAGGCTGAATTTGTCCAATGTCTCCAGGTGGTATAAATTGCAATGTCACATATCTTTCAGAAGAGATACACTGAAGCGCCAGAGAAACTGGCATAGGCATGCGTATTCAAATACAGAGATACGTAAACAGGCAGAATAGGGCGCTACGATCGGCAACGCCTATACGAGAAAACAAAAAGGGTCAGGCGCAGTTGTTGGATCGGCTACTGCTGCTATAATGGCAGGATATCAACATTTATGTGAGTTTCAAGGCTGTGTTATAGTCGGCAAACGAGCCATGGGACACAGCATCTCTGAGGTAGCGATGAAGTGGAGATTTTCCCGTACGACCAGTTCACAAGTATACCGTGAATATCACGAATCCGGCAAAACATCAAATCTCTGATGTCGATGCGGCTGGAAAAAGATCCTACAAGAACGGGACCTACGACGACTGAAGAGAATAATCGTTCAGTGAGACAGATGTGCAACCCTTTCGAAAATTGCTGCAGATTTCAATCGTGGGCCGTCAACAAGTGTCAGCGTGCGAACCATTCAACGAAACGTCATCGATATGTACTTTTGGCGCCGAAGACCCACTCGTGTACCCTTGATGGCTGCACGACACGAGGCTAACTCCTCGCCTGGGCCCAACACTGACATTGGCCTGTAGATGACTGGAAACATGTTGCCTGGTCCGCCGCGTCTCGTTTCAAATTGATTCGAGCGGATGGACGTGTACAGTTGTGGAGACAGCCTCATGAATCCATGGACTCTGCATGTCAGCAGGGGCTGTTAAAACTGGTGGAGACTCTGTAATGGTGTGGGGTGTGTGCAGTTGGAGTGATATGGGAGCCCTGATACATCTAGATACTACTCGTTCGTAAGCATCCTGTGTGATCACCTGCATCCATTCATGTCCATTGTGCATTCCGACAGACTTCGACAATTCCAGCAGGACAATATGACACCCCACTCCAGGAACACAGTTCTGAGTTTAAACACTTCCGCTGTCCACCAAACTCCCCAGATATGAACATTATTGAACACATTTGGAATGCCTTGCAACGTGCTTTTCAGAAGAGATCTCTCCCTCCTCGTACTCTTACGGATTTATGAAGAGCCTTGCAGGATTCATAGTGTGAATTCTCTCCAGCAGTGCTTCAGACGTTAGTTGGGTCCATGTCAATTCATGATGAGGCACTTCTGCTTGCACACAGAGCCCTACACGATATTAGACAGGTGTATACTAGTTTCTTTGGCTCTTCAGTGTAGTTTGCTCTAAAGGAGTATGGGCCGGCCGGAGTGGCCGAGCGGTTCTAGGAGCTACAGTCTGGAACCGCGCGACCGCTACGGTCGCAAGGTTGGAATCCTGCCTGGGGAAGGATGTGTGTGATGTCCTTAGGTTAGTCATGTTTAAGTAGAACTTAGGGGACTGATGACCACAGAATTTAAGTCCCACAGTGCTCAGAGCCATTTGAACCATTTGAAAGGAGTATGATTTTTATACGCAGTCCAGGAGTAAGCTAAAACACGATATTTCCAACAACAACTGTTCAAAAGCAGTGCTCATATCGTAGCTGTAGTTCTCTCACGCCCATTTTGCCACTCTTGCTTGCTGAGACGTAAATATTCCCTACAGCCCTTGCAAAATCACAAACACGAGAAAGAATCATAGGGGGCAGGGCATCCCCAACTTCCCGCAACACAATAAATAACTTTCCAGGCAATTTACCATCCAGATTAACAGTCAACCTAATTGTATACGAATGAGTTAAGCCATTGATGTTAGTTGATCTTGATACAACTCTCTTGGTACCTCTAATTACCAGTGTTCCTTTAGTATGCATTTCCTCTTTGAAACGTCCCCTTTGAAAAATTATACAGGACTGTGCTTAACCTGACACACAATATTTTTTAGCGCAACGCAATCTGACTTTCAAAAATCCCTACAAAAGAATGGCCCTGACTAACATTAAACTATACCTTTCAGAAATCACTTACCTCGCAAAAATCTTCATTACTCGAACTACTGCAATACAGCGAGCACCACTACTGCCAGCTAAATAAAAGATTCAAACTACGGAAGGCACTAACTACTGATAGGGACAGTTAGCAAATGAAAGATATTAATAGAGAACAAACAATGTATTTACCTTAATATCATCACATATCTAGCAGTTCATGACAAATTACAAAACTCCGCCATCTCTCTCCCCACATCCACCACTGCTGGCGGCTCACCACCAACTGCGAAACGCTACGCGCTGTTCACATCCAGCTGCTGCTGCCCAACACTACAAAGGCAGACAACAATGCAAACTAGCCACAGACTGCACACAGCACAGCCAGTGATTTTCATACAGAGGTGGCGTTACCAATAAGAAAACCTAAACAGCCTACTTACATAGCCCCCACGCTCCCCACAAAAAATTTTACAAATTGTTTTGGGCAGTGGCCAATAATGATTTGATAAAATTTTTCATAATTACAATAATAAAGATATCAAATGCACACACTTATTGATACAATGTTGGTCAAAAGCTAAAATTTTCTCACAGCCCATAAAGACAGTCCTAATCGTCCATCACAGTAAAATTGCAGTGTTTTTCTCAAAGTCTGAGCAATAAAAGAAAATGCACAGGGAAGTAGTGGATTTCCATGGAGTCTTGAAGAAGTAGTGTTGTCCTTCCAACGGAAAGACAGTGCTGACTCTTGACATGCAGACAGGTAATAGGCCACAACAGAGCAAACCCACCGCAGAGTCAGTCTAAGTTTTGAAGAATATTGGTAGGTAGGTCATCACAGAGCAGACCCACTGTAGTCCTGGTAGAGATTACAGTACTGGTGGGCCACCAGAGGTGCAGACCCACTGCAGTCCTTGTAGAAATAATGGTACTGGTGAGTCATCAAAGATGCAGACCCACTGTAATCCTTGTAGAGATGGCCAGCAGCCATCTGATGTGACTGTGCAGGTGCACAGTCACCATTGAAGAGTCTTGCGGACAATATAGCAAGTCCATAACCACCACTAGTGCACTCACTAAGTTTTTGGAATAGTCCTTAGAACCAGCAATGCTGTTATCCAGTCCCTTGCTGAATTATTAACACACGTGCAAACACTAACAGTCCCTACTTCTCACATATTGTCCATATACTATGACCAACAGAAACGTGTGCAGTGAAATGTAACTTAATGTGAAGAACTGGTGTCTGTACAATTATAAATTTACAACATGAAAATACAATTACAAAATACATCATTAAAGAACATAATAGTACAGATAACATTTGTAGTACAGGCTTTACAAAAGAATCAAACTAACATATACATCAGTGTTACAGGAATTATGACATAAGTAAATACATAAAAGATCAGAATAACTTTTGAAACATCAACTTTACACATGAGCATTAAAATAAAACAGAATAAATAATGTATAAACATCTTTGCAAAGTAAATAACATAGTATTAGAAAAATTGTACAACATAGCTCTCATCAGCTAAACACATAATGACAAGAAGTACACAAATACACAAGAGTACACAAACACATAGCATAATAATACAAAAGGAAAGGACAGGGTTTGTTTTACTGCAGTATTTTGCAAACAAAACATTCTTTACTTCTTGGAGATCTCCCTTCGTTCTTCATTATTTCAAAAAGTGCTATCTATACCTGCTTTCTGTATTCTATTCACATTTCTTTCAAAATAATTATTTCTCTGTGTACAATACTCATTTTGGCCCAAATCTTTTTCATATAACTTCTCAATGCATTTTTTCCTTATTGTCCATAATCAGTTTCTTATATAGTCTACCCCCTCTCAAGCTAACTTAAATCTACTGAGCTCAGATGCTAAACTAAGGGACGAGGCAATGCAGCAGCACAAAACAATTAACATAAACAGCAATGATCAAAAATACAAACGGCGAAGCAAGCAGCATAAATTACAACTAATATAAGGCAATGAGCAGCAAACAAGAAAAATAAATCAGTAGTAAACTGGCTTAGCAGAGTAACACAAATTGAAATTCAGTAGCACTATGCTTGGCAACCAACAACAGAAAATGAAATAACTTATACCTAAACATGACAAAGCTCAAGCAGAAAAAATAGTACACTAAAAATGGCCATGTCTAATACCTATGTCACATCTTAACACTAGAGTGATGCATCACGAGAACTTACACTAGCAGATAAGTTACCAAATCGTAAAGAAATTATTTATGCAATTCCTGTGAAGGGAAATGTCTATTTATGTGCCCTCGTTTTCTTGGAAGTAGATCATTAATTTCTTATTGACTGGATCTGTAGGCATAAAATATTTATATTAGTACATCTATTAAATTTTACTTTAACCAATACTGCAGTGCAGCTAGAAACTAGATATCAAATGAAATAAGCAACTATGTACAAAGTAAAGCATAAGAACATCATTCAGTAGTCATTAGGCATTTCATAAGTTAGTAGAAAAATCTCTCAACTAGAGAGTCAGTAGTCATAATCAGATGTATAGACATAAAAATATTTCTCGTCATTTCATTACGCATTTCAGTAAATCATAAATTAAGAGCTTCTAGTGTAATCATATGTTATCAAGTTCGACCATGTCGTTTTTCCGATGCTTTCTACAAAGGAACGTCATTAGCGAGGATAATGGCCTCCCTTTTTTTTCACCTGTGCCTCTGGAAGGCACACGCTAATGGCTTTTTTTTTTTTTTTAAGGCGACTGCCGCCCAGCTGGGTGCCCACGACGCATTAGGTGCAGGTGGTCACTTAACTGTCTTACCGAAATATTTACGACACCAGTTTCCGCTACAGTGACAGTCTCATATAAAAATATTTCACAGGTCAAGAATTTGGGTTACAGATCTGTAGAAACAAAATCCTATAAATACAACAGCGTCCAAAAAATTTTCACCAGCATTGTGATACATTCACGCATATACACACATTTCATAACTCTTAAAGTACGATTCTTGGTTTCCAACAACCTTTTTCACAAACCAGAGTCCCTAACCACTACTCATTATTCCTTACCTTATGACACACATACATATTCGGCGACACTTCTTCAAAATTTCATCATAATCAAATTCCTCATATATCATCAGCTTATTGATCATAAACATACCTCAACAGCATAATACACATTGTCATCATAATAATAACATCATAAAAACTCAGCCAAATCTCAAAAACGTTGTAGCTTTCTGCAATAATTTCAAACCCAAAAAAATTCTCTGCTCATGTCAAAAGTGTCATCTGCCTCAAACGCACTTTAAAAATCATGATCCCATACCAAATACATCATTCAAAGCTCTCATAGTATCACAATGGTTCCGAAAAAATATGAACAGTTTACAAAGTACAGACAAAATACAGTTTCATAAGTGTGAAGTAATCCAACTGTGTAATTGTGTAAACATCTGTCACTGATGTAGTAAAAAGAATGTTTGTTTCTCTGTCAAATAATCAGATAGCTGCGTAATTCTGTGTTAGAGAAATATGGTACCGATGTGTAAAGTTGTATAAGCAAATACCATATTAGCTAGGGCTCCTTGTGCTTGCCAAACACATGATACACAAAGTAAGCGTGTACCCCCCTGAGGATTAATGTAATTATACCCTCAGGTGTTACAGATTATTGCAATGGAATAAAATGTATCACGGAAAACTTTCTTTGTAATTCAAAAACCTTTAAAAATAAATGTTTTAAGTATAAAATTAATCACTCAAATACGTGCCCTGTAGCGCTAAATGTGCGTCTTGTTGTAAGATAATCTCTGTGGAAGTGTCGTAGTTATTGTCCTCTGAAAGCTAAGTTCTGCAGAAGTCGATGTACTTACCTCATGAGAAACAAAAGTGAAATGCTTTGCGTATAGATATCTTAGTTATTACGCTTATTGTTGTGGTGAAGAAATTACTGTGTTGTAACGTATTGTTGTACTACGGAAAAGGCTGTCTCATTGTAGCTATAACACAAAAGTTACTACTAAAACATGTTTTACTTTCCAGAATAATTCAGAAAAACTGTGCAGATATAAAACAGAAACACCGCAAAAGCAACATTGTAAATTGTCACTCATTAGTAGCGTCATGATAAAATCGTGTAGCTGTCACATAAACTAACCACTGTCTCATCTGGTATCTCACAGAAAGTACTTTAATTCAGAATGTATTTTCACGTAAACCAAAATGTTGCATTAGAATCTCATTAGCAGTACATGTTCTAAGTATGTAAGCCTTATAGTCGTTACGTAATCGAGCAACTAACAAGCAAGAATGTACACACACAATAACACTGTGTCGTCTGTTCACAATAACAATGCATTCATAATTTCTGTTTAAATAAGTTCTCTTGGTTCTTGATTGGATATTTAACTTCAAACATTGTTGCATGGTAACAGTTTCTAAGTCTGACAATGCATACTAGTAATGTAAAGTGAAAAGTTATATGGCAAAGACAAAGTTAAAAAGCAGATTATCTTTCAATAAACGGTTTTACATGTGAAATGTGGTGTAAACCTTTACTCTTCCTAGTACGCAAAGTTTCAACTTCAACGCAATTACCATGTGGTATACGTCGGATTCTGTAAGGTCCATTGTAAACTAGAAAGAATTTGTGACTCAAGTGTTTCTTCTTATGTGACAATGAATGAGCTTTAATGAGAACCATCTGACCAATATACAATTTCTTTGCATTTGCTTTACCGTGTAGTTTCTCCTTTTGTCTGCTGCAGATTTTATATTTTTAAGAGCCAAATCAATTATGTCTTTGTGTCGAAGTTTACGTGTATTCGGGAAAGGTACAAGCTCTCTGATTCTGTTCGGTGGT
This sequence comes from Schistocerca americana, assembly GCF_021461395.2. Taxonomy (NCBI): domain Eukaryota; kingdom Metazoa; phylum Arthropoda; class Insecta; order Orthoptera; family Acrididae; genus Schistocerca; species Schistocerca americana. Next base: position 186,533,374 of record NC_060126.1, read on the forward strand.
TCTTCATTCTTCAGTACAAGAGTAGGTGGTAAAGCAGTGGAATCATGAGGCATTTTATTCAGCACGTTTTGAAATAAGTGTAAATATCTGTCCCAATGCTGATGCTTTCTGTGACAATAAAGTCTGCAAAGCTTATTGATTTCTTTCATAATCCGTTCGGAGGGGTTACAATGTGGTGAGTACAATGAAATAAAAACAGGTTTGATTTTATGGTTGCAAAGCACGCGTGACCAAACAGCAGATCTGAATTGCGGTCCGTTATCTGAAATGACTTTACTAACGTGTCCAACTTCACGTAAGAAATTTTTAACAAAGGCGTTGGATACAGACCGTCCAGTGGCTTTACGTAACGGTGTGAAAGAAACAAATTTTGAAGTAAGTTCAACAGCGACTAGAACGTACGAAAATCCATTCGATGTTCTGACAAGGGGTCCCAAGAGATCAACAGCAGCAAATTCTTTTAATTTAGAAGGAATAATAGGAAACAATGGAGCACGATGTGAGATAGTAGATGGTTTCGCCTTTTGATAAAGTTTACAAATAGACAAGACTCTTCGAATTCGCTTTTCCATATTGTTAAAATAACAAGTCGTTCGAAGAATATGATAACATTTTCGTGGGCCAAAATGTGCGTAACTGAAATGAATGTACCAAATGAGCTTATTAACAAAATCGTCAGGAATGCAAAGTACCCATAGCTTGTCATCAACAGTGCAGCGTTTGAAGAGTATGTTGTTTCTAACCAGATAATAATGCCGAATCTGTGTGTGTGTCTTTTCATGCCATTTGCTCTTGATGTCTTTCCAAATCGGATCTTTATCTTGTTCATGAGCAATGTCCTTTAAAGATGTGGTGATGAAGTTTTCAAAGGCGACTTTCTGAATGTAAAGAATACTGAAATTTTTTTCGAGGTTGCCTCCTGTGTTACTTTTCTCCAGCCCAGCCGGTGCGCGCGACAGAGCGTCCGCAACAATGTTCTCCTTGCCGGGAATGTAGACTATTGTGAAGTGGAATTCTTGCAGAAACAATGCCCAACGTTTTAACCTGTCATGATTTAATTTTGAAGACATAAGAAATTGTAATGCACGATGATCACTGTATACTTTTACGTGCTTACCAGAAAGAAAGAAACGGAATTTGTTAAATGCCCAAACGATAGCTAAAGCTTCTAATTCAGTAACGGAATAATTTTTTTCAGATTTTGTTAGCACTCGGCTAGCAAAAGCAATGGTTTTCTGAACAGCAGTGTCATTTTCTGTGGCTTCTTGAAATAAATGGGCACCAAGACCGACTTTAGAAGAATCCGTGCTAAGGCAGAAATCTTGTGACAGATCTGGATGAGCTAGTATTGGCGCGTGAAGTAACGATTCTTTCAAAGAATTGAATTCCAACTGTGCTTATTCGTCCCAGTTCCAAATAGCATTTTTTCCAGTGAGAAAACAAGAATTTGCATATTCAGAAAACGACGGTAAAAATTTACGAGACCTAGAAAACTGCGGACCTGTTTTTCTGTGGATGGAACTGGAATGGCTCTGATTGCTTCTAACTTTTCAGGATCCGGCTGAATGCCTTCAGAAGAAATAATATGTCCCAAAAACCTCACCTTTGACCTACCGAATTCAGACTTTTCCAAGTTAACTGTAATTCCAGATTCTGCAAAAATACGTAACAAACTATTGAGGATGCGATTATGTTGTTCCCATGAAGCTTCTGCTATTAAAATGTCGTCCACATATAAGGTGATGTGACGTTTTAAGAACTCAGGTAATATGGAATTTCGCCCGCGAATGAATGCTGCCGAAGAAATGTTCAAACCAAAAGGAAGTTTCCGAAACTGATAACAAACGCCGAAACAAAGGAAAGCTGTGTATTTTCTACATTCTGGATGAAGTTCGATCTGATAAAAGCTGGATCTGAGATCAATGGAACACAACACTTTTACACCATTAAAATTTTGAAGAAGTTCTTCCATCATCTGCGGCCTGTCTGTTTCAGGAATAATGATAGTATTGATTTGTCTCGAATCTAAGACAAGTCTGATCAATCCATTTTTCTTCTCAACAACATAAAATGGATTGTTGTATGAGCTTACTGCAGGCTCAATAATGCCCTCATTAAGCATAGATTGTATTTCTGTTCTAACACGGTCCCTATAATGTGCTGTAATTACATATGGTCTAACACAAAATTTAGTATGCTCACGAACACGAAATTGGTATTGAAATCCCTTGATTGTTCCTGTTTTGTGAGTAAAAACTGTGGAATGTGCTTGTAAAATCTCAAAAAGGTCTTGCCTATCAGTGTCATTACAATTCTCAATTGTTTGAATTTTATTCTGAATTAACTCATTAGTATCAAATGTGTCGTCGATATCATCCCTGTCAGTACTTGCAGAGTGATTGTTAGTGTCTAGTTCCGTAGAAAACTCCGAACTGTTGTCTAACAGAAGGTAAAGCCGATTAATTTCCTCGTCATGGTTTGAGAGCCAGTCTTCAAATTTCAAAGCTATTGACTTACCTTCTTTCTCTAAACTTATTTCAGCATCGTGAAAGCTTAAGATTGCTTTGTATTCATTCAAAAAGTCTACTCCCAATATAATTTCCGTCGACAATAATGGAACAATAAGAAAGCTCATAGAGAAGCTGTGGCTTTGACAAAAGAATTCTAAGTTGGTTGGCGTACATCTACACTTTTTCCAAAGATTGCACCTTGTAATTTAATCTTACGTAACGGAAGTGTGGGGCAATCGTTCGATTTGTTGCACTTGCTAAAAGCTGTTTCACTAATTACTGAAATGGGACTGCCAGAGTCAAGTACTGCCGTAAATTTTACGTCATTTACAGTAATGTGAATCACAGGATATGCAATGTTGTTATGTTTTACGTCGTGTTCCTGGAGTAAGATGTCCCTAATGTCTTCCATTTTTGCGTAATTACTAGCTACGGCAGCTGCGTCGTTAGTTTCATAAGTACGTTTTGTGGCTGCCAGCGGAGTGAGTCATTGCCTATTTTGTCTCTGTTGGCGCGCGTCGTTATTGGGATTTGGAGACCTAACTTCTACAAATTCACCGTGACGAGAGGGCCCTGCCCTGTTTAAATCCCGTCAGTTCTGATGCAGTTTAGGTCTGTCGTTACGATCATACCGTCTGTCGTCATGTCGGTAGATTCCATAGTTTCTTTCTTGTCGGTCACGTGGTGGAGAATTTCTCCCTGAATCGTACCTGCGCGCTGAACTGTTGCGTCTGAAGTTATTCTGTCTCCCTTGATAATAATTATTTTGGTTCCCATATTGTCTGTTTCTCTCATTGTCTCTGTGATAGTCATTACCGTGGAGAGGTGATCTTTCCCTGTAATTATTACTACTCTGCCAACGGTTGTCATACGGGTGCTGTCCGCTTTGGTCATGATTTACGTTGTAAGAATAGCCTTGTCGTGTCCATTTATTATTTCTGTCATCGTGGAATTGTGACAGATGTGACCTGTAATTGTTGTACTCCTGCTTTCGCGTTCCGCGATTGTCAGTGTCAATTTCCAGTTCTTGTAACAGTCCCTGAAAAGCTTCAATGTCGTCTTTGCAACGTCCTGCTAAAATAATATGTCGTAAATGTTCAGGCAGTTTGATTAAGCAAATGCGGATGAGTTCTGAGGGGCTGTATGGGTTTGAAACATACTGATTCTTATGCAACATGTCTTCAAAATATTTCATAAGACTGGAATATTCAGATTGTTCGAAACGTTTCATCATTATGATGCTATGTTTTACTCGGTCTTGTGTAGCTTGAGACCAATACGCTGAGAGGAAGGCATGATAAAAATCTTCTTCACTGTGACAATCGTGAATGACCGATCGCATTCTTACAGCTGGTTCATTCTCTAAGTAGCCACACATAAATTCTAATCTGTGTTCTAACGACCAGTTGGGAGGAAAACAATGAGAGAATTGATGGAGCCATGCTTGTGGATGAATGTCGTTGCCAGAATTCTTAAATGTTTTGAATTTATGTGTAGTAATGAACAGCTTATAGTCAAAATCATCATGTCGGCGAGTCGCATATCGGTCATTGTTAGGTCGAGTCGGCCGTTCCATCTCAAAATTCGGTGCACATTGCCAATTTCTTTCATAACTTCCGAAATGCCCTGTGTTATTATTTTGCGGCTTTTCCGTATTTCTAAGTTCCTCTTCCCGTATTGGGGCGCGAGTGTCCTCTGAAATACGTAATTCTTGTATTACCTGCGTCAACTGATCTTGTACTTCCCGGATTTCTCTTTTGTACTGTGTATTGATTTGATTTTGATTTTGTTTGAATTTTCTAATTTCTTCATACTCTTCTGTGTCAGTGAAGGCTACAGGTCTTGTGTCATTCAGATCATCATCTACCTTTGTAGATAAGTTAGTGACCTGATCCGAAAGTTCGGCTACTGTCTCCGATAGTGAACACATTTCCTCAGTGTGTTTTTCTGAACCAAGTTTCAGAGTGTCCATTTGTGTTGAAATCGAATCTACTGTGTCCTTCAAGTTTTCCTGAGTTTTTGCAAGTTGCGTAACCGAATCGGTAGATGCAACTGAGTCAATTTTAGCCCACAAGGTCTCATGATTTTCATGAACAATGGTTTGCAGTTCTTTTATGGCTGCTTCGTGATTCTGTAATGCATTTTCATGCCGCGAAAAAATAGGTTGAAAATGCTCACAAATTTGTGTTTTTACGTCATTACAGACTTTTTGACATTTCGATTCAATGTTATGTAACTCAGTAGTTAAGTCTTCACGTGTTTGTTCAAGAGTTTGTTCCAATGAGTCTAACTTTTTAAGATTTTGTTCCACTGTGTCTAACTTTTTGAGATTTTGTTCCACTGTGTCTAACTTTTTGAGATTTTGTTCCACTGTGTCTAACTGTTGCTGTGTTTGTCTCTGGTGTTGTTCCATTGTGTCTAACTGTTGCTGTGTTTGTCTCTGGTGTTGTTCCATTGTGTCTAACTTTTCAAGCTTTTGTCCCATTTGTTGCATTAATTGTAATAACAATGCACTGGTGTCTGAAACATGTTCCTCAGTGCTTTTCGGCAGTGAATTTGCACCGGCAACATTCACATTTTGACAAGCGGAAAATGTGTCTTGACTCATTTGAACAAACGGTGAGGACGCAAAACCTGAATCTACAGTATTTGCAAAATTGTGTCCTGTCATTTCGGATTCCTGAGGCGAGCTGTTGCCGAGCGATCGATCGATAATGCTTCCCTGTTCACTACCTGTTTCACTGTCTACGCCATTGTTTGCAGCCCGCTCCACTTCCCTATGCACAGTTACCAATTTACTACTTTGAACGTCTGTTAATTCATTACACAGTGGTGCTGGCAAGCTACGCTTGTCGTCACTATTATTTCTCAGTTTACTTTGGAGCCTAGTGTTACGTTTTTCACACGCCATTATTGTCACAATATTTCACACGATAACACAGAAAATCACAATTTGAAGAGCAAAAATAAGAGAACACATTAACATAGCACTGAAAATAATATCTAGTTAATTGCAGCTGCGAAATACTAGGTGCAAATCTACATGCATGCCACAACTGTTTTACTGTACAACAATGGAAAACTACAACTACAAAGGAAATTCTCTCTATGATTACGCGCTATCAATAAACAATAGCTACACTAATTACACAAACTACAAGAAAAAAATCAGAAGATTCCAGTGAGGTATCCTTGGCTAAGGGTCGACATATGAAACGTCCCCTTTGAAAAATTATACAGGACTGTGCTTAACCTGACACACAATATTTTTTAGCGCAACGCAATCTGACTTTCAAAAATCCCTACAAAAGAATGGCCCTGACTAACATTAAACTATACCTTTCAGAAATCACTTACCTCACAAAAATCTTCATTACTCGAACTACTGCAATACAGCGAGCACCACTACTGCCAGCTAAACAAAAGATTCAAACTACGGAAGGCACTAACTACTGATAGGGATAGTTAGCAAATGAAAGATATTAATAGAGAACAAACAATGTATTTACCTTAATATCATCATATATCTAGCAGTTCATGACAAATTACAAAACTCCGCCATCTCTCTCCCCACATCCACCACTGCTGGCGCCTCACCTCCAACTGCGCAACGCTACGCGCTGTTCACATCCAGCTGCCGCTGCCCAACACTACAATGGCAGACAACAATGCAAACTAGCCACAGACTGCACACAGCACAGCCAGTGATTTTCATACAGAGGTGGCGTTACCAATAAAGAAACCTAAACAGCCTACTTACATCTTCAAATCCCAATTGGTCAAAAACCAAATTCCTTATTGAAGGATGGCGTAAGATTGTTTATACCGTCTACAAAGTTCGGACCGATACCGCAGTTTGCTGTGCATCGTCCAGTTGACGCTTTGTTTGAAATTTCGTTACGTTACGTCTTCCAATTCTGTAGCACTGTCTGAAATTATGCAGTCATCCACTAATTCCCTTGAAATCACTGTAATCTATTTCATGTGCATAACCACGCACATTCAGTAAATTGTATCGAGCGTCCTTGACACACGCAACACCAGTTTTTTTATCAAGTGCGCCTTGTTCTCCCTTGAATATCAATAGTTTTTCTTATTCACTTTACGGTCATATTGTTGCAGGCATATTAAAAATCTGTTCATAATCGTTTTTTTACTACGCCACGGATTATCTTTCAGTTACGATATTACATTTAGTACCCGCTCCTTGGACAACGATTGTTTCACTGGAGAGGGGATTTGTGGCTCCCTGTTCACCAAAGCTGATGAACTACATGGTTCGACACCTGTTTCAGTATCACTTTCACTTGTTAACCATGTATCGTCATCCTTGTACTCCTCACATACATTGTCCGCACAGTCGTGCGTACACGACAACACACATTGCATTGACTCATCTTGCAGAAAGATTAATATTTCAGCTGCCACTACTTTTTCACTCTTCGAAATTCGTTGGGCTCCTTTCTGACGAAACGTGAACTTCGGCAATTGTGGTTGTAGATATAATGCAATATTTGCTTTGTTTAACGTTGCCATTGCTCTGCTTTGTGCCCACGCCACCAACACTGTAGCGCCGTTGCGAGTTATTCGTCGTCTAAGCAGTTCAACTACCTTCCGTAGCCTAATGCTGTGCTCAGCACTAGGTACCTCCAGTCCTGCCTCTGTTACCATTAGCAACCAATATTGTAGTTGCATGGCAGACAATCTGTTGGGCGTCCAATGCCGTAAACGTCATTGGCCTTTTGCGACTTCGCAAGGAGTTCCTTGTTAGCCTTGTAGATTTACTCATCATGTTAACAGCTGAAATACAAAGCGCTCAGAACGGAGCGAGTGTGTACTGTTTTAGAGATTGTAAACACAGCATACAACCTGCAAGGACGTGAAAGGGCAAAGCAGAATCGGTGACAGGGTAAACAGACAATTAACAGTGGAGGGAGTCAGTCGTGGAGTAACTGTTCTGCAGAACTATCATTTGCAGCAGTAAGTGTCAAGAGAGGTTGGTGTAAATCAAAATACAATATCTAAGTTGTAGAAACACAATGAAAGGCATACTGTTGTGGCCTGGCAGGAGACCAACCCACTAAATTTAGAGGAAGCCGAAAGCAGGCTGGCGTGAGGTCTGGAACAAGACAAGGAAATTAGAACTTAGAAAAACGGACGCAGATGGTGGAATACTTAACTTTAATCCATAATGTTGAACGCAGCTCTTGTCTGTACACTATTTACAATATCAATAGCAACTGATAATGGCGCCTTGCTAGGTCGTAGCAAATGACGTAGCTGAAGGCTATGCGAACTATCGTCTCGGCAAATGAGAACGTATTTTGTCAGTGAACCATCGCTAGCAAAGTCGGTTGTACAACTGGCGCGAGTGCTAGGAAGTCCGTGGTGGCGCTCGGTCTGCAATCACTGATAGTGGCGACACGCAGGTCCGACGTATACTAACGGACCGCAGCCGATTTAAAGGCTACCACCTAGCAAGTGTGGTGTCTGGCGGTGACACCACATTCCTCCCCCGCAAATCGGCGTACGGTTGTGTTATACGGCTTCCGCCCGCCGTGGGGAGGACCCCATGTTGACATATGCGACGAGGTGGGGAGCCTAACAACAGGCGAGGCTGTGCCACCCGCACCCTGCCATTCGGTCCGAGGGGAGCTAGGAAACACCTGAATACCTGCTCCAGGGTGCACGCCAACATGCGGTGTATCCGCCCGCAGAGAGACAGGAGGGGCCAAAGGGTCGGCCTCCATCGGGCCGGGGCACCCGACGGGCGAAGACGACATATGGTCCGGAGCGGGCAAGAGTTCCATGTCGGAGGACAACTGGTCACGGGAAGCGATCGGCAGCGCGTGACCCAGGGAGGCGCCCGACGGTTGCAGCGACGCGTCCACTGCGGGCGTCGCCGGCAGGAGAACAGGCGGCTGCGGCGGCGCGTCGCCATGGGGCAAAATGGAAGGCAGCGTCGGTAACACCTGGGGCTGAGGCGAGCCAGTAGATGGGTCCCCAGGGCGCTGACCGGACGGCACCGTCGCTGAAAGCAGACGGCGAGCGGCAGATCCGGTGCGACGACAGAGGCGCAGCTGATTGAGATGCCGACGCACCTCACCAGAGGCCCCCAAAACCAGATACATAGCGCGGCCGAGGCAGCGAAGAATGCGCCCTTCAAGCCAACGCCGTGAACCTCGATAGTGACGATAGTAGACAACGTCGTCTGGAGCAAAAGCAGGTGTCTGCCGCTGCACAGGAACCTCATGCGGCGTATGTAGCAAATACATCAAGGTTCGATGAGGACGACCGTGGAGCAACTCAGCCGGCGAGCGACCATCTCGGGGCTGAGAGCGATACGAGGACAAAATAATCAACAACGCGTCCTCCCGAGAATGCGACTCTTTCAACTTCAACATCTGTGACTTGAAAGTCCTGACCAATCGTTCAGCGGCACCGTTTGACTGTGGCGAAAACGGCGCGGACGTCAGATGTTGAATACCATTGGCCTTGCAGAATGACTGAAATTCTGCAGACATGAATTGTGGGCCATTGTCGGAAACAATAGTCTGTGGAAGACCTTCAAAGCAAAAGATAGCAGACAACGCTTGGATGGTGGCAGAAGACGTCGTGGAAGACATCCGGACAACAAAAGGAAAATTACTGAATGAATCAACCAGAACCAACCATCGAGCATTCCAGAATGGACCAGCAAAATCGATGTGTAAGCGTTGCCAAAGGGAAGTGGCTTTTGGCCATGCAAAGAATTTCCGCGGTGGTGCGGATTGTTGTTCGGCACACGCCATGCAAGAAGAGCGCATATTCGTAATCGCAGCATCGATTCCGAACCAAGTACAGTGCTGACGAGCAAGTTGTTTCGTTCTCACTATACCCCAATGTCCTTTGTGGAGAAGCTGTAAGACAGAGGACTGTAACGAACGTGGGACCACGACCCTGGACTGATCATTATCAGAACGCAACAGCAAAACACCACGTCGTACAAAAAGTCTTCTTGTGAGCAAAAAATCGCCGAACCAATGGATCCCCGATCCGTGACTTTGACAAGGGCCATTGCGTAGCAACAAAACGCAAAACGGTAGCAAGGACAGGGTCAGCAGCTGTGGCGGTAGCTACAAGACGAAAATCAATCGGAAACGATTCGACCACGTCATCGGTTTCCGCATCAATGAACATGCAAGCAAGTTCGGAAGAATCGAATGCTCTATCCTCAGCAACAGGCAAACGGGACAACGCATCGGCGTTTCCGTGCTTAGCAGTGGACCGATACAAGATATCGTAGCGGTACTGCGAGAGGAAAATAGACCAGCGAATGAATTTCTGCGCTGTACGTGGAGGTACAGGCTTGTTCGGATGAAAAAGCGGTGTCAAAAGTTTATGGTTCAAAATGGTTCAAATGGCTCTGAGCACTATGGGACTCAACTGCTGAGGTCATTAGTCCCCTAGAACTTAGAACTAGTTAAACCTAACTAACCTAAGGACATCACAAACATCCATGCCCGAGGCAGGATTCGTACCTGCGACCATAGCGGTCTTGCGGTTCCAGACTGCAGCGCCTTTAACCGCACAGCCACTTCGGCCGGCAAAAGTTTGTGGTCTGTGATGATGGTAAAGTGACGACCATACAAGAAATCGTGAAACTTTGTAACACCAAACACGAGAGCCAAAGCTTCTGTCTCGATTTGTGAATAATTTCTTTGCGCAGACGAGAGCAATTTGGACGCAAAGGCAATAGGGCGATCATGCGATCCATCTTTGTGCGCAAGCACAGCACCGATCCCGAAATCCGATGCATCCACCATCGACAAAAGGGGCTTCTGGGGATCGAATGGGGTAAGGCAAGTATTGGAAAGCAACGCCGATTTCAACTGGCGAAAGGCGCGCTCGCATTCCGTCGTCCAGACGAACGGAACACCTTTACGGCGTAAGCGATGAAGCGGAGCTGAAATGGAAGAGGCATGGGGAACATAGCGATGATAATAATTAATTTTTCCGAGGACACTCTGTAGCTGCTTCGAATTCTGTGGCAAAGGCAAGTCTTGTATGGCACGGAGGTGCTCGGGACTAGGATGTATGCCTTGGGCATTGAGTACATGTCCCAGGTAGGGTAAGTCACGAGCAAAAAACACACATTTGTCCTTCCGCAAGCGAAGACCATTTTGTTGCAAGACCTGAAATAATGTTCTGAGATTGGCTAAATGTTCTTCTTCCGTCTTTCCGGAGATCACAATATCGTCCAGATAGTTTGCTGCAGTAGGGACCGACGCACAAACAGTTTGTAGATATTGCTGAAACAATGCAGGGGCGGATGCACACCCGAATGGCAGTCGTTTGAATCGATACAAACCAAAATGCGTGTTAACCACCAAAACGCGCTGGGAGTCGTTGTCCACCGGTATTTGCAAGTACGCATCTGCTAGGTCCCACTTCGAAAAATACACTCCTGGAAATGGAAAAAAGAACACATTGACACCGGTGTGTCAGACCCACCATACTTGCTCCGGACACTGCGAGAGGGCTGTACAAGCAATGATCACACGCACGGCACAGCGGACACACCAGGAACCGCGGTGTTGGCCGTCGAATGGCGCTAGCTGCGCAGCATTTGTGCACCGCCGCCGTCAGTGTCAGCCAGTTTGCCGTGGCATACGGAGCTCCATCGCAGTCTTTAACACTGGTAGCATGCCGCGACAGCGTGGACGTGAACCGTATGTGCAGTTGACGGACTTTGAGCGAGGGCGTATAGTGGGCATGCGGGAGGCCGGGTGGACGTACCGCCGAATTGCTCAACACGTGGGGCGTGAGGTCACCACAGTACATCGATGTTGTCGCCAGTGGTCGGCGGAAGGTGCACGTGCCCGTCGACCTGGGACCGGACCGCAGCGACGCACGGATGCACGCCAAGACCGTAGGATCCTACGCAGTGCCGTAGGGGACCGCACCGCCACTTCCCAGCAAATTAGGGACACTGTTGCTCCTGGGGTATCGGCGAGGACCATTCGCAACCGTCTCCATGAAGCTGGGCTACGGTCCCGCACACCGTTAGGCCGTCTTCCGCTCACGCCCCAACATCGTGCAGCCCGCCTCCAGTGGTGTCGCGACAGCCGTGAATGGAGGGACGAATGGAGACGTGTCGTCTTCAGCGATGAGAGTCGCTTCTGCCTTGGTGCCAATGATGGTCGTATGCGTGTTTGGCGCCGTGCAGGTGAGCGCCACAATCAGGACTGCATACGACCGAGGCACACAGGGCCAACACCCGGCATCATGGTGTGGGGAGCGATCTCCTACACTGGCCGTACACCACTGGTGATCGTCGAGGGGACACTGAATAGTGCACGGTACATCCAAACCGTCATCAAACCCATCGTTCTACCATTCCTAGACCGGCAAGGGAACTTGCTGTTCCAACAGGACAATGCACGTCCGCATGTATCCCGTGCCACCCAACGTGCTCTAGAAGGTGTAAGTCAACTACCCTGGCCAGCAAGATCTCCGGATCTGTCCCCCATTGAGCATGTTTGGGACTGGATGAAGCGTCGTCTCACGCGGTCTGCACGTCCAGCACGAACGCTGGTCCAACTGAGGCGCCAGGTGGAAATGGCATGGCAAGCCGTTCCACAGGACTACATCCAGCATCTCTACGATCGTCTCCATGGGAGAATAGCAGCCTGCATTGCTGCGAAAGGTGGATATACACTGTACTAGTGCCGACATTGTGCATGCTCTGTTGCCTGTGTCTATGTGCCTGTGGTTCTGTCAGTGTGATCATGTGATGTATCTGACCCCAGGAATGTGTCAATAAAGTTTCCCCTTCCTGGGACAATGAATTCACGGTGTTCTTATTTCAATTTCCAGGAGTGTATTTACCCGGGCACAGTTTGTTAAAAAGATCTTCCGGGCGGGGTAAAGGAAGTGTTGCAATCACTAGCTGTGGATTCACCGTTGCCTTGAAGTCCACACAAAGTCTCAATTTTCCGAAAGGTTTTGGCAAAATTACTAAGGGTGATGCCCAGAGAGAAGTCTGCACACGTTCAATTACACCTTGTGATTCCAAATCGTGTAATGTTTTTGCGACCTCATCACGCAATGTGTGGGGAACATTGCGCGCTCTGAAAAATTTCGGTTGCGCGTTTACTTTCAGTTCCAAATGTGCTTTACAGTTCTTAGTGCAACCAAGGCCCGGTGCAAAAATGTCTGCAAATTCTTCACATAGACGAGAAACACTGTCTAAAGGAACAGTCTGGTTCACTGATAGGACCTGATTTACTATAGACAAGTTAAACAACTGAAATAAATCGAAACCAAACAAGTTCACTGCAGAAGAAGAATGAAGGACGTACAATGACACAAGTTTGTTTGTCCCTTGTATGTTGCAAGAAGGCTGCACTGTCCTAACACAGGAAGCCCGTGACCTGAATAGGTACTGAGCTTAACATTTGCGGCATGCAACGGAGGTGTGCCCAGCTGTTTGCACGTGTCTTGATTGATCAGTGAAACTGCAGCTCCGATATCGAGCTGGAATGGTATCACCTTGCCGTTAATGTCCAAGTCTACAAAAAGTTTATTGTCCTGCTGATGACAAGAGCGACTGTCTTGTGCAACATGAACTGACACTGGTACAGAATCACTTGCGACTTGACAGGATTTCCGGTGATGTCGATGCACACTGTTTGTGGGACGAACACAGTCACTGTTTGAGAGAGTGGCACTGAGCGGAGTGGAATGAACTACATGAATTTCCATGGGCAAAGTTTCACAAGCCTGAGTATTCTTGGTTTGATTCCGATTCCGGCGTGAAGCAAAGGGTCTGGAATGATTGTGAGTGTCCGATCGGAGCTTTTTCTGGCAAACACTCTGAACATGTCCTGTTTTATTACAGAAAAAGCAAATAGCTCAGCGTGACGGGCAATTTTCACACGAATGTCTAGTAGCACACCGCGGGCATGATTTTAGCACTGTATTTGCTTGCCTGCATGGCACACGTGGCAGAGAGCCTGGCGGCATCGGCGAGGCCGGGCGCGAGAGCTGTTTACTGCTCCGCGCAGCTCGCCCGGCGGGCCAGGTAATCTGACACACGGCTGGTGAAGTTTCAAATGATTCCTGAGCAAAGTCAAGTGTGTCCTGCTGATCCAATATGTCCATCACTTGTTGAAGGGAGGGATTGACTAGTTTCAAAATCTGTTCCCTTATACGAACATCAGAAACGTTCTGTGCAATTGCATCACGTACCATAGTATCTGAATAAGGGAGTCCACATTGACACTCAAAAGCACATTCCCTAGTAAAGCCTTGCAAAGTTGCAACCCACTCCCGATTAGTCTGACCTGCCGTATGTTTTGTAGGAAAGAAGGTATACCTTTTCGCAACTACGTTGACTGATTCTTTGAAATATGCATCTAATGCAGACAAAATTTCGTCGTAGGACAGAGTTGCTATGTCGCGTCGGGGAAATAATTTGACTATCACACGGTACGTGGTCACCCCTACGGAGGAAAGGAGAAAAGGTTGCCGCTCATTACCTTGAATTCTGTAGGCGGCGAGATGGAATCCAAATTGGCGTGACCACTCCGTCCAGCTTTCCAGTGCAGCATCAAAAGGACGAAAAGGTGGTGCAACAGCATGTTGTGGCTGCGGTAGCAGTGGAGCGGCGGCTGCCGCATCGTTTTGCATTATACGTTGACCCCAGATGAGCTGTCCAAGGGCATCCAGTAAGGCCTGCGTCTGCTGATTCTGTAAGCGATAAAATTCGGACAGTACATCTGGAGAGTGTGGCGAACCATTACACAAGTAAATCAGGGCAGTACAGTTAAGAATGCAGAAAACCTCGTCGCCAAAATGTTGGCAGGAGACCAACCCACTAAATTTAGAGGAAGCCGAAAGGCACGCGTTATGCTCACGCAGGCTGACGTGAGGTCTGGAACAGGACAAGGAAATTAGAACTTAGAGAAACGGACACAGATGGTGGAATACTTAACTTTAATCTATAATGTTGAACGCAGCTCTTGTCTGTACATTATTTACAATATCAATAGCAACTGATAATGGCGCCTTGCTAGGTCGTAGCAAATGACGTAGCTGAAGGCTATGCAAACTATCGTCTCGGTAAATGAGAACGTATTTTGTCACTGAACCATCGCTAGCAAAGTCGGTTGTACAACTGGGGCGAGTGCTAGGAAGTCTCTCTAGACCTGCCGTGTGGCGGCGCTCGGTCTGCAATCACTGATAGTGGCGACACGCGGGTCCGACGTATACTAACGGACCGCGGCCGATTTAAAGGCTACCACCTAGCAAGTGTGGTGTCTGGCGGTGACACCACACACGCTGTTGCTGTCTTCGAATCCTTTAATGAAGGAACCGCACAAAAGCAGCACCTGAACTTCGAGAAGACTTTCGCCAAGCTACTGGACAACTGTGAAGTGATCAAACAATGCGTAGTAGACTACACTGGTATCAGTAAACGTACTGTGCAACTACCTCGCAGGTGTGACTTTCTTGGAGTGGCAGCTCTTCGGTCGGCCGTGTGTTTACCTGTGCGCTTGAAGCCGATCACAATGTACTCCGCTGTTTAACGACCAGACAACTCGCCCGTGAGGCTATTCAGGATTCCACAGTGTATACGACAATCAAAAAAATTAATGTCACCGCGCCTTTCCGATAAGTCACTGAAGGCCAAGTGCAACAGTATCGTGGCAGAATTAAGTGCCTCGTTTAACCGGATTACATTCGGACCAGATTACAACGGTGACTGCGCTTTGGCGAATGCCATAGACATTGGCAGTTACGGCGCTGGAGGAAAGTGCTGTCCTGTGACGAAATTAGAGCGAACAATGGTATACCAGGGTACTGGGAACTCGTGGGGAACGCAGTGTGGAATCTACAGTGTCTCCAACAGTCCCTTTTGGAGGTGGGTCTATAATGCTATGGGGACGAATTACAGTGGAAACCAGAAATTTGGTTGTGCTCCACAGAAAGAATTGCACAGGTCTAAGGGGGGAGAGGTGCATCAACGAAATGTTTGGTCGTCATGTACGATATTTGGAACAAGAACTTAAGGAAGACTTTCTTCTAATGCACGACAGTGCTCGTGCCCGTCCTGCAGCCCAAGCGCAAAACTTTTTCGGCGACACACTATCGATATCCTACCGTGGCCAGCATGTAGTCTCGACCTAAACGCCACAGAGCATGTATGGGACGAGTTAGGGCCCGTGCAAATCCTCAAGAACGCTACTGCAGAGACAAGGAGTCATATTAATGGAGTGGCAGGAAATGCGGCGGGATTTCATTCGAAAGGTCATTCGAGCTATGTCGAAACGCTGTGAAGCAAGAGTGGGAACCCGGGCTACTTACGTATATCAAGTGCAAGAAAACATTTTTTATGTGCAGCAAGATGCTCTTCAGTCTTGCGCTTCTTTATAGTTTTTTGTACACGACAGGAAGGAAACTATCTCTCTTCTAAGGTTCGAATTCATTTCCATGCGAGATGATGCGGACAGTTTTGTAAAGTAAGTTTATTTTTGTAAAAAGCTACTAATTTGAAAATTACATGTATGTAAAATCTTCACAACTTTTATTAGTAGCGTACATTAATTATAATTGTTACGTCTTACCTACACCATCAGCGTAGTCCATTTGGGACCGATTGTACCTACCCTAACGATTCTGAATTTTTTTTCAGATGTGTCCAGTAAGAGTGTCTCACAAGGCATCATCAGCAACTTGACCACATATTTTAAGATTGAAAACGCACATTTGCAACATATCAGTCCAAGAGAACAATCCCACTCGAAGATTTGGGCCGTAATTCTGAAAGTTCGCAGGTGTGACTTTCTGAATGTACAGCTTTTAAACTTTCGCCTGCACCAGTTGTTTATCGCACGCTCAGCCAACTGCAGCCGCCTAACGCCCGAGTGCCAAGTACTGTACAGAGGAGTCACAACCAGAGCCCTCCTCTCCTATTCGTGGTGTGTGAAGGGGAGGTAAGTAGAGGTGGCGGTGGACACATCTCTCAAAGTATTCTGAAATCTTGTTGGAGAACATGTTATTCTACGCGAAGAATAATAAGCAATATGAGTACATATATACACACATCAAAAAAAGTTTTGCATCACCCCTGTTCCCAGAACTCCTGAAGATAGGTGTTGACTGTGGATATTGTATCACAGGCAGTCCCTTTAACTAGTATGAAAGCTTTCACGACCGGATGACATATCTTCTGGCAAACCTTCCGGGATGTAAGGTCATGGACCATGAAACTCTTCAGCTCCTAACGTTTCGTCCAGAGCTGCGCTGGACATTTTCAGAGGGGTGTTTCTCCTCCGGTGAGTCTTGCCGGCAAGACTCAGTTCAACCATGCCTAGACGGTCAATACCGTGGTTCGGTCGCGTTTGCATTGTTACTTTGTGTCAGGAAGGCCTCTCAGAAGTGTCCAGGCGTCTAGGAGTGAACCAAAGCAATGTTTAATGTTACTTATAATCCGTCTTGATTGCAAAATTTTTTATTCATATGACCGGTTTCGGTTCATTCAGAACCATCTTCAGATCTGATATTTCAGTTACAGGAGTAACCCGTCCAAATCCCGCAACTTTCACATGCTGTGTCACATCATACAATCACTGATTGCTGCTATCCCTGTTGTGTCTAGACAAGACAGCCTAGACACAATGAGAGGAAGCCGAAAGGCACGCGCTAAGCCAAAACAGGATGGCGTGAGGTCTGAAACAGGATACGTAATGAATGCTATAAAGAAAAGTACGTAGCTTCTGGAATACTTAACTTTAATCCATCCTTTTGGTACATCTGGAGATTGTGGCGATACAAGTGAGACTCTTTAGATACATGCAATGTTACTAATGGCGCCTTGCTAGGTCGTAGCCATTGACTTAGCTGAAGGCTATTCTAACTATCTGCTCTGCTAATGAGCGATGCTTCGTCCATGTAGTCGTTAGCAAAGTCGTCCGTACAACTGGGGCGAGTGCTATTCCGTATCTCGAGACCTGCCTTGTGGTGGCGCTCGGTCTGCGATCACACAGTGGCGACACGCGGGTCCGACATGTACTAATGGACCGCGGCCGATTTAAAGCTACCACCTAGCAAGTGTGGTGTCTGGCGGTGACACCACAATCCCATCAGACTTTATGTCCGTTTTTGGAAAGCGATGTTGTTCGCACATGGAGGAGATACAGAGAGACAGGAACTGTCGATGACATGCCTCGCTCAGGCCTCCCAAGGGCTTCTACTGCAGTGGATGACGGCTACCTACGGATATGGCTTGGAGGAACCCTAACAGCAACGCCACCATGTTGAATAGTGCTTTTGTACAGCCACAGAACGTCGTGTTACGACTCAAACTGTGCGCTATAGGCTGCATGTTGCGCAACTTCACTCCCGACGTCCATGACGAGGTCCATCTTTGCAACCACGACACCCTGAAGCGCGGTACAGATGGACCCAACAACATGCCGGATGGACCGCTCAGGATTGGCATTATGTTCTCTTCACCAATGAGTGTCGCATATGTCTTCAACCAGACAATCGTCAGAGACGTGTTTGGAGGCAACCCGATCAGGCTGAACGCCTTAGGCACACTGTCCAGCGAGAGCAGCAAGGTGGAGGTTCCCTGTTGTTTTGGGGTGGCATTATGTGGGGCCGACGTATGCCGCTGGTGGTCATGGAAGGCGCCTTAATGGCTGTACGATAAACGAATGCCATCCTCCGGCCAATAGCGCAACCATTTCGGCAGCACATTGGCGAGGCACTCGTCTTCGTGGACAATTCGTGCCCCCATCGCGCACATCTTGTGAATGACTTCCTTCAGGATAACGACATCGCTCGATTAGAATGACCAGCATGTTCTCCAGACATAAACCCTATCGATCATGCCTGGCATAGATTGAAAAGGGCTGTTTATGGACGACGCGACACACCAGTCTCTCTGAATGATCTACGGCGTATCGTCGTTGAGGAGTGGGTCAATCTGGACTAACAGTGCCTCAATGAACTTGTGGATAGTATGCGACGACGAATACAGGCATGCATGAATGCAAGAGGACATGCTACTGGATATTAGAGGTACCGGTATGTATAGCAATCTGGACAACCACCTCTGAAGGTCTCGCTGTATGGTGGTACAACATGCAATGTGTGGTTTTCATGGGCAATAAAAAGGACGAAAATAATGTTTATGTTGATCTCTATTCCAATTTTCCGTACAGGTTGCGGAACTCTTGGAATCGAGGTGATGCAAAACCTTTTTTGACGTGTGTACATTCAGTATTATTTTAAAGAATTCTCGTACCGATATTGTGCTTCTATGTCTGTTCCTCAAAATCATAATTAAGAAGCCTATACAAATGAAAAATTTTTATGAAATGAAGTTAATTGCTTTTTATTTACAATTTATTTATTTATTTAACGTGATTTATTTGTAGCCATCAGGCCCTCTCTTACATCCACCCAGGGTTTCACACATACAGTACCTTTTTATAACATAGTTTTCTGAAAACAACTTGACTATGACAGTATTAAAATGATTTAAGTGTCTGAAGTGGTTGTGTGAGTAAATTATACTGTCCATAAACTAATATAGTTAATGCTGGCAGTACTTGTACTACTGCAGCTGCTGCACTAATAGTGATAATAGTAATAATAATAATGAGAAATATGATGGTGGCAGACTTCAAAAGAATTTATAGGTGTACAAGATAGATGTTTTTTGATATAGCAAATTCTGGGGAAAGGAAATTTAAGTAGACCGCACCAGCTAAGAGTAATGGGAAATGAGGAAGATCTGACTGGATAAAGAGTGCGTACAAGGACAATGATATTCCTTATATATTTAGTGGATATGTCATTAACTGTAGTCTGAAGAGGGAGATTTTATTCAGTTCCCTAATATAATGTGGGAAGTTGTTCCAGAGTTGAGTTCCTGCCACTGACAAGGACTTCGAGAAAGTGGCTGAACGATGGAATGGGACAGAAAGAGTTTTGCTCTGATGGAAATGGTTGTTTTCGACATGTTATTCACATAAGAGGGTTGAGGTCGAGGAGAGAAACGAGACAGTGTTCGTCGATAAGACAGTGGAGTAGACAGAGCTATGAAAATCTCTTCGCTTGTCTGCACGCAGCCAGGATAGCCGGGCATATGATTGTGCCATATCATCAAAGAGTCGAACACCGCAGACATAACGAACACAGGCATTCATAAACGGTCCCATGCGCTGTCAGCTTTGCTGAGAAAGACCTTGCAGGATAACATCGCTGTAATCAATAACTGGAAGTGTAAGTGTTTCTGCAAGTTCCTTTTTCACATCAAGAGGGAAGAGCTTCTTATACTTTTGTGGGGCATGGAGACATGCTGATGCCTTCTTGCAGGTTACAGTTATTTGCTCCGTCCAATTTAGATTTTCCTCTTTTAGTTAGTACTCCTAGACTCTTAGCCCAAAGAGAGAAGGTGATATTTGTCGCATGTAGGCTAACGGGCCTAGAATGACCAACCAGCGCCCTTTGGGTTTTGGATGCGTTGAGCTTTAAACCCATATCCTGCGTCCTTTTTGATAATGCACACAGGTCGGTATTGAGGATCCTCTACAGCTGTCTTCAGGTTGAATGAATAGCGCATCTCCTGCAAATTTTCTTCACTTTACCAGAGCCACCTTTAAAATCCAAAGAAAATAGCGCACAACAGCGATATTAATAATCAAAGAATGCTACACCATTTCTTTAATGACACACTAATTCGTTTCATTCATTTTACATTGCATATGTGAATCATATCATAAAAATCCTTCAAAGCAAAGAGATTTTTGGCACAAGCTACTTACTAGAAACTTCGCACTTTTACGCAATGATCAAAGCATGTTACCAATGTCGAAACATCGAAACAGTAATTCATTACACCTCTTACTCACTCCACTGCAAAGTACGTACTTCGTGCACAGCCATTAAGATGCTGTGATAACAATGGGAAAAACCGACGGTTTAAAACCTCTAACGATAGTTTATTTCTGAATAAACGATATTTGTCGCCATTTGTTTGGCCGCGATTACAACAGATAGGTTTCTTTTGTTTTTTACTGTTGTTGTTGTTGTTGTTGTTGTTGTTGTCCTCAGTCCTGAGACTGGATTGATGCAGCTCTCCATGTCACTCTATCCTGTGCAAGCTTCTTCATCTCCCAGTACCTACTGCAGCCTACATCCTTCTGAATCTGCTTAGTGTACTCATCTCTTGGTCTCCCTCTACGATTTTTACCATCCACGCTACCCTCCAATGCTAATCCCTTGATGCCTCAGAACATGTCCTACCAACCGGTCCCTTCCTCTAGTCAAGTTGTGCCACAAACTCCTCTTCTTCCCAGTTCTATTCAATACCACCTCATTAGTTATGTGACCTACCCATCTAATCTTCAGCATTCTTCTGTAGCACCACATCTCGAAAGCTTCTATGCTCTTCTTGTCTAAACTATTTATCGTCCATGATTCACTTCCATACTTGGCTACACTCCATACAAATACTTTCAGAAACGACTTCCTGGCACTTAAACAATACTCGATGTTAACAAATTACTCTTCTTCAGAAACGCTTTCCTTGCCATTGCCAATCTACATTTCATATCCTCTCTACTTCGATCATCATCAGTTATTTTGCTCCCCAAATAGCAAAACTCATTTACTACTTTAAGCGTCTCATTTCCTAATCTAATTCCCGCAGCATCACCCGACTTAATTCGACTACATTCCATTATCCTCGTTTTGCTTTTGTTGATGTTCATCTTATACCCTCCTTTCAAGACACTGTCCATTCCGTTCAACTGCTCTTCCAAGTCCTTTGCTGTCTCTGACAGAATTACAATGTCATCGGCGAACCTCAAAGTTTTTATTTCTTCTCCATTAATTTTAATACCTACTCAGAACTTTTCTTTTGTTTCCTTTACTGCTTGTTCAATATACAGATTGAATAGCATCAGGGAGAGGCTACAACCCTGTCTCACTCCCTTCCCAACCACAGCTTCCCTTTCATGTCCCTCGACTCTTATAACTGCCATCTGGTTTCTGTAAAAATTGTAAATAGCCTTTCGCTCCCAGTATTTTACCCCTGCCACCTTCAGAATGTAAAAGAGAGTACTCCAGTCAACATTGTCAAAAGCTTTCTCGAAGTCTACAAATGCTAGAAACGTAGGTTTGCCTTTCCTTAATCTTTTTTCTAAGATAAGTCGTAGGGTCAGTATTGCCTCACGTGTTCCAATATTTCTACGGAATCCAAACTGATCTTCGCCGAGGTCGGCTTCTACCAGTTTTTCCATTCGTCTGTAAAGAATTCGCGTTAGTATTTTGCAGCCGTGACTTATTAAACTGATAGTTCGGTAATTTTCACATCTGTCAACACCTGCTTTCCTTGGGATTGGAATTATTACATTCTTCTTGAAGTCTGAGGGAAATTCGCCTGTCTCATACATCTTGCTCAGCAGATGGTATAGTTTTGTCAGGACTGGCTCTCTCAAGGCTGCCAGTAGTTCTAATGGAGTATTGTCTACTCCCGGGGCCTTGTTTCGACTTAGGTCTTTCAGTGCTCTGTCAAACTCTTCACGCAGTATCATATATCCCATTTCATCTTCATTTACATCCTCGTCCATTTCCATAATATTGTCCTCTAGAACATCGCCCTTGTATAGAGCCTCTATATACTCCTTCCACCTTTCTGCTTTCCCTTCTTTGCTTAGAACTGGGTTTCCATCTGAGCTCTTGATATTCATGCAAGGGGTTCATTTTTCTCCAAAGGTCTCTTAATTTTCCTGTAGGCAGTATCTATCTTACCCCTCGCGAGATAAGCCTCTACATCCTTACATTTGTCCTCTAGCCATCCCTGCTTAGTCATTTTGCACTTCCTGTCGATCTCATGTTTGAGACGTTTGTATTCCTTTTTGACTGCTTGATTTACTGCATTTTTGTATTTTCTCCATTCATCAATTAAATTCAGTATCTCTTCTGTTACCCAAGGGTTTCTACTAGCCCTCATCTTTTTACCTACTTGATCGTCTGCTGCCTTCACTATTTCATCCCTCAAAGCTATCCATTCTTCTTCTACTGTATTTCTTTCCCCTATTCCTGTCAATTGTTCCCTTATGCTCTCCCTGAAACTCTGTACAACCTCTGGTTCTTTCAGTTTATCCAGGTCCCACCTCCTTAAATTCCCACCTTTTTGCAGTTTCTTCAGTTTTATTCTACAGTTCATAACCAATAGATTGTGGTCAGAGTCCACATCCGCCCCTGGAAATGTCTTACAATTTTAAAACCTGGTTCCTAAATCTCTGTCTGACTATTATATAATCTATCTGAAACCTTCTAGTATCTCCAGGGTTCTTCCATGTATACAACCTTCTTTCATGATTCTTGAACCAAGTGTTAGCTATGATTAAGTTATGCCCAGTCCAAAATTCTACCAGGCGGCTTCCTCTTTCATTTCTTAGCCTCAATCCATATTCACCTACTACGTTTCCTTCTCTTTCTTTTCCTACTGTCGAATTCCAGTCACCCATGACTATTAAATTTTCGTCTCCCTTCACTACCTGAATAATTTCTTTTATCTCATCACACATTTAATTAATTTCTTCATCATCTGCAGAGCTAGTTAGCATATAAACTTGTACTACTGTAGTAGGCATGGGCTTCGTGTCTATCTTGGCCACAATAATGCGTTCACTATGCTGTTTGTAGTAGCTTACCCCCACTCCTATTTTCCTATTCATTATTAAAGCTACTCCTGCATTCCCTCTATTTGATTTTATATTTATAACCCTGTATTCACCTGACCAAAAGTCTTGTTACTCCTGCCACCGAACTTCACTAATTCCCATTATATCTACCTTTAACCTATCCATTTCCCTTTTTAAATTTTCTAACCTACCTGTCCGATTAAGGGATCTGACATTCCAAACTCCGATCCGTAGAACGCCAGGTTTCTTTCTCCTGATAACGACGTCCTCCTGAGTAGTCCCCGCCCGGATATCCGAATGGGGGACTATTTTACCTCCGGAAAATTTTACCCAAGAGGACGCATCATCATTTAATGATACAGTAAAGCTGCATGCCCTCGGGAAAAATTACGGCTGTAGTTTCCTCTTGCTTTCAGCCGTTCGCAGTACCACAACAGCAAGGCTGTTTTGGTTAGTGGTACAAGGCCAGAACAGTCAATTATCCAGACTGTTGCCCCTGCAACTACTGAAAAGGCTGCTGCCCCTCTTCAGGAACCACGCCTTTGTCTGGCCTCTCAACAGATACCCCTCCGTTGTGGTTGCACCTACGGTACGGCTATCTGTATCGTTAAGGCACGCAAGCCTCCCCGCCACCGGCAAGGTTCATAGTTCAAATGGTTCAAATGGCTCTGAGCACTATGGGACTTAACATCTATGGTCATCAGTCCCCTAGAACTTAGAACTACTTAAACCTAACTAACCTAAGGACATCACACAACACCCAGCCATCACGAGGCAGAGAAAATCCCTGACCCCGCCGGGAATCGAACCCGGGAACCCGGGCGTGGGAAGCGAGAACGCTACCGCACGACCACGAGATGCGGGCGGTGCATAGTTCATGCGGGGGGGGGGGGGGGGGGGGGGGGGGGGGAGGCGGGGTGTTTTTCACTAATAACCAAATATAAAGACCGAAATAATAATTAGCCATAGCAGCAGTGCTAAAAAATGTTTGTTGCTAAATAAACCTTTTTCAATAAACGTGTAATTTTTATTCGTAAAACTTCCATTGCTTTGAAATACTGCGTTATAATAAAACATGGGAAAAGCAATTAGGTCTATGCTAGTAACAATGCCGACAGTAGCGAGCAACAAATGCATGGCACCAGAAGTGGTGCGGCTCTGATGAGATGATAAAGTACATCAAGTGGCGTGATCTGTTGGATGGTAAGCGTGTACATGCAGTGTCCATA
This sequence comes from Schistocerca americana, assembly GCF_021461395.2. Lineage (NCBI taxonomy): Eukaryota > Metazoa > Arthropoda > Insecta > Orthoptera > Acrididae > Schistocerca > Schistocerca americana. The sequence goes on from NC_060126.1 coordinate 186,557,824, forward strand.
CCTGCTCCGTCTGGTCTACACGGCAGTTTCTCACTGTCGTCGTCAGACATTTGTTGTGTTATCGAATGGCGTCATCGTTAGTCTGGAGGTATTTTTCGAAGTGCAGCATCAGTGTTCTATTTCCTATAAATGACGAAAAACAGAAGGAGCCACAACAAACTTGCGACATCATATGAGGAAAAGACTTAAAACTTGACACTTCATTCATCGTTTAAAGCAAAAACTGAACGTAGTTGATCTTGTGCCTATGTCTACATAATAGGCCTTTACCTGCTTGAAAATGGAGAAATTAACCCTCAGTTTTCAGCCTTTAGCACCGGCTGTTCTAATGCACAAATAGTAGTGTGATCCTCGATGACAGCACGATTTTTGAGCGGAGCTTCAATAAATTAGAATCAGTAGGAGAATACTGATGATTTTTGTGTAATATTCAACCACTTATCACTTTTCGAAAAAAAAGCAGCCAAGAGCAGACGGACTAAGTTTTCTTTTATTTGCCTATGTAATTTAATATGTTGATTCTATGTACCCTGAAACTGAGGGAATCAAAACTTTTCAATCTTTATTCGATTTCTGCGTTTAGTATAAGAAATAATAGGAATCAAAAATCGAATATCGATTGTTTCAGAAACGAGTATTTTGAATGATTTTAACAGTCAGATAAAATTGGTAATGAAAGAAACCCATATAACTGAAAACCGGTTGTTTCAGCGATAACCGACATCCATAGACTGCGGTGGGGCGGAGCGGATGAGAAACATCCAGTGCACGCAAAAGTTAAAAAGCTATATTTTCGGAAGGTACCAACTGCGTACAGGCAGAATTCTGGCCCAGATTTTCAAGGGAGGTCAATTTCTGGGGCTAACATCTTGCACGTATACTTTGTTCTCCATAGCATATGAGGTTAAGTTGGTGACGTTTCTTTGTTATTTAAGGTTTTTGGTATCTTCTGTGAAACCGCATAAATCTCTCCACTGTTCAAATATTTGCCCCTTCACTCTTACTTTCATCTTAGGGAAGAAGAAGAAGTCACAGGAAGCTAACTATGGTGGCTATGGTGCGTGGGGAACAACTTTCATTTAGTTTTTAGTCGAAAATTCCTGACTAATGTAGCCCGTATGTTGTTGTGCATTGCCATGCTGGAGCACCTCGCCGTACCTGCGCCACTTTGGTGGACCCTCTCTTGGCTGACATGCAGGACGACTGCTCCTTGGTTTCAGGCTTATGGTCGTAAAGTCACCTTTCGCCACGAGTGATAGATAACCGTTGAAATAAAGTTTGGGTTGTTTTGAAGTAGTTGTTTAAGTTCCGTCTAGACTTCCATGCAATGTTATTTCTGATCGTCTTGAAACATTCGTGCCACAAACTCCACTGTAATTTCTCTCGTATTTAACCATTCTGAGAGAATACTTTCACATGTACCATAACGTCTTCTCCAGATGCTGCAAGAAATCTGAAACATCAGCAGATCATCTCGATTTTGGAGGACGCTGAAGCCAATCGTAAAGATGTTCTGCATCAGACAAATGTTGAGTGGCTTGTCTTGGGAAAAATTGCTATGCAAGAGTAGCAGCTGTGAGAAGAAGCGGTTCTGTTTTTGGAGAAAGAAACAAAAACACAAATGGTTTCCTAGAATTTTCTGATCTTCAGTTGTATACTGCTTTTGATTTCTTTGCTGACTTCAATAGAATTTCATTTCATCATAGACGCCTTTGAAAGGAAGCTTGATCTCGTTTCAAAACAAGAGGAATGAAAAAATTATCAATATTTTACCAATCAACCACAATACAGATCACTCATTACGTAGTAAAGAACAGCAAAAGGTGGAGTGATCTGTGATAATCTTGATTCAGAAATTTCACAAAATTGGCATGCAAATTCAAAATGAAATACGTATTTATACACATAATGGAGGTGCATGTAACTATTGTAAGTAGGCTGTTTAGGTTTTTATGTTGGTAACGTCACGTAGTGCTCCGTATGAAACTCACTGGCTGTGCTGTGTGCAGTCTGTGATTTTCATACATGACGTTACCAACATAAAAACCTAAACAGCCTACTTACATATGTTCACATTCAGCTGCCCAACACTACAGGGCTATTACAAATGATTGAAGCGATTTCATAAATTCACTGTAGCTCCATTCATTGACATATGGTCACGACACACTACAGATATGTAGAAAAACTCATAAAGTTTTATTCGGATGAAGCCGCACTTCAGGTTTCTGCCGCCAGAGCGCTGGAGAGCGCAGTGAGACAAAATGGCGACAGGAGCCGAGAAAGCGTATGTCGTGCTTGAAATGCACTCACATCAGTCATAACAGTGCAACGACACTTCAGGACGAAGTTCAACAAAGATCCACCAACTGCTAACTCCATTCGGCGATGGTATGCGCAGTTTAAAGCTTCTGGATGCCTCACGGTTTAAAGTTTACGGCCCCTTTTTCTTCTGCGAAAAAAACGTTACAGGACACGTGTATCTGGACATGCTGGAAAATTGGCGCATGCCACAACTGGAGACCGACAGCGCCGACTTCATCTTTCAACAGGATGGTGCTCCACCGCACTTCCATCATGATGTTCGGCATTTCTTAAACAGGAGATTGGAAAACCGATGGATCGGTCGTGGTGGAGATCATGATCAGCAATTCATGTCATGGCCTTCACGCTCTCCCGACTTAACCCCATGCGATTTCTTTTTGTGGGGTTATGTGAAAGATTCAGTGTTTAAACCTCCTCTACCAAGAAACGTGCCTGAACTGCGAGCTCGCATCAATGATGCTTTCGAACTCATTGATGGGGACATGCTGCGCCGAGTGTGGGAGGAACTTGATTATCGGTTTTATGTCTGCGGAATCACTAAAGGGGCACATATCGAACATTTGTGAATGCCTAAAAAAACTTTTTGAGTTTTTGTATGTGTGTGCAAAGCATTGTGAAAATATCTCAAATAATAAAGTTATTGTAGAGCTGTGAAATCGCTTCAATCATTTGTAATAACCCTGTACAATAGCGAATATTCCAACAATGCCAACCAGCCACAGACTGCACACAGCACAGCCAGTGATTTTCATACAGAGCGCTAGGTGAAGTTACCAACATAAAAACCCAAACAGCGTACTTACACTATATTCTTCATTAAATGTACGAGGGTTGTCCAGAAAGTAAGTTCCGATCGGTCACTAAATGGAAACCACAGTGAAAATCAGAAACATTTTAATTGCAAGAGTCAGCCTACACTTTTCAGATACTTCTCTACATAGTCGCCGCTCCGACTTAGACCTTTGTCGGAGTGTTATACCAAATTTCCAACACCATCGTCATTGAAGGCAGCCACCTGTGCTTTACGATAATTCTCTACACTGGTCTATAGCACGTAGCCCGCGCCCAAGTGTTGTCTTCATATCCAGCGTTTCGTGTGAACACAGATGATACTAAGGATGAGCCAATTAGGACTGTGTTGTGGGTGATCGAACACTTCCCATCGAAAAGGCTGCAGGAGCGTCTTCACTGCCCCTGCAGAGTGCGGCTGAGAATTGCCATGAAGAAGGAAGTGCGTGGCAGTTGTGTTAGGTGGGCTGCATTCATTAAGGCGAAGCCTCTCAGCGGGCCCTCCTACTTGTCGGGTGACTTGTTGTTCTAAGCACCTTTACTCGCTAACAGTGCACTCACAACTGAAAAGAGCATCTTGATGCGATCGACAGTCATACTAGAGACACTACCCATCAACACAACTGTGCAAAGCTTCATTGGGTTTTCACTGTGGTGTCCATTTCGCGACCGATCGGAACTTACTTTCTGGACAACCCTCGTGTTACAGCTGTGGAGTACAAGTTCAAAATATATCCATTTGCATGAAGATTGTATGTGTGCTGGACCATCTGAAATTTGACTTGATTGATTTAGAGCATAACAGCATAAGGGGCGATCAAAAAGTTTCTGTTTGGAGGCTGTACAGTCCAGAATCAGTGTGACAATCAGGCAAAATCACTGTGACCATTGAGGCAAGCATCCCACACATTAGGCTGAAGATAACCATACGGTAAAACACTATATCCTGCTGCATGGCGAAGTCTGTAACTGCCTGCTGCACATCCTTCACCGACAGGAATCTTCGAACCTTCAAGTCCATATTTAAGGGACCGAAAGTGTGACAATCGCGTGGGGACAGATCAGGACTACATTGCGGGTGCTCGAGTGTGTCCCATTTTAGTTGACCCATAATGGATGAGGTTGGTCTTCCAGGTCGACTGGTGTCTTGTGTCGAATCGCGACCAGCACAGAACTTGGGGCACCATTCCACAATGGTGGTTTTCGACAGATGTACTGCCCCATACATAGTCTTCATTCTATGATGGGTGTCTATCAGTGTTTGTCCTTCAGCAGCCAAGAAAAGAATAACAGCACATTGGTCCTCTTGGGACGCATTTGGTAATAACGTTCCCATAGTTCACATTTCTATGTTTGCTTTTTGATCTGGCAAGAGATTCTTCTCCTGCTATGGCTTGGCTACCAGTCTATCAGAATGCCAATCACTCAGACCAGCTTGCAAACAGGGAAGTTTGCTCGTCTTTCGTGTAGGCTGCACTACTTTTTGAACATCAGACTTTTCCTATACGCGTAGTAAACCGAGGGGAAGGAGTGGGGGTTTAGAGTCAGAAAGCAGTCTATGATGGTCATACCATACACTGCTGTAGGGTTAAAAGTGGTGCACCGCTAACTGGCGACCCCTCCCCTCCCCCATCTTCCTCTCCCACCTCCCACCCTCACACAGTGCTGATACAACACGTGCTTCATGTGTTTCGTACCGAACATCAGTAATAATGTAGAAGTGATATGCACAAGTAACAAATACTTCACTGTTTCATTAAAGTGTTTTATTGACGTACTCTGATGAGGCAAAACGTTATGAAAACTACCAACTGCGAGAATGAATGCCACCAAATCGTGTTGCAGACCACATGACTCAGTATGCGGAAGTGTAGAAGTGGAGCAGACCCAAATGGGGAATGACTTTAGCTACGATATGGACTGCAAACTGGTAAATACACTGATACAAGCGACTATAACAAACGTCAGATTATTATGAACCAGTGCATGGGAACAAGCATTTCAGTGACGACAAAGGTAGTCAGCTGCTCGCATATTACTGTCGTCAGAACGTCAGCACTTAAGGAAAGTGGTTGAATGACAGAGAAACCATGAGTAGGTGCTAAGGTTTTGGGCATCAACACCTCATCACCAAATTGTGGAAGTCAGAAGCTTGCCCATGCTGTGCAGCAGATAGGTGGCGATCTGCAGCAGGTGTGATGACAGATTTCAGCGCTGGCGCAGACACAAGTTTTTGAGAGCTCACCATACAGTGCACATTTTTTAACATGAGACTTCGCAGCAAATGTTGAGCTGATGACATCATACAATGGGCACATTACCATTGTGATCGCACCGTGGATCAATGGGAACACGTTGTCTGGGCGAATGAATCACTTACCTTCTTACACCAGGTCGATGGTCGTGTCCACATACGGTGTCATCCCAGAAAATGGCTGCTCACAATATGCAGTACGCCACGGGTGCAGACTACTGGGGGCAGTAACAAGCTATAATGATGTTCACCTAGGATTCTGTGGTATCATCCAAAGAAGGCGGTGCCATACCAAAGACGACAACTCGCATCGGTACCACAGAAGTTAGTGATGTCTTGCTGCAAGCCTCGCCTATGAATGGGGGGCGCTGGCGGAGCCACACCCTCGTTCCCAGCTCTACAACGCCGCTGCACGCAGACCAACATACAGCTGAGTAGAAGTAGGCTCACTGTCAGCCCCAGTTCGAGACTTCCAATCAACAAGACAACATCAACTATTTAGGGCTCATGTGGTACCGATGTGAAAAAAGTCATATTACTGCCAAGAGTTGCTGGTAGAACATTTATACAACCAGTTTCAGTTTCTAGCTATCATTAGATTGATAAAACTACTCACTGCATCATACTGGGCGAAATATTCACTGATGGAAAAAAATTGCAATGCCAAGAAGGAGCTGTATGACGTAAATATAAGTTGGTAGGCATGTTTCTACATCTGAAAGATGACGTCTATTCAAATTTCGCACCAGTCACATCAGCGTGGCACTACTAGCGCCACTATGACGATGCAAATCACGTTTGCTTTAAACACATCCTGCAAGGGTCGTGAGCGTTGGTTACGTTAGAGATTGGACTTGGTGAGTTGATGTTAGTCACGTGTGCCTTTAAGGGCACAAAAACGCCAACACCTCACTGAGTTTGAACGAGGCCGGGTAATAGGGCTACAAAAAGCTCAGATATTGCCGAAAGACTTGGCAGGAATGAAGCTATTGTACATGATTGTTGGCAGCGGTGGTCACGAGAACCTACGGTCGCAAGAAGACGATGCTCCGGACGGCCACGTGGCACTACCGAGAGAAAAGACCATAGTGTTAGGGGTGTGGCTCTGGCGCATCATACTGTACCTGAAGCAGCATTTTGAGAAGCTGCTGGCATCACAGAGACACAAAGACCTGTTAAAAATTGGTTACTTCCTGGGTAGTTCCGAGGCAGTCCAGCAGCCTGCATTCTGCTGACCCTAAACTACCACCATTTGCGACTTGAGCTCATTGGAGGTAGGATGGAGGTCTGCTGTGTTTTCTGATGAAAGCTGGTTCTGCCTCAGTGCCGGTGATGGCCGTGTGTTGGTTAGAAAGAGGACATGCAAACCAACGTGTCTGCGTGTTAGACACACTGGACCTACACCTGGAGTTATGGTCGGCTGTGCAATTTTCTCGGACTGCAGTATATCGCACGCACTCTGACGGCGTATTTGTACGTCAATTTGGTGATTAGACATGTTGTGCTGCTGTTCGTTAACAGCATTCCATGGGGTGAACAGGAAATGCTCACCCACACACCACTGTTGTAACCTGCCTTGCTCTACAGAGTGCCTTGGCCTTGTTGTATCCAACGAACACATATGGGACATCATAAGACGACAGCTCCAGCGTCTTGCACAAACAGCATTCATCGTCCCTGTAATGACTGACCAAGTGCAACAGGTATAGAACTCGATCACAAAAACTGATATCTGACACAGTGCATGCACATCTGCGTTCTGACAGTTACACCGGTTATTAGTGTACCAGCTTCTCAAATTTTCAATTGCTTATCTCGCTCTTACATTAACCTATATCACTTAAATATATTATCTAGACAAAGCTATTCCCAAAATTTCATTACTCTACATTATTATTTGGCGAGTTTTTTCCATCAGTGTAAAATCGTTATAATCAGGTGATGAAAACATGAATAATACACTGTTTTCATATCATAACCTAAATTACGTCGTCAATCTATACTTTGCTAGAAAGTGTTGATACTTTTAGGAACCTGACGATGGTCAGACGACCCAAACTGGTTGTATAAATAATTTTACCAGCAGCTCAAGGAGGTGATCTGTCATCAAATATTTAAGAACTTGTAAGTAGGCTGCTCAGGTTTTTATATTGGTAACGCCACGTAGCGCTCTGTATGAAAATCACTGGCTGTGCTGTGTGCAGTCTGTGGCTGGTTTGCATTGTTGTTGGCTATTGTAGTGTTGGGCAGCTGGATGTTAACAGCGCGTAGCGTTGCACAGTTGGAGGTGGACGTGGGGAGAGAGATGGCGGAGTTTTGAAATTTGTAAGACTGGATGTCATGAACTGCTATATATATTATGACTATTAAGGTAAATACATTGTTTGTTCTCTATCAAAATCTTTCATTTGCTAACTATGCCTATCAGTAGTTAGTGACCTCAGTAGTTAGAATCTTTTATTTAGCTGGCAGTAGTGGCGCTCGCTATATTGCAGTAGTTCGAGTAACGAAGATTTTTGTGAGGTAATTGATTTGTGAAAGGTATAGGTTAATGTTAGTCAGGGCCATTCTTTTGTAGGGATTATTGAAAGTCAGATTGCGTTGCGCTAAAAATATTGTGTGACAGTTTAAGGACAGTCATGTATAATTTTTCTAAGGGGACGTTGCAAACTGTGGGGCACCACATACTGAAAATATGTTACTCATATCTTAGATGAACTATACTTTTGAACATTGAGAACTCTGCACTTCGAAAGAGGAGTTTAATAAATGTGTGCATCAAGTGATGCTTTCATATTCAAAGACAGTTGCAAATATTGGGCACATTCCTGTGATTATGGATTATTTAAAGTTCAGTAAATCTTTGTATCATTCTTGCAATAAAGAGAATTAACAGTTCTTATGTTGTAGTTCTGATCAACCATCTTTCAGAGCAGTCAAAGAACCCATAGTTATAACCGGACGACTGTAGCTTCGTCAGGTGATAACAGATTCTAGGAGACCTGTGGTAGTTTTCGAAAGCACAGTGACAACTGTGGAAGACGTGAACATTACTGCAGACCATTTGCATCTCTTCACGCTCGATATATTCCCTAACAGCGGCAATATCTGTAAGTGGGCTGTTTAGGTTTTCTTATTGGTAACGCCACGTAGCGCTCTGTGTGAGAATCACTGGCTGTGCTGTGTGCAGTCTGTGTCTAGTTTGCATTGTTGTCTGCCATTATAGTGTTGGGCAGCGGCATCTGGATGTGAACAGCGCGTAGCGTTGCGCAGTTGGAGGTGAGCCGCCAGCAGTGGTGGATGTGGGGAGAGAGATGGCGGAGTTTTGAAATTTGTCATGAACTGATATATATATTATGACTATTAAGGTAAATACATTGTTTGTTCTCTATCATAATCTTTCATTTGCTAACTAGGCCTGTCAGTAGTTAGTGCCTTCAGTAGTTTGAATCTTTTATTTAGCTGGCAGTAGTGGCGCTCGCAGTATTGCAGTAGTTTGAGTAACGAAGATTTTTGTGAGGTAAGTGATTTGTGAAACGTATAGGTTAATGTTAGTCAGGGCCATTCTTTTGTAGGGATTTTTGAAAGTCAGATTGCGTTGCGCTAAAAATATTGTGTGTCAGTATAAGCACAGTCGTGTATAATTCTTCAAAAAGGGGACGTTTCATAGGAGACGTTTCATATGGTGACCCTTAGCCTAGGATACCTCACTGGAATCTTCTGATTTTTTTCTTGTAGTTTGTGTAATTAATGTAGCTTTTGTTTATTGCTAGCGCGTAATTATAGAGAGAATTTCCTTTGTAGTTGTAGTTTTTCATTGTTGTACACAGTTGTGGCATGCATGTAGATTTGCACCTAGTATTTCGCAGCTGCAATTAACTAGATATTATTTTCAGTGCTATGTTAATGTGTTCTCTTATTTTTGCTCTTCAAATTGTGTTTTTCTGTGTTGTTGTGTGAAATATTGTGACAATAATGGCGTGTGAAAAACGTAATACTAGGCTCCAAAGTAAACTGAGAAATAACAGTGAAGACGAAAGCAGTGTGTTAACGCCACCATGTAATGAATTAACAAATATTCAAAGTAGTAATTTGGTAACTGTGCATAGGGAAATGGAGCGGGCGTCAAATAATGGTGTAGGCAGTGAAACAATTAGTGAACAGGGAAGCATTATCGATCGATCGGTCGGCAACAGCTCGCCTCAGGATTCCGAAATGACAGGACACAATCTTGCAAATACTGTAGATTCAGGTTTTGCGTCCTCACCGTTTTCTCAAATAAATCAAGACACATTTTCTGCTTCTCAGAATGCGAATATTGCCGGTTCAAATGCACTGCCGAATAGCACTGAGGAACATGTTTCAGACACCAGTGCACTGTTATTACAGTTAATGCAACAAATGGGACAAAGGCTACAAAAGTTAGACACAATGCTTGAACAAAATCAGAAACAAATGGGACAAAATCTTCAAAAGTTAGACACAATGGAACAAAATCTTCAAAAGTTAGACACAATGGAACAACACCAGAGACAAACACAGCAACAGTTAGACACAGTGGAACGAAATCTTAAAAAGTTAGACACAATGGAACAAAATCTTCAAAAGTTAGACACCACGCTTGAACAAACACGTGAAGATTTAACTACTGAGTTACATAACATTGAATCGAAATGTCAAAAAGTCTGTAATGACGTAAAAACACAAATTTGTGAGCATTTTCAACCTATTTTTTCGCGGCATGAAAATGCATTACAGAATCACGAAGCAGCCATAAAAGAACTGCAAACTATTGTTCATCAAAATCATGAGACCCTGCAAGCTAAAATTGACTCAGTTGCATCTACCGATTCGGTTACGCAACTTGCAAAAACTCAAGAAAACTTAAAGGACACAGTAGATACTCTGAAAATTGGTTCAGAAAGACGCATGGAGGAAATTAGTTCATTATCAGAGAAAGTAGTTGAACTTTCGGATCAGCTAAATAATTTATCTACGAAGGTAGATGATAATCTGAGTGACACAAAACCGGTAGTCTTTAATGACACAGAAGAGAGCGAACAAATTAGGAAACTGAAACAAAATCTGAATCAAATTAATACGCAACACCAAAGAGAAATCCGGGAAGTAAAAGATCAGCTGACACAGGTAATACAAGAATTACGTACTTCAGAGGACACTCGTGCTCCAACACGGGAAGAGGTACTTAGAAATACGGAAAAGCCGCAAAATAATAACACAGGGCATTTCGGAAGTTATGAAAGAAATTGGCAATGTGCACCGAATATTGAGATGGAACGGCCGACACGACCTAACAATGACCGATATGCGACTCGCCGACATGATGATTTTGACTATAAGCTGTTCATTACTACACGTAAATTCAAAACATTTAAGAATTCTGGCAACGACATTCATCCACAAGCATGGCTCCATCAATTCTCTCATTGTTTTCCTCCCAACTGGTCGTTAGAACACAGATTAGAATTTATGTGTGGCTACTTAGAGAATGAACCAGCTGTAAGAATGCGATCGGTCATTCATGATTGCCACAGTGAAGGAGAATTTGACCATGCCTTCCTCTCAGCATATTGGTCTCAAGCCACACAAGACCGAGTAAAACATGGCATCATAATGATGAAACATTTCGAACAATCTGAATTCTCCAGTCTTGTGAAATATTTTGAAGACATGTTGCACAAGAATCAGTATCTTTCAAACCCATACACCCCCTCAGAACTCATCCGCATCTGCTTAATCAAATTGCCTGAACATTTACGACATATTATTTTAGCAGGACGTTGCAAAGACGACATTGAAGCTTTTCAGGGACTGTTACAAGAATTAGAAATTGACACAGACAGTCGCGGGATGCGAAAACAGGAAAACAATCACTACAGGTCGCATCCGTCACAATTCCGTGACGACAGAAACAATAACTTGACACAACAAGTCTATTCTTACAACGGAAATCGTGACCAAAACAGACACCACCCATATGACAACCACTGGCAGAGTAATAATAGTTACAGAGAAAGATCGCATTTCCGTAGTAATGACTATCACAGAGACAATCAGAGAAACAGACAATATGGGAACCAAAACAATTATTATCAAGGGAGGCAGAATAACTTCAGACGCAACAGTTCGGCGCACAGTTACGATTCAGGGAGAAATTCTCCACCACGTGACGGACAAGGAAGAAACTACGGAATCTACCGACATGACGACAGACGATATATTCGTAACGACAGAGCTGAATTGCATCAGAACTGGTGGGATTCAAACAGGGCAGGGCCTTCTCGTCAGAGTGAATTTGTAGAAGTTAGGTCTCCTAATCCCAATAACGGCGAGTGCCAACAAAGAGACAGACAATGACTCACACAGCAGGCAGCCTCGTGCGCCCGCTGGCTCCGAGAAAAATAACATAAGACGCTAGCCTTGAGAAAAATTTTAGCATTCTTTACCGATGTATACAACATGATAATTGCTTTGAAGTTGAAACTCTGTGCACTAGGAAGAGTAAAGGTTTACACCACATTTCACATGTAAAATCATTTATTGAGAGATAATCTGCTTTTTAACTTAGTCTTTGCTATAAAATTTTTCACTTTACATTGCTAGTATGCTTTGTCAGACTTAGAATCTGTTAACATACAACAATGTTTGAAGTTAAATATCCAATCAAGAACCAAGAGAACTTATTTAAACAGAAATTACGAATGCATTGTTATAGTGAACAGACGTCACAGTGTTATTGTGTGTGTACATTCTTGCCTGTTAGTTGCACGATTATGTAACGACTATAAGGCTTACATACTTAGAACATTTACCAGTACTGCTAATGAGATTTTAATGCAACATTTTGGTTTACTTGAAATTTGGTATATCATGAGCTAACTACATTGGCTTCTGCAGAACTTAGCTTTCGGAGGACGATAACTACGACACTTCCACAGAGATTATCTTACAGCAAGACGCACATTTAGCGCTACAGGACACGTATTTGAGTGATTAATTTTGGACTTAAATCATTTATTTTTAAAGATATTTGAAGTACAATGATACAAAGGTTTTCCATGACACATTTCATTCCATTGCTGTAATCTGTAACACCTGAGGGTATAATTACATTAATCCTCAGGGGAGTACATGCCTACTTTGTGTACCATGTGTTTGGCAAGCACAAGGAGCCCTAGCTAATATGGTATTTGCTTATACAACTTTACACATCGGTACCATATTTCTCTAACACATAATTACACAGCTATCTGCGAGATAAACATTTTTTTTACTACATCAGTGACACATGTTTACGCAATTACACAGTTGGGTAACTTCACACTTACGAAATGGTATTTTGTCTGTACTTTGTGAACTGTTCATATTTTTTTGGAACCATTGTGATACTATGAGAGCTTTGAATGATGTCTTTGGTAAGGGAGCAAGATTTTAAAGTACGTTTGAGGTAGATGACACTATTGAAATGAGCAGAGAATTTGTTTTAGGTTTTGACATTATTGCAGAAAGCTACGACGTTTTTGAGATTTGACTGAGGTGTTATGATATTAGTATGACGACGATGTGTATTATGTTGTTGAGGAATGTTTATTATGCTACGTATTTCTCATGATGAAATATTGAAGAAGTGTCGATGAATATATATATGTACAATGAGGTAAGGAATAATGAGTAGTGGTTAGGGACTCTGATTTGTGAAAAAGGTTGTTGGAAACCAAGAATCGTACTTTAAGAGTTATGAAATGTGTGTAAATGTGTGAATGTATCACAATGCAGGCGAAAATTTTTTGCACACTGTTATATTCATAGGATTTTGTTTCTACACATTTGTAACATAAATTTTCGACCTGTGAAATTTTCATATGAGACTGTCACTGTAACGGAAACTGGCGTCGTAAATATTTCGGTAAGAAAGTTAAGTGACCACCTGCACGTAATGCGTCGTGGGCACCCAGCTGGGCGACAGTCACCTAAAAAAAAGCCATTAGCGTGTGCCCCTTTCTGAGGTACAGGTGGAGAAAAAAAAAGGGAGGCCATTATCCTCACTATTGACGTTCCTTTGTAGAAAGCATCGCAAAAACGACATGGTCGAACTTGAAAACGTATGATTACACTGTGGAGCTCTTAATTTATGATATTTACTGAAATGCCTAATGAAATGACAAGAAATATTTTTATGTCTATACACCTGATTATGACTACTGTCTCTCTAGTTGAGAGATTTTTCTACTAACTTATGAAATGCCTCATGACTACTGAATGATGTTCTTATGCTTTACTTTGTACATAGTTGCTTATTTCATTTGATATCTGGTTTCCAGCTGTTTTGCAGCATTGGTTTCATAAAATAAAATTAAATGCATTTGCTAATGTGAACACTTTCTGTCAACAGATCTATTAAATAATTATTTTATGATCCACATTCTTCGAAAAAGGAGCTCTTGGAATGGAAAGAACAATAAGAAGGGACTAATAACAGTAACTGCATATATAATTTTCTTTTCAAGTACTTGGTAATTTCTTTTGTAGAAATAGTTGTGGTGCACCACTTTAATTGCTTAGACATTAAGATGTGATTATACATTTCCCTTGTCTGCATTGTTGCCTTTAGTGTACTATTTTTTCTGCTTGAGCTTTGTCTTGCTTAGGTATACGCTATAGCATTTACTGCTGCTGTTTGCCAGGCATAGTGCTACTGAATTTTAATTTGTGTTACTCTGCTAAGCCAGTTTACTACTGATTTATTTTTCTTGTTTGCTGCTCATTGCCTTATATTAGTTGTAATTTATGCTGCTTGCTTTGCCTTTTGTATTTTTTATCATTGCTGTTTGTGTTAATTGTTTTGTGCTGCTGCATTGCCTCGTTCCTTAGTTTAGTATCTGAGCTCAGTAGATTTAAGTTAGCTTAACAGGGGTAGACTATATAAGAGAATGAGTTGCGATGAAATGCATTGAGAAGTCATACGAAAAAAGTACAGGAAGCAGGTATAGATAGGACTTTTTGGAAATAATGAAGAACAAAGGGAGATCTCCGAGAAGTAAAGAAAGTTTTGTTTGCAAAATACTGCAGGAAAACAAACCCTGTCCTTTCCTTTTGTATTATTATGCTATGTGTTTGTGTACCCTTGTGTATTTGTGTACTTCCTGTCTTTATGTGTTTATCTGAAAAGACTTATGTTGTAGAATTTTTCTAGTACTAAGCTACATTCACTATGATGAGGAATACTGTTATCCTCAAATATAATTTGCATTTATAATATTTTATTTTCTTTGTAAAGATGTTTAGACAGTATTTATTCTGTTTTGTTTTAATACTCATGTGTGAAGTTGATGTTTCAAAAGTTATTCTGATCTTTTATATATTTACTTATGTCATAATTCCTGTAACACTGATGTACATGTTTATTTCTATTCTTTTGTAAAGCCTGTTTTACTACAAATGTTATCTGTATTGTTATGTTCTTTAATGATGTATTTTGTACCTTTGTTATTGTATTCTCATGTTATAATATTGTAATTGACACCAGTTCTTCAAATTAAGTATCATTTCACTGCTCACGTTTCTGTTGGTCATAGTATATGGACAATATGTGAGAAGTAGGGACTGTTAGTGTTTGCACGTGTGTTAATCATTCAGCAAGGGACTGGATAACAGCATTGCTGGTTCTAAGGACAATTAGAAACTAACTTTGTGAGTGCACAAGTGGTGGTTATGGACTTGCTATATTATCCGCAAACTCTTCAATGGTGATTGTGCACCTGCACAGTCACAACAGATGGCTGCTGGCTATTTCTACAAGGACTACAGTGGGTCTACACCTTTGCTGACTCACCAGTACCATTATTTCTACAAGGACTGCAGTGGGTCTGCACCTCTGGT
The DNA here is from genome assembly GCF_021461395.2 of Schistocerca americana. Taxonomy (NCBI): domain Eukaryota; kingdom Metazoa; phylum Arthropoda; class Insecta; order Orthoptera; family Acrididae; genus Schistocerca; species Schistocerca americana. The sequence goes on from NC_060126.1 coordinate 186,573,092, forward strand.
GGCCTACCAATACCACAATCTCTACCAGGACTACAGTGGGTCTACACCTTTGCTGACTCACCAGTACCATTATTTCTACAAGGACTGCAGTGGGTCTGCACCTCTGGTGGCCTACCAATACCACAATCTCTACCAGGACTACAGTGGGTCTGCATCTTTAATGGCCCACCAATTTCTACAAGGACTGCAGTGGGTCTGCACCTTTGATGACCTACCAATACCATTATTTCTACAAGGACTGCAATGGGTCTGCACCTCTGGGGGCCCACCAGTACCGTAATCTCTACCAGGACTACAGTGGGTCTGCTCTGTGATGACCTAACTACCAATATTCTTCAAAACGTCGACTGACTCTGCTGTGGGTTTGCTCTGTTGTGGACCAATACCTGTCTGCATGTCAAGAGTCAGCACTGTCTTTCCATTGGAAGGACAACACTACTTCTTCAAGACTGCATGGAAATCCACTAATTCCGTGTGCATTTTCTTTTACTGCTCAGACTTTGAGAAAAACACTGCATCGTTACTGTGATGAATGATCAGGACTGTCTTTATGGACAGTGAGAAAATTTTAGCTTTTGACCAACAATGTATCAATAAGTGTGTGCATTTGATATCTTTGTTATTGTAATTATGAAAAATTTTATCAAATCATTATTGGCCACTGCCCAAAACAATTTGTAAAATTTTTTGTGGGGAGCATGGGGGCTATGTAAGTGGGCTGTTTAGGTTTTCTTATGGTGACGCCATGTAGCGCTCTGTGTGAGAATCACTGGCTGTGCTGTGTGCAGTCTGTGTCTAGTTTGCATTGTTGTCTGCCATTGTAGTGTTGGGCAGCGGCAGCTGGATGTGAACAGCGCATAGCGTTGCGCAGTTGGAGGTGAGCCGCCAGCAGTGGTGGATGTGGGGAGAGAGATGGCGGAGTTTTGAAATTTGTCATGAACTGATATATATATTATGACTATTAAGGTAAATACATTGTTTGTTCTCTATCATAATCTTTCATTTGCTAACTATGCCTGTCAGTAGTTAGTGCCTTCAGTAGTTTGAATCTTTTATTTAGCTGGCAGTAGTGGCGCTCGCAGTATTGCAGTAGTTTGAGTAACGAAGATTTTTGTGAGGTAAGTGATTTGTGAAACGTATAGGTTAATGTTAGTCAGGGCCATTCTTTTGTAGGGATTTTTGAAAGTCAGATTGCGTTGCGCTAAAAATATTGTGTGTCAGTTTAAGCACAGTCGCATATAATTCTTCAAAAAGGGGACGTTTCATATCGTCCAAGCAGGATGACTGTCCATGTCTCAAGCCTGTGGTTTGAGGAGCGTGGCAATGAACTCACGTTGGTGTTGTGGCCTCCAAATTCGTCTCATCTGAACTCGATGGAATACGTCTGAGACACTATGGAACGCCACCTCTGCGCCCACAGACTACAGGCCTGTAATTTGCCGGAAATGCGTGACCGGTGTATAAGTATGGTGCCACTCATCTCTGTAAAACTACCAGGGGTTTCTCGAATAAGTATCACCCAGAGGGCTTGTCTGATGACGTGAGAGAAGAAGCAGGAGCAGTCGGGAAGAGATAGGGGATCCAGCATTAGAATCAGAATTTTCTGTAAAGAGCTTTGAAAGAGTTAAGATTGAATAAGGTAGAAGGGGTAGATAACTTTCCACCGAAATTTCTAGAACCACTGGGGAAACTGACAGCAAAACGTCTATTCGCGCTGGTGTGTAGAATGTATGAGTCTGGCGATATGCCGTTAGACTTCTGGAAAAACATCACTGACACAATTCCGAAAATTGGAAGCGCCGACAAGCGCGAGAATTATCGTGCAATCAGCTTAACAGGCACAGACATTGCTAACAAGATAAATATAAGGAAGAACGAAAAAGAAAATTTAGGACCTGTTAGAAAACAATCAGTATGGCTTTATAAAAAGTACACTACTGGCCATTAAAATTGCTACACCAACAAGAAATGCAGATGATAAACGGGTATTCATTGAATAATTATACTAGAACTGACATGTGATTACATTTTCACGCAATTTGGGAGCATACCATGAGAAATCAGTACCCAGAACAACCACCTCTGGACGTAATAACGGCCTTGATACGCCTGGGCATTGAGTCAAACAGAGCTTAGATGGCGTGTACAGGTACAGCTGGCCATGCAGCTTCAACATGATACCACAGTTCATCAAGAGTAGTGACTGGCGTATTGTGACGAGCCAGTTGCTCGGCCACCATTGACCTGACGTTTTCAATTGGTGAGAGATCTGGAGAATGCGCTGGCCAGGGCAGCAGTCGAACATCTTCTGTATCCAGAAAGGCCCATACAGGACCTGCAACATGCGGCCGTGCATTATCCAGCTGAAATGTGGGGTTTCGCAGAGATCGAATGAAAGGTAGAGCCACTGGTCGTAACACATCTGAAATGTAACGTCCACTGTTCAAAGTGCCGTCAATTCGAACAAGAGTTGACCGAGACGTGTAACCAATGGCACCCCATACCATCACGCCGGGCGATGACGAATACACGCTTCCAATGTGCGTTCACCGCGATGTCGCCAAACACGGATGCGACCATCATGATGCTGTAAAAAGAACCTGGATTCATCAGAAAAAATGACGTTTTGCCGTTCGTGCACCCAGGTTCGTCGTTGAGTACACCATCGCAGGTGCTCCTGTCTGTGATGCAGCATCAAGGGTAACCGCAGTCATGGTCTCCGAGCTGATAGTCCATGCTGCTACAAACGTCGTCGAACTGTTCGTGCAGATGGTTGTTGTCTTGCAAACGTCCCCATCTGTTGACTCAGGGATCGAGACGTGGCTGCACGATCCGTTACAGCCATGAGGATAAGACGTCTGTCATCTCGACTGCTAGTGATACGAGTCCGTTGGGGACCAGCACGGCGTTCCGTATTACCCTCCTGAACCCACCGATTCCATATTCTGCTAACAGTCATTGGATCTCGACCAACGCGAGGAGCAATATCCCGATACGATAAACCGCAATCGCGATAGGCTACAATCCGACCTTTATCAAAGTCGTAAACGTGATGGTACGCATTTCTCCTCCTTACAAGAGGCATCACAACAACGTTTCACCAGGCAACGCCGGTCAACTGCTGTTTGTGTATGAGAAATCGGTTGGAAACTTTCCTCATGTCAGCACGTTGTAGGTGTCGCCACCGGCGCCAACCTTGTGTGAATGCTCTGAAAAGCTAATCATTTGCACATCACAGCATCTTCTTCCTGTAGCACGTCATCTTCATGGTGTATCAATTTTAATGGCCAGTAGTGTAAATACATCAGAGGGCCATTCTGACGTTTCAAATAGTAATGGAAGCAAGACTGAAGAAAGATCAAGACACGTTTATAGTATTTGTTAACCTGGAAAAAGCGTCCAAGAATGTAAAATGGTGCAAGATGTTCGAGACTCAGAGAAAAAAAGAGGTAAGCTATAGGGAGAAACGGGTAATACACATTGAGGTGACAAAAGCAGGCGTTAGTATCGCGTACACAAGGTATAAAAGGGCAGTGCATGGACGGAGCTGTCATTTGTATTCAGGTGATCCGTGTGAGAAGATTTGCGTCATGGTTGTGGCAGAACGACGGGAATTACCAGACTTTGAACACGGAATGGTAGTTGGAGCTAGAAGCATGGGACATTCCATTTCGGAAATAGTTACGGAATTCAATATTCCGAGATCCACAGTGTCAGGAGTCTGCCGAGAATACCAACTTTCAGGTACCACCTCTCACCAGCAACAACGCAATGGCCGACGGCTTTCACTTAACGACTGACAGCAGCGGCGTTTGCGAAGAGTTGTCAGTGCTAACAGACAAGCAACACTACTTGAAATAACAACAGAAATAAATGCGAGACATGCAGCGGAATTGCACTATGGAAGCAGAAGCCCGACGCGAGTGCCTTCGCTAACAGCACGACATCGCCAGCAACACCTCTCCTGGGGTCGTGACTATATCAGTTGGAGCCTACAAGATTGGAAAACCGTACTCTTACCAGACGAGTCCCGATTCCAGTTGGTAAGAGCTGATGGTAGGTCGAATGTGGCGCACACCCCACGAACCCAAGGATCCAAGTTGTCAACAAGGCACTGTGCAAGTTGGTGGTGTGTATTGTGTAGACTAGATATGGTATTGTTAGGCTACTTGGAGACCATTTACTGCCATGCATGGATTTCATGTACTCATGGAATTTTTATGGTTGAAAATGCACGTCACAGCGTCAGAAAAGTTCGCATTTGGTTTGAGGAACATTCTGGACAGTTGGAGCGAATGATTTTGCCACCGAGACCGCCCGATGCGACCCCCATTGAACATTTATGGGACATAATCGAGAGGATAGTTCGTGCATAAAGTCCAGCACCGGCAACATTTTTGCAGTTGTGGACAGTAAGGCTAAATATTTCTGCAGGGAACTTCCAACGACTTGTTGAGTCCATGCCACGTCGAGTTGCTTCACTACGCCAGACAAGAGGAGGTCTGACACAATATTAGGAGGTATACCATGACTTTTATGTTCTTATTGTACAATCTTTATAGCAACCAAGAGGGAACAATAAGAATGGAAGACCAAGAAAGTAATGCTCGAATTGAAAAGGGGGTAACACAATAACGTATTCTTTTGCCTCTACTGTTCAATCTATCAATCGAAGAATCAATGGTGGAAATAAAAGAAAGGTTCAAGAGCGGAATTAAAATTCATGGTGAAAGTTGGTTGGTTGGTTGATAGGAGGAAGGGGGCCATACAGCGAGTTCATCGGTCAAGGTAAAAGGATACCAGTGATAAGATCGTTGACGACATTGCCATCCTCAGTGAAAATGAAGATCTGTTGAACGGAATGAATAATCGAATGAGTAGAGAATATGGATTGAGAGCAAACCAAAGAAAGACGAAAGGTAGAGAATATGGATTGAGAGCAAACCAAAGAAAGACGAAAGTAATGAGAAATAGCAGAAATGCGAATAGCGACAAACTTAACATCAGAATTGGTGGTCACGAAGGAGACGAAGCTAAGGATTCTGCTACATAGACAGCAAAATAACACATGTCGGTCGGAACAAGGTGGACATAACAGGCAGGTTGGCAATGGCAAAAAGAGCATTCCCAGCCAAGACAAGTTTACTGGTATCAAACACAGGTGTTAATTTGAGGAAGACGTGTCTGGGAATGTGCATTTGGAACACAGCAATGTATGGTAGTGAAACTGACTGTGGAGAAACCAGAACAGAAGAAATGTGGTTCTGCAGAAGAATACTGAAAATTAGACGGACTGATAAGGTAAGGAATGAGGAAGTTTTCGACAGAATCGGCGAAGAAAGGAATGCATGAGAAACACTGACAAGAAGGAGGGACAGAATAGTAGGACATTTGTTAAATCATCAGGGAATAACTTTCATGTTACTAGAGGGAACTCTGTAAACACTATAGAGTGGTCATAGTGGTTTACCACATCACTGTAGGTTCAAATGGCTCTGAGCACTATGGGACTCAACTGCTGAGGTCATTAGTCCCCTAGAACTTAGAACTAGTTAAACCTAACCAACCTAAGGACATCACAAACATCCATGCCCGAGGCAGGATTCGAACCTGCGACCGTAGCGGTCTTGCGGTTCCAGACTGCAGCGCCTTTGACCGCACGGCCACTTCGGCCGGCCACATCACTGTAGGGATTAGTGTTTTGCTGCGTAAATTTTTTGGGCCTGGGCCACTGCCTGTAGCCATAAATAGTCTTCCACATAACCGGAAACTCGCGTCGATTTGTCTACCTACAGCCATGATGTAACTCAAGTCACGTTAGTTATCAGCAGAACGAAACCATCCGACTCGCAGTCTAGCTACACGGTAGACTGCAAACTGGATTTGACCAAGGCCGCGCACACTCCCTTTTCTATCCAGCGAATGCAACTGCAGCCGAGTCCGTCTTTCAGTTGCAGTTTGTTGTAAATAGGACGACTGGAGGACTCAGCGATATGTTTGTGATGTGGGACCCGGGAATACATGTCGAAACCTGTTACTGCGTAAGCTTTGATGACCGAAACACTCTGGATTACTTTCTCCTGTGATTTTTAAGTAGTGTAGTTTATGAAAGCTGAGTGAAGTCGGAGAAAGACTACAATTACGACAGAACAGTACAGTATGTGGAGACGTTCGTAGTATAGCAACCATCTTCGTGCGAATTCGTGTGTTATTGGAAAGCCCGTGTCAGGTATCTGGAAATGGTATAGCCAAGCTTATCATAGACAACCTGTGATGTTTGCTTTTTTTAGCATCGTCATTACTCTACTTTACTAATTTGTTTTCAGTCTTCTAACAGTGGCGCATAAATTATATTCCTTCCCTCTAGATTCAAAACTACACGATTACTTATGGATCCCTGCTGGCTGTTACAATGTCATAAGTGCTCCTTCGAAGATTTTAGCTACACATAAAAATTGTGCACTGTTTGCAATTTCTTATATTTTCTCATATACTGTATGTCTGTAGATATATGTCTTTTCACCGTACCACTGTATTTTATTCGTGTATGTGTACACTATTTTGTGGTTACTTACTACGTTTTGACAGGTCACGCAATATATGTAACGCATAATCATTTAAGAAATAAAAGAGTTTCTAGAATGTGTAGCGTGAGTCCTAGGATTGAGAGACCGTGGTGAATTTGGATTATCACTGGCACGCACACTGATTCGGCCATGAACCGTGGATTAACTTTGGGTGTGTTAGTTTGTTCCGAGGGATATGGAATCATAATAATCTCTAAATGTACATTGACAGAAAAAAAATCGCAACGCCAAGATGAAGCTGTGCGACATAAACAAAAGTTGCTAGGTGTGTTTCTGCATCTTAAAGATGTTGTCTATTCTACACTGAAGCACCAAAGAAACTGGTATAAGCAAGCGTATTCTAATTCAGAGATATGTAAAGAGCCAGAACATGGCGCTGCGGTCGGCAACGCCTATAAAAGAAAACAAGTGTCTGGCGCAGTTGTTAGATTTGTTACTGCTACTACAATCGCAGGATATCCACATTTAAGTGAGTTTGAACGTGGTGTTATAGTCGACGCACGAGCGATGAGCCACAGTATCTCCGATGTAGCGATGAAGTGGGGATTTTCACGTACGACCATTTCACGAGTGTACCGTGAATATAAGGAATCGGGTAAAACATCAATTCTCCGACGTCGCTGCGGCCGGAAAAATACCCTGCAAGAACGGAACCAACGACGATTGATGAGAATCGTTCAACGTGACGGAACTGCAACCCTTTCTCAAATGGCTGCAGATTTCAACGCTGGGCGATCAACAAGCGTCAGTGTGCGAACCATTCAACGAAACAACATTGATGTGGGCTTTCGGAGCCGAAGGCCCACTCGTGCACCGTTGATGACTGCACGACACAAAGCTTTACTCCTCGCCAGAGCCCGTCGATACCGACATTGGACTGTTGATGACTGGAAACATGTTGCTTGGTCGGGCGACTCTCGTACTCAAATCGTATCCAGCGGTTGGAAGTGTACGGGTATGGAGCCAACCTCATAAATCCATGGACCCTGCATGTCAGTTAGGAACTGTTCAAGCTGGTGGAGGCCCTGTAATGGTGTGGAGCGTGCGCAGTTGGAGTGATATAGGAACCCTGAAACGTCTAGACACTACTCTGACAGGTGACACATACATAACCATTCTGTCTGATCATCTGCATCCATTCATGTCCATTGTGCTTTCCGACGGACTTGGACAATTTCAGCAGGGCAATGCGACGCCCTACACGTCCATAATTGTTACAGAGTGGCTCCAGGAACACTCTTCCGAGTTTAAACACTTCCGCTGGCCACCAGACTCCCCAGATATGAACATTATTGGGTATATCTGGGATGCCTAGCAACGCGCAATTCAGGAGTGATCTTCACCCCCTCGTATTCTTACGGATTTATGGACAGCCGTGCAAGATTCATTGTGTCTGTTCCCTCCAGCATTACTTCACACATTAGTGAGTCCATGCCACGTCATGTTGCGGCACTTCTGCATGCTCGCGGGGGCGCTACACGATATTAGGCAGGTGTACCAGGTTCTTTGGCTCTTCATTGTATATCTCGCTCCTGTCGGGTGCTACCAGTGCAACAATGCGGATGCGCATCATGTTTGCTTTAAATACACGCTGCAACGATCGTGTGCGTTAGTTATATTTGAGAGTGGACGTGGTGAGTCGATGTCAGTCAACAATGCATTTAAGGCGACAAAGACACCGTTATCAAGTTTGAACGAGGTCGTGTACTTCGGCTACTAGAAGTTGAATGTTCCTTCTGCGATACTGCAGAAAGACTCGCAGGTGTGTACTAAAAAGAATTTTTGAAGCTACATGTGTGTAAATTGGTATTTGATTTCTTGGTTAGAAGTAAAAAAAATATGTGTTTCATTGTTTTTGGAAATTCGACCTCTAAGAGGGTGTCATAGAAGATGCAAATTTTTATGAAAATATTTCATAATAGCACTTCAATAACGATTTATTTAAAAAAATTCACCCACTATTTTATCCCACTAATGCTCAAATGTCCAGAAATGCTGAAGGAGGTATTATTGTATTTAGGACTGATAAACTACATATCAGTTTTCGTGCTTCTAGCTTCAGAATTGCATTAATAGCGAAACCTTACGAAAGCGTTTTTAGGTAAAACCTAAAAAATCTGAATTTCGCTTCTCAGCTAGAAATAAAAAATACGTGTTGTGTTTTTTTGGACATTTAACCCTAAGGGGCTGAAATAAGGGATGAAAACTTTTACGTACATAGTTCGTTATATAAAAACATTTTAGAAGCTAAATCTATGAAAATCTGTATTTGTGTTCTAAAGAAATACGTGTTAAGGGATGGAAGTTGTAAAGGAATTATATAAAATTTTTTTATGAATATATAGACCCTAGTTCAACTACCAGAGATTAATGCGTAAAGCATTTGCTGAACAAAAGAAGCTTTACACTCCGTTTATTAGTTTCAGAATAAGTTACCTTTTGCTGTTATCCTGTCCTAGTGTTAAGACGTGTTGTGCCATTTCTTACTGATAAAATTGGGTTAAATAATGGAAGTGATTTTGAAGCAGAGCGATTTCGTCTTTTGTGATAGCATGGATTCCAGCTCCTGAAATTCTGGAAAGTTATTACTATTATTTTAATTTTATGCAGAGAATTTAGATGGAGCCGACGATCTTCACGGCGACGCTGCTCAACAGTAGAGGTACGTGACTGTGTTCATCTTTTTCCTTTTTTCAATTTCAATATATTTGCCGCGATATTCAGAACCTGCAGTCTTTCTTTTCATTTAATTTCGAAGTCCAGGTTCTATGATGGATAAATGCATTTAACTGCAATTCTTTTTATCCAGGCCACGGGGGATGATTGCACTCAAAATGTACGTGCCTCTATCCCATTCGCATGTTCTCATACATTTGAGTGTGTACAAGCGTAACTACATTTAAGACTCATTTCCTACACAGTATTAACGCTTTTTTTTTTTTTTTTTTTTTTTTGAGCACTCATTCGCGAATATACGTGCCCTATTATTTGATGTAGTCAGTCGGCCGTATTCTTTAATAACATTATTTGTAATATTCAGTGGCTTAGTTTGCCT